>NC_084845.1:46262703-47512703 GCF_033115175.1 Lepus europaeus
AGAGAGAGAAAGGTCTTTCTTTTCTGTTGGTTCACCCCCTAAATGGCCACCACGGCTTGTGTGCCGCAGCCGGTGTGCTGCGCTGATCCGAAGCCAGGAGCCAGGTGCTTCCTCCTGGTCTCCCATGGGGTGCAGGGCCCAAGCACTTGGGCCATCCTCCACTGCACTCCCAGGCCACAGCAGAGAGCTGGCCTGGAAGAGGGGCAACCGGGACATAATCCGGCGCCCCGACCGGGACTAGAACCCAGGGTGCCTGCGCTGCAGGCAGAGGATTAGCCTGTTGAGCTGCGGCACTGGCCTGTTCTTCTCTTTCTTCCTTAACTTGGCTCTGGCAATTTTCATACTTGGACTTTATGTATTCTTAATCATCAATTCCTTTTTTGGAAGTAGTTGTGACTCATTGTCAATAGGAGGAAATGGAAGAAACTATACGTTCAGTGAGAGATTATTACAAATAAAATCATATCTTTAAGTTGGAATATGTAAAAGTCATAAAATCTAATTTCTTACCTGATTTTTTCCCCCTATTTTTAGGAGTAAGGGCAGAGGACAGGCTTATCTTTTCTTTCTTTCTTTTTTTAAAAGATTTTATTTATTTATTTGGGAGGTAGAGTTACAGATAGAGAAGAGAGACAGAAAAGGCTCCCTAGAGTTCACTCCCTAGATGGTCATAACAGCTAGAGCTGAGCCTATCTGAAGACAGGAACCAGGAGCTTCCTCCAAGTCTCCCACATTGGTGTAGGGACCCAAGCACTTGGGTCATCTTCCATTGCTTTCCCAGGCCATAAACAGAGAGCTGAATCAGAAGAGGATCAGCAAGGGCATGGGCTGGTGCCCATATGGGATAATGGCATAGCAGGCAGAGGCTTAGCCTACAACACCATAGCATCAGCCGCCAAGCTTACCTTTTTAGCATTTCTGTCTTTAATTAGAAAGGTAACATGTACTTTTCTCATGCATGAGTTGAGTTTTGTAAGATAATAGTTATATGGAAGATTTTTTAAGTATAAAGCTTCAAGTATGAAATACTTCTTTGATTTTGCAGAAAATATTTGAACTATTGGAAGATGTAGCTTTCTTCTTCCTTAAAAACTACAATCTTTTTTTTTTTTTTTTTTTTGACAGGCAGAGTTAGACAGTGAGAGAGAGAGAGAGAGAAAGGTCTTCCTTTTCCATTGGTTCACCCCCTAAATGGCCACCACGGCTTGTGTGCTGCAGCCGGTGTGCTGCGCCGATCCGAAGCCAGGAGCCAGGTGCTTCTCCTGGTCTCCCATGCGAGTGCAGGGCCCAAGCACTTGGACCATCCTTCACTGCCTTCCCGGGCCACAGCAGAGAGCTGGACTGGAAGAGGAGCAACAGGGACAGAACTGGCACCCCAACCGTGACTAGAACTCCGGGTGCTGGCGCCGCAGGCGGAGGATTAGCCAAGTGAGCCATGGCACTGGCCAAAAAACTACAATCTTTAAACATTTAAAATATTTACCAAGTTGTAAGACATAAATTCTTGTTGCATGAATCAGGAATGTTAGATGATGCATGTTAGAATATTTTGAGAAGGAATCCATGAAATAAAAAATGCAGAAATTTTTGTGCTTTGAATTAATCTCTATAGAGATTATATAGGCTATAATTCATAGAGACTACAGAAAAATAACTGAGAATATTAAACACATTAATTATATGCATACTAACTCTGCTATGAAAGGCAATTCATTAAATAGCTATAACAATAATTATAAAATATTGTCAATCAGTATATATTTTTAATTTTAATTACTTTTTAATATATTCAATATCATTTGTAGATACAAATCTAAGAACATAATGATATTCCCCTCCTCACTACCTCTCTCCCACCCTTTCTTCTACCCTTCTTTTTTTTTATTTTTTGAGATAGCTTATTTTAAATTTATATTATAGTAAAAAGGCTTAGTACTTCACTAAATAAGAAGTTTAATAAGTAAAAAGCAAAAAAAACCTCCTAGTTTGGTGGGAATATAGATAATAGCTATAAATAATAATTGAAGGTATAAATGAGCATTTCACCCATATATGTTTTTTTGGGTCAACTAGTCATTCATAATTTCTTTTAATGAAATACAACTAATGACAATGTAACATCTACATATTTCCTGTGTGTTTATAAGAGAATAATAAAGGTCATTTAGACTTTAAGCCATTTCCTCTCAACAGTTTATATACATGCATAATTTAATGCAGATTGCAATGCAAATCATTATACATTACATTTTTTTGTACACTATCAGTTACCACAGATCAGGAAAAACATGATATTTTCTCTTTGGGACTGGCTTATGTCACTAAATATAATGACTTCCATTTGCATTCATTTTGTGGTGAAAGAAAGGATTTCATTCTTTTTATGGCTGAGTATATTCCATAGTGCATATGTACCACATTTTTTTAATCCAGTCATTGGTTGATGGGCATCTGGGTTGATTTCATATCTTAGCTATTTTGAACTGATCCGCAATAATATGAGCATAAATATAACTCTTTCATATGCTGATTTCATTTCGTTTGGGTAAATTCCCAGGAGTGGGATGGCTGGGTATTATGGTAGATCTATATTTAGTTTTCCGAGGAATCTCCATACTGTTTTCCACAATAGCTGTACTAGCTTGCATTCCCACAAGTAGTGGATTATTGTACCTTTTTCACTATGCTCTTGCCTGCATTTATTATTTATTGATTTTGTATATGAGATCCATTCTAACTACGGTGAGGTGAAACATCATTATGGTTTCAATTTGCATTTCCCTGATGGCTAGTGATTCTGAGCATATTTTCATGTGTCTGTTGGTCGTTTGGATTTCCTCTTTTGAAAAATGCCTGTTCAAGTTCTTTGCCCATTTAACTGGATTGTTTTGTTGTCATAGAATTTCTTGAGCTCTTTATAGATTCTGGATACTGATCCTTTATCAGTTGCATGTTTGCAAATATTTTCTCCCATTCTGTCAGTTGCCTCTTGACTTTAAGTGTTTCCTTTGCAGTGCAAAGCTTCATGTAATCTCATTTGTTTATTTTGGCTTTGATTGCCTGTGCTTATGGGGTCTTTTCCAAGAAGTCTTTGCTGTGCCAATGTTTTGTTCTCCTCCAGTAATTTGATGGCATCAGATTGTAGTTTGAGATCCTTTATCCATTTTGCATTTATTTTGTATATGGTGTAAGGAGTCTTGTTGCATACTTCTGCACTTGGAGATCCAATTTTCCCAGCACCATTTAAAGTCACTATATTTAAATAATAAATAGGAGATACTTTATTTTTTATTTTTTCAATAGAGGAAACTATAGGCATTTTATACTGCATATTTAAAATTGTAAATCTGGTACTCTGGGAGTCCATAATGCTGGAACTTTGTGATTAATGAGTGAAAACAGTGAATCCAATGATCTGAAAAGAGAAGATTTGTTGTTCTCAGCATCTGGCATTTTCCTGTTTCGTAACAAATCTGGAGAGCAGCCCTCCAAGTAAAAACGGAAACATGAGGAATGTGGCCATTGGTGGATAGCATGGACCTTGAAATAGGCAAGGTGAACAGTTTATTTCTAGGTTGATTACACCTGATGATGAAACAGGCAGGCTGGACCGAAAGAAGGCTTCTTTAATAGGATACCTCACGTGATAGTAAAATGTTTCCTTGATATGAATATACAACAAATGAAGAATACAAGATCTATTGAAAATTAGACATATCCTTAATAACTGCCCATAGGATATACTTAAGTATGGGTGTTAAATTAATTAGGCTTTGTGTAAAAGACATGAAAAATATAACTGGATACTTAAGAAGATTTCCAAAACCTGAAGTTCATAGTTGCTTGATAAATAGTCGACATTCCTTGTATCCAGAACAAAGTTTTCATATTAAGGTAAAGAAGGATTTTATCTCAAAGCAAGTTATAGTTTACATTTTCTAATTATTCTTTCTTTAGTTTGGCGTGAATACTTTATAAAAGTGATACTACTTTTATACTACTTTTCATACTGTGTATGAGGTACTCTTATTACTTAATGTTCTTACCTAATAGGTGAAAACTGATGCTATCTTTGGTTTAGATTATGAGAATTCTATGAGTTAGATTATGAATGCAAAACTCCATAGATCAATAAAATATTAGCTTGTTTATTCATTTCTTATTATTTATTATATAGGAGGAAGCAAAATCTAGTGATGAAAGAGTGTAGACATTGAAATTAGTTGAAATTTGGCCGGCGCCGCGGCTCACTAGGCTAATCCTCCGCCTTGCGGCACCAGCACATCAGGTTCTAGTCCCTGTTGGGGCACCGGATTCTGTCCCGGCTGCCCCTCTTCCAGGCCAGCTCTCTGCTGTGGCCAGGGAGTGCAGTGGAGGATGGCTCAAGTGCTTGGGCCCTGCACCCCATGGGAGACCAGGATAGGCACCTGGCTCCTGCCATTGGATAGCGTGGTGCGCCAGCCGCAGCGTGCCAACCGCGGCGGCCATTGGAGGGTGAACCAACGGCAAAGGAAGACTTTGTCTCTCTCTCTCACTGTCCACTCTGCCTGTCAAAAAATAAAAAAAATTAAAAAAAAGAAATTAGTTGAAATCTTTGCCTTAAGAATCACACAGAGAAACTACTTTTTTTGTTATATTTAAAAAGTTGGTTGCAAATTCTCTGCTCTTCCTTTGCAGCTTGAGAAGAGTTCACATAGTTATCATTTCTGTGATGGGAACACTTACCTGCACTCGCATGTTCTTTGAAGCAGTGTCAGTTTCTAGGTCCACACCTTGTGGACTGGTTGCTTACAATTCCTTATTCTGGAACTCTGTCTCTGGGGCCTTTGAGCTATCAATTAAGAAGTCCAGGGGCCAGTGCCGTGGTGCAGTAGGTTAATCTTCCACCTGCAGTGCCAGAATCCCATATGGTTGCCGGTTTGTATTCCAGCTGCTCCTCTTCCGATCCAGCTCTCTGCTGTAGCCTGGGAAAACAATGGAAGATGGCCCAAGTCCTTGGGCCCCTGCACCCGTGTGGGAGACCAGGAAGAGGCTCTGGTTCCTGGCTTCGGATTGGCGCAGCTCCAGCTGTTGCAGCCAACTTGGGAGTGAACCAACAGAAGGAAGACCTTTCTCTCTGTCTCTGCCTTTCACTGTCTATAACTCTACCTCTCCAATAAATAAATAAAGTCTTGTAAAAAAAGAAGTCCAATTTGAGATTATCACCCTGGTAAGAGTGGACAGGCCATGTGTACATACTGTGAGTGACAATCCTCAATGAGCCAAGCCTGCCAGTCATTCCTACCAATGTGCCAGATGAATGAGTGGGACCACCCTGATCCCTTAGATTTGCCCATCCTTTAGCTGAATACAAGCTGGTAACCTGCATCCATGTCATGAGTAAAAGAAGAATTATTCAGCTCAGACTTCCTTGAATTCCTGACTCAAAAAAATCATGAGTTCCAATAAATCAGCTGTTCTTATAAACCATTGTGCTTGGAGAAATTATCATTCTATAATGTGTAGCTTTCTGATTCTTGAATAAGAAAATATATGTAAAACACTCAAAAGTGTCTGATTTATAATGAGAAATTTAGTAAGAGAAGGATGGTTGTTATTTTGGTGAACTTAGAAAGTCCTGTATCTAACAGTAATTCTAATGTAACTACTGTATCCTATTCACTGCACTGTCTTACTGATTGATTCCCCCACTAGCACACAGAATAGTGTCTACTTTGGGTTCTCCTCAAACAGAGAGTGGTAAAGATGTAAATGCAAGGAGTTTGAGAGGCAAATAAATACGAGGAGTGAGATAGAGAAGAGGGGACAATAAAGGGTATATTAATAAGCTATAGACTACAGGTTGATTCTAACAAGAAACCCTGGGATTCATTGTAAAACAAATGCATATGAATAATTTCACCCACAGGGCAAAGTAGCCAACTCATTAATATACCATCTCAAATCATGATTAAGGGCTGCCCGAATGGAGGATGTTAAACCCCGGCTATTTGTAATGTGACTTTCCAGTTGCGCAGCAAATGTGGGCTCTGGTGGGAAAAAAGAAATGTAAAAAGAAACAACTTTAAACATTCTTGGAAAACAAAACAAAACATGATGCTTTCAGCTGGCAGTGGTGGTGTGCACCAAAGTGGGGCAAGGTGATGTGGGGGACGTGGGCCTCTGCTCCTGTCAATGAGGTGAGAAATGCCTTATCACTTGTCTGCATAGAAGCCCCATGCCAAAATCCACCTAGTGTAGGACAGATCACTTCTATTCATCAATATCTTAGAATCTTTACTCACTGAAACTATTCAAGACAAGGATGGTATCCTGGAAAATTAAGTATCTGTCTCCCATATGTTTGGTGACAACCAATGAGATTAGTAACTTATCCTGGGCTTAGATTTCTTGGGAGATTTCCCATCTCCAGGCACACATGCTCTCTCTACTTTTCTTTTTTTTAAAGATTTATTTATTTGAAAAGCAGAGATACACAAACACACACACACACACACACATAGAAGAGAGAAAGAGTGTATGCGCTCACGAGATCTTTTATCTGTTGGTTCTCTCCCCAAATGGCCACAACAGCCAGGAATGGGCTGGATGAGCTGGGTGGGCCAAAGCCAGGAGCCAGGAGCTTCATCCTGGTCTTGCACGTGGTGGCAGAGATTCAAATACTTGGGCCATCTGAACTGCTTTTCCAGGTGCTGTAGCACAGAGCTGGGTTGGAAGTGGAGCAACTGGGACTCCAACCAGTGCTTTTATGGGACGCCTGGCATCACAGATGGCAGCTTAACCCTGTGTGCTACAACTATGACCCCTCTAGGCTATCTTATATCTTAACACATCCAAGGGTGCAGGCACCTTAGAAGATCCCCAAAGCTTGGAGAAATCACTTAGAGTGCTGATATCCCTGCCACCCTCTGACATCCAAAGTGGTTTACTTTGAAAGGTGGTATTGTGTGAAATCATTGATTTAACTGTCCACTGCAGAAGGACTTGCCTTTTCCCTCTTAAAATGTTTTATTTAAAGGGACTTGACGCTCTCCATAGATAAGTGAGGAAACCTTTCACATTTCAGAACCTGAGTTATTCAATGATATCTGAACTATTTTAGTCTCCTCTTTGTAAAAGAGATGGGGGTGGGTAGGTAAAAGTATTGTATGCATTTACATTTTAAATTGTGTAATCATGTTATTATCTGAACTAATACTGTGGTGTTAAAATTTAGATAAAGTGTCCTGTAATGCATACAAAATGTTCATTTGTTGAAGGCCATTAAGTTAATTTCCTGGCAACAAGATTAAATGCAAGACATTTACATAATCATTAGTCGTAAGGTGTAGAAAAGATAATTAAATATTCCACCACATTAATTTATATTTAATTAACTGTGCTTTAGTGATCCTTCTGTCTGAATATTAATATTGTGTAAATAAACAATTAGAATGCATACTGATTTTATTAAAGGTTTATTCTTAAAATTAGGCAAAAGATGCAGTTATTAGTTTGATTATATCTAATTTTGAATCCTAATCATGTTGAAAAAGTTTAAAAAGGTCTATCATTGACTTCAGTGATGACTTTCTCATGGTTTATATTTCCAACTACAGTATAGCTTATAGACTTAAAATTATATTCACTTGGTTTATCCCAAAAGTTAATTGCTGTCATAATACTCCATTTGGTGGTTCCTTTATTTCTGGATAGACACTTAATTTTAAAAATGAAAATTAGTTGTTATTGTTCAGTAAAACTAATTTAGCTATGGCCAAACTCACTTGGAACATCTTATATTTCTAGAAAATTACTATATTACATGGAAAGGAGCAAAAATTAAATAATCTCTAATAAGATAAAATGGGTAAAACCTAATCTAAGATTTTTATCAAATAAAGAATCCACTAGGAGGTATAATTTTCCAATGTTTTAAAAGCTTTTCTTCTATTTAGTATTAGGGAAACTCTTGAAAAGATAATCAGATTTTACTAGGAGCAAGAATCTAAGAATTTCTAATCTTAGACTAGACATTTATGGAGGATGTAGATGGTAGTGAAATGAAATCTGGACAACATACCACTGCATTCTAAGGATTCTTGCCTTAATCTGCTTGGATAATTTTACTTAGGTTTTCATTGACTATTTTCAGTAGGAAAACAAATAAAATATGATGTGTTCATTGGTTAGCTTTTTGTTACTTAAGATATCTGAAGAGCACTTTAAGAGGGAAGAAGATTTATTTTGGCTTATAGTTTGGAGGTTCAGTCTTTTTTTTTTTTTTTTTTTTTTTGACAGGCAGAGTGGACAGTGAGAGAGAGAGAGACAGAGAGGAAGGTCTTCCTTTGCCGTTGGTTCACCCTCCAATGGCTGCCGCGGTTGGTGCGCTGCGACCGGCGCACCGCACTGATCCGATGGCAGGAGCCAGGTGCCTATCCTGGTCTCCCATGGGTGCAGGACCCAAGCACTTGGGCCATCCTCCACTGCACTCCCTGGCCACAGCAGAGAGTTGGCCTGGAAGAGGGGCAACTGGGACAGAATCCGGTGCCCCAACCGGGACTAGAACCCGGTGTGCTGGCGCCGCAAAGCGGAGGATTAGCCTAGTGAGCCGCGGCGCCAGCGGAGGTTCAGTCTTAAGATTGGGTGGCCCCATTGCTTCATGCCACCGTGAGGGTCAGAGAACCATGGTAGGGTGCTCAAGTGGTGATCCAGGATGTGGAGAGACACAGGGAACAAGCATTTCCTCCAGTAATGTCTTGATGAGTTTATCAGAGTGCCACCCTAGCCACCTAATCCAGTCTAGCTCTAAGGTCCACATTCATGATTCCACAGTTAGATTAGGCTGCACCCCAATCTATCAAATATAATGCTAATCTATTAACATAAACTTTTGGGTTCAAATGGCTGCATGTGTTTGGGGAGTTAAGTCCTGTTTAATCCCTAACTATGTGGAAATAATAACAATTAAAAAAAAGTTGTCTTTCTGAATCATGGGTATCTAATCTTATCTAAAATATAAAGTTACATTTAATTATCACTAGGAGGGGCTGGTGCTGTGGCACAGTGTGTTAAAGCCCTGGCCTGAGGTTCTGGCATCCCATATAGGCACTGGTTCTAGTCCCAGCAGCTCCTCCTCCGATCCAGTTATCTGCTATGGCCTGGATAGCAGTAGAAGATGGCCCAAATCCTAGGGCCCCTGCACCCACTTGGGAGACCTGGAAGAAGCTCCTGGCTCCTGGCTTCGGATCGGCGCAGCTCCAGCCATTGTGGCCATCTGGAGAGTGAACCAGCAGATGGAAGACCTCTCTCCCTGTCTTTACTTCTCTCTGTAACTCTCTTTCAAATAAATAAAATGAATCTTTTAAAAAAAATCACTAGGAAACATACCTATGTTCCTAACAGGAAGAAGTTATTTCGTATTAAATAGTAACATCCCAAGCAAAACTGTGTTTTCCACATGGAACATTTATTTGGGCAAGCAATTCAATACCAATTCTAACTCTCTAAATGTAATTTTCAAGGAAAATAATGCATTTCACTAGCACATATTTCCTAATGGGAATATTTGTTTCTAGAATTATAAAATGGGGGATAATAAGTTGCCTTTGTTTTTGTTTAAAGCTGTTGAAATTTTTATATTTATTACATGATATAGTTAGGGTTCCCTAGGGCTGGCCAAAATATATTCTCTATGGTTTATGAAAATATCTGTTCTATTGGTTACAGACTATGCTTTTTATTTGCAATTTATGCTTCCATAATTTTTAACTTTTTCAGCCATCATGTGATGATTTTTCAAAACGTTCATGGAAAAATAGTTAAAAGTAGTTTATTTTGATGTCAAAATTCATGCATAGTTTTTTCATAAAAAAGTCCATGGAAGATGTATATTATGAAAAATTTTTGTGTGGGTTATAAATTTGTTTTTCATGAAGTAAATTTAGATTTTCTACTTTCATAGACTAAAATTTTGTTACTTGATGCAACAGGTGCCTTAAAAATTCAAATGGTAATTTTCCAGCCACTATTTTCCCATCTGGTTTTTGGCTTCTCCCATTCGGCATCTATTTGAATCAAATAACTGTCCTGTGTTTTGAAGATTTTAGTAGATTTATTTATTTGAAAAGCAGTGAGAGAGAGCTAGTTTGGACTTCTATCCACTGGTTCATCCCCCAAATGCCCAAAACATCCAGGGTTTAACCAATAAGAAGCCAGGAGCCAGGAACTCTATTGAGGTCTCCTATGTGGGTCACAGGAATCCAAGTACTTGGGCCATCATCCACTGCATACCGGGATGCAGACTAACAGGAAGCTGGGTTGGAAACATGGCACAACCAGGAGGCCCAAGCAGTGGCTTAACCTGCTGCACCACAATGCCTACCCCCATAGTAGCTTTAGTATCACCTGAGGCATTTTCATTGACAGCTCATCCAAGTAACTGTAATGTTTGCTCATTCATTCAGAATAATTTTGCACACTGTAACTTCTGTGACTACCAATATGCCTTTCATTATAAACTCAGAAATCTTTTATAAATCCAAGTGGAGGAGCAGACATATAATACACAGGAAAACAAATGTCTCTGTGTACACACACACACACACGTGTTTCTGACTCACTAACAAATCTCTCCAACATTGAGGGTTGAATAAGAATGTTGAGGTTGATGATAAGTTGAGCAGCAATTTCAGAGACATATTCCCTTTACAAGAGGAAATTTGCTCTTTTCGAGCCTCTGCTTCATTGACAATGAAACCCATATAGTCAAAGCAAGAATGTGGTCCAGGATGTTATACCATCCTGCATCATGGGATGGCTCATTCTTGTGATTGTTGAATCCGTTGAATCCCTGCCCACGCTCTTGGGACAGGTGTTCCTGTATTCTCTCAGGAGTGCTCTGAATCCTCCATGGAATGCACAGATCGTCACAGATAAATAATTCAAAAAAACTCTCAGTAAGCACTTCCCCTTTCTTCTGTTTGAAATGTTAATTTCTTTTTGAAGTTTTTCCTGTTTGATAGCAGTACGCAGTTTTGCTTGTTTCATTGCCAAAGATAGACTAGTGCGTGAATGTCTTATATACTGCAAAGAATGGAATCTCCGAATTTAAAATGAAAGATTAAATTTAGTATATCAAAATTTTTAACCTTCCTTTTATCTTTTGAAAATTGATTATTTTTGATAGAATCTAAATTTAGCTTCATTACCAAAAGAACTACATTTCTTAGAAAAATCCCATCTTAAATTCTTACATATTTACCGTAAATGTATTGTTTCTTTTATTTATATAGTCTTATGTGTTGGTATTAAGTCCTTATTTTCTTTTATGCCTTTCCTCATGTTTTTCTTTTGTTGGTGTATTTATAAAATGCTTTAGATTAAAAAGGAAAGATTTCATTAAGCCTTTAAAACAAGAGACAAAGTAAAGCAAAACCTCAAACTGTGCATATTTCTTCAGAGCAAATGATAGAAAACTTCTTGTCAAATGTAGATTTTGGAACAATTTAGTCTGCAATTTTGAGAAGCATAAAAATGTAACTTATTATTCAATCAATAATTTTGGAAATTACTCCCTAGAGTCCATTTTTGTATTATATTATAAAACTTCTAGTACTGATAATTTAGTTTTCGCCTTAGAAATTTTTATCAGCTCATGGGCTGCAAAATCCCTTGGTCTGGCCCTGCCAACAAAACTTCAGTTGGGACGTGAAATTCAATAAATCTATAGCAGGATAATTTTTAAGGTGATAATTTTCTATGCTTGTGAATGACATTATAAATAGCCAAATGGGCCTTTGGCAGATAAAAGGCTTCCCACCCCTGACCCCTGCTACGGTTTTTGTAAGAATATGATTGAGGTTGAAATTAAACAGGAGGGGCCTGGCATTGTGGCACAGTGGGTTTGAGCTTGCCTCCTGCAATGCTTGCATCCCATATGGTTCAAGTCATGGCTGCTCCGTTTCTGATCCGGCTCCCTGTTAATGAACCTGGGAAATCAGTGGAAGATGACTCAAGTCCCAGGGCTCCTACACCCTCATAGGAGACCCAGATGGAGTTCTGAACTCATGGCTTTGGTCTGGTCTATCCCTAGCACTTGAGGCTAATTGGAGTGGGAACCAATGTATGGAATAATTTTTCTCTCTTTCTCTAACTATGCCTTTCAAATAAATACATCATTTTCAGGAGTAAAAGTATGGGCTCAGACATATATATCAATTTTATTCAAGGCGTGGATGCGCAACACACTCATACGAGCTCCCGAAAAGCCAAAGGGACTGCTTAGTTCTTTGTGAAACAGTAATTCATCATTTTTTTTAAAGATTTATTTATTTATTTGAAAGGCAGAGTTACACAGAGAGAGGAGAGGTAGAGGGAGAGAGAAAGGTCTTCCATCCAATGGTTCACTCTTCAATTGGCCGCAATGGCTGGAGCTGCACCGATCTGGAGCCAGGAAGCCAGGAGTTTCCTCCATGTTTCCCACACGGGTCCAGGGGCCCAAGAACTTGGGCCATCTTGTACTGCCTTCCCAGGCCATAGCAGAGAGCTGGATTGGATTGGAAGCCAGGTCTCAAACAGGTGCCCATATGGGATGCCAACGCTTCAGGCCGGGGCGTTAACCCAACTACTATGTAGTTGGCCCCATCATTTCTAACTCTGGTTAAGTTGCTAGGGTCATCTTAAGAAATTATCTTGAAATTGAGGAAGAGCTAGGCTTTGAAATTAGAAGTTAGGGTCTGAATTCCACCCTCTCTCATATATAAGCTTCAGAGAATTAGACACCTCACTTTAACTACTAGTTAAAACTATTGATATTTTGAGTGTAAAATATAGTAAGGAAAATATCACCTATGTAATCAGATATTAACCTTAACTCTTATGATAAAACTAGTTAAAAATTTCAGATAACATATTCCACCCCCCAAAATTTCAGATCCTTGGAACCTTAATTACTAAAATTCACCCAGGTAATAATTACATAGGAAGTCCACTTTCCAACTATTTTATGATCTTGGTGATTATTTTAAAAATTATTGAGTGAAACAAACATGTCAGAGGATCCTGTAGCTTTGCAGCTTGCACAGTCTCTTTGGTGGCAGTGTTTTCCTCCTAACCCTCTGACAACAAATGAATAATTTCACGCTTGTGCCTCAGTTTCCACAGAGATAAAATGAATAGGTTGAGCTAGTTGCACACTCATATCTGATAAGCTTTAATTAGATTTTCCTGCCTAGATTTAATTATCACATTAAGTGATTGATTTTGTGTTTATGTACAAGTGCCTGTTTGTGTACAGATGCTTCTTTCCATGGATTTATAACCAGATAAATCCATTGTTAATATACCTCCATACTGAACATAACAGCTTAGCACAGCCTCCCTTAAACACATGCAGAACATTTACATTAGCTTAAATTTGGGCAAAATCATCCAACACAAACTTACTTTACAATAAAGTTGAATATCTCATATCATTTATTGAATACTATTTAGTACATTGGAGCATATCTGTTGTTTACCTTCATGACCTCATGAGTTTAAGCTATGACTGCCTGATGCTACCCAGGATCACAAGATAGTATCCTACTGCATGTCAGTAGCCTGAGCAAGAGAAAATTTTAAAATTCACATTATAGTTTCTACTGAACATGTATCACTTTTGTACCATAGTAAAGTATCAAAATCATTAAGATGAACAATCATAAGTCAGGACATGTCACTTTCACTACAGTGGGACAATTTTTGGGTGCTTTCCAAAATTGTAGGTGACTGAGTTTACTGCTTGTCAAAAAAGTTTTACAAAATTTCTTTGACACAGTTAGGAAGGGGATAATGTTGCTGAGGTTATAGTTTTCTCACATATTTAAGGGGAAATTAAGGGAGAAGTCAATTTTCTGAATGACTTCACTTGGACTATGTAATGTTAAATGTAGGAGATATATATATTTATGTGCATTGGAAATTACACAATGTGTGTATGTACCCAAACACCGCACAGTGGGCCACAAATATATACAACTTTAATATGTCTAAATTTTTTTTCAAAAGTATTTTTTTTAATTAAGAAGAAGAATAAGGAATAGAAATTTGAATGGATGATTGTCTCTTCTGCATACAGTTTCCTAATTTGAATGAAAATATGGTGCTTCTGTCAGATTTTAAATAAAATAGTCTCTCTTTACGAGATTTGCCAGTTTATAAATGGTCAACTAAGAAACAAGTCAAGAAAACAGAAAACATGATTAATTTAAAATGGAAATGGAGGGCCGGCGCTGTGGCGCACTAGGTTAAGCCTCTGCCTGTGGCGCCGGCATCCCATATGGGCGCTGGTTCTAGTCCCGGTTGCTCCTCTTCCAGTCCAGCTCTCTGCTGTGGCCTGGGAAAGTAGTGGAGGATGGTTCAGGTGCTTGGGCCCCTGCACCCACATGGGATACCAGGAGGAGGCACCTGGCTCCTGGCTTCGGATTGGTGCAGCTCCATCCATTGCGGCCATTTCAGGAGTGAACCAACGGAAGGAAAACCTTTCTGTCTCTTTTTCTCTGTCTTTCTCTCTCATTGACTGTAATTCTACCTGTCAAATAAAAAAATAAAAAAATGGAAATGGAGATGCATGGAAGATTTCACAAAGGATTTATGAAACAAGAGAAGTTTTGAAAAGTGGGTAGGCATTCCAACCTAGGGCACTTCCAGGAACCTGGGGTAAAGTGCAGATCCCTTAGCATAGTGTTATTCTTAGACCCATTGGAGGTTCCTATTTCAAAGGATGTGAGAGAAAAATCTGGAGCGACCATTGTGGCAATGATTTTTTTCTTGATTTTTCTGTAGTTTAGTATGACTATTTACACAAAGGAAACTTCAGATAAGACCATATATTAATGTTACCATCCAACTACCTTATGACCTATAGATTATCTTCTAAGAAAATCTTTCGCTACACTAATTTTTCTCTACCAAGTTGTACTATAGAGAAGGTTTGTAATTAGCCAGGGATGTGGAAAGGTACCTACTGAGCCATAAAATAGAGGACAAATCATTTTCTGATAAGTGGTAACTTCATGTTTAAGGATCCTGAAACTTTGATATTTTAAAAATTTCACATGGACTCCTTACCCAGGCTTGCCTATTAATGAGGATGTGATAAATTTTATAAAATTTCCTTTAATTCTCCCAGGATGACAATGCAGCATGTACTCTGAGGCCAAGTTTCTTTAATTAGGAAGGCACTAATTTGGATGAAATGAAACTATTTAAATGTCCATAGAGATTTGATGAAGCTAATTGAGTTCAAAACACATTGAAAATGTGACTGATTATATTATTATAGTAAAATATGCACACAACTATAAGTACAATAAAAATAAAATGAAACAAATGGCAGAAAGGAAAGTTCCTGAGCCTCCTGGCTCCTGCTTTAGTATTCTTTAAAAATTCTACACTATTATATATATATATATATAATATGCACACAAATATAGTAAATAAGTGTTACGTATACATTATATGTAATATAATGTATGCATACACATATGTATATACATATCAAACACATATATTTGATAAATAGGAAGAAAATTTAACATTAACATCTCCCAACACTATGTAAATCCCTTGTTTTTGTCCTGTCTTTCTAATTTAAAGAAAGTTGTTTATATTTCATTCTAATTTTAATTTTGCTTTAAATTGTGTGCTTATTTACTATGGTAAGGAGGTTACAGGGGAGTAGGGGCAGTGGAACAACATTATAATTGATTTCCTTTTTCCCTTTAAAGCACAGATAACTTGAAAATTGATGTTTACATAATTTTTAATTGATGGAGGGGTAATGGAAATAGACCTAAAGCAATTGCTTAAGAAAGAACCCTCATAGTCAAAATAGTGTTGGTTTACTATGTATTCTGCTACACTGCTCTCTTCCAAATTGTCTCCCTATGAACATGTTTTAACTACATATATTCTGTAGCTGATAAATCTGGAAACACATTCACATTTAGCTTTGAATAATTCAGAAAATGGACTTGTTTAGCATGGACAATGGAGAAGCATTAGAATGGTGAAAAGGACTTGGCTTGGATGTAATAGAGCAAATCTTCAGGTGCGGTCTATGTAAATGCTGTGGCTTCCGTTCTTTGTTCACATCCTTTTTTTCTCTTCACCTTTGCTCCCTTTGTCTCCTTCCTCTTTATCTCTCCTTTCTTCATTCCTTTCTTCCCTTATACTTCCTTCCTTCCTTTGTTCACCACTCCCCCACTCAGTGACTCCCTCTTCACACAGGTCTTTTTCCTTTGTCAATATTTTTCTCTTTAAAAAATTTACTTTAATCCCAAGTGTGATACTGCATTCTTATACCGCTGAATGTTTATGTTTGAATTTGTTTTCACATAGGGTGCATGTGTGTGTGTGTGTAGACAGGATTAATTAGACTAAATTGTTCTTTTCAGATATCATTCTGTGAACTGACTTTTATTTCAAGGATGGCTCAGATGTTTTGATTATATTCAATGATACAATCATTTCTCATATATTTATTCATGTAAGCCAGTATTCACCTAAAAATTAATGATTCTTAAATAAGTGCTTACTTATTGACTAATTCATTATATTGGCAGGGTGCTCAGCACTGGCAATATAATACTTGAAATGCCGTTGTGCAAGCCCACAAGGAATGTAGATTCTTTTAAAAAAAGAGCATCAGATAAGCAGATAATTATAATATAGCATGCATCATGTTATAAGTGTCTTTGCCACATGAAAGGGTGATAGGCACAGTAAGAAGAAATTCTTACGAATGTTGAGGGAGGGGTCCACATAGTGAAGATCAGGAAACACTACTTCTAACTAATATTGCAGACTTCAATCTTCCTTGGAAGGTACTATATCAAAGGTTAGACCTGGTAAATGAGTTGGTGTCTTCTTCCACAATCTCTAGAAATGAAACTCTAGCACAGAAAAACATGGATGAAGGCAAGATGAAAAGTTAGGGAGATTGCAAAGTGGCTCATGGCTTTATAGGAAAACCCCAGTACATTGCTTAGTCAGGTTGGACATGAAGGGAAGCTACACGGAACGCTTACATATCTCATTTCCATCTCCACTCTGCACAGTTTGTTTCATGGGTCATTAACTTCACCACATTTCTGGATCGTGTTACCTGGCCCCCATAGCTAACTGCTGGGTAAACCAGAGCTTCCATGTGTTCCGTTGTGACTACTATGGGTACTGATTGGCTATTATAAGACATTTGAAGCCTTGCCCAATTTAGTCTCACTCTTCACTTGCAAAAATGTCAAATGTCAAGAAACAAAGCAACAGTAGTGGTAACTAATGTTTTTGACCACAGAGACAACAAAAGAATGTGAGTTATTTATGTAAATCTTTGGCCCAAAGATAGCACAGTTGTCCAGGACCAGCTGGTGGGCAGGCCTAAATGACTCCTGGGAAGTAAACACTGTAGTTCCAGGACAGAAAATCCAGGCAGAGGCAGATGTGGAATGCAGAATATTGTACTCTGTTTTCACTGTTTCCTGTAATCCAATAAACATCTATATATATGAAAGATAGTACACAGGTGACAGGTGAGTAGGCAGTACCTGCTGGGAGGAAATTATATAATAGTTCCTTGAGAAAATTGTGAAAGCATTATAGGACATTGTAAGCATTTGCAATTTTAAATATTTCTAAAGTAGTATGTGCAATGCCAAAAAGTTATTTCTGAGTCAACCCTTATATCATAATGTTTGTTGAATTCCAGATGCCACTTAAAACTTGATGCATGGATCATTACCACAACCACGATAATGATAAATAGTACTAATATTAGTTTTACTATACTACCTTTTATAGATGTACCCTTATGTGCATAATGAGGGTTTCAGTGTTGTTCACAGATTTATGTGGGAAGGATTCACTACTGTTGAAGAATTACTCAATGACTTATTAAAGCATGGCAAAGAAGACTGTATTCAGGACCATTGCAATGCACACAAGGATCAAGGCAGTGAGAATTTGCATTGGGGTTGAGGCGGGGAGACTGGGCCCAACTCACTACACAGAATGGGGAAATGGGAATTTATAGCAAAGAAGCAGGATAGAAGTGGATGGAAAATTACTAAGAGGAAACATCAGAGGTAAGGGAGATTCTGATTAAAACTAATAGGATTGTTGGTGCAGACAGGCCAGGGTGATCACCTGGGGGACAGCGTGGGGTAAGGAGCCCAACCAGATATCAAGGGTGATCAGATTTGAGGGCAGGGTTTCCCCCTGAAGGGATTTAGTTTTAACTGAATTTTACAAAAAGTATCATCATCATCTCCCATAAAATAATTGTCAGAGGTGGGGTCTTAATTGAATGGAGGCCTTAACTGTGTGGCTACATCCTCTTTCTCCAGATAAACTGTCCTGCAACTTTTCTACCTGACATAGTTGATATACACACATACCCACACCCACGCCCACACACACACACACACACACACTGTCCCACAATATCATCTCACTTTCTTACTTTCTTCATTTTAACTTAATATTTTATTTATTTCTTTTGAGATAGCATACTTTTAATTTGAATTATAGTCAAAGGCTTAATGGCTCTAACAAAGTTAGGATAAAAAAGTAAAAAGACCATAGTCCAGCAGGAAAATAGGCAAGGGTCACAGATAGTAATCAAATGAAAACATGTTCACTGGAGCCAATTAGCCAGTAGTAAATGACAGAAATGCTACAACTATAATATGAATTGACCAGAGCCATTGAAATGCAATTTGGCTAAAAAATATACATAAACACAGATGCAGACATGGACATGGACACACACGGGCATGCGTACATAGGCAGCTTTGTTCCTTGATTTGCTTTTGAAAATTGATGATTTTTGATTACTATGCAGGTAAGTTATTCAAATACATCTCAGATTATCTGATGCATTAGAACTGTTTCCTTTCCTCCAAGGTGCATTCTGAATATATTGACTATTTGGCTTCAGGATTAAAAAAGTGAATTACCTTCTTATTTCTTCAATGGTTATCAAGTTCTTTCATCTCTCTGCTTTTCTGTGTATTTCCTGAAGCAAACAACAAAAAAATTTACTTCTGTATAGTAATTACAGATTGTGATTGATAAAAATAAATGCCACCTTTAGGTCGAGTCTACTCTCTTTTTGCAGGTGAAATTTTGTAGAAGGCTTAGATTAAAGTGCAAAAAGCTTTTCATATTAATTTTTTAGAATATACTTAGTACAACAGAGTATTTCAGTTGGACTTTCTACCAGCTGTTTCTAACAGTAGGAAAGGCATTCTTATTTACATTTCAATCATCAAACTCTTGCTTACATTGAGCAACAAGTATTTTGCAAATGTAGTTCCAGCTATGTATGAATTTTCCATTAAAGTGCAATGAGGCTGTCTTTTTCACTGTTTTCTCACATGCTGTCTGCTTAAAAGGAGACCACATTCTCTTCTCGTCCTGGTGCGCCTTGTGCTTCCTCTTTCTATATTCTGACTTCCTAAGTATTCATTCTTGCCCTGAAACTGCCCTCTTTAATGTCATTGATTACCTCTTTTTGGTATATTTTAGAGAATAATATTCATGTTTTTTTCTTGGCTGATCTCCCTATGACCTTTGACCTTGATGTTTCTTAACTACTTAGAACTTTCTGACTTGTGCTTTTGTGGCACATTGCTCTTCTATGCTTCTCTTTGTGTCCCTGACAATGTACTGTTAGGCTTAATCTACAGATTGCTGCTCCTCCTACTCACCAAGGAGAAATTTCACTCTATTTTCTACATGTGCAGCTTCATTTCATCCTTGCTATGCTTTTTCCAGTCCCTGCCATTCAAATTGTTGTGTCCAAAACAGCCTTCTGGCTGGCGCCGCGGCTTACTAGGCTAATCCTCCACCTGTGGCGCTGGCACCCCAGGTTCTAGTCCCAGTCGGGGTGCCGGGATCTTTCCCTGTTGCTCTTCTTCCAGTCCAGCTCTCCTCTTCCAGTCCAGCTCTCCTCTTCCAGTCCAGCTCTCCCCTGTGGCCCAGGAGTGCAGTGGAGGATGGCCCAGGTCCTTGGGACCTGCACCGGTTTGGGAGACCAGGAGGAAGCACCTGGCTTCTGGCTTCGGATTGGCCCAGAGCGCCGGCCATAGTGGCCATTTGGGGGGTGAACCAATGGAAGGAAGACCTTTCTCTCTCGCTCTCTCTCACTGTCTAACTCTGCCTGTCAAAAAATAAAAAACAAAAACAAAAACAAAGCAGCCTTCTCCCTTACAATCCAGATCATAGTATTTCTGGCCTATATGAAATCTTAACCAGAATATCCATGGGTACCTGTGTCTCAGATTTACATGTATGTGTATGTGTGTGCATGCGTGTGTACATCCATGACTCCTTACAAAACTGCATCTTCCCAGATGAGATTTTGGCAACTTTCAAGTGAAAAAAGTAGAATGGTAATATAAATTCTTCCTCTCTTTTAAAATATCACATTTATTAAGAAATACGAATACATTCTTGTAATTTTTATGTTTTAATCCAACATCATATCTCTAGACTTGTGCATTTTTGAAAGTTTTTATGATTTGTTTTCTGGACTATGAAAACTGTTCTGGGTTTTAATTTTTTTTTAATTTATAAAAAGAGAACAAACTTCGTGTATTGAGTATATATAGTTTTACGAGCATAATTATACTTCCCACTATAGCATTCCTCCCTTTCTCCCTCCTCCCCTCCCTCTCTCCCTTGTTCTATTTGATATCTTTCATCTTTTTATCACATATTGTTTTTCCTGTAGCTCTTCCTCATTGTGCTACCATAGCATGTCCTTGCCATATACCTATGACCAATGTTGCAGTGTGTCATAGCCAAACACTTAGTTTTCTATCTTCTATACTGTGAGCTGCTTGGGTGAAAGGCGGTCTCTTCACCTCTACTGATATCTGCTGTGCCTGTTGACATTTAGTGACAAATATTCTATTTAATTTTAAGTGATGCCTAGTATTTTATCTTGTGGTTCTTCAATGACTTCCACATTTACTATTTCAAATATGCTGCAATGAATATATTGTGGTGATTCCCCAAGCCATAATTTTCTTTGTCTGTATTATTTCATTTATAAATATAGGAGAAATTGGCAATACTTGCCTAATTCCCAAAATATTGACTTTCTTTAAAATTTATATATATTTGCGAACTTTTAAAAAAATGTAAATACTGCTAGTTAGAAAAGTTTTCCAGGTGCTTATGATTGGCTAGACATTTTCAGCAACTTTACACTGGTTCTGTGTATTTACATCTTAGCTGGCCATCCTTCTTTGTGTGTGTGTGTGTGTGTGTGTATAATTTAAGTTACTGATTACATTGATCTATTTATAACATTAATCTGCTTACATGAAATATTTCTTGATCCTTTTACACATTTTGGAAGGAGTGTAGCGGAAACCATCGTAATAAAACATCTCCCTTTGTCTATAGATAAGCTTATGTCTCTGCATTAATTTTCTTTCTTCTCTTTCACAGATAATTAATAGAAGATACTGGGAAGTACTTAACTTTACTTCAACCTATTTGAAGTTTATTACCCTTGTGACTCATACATCACAACTACCAAAAATGAATAAATTGTAAAATCTACCCGAGTAAAGCTCTCCTTCAAGAACTGTGACTCCCAAATCTCCTAACATTACGTTTTCAGACTGACCTCTCTAATAACTCTGTTTCCCACCAAGCAAAAAGCTTTTAGTGCATTGCAAATGCTGTGCTGTTCCTAGAGGCTCGATTCTCAGTCTCTCATTTCTGATATGCTTCAGGTTGCTGCACTCTGACCCACTCACTCAGGGCTCTCACTTCATGCCATTAACATGAAGCTTTCCGTTTTTGACACTTAATCCTTTCAGACAATGGGCGTTTGATTCATGGAACAGAAGTCTGTATCTCTACAGAACTATATTTTAAAAAGTGAAGGTCTGATGCATTCAAACATTATTTACTTAACAAACTTCTTGATATCAGTGAAGTGGCCAGTAGGTTTGATACTGACAAAGGCTGCATTGTCATCCATCTTCTCACGCCACTTCCCAGGCTCACTGTCTTTCCCGCTCCCATTCATGTGCCTGCATATATTTTCTGGATAATATCTTGCTTCTAATCAGTCTAATCACAGCACATGACAACATGTGAAGGACAAAATTAGAAGAAAAATCGACATCCATGTTGTCGAGCTCCTTAGATTTAATAGAAAATTTGTTCCTGAAGAATATAAGAGCCTATCTTGGCTAATAAACAAATCACTCCTCTCCAGTCTTTTGGTTAAGAGATTCAAATATTGTGTAACTTGTCTCTTAAAGTCTTTGAAAATCAAAGTCTACTTTACTAATTTCATAGCATTCTATTCTAGAAAATTTATCCTACTGAAATTTGTCTCTACTTCACTCTATTATTGCTGTTGTTATTATCATTTTATGTTATTTAATTTTGTTTTTATGATGATATTCCTTTGCTCACAATCTTTCAATTGTTCACTATTATTCTTTTTTTTGTTTGTTTTCATGGAAAATTGGGTTAACTTGTTTATTTCACTGAAAAATATTTTGGAATCCATACGTCACTTTAACATACATTTCATGAATTTTTTTTAACTTTTATTTAATAAATATAAATTTCCAAAGTACAGCTTTTGGATTACAGTGGCTTCCCCCCCCTCCCATAACTTCCCTTCCACCTGCAACCCTCCCATCTCCTGCTCCCTCTCCCATTCCATTCACATCAAGATTCATTTTCAATTCTCTTTATATACAGAAGATCAATTTAGTATATATTAAGTAAATATTTCAACATTTTGCACCCCCACAGAAACACAAAGTGTAAAATACTGTTTGAGTACTAGTTATAGCATTAATTCACATTGGACAACACATTAAGGACAGAGATCCTACATGGGGAATAAGTGCACAGTGACTCCTGTTGGTGACTTAACAAATTGACACTCTTGTTTATGTTGTTATTAATCACCCGAGGCTCTTGTCATAAGTTGCCAAGGCTATGGAAGCCTTTTTGAATTCGCCAACTCCAACCTTATTTAGACAAGGTTATAGTCAAAGTGGAAGTTCTCTCCTCCCTTCAGAGAAAGGTACCTCCTTCTTTGATGGCCCGTTCTTTCTAGTGGGATCTCACTGGCAGAGATCTTTCATTTAGGTGTTTTGTTTTGTTTTGTTTTGTTTTGCCAGAGTGTCTTGGCTATTCATGCCTAAAATACTCTCATGGGCTCTTCAGCCAGATCTGAATGCCTTAAGGGCTGATTCTGAAGCCAGAGTGTTGTTTAGGACATCTGCCATTCTATGAGTGTGCTGTGTATCCCGCTTCCCATGTTGGATCGTTCTCTCCCTTTTTGATTCTATCAGTATTAGCAGACACTTGTCTTGTTTATGTGATCCCTTTGACTCTTAATCCTATCACTATTATTCTTAGGACAAACTCCAAACTCTTACAAGTTTTTAGAAATCCATTATGTTCTGGATCTTTCCTGCATTTTCAGCCTCATCTTTTGTCAGTCTAATTTTCTTCTTTTTTTCCAGGCAGTAAAAACCCTTTCCTTCCTTCCCCACCACCTCCTCCTCCCCTACTCTCTCCTCATCTTTGCTGCTTTACCACCTTCCTTACAGGTCTCCAGTAAACAGTTACTCAAGAAAGCACATTCACATTTCCCATATATAATGCTGCTGAGGAACACTGTACTTCTTCCATAGTAGTGCTTATTAAACTGTACATTTATTGTCTAGTTGCTTGTTTATATATATCGCTAAACTGTATACTCTGATTCAGTCTACCTCATTCATGTGTATTCTTCTGGCTATCACAGGGCCTAGCA
The DNA here is from genome assembly GCF_033115175.1 of Lepus europaeus. Taxonomy (NCBI): domain Eukaryota; kingdom Metazoa; phylum Chordata; class Mammalia; order Lagomorpha; family Leporidae; genus Lepus; species Lepus europaeus. Next base: position 46,286,531 of record NC_084845.1, read on the forward strand.
TAAAAGGAAGACAGCAGTGCAGTGCTTTGAATCAAAATATATTTTCATAGTGGAAAAGCCTGTTCCCCTCTCTCTAAATATTTTCTTAGTATGTATCTCCTATCTTTCATGAAACCTTCTGGGTGATCATTTTTTTAAAGATTTATTTATTTAAATGAAAGTCAGATTTAAGAGAGAACTTCCATCTGCTGGTTTACCTCTGAAATGTCTGCAACAGCCAAGGCTGGATCAGAATGAACCCAGAAACCTGTAACTCCATTCAAGACTCTCATGTGAGTGGCAGGGACCCAAGTACTTGAACTATCTTCTGTTGCTTTCTCAGGCATATTAGCAGAGAGCTTGATTGGAAGTAGAGAAGCCCAGACTCCAAGAGGTATACACATGGGATGCCAGTGTTGTGTTGTAGGTGGTAGCTTAGCCCATGGCACCACAGTGCTAGCTCATGTATGATTTTGTCCTACACAGTTCTCTCATTCTGGGTTTCTCTTACAGACTTAATCACCACACCCATTATAGCACTCTTTTTCATTAGTTTTATTGCCTGGGTGCTTTTTTCTCTAGTATAATCTTTGAAAAAAAAAAGGAGAGACTATTTTGAGTAAATTTTTTATGATATTCAACATAGCTTAGCTTTAGCCAGGTGATATGTTGGAATACAAGTATGAATAGAGGAACGATTTGCCTTCATGGTGTTCAAAAGATAATAGATAAGACAAAATTTTGTATATGACATGGGTTTTATTTATATAATAGATGTTTGAGCAACATTCTATGTGCTGAAAGACTGTAACTGCAAAGGTTTTAATATAAAAAAGTATAGAAAATGTCTTTCTCATCATAGAGTAAAATTGTGTGAAGTGTGATCATCTGTATCCATACTGATCAAGAGAAGTAAAAACTTTAAAGAATCATTATAGTCAGAATTTCTCAATTTTGTTTCCATAATATAAAGAGAGGAAGGACAGAAAAGAAGAAATATGGAGAAGAAGGACACTTCATTGCTTCCCGTTCATCTCCTTTCCTCTAGTTATTTCTCCTCTATTGAACTGCTCTTATTCTCTCCCTTCCTGATTTTTCCATTCCAACCCCACCTACTGAATGCTCTGATGATATTCTTGATCACTTCCAGCCTGGCTTGTCCTAATCCCCTATACTTTAACACATACACACATGTGCATGCACACAGAGGTACATGCACCATCTGATGAGACTGTTTACTGTTTTAAATTCTCAAGTTTCCTACAATTTTTGTCACTTTGGACCAGTCCAAAGTATGTTGAATACCAATATTCTTGGTATTTCACTTTCTATCCAAGACCATGATGAATTTTCAGTGGCTGAATTTGTAGTGCTTTAGAAAGATCATTCGGTTTTGAAGGCTGTGTTGAGTCTAAGTAGATAGAGGTAAAATACTTCCTATTCCATCAGGACGAGGATAGTTATAGAAGGGAAATGCAAAATAAGGTCCTTACTGAGGAGAAAAGAAGTGACATTTAAGCCAACAGAAATGTGAAAATCCCAATTTACTTGACACAGACTCTATTTAAAGAAAACCCAGTTTTATGTTATAAAGATTCGCTCATTCTGCACATCTGAAACTGCTCATAGTTATTTATTCCTCATGTTCTAAAAGAGGATTTAAGGTAACATAAGAATATTTAAAATATATCAAAGTAACATAATTAGAAATAGGTGAGAAAGTAGAAAAATAACAAGACTTGGAACCAAAGGAGATGCAGAAATAGGGAAAAACATAAATATACTTTCATAAAAGTTTTTTTTATATGTGTTGTTGTTTCTAAGATTTTCAGCCACCCATTTGAAGGAATTTGATCCTTACGACACTCACAATATCAGATGGATGTGACTGGAGACTATTATGCTTAGTGAAACAAGCCAGACCCAAAAAGACAAATATTAAATGTTTTCTCTGATTTGTAGTAGCTAATATAGAGAGTACAAAAATTTAATGTATATGAGTGAAATTGACATCTTAAGATTTGATTATTGTTTACAACCCTTGTCTATATTACTGATGAATAGTGGCTTTTTACCTTTTACTTGTTTAAATCTTTATTTAATGGAGCATTAAACCTATGATTATAAAGTAAATCAACAATACGTTATCACAAACTTTAAAACAAAAAAAGAAAGGAAGGAGGGAAGGAGGAATGTATCATTATATTCATAGAATTGTATCTATGAACTGCATGAAGTCTGTTCTATTTATATTAATAAAAAACCAGTAAATAAACAAAGAAGGAGCTGTTGATAAAGAGTTGGTCAGAGAGATGAGGTATTCTTTAGAGCTGTCTCAGGAAAGCAGTATAGAGCATCATGGACAGCATTCCCAACACTGTCCTCAACATTGTTGCAGTAACCATGGTGAGCTCCATAAGCCAATTCCCAGTAGCATTCTTCTATAAGAGTAATGGCATGATATTAAAGTAAAATTCAATTTAAGACATTATTTTGGGGGCTGGCATTGTGGTGTAATGGGTAAGTTAGAGAGAAGTCTTGCATCCGCTGGTTCACTCCCTAATTGGCCACAATGGCTGGAGCTGTGCCGATGTGAAGCCAGGAGCCAGGAGCTTTTTCTGGGTCTCCCACATGGGTACAGGGGCCCAGGCACTTGGGCCATATTCCACTGCTTTCCCAGGCCATTAGCAGGGAGCTGGATCAGAAGTGGAGTAGCTGGGACTCAAACTGGTGCCTGAATGGGACGCCAGTGCTGCAGACAGTGGCTTGACCCACTGCACCACAGCATTGATGCCCAATAAATAAATCTTAAAAATAAAAGGGAAATATTATTATGCCACTCTACAGGGGGCTTAAGGATGGAGGAACAGTAAGGTAAAGTCCAGTATGTTACTGACTACTGATTTGGCTGAGTTGCTTGTGGTTTGTAATTATAGAATATTAAGTGCAATGGGCTGTTACCATGTTCTCCATTAGATCCTCAATATTATCCATGTAATATTTGTCTGAGATTTCTGTGTAAAAGAAATCAAGGTCTACCTAATCTTATAGATTGTCAATTAATAAGTCCATAAAAGATTTACTCAGGTATTGGGATATAGACTTAGGCTATAAATACCTGGTGAGGCTTGTTACCAATCTGTCAATACAGAAACAGGAGACCAAACATGTCTGTTAGGCTAATAGTGGAAAAAGGAATAGAACTACAAAGAAGCTGAGTGATTTTTACTCAGGAGCGCAGGTAGAAAATAACATTATAAGACGTTAATTTTTATTTATTTGAAAAGAAGAGAAGGAGAGGGGGAGGGGGAGGGGAAAGGGGATGGATGGATGGATGGATGGATGGAGGGAGGGACAGGTGGGGGGAAGAGAAAGAGGGAGAGAGGGAGAGAGGGAGAGAGGGAGGGGTCTTCCATCTGCTGGCTCAGTTTCCAAATGCGTGCCACAGCTGGATCTGGTTCATGCCAAAGCCAGGAGTCAGGAACACAGTCTAGGCTTCTCAGGTGAGTGGTGGGACTGAAGTACTTGAGTCAGGATTTCAATCCAAGAATTTTTTTCAGTTCTGCCTGTGCTTTCCCTAGCACTGCCTTTCAGCTTTTTCTATGAAAACCAAAACCCCAGGGTGGATGCTTTGTACAGTGATTAAGATGCTGCTGGATGTCTGCATCCTGTATAGGGTGCTGGAATCAATTCCTGGCTCTGTTTCTGGTTCGAGTTTCCTACTGAGGCACACAATGGAAGGAAACAGATGATGGTTCAAGTGCCTGGGTCCTTGGCACTCACCCAAGAAACACAACCTGAATTCTGGGCTCTTGACTTCAGCCTGGCCCATTCCTGGCTTTAGGGAACATTTGGGAAATGTACCAATGAATGGAAAAATCTCTCTAATATAAGAAAAAATAAATAAAAATTAAAGTTATAAAATTATCTCAAAACTTTCTTACATCTAAGGCAACCAAATAGTCTCAATAATAATAATGTATCTAATTGTAGATATTTGTTTGCTTAGGAAAGAGAAGTCGATTATTAAAATTCTAATGATAAAGAAATGATAGCTGTTAGATCAGGAAATATTATAATGTCACTCTAAATTGTATTTGGTACATTCTGATAATAGATAATGAATTATAATCTTGAAAAGAATTCAGCACAACTCCTCATTTAATGAAATGGCTATTTCTCTGTGTGACATTTCATTACAATACCAGAATCAAGGACTTGAGAATTTATTTTCCCTCCTATTATTCAAGAAATATTGCAAAATGCAGTTTCATTGTCATTAGGATGTACTTAAACTACGGGGTGTTATAAGATCTAATCTCTAGGATAATGTCTGTCTTAAAGAATCTATGTCAGCTCAACCCTTTCTCTTTTCTGCGAATAATAACAGAAAGCATAACTAAATGATCTTTAAGGTGGCAATAAAAGCTTTTCCTGCTTCACAGTTTCTCATTGCTAGTTTCTTTTCTGATGAGCTCTCAAAATACCAATGCTAAAATTTTACTTTAGAGAAATGAGAGAAACATTTCCCCCCAGTTGTTCAAACCTAGCCTGATTATTTTCCTTCTCTCTCATCTTTTTTTGAGATTTATTTTATTTATTTGAGATTTACAGAGAGAGAGGGAGAGACAGGGAGAGAGTGTGGTCTCCCATTTTCTGGCTCACCCCTCAAATGGCTGCAAAGGCCAGAGCTGAGCCAGGTCAGTACCAGGAGCAAGGAGCTTGGCCCCAAGGACTTGGACGATCTTCAACTGCTTTTCCCAGGCCCGTTTAGAAGGAAGCTGGATTGGAAGTGGAGCAGCTGAGACTCAAACAGGCGCTCTTATTGGATGCCGGCAATGCAGGTGGTGGATTAACATGCTACGCCACAACATTGGCCACATCCTTTTTAAAACTTGTACAGAAGAGAGCAGACATAACAGAAGTATGAATTTGGATCTCTGCAATTCTAGTCAAAATAGAGGACGACTCTATTCACAGATCTGAAAGAATATGAGGGGTGAATGCTTTTGCACAAAATGTTTTATTAAGAAACCTACTTGAACAGTGAATGATTTTCTTGGACAGAAATTTAATGATGAAAGAGCTCATTTGAAAGTTAAAGGCCTTGTTGGGTTAATTCATTTTTTGAGACCAGGAAATAAATTTACTCATTTTGGGGCAGAAGGACAAGGAGACTCCAGAACTGCAGTCTTGATAGTTACTGGCACATCTAAACAGGTGCGAAAAACTCCTAAAAGATTTGTACACATGTGCCATCATTCACTTCTGACACATCTGCCTGTGTGCCAAGATAGACAAGTTACCCATAACATTCCAAGTTGCATTAAGCCCCTTCTGTCTTATATTTCTCTTAAATGCTGAGCTTGCCAAATATTTTTTACAACACGGTAGTATTGCAATGGGTCCACATTTCATCTCCATAATGAGAAATCCCTAAGGGAAATCTTTACTGTCTTTTATGACTAGAAAGCAACTCATCTTTACTTCTGCAGGGAATTAGAGACCAGAATAAGATCACATCCACAGTGCTTCAAAACAAATAACAGCTATCATGTTTTTTTTTTTTTAAGATTTATTTTATTTGTTTGTAAGACAGAGTTACAAAGAGAGGTAGAGTCAGAGAGAGAGGTTTTCCATCTGATGGTTCGCTCCCCCAGATGGCTGCAATGGCCAGAGCTGTACTGATCCAAAGTCAGGAGCCAGGAGCTTCTTCCAGGTCTCCCACATGCGTGCAGGGGTCCAAGGACTTGGGCCATGTTTTACTGTTTCCCCAGGCCATAACAGAGAGCTGGATTGGAGGAAGAGCAGCTGGGACTAGAACTGGTGCCCATATGAGTTGCCAGTGCTTCAGGCCAGGGCTTTAACCCGCTGCGCCACAGCACTGGCCCCAGCTATCATGTTTGTAAACAGATGTTTATTGAGTTTCTACTGCACAATGGTCAGTGATGACTGCAGATATTTTTGAACTGGATTCTGCTTTTATATAACTAACAGACAAGAAAATCTCATATGTGATTTGTACAAGTTGTAATATATGTACAAGGCAGAATGTGACGGATGACCCAAGGAAGGCACTAAGGAGAAAAGTGTTATGTATGTTTAGAGGAGGGTTTAAGGCAAAGTTTTTTTTTTTTATTTTATTTTTTTAACTTTTATTTAATGAATATAAATTTCCAGTGTACAGCTTATGGATTACAATGACTTCCCCCTCCCATAACTTCCCTCCCACCCACAACCCTCCCCTCTCCCGCTCCCTCTCCCCTTCCATTCACATCAAGATTCATTTTCAATTCTCTTTATATACAGAAGATCAATTTAGTATAAAGATTTCAACAGTTTGCACCCACATAGAAACACAAAGTGAAACATACTGTTTGAGTACTAGTTATAGCATTAAATCAAAATGTACAGCACATTAAGGACAGAGATCCCACATGAGGAGCAAGTGCACAGTGGCTCCTGTTGTTGACCCAACAAATTGACACTCTAGTTTATGGCGCCAGTAACCACCCTAGGCTCTTGTCATGAGTTGCCAAGGCTATGGAAGCCTTCCAAGTTTGCCGACTCTGATCATATTTAGACAAGGTCATAAAAGACAGAGTGAGGATAGTAACCAATGATCCTAAGAGTGGCATTTACCAGGTTTGAACAATTATACAGCATTAAGTGGGGAAGAGGACCATCAGTACACACAGGTTGGGAGTAGAGCCATTGGTGGTAGAGTAGAGGTTATGATTACAAAGGAATGAGGCCCAAGTATGCTAGACAGGGCCTAGAACAAAGGACAGAGTCATTATTAGAGGAGCTAAGAAAGGTGCTGTCTAAGCTACAATTAAGTTTTCTGATTGAGAGGCAAATAGAACCTGACAGAAGGGGCTTGATAATAATCTGGTGGGCTTTAGGCCTTGTAAGTTAAGAGGCCCAGACCTATCTATCTCTTCACATGGGGTATATACTAAGGGAGGTGTGAACCTCCTAGGGGAAGGCACTCTGTTGACTTACATTACTTGGCTGGCCTGGGAGGAGAGCTGGCCAGGTAAAGGCAGGGGGCATCTCTAACAAGAAATTTACAGTTCTGCCTGCAATGTTGCTGACCCTACTTGACCATCCCCTCAGCTGCGGTGGTCACTTTGGAAGTTGGGCTGAGTGAAGGGCTTTTCAGCTTAGAGCCAATAAGATCTGTGGCTCTGACCTGGGCATCCTTCGACTCCAGGGCAGGTCCATTTCCAGTGATCCAACTCTTGGCAGAGCTGCCAGGGCTCTTCACAAGCTGACTTCTGCTGAAGCCCAGGCTTACCACATTGAAAGCCACTGCAGTGGACTGGCCTGTTGGGTCTCCTTGAGGGCAGATCACTGTACAGATCAGCCATTAATAGGCCTGCCACCCATTGCTTCTGATGCCTAGCTTTCTTTTCCTCCTGGTTTGTGTTAAAGCAGGCCAGAGGATGCAAGTCAAGGGAGTGCCTGTATCCCATCTCTAATCTTCAGTGGCCTGAACTACAAGTCTATACTCACAGGCATGTTCTGTAGAAGTTTTTCTAAGGTAGACAATGCCCATGAGGAAAATTATATTCTCACTTTAAAACTTTCTTTCCCTTTGGTCTGAAAGGGAGGTTTTTTCTACTTACTGCTTACTTCGCTGATGGCGAAGTGAATCTAGCTATGAGATTATTATTTAAGTTCTTATTTTGGCTATGCTATTACAGAAAAATGTTAGCCATCTCTTTTATAAGGTCTAAAGATTAAATTGTGCGTCCTACAGATTCCTTCATAATAGAATTAGTTTCCTACCTTGAAGAGAATAGAGAAATGAAAGAATAAGTTGGGCTTAGAATAGAGAAATGAGGGAGCAAGTCCTAGATCGCTTGCTGACAATAGCAATGTTACCTGAATACTTAGCAAACCGTTTCAACCATTAGATTACAACTTAAGAAAACATTTACCAGAAGGTCCAATGCCTTCTATAAATTTTAAGAATCATGTATTTGAAAACACCTCTTAAATATCTAACATGGTGTAGTTTGTTTAGCCAGTAAACTTAAGCACAACCATCTAAAATATTTTTAGTTTCTTTCTACCAACAAGTTTAAAACATATGATACACAGATTCAGGTCCCACGAATTAAAATGTATCTTTGATTGATTTTAGCAGCTTAAATTTATGGACAATCTTATCTATAAGCCATTTAAAATAAAACTCTTAATAAAATTTCCTATGTGGACATACAATATGTACACACATATAACATAGCATAATAGACCAATATAGCAATTCTTTTTTTTTTTCTTTTTTTTTTTTAACTTTTATTTAATGAATATAAATTTCCAAAGTATAGCCCATGGGTTACAATGGCTTCCCCCCTCCCATAACTTCCCTCCCGCCCGCAATCCTCCCCCTTCCCGCTCCCTTTCCCCTTCCATTCATGTAAAGATTCATTTTCAATTCTCTTTGTATACAGAAGATCAGTTTAGTATATATTAGGTAAAGATTTCAACATTTTGCCCATATAGCAACATAAAGTGAAAAAACTACCATTGGATTGCTAATTATAGCATTAAATAGCAATGTACAGCACATTAAAGACAGAGATCCTACATAATTTTTTTTTCAAATTAATTAATTTTCTATGCCATTTCCATTTTAACACCAGGTTGTTTTTTTTTTCATTTCCAATTCTCTTTATATACAGAAGATCAATTCAGTATATAATTAGTAAAGACCTCATCAGTTTGTGCCCACACAGAAACGCAAAGTATAAAAATACTGTTTCAGTACTAGTTATAGCATCACTTCGCTTTAGACGACACATTAGGGACAGATCCCACATGGGGTGTAAGTACACAGTGACTCCTGTTGCTGATTTAACAATTTGACACTCCTGTTCATGGCGTCAGTAATCTCCCTAGGCTCTAGTCATGAGTTGTCAGGGCTATGGAAGCCTTTAGAGTTCGCTGACTTCGATCTTATTCCGATAGGGTCATAGTCAAAGTGGAAGTTCTCTCCTCCCTTCGGAGAAGGGTACCTCCTTCTTTGATGGCCCCGTTCTTTCCACTGGGATCTCACTCACAGAGATCATTCATTTAGGTCTTTTTTTTTTTCCATGATATCTTGGCTTTCCATGCCTGCTATACTCTCATGGGCTCTTCAGCCAGATCTGAATGCCTTGAGGGCTGATTCTGAGGCCGGAGTGTTGTTTAGGACATCTGCCATTCTATGAGTCTGCTGTGTATCCCACTTCCCATGCTGGATCTTTCTCTCCCTTTTTGATTCTATCAGTTAGTATTAGCAGATACTTGTCTTGTTTGTGTGATCTCTTTGACTCTTAGACCTATCAGAACTATCAATTGTGAGCTGAAATTGATCACTTGGACTAGTGCGATGGCATTGGTACATGCCATCTTGATGGGATTGTGTTGGAATCCCCTGGCACATTTACAACTCCACCATTTGCGGCCAGTCCGATTGAGCATGTTCCAAATTGTTCGTCTCCTCCCTCTCTTTTTCCACTCTTAGATTTAACAGGGATCACTTTTCAGTTAAAATTTAAACACCTAAGAATAATTGTGTGTTAATTACTGAGTTCAACCAATAGTACTAGAACAACAACAACAACAACAAATACTAAAAAGGATAAAGTATTACATTGTACATCTAAAGTCAGGACAGGAGCCGATCAGTTCATTGTTGCTTATAGTGTCCATTTCACTTAACAGGTTTCCCCTTTGGCACTCAGTTGTCACCGATCAGGGAAAACAAATGATATTTTTCTCTTTGGGACTGGCTTAATTCACTCAGCATGATGTTTTCCAGATTGCTCCATCTTGTTGCAAATGACTGGGTTTCGTTGTTTCTTACTGCTGTATAGTATTCTATGGAGTACATGTCCCATAATTTCTTTATCCAGTCTACTGTTGATGGGCATTTGGGTTGGTTCCAGGTCTTAGCTATTGTGAATTGAGCTGCAATAAACATTAATGTGCAGATGGCTTTTTTATTTGCCAAATTAATTTCCTTTGGGTAAATTCCAAGGAGTGGGATGGCTGGGTTGTATGGTAGGGTTATGTTCAGGTTTCTGAGGAATCTCCAGACTGACTTCCATAGTGGCTTAACCAGTTTGCATTCCCACCAACAGTGGGTTAGTGTCCCTTTTTCCCCACATCCTCTCCAGCATCTGTTGTTGGTCGATTTCTGAATGTGAGCCATTCTCACCGGGGTGAGATGGAACCTCATTGTGGTTTTGATTTGCATTTCTCTGATTGCTAGTGATTTTGAACATTTTTTCATGTGTCTGTTGGCCCTTTGGATTTCCTCTTTCGAAAAATGTCTGTTGAGGTCCTTGGCCCATCTCTTAAGTGGGTTGTTTGTTTTGTTGTTGTGGATTTTCTTGATTTCTTTGTAGATTCTGGTTATCAATCCTTTATCTGTAGTATAGTTTGCGAATATTTTTTCCCATTCTGTTGGTTGCCTCTTCACTTTCCTGACTGTTTCTTTTGAAGTACAGAAACTTCTCAATTTGATGCAATCCCAAATGTTAATTTTGGTTTTGACTGCCTGTGCTGTTGGAGTATTTTCCAGGAAGTCTTTGCCTGTGCCTATATCTTGCAGGGTTTCTCCAATGCTCTCTAATAATTTGATGGTTTCGGGTCGTAGATTTAAGTCTTTAATCCATGTTGAGTGAATTTTTGTGTAAGGTGATAGGTATGGGTCTTGCTTCAAGCTTCTGCACGTGGAAATCCAATTTTCCCAGCACCATTTATTGAATAGACTGTCCTTATTCCAGGGATTAGATTTGGATCTTTGGTCAAATATAAATTGGCTGTAGATGTTTGGATTGATTTCTGGTGTTTCTATTCTGTTCCATTGGTCTATCCATCTGTTTCTGTACCAGTACCATGCTGTTTTGATAACAACTGCCCTGTAGTATGTCCTAAAATCAGGTATTGTGATTCCTCCGGCTTTGTTTTTGTTGTACAGGATTGCTTTGGCTATTCGAGGTCTTCTGTGTCTCCATATGAATTTCAGCATCATTTTTTCCAGATTTGAGAAGAAGGTCTTCGGGATTTTGATGGGTATTGCATTGAATGTATAAATTGCTTTTGGGAGAATAGACATTTTGATGATATTGATTCTTCCAATCCATGAGCATGGAAGATTTCTCCATTTTTTGGTATCCTCTTCTATTTCTTTCTGTAAGGTTTTGTAGTTTTCATTGTAGAGATCTTTAACGTCTTTGGTTAAGTTTATTCCAAGGTATTTGATTGTTTTTGTAGCTATTGTGAATGGGATTGATTTTAGAAGTTCTTCCTCAGCCGTGGCATTGCCTGTGTATACAAAGGCTGTTGATTTTTGTGCATTGATTTTATATCCTGCTACTTTGCCAAACTCTTCGATGAGTTCCAGCAGTCTCTTAGTAGAGTTCTTTGGGTCCCCTAAATAAAGAATCATATCATCTCGCGTTCCAGCGCTGGTGCGTTGAGTCTGCTGCTGGTGTCCCGAACTTGGGCTCCCACGCTCTCCACGCAGGTCCACTGTGAATCACTAGTTCCGGAAGAGTTTCCTCTGCTGTTTCATCCCCCACTCTTCCTTGACCCTGCAGTATCTCCACTTATATTAAACTTTCTCTCCCCCCGGACCAAGTGTGCTTCTGCCTATTCCGCCATCTTGCCCGGAACCTCCTCCAATATAGCAATTCTAATAATAGCTTTTAAAATCTTTAACTCTTTTTGTAGATTGCCAATTGATTTGAATTGCTTTTTGTTTTTAGATTACTTTAACACATTGCTTTAACAGAGCATCAGAGTTTAATTCTATGACAAAGAGAAATTTTGCTTTCTGTGATTTTTTTGCTGTGAGGTTTCCTTCCTTTACCTTCTTTCATATTGGTGACCATGTTTCTGTGTTTCTGTGTGTAACACATCTTTAAGCATCTTTTGTAGGGCAGGATGAGTGGCAACAAATTCTTTCAGTTTCTGTTTGCTATGAAAAGTCTTAATTTCACCTTCATTCACAAATGAGAGCTTTGCAGGATATAATATTCTGGGCTGGCAGTTTTTCTCTCTTAGTACCTGGGCTATATCTCGCCATTCCCTTCTAGCTTGTAGGGTTTCTGATGAGAAGTCTGCTGTGAGTCTAATTGGAGATCCTCTGAGAGTGATCTGACGTTTCTCTCTTGCACCTTTTAGAATCTTTTCTTTATGTTTCACTGTGGTGAGTTTGATTACGATGTGTCGTGGTGAGGATCTCTTTTGGTCATGTTTATTAGGGGTTCTATAAGCTTCCTGTACTAAGATGCCTCTGTCCTTCTCCAAACCTGGGAAATTTTCTGCTAGTATCTCACTGAAAATGCCTTCTAATCCTTTCTTCCTCTCCATGTTAAGGCAAAGTTAACGCAGGAGATAATACAAGAACATTTTTAAAAGATCCGATAGATTAGGAAATTTATATAATTTACATATCTATAATATAATTTAAAAATGAACTAGCATGATTTTGATCAAGATGTGCAATCAACTATTGTGTCACTCTAAGAATGACATGATTCTGAATGCTTTGTGTAATTTGGTTTGTAGATTTTGATCCTAATTTCATTGGTTTTGATGGTAATAATTGTTTTCTTTCCTTGTGAATGCTGTTAGCTGATAGCCTCGACCCCAAACTTTTGGCATCCACCTCACTGCTCCAACTCAGGCTATCCCCTTCCCGGACAGCTCTCAGCCAGTAGTTGAATTCAGTGTGGTAATAGAGCCTGGCTGTTCTTACTCAATAGAATTCCTTGTGCCAGACTCCTTATGGGGCTGGGCAAAATGTCCTCAGAGCTGCATCCCTGTCTGAAGCTCTTCCTTTCCGTTCTCCCTCCACTCTCTCTACTTTCATATTGCAGTCTGGAGGCTCTTCCTGATTCTTCCAGATTTCTCTCCTTTATATTTAAGAAGCTTCCACTCTAATTAATATCTTGGCATCCTCTTTTTGGAATACTGAAACTGACAGTATAGCTGTCACAAATTTGTCAGATAGTAAGGGTTACTCTAGATAACATTTTATTTACAAAGGAGCGGACAAGGATGTTAAATAGTTTGGCCATTTTCACAAAGCTGGCAAATGGTGAGAGTGGGAGTTGATCTCTTTTCTGGCTATACGTCATATGTCCTTAAATACAATATAATGTTAAAAAAGAGTGTATTGTGATTTTTTGTTGTTGTTGTTGTTCAGGTAAAAGTATTTTGAATTGCGAACAATCTATTTGGGCATAGTATTTCTTTAAAAAGTTTGTAAACCTACATTTGTATATGTTAAGTTAAAAAGGACGCTAAGAGAAATATAATTCTGTGCTCGATTTGTCTAACTGCTTTGAAGTGGAGGAGTCAGTGTGTATCTTTCCGACAGGATAACATTAGCTTCACACCATATTCTAGTTTTAGCAGCGTCTTAATCTTTGGGTTAAAAGACAAGCACGTGGATAAAGATAGTGCATAGGTCACTTCCATTGCTAAAGTGCAACTACAGCTTGTCTTTTGCATATTATCCAGTAACACTGATATCTTTACTTCTTAACTTGACATTCAGTGCGTCATCTGACAGTATCTTCAATTCTACTTCATGCCTATATGGCTAGAACAGACTTTGGTTTGTTCCTCCAATACTTCTCTCACCCTGAGCATTTTTCCGTAATCTTTCTACATAAACATACTATCTTTGCCCTCAAATCAAGACTTTTCATGAGTAGCTCTCTCTCCTAAGAAAAATAATTGGTGTGAAGGGTAGAGAGACTTCCATACATATAACTTATGACTCTGATAGCTATAACTTCTTGTAGGACTCTTTTTTATTTTTAAATTTTTTTAAAACATTCATTTATTTACTTGAAAGTCAGAGTTACACAGTGAGAGAGAGAGGCAGAGAGAGAGAGGTCTTCCATCTGCTGGTTCACTTCCCAATGGCCGCAAGGGCTGGAGCTGTGCTGACCTGAAGCCAGGAGCCAGGAGCCAGGAGCTTCTTCCAGGTCTCCCACGTGGGTACAGGGGCCCAAGGACATGGGCCGTCTTCTACTGCTTTCCCAGGCCATAGCAGAGAGCTGGATCAGAAGTGGAGCAGCTGGGTCCTAACCTGGCACTCATATGGGATGCCGGCACTGTAGGCAGTGGCTTTACCTGCTACACCACAGCACCAGCCCACTTCCAGGACTCTTTACTAACTCCCTAAAATTGGTCTGGTGCCCCTATTAGCTTCATGGCCCAAAGTGAATGCAGTTACTTGTAGGAAGGGTCTTTTTATATTAAACAGGAGAGATTTTTAAGAGCAGATGTCTAATACTGTACCTGGAACACAGTGTAAAGGTGCTACCTTAATGCATACAAAAAAAATGCTTTGAGTCACTGGAAAATTGACATTTATAATTTTCATCTTTGAATACTTCTTCCCAGAAAGTATTATAGATAACAGCTGCTCAATAAATGTATAACCTGAACATTCAATTTGGAAAAACAATATATATTGCTAAGTGTGATTACTGCTTATTGTAGATGAGAAAGTATAATAGTAAGAAAATATATGATGAATTTTCAATATTATCTGTCTCCATGAATTAAAGAAGCCAGAAACTAATTTGAATTTCTGCTGTTTTTGTGCCAAAGTATTTGAATTTGTTAAAAATTTTTATCCTTTGATTGGGAGAAGTGCCATTAACTAAAAGTTGTCATGAATTGCCATTATTCCTTAGTCATTAGATGTGAATAGTTACTCAAAGGTTTTTATAGACATACTATTAATTGGAATCGAGCAGAGGAAATCACCCATAATAGCATTAACCTCTGGGACAGACTTCTTTTACTATCTTTGTCCTTAAGCATAAATAAAGTCATTGGAGTAATCCTTTGGAACTGGTCAAATTCCCCAAGATGTTAAATTCTCTAGATGACATCTTTAGTGTAAACTTCTTTTTAAATAATAAATTTGCAGCCCAGCAACAAATTACACACCTTCAGGTGACATTTCCACCTTCATGTACATGTACTTCCAACCTTTATAAAAGTGTTTTGTAAAATACAAATTCGTTAGAAGAAATTAAAATATCAACCACACTATTTTAAAAAGAGAAATATTTATAATAGCTGGAAGTCATACTTAAGATTATAGCATTTTTAGATATAGTGTGTTTGCAGTCAGATGTGAAATCAATGTACAATGGGTCAAGATAAAGAATATTTCTCCTCTAGGCATTTCTGAAAAAGAAAAAAAGACTGCTATGTAGCCTCAATGTCTCCAATGACCTGAATTCTCCAGGCAGTTAGTCTAAGATGAAAATTTAAAAAGAACACGAGAGAGAACAGTGTTTCATGATTCAGTGATGCTTCTTGGAGGAATCAGGTTGCAGACACAGAATATGAACTTCACTTGTGTCTCTACCTCCAGCCATTACTTCTTTCTTACCTTTGCATGTTAACTTGTAGTAAGTTGCACCATAAATGCAGTGACTTACAGAAGAAAAGTGACATATTCTTTTTACAAAAGAAAGAAAATATGTAAAGCTAGAACTGGGAATATAAAACTAAAGCCCTCAGTAGATAAACTACAAATCATTTATCACTACTCCAGGGCTGTGTACAAGGAGAAGCTCCAGAGCTCATAAAGTTGGCTAGACAATTCCAGTGATCTATGGGGACTGCCCAACACCTTTCTGAACTCTGAGTATTTTAAGTCAGAAGAACAACCAGAGTTGAAGCTCTAGATCTGACATCAGAAAAAGAAAGGAGACATAAAACAAAATTAGAACTGCAGTGATCATGGAGATAAAATATTGTTCATTAGGGGTTTGTAGAATTATATGAGACTATCCCTAGAGTAGACAGATTTGAGTTTAAATGCTTTTTAAATTTGAAGCGACGTGAAGTTGAGATTATATCCTTCAGTCTCTTTGAGCTTTATTTGATTTTATTTAATGACTTTCAGGTCTTCCATAGTCTTCAATCTGTTTAGTCATTATGATTGTCAAGGATCAAAGATCAGGAAAATCTCATATCTAGTAAATATAGAAGTTAAATACAGATAATAGTTAAAAAATACAGAATCCTAAAGTGACCAGTTAAAGATGTAATTATGCACATTGATTCCTTTTTAAAACTACAGGTCACGGTAAAGAATGTCCCCTAGGCATTTCAAAGAATATGTGAGTTGCAGTTTATCTCCCTTGCCTGTGCAACTCCATAAATTTAGAAAGAAAGATCCAGAAGCCTTTATAAGTCATCTGTTCTAAAAACCTCCCTTGACTTCACTGAGGGGATACTGAGGCCAAAACAGCATTAATTGACTTATATGCAGAAAGTTGAAGTAGGTGTAAGCCAGGAATATATTCCAGGTCTATGTTAAATAATTAAATAAGTAAATAACTTAAATAATATTAAATAACTATACAAGATTGTTTGTCTTACTCTCATTTCACAAAGGAGATGTTGATATGAATTCTAAGATTCCTGGCTATTTCTCAAAATATGATCTTTTTTTAAAAAGATTTATTTATTTACTTGAAAGTCAGAGTTACACAGAGAGAGAAGGAAAGACAGAGAGAGAGAGAGGTCTTCCATCTGCTGGTTCACTCACCAATTGGCCGCAACGGCTGGAGCTGTGCCTATCTGAAGCCAGGAGCCAGGAGCTTCTTCTAGGTCCCCCACATGGGTGCAGGGGCCCAAGAACTTGGGCCATCTTCTACTGCTTTCCCAGGCCATAGCAGAGAGCTGGATTGGAAGTGGAGCAGCCGGGCCTTGAACCGGTGCCCATATGGGATTCAGGTGCTTCAGGCCAGGGTGTTAACCTGCTGCGCCACAGCACTGACCCCCAAAATATGATCTTTTTTTTTTCCACTTATATTTTTGAATCAATTAAGAAATCCCTTAGCTTTTTAAGTAAGTATTTACTGATGTCATACAGGACATGTGCTAATTCTAGGCACAGTTCTAGCTTAGTTCTGATGTAGAGATATATACATCCAGGACATTAACTAAGGAGTAGATTTTATTCCAATACCACCCATTAATGGGTTTAATACTTTCTGTTTCTAGTAACTCCTTGGGTACTGCACAAGTTCACACATGCTGAATGGGATGGCTTGAGGTTCCCAGCTTCCTTCTGATTGCTATAATGGTGTCAGGGCCTTCTGGAGAGTATCCGTGGATGTCCCCATGAAGATGGACAAGTGCTTGTATTCAAAAGCTGACATATATTTGGAGGCAATGACAAGGGGTTTTGATAGCTATTTATGTTAAGCTATGCGGCTTTGAGCAAGTGACATTTTCTCCCTCAATATTGCGTTTATCAAACAACATTCCCCGGTTACTTTTACTTTGAATGAACAGTTGTTGATTCTAGAAAATTTAACACCGAGAGCAGACTGGTTGACTGAAATAAAAGAATTGTATCTAAAGGTGTTGAGAAGATGACATTTATAAGTTTATTTTCTTTTTGAAGATAAAATATATAATTTGTTTCTGATTTTTTAAGGAGAACAAATTTCATGTATTTCGTATATACACATTGAGGAACATTGTGATGCTTCCCACCATACACTCCCTCCTGCCCAGACTTCTACCCTTCCACTTCCTTCCTCTCTTAATTTTTACAATGATCTACGTTCAGCTTACTTTATACTCATAAAATTAACTACTCATAAAATTAACCTTACACTAAGTAGAAAGTTCAACAAAAAGTAAGAAGAAAACACTGTTCCTCAATTGTAGAGACAAGTAGCAAGTCCTTGAAATGCAAGAGCATTTTCATTGAGTCATTATAGCATGGTGTTGACAGGCATCAAGGCCAGAGACCTACCTCTTTCATGGTCACACAGATTTTGTTCTCCATTACTCCCTTACATTGCTATGTTTGAAGAACATGGTCATCATGCTATTGCTCCAAGAAGGGCAAGTTGTATAAACTATCAAGAAATCCCTAGACTAAAAATAAAGTTAGCTAAATTTCTACTGTCAACTCCAATATTTATGAGATTTTGAGTAAATTACTTACAATCACTGGACTCTGGCACCTATAATTATAAAATGAGATCTAAGGGCCAGACTTATTTTCTTAGCTACAGGAATAACAATTTCTCGTTTTGCTAATGTATTCCTTCTTAACGACCACCAGGTTGATTGTAGAGTGGGAATAAACTTAGGTTTCTTTTCCTTATGCCTACTAGGTGGTTAATATCCCTTGGAATGCTGTGTTGGGGAATATTATAAGGCTTTATCCTGATTTGAGATGACTATTAGGGTTATAAGAATTGTACACAACATATCAATTTCCTGGAGATCTTGCCAACCATAAAAATTTTCTGGGGGGCCAATGCTGTGGCATAATGGGTGAAGCCACTGTCTTCAGTGCTGACATCCCAGTGTGGGTGCTGATACATGTCCCTACGGCTTCACTTCTGATCCAGCTCTCTGCGGTGGCATGGGAATGCAGTAGAAGATGGCTCAAGTATTTGGGCCCCAGCCACCCATGTGGTAGACTTGGATGCAGTTCCTGGCTCCTGGCTATGGCTTGGCCCAGCCCTGGCCATTGAGGCTATTTGGGGAATGAAGCAAAAGATAGAAGAGCTGTCACTCTGTCATTTCTCTCTCTCTTCCACAACTCTGTTTCTCCCTTTCTCTCAGCCACTCTGCCTTTCAAATATAAAATAAATCTTTAAAAATGAAATAATATTTTCTAGGTGCCAGGCATAATGATAAGAGAGGTTGATCCTGTTTAATACATGTGTGGGGCACAACAAGAACTAGCTTGTGTGAGGGGTCTCCAGTGAATATCTAGGATTTGTCATGAGATTCCTCATATATGCCATGTATCAGGTACCTATCATCTGCCAGACACTATACTATTTTCTGTGAAAATTGTAATAGGCCTATTAAGCAGTAATGGGATATTATTTAAACTATATTAAGAAAGCATAAGTTAAGAAAAAGGAAATAAGTGAAATTCAGAGAAATTACATGAGGTAGTTTATCACTAATGAACAATTCCAGAATACGAACATGAACCTGATTGACTTAAATCCTATCTTAAACTACAGAAGGAAATATACTATAGTATGGGAAAATATATTTCAGGTAATATCTGTCAAATATCTTAATTTTACAAATGAAGTCATTGAGATCCAAAGAGATTGAATATTTATCCTCCCAAGCACAACAAATATCAGTCCTAGAAATAGATTCCTAGCTACCAGCCCGACATTTATCACATTGCAATTTCTTCCCCTCAAAATGGAAAGTGCTTATTATACATGGCTTTACAGCTGATGACATTAACAGGAAAATGGAATGCATATTACTGGGCACCTATTTTATGCAGGACTCTGGATGAGTCAGTCCTACCCTTAATTATCAAAAATCATGACAAGAAAGAAGCAGACAGGGGTGCTGTAATCAGAGTATATGTGATTTCATAAGGGTGAGAACAGAGGATTTAAATTCCTTATTGGTTTTACTCAAAACTTCTATAAATTGGACATTTTGGAGAGCTTAAGTTTAAATGTTAAATTAAATACTATACAGTTTGGATTAAAAGATGTATCATACCACCTCATCACTTATTACATTTTATAATGTTCCCCGGGTTCTATGCTACCATTCTCACCACCACTCCAGAAGGTAAGAATAGCTTCTTTGAACTGACTGCAAATACCAGTCACTTTTTGTGTGTAGGCTGTGCATGAATGAGTGACTTATAAACCTCTGTAATCTCTGTCTGTGAAGATTACATTCTATCCTGGCCCGAAAACCATGAAGCCAGCCAAAAATACAATTATCTTGAATTTCTCTAATTCCTGGGTCAGTGCTGATTATTGATGAAATTATGAAACTTTATTGAATATTTACTTATTTGCATAGTAATGAATGTGTTTCTTAATCTCACCATCAAGTATATATTTTTAGTATCTTCATTTTCTTGGTAAAGTAATGCCTACTGGGAAATGAGTTTTGGGATCTATGGCAGAAAAGCTTAAATTATTATTTTATCCAGGCTATAGAAAAGTAAGGGAGAATAGGAAATTAGATAGATTAAATAGATGATTAACTATTAGGAAGAGTTTTACTAACTCTTAGCTGGGTTTAGGCAATTAGATGCTATATACCAGGCATATATAGAAAAAAGTTGTTTCTCTCATTTAGAGAAGGCGATAGATGGCTGCATTTCAGCATCTTGCACATTTTTTTTTTTTGAAAAGCAAAACAAATACCTCCAAACATGGCTTGTAGCAGAAGTTCTATTGAAAGATTTTACATTTATGTTCCCATACTGAATGTTCCATCTTTTGAACATTTTTAGGACCATTTTTCCCTCCTTTAGAGTAAGCTACAAGACTTTGGCTCTTTGGAGGCTGGTCATCATTATTTTGCTATGTGAGTTCATATTTTTGATTAAGAAAACACTCTCCAAATGCAGTTCTCTTTTTGCTCTAACATAGAAAGCTATATGTTGTAAAGACTGTATAAATAGTAGGACAAACATAAAACAATATGCTTTTGCTTTACGTTAGCATTTTGAGAATTCAGAATAAAATGGTTTACTAAGTAATGAACGTTGAGAGGAATTATTCAGAGTAGGGATCAGCAAATTACATCCTCTAAGTCAATTTGTACTGCCTGAAAGCCAAGACTGCTTTTTATATTATTAAAATTTATTTGTTTATTTATTTGAGAAGCAGGGGACAGAAGAAGATACAGCGGTTGAGAGAGGGAGAATGGATAGAGAGAGAGAGAAAGAGAGACAGACATACAGACACACACACACAGAGAAAGAAAGAACACTCCAATATACTGGTTCACTCACCAAGTGTCCACAATGGCTGGGGGCCAAAGCTGGTAGTTAGGAACTCAATGTGAGACATCACCTGCTGCCACCCAGGGTCTACATTAACAGGAAGCTCGTGTCTGGAGCCAGAGCTAGCAATTGAATGTGTAATATGAGTGTCTTAACTAGCATTTTAACGGGTAGTTCAGACTTCTGCCCTTGGTTTTCACATTTCTTAAGTGTTGTAAAAACAGGGGAGAATGTATGTATGAATATGTTCTACAAAATTAAAATATTTACTATATGGGGCTGACACCGTTGCTCAACAGGCTAATCCTCCGCCTAGCGGCGCCAGCACACCAGGTTCTAGTCCCGGTCGGGGCGCTGGATTCTGTCCCAGTTGCCCCTCTTCCAAGCCAGCTCTCTGCTGTGGCCAGGGACTGCAGTGGAGGATGGCCCAAGTGCTTGGGCCCTGCACCCCATGGGAGACCAGAAGAAGCACCTGGCTCCTGCCTTTGGATCAGCACGGTGTTGCAGGCCGCAGCACGCCAGCCGCGGTGGCCATTGGAGGGTGAACCAATGGCAAAGGAAGACCTTTCTCTCTGTCTCTCTCTCTCACTGTCCACTCTGCCTGTCAAAAAATAAAATATTTACTATATGGGAAACATTTTTACTCATGATTTAGAATAACATTTTAAAAAATTAAACTTTACAATTTATCTCATTTGTATTCTTACTAAAACCTATATACACAGATTATTTCATTTGAGATTACCCTTTGGTATATTTTATAAATAGTTCCATTTTATAGATGAGAAAGTGAAGTCCTTTATTACTTAACTTTGAAGTTTTTAGATAGCATAAACCTCTAAGTTGCATCTACTATTGTAGATTAGAATATTAGGACACTTACAATCAGTAATAATATATGATAATGTTTAATCTCTAGATCAATAAGATGACATCAGACTAAATAAAGCTTCCATTTACAACCATATAATGCAATTTGCACAAAATATGTATATAAAACTTGACGGAATCTGTATGGCAAGATATCCTTTTTTGCATTGGATATTATTAAATGTGCATATATTAATATCATTAAAGTTACCTTCTAGAACAAAAATAGTTCTAGTCCCTTGGAAAACCACATTGGGGAAGTTTGGTCCTGACAGAACTTCAAAACTGTGAGAATTACAAAAATGCCAGGGTTGTTAAGTAACATGCGTCTGGACAATGCATCTCTTTGAATTCATTCATGCAAAGGAAAATTTAGAAAGTAGTATAGAAACAAGATTATTAAGGAAATAAGAGACTTATGTAAAAGATTTATTAAATCCATTATGTTCCCTAGATTAATTATTTCATTTATTTAAAATATACATTCTTTCTTTAAAGGCTTGTTTATTTCAGAAGCAGAGTTACAGACACAGAGAGAAGTCTTGCATCTGCAGGTTCACTCCCCAAATGGCCACAGTGGCCAGAGCTGGGCCCATCTGAAGCCAGGAGCCAGGAGCTTCTTCTGGGTCTTCCATGTGGTGCAGGGGCCCAAGCACTTACGCCATCCATGCAGCCACAGTGTTTTCACAGTCCTAGCACACAAGTGCCCCACAGTCAAGAGCACTTAGTTCGTCCCCGCCCAATCTCGTCAACTCTCCCAGCCAGACTCAGGCACCTTCTCTTGGGTGATTGCTGGGTATACGGACATGGGCTAGAGTGGCTGTTATGTATGTCCAAAATGGCACTCGCTCTCTCTTGTCTAGTTACAGGATGGTGCCAGATGGTTGAGAAGAGAAAAACATGCCTCCCTTTTTTTCCTCTCTAGGTAGGCAGATACACTGTCCCCCACAGGGCTCCAAGCCAGATTCACACAAGGCTCTTCCCACAGCTTTATTGCCAGTGGCTTGGGCTGTTGCAGTCTGGTCTCACCTCACTCCAAAGCTGGTGCTGAGTTTCTTGGCTGCTAAGGTCTCAGATTTACACATCCACACCCTCTAATTTACATGGAGTTTCCTCTGGAATTTTCTCCCTAACTCTTCCTTGAAATTACACTTTCTCCCCTTTTATAAGCTATCTTTCCCTAGACTAGAGCAGTAGGCTCCCTCCCTATTCTGTCATCTTGAAAACTCTACAAGAAATATCTTTTTAAAAATATATTGTTGGAGTGGAGAGAGAGAGAGAGAGAGAGATCCTATCCACTACTTTAATCCCCAAATGCCTTTAATGGCCAGGACCAGGGAACTCAACCAGGTTTCCCCACCTAGGTGAAAGGAATCCAGTTACTTAAGCCATCACTCTGTCTCTCAGGGTCTGTGTTAGCAGGAAGCTGGAGTCAGGAGTCAGAGCCAGGTATTGATTTCAAGTACTCTGGTATGGGATGTAGGTATCTTAGCTGCTAGGCTAAGCAGCTACTCCTAAAATGTTTAAATAAATATACTGTAAAGATAAGAAAGAATAACTGAAGATTAGTAATAATTAAGGCATCACATTCACATGATCATTCCTATGATCATAGAGTAGAAAAGATTAATGTCATTTATTTTGGAAAATAATTTAGAGCTGATGCTGTGGCGTAGCTGATAGGACCTCTACCTACAAAGCTGGCGCCCCATAAGGGCGTTATTTTGTTTCCTGGATGCTACACTTCCAATCTAGCTCCCTGCTAATGGAAAGCAGTGGAAGCTGGCCCAGCTGTCTGGGCCCCTGCACCCATGTGGGAGACCTGGAAGAAGCTCCTGGCTCCTACCTTCGGCCTACCCCAGTGCTGGCCATTGCAGCCATCTGGGGAGTGAACCAGCAGATGGGAGGATCTCTCTCTCTTTCTCTCTTCCTTTCTCTCTGTAACTATTTCAAAATAAATAAATGAATCTTCTGAAAAATTAATTATTTCCTGTGTGTGTGTATGCTCTAAATAGCAAATGTCACACTGAATTATGAAGTGTTGGATGAATTCCCTAATGCCTATTAAGGAAAAAAAAAATCCCCACCAAGATATAACTATAATACTTTTATTTAACAGTTTATTTAAACCTTATAAAAATAGCATGCAGCATGAATATGAAATTTAAAGATCTGAAAGATAATTAGAAAGTCATCATTTATCACATGAAGTATGTTTGTCCACATAGTTTATCTTTAAATACCTTAAATGCTTCTGTTAGGACTAAGAAGAAGGAACATAAGATTCTCATTTTAAATCTAATGCAAAAACATCAAAAGCATCATTACACACCAATAATAGATAATTAGAAAAAAAATATTTCAAAAAAATTTTTTGACAGATTTAGACAGTGAGAGAGAGAGAGAGACAAAGAGAAAGGTCTTTCTTCCGTTGGTTCACCTCCCAAATGGCCACTACAGCCGACACACTGCGCTGATCCGAAGCCAGGAGCCAGGTGCTTCCTCCTGGTCTCTCATGCAGGTGCAAGGCCCAAGCACTTGGGCCATCCTCCACTGCCTTCCCAGGCCACAGCAGAGAGCTGGACTGGAAGAGGAGCAACCGGGACAGAACTGGCGCCCCAACCGGACTAGAACCTAGGGTGCCAGTGCCGCAGGCGGAGGATTAGCCTAATGAGCTGCGGCGAAGGCCTCAAAATATTTTATTTTACTCACAACAAATATCACAAAGACCCCTGTGGGGAAAATGACAACAGATATATAACAATTTTATGAAAACCACAAAATTTGCAGGTTATAAAATAAACATGCATGCAAAAAATGTAGCTTTTTATATGCTAATGATGAACTCATTGAAAGAGAAATCAAGAAAGAAATCCCATTCACAATAGCCACTAAAAAAAATATTTAGGAATAAATTTAACCAAAGGAATGAAAGAGCTCTATAGTGAAAAGTATCAAACATTGATAAAGAAATCATCAAGACACAAAAAAATCAAAAGATATTCCTTGCTCATGGATTTGATGACTCAATATCATTAACATATCTATACTACCTAAAGCAAAATACATATTAATTGCAGTCCGTAACAAAATACCATTGGCATTCTTTTCAGAATCAGGAAAGAAGTCCCCAAATTTATATGGAATCACTATACAACACAATAGAATTCTCTACACGGTTTACCATAATGTTACTGAAGAATGGTGATGGCCTCTGTCCAGCCCTTTTAAAATGTAAGCTGCCATTTCCATTGCACAACAGTGATGTGCAGTGTTGGACACATAGTAGGGACTCGAGAATTGTGAAATTGTGAATGAATTAGCAAAGCTGGGTGACATTTCCTAAGTTGTTTCATAAAATCACAGTGATACAGGTTGGAAAATGTTAATCATAAATTGAAGTAAAATATTAGACAAGCACAAGATCCATTATTCAATTAAATCTTGATTTCCTTATGAAGCTGTTTTCTATAATCATTTCAGGGTCTTGGACTTCGTGACCAAGTTTTAGTGATTTTGACAGCCACATTAGAGTAGTTTTTACCTTTACTTTTCACTTAAAGTCAAGTGCTTTAAAAATTGAGATATGAAAACTTATTCCATTAAGTATTCTTGATTAAATATTTGTTTATAGGTATAGAATTTGATGAAATATTGATTTGTGAAGATTCTTCCCTAAATAAATCAATTTACCTTTCTCTCCCCCCCCCAAAAAAAGGAATGAAATAAATGAATTTGTTATAGAGAGATTATTTCCCTCTAGGAATTTTTGTACAGGTAATGCTCCCTAGGAAGATTGTTTTCCTCCAGTTTTCTTTATTCTGACACCATAATGATAGTCTTTCTGTGATTTCTGTGTATAATAGTTGTACTTTGGGGTTACCTTTTAGTACATTTTATTTTTGAATTATATGGAATGGTCCACGCTCTTAACACTCACTGAAATAATAATAATAATAAGAATAAAGCAGTAGCATTGACTTCGTTTGACATATTCATTATTTCAGTTACTATATACAATAATCTTTGGAGAGACATCATGATTCACAATTTTATAGGCACTCAAATTGAGTGCTAAGGGATGCTTGGCAAACTCAGAGAAAGTAAGTGCTGAACTTAGTGATTCCCCAATGTAGGTGTTCTGTAGCCTTTGTTTGTCATACTTTTGTTCTTCATGGGGTTTATCTTTGGAAAATTATCTTTTTTCATATTCAGTAGACCATGGATGAATGATTTAGGGTGAAGAAAGAATAAAACTGTAGCACCAAAACAAAGCAAAAAAAAAAAAAACAAAAAAAACTAAGAACTACCAGGGCCCAGAGTTTTGGCACAGTAGGTCCAGCCATCACTTGTGAAATCTGCATCCCATAC
This sequence comes from Lepus europaeus, assembly GCF_033115175.1. Taxonomy (NCBI): domain Eukaryota; kingdom Metazoa; phylum Chordata; class Mammalia; order Lagomorpha; family Leporidae; genus Lepus; species Lepus europaeus. The sequence goes on from NC_084845.1 coordinate 46,312,560, forward strand.
AAGTCCAGGCTGCTCCACTTCTGCTCCAGGTTCCTGCTAAAGCACCTGGGAAAGCAGTGGATGTTGGCCCAAGTGCTTGGGACCCTGCCACCCACATGGGAGACCCAGATGGAGTTCCAGGCTCCTGGTTTCAGCCTTGCCTAGCCGCTGACATTGGGGCCTTTTGGGGGATGAGCCAGGTGATGGAAAATCTTTGTCTCTCTCCCTTTCTGTCATTCTGCCTTTCAAATCGATCAATAATAAATAAACCTTAAAAAAAAAAAAAAAACCCGAGAGGCAATGCATTATCTTCTGTCACTGAGTGAGAAGAAAGTTTCCTTGCCTTACAAAAAGTCCTTTTGTTTTTTTTTTTAAAATCTTTTATTTTTATTTTTATTTTTTATTTTTTGACAGGCAGAGTGGACAGTGAGAGAGAGAGACAGAGAGAAAGGTCTTCCTTTGCTTTTGGTTCACCCTCCAATGGCCGCCGCGGTTGGCGCGCTGCGACCAGCGCACCGCGCTTATCCGATGGCAGGAACCAGGTGCTTCTCCTGGTCTCCCATGGGGTGCAGGGCCCAAGGACTTGGGCCATCCTCCACTGCACTCCCTGGCCACAGCAGAGAGCTGGCCTGGAAGGGGGGCAACCGGGACAGAATCCAGTGCCCTGACCAGGACTAGAACCCGGTGTGCCGGCACCGCAAGGCGGAGGATTAGCCTAGTGAGCCGCGGCGCCGGCCAAAAAGTCCTTTTGTTTTACAATATTCTCACAATAACATCTCTGCTGAGTCAGTCAGTACTAGCTTGCTGCCTGAAACCAAGGGAATCTTAATATGCCACGTACTTTGTAGGATCGTTTAGCAGCATTCAGAGTCAGTGCTTTTAACTAACCAACTTTGTCACTTACTTTGTTAGCTTAAACACAATGTGTTAGTGAGAGTCAGAAAGGGAGGCATTGTAAGTTGTTCACCTCTCTGAGTTTAGTCTATGACTCCCTGCTTCCCTCTGCATTGGCTTTGCTATCCACGCCTGGCATGCCTCTGATTAGGAAAAGAAAGTAATAACTTGCAGTTGCTGACATACCCATAAATAAAGCTCTTGTACTACTGAGCCCCTTGTGCCGACAAAATGGGTTACAGTATTTATGAGCAGAAATAGCTAAGCTAAACAACTGCACAAAAGGTTTTCTATTTAGGAGTTTAAAATTCATAGCCAAGATTAGTTGCAGCACAAATTTGCAAATCTGTAATCAGATTAGGAAGTGCTAAATTATATTAGATTTTGACATTGTATCTCCCTTATAGCTAAAATCCCCAAGTTTTTATTACTTCCAGTCATTAACAAAGGGTATTAATCGGTTTTCTACTAGTGTATGAACATTTTTATTTCAATGAAATTTTAAAAAGCTGAAATATACGATGCGATAGTCTTTGGAAATTATCATCATAATTTTTATGCTTGACATAAGGTGTTCATGGAAGCAATTATGCTGAATACATCTTCTCACATAATAAAAATAGATGATGTTCACTGAGCACTTATTATGGTATAGGCACTGTGCCAAATACTTGATACACAGTAACTCATCTGATGTTCTCATAATCCTATGTAGAAAGCAGTCATGTTATTATTTCCTCACAGAACTAACAGAAGCTTAGAGAAATTAACTGAGATACCCAAGGTCATACATTAAACAGTAGGAAAAAACCAAGGATATGAATTCAGGCAGTTGATTTGACTTCCTGTGTTCTTAATACTGATGTTTTACTGTCCATGAATAAAAATTTATAATAGTCAAGTATTAATGTAGAAACTAAAAAGTACGCCTTCAATTCCCTATTGTTATTTATTGATTTCATTTATTCATATTGTTTCTTGCTATTTCCTCTTATACAGGAAAACTGTATGCATATTTGGTATAGGATCATATGTATCTTTGTATATTTCTGTTCACTTACACAAATAATGGAGTGTTTATGAGATATCATTTTGCTAACCATAATTTTAATCTTTGCTTAAAACTTCGTCACATGGAAGAATAACTTGTTTGATCATTCTTCTCTCCTTGAATTTATATGGTGTTGCTAACTTGATGTTGTTACATATGAAGCTTTACTTTGTATTATTTCCTTAGAACAAGCTACCAGGAAAGTGATTTGGGTCATGTTCTATTTTCCTTTGTGTGTGTGTGTGTGTATGTATGTGTAGATGCACAGACTGTGCATTTATGTATGAGTTACAAATCCCATTTCTAAATTTGTTTGTATTGCTGTGGGTTACTGATGGTATGCTTTAAGAACATTCTTTTGTGGTGTGGCTTGCTGTGGATTCAAGGTTTATCTGGTTAAATTGGCCAATGGAAAGGTACTCTTTCCTTTTTCACTACTCTATTTAAGTTGCCCTTGACCTTGGTACCCTTCTGAATTTGTCTAACAGAGGATTTTTTTTTATAACATGTAGTGAGAACCTTTGTTGAACTCCAAAAACATCTTTAATAATTATATCTGTGATCACAAAGAATATGAAAATTAACAACATACAGAAATGCTTATAAACTATAGAACAGTTCTTTAATAAAAATTCTTCTTCTCAGCATTCCATACAGTTGCAAGATAAATAAAATAACCTCTTGATACTAGTTTTTTAAATATAAATGAAAAGAAATATTTAAGTAGGTCTAAATATTCCCAGCTAGTAAAAGCAATCAGCTGGAAGGATCTTTGGAAGGAGTTTATATTCTGCCTTACATCATCTTGGTCATCTTGGTCAACATTGTATGCTCTGACATTGCTGTATGGAACAGTTGCACACAGTAATTCTGTTACATGGAAATAGGGGTGTTAACACATCATATATAAGAGAACTCCTGACTAGGTCCTTGTTTATTGATAATTTCTCTATCTTTCCTTGGGAAGACTGATAAATCTTGGGAAGACTAACTCCCAGGTGCTCAAATTGGTGACCAGATCCTTGGAATAACTTTGAATTTTTTTTTTCATTTATTAAACTTTTATTTAATGAATATAAATTTCCAAAGTACAGCTTATGGGTTACAATGGCTTCCCCCCCCCCCCATAACTTCCCTCCCACCCGCAACCCTCCCCTTTCCCGCTCCCTCTCCCCTTCCATTCACATCAAGATTCATTTTCAATTCTCTTTATATACAGAAGATCAATTTAGTATATATTAGGTAAAGATTTCAATAGTTTGCCCCCATATAGCAACACAAAGTGAAAAAAATACCATTGGAGTACTAGTTATAGCATTAAATAACAGTGTACAGCACATTAAAGACAGATATCCTACATAATATTTTTTTAAAATTAATTAATTTTCTATGCCATTTCCAATTTAACACCAGGTTTTTTTTTTCCATTTCCAATTATCTTTATATACAGAAGATCAATTCAGTATATAATTAGTAAAGACCTCATCAGTTTGTACCCACACAGAAACACAAAGTGTAAAAATACTGTTTTAGCACTAGTTATAGCATCACTTCACATTAGACAACACATTAAGGACAGATCCCACATGGGGTGTAAGTACACAGTGACTCCTGCTGCTGACTTAACAATTTGACACTCCTGTTCATGGCGTCAGTAATCTCCCTAGGCTCTAGTCATGAGTTGCCAGGGCTATGGAAGCCTTTAGAGTTCGCTGACTTTGATCTTATTCCGATAGGGTCATAGTCAAAGTGGAAGTTCTCTCCTCCCTTCAGAGAAAGGTACCTCCTTCTTTGATGGCCCCATTCTTTCCACTGGGATCTCACGCACAGAGATCTTTCATTTAGGTTTTTTTTTTTTTTTTCCATGGTATCTTGGCTTTCCATGCCTACAATACTCTCATGGGCTCTTCAGCCAGATCCAAATACCTTAAGGGCTGATTCTGAGGCCAGAGTGTTGTTTAGGACATCTGCCATTCTATGAGTCTGCTGTGTATCCCACTTCCCATGTTGGATCATTCTCTCCCTTTTTGATTCTATCAGTTAGTATTAGCAGACACTTGTCTTGTTTGTGTGATCCCTTTGACTCTTAGACCTATCAGAGCCATCAATTGTGAACTGAAATTGATCACTTGGACTAGTGAGATGGCATTGGTACATGCCATCTTGATGGGATTGTGTTGGAATCCCCTGGCACATTTCTAACTCCACCATTTGTGGCAAGTCCGATTGAGCATGTCCCAAATTGTACATCTCCTCCCTCTCTTTTTCCACTCTTAAATTTAACAGGGATCACTTTTCAGTTAAAATTTAAACACCTAAGAATAATTGTGTGTTAATTACAGAGTTCAACCACTAGTACTAGAACAACAACAATAACAACAAATACTAAAAAGGATAAAGTATTACATTGTACATCTAGAGTCAGGACAAGAGCTGATCAGGTCATTGTTTCTTATAGTGTCCATTTCACTTAACAGGTTTCCCCTTTGGTGCTCAGTTGTCGCCGATCAGGGAAAACAAATGATATTTGTCCCTTTGGGACTGGCTTAATTCACTCAGCATGATGTTTTCCAGATTGCTCCATCTTGTTGCAAATGACCGGGTTTCGTTGTTTCTTACTGCTGTATAGTATTCTATGGAGTACATGTCCCATAATTTCTTTATCCAGTCTACTGTTGATGGGCATTTGGGTTGGTTCCAGGTCTTAGCTATTGTGAATTGAGCTGCAATAAACATTAATGTGCAGATGGCTTTTTTGTTTGCCAATTTAATTTCCTTTGGGTAAATTCCAAGGACTGGGATGGCTGGGTTGTATGGTAGGGTTATATTCAGGTTTCTGAGGAATCTCCAGACTGACTTCCACAGTGGCTTAACCAGTTTGCATTCCCACCAACAGTGGGTTAGTGTCCCTTTTTCCCCACATCATCGCCAGCATCTATTGTTGGTAGATTTCTGAATGTGAGCCATTCTCACCGGGGTGAGATGGAACCTCATTGTGGTTTTGATTTGCATTTCTCCGATTGCTAGTGATCTTGAACATTTTTTCATGTGTCTGTTGGCCATTTGGATTTCCTCTTTTGAAAAATGTCTGTTGAGGTCCTTGGCCCATCTCTTAAGTGGGTTGTTTGTTTTGTTGTTGTGGATTTTCTTGATTTCTTTGTAGATTCTGGTTATCAACCCTTTATCTGTAGTATAGTTTGCAAATATTTTTTCCCATTCTGTCGGTTGCCTCTTTACTTTCCTGTTTCTTTTGAAGTACAGAAACTTCTCAATTTGATGCAATCCCAAATGTTAATTTTGGTTTTGACTGCCTGTGCTCCTGGGGTCTTTTCCAAGAAGTCTTTGCCTGTACCTATATCTTGCAGGGTTTCTCCAATGCTCTCTAATAATTTGATGATTTCAGGTCGTATATTTAAGTCTTTAATCCATGTTGAGTGAATTTTTGTGTAAGGTGAAAGGTAGGGGTCTTGCTTCAAGCTTCTGCACGTGGAAATCCAATTTTCCCAGCACCATTTATTGAATAGGCTGTCCTTATTCCAGGGATTAGTTTTGGATCTTTGGTCGAATATAAGTTGGCTGTAGATGTTTAGATTGATTTCTGGTGTTTCTATTCTGTTCCATTGGTCTATCCATCTGTTTTTGTACCAGTACCATGCTGTTTTGATAACAACTGCCCTGTAGTATGTCCTGAAATCTGGTATTGTGATGCCTCCGGTTTGTTTTTGTGAATTTGTTTTTGTCTCCTTCCTATTTGTTTCTTTCAATTCCTTGAGTCCTGATCCTTGGAATAATGGCCAAAATTAAATCATCTGCATGAAAACTCTTGTTCCTGTTTGGTTTTTGGAAGAACCTTATTAAATCGGGGAGAAGATTTGAATTTAATTCAGATGGGCAAGAAATTTCAAAAGATTCTAGGATGAAAATTTTGACAGGAGAAATGACAAAGGTTTTTATCTGAGAATGCTTTGTTTTCAGTATGTGCTTGTTGCAAAACAGATGAAAACCTATGGACTTTTTCAAGAAAAAAATTACTAGTATTTTTAATTCCTAGAAGAAACCATCTTTAATAAATTGATGTATTTAATGCACACACAGCATCTAAGTATATTTTCTTCGAACAGCTACATAAACTAAGTGATCCTAACTTTGTGCATAAAGACAGTTTGTATATATCCTTATATAGGCTTTAATTTGCTCTTCATATTTGCAGCATTATATTACACCATATGGATTTCCTTGACTTATTTTACTATTCTATTTTTGGAACAATGTCTGCAGACCTTCAAATGATATTGAATTTATTCTTTACAGAAACATCAAACTAAATAAATGACCAACATGCCATATTTCTGTTGTAACTTTTGTATTGTACTATAGTTCAGCCAGTGATGTGTGAGACTTCTTCCTTTCGTACATTGTCTTAGTTGTTCTCTGTGTGTGCTCATGCATAATTTGGAAGCAAAGTAGTTTGTATGTTTATTCCTTAGTATTTACATGATTGTTAGTAAAGTTGAGACATGTCTCAAGCTTTCAGTATGTTATTGGCTATTTTTACTTCTTACCTTTGTGAATTAACCTGTTAAATCTTAAAATATCAATTCACACACAGAGTTTTCTACAAAAAGTTAATAAAACAGAAGAGAGGAAATTGTGAAATGGGAAGACTAGCGATCTCAATAAAAGTGATTTAACTTTACACACACAGATACATAAATTGATGACTGAGTATTTAACTCAAACCAAACCTATCAAATATAAATATTCTCAGTGAGCATTTTAATCTTAAATGGACAAAAGAGCAAAAAATATTTTAAAAAGTCACTGATCAAAATGGGGAATTAAAAGAAAAAACATATTCTTTCACTATGTTTCATTTCACTTCATGTGCAATGTACGCACAGTCTCTAAATGTAACCATACAAACTTCTTTTCACATAGAAATTCAGAGAGTATGTGTGGGCTGACTATTAAAGGTGTTAGATAATGGTGTTAGGAAGACAAAATTGGACCAGGGTGAATTTACTCATGAATACAATATGCAAAGATTCTGGGATTCATCTTGAGGGTATAGGAAAAGGCTCTAACAGCCCATTTCCCTGAATATGGACCGGATGGTTGTGCGCATCAGATGAAGTTGCAATGCTAGCTAGCACTGCATTGGCACAACAGTATATGAAAGCTTAGGGAAATTGGAATGCTAGTGTTGTATTTGTCATTTTAGACCTGCTCACTCATCACAGAAGGGTCTAAAGCTTTCATCAATATTGTGAAAAATAAATTTGTTGTTGTTGGGGGGGAGTCCTAGCCTCAATGAAAAGCTCTCCAGGTCAGAAATCACAGTGGGAACTGCTGTCACTGAACCAGGTTCTTTAAATGCAATGGGGATAATTGGATTCCAGGGTGGCAGAGGCCAGGTGGCAGCAGTTAATCTCTAAGGACAAGGTGGGTGTGGTTCCTGTAATGGACAGCAGAGTCAAAGCAGTAATCAGAATAGTCTGACTTGGTGAGACCTTTGGCATTGGCTAGTTTGTCATTGTGTCCTTAGAAGAGAAATGGGTGGGCATTCTACTAAATTCTTACTTGATCTGTATAAGCAGAATTGTAGGTCAAGTGAACTAAAGGGTAACTTGAATCACCAAGACAGTGTCATGGCCTCTCAATCAATTCCTAGGCTGAATCAGTTTACAGGCTCCCTTATGTGAAGGAGAGGGTAGGTCCCCTTGAGTAGGGCCTCTGGTACACTGTCAGTTCATACTGCTAATGTTACTCCCAGCCTTCCCCAGGGGGACTCACAGGTTTTTATTTTTTCAAAGGTTTATTTTTTATTTATTTGAAAGGCATAGTTACAGAGAGATGGGGGGAGAGAGAGAGATTGATCTTCCTTCCATCTGCTGGTTCACTCCTCAAATGGCCACAACACTCAGGACTGAGCCTGGCAGAAGCCAGGAGCCTAGAGCCTCTTCTGGGTCTCCCACATGGGTGCAGGGGCCCAAGCACTTGGGCCATCTTCTGCTGCTTTCCCAGGCAAATCAGCAGGGAGCATGATTGAAAGTGGAGCAGCTGGTTCTTGAATAGGTGCCCATATGGGATGCTGGTGTTGCTGGTGGAGGCTTAACCTACCACACCACAATGCCAGCATCAGGACTCAAGCTTTTTACAGGCCTTGAGGAAAAGAAAATAGTCTCCCCAAGGATTCATGGACACAGGCTATTAACTAACACTATTTCCAGGTGACTAAAGATGTCTCTATGGCCAACCAGCCAGAGTTGGGGCTTATAGAGCTCAGGTGATTAATGGAGTTTTAATTTGATCTATACCATAGTGAGCCCAGTAGATCTCTAAACCCATGCTTTGGTGATTTCCCCAGTCTTGGAATGTATAATTAAAATATACATACTCAGCAACTGGCAGAATTCCTACCTGGTAATACTTCCTGTTAGCATACTATGACTATCTCACATAAAACTGAAAATGCATGCTGCTTCTTTACACCAATGCCCTGCTTAGTTATTGAATCCAGCATGAATTCCTTAATGTCAGCACAATAGCAATTACTCCCTCTTATATACCTTAGCATAGTATCAGTAGCTCTGATTTTGTTATCATTGAGTGCAGCAGTGTACATACAGATTTTTTCTTTCTATAATGACTGTCATAGTGACTACTTGCTGGCACCTTCTACCATTATTATACTCACCATTATTCAAGAGATGCAGAGAGCTACACATAGGGAGGGAAGATAAACTCTACTCATGTTTAACATTGCTTTGGTTTGTGCCTATTTTTCACATTGTTGTAGACTAATGTTTATTATTTGCTATAATACAGCAGTTGCTGTGCATTCTAACTCACACTGAGAGAATAGTTAAAATGTAATCTCTCTAAATCTTGGCATTCAAGTTACTCTCCAACAGAAAAAAGATTCAAGTAGTTCAGTTACATTTTCGCACACCCCATTTGGTACTGATTTTACTGAAAACCACACATTTAAGATATTTGAATTGTATTTTCGCCCACTGAAGTGAAAAGCTACCCTTTCACAAATGGACTGTGCTCTTGTTTAGTCCATCAACCAACTTATTTCAGCCCTGTGCATTCAGTACTGCTAGAAGCATTGTAGGCACAGGATGGAAGAAATCTCTAGGAAATGAGTATAAAAACAATGATCTTACTGAGAGCCCCTAACATTTCTTAAAGGCAGTTTTCAGGCAAGAAAATGTCCAAGATTATATGCACATTATGAAATCTGATGAGAATGAGGGGTATGGGATCGCTAATGATCAAGAAATAAAATATGCAAAGCAAGGCCAACTGCTTCCGCAGAGCAATGCCTGGGACAGATATTATGGTAGATCAGCAATTCAGAACATGCGTTCTATGTGATTCAGCAGAGAAGAGAGGAAGTGAAGTTAGAAAACTTCAGAATAACTTCCCCAGTATCACATTTTGACTGCTCTGAAGTACATGCAGTGGCAGTCTTTCTTGTTTTATATAAAAGTGTACGTGGGTGGAAAGGCAAGAATTATGGCTTACAGGAGGCTTTAACTATCAGGGGAAATTCCTATTGCAAAAGCGGAGGAACTGAGTTGGGGAAAAGCACAATTTATTGGCCCCTAACTCATACTTTTCTCTTTGCAAAGCAACTTCAATAGACAGAAGCGGCTTCATCGAAAAGAAGGAAAACAACAATGATGTATCTCTTTGTTTTAGGACTTTAGTTTTGTCTGTCCTCATATTTCTTTTTATTTTCAGAAAAAGACACCAGAATGATGCCTCTTAATTTTAAAAATTGTGTGGCTTATGAATGTGTTCAATATTGGGGAATAAATATTTTCAGTGATCTAGTTTGTTGAGCTTAATCCATAAGATCTTAGGATGATGCAGTCTTGGTACAGATGCCATGAGAACGGCATATCTTTGTTTCCCTTTGTGATGCAGATTGATTCACTCTGCTAATTTTGGCCTTATTACTTCCTAGTATAAGTATTTATTTTTGTTTCTGAATTGGCAGCATCTTTTCTAACATGTTCTGTACTCTACATGCTCACAGACACAGCATCTGTAGTATTAAAATTAGGTAACAGTGACATTAAACATATATTTCCAACATACATTTGATAGGATGCTTTTGCTTATTGTTTAGATTTTGTTTTACAAAAAAACCTTCCAAGTAAAAGAAATGCCAATCACCTTAAAGTTACTAATTTAATAATAATATAGTTTAAAATAAAACTATACAGAACTTAACTCTGGCAAAACTCAGAGCTTATTGCTGCTGTGGTTAAATTGCATTAAGACAGAAATGACAAGAAAAAATGGAGTAAATGAAAAGATACTCTGCTGAAATGCTGAAAAGAAAAATTCCAATTACTTCCCCCCACAATGAGAATCATCATGACATGCAAAGAAAATAATCAGTATTGACTCAATGTGGACTTTGAAAGGCACTGAAAATTGTAAGTGTGATATTCTATAACTCACTTATTCTTGGTTTCTCTCTGTGAGCAGTATATTGGGCTTTAGAAATAAAGTTAGAAATAGTATTCTATTGTGTAAGACTATGATGAAGGCATGTGAAACATGCTAAAAGCATATACTGTTACTGAACATTAGAAATTAATATTTAGTAATGGCTTAGACCAACCTAATTAAAATAACAGCTAGTATGTATTCCATGGAAAACATCTTAATAGAAAACATTTAGTATGGGATAGGAAGAAAATGGAACAGTAGCAGTTTGCTACAATCCACCCTTTTGGCCTCTGAAATACATATGCATGTCCATTTTACTTACACGTAGAACAAAGTAGAATTTTGAAATTGTATATTGAGATCCACATTTAAATTTAAACAGCAGTTCAGCATCAGGAAATCAAGGCATGATGTTTTCTCTTCTGCTTTGGAGCACATGAAAGTCCCGTTTGGGCCCCATAACTGAGATAAAATAATCTCTTTGTTCAAGAAAAATCAAATATAAATGGAATAATTCAATTTTTCCCCTTTGCCTATACAAGTAAGTTTGGTTTTGGAATTGGGTATATTGGCAATATCTTTTTACCACCATCTACCCCTTAACGTGCCCTTCACATGTACAGCAATGAATTACCCTCTCTTAGTAGATCTGTGGTAGGTAATTTCCCCAGGATACACTGGGTCAATACAGAATGAGTATCATTCTTTTTTAAATGTAAAAGAAAGCCTTTGGAACCATCCTTAGATAGTAAAATGATAGAGTTTCTTAAAGATTTCTCTTTTGTTTAATCAAGTTAGAAACAGCCGATTGAGCCATCGTATTCACTGACAGGAATATTGTTGAAACATCTTTTTTTAACCAAAACATGTTGTAGGCACAGGGGAGAAGGAAAGATTGTACTCCAGCATCTCATAGTCTTGTAAGGAAAAGTGTGAACTTGTCTACTATTGGAACAGAGAGAGCTCTATTCCCAGAGAGCTATTTCTGCAGGGCCTTTCAAAAGGTCTATCAGTGTTTTCCCAAAGGATGGGGGCAAATCAGGTGGAGGAGGGGACTTTCCTATTGCTGGAAGAGGGAGAGACCTGAAAAGGACCAAGTACATTCACCAGAAGAGTTAGGCAAAAATATAACAAAAAATGGAAGATGAGATTGGAAAGAAAGGTTAATATTTTTTTCATAGCAGCTCCTTAATATCCAGTAAATTAAACTAAAGTTGGGGCCAACATTGTGGCCTAGCAGGTTAAGCCACTGCCTGTGAAGCTGACATCCCATATGGGTGCCAGATCCTGTCCAAACTGCTCCACTTCTGATCTAGCACCCTGCTAAAAGCCTGGGAAAAGCAGCAGAGGATGGCCCAAGTACTTGGCCCCCTGCCACCCAACTAGGAGACCTGGATGAAGTTCCTGGCTCCTGGTTTTGGCCTGGTCCATTCCTAGCATTGCAACCATTTGGGGAGTGAAACAGCAGATGGAAGACTGACTCTCTCTCTCTCTCTCTCTCAAGTAAAGAAATTAATCTTCTTTTTTAAAAAAAGCACTGATGTTTATTCACTAGATATTGAGGACCCATCACTTTTTTGAGCTAATAAGTGAAAAAATAAGTATTTGGTAGTATGTACAGGAATGTAGTTAGGAGATAATGGAGGCAGGGTGGTTACTGCAGAAGGTCAGGCAAGAGGTGATGAAGTCTGAATCAATATGTGTCAGTGTGAACAGCCCTGTGATAATAATGGGAGCCTTTAAAAACCATTTCCTGTGATTAGATTACATTCAGAATATTCAGAATTTAAATGACCTATCAAATTTTATGTAATCATCCTTATGTAGTGATATCCATATTAACCTATATCTACTGGGTCAGTTACTTATTTTTTTATTAACTCTAGGCATTAGAGACTGATAAATCCAACACTATTTTAAAAACACTTGCATAGCACTGATACAGAGCAGGACTCACTATCTATGGCTTCAATGAATAGGAAATAATTTATATTCATGACAGAAATCCAATGTCAACAGATATCAACTCCTAGAAAATACTTGTTATTAAAGCAGTAACAGTACATAAAATTCATAAATGACTAACGGAGAAAACAGACCTTGATATAAAACTAAACTTAAAATGCAAAAAAGGACACAATTATTATTGATGTCATTTGTTTAATTTCCTACTCTAAAGAAGCACTTTAATTACCATATACTTATCATGTTGGTTGAATTCATTTATGGAGAGAATACAATCATTAATTATCATAATTAAGACACCTGAATTCAAAATGAATGGCATTCATTCTAACCTCAGTTGTAGCTGTGTTTTATCTTTGACAGTTGGGCTTCCAATCAAATGTTATCTGATTTTTCCCCTTAATCATTAAGAAATGCTTTACTAATTAGCACATGAAATTCATGCCACATCAGACTGAATTGAATCAAGGCCTATTATCTTGAGCAGTGAGACACTTTGAAATTCTCTGTAATAGGGCATGAATATGTTATACGGTTCATACACATTTCATGAACTTCCACATTAGCGCTATTTTTTTTTTTTGAGACAGTGCTATTAGTTATGCCATTTTCAGGACCTTTAATTCGATCACGCTGTTTAACAGCCTGTTAGATTGTGGTGTATAAAGTCATACATTCATTTATCTTTGGCTATACTTTGGCAAAATGGTTGTATTTGGTTGTAAATATCCTGCCTGAAAAGTGCAAAGTGCTATTGTGATATACTTTGGCTTTAACACTTTTATGACCAATAATTCAGGATTTGTGCCAGATATCCTCTCTTGGCCATCCAGATCCTTCTCACTGCCCTTCTTCAACTTATTCTCTGCATAGGGGTGCAGGGAGGCTGATCTGTGTGACCATATCACTGGGGCTCCCTGTATGGCCAGCTTGTCTTTGAGCTTGCCTAATGGGAAATCTGGCCAGAGATAGAAGGAACCTGGCTCCTTGCCTGTATGTTGCCTGAGAATGGCTATGCCATTAATTGAAAGTTCCTGCTTCAGTTCAAACAAACCTGGCTTCAGGATTCTTGGTTTCCATATCTGGTAAACCATCTTCTTTCTCATCCATTCCTGTGCTTCTCTTATTACTTTTCCCAGTTATATCTTGTGTGGTTTCTGCATACTGTCCTGACCTTCTCTTTGTATATAATTCCTCCTCAACTTTCCTTATCTGAGTGTAGCATCTGTTTCCTCTTGGGACTATGATCATGCTATATGGCACACTTTCCTACCTTGGGGGCTTAAGAATGGCCCTTTGTCTAGTTGAAGATCAGAGGCATGGTATACAAAAGTATGGTCATCAAAATATTAAAAAACAATAGTTAAGGTGGCCAGTGCCGCGGCTCACTTGGCTAATCCTCCACCTGCGGCGCCAGTACCTTGGGTTCTAGTCCCAGTTGGGGCATCAGGTTCTGTCCCAGTTGTTCCTCTTCTAGTCCAGCTCTCTGCTGTGGCCCGGGAAGGCAGTGGAGGATGGCCCAAGTGCTTGGGCCCTGCACCTGCATGGGAGACCAGGAGGAAGCACCTGGCTCCTGGCTATGGATTGGTGCAGCATGCCTGCCATAGCGGCCATTTGGGGGTGAACCAACAGAAGTAAGACCTTTCTCTCTGTCTCTCTCTATCTCACTAACTCTGCCTGTCAAAAAAAAAAAAATAGTTAAGGTAACAATTAAGGGCTGGTGCGGTGGCATAGTAGGCTAAGCTTTAGCCTGCGGCACTGGCATCCCATATGGGTGCCAGTTCACGTCCCAGCTGCCCCTCTTCTGATCCAGCTCTCTGTTACAGCCTTGGAAAGCAGCAGAAGATGGCCCAAGTGCTTGGCTATCTGTACCTGTGTGGGAAACCAATAGAAGAAGCTCCTGGCTCCTGGCTTCTGGCTCCTGGCTTCAGATCAACCCAACTCCAGCCTTTGGTGCCATTTGGCGAGTGAACCAGTGGATGTCCTTTCCCTTTGTCTTTTCACCTTTTTGTCTCTCCCTTTTCCTGTCTGCAACTTTACTATCATAAATATCTGGATTTCTTGTCAATGATCTGACAGTGAGAAACTATGAGTACTACCTGACAGTGGTCAAGAGGGCAGTTAGTTGGGTCTGGTTTTTTTTTTTTTTTTCAACACTGCCTGTAGTTATGCTTTTTAACAGCATGACAGATTGTGAAAAGCAGAGAGAAAGAGACAGGGACAGAGAGAGATCATCCACTGCTGGTTCACCCCCCAGATGTCAGATCAAAACTATGAGCCCCGTACTCAATCTGGATCTTCCATGTTGGAGGCAGGGACCCAGTACTTGTGCCATCTCTGCTGCTTCACAAGACTTGCACGAGCAGGAAGCTGGATAAAAAGTGAAGCCAGGCCTTAAACCAAGGCACTCTGGATTTGGAATGTGGGTAAAGTAACCATTATGCCAAAAGCCTACACTCTATGCTACTTTTTACTTTGGCTAACAATAACAACAGGATGTATTTGGCCCCTTTAAAATGCATTATATAGACACCCCATAACTATCTTAACCCTTCCAATTTTTAACAGAATATGTCAATCTTTTACTATTATAAATTCTTGTGTTTATCATTTTTTTTAATTTAATTTGAGCATTATTGAGAGACAGAAAAAGGGAGAGAGATTGTATGCTCCCTTCTACTTGTTCCTTCCCCCAAATGGCTTAGGGCAGGGAACTCCATCCAGGTCTCCCCTATGTGTGGTAAGAACCCAATCAGTTGAACTCCTGCCTTATGGTACTGGTGTGCATCAGCAGGAAGCTGGAGTTAGGAGCTGGAGCTAGTTATTGAACCTAGGCACTCGGTGGGTGTCTTAACTTCTAGGCCACATGCCTGCCCCGTATTCTTATGCATACATCTTTTGCATATTTTAAAATTTTTCCTTAAAATGTTCATGATACAATACCAGAAGGAAATACTGAACAACTTTCTTTGTTCAAACAGTTAAACATTGAATTTTACCATATGTTAAGCACTGAGAAGACTGCACTATGCTTTTTTTTTTTTTAAAGATTTATTTATTTGAAAGAGTGACAGAGAGAGGGAAGATAGATATGGATTGCTCAATCTTCCTTCTGCTGGTTCACTTCCCAAATGGCTGCAATGGCCCTAGCTGGTCCAGGCTGAAGCCACTAGCCTAGAACTCTATCAAGGTCTTCCATGTGAGTGGCAGGGGCCCAAGTACTGAGCCATCTTCTGTTGCTTTCCTAGGCACACTAGTATAGAGCTGGATGGGAAGAAGAGCAGCTGAATCTTGAACTGGGTTTTCTGATATGGGATGCTGGCAACGCAGGTGGAGACTTAAACCATTGTGCCACAATGCTGGCCCCTAGACTGTACTGCTTAACATTAATTAACTTGCCATTTCCACTCAGGTAATTAAATCATCAAATCACAGAATTGTAAATATTTAGCATCTCTGCAAGGAAATCTCTGTTTAATAAGACAAAGGACAAGCCTAACTTTCTTTACTTTATTGACCCCCTAATGTAATGAAGATTTTTTTAATGACAATGATTTTTAAGTTATGTCCTTATTTTAATTGGAAGGGGAGAGAGAGAGAGAACGAATTCCTTTCATCTATTTGTTTACTCTCTAAATGCCCCTCAACAGTTGGGACTGAGGAGCTAGGAACTCAATTCAGCTGTCCCTCATGGGTTGAGTTAGCAGGAATCTGGAATTGGAAGTGGCGACAGGACTCATATAATAGCACTCCAATTTGGGATCACACTTGAACCACTGTGCTAAGTGCTTGCCTTAGTCAAGGTTTTGATTGTTTTGAGTAAAGTGAATTTCTGTGTCCCATTGTATCAATTATTGTGGTCATGTACAATAATAAAACACATAATTACATACAAAGGTACTTTTTATTTAATTCATTAGAATGACTTTTGTTCAGTTTTTTCATTCCAATATTCTGTCAGTAACCAAAGTAAGTCAAGATGCTGTGAAATCAAGCTTGGAATGAATGATTAAGTAAAAATTTAATTTTGTAATTGTGTCCAAGACTTGATGTAACAGAGTGTGTGCATGTATGTATGTATGTGTGTGGGGGGGGTGGGGGGCGTTGTGTGTGTGTTTAGCCAGACCAAGAACTTCTCAGGAGGGGTACAGGATAACTTAACAATATTACACACTGTATGCAATGCATACTGAGTCCATGATTCACAGGTATCATCGATCTTGGAAGTCCTTCAGTTTTGTTTTTTTTTTTTTTTTTTTTTTTTTTAAATCAAGGCTATCCCTTTCTTACATAAGCGTGAAAACTGAAAAAGCAGCAAGATACAATAACTTACCTAATGTCACGCAGCTAATTAGTGGCAGGACTGTTTCCTACAATTTATTAATCCAGAGGCTGTGATCTAGATGAAGTTTGAAAACATACTGCGTTTTTGTAGTTGACTTTGTTTTCCTCCTTTCATGGAAAGCAATGAGATTTGCAGTCACACTGTGTGGGGTCTTTCACATTGTCCCAGTAGACTGAATAAAAGACTGTGAGTTGCATGCAATGTTATTTCAAGATCAGAAGATGTTTTAAAAACAGATGGCAGTATACATGAAAGATCACAGGAGATAGCAGTTCACAGCAGTAATTAAAAAGATCCTGTACAATACGAAGGCTTTTAAATTAAGCAGTAAACTTTACATAATTAGGCATTCTTTTTTGTTCACGTTTGGCACAGGTTTGAGGCAGAAACTTTTTTTTCCCTGTCAACACTATCTTTTTCTCCACTTTGTGCAGAATAGTCAATTGAACATTGTTCCCAGTCAGAAATCAGAATGGGGGAGTAAAGTAACTTCCAGCCAAATCAAAGTAACACAAAATAGTTTAAGAATTTTCCTAAGGCCCTGTAGTGAGCCTATTTTATCATCTGGAAAAAAAGGAAATAATATGTACCACAGGATAGAATTGCTGGAAGAGGAAATGGCATAATGTGGAAATTCTTTGAAACATTAAACATGGCTTTTCAAAGGTATTAGATTATACTTTCACCAATTTGCAGTTCTGAAACTGCTTTATTTCTAAAACAAAAAGTAAATGGAAATCATATGAAGGATCTGGTACAAAATTGTTTTTTTAAAAAAATTTATTCAATGAAAGGGGGAACACACACACACACACACACAGAAATCTTCCATCTCCTTGTTCTCTCCCCAAATGGCTGTAACAACTAGGGCTGGTCCAAGCTGAAGCTAGGAGCCTGGATTTCTATCTGGGTCTCCTATGTGATTGGTTGGGGCTCAAATACTTGGGCCATCTTCCTCTGCTTTTCCAGGCACATTAGCAAGGAGCTGTATTGGAAGTGGAGCAGCTGAGACAGGAGCTGGTGCTGTGATAGGGGATACCAACATTGTAGGTGGCAGCTTAGCTAGCTGCGCCCCAGCGCTGGCCCCAACATTCCATGGATTTGCATGCAGCATTGTAAAAGTCAGAATATAGATACCAAAAATAGAGTTTTTAAATCAACTAGCCCAAGATGTTCAATCTTTTGATTTAATATTGACTACTGTGAACTATCACCAAGTTAAGTACTGGTGATCTCTAATACAAGGTCAGCTATCTCGTGTACTTATCTCCTAGACTTAACTCTTTGTGTATGTATTTTAATATAATTTAGTATATGAACCCAAAACACTTTCATTGATTAGTGGAGTCAAGTGTTGAGTATGGGGTAAGATAAACTTATTGTGGTAGAATACAGAATATGTACAAATCTTCCTGCAAAGACAGACTTTGTCCAAATAACAAATTTATGATGTCCTTCTTGTGCCCTAATATCATAGTTTTGGTCATGTTTTTTGATATGTCATCATTATGTAACCCTGTACTAATCTATAGGTTCTTGCTTTCATACTTGCCTGGTTCTGATTTTTGGCAGGCTAGAATATTGCTAAACTGTGACCTTTTGGCTCTACCACTCTTTGAATTCCATTTCTTTACATATTTCTTGATCCTTTTGAATGGAAAGGCTTCCAGGTAAAGGAAATGGGATTTGTATAATCTAAAATATGGCAGTGAAATATAGCATGGCCTCTGTGGATTTCAAACTACTTTCCATTTTCAACAACTTTGAAAAGTAATTGCAAGTTTCATTTTTCCCATTAGTTAACACTTGGAGACATTCTGAGGCTGAAGTGATATTCTTTTCTTGTTTATTCATTGGATACAAAATCTTGCACTCATTTGTAATGGGCCTATGTGGATAGCAAAGATTGCATTGCTTTTGGGAAATTTCCCTCCTCATGTTATGCATTGCTGGTCCATCAGTGCCAGGTCCTATGCTTGGCTCAATTAAAGTCCTTCCAGGCAACATGGAATTCCAGGCAATGTGGGACCCAAGCAATCTGCTTGGGTCGCAGATTATGAGCCTGGAGTTGTCAGTGGTTGTCTTCCTTGACTACATAGCTGGAGTATTTGACACAATCAGATTTGCACATGGAGACAAGCAGAGCTGAGAACTGGAAGATATAGGATCTTGGTGGTTTTACAAGAACACTTGGTGCAGTCCACTTTGATAACAAATCTTTTCGTTTTGTTTTTTCTTGAGCTAACTGAAGAATTTGCCAAAGGAAAACATTCCGACAATGAGTTCCTGAATACAACGTGAGCTCCTAGTATCAGACTTTTCATATAAGATAGTTTCTTTGAGATCTAACAGAAAAGCAAATTATTAAATTACAGCTGGTTTCTGCTCTAAATTGTGACCCAACTGCAAAATTATGCTCCTATATTGTTGGTTTGATGTCACTCAGAATGTGCGACATGCCTTGCCCGGGACTGATGATGTAGGTCATGCTTAACTGAGTCAAGTAAGAGTATAGAGGAGTATAGAGTGTATATAGAGTATAGAGGTATAGTATTCAGGTATATAGGAGTAGGATTTATTTTGTTTGGAGTTGAAATGGAGAATATGAGTCAAAGTGTCAGGCACAGGGCAGGGCTTTTTGGTGCAGTCATAGATAGTGCTTGAGATGACTGTGTTCCATACTGGAGTACCTGGGTTCAAGTCCTAACTTCCTTTTCAATCCAGTTTTGTACTTATGCACACCCTGGGAGGAAGCAGGTTTTGGGTCAATTACTTGGGCCCCTGCCACTCACAGGGGAGACCAAGGTGGAGTTCCTGGCTCCTAACTTTAGCCTGGTCCAGGCCTGGCTATTGCAACCATTGGGGACTGGATGGAAGCACTCTCTCTCTCTCTTTCCCCTCTTTCTCTGTAACTTTGCTTTTCAGATAAATAAAAAACCCTCTTTTTAAAAAAAGAAGGTTGATGTTGTGGTATAGCATGTAGCATAAAAGCTTCCACTTGTGATGTTAACATCCCATATGGGATGACTAGGTCATGTCATGGCAGCGCCATTTCTGATCCAGCTCCCTGCTGATGGCCTGGGTAAGTAGCAGAAGATGGCCCAAGTGTTTGGGCCCCTGCCACACGAGTGGGAGACCAGGATAAAGCTCCTGGATCCTGGTTTTGGCCTGGCTTAGACCCATCATTGCAGCAACTTGGGGAGTGAACCAGCAGATAGAAGATCTGCCTCTCTCTCTCTCTCTCTCTCTCTCTGTCTCTGTCTCTGTCTCTGTCTCGCTCTCTCCTCCCTCCCACCCTCTCTCTCACTCTCCTTTCTTTCTCTGTCACTCTTTCAAATGAGTAAACAAATCTTTAATGGAATCACAATCTAGTCATTTCATCTTTGGAATTAACTGACACCTGAAAGACTACCTTTACCATTAGCAAATGTAGTTAAACAGATGATATATTACCTTTAGCTAGAGAATTAGAACAGAAAATTGCAGATGTTAGCCAGGAAATAGAGCTTCAAATTCTGCATGAGCACCCTTGATTTCTTTAAAATGTTGATGAGAGATAATGAAATACAGTGATGTTAAGCCTTTGTTCCTATTTAAATTTTAATAGGAGGGCCCAGCACTGTAGCTTAGTAGGTAAAGCCACTGCCTGCAGTGCTGGCATCCCATATGCGTGCCACACCAGTTCAGGTCACAGCTGCTCCACTTGCAATGCAGCTGCTTGCTAATGCACCTGGGAAAGCAGTGGAAGGTGGCCCGAGTCCTTGGACCCCTGCACCAACATGGGAGACCCAAAAGAAACTCCTGGCTTTGGCTCAGCCTAGCTCTGCCATCGCTGCCATTTGGGGAGTGAACTAGCAGATGGAAGATTCCCTCTCTCTCTCTCTCTCTCAAATGCTACACAAATAAATAAATAAATAGATAGATTAGATCTTTAAAGAAAAAAGTTTTAATAGGACCCTGAACACATGGGTCCTCTGTAAAATCCATGCCAGTTTCAAGATAAATCTTTCTGGGAAGAAAGAAGCAGGTTTATTTCAGTTTGTGGGAGGATTGTATTTTCCAGAGAATACGATCCAGTATGGCTGATTAATGGGCTATTTTTCAAGTAAGCAGTGCAGGATAATAAGAAATCTATGTAAATCTGACTAAATCATGTCACCAAATCTAATGGTATTATCAGTTCTATAGTCAAAGCCATTAACCCATATCAAGCAATTTATATCCAAAGCAAGGATAAATTATTGTGGATATTCTAGAGTCACTGAAGTTGGGAAAGCAAAAGGGGTGGCCATTGTGAAAAACAGTGTCAACTAAAAGCAAGCGGGGAGCAAGTTAAGAGGTCACTGATTATCAGGGAAACAGAAGTTCAGGCAATAAATTGAGTAATAGTAATAGGTAGTGATTAGTAAGAGTTGGCAGCTTGTTTTTTGATTAGCACCATGGATAGCAAAATGCCAAAAGGGAAAGAAAACATTTCTTCAAGAAACAGATGATTATTTCTCCACGAACTATTTTAAAACACAGAAGAACCTTATCCACAAATGTGTGTGTATATATATATATATATATATATATATATGTAAATACCTATGTATATACTCATATACACTGAATATATACTGATGTGTACCTGTATGGATACATATATCTATATTCATTAATGCACATTTGCTTGCCATCTAAAGAAAAATACATGTAACAGAATCTTTTTTTGAGATTTGAGGTTAATTGGTGTTAGCTAAATATATTGAGTTCTTAGTATTCTGGAGGCTGGGCTTTCAGAGGAGCCACAAATGGCTGCAATTTCTTTTTTAAAAAAAATTTTTTTGACAGGTAGTGTTAGACAGTGAGAGAGAGAGAGAAAGGTCTTCCTTCCGTTGGTTCACCCCCCAAATGGCCGCAACAGCCAGTGCTGCACCGATCCAAAGCCAGGAGCCAGGTGCTTCCTCCTGGTCTCCCATGTGGGTGCAGGGCCCAAGCACTTGGGCCGGATGGCCCACTGCCTTCCTGGGCCACAGCAGAGAGCTGGCCTGGAAGAGGAGCAACCGGGACTAGAACTCGGTGCAAATATGGGATGGATGCTGGCACCACAGGCAGAGGATTAACCAAGTGAGCCATGGCACAGGCCCCAAATGGATGCGATTTCTAAGGAAGTTGTTTCAATGCTCACAGACAGAAGTCAAAACCGTTACCCACTCTTCATTCCACAATTTAGGAACTCTGGGATGGATTTGTCCTGGTGTCAAATAACACTGATCCACTGAATATTTTTGTTTTCTGGCACTCTCAGTTGTCATTATTCACAACAATCAGTGACCTGATGGCTGTAACAATGCTTGAGATAGGTCAGAAGCTTATGCATGGGTGTGTCAGACTCTTTCTGCGCGTATTTAAGACTGCTACCTGAGGCAAACATTTGGCACAAGGGTTAGGATGCTTCTGGAGAGACCACCTCCCACACCAGAGTTCTAGGTTTGAGTCCTGGCTCTGCCTCTGATTCCAGCTTTCTGGTATGTACCCTGGGAGGCAGTTGGGTCCCTCACACCCACCTGGGAAACTTGGCTGTCTCCCTGAGTTCCTTGCCTACTGTTGTAGGCATCTGGGGAATGAACCAATGAAATAATAATCTCTCCCTGACTACCTCTGTTTCTTTCTCTGTCTCTCTTGCTTTCTCTGTCTTTCAAATAAATGATAAATAAATCTAAAAGAGGAGACAACTATTCATATTTTCGTTGTTCATGGCTTTATTTATTAATTATTTTTTTGGTTCCATAGCTATGAAGTTGTTAGACCTGTGGTCTCTGACTGTACTTTGGAAATTTATATTTGTTAAATAAAAGTTAAAAAAGGAATTAAAATAAATAAAATATGATAAAAAATACTATAGTCTTGTAAAGGGAGAAAGTTGCTATTTATTAAGGAAAATGAGGATAAAGGTCTGCTTTGAAGGCTGGCGCCACGGCTCACTAGGTTAATCCTCCGCCTGCGGCGCTGGCACCCCTGGGGTTCTAGTCCTGGTTGGGGCGCCGGTTCTGTCCCAGTTGCTCCTCTTCCAGTCCAGCTCTCTGCTGTGGCACGGGAAGGCAGTGGAGGATGGCCCAAGTGCTTGGGCCCTGCACCCGCATGGGAGACCAGGAGGAAGCACCTGGCTCCTGGCTTTGGATCGGCGTAGCGCACTGGCTGTAGTGGCCATTTGGGGAGTGAACCAATGGAAGGAAGACCTTTCTCTCTGTCTCTGTCTCTCTCTCTCTCTCTCACTCACTGTGTAACTCTGCCTGTCAAAAAACAAAACAAAAAATTTAAAAAAAAGGTCTGCTTTGACCTGGCATGATTTTATAGGTGTTGCTGCTCTTTTGTAAAATAAGAACAGTTTCATACATGAAAATTTTTATGAAGCCAGAGAATGAGATAATTAAGATGGCAAGGAAACCAAGAAATAATTTCATTGCTTAAACATGATGAATTGTTTTGAAGATCTGACATTCATTTTAACTTCATAAATGGTAAATGTATTATCTTCTTTTATAGGTGACAGATTGTGTATAACTAACTGCACTGTTTTATATAAGAGCAGAAACTTTGTGAAAACAATATGTAAAAATTATTTTGTAATTATGTTTTGTTAACTTGATATATGGTATGCTTGAACTAAGAATAATATTGGCATGTGGTAGAAAATGTATTTTCCAAATTAAAAAAATCTCTTGGGAAACCTTAAAACTAGGAAAAATTTAGGGAAGCTTTTGACACATACCTTCAAGAGATGACAAAGATACATTTTAGATCATAACCTAATTTATATGTGAAAAAATTATTTAGATCATAGTGCACATGGTATTAAATTTCTTTATTTGACCTTGAAAATTTTGCAGTGGCTTTCATTTTATTTAGGTTTTAGATGGATGATTCTGCCTGCATACTCTTGCTCACTACAGTCTATTCTCTATATCATTTCATTTAGTTACTCTGGTTTGATTCATGAAGGATATATAAAACTGTTTGAATATGCATAGGAGGCCTTGCATTCAATCTACTGTCCTCTGTTCACATCTGCAATTCTCTGAATATTTTAAATGAATAATATATCAAAACAGATGGCAAAATTCCTTTCTCTGTAACTCAGTTGAAGTAGTCCTTGACCTCAATGTGAGTTTGGTTGACTTGGACTTGCAGAATGTGTTCCCATGGGAATTCTGAGTACAGAAGTATGAGGGGACTTTCTGGCGGATATTTTTTTCTTTTTCTCTCCAAAATGACACCAATTAATCCTCAATATTAATTAATTTATATTTTCATGTATTAGATAATTTTAATGAAATCTAACAAGTAAATGAAACAAATTGACATGATACTTTGAATTTCAGTTTCTGAGGCTTTTGTGCACTCTTAAAGTTTCCCTTTTACTGTAAATTTGAAATGTATCAAGATAAAACATATATACAAGTATCAGGGAAATTTTAAATGGACAAATCTTGAAGAATATCTGTATTCCTGTGCTCATGGTAGCTTTATTTATAATAGCTAAGATATTGAAATAACCCAAATGCCTATTGACAGATGAAAAGAGGAAAAATGTGAACTATATATAAACACATACACACATTTGTGTGTGTATGTCTGTGTGTATTTATTATTCAGCCTTACAAAATATAATTCCTGCCATGGATGAATCAAGAAACATTACAATCAGTAAAATAAGGCAGTCACAGGATCAATACCCCAAGTTTCCATGTTTATGTGTTGTCTAGATGAATTGAACTCACAGAAGCAGAGAACAGAATTTTGATTGTCCTGGGGTAGTCAGAGAAGGAAATGAAGAACTGATTTTTAATGGCTGCAACATTTATATTGTGCAAAAAAAGGTAAGTTCTAGAGACCTGCTATACAGTGAAGGATCTAGAATTAATGGATAAGGTTTTGTGCACTCTAAAATTTGAAAAGACAGATCTCACATTAAATGTTCTGCCAACAATGGGAACACATACACAAAAGAACACAAGGAAGCATGCAAAGGTGATGGATATGGTCACTCCCTTCATTGTGAAAGTGGTGTTAGAGGTACATGCAAATGTCCAAAGAGAGGTTTGTTTATCAATCAAAGTTCCTACATGTTTTGACTATAAAGTTTAAATTTTAAATTAGTTAAAAGTTTGTTTATATGGGTCTGAAATATCTACATTTTATGGTAGGTGGATTTGTGATTACTTAAGGGTAAAGTACTTACATGGATCCTCTGTCTCAACAAAAATGACTATTTTATTTTGTGGAGTTCAAAGAAACACATCATAACCCAATTCTCTTAAGACTAATTGCATTTGTTGGACAATTATTAAATAGACACACATACACAGAAGTATAATTTCTGACATTTAATACCCTAGTCAAAAGTAAAAGTTGAATTAAATGTAGGAAAATGTCATTTATTTTTTAAGGAGAGCATAAGGTGATAAAAATAGTCTTTCAATTAATGTTCATGCCCTCAGAGTCATACTTTGGAATTAATGTAAATTAGTCCCCAGAAATCTATTTCAATAAGTCATTTGAGGAGTGAGGAAAAAAATGATATAATCATATCCCCTGAGAAATAAATAACTTTTCTTCAAGATGAACTTGAGCTCTGGTCCAAAAGTGACTGGATCAAGAAACTTGGGTTAAAAAAAATATATTATTCTTAGGATGGTCTACTTCTGATGAGATTTGCATAAATCCCAACGTCCAGCAGAGAAAGTGGACAAGAAAAAAAGACAAGTGAGATAAAAATTACTTAATAGCATTCATAAGTCTTAGGGGATTAACAAGGAAACAACAAAAGACTGCAAAGCCATTTCTGTATCCTTAAGAGGAGATCATTCAAAGCTATTCTGAAATCAAAGAAAACAAGAGTCACTTTTAAATCCATCCCTACGACAAAAAGAAATTAAATCTTAGACCAATTTGTATCAAACTTGCTTCCTATGGATAAATTGGCTTAAAAGAATACACAAATTCACTTTGGTACGGAGGTAATAGACCATGAGAAAATTTACTACTATTTGTGTCATTTGCCAATGATTTAAAAATATTATTTAAAAGTTTGTCCATTAGATCACTTCATTTTTCTGTAAAATTCAAATTTTTGAATTGATATTTTCAGTATCAAGTTGTTATTTTTGAATCCATTGAAACACACACACACAGACACACACACACACCCATACACCCATGCGCTCTTGTGCACACATCAAAGTGTCATCCAAACTGCCAAACCTGTTTCTAACTTAAAGGTTGAATCAGACAGAGTGTTATCCTGTCTCTCCACTTGCCATACATTTGTTTTTGCCTCAAGCATAGAGAAACCAAAAGCATTCCTTTCTAAGTACTTTGTTATGCTTCGTTTGGCAATTCATGTTTGTATAGATGTTTTCTTTTTCATTTTCTTCCTTTTTTTCCTCTCTCAGTGGGACATTTCCAGAATTCACACGTTTTGCTTTAAAGAAATGCATATAGGAAAACAATATTTTAAAAATATTTCTGTGATTAAAAGTTATTTCATTAATGTTCAAGCCACAATTGGCAGGAGGAAATCTGTTAAGTGGAAGGCTGTGGGGTTCTGACTGTGTGATTGGATCTAGAAATTGGAAGCAGACATATTTGCTAATAAGGTTGATCCTTAAACTGAAAAGAATGAAGTCAGAAAGTGAAAGTAAGTTTGGAATGTTAAAAAAGCAGGCCAATTCAACAGGAGTGGGAGTGAGTAATACAGACCCCTCTTGCCCCAGGCTTTACAGGGAGCTGAAAAGGAAAAGTTAGCAGAGTAAATTCTTGGAAGTATACAGTAATACCTCCAAAGCCTGAGTGAATATGACAATTGCCTAGGAATCCTGGTAAACATGATGGTTCCCAGTTTTTCCACCCTGGAGACCCTGATCCGAAGGGCTGCATCAAAGCCTCGGGGGTCCATGTGTCTAAGAAGACCCCAAGGCAAATCTAAGGAGGAGGAGGGATGCTTGCCAAACTCTTGAGATTTCGAAATGGAGTGGACAAGGCAGGATCTTTTTTTCTTTTTGTTTGTGTTACCTGTTACTTTTCTCTATTTTCCTTTCCCTTTTTAGCATCGGTTGTTTTGACTTCTTTTTGCACCTTAGTATTCTCCTTTTCTCTCTTAATCTCTGCTGAGATTTTATTATGGATTTCACTTAAAAGCCTAATAGCTTAGTGCATATGCTAGCAAACTATGGCCCTGAGGTCAAATCTAGTCACACCCATTCCTTTATATATTGTCTGTGGCTACTCCTGTGCTACAGTGATAGAGGTGAGTAGTTGGCAGCTGAGACTAAA
Source organism: Lepus europaeus (assembly GCF_033115175.1). Classification (NCBI taxonomy): domain Eukaryota; kingdom Metazoa; phylum Chordata; class Mammalia; order Lagomorpha; family Leporidae; genus Lepus; species Lepus europaeus. Next base: position 46,339,583 of record NC_084845.1, read on the forward strand.
TAGCCCAGAAACTCTATATATTTGTTGCCTGCATGTCTACAGAAAACATTTGCTGAACTCTAATTAACTTATGGCAGGTGTCATCATTGGGCCTACCTTAGGAACATATTCCACAAAATCTGAAAATGTATAACTAAGGTAAGGGCTTGATAGCAGCCAGGAGACTAGGATGGTTTCTTCTAAGTCTATGCATTGGACAGCAGCAAAGCATTGTCCAGCAGCATTAGAACAGCTGAGGGACCAACACTTGCCATCATCCATACTGAGTACATGGCTGACCAATCAACTTTTCATTTAAGTCTACAATTCTTTTGTATCATCTTAAGTCTCATAACAGACCCCCTGGTCTGCAGCAGTCACCACCTATACAGATAAGAATCAAGTTGATAAGGTATTAGAAAGGGATTGTGAAAGCCAGCTTAATTAAAGAAACTTCAATGGGATCATAAATAATCAGCGCAAGTTATTAACTTTTGACAATTGCTCATCCATATTGAGTTCGAGTGACTTCTGGCCTATAAAATCCTTAATCTAATTCTGAGTGAATCTATTTCATAAGAGAAAATAACCCTTTACTATGCATTGACTAGGATCAAAAAAAATCTTAGAAGCAAAAATTTGTTCCAAATATACCTAGATATGCTTTGCATTTTCTTATATTTATACCTTTGATTCTATTGGTTTTTTTTTTTTAAACTTAGACATTTCACTGGTCAAATTTCAATATCTTCTAGGAAAATCAGATCAAATGTCACTTTCTCTGTAAACTCTACCCTAGATCTTATTAGAATGACTTGTTATTTCCTCTGCTTATTCAACGTGCTTTAATCTTTTCAATCTGATTTGGAAATTTTACTTGGGTGTGGTCATGCATTCTCAGTAGATCATATACTCCTGTGGTCACAGACCATAACATATCTGTTCTCCTCATGCCTGATGTAGTGTCCTGTGTGGAATGGATGATTGAGATAATGGCGGAGTTAATCACCGTTTAATCTCCTGTCCCCCATAAGAAGTTTTTGAGGTGATGTTGTTAAATGTAAGGATATAAGAAAAGTTTTCTCAGTAGGAGAAGCCCCATATTTTTTTTGATCTTATACTACTTTTGAGAATTTAGCAATTGATATTTTAGGTCAGTTTTTCTGACTGTTAATTTCTGTTTGCTTATTTTTTTAGACACATTATCAGAAACTGAGCAAAAATTTGGAGAGGTCATTTTGGAAAAAAAATATCAAATTGCTTAAGATAAACCTGATCTATGTTCTTCAGCTTTTCCATATTAGTGTATTTTTTATCCAATGTATCTATAAAATAGAGTACTACATGTTTTTAAAAATAGGAATGTGGAATCCAGAGGGACAGTCTGGGTCTTGCTAATGACATGATATGAGAGGCAGCCAGTGATCCACAGTAGACTGCCAACAATTTCTTAGAGGTTTTAGTACATGTGGTGTAGAACAAGGCTTTCAAAAGTATGCTACAAAGGATTGATAGATGAAGTAGATAATGATTTGGATAATTACACCTAACTCAGTAGACTCACATTTTTTCCAAATATACAATGTATAGTGATTACTTCTGCAAAGAGTGTTCAAGTAAGAAAGATTGATGTGAAAACAATGAAGTAGGGAATTATTTGTGTTTGTCAGAATATAAAATGTGTGCACTATACAGAACATTTACTTCTATTGTATCTGCCTCATGCTTGTATTTCTGCCTGAAGTGATTCCTGAATGGAAAGTGTTAAGGAGCAAAGGGTGCACTAAACACAGAAAACCACCCCACAGTTCAGAGAAGGTGGGTGGAGAAGTTCTACAGCAGCCCCAACAGACGAGCAGCACTGATTCCCCTTGAATGTCTTTCTGGAAGATAAAGATTGGAAAGGGAATGTAGAGCAGTTACTTGCCTCAGTCCCAGGCCAACTTACGTCTAAAGGAGGAAACCTTTCATGAAGCAGAATCAATGGCAAATAAACCTTAATTAAGATTTTGTGACAAGGGCTGTTCAAAGTCATCACATCTCAAAATGTCAATTTTACTTCTATAGATTACCTTTTAGGTATTCTATTAGCTACCACAGATTAGGAAAAACATGTGGTATTTGTCTTTTTTGGGACTAGTCTGATACTATTTGTTGGACTCTTAGCGTAGGGTTGATCTTATGTATATAAAGTTATTGTAATGTATTGGAGTGACTTGGACATTTTGAGATTCGATGTTTGTTTACAACGCTTGTCTCTTCTGCTGAGGAACAGGTTTTTTTTTTCCCCTTCATACTATTTGTTGAACTCTTTTACTTAATGCAGGGTTAACTTTATCTTCATTAAGTAAACTGAAAGTAGATCTTTGTAAAAATTAAGAGTGGGAATGGGAGAGGGAGGAGGAAGAAAGGTAGGAGTGTGGGTGAGAAGGAGGGTAGGATGGGAAGTATCACTATATTCCTAAATGGAATACATGAAATTTGAATAACTTAAATAAAATTAAAAAAAAAGATTTTGAAAAATTCAATCCACCAAGGTATTTAAGGTCCTAGGTCAATAATCTTTGTTATTCCAATGAATTAATTAATGGCCGTGCTAAACGATGTTTATCTTTTTTAAATTTTATTTATACAAATTTCACGTATATAGATTTAGGACATTCCTTGTTTTGAATAGTGTTAGTATGTCATGTATTTCTCAACTCCTTTATGTTGAACTCACTAGTCTTTCCATTTAAAGTGGGTTTCTGGCATAGAGCCTAAGTTGGATCTTTTTTAAAATTTTTAAAGGATTTTTATTTAAGTTATACAGGTTTCATGGATTTCATATATACAGACTTAGGAACATAGTGATACTTCTCCCTTCCACTTCCTTCCTCTCATAATCTGTCTCTTAATTTTTACAGCGATCTTCTTTCAGTTTACATTATACTCATAAAATTAACCCTACACTGAGGAGAAAGTTCAACAAATAGCATGAAGGAAAAAAACACTCTTCCGCAACAGTATCTGTTCTTAACACAAGTCTTCCCAGAAGAATGAGAATATACTTTTTGTTTTTCCCAGAGCAGAGGTTCTCCAGGAGTGAGCTGAGAAAATTTTAGGGTTTTCCTGAGACTTTTCCTGGAGATCAGCAAAATTCTTCCCCTTCCAGCTTCATACTTCTGCGACAGCAAATTTTCTTCATTTCATTCAGTCAAAACAACTTATGCAATAAACTAAATACAGAAACGGATATGATAATCCAACTTTTATTAAGTGAGATATTAGAGATTTGAGAAAATATAAAACAATGCCACATTCTGCATCCTTTCATTCATAAATGTTGTTACTTACGTCAACATGTGTTGTGGCCTGAACGTTTGTGTCCTCTCCACCTCCTGCTATTCTTATGTTGAAATCCTCATCCTGAAAGAGATAAAATTAGGAGGTGGAGCCTTTGGAAGATGATTATTAGGTGGAGTGGGAGTGGGGTTGGCTTCTCATGAATGAGCCCTTATAATAAGAGACCAGGAAGAGAGACCCTTACCAACACAGTGACATGAGAGTGAGAAGAAAGACATCTGAGAAACAGTTTGTTTTTAAAATCTGTGGTGTGACTTTTATTTGCAATGAACAAGGCTAAATGACATACAGCGGACAGCCTGCTCCTCTTCTTCATTGTGATGAAAAGGACTGCAAAGTAAGATTTTAAGTATTTACAATCACCTAATAAAATGCTTCATGAGTATTTATGAGGTACTTCTTTAACAGGATAAATTGTAATATTAATCAAAATCAAGATGACTTCTTGGAATTCTTCCAAGAAACCAGATCACTGACAAAGCTTCTCAGGTATTTTTCAATTTATTAATTCTCCATTAAGTTGTTTATTCCATTCTTTCTGCATGTACAAGAATGCAGCTCTTTGACAGGAAGTCAAACAATCCCAATATGAGTTGCTGTTTGCTGGTTTATTAGCTAAATCATGATGACTTGGGGTATTGTTAATATTAAATAAAATCCCTTCTAAGTGAAAATGCATAAATGCAATTTCATTATGTTGTGATTTCCTCTCTCCTCTGTGATTGAGACCCTGTGAGATGTAAATTCATACATCAAAGTGAATTCTTTGCAATCCTCTTTTTTCACTCTTCTTCTACCTTATGAACCAGCCTCCAGTCAGTAGGTTTGGGATTGAGACATTGCCTATTACATGAGGGAGACCAAATATGATGGCATTCAGTGGTTTCAAAACTTAGAAACCCAAAGGCATGTATATCTCAGAATCATCTATGTTAGATTCTGAAAGAATTTCAGAAGTGATCTAGGCTGATTTGACTTTAAAAATATTTTTATTAACAGTAATTGCACATATTTATTATCTGCAATGTGATGTTTCAATACACGTATACAGTGCATACTGATCAAATAAGGATAATCAACATTGCCTCTTCTTTGAAATTACTTTATGATTGGAAACCTGGAGTTTCTTTCTTCTATTTGCTCACACATATGTAATAGGCTGTTGTGAACTGTGATCATACCAATATACTGTGTAACACTAGGAACTTATTCCTTTGATCTCTGATTTGGTACCTATTATCCAGACTCCTTTTTGGCTCCTTCCTACCCTTTCCAGCCTCTTCTAGTCACTATTATGTGTTCAGATTTAGGGTTTTCTTTGGATTCCACATATGAGGGAGAACCTTGCAGTATTAGTCTTCTGTGACTGGTGTATTTCACTTGATATGATGTCTTCTAGTTCCATCCATTTTGCTGCAAATGACAGGATTTCATTCTTTCTGATAACACTGAAAATGAGCCAATATTCCACAACTGGATTGTGACAGAGCAATAATTCCTACTACAAGGGAGTTTTATTTTGATATCTTTTAATCCTAAGTTGTTTGCTTTCATAAAACTGTTTTTGAATCTAATGGAATTTCACTTACACTTTTTATTCTTTCCTCCTGAGTTTTATTTTATTCTACTCTAGGTGCACTGTTGAAGCTCTCAAAGTCAGAAAAACAAAAGTAAAAAGGCAGAGTTAAGTAATATTACCTGCCATGATAAGAACTCTTCTTACTCCAGAAAGGTCAATGGCAATGTCCAGCTTTACCTAAGCCTTGTGCTCCTGAAAAGCAGGAGAAACAAGGGTGGTCAAGAAATTGCCCCATCTGTTTGTGTTACTGAAAATGCCTGACTGTAAAGAACCACCCTGGTTTATGTGACTTAGATAAGATTCAGTGACTACCCATTGTACTGATGTGAGGCCACCTGGGGAAGCACAGGGTGAGTCAGGAGGCAGGGGGACAGTAGGGATGGGGAGGGAACATGGGCAAGGACCTCTATTGTGGCTTCTGCAAAAAGGAATGGAGAAGCTTCAGCAGGCTCTGGGGCATAGAGGCTGAGCCTGGTTGTCTGAGCCTGGTCCTGGGGTGACTAGAGCAGGGGCATCGTGTTGCCTCCTCTCTGCAGAAAAGCCCTATGAGTACCCTAATAGAGGAAGGAATTGGGGCATGGGGCATGGGCTCTGGACTGGTTGATTTGCTTACTAGCAGGTGAATTGTTTACTATTTCCAAGGATTAGCCCCTCAGCACAGCTTCAAGATGTCAAAGTATCAAAAAATACAAAATGAAAAGACATAATAATAATAATACCAGGCAAACAAAGCAGGGCAGAGCTGGAGTTTGGTCACAGGTCTAGTTGTGCAACTTTGAGCCAAGTACTTAGAACCTTTGAGTCTCATTTTTCTCTTCTGTGAAGTGGGGATACAGTTGTCTACTGTGAAGTATTCTGTGATATTCATGAAGATAAATGTAGATGTGTCATCCCAGAAGACATAATTTAAAATACATTTATAAAAGTAAAAAATTTTCATTTCTGCTGTTCCCTTGCTTTCACTCATACTCACGTTCAAACCACTTCACCAAGGAAATTTAAAATATAATAAAATGTAAATCAAATCATGGTGTCCCTGAGTACATTGTTTAGTGACTTGTCATTGCATATTGCCTTATCAAAAAAGATATATTTATTCATTTGTTCAGTTAGAAGTTATTGAGTATCTGTGCTTTTAGAAAAAGAGGGCAAGCCACAGTTTCAGAATTCATGGATTTCAGAAAATATACCATTTTCCACACCAAGAAATTGATTATAAGATAATATGATCATAAAAAAATTGTATGTGAGAGTGCCTGTGTGAAAACCTTTATATGGTAAGGATGGAGGAGAAGAGGAGAAGGGAACAAGAGGGAGACTCAGGTAGAAAATATGTAACGTGATATAAAATTATGGGAAGGGCCACAGGAAACTCAAGGACTTGACCAAGTCCATCTGCATAGCAATATTGCACTACAGATAACCATTGACTCTTTAACAGTATTGTAGACCTTGTGTTGCCTAGCTATAATGCCTATGGATCCCATGATTCTAAACTTTCCTTTTGATAAAGGGATTATCTAGTGAGTTTTTCTAAAATAGGCCAACTTCTTGGTATCATGACTATTGTATCTGGTCAGAAGCTTCAGGTCATCTCTTAAAGGAGATGAAGCATAATATTGGGTCAAGTGACTGGCCACTGGCCACTGTTTATTGAAATGTTTGTTAATTCTACATTATCTTCCTCAAAGAGATCCTAAACAAAATTTTTATGCCAATGTAAGACCATATGATGTAAGAGGAAGAAAATGGACTCTAAAAGACTTGACTCATCTTCTAATTCTTGCAGGAATCTCAGCAATTAACAGACTCTGAATCTGTATCATGACTTTCAATGTGTACATTGAAGGCTTCTTATAACGTTTACATGTGCCCTGTGCATTTCTTATGAAATGCCAGTTCGTTCCTTTCTATTTTTATTCCTATCTTGAATTGAAATGCAATTTGAAATTGGATAATTTATTATAAATTGGCTCATGAGAGAAGGGAATTTGAAAGTGTTACAAAAATTCATAGACAAGAAATTTCTTACAGAAATTCATAGAAAACTAGAAATAGTCTAAGAAGAGAAATATTTCAAAATAATGGAATTCCACCTACTTCCAGCAGAATTTCTAACAACTGAGACTCCAATTTTAAATTGAAAATGCTTACAGTCAGGAACCATAGTCATTCCTTCCCTCACCCCCTTCAATTTTTAGTACCTACACATAGAATGTACATAATAAATCTATTGATGAATTAGTAAAAGTGTTATGAATAAGACCCACAAATAATATACGTAAATAAAAGTAAAAATACAGATTAAGATAGGAGATAGCCTAAGTGGGGCCAGTGTTGTGGTGCAGCTGGTTAAAGCCCCAGCCTGTGGTGCCAGCATCCCATACAGGTGCCAATTTGAGTCCCAGCTGCTCCACTTCTGATTCAGCAACCTTCTGATGTACCTGGGAAAGCAGTGGAGGATGGCCCAAATCTTTGGGCACCTGCACCCACAGGGGAGACCCAGAAGAGGCTCCTGGCTCCTGCCTTTGGTTCTGCTCAGCTCCAGCTGTTGCGGCCATTTGGGAGTGAACCAGCAGATGGAAGACCTCTCTCTCTTTGTCTATACCTCTTTCTGTAACTCTTTCAAATGAATAAAGTAAATCTTTAAAACAAATGATTACCTACATGTCTAGTAATCATTAGAGCACCATAATAAGAACTGCCATGATTTGTATATATTTTAGTATTATTATTTTACAAATCATCTAGTACAAGTTTATAACCATAACAGTACTTTTGGCTTTTTCTCTCAATTTCTTTAGGTAAGAGAAGTAATTTGGGCTAAGTGGTTCTCATTATTCTTTGAAATGATGAGCATACCTTTATTGGGAGAAGAAATTGAAAAATAATTTAGTCAAAATGTCCTCTCCAAAGGGATCATATTGTCACTGACATTGGTTTTGTGAAAATATTAAAATTTTATTTTTCAAATTTTTTTTTATATAAGCAGTACTTGGGGATATATATTTGTCCATAGTGGTCAAGGCCAAGTGCATTATATTAAAACATATAAAAGCATGCCCATGGGGAGTTTGTAAAACTTAACCCAGACCATGTAACCTTTTGAAGCTATAACAGTATAAAATTTTGTAGTTTTAAGAAGCTGGAGGACTGAATAATTCTCATTTTTTCAAATTTAAGAAGGATGAAGCTAATGTTTTATTAACAAGGAGTCAAATTGGTAGCTAAAATTAAACCACAACAGTCCATTTTTTATGTACGTTAAGAATTTTCTGGGGCTGGGGTTGTGATGTAGTGGGTTTAACTACCACCTGCAATGCTGGCATCCCATATGGGTGCTGGTTTGATCTTTGGCTACTTTACTTCCAATCCAACTCTCTCTAATGCTCCTAGAAAAGCAGTGAAAGATGGCCCAAGTACCTGGGCCCTGCCTTCCACGTAGGAGATCCAGGTGAAGCTCCATGCTTCTAGCTTCCTGGCCCAGCCCTGGCCATTGTGGTCATTTGGGGAGTAAAGCGAAAGATGAAAGATCTTTCTTCCCTCCCCTTCCCCTTCCGCTTCTTTTCCTTTCCCTTCCCAACTCTGCCTTACAAATAAATACATCTATGAATTTTTTTTTTTTGACAGACAGAGTTAGACAGTGAGAGAGAGAGACAGAGAGAAAGGTCTTTCTTTTTGCCATTGGTTCACTCCCCAAATGGCCACCACACCTGGCGTGCTGTGGCCGACGTGTTGCCCTGATCTGAAGCCAGGAGCCAGGTGCTTCCTCCTGGTCTCCCATGTGGGTGCAGGGCCCAAGTACTCGGGCCATCCTCCACTGCCTTCCTAGGCCACAGCAGAGAGCTGGACTGGAAGAGGAGCAACTGGGATAGAATCTGGCACTCCAACTGGGACTAGAATCTGTGGTACCAGGGCCGCAGGTGGAGGATTAGCCAAGTGGGCCGTGGCACCGGCCACATTTTTACTGTTATGAACAATGATCATTTGCATGGTATTTGCTTTTCTTTCTTTTTTGTTAAGATTTTATTTATTTGAGAGGTAGACTTACAGACAGAAAGAGGGTGAGACAGAGAAAGGTCTTCCATCTGCTGGTTCACTCCCCAAATGGCTGCAGTGGCTGGCGCTGGGCTGATCTGAAGCCAGGGGCCAGGAGCTTCTTCTAGCTCTCCCATGCAGGTGCAGGGGCCCAAGGACCCTGGCTATCTTGCACCATTTTCCTAAGCCACAAGCAGAGAGCTGGATTGGAAGAGGAGCATCTGGGACACGAACCGATATCCAAATGGGATGCTGGCACAACAATTGGAGGCTTAGCCTACATGCCACAGCACTGCCCCAGGTATTTGCTTATCTACAACCAACAACTTCTGCCTCTCTTTAGAACTATGATGGTAGAAGTCAATAAAGACAATCAAAAGAGCTTATACTATAGATTCAGTTAATCCCCAGAAGGTCCCCTCCCCTCTGAAAAAGTAATTTCTTTTTCCATTTTCCAAGAATCTGATACATTTTCCTGAAAAAAAAAAAAAAACTTGATTCACTTAATTTAAAAAAAAAATTATTTATTTATTTATTTTTTGAGAGGCAGAGTTAGTGAGAGAGAGAGAGAGACAGAGAGAAAGGTCTTCCTTTTACCGTTGGTTCACCCCCCAAGTGGCTGCTATGGCTGGCCTGTTGCGGCCAGTGCGCTGTGCCTATCCGAAGCCAGGAGCCAGGTGTTTCCTCCTGGTCTCCCAAACACTTGGACCATCCTCCACTGCACTCCCAGGCCACAGCAGAGAGCTGGCCTGGAAGAGGGGCAACTGGGATAGAATCTGGTGCCCCGACCGAGACTAGAACCCCGGGTGCTGGAGGATTAGCCTAGTGAGCCACGACGCCAGCCCTTTTTTTAAAAAATTTTGTTCTCACCCCTATTCCAGAAGCCTCCACTACTAATTGAACAAAAATCACTGTAACCCATTACGTTTGGTTTAATCTTTACAACTCAAATCTGAGAATTGGTCTTTTAATCCAAGTGCCAAAAGATATTCTAAATGCTTTTGTATCTGATAAGAATTCAGAGCATCCAAATAAACAGTTTTGTTAGGAAGAAAATGTCATGTAATTTTTTCACTATTTCTTTATCATTAGTGTCTCTTTTTGAGTGACAAGGCTGTATTGATAGACAGCAAAATCCACATTTCTCATTCACATAAATGTTTCACTGAGTCTAATCAACTGATCAGACAAGATATGGTTATATAAATTATTGTAAAATATTTTTATGAAGATTAATATAGAAGCAAGAAGAATTAATTCCTCAAAGTACCTTGGCACAGAGGGGAAAATCATTCAAACAAGAACTTACATATCTTGGTTTCTGCAGTAGATGATTGTGTGACCTTGAGCGAATAATTTACCTTCTTTGCACCATAATGTATAAATATGTATTCTTGACGTCCAAGCCCTTAAATGTCCTTCAAACTTTTTTTTTTAGATTTATTTTATTTGTTTGAAAGACATATTTACAGAGAGGTATAGCCAGAGAGAGGGGGGGGTGTCCTCCATCCACTGGTTCACTCCCCAAATGGCCACAATGGCCAGAGCTGAGCTGATCCAAAGCCAGGAGCCAGGAGTCTCCTCCAGGTCTCCCACATGAGTGCAGGAGCCCAAGGACTTGGGCCATCCTCCACCACCCTCCCAGGCCACAGCAGAAAGCTGGACCAGAAGTGGAGCAGCTGGGACTCAAACTGGCATCCACATTGGATGCTGGAGTTGCAGGCCAGGGCTTTAACCTGCTGCGCCATAGTGCTGGCCCCTAAACTTCTGATATGTGAATTCCTGGATCACACTCTTAGCTGAGTTGATGTCTCTTCTTAAGATCAAACTGCCAAGGCTCAGAAGGCAGACATTAACTCAGGTCTTGCTTTTACTGTGAGGCACTGGTGTAGAGTAGGAGCTGCTTCCCCAAGTATCAGAGAGCTGGATGACTCCACAGAACTGTCTTCTTTCTCAGTGTGCTGGACTCTCTCCGTTAGTTCTTTTGGCCTATGGCAAATACCTTCTGCTTGCTCTTCCAGATCAGCTTTCCATGCCTCTTTTTCTTTTTTTAATTTAAGCTTTTTAAAAAATTGTTAATTAGTGGCCAGCGCCGCGGCTTACTTGGCTAATCCTCCGCCTGCAGTGCCAGCACCCGGGGTTCTAGTCCTGGTTGGAGTGCTGGATTCTGTCCCGGTTGCTCCTCTTCCAGTCCAGCTCTCTGCTGTGGCCTGGGAGTGCAGTGGAGGATGGCCCAGTTGCTTGGGCCCTTGCACCGCATGGGAGACCAGGAGGAAGCACCTGGCTCCTGGCTTCGGATCGGTGCAGCACGCCAGCTGTGGCAGCCATTTGGGGGATGAACCAATGGAAGGAAGACCTTTCTCTCTGTCTCTCTCTCTCACTGTCTAACTCTGCCTGCCCAAAATAAATAAATAAATGAATAAATAAAATTCTTAATTAGTTTTTAACAGATTCAATATAGTTCATAGATACAATTCTAAAAACATAATGATAAGGGCTGGTGCCATATGGCCACTAGTTGGAGTCCCGATTCTCCACTTCCAATACAGTTCCCTGATAATGCCCTTGGGAAAGCAGTGGAGGATGGCCCAAGTGCTTGGACCCTGCATCCATGGGGAAGAAACTCCTGGCTCCTGGCTTCAGATCAGTCCAGCTCTGAGCATTGTGGCTATTTGGGGAGTCAACCACCGGATGAAAGATCTCTCTCTCTCTCTCTCTTTCTATTTTTCAAATAAATAAATCTTAAAAAAAATGGCATAGTTTATTCCTTTCCTCCCTCCCTTTCCCTTTCTTTTTTTTAGTTTTTAAAATAATATTTTAAATTTACATTATTGTAAAATGACTTAATTCTTCATGGAATAAAGGGTTTAACAACTAAAAAGCAAAAAGACCCTAGTTTAGTGGGAACATAGACAATTTCTATAAATGATAATTGAATGGTAAAATGACTATTTTGCCTATATACAGTGAATTTTAAAGTAATCACAGATCATTCAAACTGTGGTGATAGAACATTCTTAACCATTCCACCCCTGTTTTTCTGTCTTAGAAACCTGATGGGGGTACCCAGTATTAGAGAACTCTTTGTTTTCTGGATGCCAGTTGTTTTCTGGCCATGGAAGTTTTGGCAGGGACTACCAGAAGGGTTGGATAGTGGTGAGGTTGTGGTGTCTGTTCCCTCAATTCTGCCCATGCAGAGTTGCTGTGGGTGACCTACATGTTTACTGAAGGCCACAGTTCCTCTCAGGAAGACTTTCCAGGCAGTTACTTGCTCTGGATTCTGCGAGGTTCCCTTTAGGCCTGAGTACTAATGGTTATAGATGTCTGCTAGTCTTGTTGCATTGCACTATTCTGGTTGTTTTCCATGAATCCTGCCCACACATTTGCAAAAAATGTTCGTTAAATTATGGCCTACTTTGAGTACATCATCATCTTGCTGTTGGGACACTGTAGTATAAAGTCCAGTCTCAAGAACCATTGACTTCAGATTTCTCCACCTTTATCCTCAGCAACATCCTGAGATGGAAGATGCATCTATGTAGAAAATATGGAAACATAGAGCAATAAGAGAAGTTACCAATTTAAGCAAATTATTTTGTCATACCATGCTAACAAAATAAGTTACTCACTTTAGCCAATACTATACCACAGCACATAAGAGAAAAACATTGTCCCAGGGCAGGCATTGTTGCATAGTGGCTTAAGCCACTGCCTGCAGTTCCAGCATCCCATATGAGCACTGGGTTGAATTCTGGCTGCTCCACTTCCAATCCAGATACCTACTAATGTGCCTGGGAAAGCAGCAGAAGATGGCACAAGTACTTGAGCCCCTGCTACCTGTGTGGAAACCTGGATAGAGTTCCTGATGTCTGGCTTCAGCCTGGCCCAGCCCTGGCTATTGCTGCAATTTGAGGAATGAACCAGTGGATAAAAGATCTTTCTCTCTCTCTCTTTTTCTCTCTCTCTGTGTGTGTGCCCTTCCCCTCCCCCACTACGTGTGTGTCTCCCTTTCTTTCTATACCCATGCCTGGCAAATAAAACTGAATTTTTTTTTTCCCAATCCCAGCTCTCTTTTCCAAAACAAAGTGTAATAATACATGAACACACTTTTAGTGAGTGCGATCCCAGTGGAAAGAAAGGGCCATCAAAGAAGGAAGTACCTTTCTCTAAAGGAAGGAGAGAACTTCCACTTTGATTATGGCCTTGTCTAAATAAGGTCAGAGTTTGTGAACTCAAGAGGCTACCATAGCCTTGGTAGCTCATGACAAGAGCCTTGGGTGATTACTAACAACATTAATGAGAATGTCAATTATTAAATCAACAACAGGAGTCACTGCGCACTTACTCCCCATGTAGGATCTCTGTCCTTAATATGTTGTACATGTGAATTAACGGTATAACTAGTACTCAACAGTACTTTATATTTTGTGTGTCTGTGTGGGTGCAATCTGTTGAAATCTTTGCTTAGTATATACTAAGTTGCTCTATCTCCTATCTAGGAGATAGTATGATTTGCAGGTGGGAGGTTGGTTAGTGGGGAAAATCGCTTTAATCCAAAAGTTGTAATTTCAAAATTTATATTTATTTAATAGAAGTTTTCTAAAAAAATACATAAAATAAATCTTTAAGAAATAGAACTACTAAAGAATGCTTAGAATACAAACTTGCTATGTGTTAGCAAATTTATTTGTCATATACTTTTAAAAAATATTTATTTATATACTTGAAAGTCAGAGTTACACAGAGAGAGGAGAGGCAGATTGAGAGAGGGAGGTCTTCCATCCGATGGTTTACTCCCAAATTTGCTGCAATGGCTGGAGCTGTTCCAATCTGAACCCAGGACCCAGGAGCTTCTTCCAGGACTTCCATGTGGGTGAAGGGCGTCCACTGCTTTCCCAGGCCACAACAGAGACCTGAATTGGAAGTGGAGCAGCCGGGTCTTGAACCGGCACCCATATAGAATGCTGGCACTTCAAGGTCAGGGCATTAACCTGCTGTGCCACAGCACCAGCCCCCATCAGATACTTTACTTTCTCCTTAATTACACTTGGCCTTCCAGATTTTGGACACTTAATTTGTCAGCTGCATTACTTTAATTTTTTTTGTTGAACTTTTCTTCTAGCTCTTGCAAATCAGATGTAGTTGCATATTCTTCCCCTTCCAATAGCAGAAGATCTTTCCCTTTTTTATTTCATTTAATCTTCTTCCATGACCCTTGGCAATTTCTGTAAGAATTGCTCATTTTTCTTTCCTTTTTGCTCTCATTGTGATATGCCATATTATATTGAGTGGTTAAAAGTCTGTTTGCCTTCAAGCTATTATCAAGTGTAACATTTAATAATAGCAATAGGAAGAACTTTGCCATTTACTCAACTTTTACCTTGTTTCTATGCCAGTGGCTTCACATATATACTTTCATTTAATTCTCAAAACAGCCTATGAGGGAGGCGTGTATTGAGCCATCATTTTCAGATGGGTAAACTGAATGGAGGCACTGTTTTTAAGAAGTAATGGAATTTGAAACTATATGCTTGACTCACTGCTCAAGCTCTTCATAACTTTATTAGCAGCAACAAACAAACATCAAAAGGCAGCACATCTCATTAGTAAAGAATGTAGACTTTGGAGACAGAACACTTGTGTTCAAATCTTGATTTATTTTTTCTGACCTAGCAGTGTGACTTGAGGAAAGTTATTTAAGTACCGTGTGCCTCAGGTGCCTCATCTTTGGAAGGGCAGTGCTAACAAAGTAAGGGCACTGGGTCCAGGACTCTACATGATTCCAAAAACCTGCAGATACTCATGTCTCTTACAGAACATGAAATAGGGTTTGCATATAACCTACACAATTCCCCTGCATACTTTAAATCCTCTCTAGATTACTTATTATACCTGATTCATTGTTAATATTACATCAGTAGTTATTATGCTGTATTGTTTAGAGAATAATGATAAGAAAAAAAAAAAAACTGTTCAGTAGAGGTGTGTTTCTGTTTTGAATATTTCCCATCCATGGTTGGTTGAACTTGTAGATACAGAGGGCCAACTGTTCTCATAACCATTTCTTAGGATTGTAAAGTGGACCAAATACATAAATGTCTGTGAGGCCCTCAAAGTAGCCTTTTGATAAATATTAGTGTTGTTATTTCTTTCTTTCTTTTTTTTTTTTGACTAGAACCCGGGGTACCAGCGCCGCAGGCAGAGGATTAGCCAAGTGAGCCATGGTGCCGGCCAGTGTTGTTATTTCAAGGCTTATCATTGAAATGATTTCAAGAATGATCTAGATTCTTTCACAATAGGAAAGATCAAGAAATTAAAGATCCTTTCAAAGACTGTCAAAAAATATTCTTTGCATTAAAATAATGGCAATTCAAAAGGAATTTTTAATATCTCCCAAACATAAACACTTTTCCTTATCAAACTGCTTGGATTTGCTTCCTCTGGTTGCTTCTGCATCTCTGAAGTGGAGACTTTATCAGAAGATCTTGTGAAAACATTGTATAAACTGGGAGCTCCTTGAGTAGGACTCTTATTTAATATTCTTTTTCTATTTTTTAAAAAGATTTATTCATTTATTTGGGAGGCAGAGTTACAGACAGAGAGAGGGAGAGACAGAGAGAAAGGTGTTCCATCTGCTAATTCACTCCCCAAATGGCTGCAACAGCCAGAGCTGTGCTGGTGCAAAGCCAGGATCCAGCAGCTTCTGCTGAGTCTCCCATGTGGGTGCAGGGTCCCAAGTACTTGGGCCATTTTCCACTGCTTTCCCAGGCCATAGCAGAGGGCTGGATGGGAAGAAGAGTAGCTGGTACAAGAACTGGCACTCATATGGGATGCCCACTATGCCAAGGCACTGGCCCCTTGGTAAGTCATGCCTTCCAGGTTCTCAGTATCCACCTCTTAAAGAAAATCACAATGCATGCTGCCTTGAGATCCTTGAAATCAGATACTTTATCATTTTGTGAAATATACAAGCTTTCCACAGATTTCCTGCAATCAAGCCCAACTTCTCTCTCCTACCCTGGTGCCAAGAATGAGAGGTTTACCTGGTCTTTGTCGTCTAGAAAGTGGACCTGGTTCTTCTCAGAAGAGATACAATGAAATATCTCAGCACATGATAAGATAAGCATCTACTGTGAACTTCAAGAACCTTATATATTTCTATGGTAACTGGTTTATCCTCACAATTTCAAGCAAGCTTGTACCTGGCAAATATTAATTCCACTAACCACCTTTTCCTCTCCCTTTCATCTATCACTAGAGAAAGAACTGAATCACAGGAGTGAACTGACTACATATGCAGAAAGCATAAAAATAGGGGTATAAGGTGTATTGCTAATAATTAGCTAAAGCCACTGAGAGCTGAGGTCCATCTCTGTTCATGTGAGAGAGATTTCTGCTAACAGTAATACCTTTTTCAGCTGAGAGAAATACATATCCCCTGGTTTGACAGATGGTTTTTATTGTTGCTTTAGCTTTTGACAAACTTATGAAGGCAGAAACTAACCCACATAGTCTCCAGAAGAGGTAACTTGCCAAATAGTAATACTTACATTAAGGCATTTAGTCATCTGAATAATAAACATATATATGTGAGTGTGCATATGAAAACTAGATTTCAGGCAAAGATAGCACTTGATGCTGAAGTCATTCACAGTATTTTTGCATGATGCATGTAGCTACCTCTTTCCATATAACCTTTTTTGATTAAGTTGATGGTATCTTACATTTCTACTATTACAAAGTCAAACGATTTGCTACTGATTTCACTTTGAACCTGAATTAATGATATGTTGGCACAGACTATAATGAATGTAGATCCAAGTGTCGCCTCAGGGTTTATTCTCAGAGTAAGCCTTTTCCCATGTGGCCAGTGTGGGTTATTTTTAAAAATTAAATAACTTTGAAAGTATTCATGTTATCTTCTTGTTCCCAGTAAGCCCAGAGTTTTCAAGGTACTATCTTAAGATGAGAATAAACCCTCAGACGTAAGTAATCCTACTGGAAAGATTATATAGGATTTGGCCTAATCCTTATTTTTTTCCACATTTTTATCTTAGACTTTCATCAAACTAAATCAATGAATATGATGAGTATTGAGGATCTTCTTACCTTAATGGACTTTAAAAAACATCAGCTAAAGCTTGTTATATTTCTAATTTAGGGCCGTAACTCCCCTTAATGAAATGTGTTCCTAAGTTCTCATCAGATATGTACTTTGAAAGGATTTCTATAGCTTCAGAAATTTCTTGAGCTAAAAATAAGAAATATGTTTAAGTCTAATTTCTTTGATTGAAACCTCCTTTAGAATATTTATTTAGCTTGTAATTAAATTTTTATCTTCCTTTAATATAATTTTTTTGACATTTTTGTAAATAAATTCTTCCTTTCCCTCTCTGGGTTTAAAGCCTGCATAGTTTTAATTTAGGATGGAAAAAAATGACAACAGTCATAGCTAAGTTTCATCAAATGTTTACTATGTGCCAATCTCTTAGTTAAGCCATTTTTATGCACACATATTTAATTCTTGTTACTTCTCCAAGAGGTTGGTGTTCTTATTATCTCGTTTTGAAGAGAGGAAACCCAGGTTTCAGGAGCAGAAGTTCCCCAAGGCTACATTACTAAATAAGTAAAGACGAAGGGATTTGAACCAGCTTTCTTTAAAATAACATATTAGGAACCTGGCACAAAAGGAATAGCAGAATATTACTGGGTAATTTGTGGAGAATTTCATAAAGTTACCATTTACAAAAATAAGGCAAGATGATGTAGGGCTATCGCTAGAGATAGTGCAACTCCCTGGGATGTAGCAGCAAGGAGTCTTTCCATTTAGAGGTTTGTAGGTTCAGGAGGAAGAAACGATTGTTCAAAACCTGAAACTATTCCTGGAAGCTGAGTCCCTGAGTGGTATTGTCCTTTGGTGAGATCTGGAGTGATCCCACGAGAAGAGCCCAGGGGATTTCATAGCCTATTTAGTTCTCTTCTTTTTCTGTGATCTCCTATTGGTGCTTCCAGGCATGAATCCACAAAGAATCCAAGGAGTCATTGATATAGTCCATATTTTGCTTCTAGGAACACAGAGCAGGGTGAGAAAAAAAAATAGAGAGAAGAAACTTGCATAAGTAAGTTATGGATTTTCCAAAAATGAAGTCAGGAGTTAGGAATTGTGTACAAAAAAGTCAGATTGCTCAGTCTGGGACAATGCTTAGTAGTTGTCATGTTTAAATAAGAGCTGTAAGATACCATGCATGATTCTATATAGTTTCTTAAAGAACACTTGAAGGGGGTATCAATAACTATCTTTAGATATCAAGGGAATTGTTATACAAATGAGAGATATCAGACTTGACCAAATGCTCAAGTAAAAGAGACTAAAAATTAGTGAGTGCAAATTATGGGATGATATGGATCTGTTCAAGACAAGGAAGAACTATCTTGTAGGCTAAGTTGTTGATCTATGGTTGAGACTGCCTTGGCTTTGGAGGTATTCAAGCAGTAAGTGTTTGATGAGATTCTAAATGTGAAATGTTTTTGAAAATTAAATTTGGGTTATGACAGCTTTGACAACAATAATGAGGAAGAAGACCAAAACAGTTTCTTTGCATTAAAGAATTGGAATGTAAAATTTTAAAATTGTTAATAGTGTAGAAAGGAAACAAGTATAATTATATGGTTGAGTACATATAATACATCAAATATCATTAAATGATACTTCTACCTTTTCTAATTGGGTCTGCAATGGCTCTGGTAAAAAAAAAAAAAAACTACTCAATGAGTTTTGTCATTCACAGCACTAGGAAAGAGAAGTTTAGAGAAATCATGTAGACAGAAGTAAGAACCTAGGCACTTTGGTTCAGAATCTAGATTCCTGTTGCAAATACTATACTGCTTTTCTATGGGGAAGACTGATTTACTGAATCTCTCATATAGGATGACTGGACTGACTGGACTATGATACCATATGATACTATGATATTATTCCAAACCAGACATACCTAGTTGAACACAGAGCAGGTACTCCTTAATTGGTACTATTGGTTTGTACCTGGAATAAAACTCATGTGTTACCCTTGCTCAGAGCTGGTAAATACACAGATCAAATTATTAAGTTAAATAATTTCTGTTCCACAATTTAGAGCAGGATAAAGCTGTCTCAGTAAGGCTCTGGATCATTTCAATTGATAATGTCAAGTTCTGAAGTGGTGAGTGT
The DNA here is from genome assembly GCF_033115175.1 of Lepus europaeus. Taxonomy (NCBI): domain Eukaryota; kingdom Metazoa; phylum Chordata; class Mammalia; order Lagomorpha; family Leporidae; genus Lepus; species Lepus europaeus. Next base: position 46,358,731 of record NC_084845.1, read on the forward strand.
CCAAAATTCTCCCATGAGACTTTGGAAATTTTGGGGGCCATTTCTCTTCAAAAATGTAGTTGCCAAACCATTCTCTTCATACTGACATTCAGACTTTCTTATTTCTCTGTGAAGAGTTGAGTTAGCCATTCCTAGCATGGATGAGTTCAGATCTCTGTAGACTGTGGGAGTTGGAGATTTTTTGCTTTGTGTTTCAGTATAATCACTGGAGAGTGATTCATTTGTATAATAAAAGAGCAACTTGAGAGAAAAATGGTCACAGTGTTTAAAGGGCAAGCTCATTTTTGCCTTGTGCTAGACTGTGTCAGGAGTGAAGAGCTTTTAAAATGTGACAACTGCCTGCCTCCTGCAATAGCAATCTTCGCCATTATCACCTTCAGACAAGACTTGGGGTACAAATTGGAAGGCAATTGTAAGATATTTCACAAATTGACTTGAATATTGAAGATTCAATTAGACACGTTGCTTTGACTTTGTTTGCATAGCTGTTGAAATGTGTGCTCTGTGAAAAGATTTCAGCTATTAAGAGCAAGAGTGGGGGGAGGAATCCAAGTGAGACTTTATGACTTTTCACACTTACAGCTTTATCATCCAGTGTATTTCTTTTAAGAGAAGGAATCTATTTATATATAAATAATCATCCAGATTTATGGCTTCAGGAAACAGATTTCGTATCTTTTATTTTTTGATAACTAATTTTTGGACTCAGATTCTCTACAACTATCTGGTTAGATGGCCCTGGTATGTGACTTATATTTTGCCTTTACTCTTTTTTTTAAAAGCTTTTTAAAATCTTTTTTTTTAAATTTATTTGACAGATAGAGTTAGACAATAAGAGAAAGGGACAGAGAGAAAGGTCTTCCTTCCGTTGGTTCACCCCTCAAATGGCCGGTACAGCTGGAGCTATGCCTATCTGAAGCCAGGAGCCAGTTGCTTCCTCCTGGTCTCCCATGCAGGTGCAGGGCCCAAGCACTTGGGCCATCCTTCACTGCCTTCCCGGGCCACAGCAGAGAGCTGGACTGGAAGAGGCGCAATCGGGACTAGAACCTGGCACCCATATGGGATGCTGGCGCTGCAGGCGGAGGATTAACCAAGTGAGCCATGGCGCCGGCCCCATACCTTTACTTTTATAAGTATCTCAACTCTACTCAGAAGGGCAGGACTGACCATTTCATTCATGTAATTTGATTTTTCCTAGCATGGTGCCAAACATGGAGGACTTGAGATTCATTATGAGTGGAAATGTTGGCATTAACCAAAGTGGGCTAGAGTATTGTTGAGACTCAGAATAGAAATACAATGTCTGTCACAGGGAAACTAAATCCTTTATCTTGAGGAGGCAAATTATGCTAAAAATAAGGTTATCATGCCCCTGATAACCTCCTTCAGCTCTTTGTATAGCATCTCTCTTTGTCTTCTTCAGTGGAGATCATAACCAGACAGAGCTAACCAACAGGCAGTGAGATAACTATGGCAAAGTTGTAGGAGAATGTTGGATCATCTGGACTGATTTTGCTCTCTTCCAGGTAGTAGAGTGAAGACCTTGTCCATACAGTGCATTCAATATTTTGTATTTCAAACACTGAAACCTAGATTCAACCTTAGCTGAATCATAACATCTAATAACTCCAGTGCCACTAAAACCCAAACTGTTTGTCTCCTGCAGCACCATATGTTTCAATTACTGAAATTCTACCAATTCATAAAGCATGGCTTGAAAATAACCTCTGAAAGCTATTGTTGTGATGTGTATTTTGCTGTGTTATGATTCTTATAAATCTAAGCAAATTGGTTTTTTAATTATGATTGATATGACTATGCTTTGACAGCACTAATTCCATTTTCAGCTTTTCCTTGAAGTGCAAGCTGTAACTGAACGAAGTTGCTGTCTGATAGTGAGGAGTCCTGTTAGACTCCACATTGGCTGACTTGCAGTCTCATTGACAGCTGTGCACCCATATGCAAATAAGATAGCCTGGGTATTGGCCTTCTCCCTTCAAGGCTGGCTGTCATCTAAGAGTAAGACTACACATATATTGGGACAATCCATTCTAGTGCCTTCAAACTGTCATTTGAGACATTATTGCACTGTAACTCAATTTCCCCTGTAAGAATTCACTCTGAGAAGGCATCAGCCACTGGAGATTCTGCTGGAGTAGAAAGTCCTATACTTCATTGCTGGTGACGTCATGATCTCTGGATCCATTGAGAATCACTCTAAGGGGTTGTGTCACTTTAAGGGGATTGTTTCTACCCAGAGCAGTTAGAAATGTTCCTCCAAGGATGCATGCTATTTGGTTCATTTTTTTTAAAAAATATTGTTTTATTTTAAATATTTTATCATTTTATTTTTAAATCAATATGTTAGATTCCCAGGGTCACAGCAAATGCATGATAATTACTATAACAATTCTCATGTTCATGGTATTAATAGCAAGAGAACAGATTCAATGTAGTTGATAGATACAGTTAAAGAACCTAATCTTTCTTTTCTTTCTCTTTGTTTCATAGATATATTTTTTTATTTGAAAGGCAGAGTTACAGAGAGGGAGAGTCGGAGAGAAAGAGATCTTGCATCTGCTAGCTCACTCTCTAAATGGCCAAAATAGCCAGGGCTGGGCTAGGGTGAAGCCAGGAACCAGGAGCTTCTTCCAGGTCTCAAATGTGGGTGGCAGGGGCCCAAACACTTGAACCATCTTTCACTGCTTTCCCAGGTACCTTAGAGAGCTGGATTGGCAGTAGATCAGCCAGGACATAAACCGGCTCCCTTATGAGATGCTGGCATTGCAGGTGGCTGCTCAACCTGCTGTGCTACACCTGCTGTGCTACAATGCTATTCTCTCCCTCTTTCTCTCTCTCTCTTTCAAACATTTTTTAAAAGATAGATTAATTTATTTGAAAGTCAGAGAGATGGAGAGACACATAGAGAGAGAAATCTTTTACCCTTGGGTTCGCTCCCCAGATTGCCACAACTGCCAGCGCTGGCCAGACCAAAGCCAGGAACCAGGAGGTTCATCTGGGTCCCCAACATGGGTGACAGGGGCCCAAGTATGTGGGTCATCTTTGGCTGCGTTTCCCAGGGCATTAGCAGTGAACTGGATTAGAAGTGAGGCAGACTGCTCTCCTGGCACCCATTTATGATGTGAGTGTGACAGACGATGACTTTACCTGCTACACCACTATGCCAGCCTGATGTGGCATTTTTTTTTGTTTCTTTTTTTTTTAACTTTTATTTAATGAATATAAATTTCCAGTGTACAGCTTATGGATTACAATGACTTCCCCCTCCCATAACTTCCCTCCCACCCACAACCCTCCCCTCTCCCGCTCCCTCTCCCCTTCCATTCACATCAAGATTCATTTTCAATTCTCTTTATATACAGAAGATCAATTTAGTATAAAGGTTTCAACAGTTTGCACCCACATAGAAACACAAAGTGAAACATACTGTTTGAGTACTAGTTATAGCATTAAATCAAAATGTACAGCACATTAAGGACAGAGATCCCACATGAGGAGCAAGTGCACAGTGGCTCCTGTTGTTGACCCAACAAATTGACACTCTAGTTTCAGATCATATAAATCTTTCACCTTTTACTGAGGTGGCATTTTTAAATGTACATGATATTCAAAGGCTTAATGCTCTACTCAATAAAGTATTCAACAAGTAAAAAGAACATAGTTTATCAGGAATATAGGCAAAGGGTATAAAATCATCAAATGAAAAGATGTCCATTTTACTCATATATGGTAACTTTTAAAATAATCACAAATCATTAAAACCATGGTAGTATATCATTCTTAGCTACTGGTTTGGCAAAGATATAAAGCAAAGTTTATTAACATTCTGTGCTTGAGTAACTTTCTTTGATCCAATTTCCCTATCTTATCATATATTCTGTTTGCTTATTTTTGCTTATTCTGCTTTTGTGTGCCTTGCAGTACATTGGTTAATTCAGGAACTGCCTTTGCTTTGTTTGGTTTGTCATTTGATTAAGGGGTAAAAGGACCTACCCTTCTTGGAAAAAAAAATTCATTCTTGCGATTGAAATTGTCAGCAGATGTTGAGAAAACTGGGCCACCATGGCTAGCTTCTCTAGCTGTAGAAAATGTCAAAATTGTTATCAGCTAAAATCTTTAATCTCTTACTAGAGTTACTACCACTCCCCAAATTACTTACAGACAGCCAGCCCTCAAGATGTGTGGATTCAACCAACCACAGACAGAAAATGATATGTTGTTGCTTATGTGTTCTGTGTAGTTAGTCCTGAAATGGTGTGTCTGTGTAAACATGTACAGATTTCTTTCTGTCCATTATTTTTAGACAGTGTGATGATTTTGTACATAGTGTTTACATTGTATTAGATATTAGAGGTAAAGGTGAGTTAAGGTATATGAAGGATGTATGCTGGTTTATGTAAATACTATGGCAGTTTATATAATGGACATGAGTCAATGCAGGATTTTGTAGCTGTGAATGTCCTGGAATCAATCTTTTATGGATATGGAGGGACAAGTGTACTTCCTTGAGAGGAAAGACATTGAAATGAGTGGACTCCTCTTGGAATCCCTGCAAGATGCAATATGATATAGACATGTGATAGAGCTAAGCAATATGATATAGACATGTGATAGAGCTACTCTTACACATTGGAGAGGATCTCTCTCTGCTAGGCTTACCCAGGGAGAGTGCAATGATTCTCCACGTCCTCCTCTTCCTCCTTCACAATCTCAGTTCTCCCTACAATATTTCTCCCTGAAGGAAGAGCATTGCAGGGAGACTAGCACTAGGCTTAAAAGTCTGGAGTTCATGTAATTGGGTAATGACTTAGAACTTGGAAAGAATGCCAAGCTTGGGGAAATTTAAACAAACAAAACAGTTCATTGGATCAAGTTGACAAAGGTTAAATGACAGAATCATAAACCATTTTCCTCAAGGCACTGGAAATGAGATATTTGACCTCTATCATTTCTGAGACTTGTGTCTGCCCAGAATTTATTTGTTAAATGAACAAATGGTTCTGTATACTAGGCACTGAGAATATAAGACACTTAGGAAGATTAATATAATTATGGCCCTCAAGTTATTTAGGATGAAACAGCCCTTTTAACCTTTGTGTTAGATATAAACTATTTTTGAAACGACAAGTTTTCTGGGTCCTCACTCTCCATGTCAACCTTTCCTACATAGTCTGCAGATATCTCTGGAAGCCTATGTTATTATTATCAATTTCTATCTTCTTATAAACTGTATATACAAAAACATTACTGTCGTGTGAAATTATAGCCTCTTTCTAAGAGTTTTATAATGACCTGGGATATATACAAAATGATTTATACTGCTGAGTCTCTATGGAAACACATCACATCTCCTAACATATTGTTAAAAAATTTAAGGAAGAGGCATAAGTTGTGAATCCCAAAGCAGCAACATGTAGTGATTGGAAGGCAGTGCTATGGGTTTGCAGCAACTGTAAATTGTGTTTTAGGGATCCCAGTGGAGCCAGTGGGAAAGGAAGAGAAAAAGTTAGTGTTAAAAATAAAAAGAAAATAAAATAAAAAGGCAGGTGTGATGTGCCCACTTTCAGGTTTGGCCCTTGGAAAATGAACAGAAATTATTATGATTATAAAGATGATAAAAACTGTTTTGGTAAATTCAACTGTAAATTTGTAATATAAAAAATTCAGCAATAGACATTTGAAAAATGAGTGTGAAAGAAATTTAAATTATTCCAGGGTGGTTTTTCTGATGGCAAAAGCTAATTTTTGATCCCCTGACTTTGGATATAAAAGTAATTCCAAATGGATAATTGCCTCACTGAGATAAAACCAATTGGAGACTGTATTCTTAGATGAGTAAAGAAAATTCATGATGATGTAATAGATTTTAGAATATTATATATAGTTCTCTTGATGTTCACTGAATTTACTAGTGGGTCTGTCTGATTGATTGGACAAAATGTAAATATTAGTGAACATTATTACCTTACCACTATTATTTAAAGTTTTTTTTTTTTTAATATCGTATCTACTTCATGGCTGTTTCCTTTTGAAGAATAAAAAATGACCAAACCATTCAAGTAGTTAGAGGTAGAGACTGGAACTTTTGTTATGTAAGTTTAATAATATAGTCCTCATTTTATCATTGGCTCACAAAGGAATCCAATGTCCCATTAGGTGAACTTAATTATCCCCTCTGGTGTTTTTCCATCTTCTATGCTAAATATTAAGCCATGATGTTATATCATTGAGTGGAACTGCTAGGCCATAAAAAAATACTGTAAGCCCTTCAGAATTGCAATTTCCAAAAGAAAAAGACTTTAATAATAAAAGCATCTAACTGAAGACACTTGGTATTAAGCTGAAGGCAAGAAATGGAAGAGTGACTTCATGAACCTTATTTTTCCCAGTGTGATTTATGCAACATCATTGTGCCTATGTAAACCCTTCCCTCACAAGTGATTTTATTGGTTACGAAAAGATTATTATCTGGAAAGAGCATGTTGAGACATTAGTTTCTGTCTCTAGCTTCCTAATCTCAGTTTGGGCTAACCAACTAAAAAAATGTGAGTGGTTATATAACTGTTGCATCAATAACCAGGCTTATAGGTAATTACGTATTCAGATGTCTAATGAAATGGATAATTAAGGTATATAGACTGTGGGTTGCCACTGAGTTAGATACTTTAAACATTTCAAGGAGAATGAAATTGAGTAACAGAAATGTCACTGCTGAAGATTTATTCTGATGATTTCTATTTTTAAATTTTTTATTTATTTTTTATTTTATTTTATTTTATTTTTTATTTTTGACAGGCAGAGTGGACAGTAGAGGGAGACAGAGAGAAAGGTCTTCCTTTTTGCCGTTGGTTCACCCTCCAATGGCCGCCGCGGTAGGCGCGCTACGGCCAGCGCACCGCTCTGTTCCGATGGCAGGAGCCAGGTGCTTCTCCTGGTCTCCCATGGGGTGCAGGGCCCAAGGACTTGGGCCATCCTCCACTGCACTCCCTGGCCACAGCAGAGAGCTGGCCTGGAAGAGGGGCAACCGGGACAGGATCGGTGCCCCACCGGGACTAGAACCCGGTGTGCCGGCTTATTCTGATGATTTCTAATAACAATAGGATGAAAGGAAGGATTCTCTTTTGCAACAAACTAGACTTTGTGTGGGCAGTAAGCAAGATGTGATCACCATCATAGTTTCAGGAAATAAGAACAAAGCAGAGGCAGGAGAAAGAAAGGAGCTGGATAGGATTTGGGGAAGCTCAGGTTTCATGGGGTATCTTGAAGTTTTCACAAATGGTCTTGAGATGGTTTCCATGACATTTCATTTATTCATATATTCCCAACACGAAATATGGAGGAGGTGGATTAGGCTGAAGATTCAAATGAAAAGTATTGCTCCTTTTAAATTAAATATACGCCAAAATGTATTCAACTTGGAAAATCTGCAAGGAGAGGAATCTGAAACCATCATCCTTCTTTCTCAAGGTCAGCTATGGCAGGGTCAGGAAGAGAGGCACTTAGGGTGGCAATTTAAGCATGCACTCATTCTTGGAGTTTTACAGGTGTAGAATCACACCTACATGTTCATGAAAATGAATGTCTTCTTAGAGTTTGTACCCCAGCTGTCTCACTTGCCTCATCCTAGCCTTAAGGCTGAATCCTACTGTCAGACTGCTTTATGGCTTATTATTTATTTGACTTTCAGCAAGCTATGTAATCATTGTGTTAGATCCAGAAGGTTGGCAACTTGAGCTGTCTCCTTGTGACAGGAGAGCTGCATAGCACATTTCAATGGCCCCCATAGTATTGACTACTGTAAGTCATGAGGCTTCCTTATTAGGTTATACAGCTTGAATGATTTCTCTTGAAGCCAACATTCTTTTTGTGTTTATCCTGAGCTTATCTATAGGATCAAAATCCTAGAGGAACAGGGTGAGAGAGTCTTGCTTTGGGGCCCTGCCTAAAGGACTAGAAAGCCACCCCATGTACTCTGGGAAGTTGACAAGGTGGCGGATTAGGGAGAAGACAGCATAGTTTGAAGGCCACATGTGCTGGTTCCTGGAGTAAGATTGCCTCAATTCAAATCCCACCTCTAACAGATGCATAATAAGTATAGCTTCTTTTAAAAAAAAATTTGCCCTCTCCCAGGCCAGCTCTCTGCTATGGCCTGGGAAGGCAGTGGAGGATGGCCCAAGTCCTTGGGCCCTGCACCCACATGGGAGACCAGGAGAAGCACCTGGCTCCTGGCTTTGGATCAGCGCAATGCGCCAGCCGCAGCGGCCATTGGAGGGTGAACTAACGGCAAAAAGGAAGACCTTTCTCTCTGTCTCTCTCTCTCTCACTATCCACTCTGCCTGTCCAATATATATATATATATATATATATATATATATATATATATATATATATTTGAAGGGAAGGTGGGTGGAGAGGGAGAGAGAGATAAAGAGATAGAGATAGAGATAGAGAGAGGGAGAGGGAGAGGGAGGGAGAGAGAGAGAGAGAGAGAGATGGAGAGACAGAGAGATCTTCATCCACTAGTTTACTCTCCAAATGCCTCCAATAGTGGGGGGGGGGGTACTGGGCCAGGTGAAAGTCAGAGGTCTGGAAATCATTCCATGTGAGTGACAGGATCCCAAGATTTTCCATGTAAGTGACAAGGTCCCAAGTACTTGAGTCATCATCTGTTGTCATCATCTGCTGTCTCTTAGGATGCACATTAGCAGGAAATTGAATCAGAAGCTAAGCCAGGACTTGAACTCAAGCACTCTGATATGGGATATAAGCATTCCAAACTTTGTCTAAACCACTGCACTAAATCTTACCCCAGCTAATTCAACTTCTATGCCTCAGTTTCCTTATTTATAAAATAGGGGCAATAACATTCACAACAAATTGGTATGTATTGTGAGAGAATGTTTTAAAAGTGTGTTTACAACCTGCTTGCTGAAAATGTCCAAAAGAAGTTGAACATCTGCCTGCTATTTGCTAAACTTTATGTGAGAAGTAAATAGGAAGCAGACCATTTCATTAGGGATCTCACAGCCTAGCAGGTGAGAAAGTAGGTATTGCAAATAGAGATAAAGAAATAGAATTGAAAATTGTTTTGGAAGTAACACAGAGCTTAGTAATTGGCTGGATGTTGGTATTGGAGGGGGAGAAAGCTTCAAGGAAGATACTCCATTTTTGATATGAGTAACTTGAAGAATGATGGACATAATGAAGTACAGAACCCAGAAAGGTAGACTTGTCAGGGAGAAGATTGATTCCTGTTGGAGATATTTCCCATGTTAAAGAAATTAGATCTAGGATTTATTTGGGAATTTGGAGCCAGTTACTAGCCACTGCCTTCTCATCAACATCTTCTCAGTGTTCCAGTGCTCTCCTCCAATCACACAATATAAGCATTATCCTCAATTCTCTTGAATATCTTTACCTGCCTCTGCTCTCACTGGCCTATCATCAGTAGTAATTTGTTGATTCTACTTATGTATATACTTATTATCCTTAGTGTACAATTTACAATGGGCATTTCATATTACTGAATAGCAGTTCACTAATTTATATGATGTAGCAAAAAGAACATGGACTAAATTTGGGGTCAGCTAGTTACAAGGTTGTATCAGCTCAGAAAGTTCAGAGTTTGTTCTGTCATTCATAAAGTTAGTAAGTTCACCACAAAGGATAGCTGTAAAAATCACATGAAATTTATTGCATAAAGTTGCTAATCATAATGCTGGAACATAGTTGATTCTCAATACATGTTTATAGAATTACATTTAGTGCCTTATTTTTTCAAGTAGAATCTAAGTTATTTTTGGGTAGCTGATAATAGTACTTACTTATGGAGTTGTTGTATAAAGACAGTAATATATGTAAATCACTCACCACCTGCCTGCCATCAAATAGGTTCTTATTTGCTATTAGATATTAGAGTTCTTTTTTTCCTGGGCAACACATTTAGTTCTTCCACTGTGACTAACATGAAGTGAATATTTAAAAACTACCGATTGACTTAATTTCTGCCACCTCCAGATTCTTTTTAAATACAGTCAGTGGAAGAAACCTTGGCAAAGACTGAGTATTGGAGACATTTTGATGGAATTAGTATTTCCTACTTACTAAAATACTTCCATTATTCCTTTTTCCCCATGATGCAATTATTTATAAAATTTTAAAATAAATTTTATTGTGTATATTTAAGGTATGCAACATGATGTGATGATATATGTATATATATGCATATATACACTATCATAAATCAAAGAAATAATCCCATCATCTTGTGTAGTTAGACATTTCATCCCTGTGGCAAAAGTAGCTCTAATCTACTCACTTAACAGCAATCCTGGATAGAAATGCACTATAGATATATAGACTGAGGAGTAAAGGAAACATTGATCAATATAAGAGAATTTCCAGAAAGTAGAGCCAAAGATGAGAATTATTAAGAAAGAGATTTATTAAGAGTGTTTTCAGGAGAAGGGAGATAGGGAAGTTAGATATGACAGGGGAAGAAATCTCATCAAGGGTATAGACGTGACTGGGAATGATGTAAACTTTGTCCTGTGCAGAGCTCTGAACTACAGTTCTACCACAGATTTAGTCACACATGGAGGTCAGTCATGTTATTCTTTTTACCTTCCTCTTAACAAGTAGTTTGTAGCTGCCTAGATGCTATAAAGAGTATAATCTTCTGGGACAGGAAGCTTTCATTCCTTTAAGGACAACTCTTGGGGGTACGGAGCATTTGAGGTTTTGCCAGCCAACACACATAGCATCCAGGGAATGTACTTGCCTGGTGAAGGATATCTGGGCAAGGAACCCAAAGCATCTACTACAGGACACTCATTAGAGCAATATTACAAAATGAGGAGGCATTCTATTTATATTTATTCATTCTTTAGTGGTATGTGGTACAAGGTACAATAATATATTTGGTGTGGTTTGTCCTTTGAAGATATAAGTACTGAAATCTTGGTCCCAAATATAGCAGTGGTGAGGTGCTGGAACCTTTAAGAGATAGGGCTAGTGGAAAGCAACTGGGTCATAACAGCCCTACCCTCGTGAATGAATGAATGCTACCTTGCAGGGCTAAGTCAAGTTTTCTGTAATCGGATTTATTCTTACAAGAATGTGTTGTCATAAAGCGACACCACGTGACACCTTGGTCCCTTCTGCATACAGCCATTTCCTCTCTGCTTCTCTGTCATGTTATGATGTAGCCAGGGAGCCCTTGCCTGGTTTCAGACATCATACTGTTTGGATCTTCCAAGCACTGGAATTTTGAGTCAGGTAAGCTTCTTTACTTCATAAAGTACCTGGCCTCAGGTATTTTGTTATAGCAACACAAACTAGGCTAAGGATGATCTTTTCCTTTTGATAATAGAATGTCCTAGCAGGCCCAGAACTCTAGACTCTTGAGAACTTCACTAGTGAAATAAGCCCCTCAATCTGATAGTTCTCCCATCTTTGTGTCTCTTATCAGAGCATTTAGAACACTTGCTCCTTGGTTACGGTAACCATGGGACCACCTAAGTAGTGGGCCAATGTACTATTTTGTGAACTGTGTAGATCAGCACTGTTCAATTGACATATAATGCAGACCAAATAATTAATTTTAAAATTTCCAGTAACCATATCATAAAAAAGAAACAGAAAGTAATTTGATATCTGTTACTTTGTCTATAATGTTATTTTAACATGCTATGTATACAAAAAGTAATTATAGTTATGAAAATTTGTCTATCGCAGAAGTCATAACTGATGCTTTTCCCCCTTTTCTCTAAATATAAGGAGTGAACTTTGGATGAGGTTAGACAGCCAGCCTCAATCACTTGTGCTTATGCAGAGAAATCAAAATAGAATAATTTGGCCATTTTTCCCCTACTTTAGGAAAAAAATTTAAAATGGGATAGAGAAGACACTTAGAAGAGTGTTATAATGGAATTTTTATTTGATATTTCCTGGGGGTTAAACATGAAGTGAGTAGCATAAACCTCTAGCTTCTCCAATAGTACCCATGGTCAGTTAGGCTACCTGGAGTGCTAGCTACAATCTGAGCATTTTCTTTTCATCCTAAGAAAACATACACAAAAGCAGGAAGACAAATATTATGTCATTACAGGAAATAATCTAGAACCCATAGAACTGATAAATAAGTAAGTTGTTGGCCAACTTTAGTATTTTATTGTATGTCAGGTTATGTTGGTCTTTCTTAAAACCTAAATGTATGACTACAATCATTTATAGTAGAGCTGTAAATAACGGTAGAAGTGATCTATCCCCATATCCATTCATTTTTTCAGATGACCTCTCAGGTGGGCCTTGGAAATCTCAGGACTGGCAGCTCTGTTCCTGTTTCTTGTTGAGTAGTTGCTGCCTGTGTTTGCTCAGCATTTATTTTTATGTTTAACAAAAGGATGTGGATGATGTTATGTTATAATTGAAAGCCACCAGATAGGCAGCCTAAATCCAATTCCTCTTCATTTCAGTCAAATTTCACATTTCATTACAGCAGAATTAATTTGATGGCCAAATCTGGTATGTTACTGCTTTCCAGTTAGATTTGCTTCCAATTTAACATCCTAACTATGCTTGTAAAATAGACAATAAAACAATCTTTTCTGATTTGGGAAATACTCTTTATTCTTCATTTCTCTCTGCTTCACTGTAACATTTTAGCTGAGTTTTATGGAACAATCACTTTCCTCATCTAATTACTGCAATTCCCTGGTAGATGGCCTCCCTTGCCCTGCAATAGCAAAATTATCATAAATACACAATTCCACTGCCAGTATCTCATTTTGCACATGCGTCAGTGAACAGAGCTTGGTTTTCCCATCTCTAAATTGTGTTCTTGCTAAATTGGCAATTTTCATGTGAACCAATCAAATCTTTCTCTGACGTTCCAACAAATTCCTGGGAAAGTTAATCTTGTCTCATAGGTACTCTCCAGGTTCAGCTCCTAGTGCTTACATGTGATTTTATATGCAGATGAAAACTGAGACTGAGGTCTCCTAGTTGAGTTCTTATACACTGGACTCACTTTAAACATGGAAGAGTTGGAGATAATTTTCCAGAGACGATTGTAGCAATAAATCATAGGTACAGTAACACCAAATTCACAGAAAATATACTAAAAAAAACCTCATTGAATCAAAAACCTTACCCAGGTTATGCTAAAAACTGAAAACTTGACTTAGAAATCAATACTGAAGAGTCTAGTATCTAGATATGGTTTCAGAATTAAAGGATGAGGCACTGATTCCAGAAAAGAACAGAACCTGAGAGGGCCTTGGCATCAAGCCAAGGTGAAGATACTCCTGAGGGGCCAGCTCTGTGGCATAGTAAGTTAAGCCCCCACTTGTAGCGCTGGCATCCCATATGGGTGCCAGTTCGAGTCCTGGCTACTCCACATCTGATCCATCTCCCAGCTGAAGACCTGGGAAAACAGCAGAAAGTGGCCCAAGTGCTTGGGAGACCTATAGGAAGCTCCAGACTCCTGTCTTTAGACTGGCCCACCTCTGGCCATTGTGGCCATTTGGGGGAATGAACAGTGAATGGAAGACCTCTCTCTCTCTCTCTCTCTCTCTCTCTCTTTCTCTCTTTCTCTCTTTCTCTCTCTCACTCTCACTCTCTGTAACTCTGCTTCTCAAGTAAACAAATAAAATCTTTAAAAAAAAGAGATAATCATGAATAGTAGAATCCAAGTAGTGAAGCCTATGGTGTCCTACTGTCTGCACCTCCTTTCATTTACACATCTTCATTAAGGCATTTATGAACAAGCATTATTCTGATTTTGATTTCAGAGAGCAGTTGGTAAAGAAATTGGGTTCCAGAAAGGAGTCTGCATTTAATTTCAAAATCAAAGATCTGGATTCCATGAGCACTGAAAAAGAGAATATTATAAGTTTTTAGAACAAAAATAAGACCATGGATGAGACCTCTGAGATAAGACAGTTCAAAGTGTAGAAGCTACACAGCCACACCAGCAAGTCTTTGGATTCAGAACAATGTGATACAGAGATAAACTCGGTGCATTTGATTTTATCATTCAGGGCCCCAAATCTCTCTCACATTTCCTGGGAATGTACCTTTCCTCTATTTCTGTAAGCAGAGCCTTCTGTAGAAGGCACATAGGACTTCAGGAGGCAGAGGCAAGTACAAGAAGGACCAGAAAGCCCTATTGACACAACTCGGCTCAAGAGCTCAAAAGATGGGGCTGGTGTTACTGCAGAGCAGGCTAACCTGTCACCTGTGATTGTGGCATAACATATGGGGTGCTTGTTCAAATTTCTTCTGCTCTACTTCTAATCCAGCTCCCTGCTAATAGCCTGGGAAAGCAGCAGAAGATGGTCCAAGTGCTTTGGCCCCTGCACCCACCCAGGAGACCTGAATGAAACTCCTGGCTTTGGCCTGGCCTTACTCTGGCTGTTGTGGCCAGTTGGGGAAATGGAAGCAAATGGAAGATATCTATTTCTCTCTGTCTCTCCTTCTCTGTCTATAATTCTGCCTTTCAAATAAATAAGTAAATCTTTTAAAAGAGCTCAGCATAACTTAAGGACACTGAAAACAATCTTAGAACTATCATTTCCAATCATCATATTTATGACTGATTCAGGCAGAAATCACCAGTGGATATTAAAATCTTTAAGTGAACGCTTAAAGAAAAACAGGATTTTTCATACATTGTCAAAGACACTCTTTACAGAACACGTATTAGTTACCAGGAAATTTGATAATTCTGTAGTTGAGAAACCTAGTTGACTCCACCTTTACCAAAGGGGGGAAATTGCACCAATAATGGCACAAACCAACACAAGATGCCTTCTAAGAATGAAACAATATCTCTTATGTAGTATTATTGCCCAAAAAGTACATGAGCTGAATCTAATCATGAGACAGCAGACAAACCCAAATTGAGCAACAGCCTTTATTTTTTAAACATTTATTTATTTATTTGAAAGGCAGAGATACAAAGAGAGAAGGAGAGAAAGAGGGAAAGGGAGAGGGAGAGGGAGAGGGAGGGAGGGGAGCAAGAGCGAGTGAGTGAGAGAGATATTTTCCATCCATTCCTTCATACCCTAAATGGCCTCAATGGCCAGGGCTTTGCCAGATCAAAGCCAGGAGCTTCTTCTGGGTCTTCCATGTGGGTACAGGGTCCCAGATACTTGGGCAATCTTCCATTGCTTTTCCTAAGTGCATTATCAGGGAGCTGGGGCGGAAGTGGAGCAGCTGGGTCTTGAACCAGCACCCATATGGGATGCTGGCATGGCAGGTGGAGGCTTAACCTTCTAAGCCACAGTGCTGGCCCTGAGCAACAGACCTTAAATAAAAGTCCTACACTCTTCAATAAGGATTGAGTAATACCAGTAGGGATGGAGAAAAAGTATGTCTCTTAATGATTTCTCTTCTATATGTAGCCTATGCTAACATTTATGTGTGGGGTAGGTAAGGTAACACATTCAGAGGCCTGTTTGTACCTAAAATTCCTCTCTAGAGATGATCAAGAAATGGCAACATTGGTTATCTCTGGGAAGGAAGGTGGAGAACTGTGTAGGGAGACATCATTGTTTTTCATTTTAATCTTTTCATTTTATCTTAATCATTAACAATCATGCAAATAGATTATATAAAGTTTATTTTCTCTCTTAACTTTTAAAAAGTGTTTTCTGAACAATGTTGTGAAAGAAAAAGACACAAAAAGAATGCATACCCCAACCTGTAATATTTCATTCGTGTTTCAAAAGTAATTAAAACTCATCCATGGTATTAGGCATGAAGCTATGGATTAGCCGCACCCTGAGGTAGGAATATTGGTTAGAAGGGGCACAGAGCAGAAGCATTATTTCCTTAGAAAAAAAAGTCACCACCTTAGCATACTGTAGTTTAAATGTTCTTTAATTTGCTAGCCAAGAAATCAAGTCATACAAGATAGGCATTTTGCACAGTGGTTATATGCTTCTGGGGATTCCCACATTCCATGTTGAAATGCCTGCTTCTAGTCCTAGCTCTTGAATGCAAATCTAACTTCCTCCTAATGCACACTGTAGGAGGCAGCAAATGATAGCTCAAGTGCTAGGATTCATGCCACCCACTTGGGAAATCTAGATGGAGTTCCTGGCTTTGATCAGGCCCAGTTCTGACTGTTGTAGGCATTTTGGGTATGAACTAATAGAAGAAAGATCTGTTTCCCTCTGTCTCTCTGCCTTTCAAAAAATAAGAAGAAGGAGGAGGAAGAGAAAGGAGAAGAAAGAAGAATAAATCTCCGCCTAGCGGCGCCAGCACCCCGGGTTCTAGTCCCGGTCCGGGCGCCGGATTCTGTCCCTGTTGCCCCTCTTCCAGGCCAGCTCTCTGCTGTGGCCCAGGAGTGCAGTGGAGGATGGCCCAAGTGCTTGGGCCCTGCACCCCATGGGAGACCAGGAGAAGCACCTGGCTCCTGGCTTTGGATCAGCGCGGTGCGCCGGCCGCAGCGGCCATTGGAGGGTGAACCAACGGCAAAGGAAGACCTTTCTCTCTGTCTCACTCTCTCTCACTGTCCACTCTGCCTGTCCAAAAAAAAAAAAAAAAAAAAGAATAAATCATATCATAGGGAACAGTATTTTGAATTGAAAATGAACTTTTATAATCTAACCTATTTGTCCTAAGCTTGCAAGTCTTCTCCAGAAACACATGACAGGAGGGAATTTTAAAACCTGATGGATTTTTCTAAGAATATACTTTGCAATGAATTCTTTGAAGTTTTCTTCATGATTATGTCTGTATTAAAAGTGAGAAAAAAAAACCCTGTTATTAAAAAAGGATGAAAATGTTTTCTATATAGAGAATACTTGCCCATCTGCATCCAAAGAATTTTATTTCCCCAGCTGCTATTAGTGTATGTTGAATGTGTATTCAGATGGGCTGCAACACACTCAGAGTCATCTCTTTTTTCTTCAATGCACACTGGAGCAGGATTAGTTTTCAGCTATCTGAATACTGCATTTTGATAAACTCAAGTAAATGGCTAATTCAAGTATATTCAAAATGTATTATTTACAAACTGAAATGATTTTTTCTGAGTCTTTTTACATCTGCTTTTCTTCTTTTTGTTCTTTAATATTCATCTTGCATGGTGAATATAAATTTTGACAGGGGTTGAAATGTTGATTTCAAGGTATTGGGCCTGGACTGAAATTAATAGTTTTTGTTAGCTGTTATATTCTGAGCATCTCTTATCTTACTAGAAACTATTCATAAAGTAGATGTAACCTTCCACAACTCTTGGGAAATTTGAATGATTAATCCTTATTTTATTTAAAAAAATGTTTTTTTCATTTTGTTTGAAGGGCAGAGAGATGGAGATACGTAGTTTATTTTCAAGCAGTCATTTGAAACTCAGTACTGCTCTGTATAACTTCATTTCTCTTTAAATTTAATTTCAAAGGCAGAGAGATGGAGGGTGTCAGAGAGAAGGACTGACAGAAATCTCCTGTCTTCACTCCTCAAATGCCAACAACAGCCAGGGCTGAGCCAGGCTGAAGCCATGAGTCAGGAACTCCAAGTAGGTCTCCCCATGGGTGTCAGGGTCCCAAGTGCTTGAGCCATCACCTTGTGCCTCCTAGGAGGCACATTAACAGGACTCTGGATCATAAGTGGAGTATTTGGGACTTGAACCAGACTCCCCAATATGGACTGAGAGCATCTCATCTGGTGGCCCAAGCTCTGTACTTCATGGTTGTCCCTGCTTATCCTTTATGTTAGCAGTCCTGTGATAATTGAAATACATGCATCAGTAAATACTGATACCCACAGCTTCTTGCCCTCCTCCTCTGAAGGAATATTTGATCTTTCTTTTTTCCCTCCTCTTTCTCCTCCTCCTCCTCCTTTTTGGTTCCTGGACCTGACATTCTTACTAAGATGAGTGAGAGGGAGAGTTGAGAGTAACCAAGGCAGATTCTATTGATTTCTAATGGAAAGTAAATAATATTAATGTGAAGCAGAAAGAAGAGATGTCTTAAATAAGAAAAAGGATGAGGGAGGCATATAAAACAAGGTGAAGTAGCATGGAGGGAATTTTCAAAGATTTCTGAGAAGAAGAGAGAGAGAGTGAGGGTCTGCAGGAGGGATAGAGGGAAGAGAGAGAGGGAGAGGGAGATGGAGAGGGGGAGAGGGAGAGAGAAAGAGAGCGAGAGCGAGAGAGAGTGAGTTTGGGGACAGTCACTATCATGTGTCATGATCTTGCAAAGATCATAGGATACTATATTAGTTTTTTACTCTCACTGTAACAAATACCCATTCACAATTTGGTGTCTTAAAATAGCACAGATTTATTATTAGGCAGTTCTAGAGGTCAAAAATCCAACATCAGTCTCATTAGGTTAAGGTCAAGGTCTCCATAGGTCCGTGTTCCTTCTGGAGGCTGCAAAACCATCCACTGCCTTCCCTTTTCCATATTCTAGGGCTGCCTGCATTCCTCATCTCGGGTTCCCTTCATCTGCAAAGTCAGATGGCTGGTGGAGTCACATTCCATCACTGTGACATTGACTCTTCTGCTTCCATCTTCAACACTGAAGGACTCTTACCATTGCATTGGTTGCACCCATATGTTCCAGGACAATCTCATGATTTTAAGCTCATCTAAGAACAACCTTAATTTTCTTGGCACTTTCATTTACTTTTGCTGTGTCACAGAACATATTCATAGTTCTCAAGAAATAGGATATGGACATATTTGGAGGTCACTATTCTGCCTGCCACAGACATCAAGTCTATAACCTTTTTTTTTTTTTAACACAAGACACAACTATACCATAAAAAATGAAACTACTTTCCCAAGGTAAAGATATTATAACCAAGTACATATAAAATATTGAGCCACACTACTCTAAAAAGACTAAAATCTTTTGAGCTTCAATTATTTGGCTCTGTTTAGTACATAAAAGATAGAAAATACTTAATTTTTTATTTATACATTTATTAGAGAGAGAGCAAGAGCAAGAGAGAGCAAGCTCCCGTCTGCTGTTTTACTCCCCATATGTGATTGGCCAAGAACTTGTCCAAATATCAGTATTTAATAATGGATCCTGTTACTTGTCCTTTTCATTATCTGGGACAAAATACTGAGATCATACTTGATTTTTGCTTACAGGTTTGCCCATTTGTTCAAACATTAATTTCAAAAAAAAAAATCCACTTAGCTAATATTTTTTATTTATTTTCTTTTGCAGATGACTATTTTCTCCATTTTTGTATATATATATATATATATATATATATATATATTTTACTTTTGTTGTTTTTATTTCACCCCAATGCAATATCAACAAGAGGAGCTCGCTGTTTTTTAATTGCAAGGGAAGTGAGATGTGTTTTTTTGTTGGCATTAATGGCAATTGGACCTGTCACCTGTCATAACCCTGCTCTGTATGTTTAGCACTGAGAGAACCAAGTTCATCAGATCAGGCCTCTGGCACCTTCCTAAGTGTGCAAGAAATAAAGGACTCATTGGACCTTGGTCATTATGAAGATATTGTCTTGCAAGTTTGTTTTTTGTTTTTTGTTTTTGTTTTTTTGTTTTTTTTTTTGACAGGCAGAGTGGACAGTGAGAGAGAGAGAGACAGAGAGAAAGGTCTTCCTTTTGCCGTTGGTTCACCCTCCAATGGCCGCCGCGGCCGGCGCACTGCGGCCGGCGCACCGTGCTGATCCGAAGGCAGGAGCCAGGTGCTTCTCCTGGTCTCCCATGGGGTGCAGGGCCCAAGGACTTGGGCCATCCTCCACTGCCTTCCCGGGCCATAGCAGAGAGCTGGCCTGAAAGAGGGGCAACTGGGACTAGAACCCGGTGTGCTGGCACTGCTAGGTGGAGGAATAGCCTATTGAGCCGCGGCGCTGGCGACTATTAATAGTTTTATATAGACTGATTCTTGTAGGAGGAAAACAGAAGTAAAGACTGAAAGATATGCCTCAGTTGAGATCAACTGTTGCCATCCTAAGAATAAAGCCAAGGTGGATTCTAACCATCTCAATTATAAATCAGAGCTATAAGGTTAAGTTCAGTTCCTTGATCGAATGAAGAGGCATGGAAACTAAAAGGAGAACAGGAACCAGGAACAAGAAGCATTCGAATCCTATCTATGGCTGTAGCTGAAAGGACTGAATGTAAACCCAGTGTACTACTTCCATGCCTTTGAGAGTAAATCTTGTCTGGTTATTCATTGTATCTATAAGATTTTTGAAAATAGTATAGGGAAAAAGAGCAAGGTTTCATAGATAGGCATAGGGAGAGACAGACAATGCTGCAGGTGCATTGCACATAAGAGTTGCTCAATATAAATATTTGACAAATTCAATGGCTTGCAATTCCTGAAAGAACATTACAAACATCATTTCATCCTGAGTTCATCCTCAGTCAAGCGAGCATTACAAAGACTGGCTTAGTGTAATCCTCTGCTCCAGATCAGCAGAGTCATTAGCTCAGACATGTGGAAAAGAGTAAATACACAGTGGTGAAAGTAGAGGAAAAACCTGTCTTTGTTGTTCCTGCTCTGTGGACCCTGGCACACAGACACTCTGCTCAGAGCTGAACCCAGATTTGAAGGGATAGCTTAGCACAGACCAGCCCCAGTGTAATCACACTTGCCTAAGACCAAGGAAGGCAGCAGCAGTGGATTTGGAGTGTGCAGAACATGACATATGCAACTTTATTTGTTTGGAATGAACATCACAGTTGGTAAATGAGTGCAAGATGTGTGCCCTCATACGTTGATGTGGGGGCAGGAGTTGCTGCAAACACTTTAGATAATACTTTGGCAATGTGTGTTAAAATAACAAATGTATTGCTCTTCAGCTAACAGTTCACCTTTTTAAAAAGAACCTGTCTTATAAAATTGAATATTGTGCCATTGCGTGCATATGGATCTACAATGTTGTGTATAGTCTCCCCACCTCCATATAAATCATTTTGGAAATTCTTTATTAGGGCAATGAGGAAAAAATGTCAAGACATTACTAAAGGATAATATGTAGCTATTAAAATAATAAAGTTAATTTTTATATAATAACTTGAATGGTGAATGTTACATTGAGTGAAACTGCATACTACTGAGACACACATACACATTCTTGTGGACACAGTGCACAGATAGGCACATATGCATAGATTTTTTTCCATTATCAAAAGCTGCTGTAGTAATAGACATATTCATGCATATTTATAAGCATGGGGAAAGATGTAAAAGGAACTTTGAAAAGTCAGGTTAGTTGTATGAGCTCTGACATTTGTAAACAGGTAGCTCTTTGCAGCCGTGGAGAAAAAGAAACTGAATCTCCAAGTGTTTATTTTTCAAGGTCACAGAACTAGGAAGAAGTGGAGCTAGGACTGTAGATCCTGTCTGGATTATTCTGCTTTCTACAAGTCATACATATACTGTTATGGGCATGTTTATGTCTTTATGTGTGTTCTGTAAACATCTTTGAAATGATAACTATCAATTTGATAGTTTGTAGAAAACAGTTTGTCTTTAGGGTCAAAATATCTGGGATTAAGTCCTTGTTGTACCTTGTAATATCTCTTTGATTTGAACTTAAAATTTCTGAGCCACTGTTTCTTAAAATCCTTGAGAAGGAAATAATAATTCCATTCCACATTTCCCTACAGTCTTGTTCTGAAGGTTAAATAAGATGAAGCAAACAATACATATAAAATTAGACTGGGTAATAACTTTCATGAAACACATGCTTCTGTTATTGTATACAAAGTGCACAGTGTAGCCTTTGGAATATAATAATTGCTTCATAATCCATTTGAACTATAAATTTTTAGAGACATATTTTTATAAAACAGAACTCAAAAATTTTTACATATAAAATAGATTTTTTTTGGCTAACCATATATAATTTGTAACTATTGCCTCATTAAGACATAAAATATTAAAATCATCCAAGAAAAGTTGTCGTGCCTGTCCACCTTGATAACAATGGAATGGATTTCTATGACTAAAGAAGAGCTTTCCAGAAACCTGTTGAAGTGAAATGGACACTATGAGAAACAATGACTTGATCAGCCCTTGTCCTGACTATTGAGGAACAACTTACTATTTTATTCCTTTTAGTATTTTTTGTTCTACTTAATACCATTGGTTGAACTCTTTAATTAACTCACAATTATTCTTAGTCATTTAAATTTAACCGAAAAGTGATCCCTGTTAAATATAAGAGTGGGAATAAGAGCTAAGAAAGGTGCTGTCTAAGCTATAATTAAGTTTTTGATTGAGAGGCAAATAGAACCTGATAGAAGGGGCTTGATAATAATCTGGTGGGCTTTAGGCCTTGTGAGTTAAGAGGCCCAGACCTATCTATCTCTTCACATGGGGTACATCCTAAGGGAGGTGTGAACCTCCTAGGGGAAGGCACTCTGTTGACTTTCATTACTTAGCTGGCCTGTGTGTACTGATGGTCCTCTTCCCCACTTAATGCTGTATAATTGTTCAAACCTGGTAAATGCCACTCTTAGGATCATTGGTTACTATCCTCACTCTGTCTTTTATGACCTTGTCTAAATATGATCAGAGTCGGCAAACTTGGAAGGCTTCCATAGCCTTGGCAACTCATGACGACAGCCTAGGGTGGTTACTGGCACCATAAACTAGAGTGTCAATTTGTTGGGTCAACAACAGGAGCCACTGTGCACTTGCTCCTCATGTGGGATCTCTGTCCTTAATGTGCTGTACATTGTGATTTAATGCTATAACTAGTACTCCAACAGTGTGTTTCACTTTGTGTTTCTATGTGGGTGCAAACTGTTGAAATCTTTATACTCAATTGATCTTCTGTATATAAAGAGAATTGAAAATGAATCTTGATGTGAATGGAAGGGGAGAGGGAGCGGGAGAGGGGAGGGTTGCGGGTGGGAGGGAAGTTAATGGGAGGGGGAAGCCATTGTAATCCATAAGCTGTACACTGGAAATTTATATTCATTAAATAAAAGTTAAAAAAAAAGTACAAAAAAAAAACACTTTTAATAAAAAAAATTTGAATCCAACAATCACCAAAGGCTACAATAAAAGAAAATTTTCTTTCGTAATTCAGGAACCTTAATAGTATTTTAAATATCATGTTGTCATGTTATCAAGGCTTAGAAATGAAATATTTTGACCAAATTGAACCTATTACTTAACATAAACTTAAAATATGTCTAAAAATTAATGTTTTATATGAATAAATATAACAACAACAACAAATCTAACAAGTCTAACAACAGTCTAGACTTTATCTAAGCCTACAGGAATGTCCTTCAATGAGAATTAATGGAAATAACTTAAGAATGATTACAATTTCAGATTGGGATACAGTAAATTAATACAGTGCAAATGTGTTCAGATAGTAATCACGTTCCTAGTGTAAGTAATCAAAAAAGCAAAAACTATTATCTAGATTAAGTTTGGAATCCTCCAAGTATATGCACATATACCAAAGATCTATGCTACTAAAGGTTTCAAAAATAATTTTCATTGACATAAAATTATAATCATCTTTTAAGATGACTTTTAAAAATATTTTCTTATATCTTTGTGGGTGGGAGGGAAGTTACGGGAGGGGGGAAGCCATTGTAACCCATAAGCTGTACTTTGGAAATTTATATTCATTAAATAAAAGTTTAATAAATGAAAAAATAAAAGAGTGGGAATAAGAGAGGAAGGAGATATACATTTCGGCACCTGCTCACTTGGTCTTATCCCTAATGGTAGAGCTAGAAATGTGCCAGGGGATTCCAATTCAATCCCATGTTGGATCGTTCAGTCCTTTTTAATTCTATCAATTATTTGCAGACACTGGTCTTATTTATGTAATCCCTTTGACATTTAATCCTATCTTTTTTTTTATCAATTATGAACTTAAACTGATAACTTTAACAAGTAAGATGGCATTGGTACATGCCACCTTGATGGGATTGAACCAGGCTCACAGTAGGAAAGTGGAGGTTGGAATCCTGAACATTGAACTCTTGTTCAGAGCATATGACTTTCCCACCTTCTGTGTTAAATACAAATGTCCAAGTTTCCCAAACATTGGCTGCAATACTGCATGCATGCGTGCTTTGCAAAATACAAAGCATTATATCTATGTATTATTTCATAGTGGATATTAACTCTTCCAATTCTTCTGCTTTACTTTAAGAAAATGTTTTTCTCTGAGCAACGTTGGGAAGATTAGACATGCTTAAAGGGAGTGTTA
Source organism: Lepus europaeus (assembly GCF_033115175.1). NCBI lineage: Eukaryota > Metazoa > Chordata > Mammalia > Lagomorpha > Leporidae > Lepus > Lepus europaeus. The sequence goes on from NC_084845.1 coordinate 46,382,947, forward strand.
TAGTTCAGAACTATGCACAGGATTCCTCCCTTCTTTTGCTTATAGCACTCCATTTTTTTTTCTTTGAAATGATTACTTTTTGGGATTGTCAATCTCTGGATGACAAGTGTTTGCTTCAAAGATGGGCAAGCATTCTAAGCCTGACTAATATGAGCTGCTGCCATAGCCCCTCCTAATCTCAAGCCAAGATTTCGACAGAGCTATGAAAAGAATTGTTATTTTTTAAAGGTGGACATTGGAGTTCCCCGTTCTATAAGTCAAATTACTTCCATGGTATACATAATTTAGTCCTATTCCTTTCATCTCTCTGGCACTTTGCACATAGCTGTCTGCTCCATAGAGGATAGATTCCAGAGAAGAATATCGATGGTTCATTCATACTTAGTTATCAGCACAGAGCACAGTCCAAGGAACATTGTAGACTCTCAGTAAATACCTAAAACTCTGAAAGATTTTTATTGTGATACTTATGGATAACGACTTCTTCAGGGGAGAAAGCAGGTCATCCTGAAAGTTCAAGTACTTGCTATGTAGGCACCACCAACATTTTCTGCTCACACTCCACCCTCTGCATGTCCAGCTGCAACAATGCCCAATGCATAGTAAGTACCCAGCATCTTATTGGCTTGTTCCAATACTAAAATAAAGGAGCTCCTTTCACCAATTGCTACTGAGTATCGAAATGCATTCTTATTCTTAGAGAAAAGGGCTTCAATTTTTTTCTTGATATAATTATGCTGAATAGTCAACCATCAAGAGTGGCATGAGGGATGGTAAACTAAAATGGATGCTAAGTAATGACCAGGTGTGTCCTTTGCATTTCTAATACTTTTCTGCCTTAAAAGGAGGGAACTGGGAGGAAGGGGAGGCATAGCCCAGCCACTGAATATTTTAAGGCTGATAAAAAAATGACTTCATTATAGAGAAGATTGCTGCTCCTCTTGTGTAATGTCATAACTTTTGGTATAATTCAGCTTTTAAAGACTCTGTAGGGAAGGCAGAATCTCAGAACAAACTGCCATTAATATTTAACACATACACACACATACCAAAAAATATTAGCCCCTTAAGCTTTTATGAAGTCTTTATGAGAAAAAAATAGACAAAACTACAAGCGAAGTCACACTTCCAAATAAAAAGCAGAAGTCTTAACTACAGCAACTGTGGGGAGAATTAAGAAACAAATTCCAACTTTGAGTTGTTATGTCTGCAATAAATAACTGTTTAGGTTCTTGGGAAATAACACAAATTCTTTTTAAAAAAAACCCTTTTTTTTATTTGGTTGATTTGGTTGTGAGTACAGTTATAGAATTCTAAACTAACGTTGTAACCTTTATAATTGTCACTAAATATAACCTAGAACTAAATAGTACTCCTTATTTTAAAGCACTTCTATTTCTTTTTAGAGTGCTAGACAGGTAGCATTGTGGAATAAACTCTTCCTCCTCTCTCACCTCTCAACCCGACTGGAAACTGTCTAATTAGATCCTGAACTCCAAAGCGGAGTCTAAGTTGGCATTTCCATGCCCTCTGCTTAACATCAGGGCTCCCTGAGTTTTTTCACAAGTCAGCCCTGGGGACGTTAATGGTAGCTCCTTAAGTTTGGGGAGTTACACTTAGGTAGCTGGTGTGTCTTTAATTCAGACTGTGACACCATTTCCATGTAAAAGAGCATTTGCCAAAAAGACAGTTGAGCTGAAGCATGGAAGGTCAAAATGCAAAGTGGTCTGTGAGAATTACTGTTCCAAGTCCCACTACCTGGGGCAAAGGGCAGAGTCAGAATAGTGAAGAAAGAACTCCGACAATGTTAAAGACAATCAGTGCTACTAAAATCCTTGAGGCACCAGGTAGAAACAGGTGGAAGAATAAGAAATAGCAGATTATAGGGTCTGAATCCTTGCGGCAGGTGTCAAAACTGGTCTCAGATTTGTTTTTTATTTAGCCAATTGTTTGCCTTTTTTGTGCGCTTATTATTTTTACAACTCAAAACATTATGACCTTTAAAATTGATTGGCACATTATACTCAATTGTTTTGGTTTCTTGATTTCTTGAATACAATATGTATAGTCTCCAACTTACAAGATTTGACTTGATTTTTTTCCACTTTATGATGGTGAAAAAACCCTAGGTAGAAATCGTTCAAATTTTGAATTTTGATCTTTTCCTAGGTTAACATTATGAAGTCACAATTCCCAGGGAGCCATGCAATCATAAGGGGAAATGAGCAATATTCTGTGGTGTGCTGTGTTGCCAGTATTTTGTGGACACAGATAGTCAATAAATTACATGAGATACTGAATGCTTAATTATAAAATAGTGTATGTGGTAGATGACTTTGCACAAGTGTTCTGAGAGTGTGTATGGAAGGTTAGGCTAAGCTATGGTATTCGGTAGGTAGGTGTATTAAATGCATTTTCAACTTAATGGTATTTTCAACTTATAATGGGTTTATTGTGTAACAATATACTCATTCTTTGGTTTTAAAGAGTAGGACATTGTGATGAAGCCTGCTAAGTCACTACCTGTGACAACTGCATTCCATATTAGAATGCCAATTCCAGTCCCAGCTGCTCTGCTTCTGATCTAGCTTTCTGATAATGCATCCTGGGAGGAAGTAGAGAATGAATGGCTCAGGTGCTTGAGCCTCTGCCACCCATGTGGGAAACCTGTAAGGAGTTCCAGCCTCTTGGCTTCGGTCTGGCTCAGCCCTGGCGATTGCAGGCATTTGGGGAGTGCTTCACTGGGTGAAAGATATCTCTTTCTCTGTGTGTGTGTGTTTCTATCTCTCTTGCTCACTTGCTCTGACACTTTGTTTTTCAAGAAGATGAAAATAGGTAAACACTAAAATAAATAGTCATTTACAAATGATGCTTTCTGCTGTTTTTGTAGACACAGGTTTCCTACTGTCTATTTGTTGAATTCCTCCTTATTTGTGACAGTTATTTCACCCTTATGGATAATAATAAAATAAGACAAAATAATAATAAAATAAGTCAAAATAAAACAACAAAATACCATACAGTGATTCTAAAATATTCCTCAGATGCTTGGCCAACTACTTTGTGTAACTCAATTTCCATAACAACCTTATGAAGTAGATACTCAATTTTATCATGTAGAATATAGGGCTACTCAAAAAAATCAAGAACTTAACCAAAGCTAACAGAGTTACAGGTGTCAGTTATGGGTGCCAACATTAAAATGCTGATCCACCCATCTAACTTTAAAAAAAAAGATTTATTTATTTATTTATTTGAAAGTCAGAGTTACACAGAGAGAGGAGAGGCAGAGAGAGAGAGAGCTTCCATCTGCTGGTTCTCTCCCCAGTTGGCTGCAATGGCTGGAGCTGTGCTGATCTGAAGCCAGGATCCAGGAGCTCTGGGTCTCCCACAGAGTTGCAGGGGCCCAAGGATTTGGGCCATGTTCTATTGCTTTCCCAGGCCATAGCAGAGAGCTGGATGGGAAGTGGGGCAGCCGGGACTTGAACCAGTGCTCATATGGGATGCTGGCACTGCAGGTGGTAACCTTACCTGCTACACCACAGTGCCAGCCCCACCCATGTAACTTATCCACACATTCTAAACTAGAATGCCATTTGCAAGAGCTGATTACTCTCAATGTTGTCCTTCCTTCAGTAGGGGTTGGGAACTTTTTTCTCCAAGGCCCATTTGGATATTTTGTAATATTATTCACTGGCCAAGCAAAATTATTGATTTAAAATTTAGCCTGCTACAGATTTATTGAATTTTGAATTCTGGTTTTGCTTGCATGGTAGGACCAGACCAAATGATTTTGCAGGCTGTATATGGTGGGTGGGCCGGATGTTCGCCATCCCTTGTACAGTATCCAACACATGCCTCCATTGCTGCATGCGTCACATTGTGTTTTGGTTATTGCTGTTAATATTTCAGTTTCAAGCCTGTGCAGGTTACTGAGAATGCAAGCAAAAGGTATGGCTCCTTTTCTTAAGTCTTTCACACCCAATTCTGAGCCCCTCTATTTCTGCAACTACCCCTACCTGTTCTTGTTGCTTCTACTCTTGCTTTCAGATGACTTTCCACACCAAAGGAAACACTCTAAAAGCCAAATCTGACGATGTCAACTGCTTGTTTAGAACTAACCCGTGGCTTCCATTGCTCTTAGCATCAAAATGTAAATTCTTATTTTGGTCAACAATATGATCATTTAGGGTATGTATGTATCTGGGTTGCCTCATATCAGACCACTCAACTTGTTCTCTTTTCCAGTCACATAAATTTTCTTTCAGCCCTTTAAGTGTGTCTTGCTTTCCCAGAGTACCTGATCTGGAAGCATTTACTCCCTGTGAAGTGCACATGCTTCTCTTTTCTTAAGATACATCTTCTTGTAGAGTTAACTTTCTTGTCTTTTCCCACAAAGATTTCCTCAGGGAAACCTACCTTGACCTCCCTGAATTTAGAAAGTTTCTTACCTTTAGAAGAGCCTCCTTGATAATCATTTCATATTTTTAATTCAATTTTCAATTATAGGTACCTCTTTAGGCAAGAACTAGGTCTCTGTCGTTATCTACTATGGTCCAGATTATTAGGCACTTGATATATAGTTGCTGAAAATCCACATGGTTAGACATATTCTAATGGAGGGATGTCCAGGCACAGAAAATGGGGTGCACAGAGGAAGTGTGTACGCTGATGAACACCTTCTTCTCTAGGGCTGCTCATGTCTTTTCTTATCTGTCATTCCACCTCAAATATAAAAAGAATCTTAAAGCAACCTGTCTAATTCCTTGTTTGGATGCCATTCTAGATCTTTGATTAAAATTTGTAACTTTGATCTACAAAAGACTGATAATCCAGAGCAAAAACACAAGCCAAGGGTATTTTTGCATACCTGTCATCTCCCAACCCATATTTACAGTTCTAACTACCTTGAAATACTGTCTAGATGTATCCTCCTGTTATATTTTTAATGATAATACAGTTATGATAGATTTCAACATAAAAGAGACATTGTAAAAACTGTAGGGTGGTTGCTGTTATTGCATTCATGTCACATAAAAAGAAACAGAATGTCACTGACCCTGAACAACTTACTAAGAGTATATACCCAGTTCCAAGAGAAGGTGGAGTTTAACCCAAGGGCATTATCTTTGCTCCAGAACATTTTGGTTAAGGGTATCTTAATTATTCTGGCCCTGTCACTTGTTAACTCTACAATCTTGGCCCTTCTACTGCACTGCTCTATGCTTATTTTCAAAATATTCATAGATGACAATAATGTTCTATATCCATAAATGACAATGTATGTAAAAGGAGCCTTCAAAAAGTTTGTGGAAATGTATATTATCAAAAAATGATGTGAGGCTTTCAGAATTTTTACATAAAAATAAACTTATTTTTAGTTCTATTTCCATTAACTTTTCAAAATACCCTTGTATGTGATAGTTATGAGTCAATTTTAAAATAACAATTTATGGACATTGTTACTGCCATTAATGTTTTAGCTGTTTTCCTTGTAATCCCTGTGCCTGCTCTATGGTGGTTGTAGTCAGTATTTGAGAAACCTAGATATTAACTTATACCATGTTTCTTTCTAAAATTCTGAGGGCTCTAAGAGTTGAGAATATCTGTTGGTGAAGAGGTGAGCCTCTGTAGCTGTACAGAAAAGCCAAGTTCCTAGCACCTGCACTGTAATCATCTGCTTGATGTTAAATAATCCAGCTTTTCCAAGCCTCATTGTACTACTACTTGCTTAAGTGTAAAGTGGAAATAATATTTATTCGTAACTTTTATTCATAGTATTCATAATTCATACATAACTATCCTTTTTTAAACCTTTCTAAATGTTGGGCTATTTGTTGTAGGCAAAGTGATTAATAATAGAAATAATGGTTGTTATTATAAAAAGAAACCAGTCTTTATGATCAGGACAAATATATAGGAATTAGTTTAGCAAAATTTTTCTCAGATCCTAGAGCAGGAGCATTTTTTCATCTTAGCATTTTTGGGTGCATATTTATTCAAAATGGACATTCATCTACCATAAAACAAAAAAGCCACATTTAAATTGCTGCTAACACAATTTGCAATGTCACTGAGCATTTCAGTTCTGGAAAAGGCTTAATAGATTGAGTTTCTTTCACCAGGGGAGAGGAGGTGACTTGAGGCCTTGGTTAAATGGACAGGAAAGAATAATTCCTGATATCAGTGTAGTTGGAATCTCATTACTATTCATGGCTCTTGCTGTCCCTTTGTTCTTTGCACTTCCTAAGGCTCCAGGCATTTCTTTTTGGGTTTCATTTTCATTTCATTAATTTTCTGATTTTTTTTCCCTTGTTCATTCGAAAGCAAAAGGTAAGATCTTCCCTCCTATAGGATGGTGCTAATGTCCCTGTTTGTCTTTTAACCTTGCCTATTTCTGAAGATGTGTTTAAGACAACTTATACTAAGAGAACAAACATATTCATAAGCCAGGTGCACAGATTGTAAATCAAAATGAGGTAATAAAAGGGGCAAGGAAGGAAAGAAAAGCAAGGTAGAAAAGGCAACAAACTTTGTGTTCCATATTTCCTTTTATGACGATGGATAGAATCCCTTTCTCTGCTTTTACTTAGAGGTGGTGTGTGTGTGTGTATGTGTGTGTGTATAAGGATCTGGGGCATTATTTAAGTTAAACCTCAGAAATAGTTAATGATTATAGACAGTTTGGAGGGAATATACTTTTTAAAAATACTTTTAGTGTTGCCTTGAAAGTTCTGCTTAAGAAATGTCCTCTAGGATTCATTTGTAGGTGAAATGTTAAGAAACTCTGTTATCCCTCTAATTTGATAATGAACATTAATGTCAACATTCATATCCCAGTTTTTCCTCTTGGCTACCAGGAAGCTTAGAATCAGATACTCAGCCATAACCACTGTGATCTGTGTGGCTGTTAAATTGTCCTTTCTCTGTAGATTAGATTTATTTTTCTGTTGCTATACTTTCTCTCTCTTTTTTTTGGGGGGGGGGGCATCCAACTTACTAATTTAATTAATCAATCATTAGACGATGCCCAACCATCAGGACAGAGACACTATTATTTTTTATCCTGCACTCCTAGATGTATTTGCACCTGTATTCTTTATGTATAGAATACTGAGTAATGTTTTTAAAAATCTATTTCTTTGAGAATGATTTTATAAAACATCTGAAGAGGCTCCAGATGCATTTATTCTCACTGAGAGGAGCTTTGAGTTTGACTTAGGGCTGTTTACTTGCAATTCTAGTGGAAATATGTGAGGAGGCAGCACTATACATTTAGTTTTGTAATTGATGTAATTGATGTAATTGATGACCTGTATAGTCTTGGAACTTAAAAACCTTTGGATTGAAGAGTTAACCACTTTATTAACCATTATACTAATCATTTATAAACCATTAGCTTTATTCTACTGCACATCTATATTCTGTTGGCTTTTACTTTTTTAAAAGAAAGACAAGTGGTTGAATTTTTCCATGGATTAGTTTTCAAAACAGTATTGACTACTTATTATCCTTCAATAAATAATAAATGAAGTCTTTATAGAATTAGTATGAATTCATGAATGAAAACACCTATGAGTTTCAGTTCATTGAAATTGTTAACTTATTGATACTTATATTGTTTTTTTAAGAAAAGATTTATTTATTTGAAAGGCAGGGTTACACACACACACACACACAGAGAGAGAGAGAGAGAGAAAGAGAGAGAGAGAGAGAGAGAAACAGAGGTATATCTTCTATCTGCTAGTTCACTCCCCAGATGGCTGCAATGGCCCAAGCTCAGCTGATCTGAAGCCAAGAACCAGGAGCTTCCTCTTGGTCTCCCACATGGGTGCAGGGGTCCAAGTACTTGGGTGATTTTCTACTGCTGTCCCAGTGTGCGTTAGCTGGGAGCTGCATCAGAAGTAGAGTAGCCAGGACTCGAACTGCTGATCATATGGGATGCCAGCATGGCAGGTGGTGACTTCACCCTCTATGTCGCAGCCCTGACCCCTGAATTGTCTTTTTTTAGATTTTTGGCCATATGAAAGTTGAGTCCACATAAACGGACTTTGAAAGCTTCTGTGCTGTATTCCTCCATCATCTTGTAGATTTCTCACTTCAGAGTTGGAGCAAGTTACTTCTTTAGGGAATACTGGTTCCTTATGTTAAGAAATAGTATTTATAAAACAAACTCTATGATTTTAGATATACTCACAGTTCCAGAATTGTTCACTTTTTCCCAGCCTTTATAGTAGGCAGAGTTAGCATATATGTTTTATTTTGATTTTAGAGTAAAATACATTATGAGTTCATATTGATATTTTCTATTCCATGTCAGGACCATAGGATTTTTCTTTAACTACTTCGATATTTCATTTGCTTCTCTTTTCTCCTAATGGGGAACCCTACTTTTCAATGACATTAACATAGATATGCATTTTATTAACGCTGTAACACACACACAATAATGTTAAAATGGCAGTGCTTATTCTGCTGCTGACAAGAAGTTTTAGATTTTAGTCTTTTTATCTTAAGATGTATTCCACTTAAAAAGTATTGTAGAAGTCCAGTGTTTTATAGACCCTTGAAAGGATTCTTATCAATTGTTGAAAATAGGATACACAGTTATATGTTCACTGATTGTCTTTTATTTCTAATCTTTATACAGGATTTTGATTTTTAAATTGTTTTAAAGTTATATAAAATATTTATATGGTTTCACAGTAAGATCTGCTGAATAAAGTTAATTCAAAATATTCTAGACTAGTCCATCTTGACAAAATAAATATTTGTTCTCTGCCTTCCACAGGAAATCTGTATTTCATCAAACCATTAAAAAGAAGGGGTGTGTATGTGTGTCTGTATGTGAACAATCTTATTAATTCATTGCATGATGTTCTTCTCCTTTTCATAGATCTTTGCTTTTTTATTTCACAATATTTTACAGAGACTATTCCACAAAAATTTACATAAATATTCTGCATTCCTTCATTCAGTTTTACCATGTGTAAATGTGCAGTGGTTTATAGAGCATGCCCCCTATTGATGGAATTTTTTTGAAAAAGATTTATGTATGTATGTATGTATGTATGTATGTATTTGAAATGCATAGTTAGAGAGAGAGAGCCGGAGAGAGTAAGAGCAAGCCATTGAACAAGAGAGATCTTTCATCTGCTGGTTCAATCCTCAGTTGGCTGCAACATTTGGGGCTGGGGCAAGCCAAAGCCAGAAGCCAGGAACTCCACCTAGTTCTCTCTTGTGGGTGGCAGGGACCCAAACACTTGTCAATTTTCTACTGCTTTCTCAAGTACATTAGGAGGGAGTTGTACCAGAAGTGGAGCAGCTGGGACTTGAACTGGTGTTCATATGGGATGCCAGGGTCACAGGTGGTGGCTTAACTCACTATATCACAATGCTGGCCCCATATTGATGGATTTTTTTTCTCCCACTTTTTTGACATCACACATATTGCTAAAGTAAATGATCTTATGTGTGCTTTTGTAATCATTTTGCTTGTATAACTTTCAGTAAATTCCCAGCAATGGCAGTTCCAGATCAGAGTTAATGTACTTTTCATTTTGTTAGATATTGTCAAATTCCTCTCAAATGGCTTTTTATAGTTTCTGATTCCACTGTCAATGAATGAGAATTTAATTGGGATTTTTGTCACAGTTACTTGGTGGGTATTTTGCAGCTGAAGTCTTCAGTATGTATCTGAAGAGTAGGTAGACTATACATTGCCTGGAGAAATAAAATATGCATGTCCTATATGCTCTGCAAAGGCCTATATCCTTCAAAACTTCATTAAAGCTCTGCTGATATCCAGTTTCCTCTATTTCTAGCCATGGTATAGATGTGTGATTCTCTTATATTTCAGTAGAAACATGTACTTAGTTCTACCATAGCATGTAGATTCTACAGTACGAGCATTTGATGACACGGGCCATGACATGCTCATCATACAATGTCAACACCTAGTATTGTGTCATACACATTGTAGGAAGTTAACACATTATTAGCTAATGGTTTCCATTGGTCTTTTGAGTTTTCCTTTAGATTATTATGTCATAATATACATGTCTTTTAAATGCTGACTAAGGGGGTGGATGTCATTTGGGATATTTGCATCCCATATTGGAGTACCTGGATTTGAGTCCTTATTCTGCTTCTCATTCTAGCTTCCTGCTAATGCACACTCTGGGAGGTAGTGGTGATAGCTCAAGTGCTTGGGTTACTGCCATCTATGAGGGAGATATGCATTCAGTTCTCAGCTCCTGGCTTTGTCCTTGTCCAGCCCTGGCTGTTATGAGCATTTGAAGTGTGATCAGCAGAGATCTCTCTTTTTGTCTATCTCTGTTTCTCTGTTTATCTCACTGTGTTTCTGTGTGTTTCAAATAAAAATAATTCGGCGGGCGCCGCGGCTCAACAGGCTAATCCTCCGCCTTGCGGCGCCGGCACACCAGGTTCTAGTCCCGGTCGAGGCACTGATCCTGTCCCGGTTGCCCCTCTTCCAGGCCAGCTCTCTGCTGTGGCCAGGGAGTGCAGTGGAGGATGGCCCAAGTTCTTGGGCCCTGCACCCCATGGGAGACCAGGAGAAGCACCTGGCTCCTGCCATCGGATCAGCGCGGCGCGCCGGCCGCAGCGCGCCAACCGCGGCGGCCATTGGAGGGTGAACCAACGGCAAAAAGGAAGACCTTTCTCTCTGTCTCTCTCTCTCTCTCTACTGTCCACTCTGCCTGTCAAAAATTAAATAAATAAATAAATAAAAATAATTCAATAAAAATTAAATGCATACCAAGGAGATCATGTTTTCTTTACTAGTAAAGATTACTCTATTGAGCATAGAACCTGTGACAGTTCAGACCTGGTACATCCATGTCTGCTGCCAGAACTGTATATCTTAAATAGCGAATTTTTTTCCAAATGTGACTTCACATTCCTGATAGATTAAAAATCTTAACACTGTTTTGTTGGTTGGTAGTAGGGTTCTATTTTTTTGCTGTAAGCATGCTGCAGTTTGAAATTCATTATGTACAATCCCCATCAGATATAGTCCAACATAGTTTTTCTGTTTCTCACCTTCAGTAAAGTACAACCTAGTTATTCAAGAACAGACATCACAAGTATTACCCACTGATCTCTCAAGGCACCGTGGATTTATTGTAACAGATGGCCCACACACTAGACTCTTCTTAAAATTATATGACTTGGTATATACGTGGGAGTCATTAAGTGGCTCAACTGCTGAATCATGGAACAATTACATCAAACCAATACATTGCTCCTGTCCTGTTCCCTAACAGAAATATGCTAGTATAACACTTGTGTCTGCTACAGATGGAGTTGCTGAAGAGAAAGTTACAGAGGCTTCCATCTGCTAATTCCAGACATGGAATTCTTAATGTAGTGGGGCAGTTTGCTACTTTTTCATACTATCTGATTTTATAGTGGTCAGCTAAATAAAGCAAACCTTGCGCTTTGAAAAATTTTAGTTATTTTTAAATCCCAAAGTATATGAGATACTGCATTTCTGTTGTCTAAGATCATATTATTCTTGGGATACAAGAAAACAAACTAGAGGATACATATGAAAAAAGGTGAAAATATTTATGAAAAGGAAACATTTTGTGTGTGTGTATATATATATATATATGCTTAGGTATGGATCTATATCCATGTATAACACATTTGCACACACATGTATGTGTGCATGTAAATTTCCTTTTATATTACTTCTAGTTTTTGTATCTTCTTTCCTCCAAAGTAAACTTATCCTTTGATTCCATTTTCCATAGCCTTTTTTAAGTTCCATTTTATGTAACTTTGGCATGGACTATCGCCCTGTGACAGGAAGTAGCAGTGTTTCAACAGTATTTCACTGAATCTCCACTACTGCTTCACATCCTGGAGGATTGTACTTCACCCTGTGTTAGTCACCTTGGGCTGCCATAACAAAATATCATAGACTGTGTGGCTTCAGCAACAAAAATCTTTTACTCTTAGCTCTAGAGACTAGAAGTCCAAGGCCAGGGTCCTAGCATGATGGGGTTCTGGTGAGGGCTCCCTTCCTAACTTGCACATAGTTGCCTTCTTGCTGCATTCTCAACATGGTTTGGGAGGAGGCAGGGAATTTTGGAAGGTTTTGGGAGAGCTTACAAGCTCTCTGGGGATTCTTATTATAAGGGCACTAGTTCCATCTTGAGAGCTACACTTTCATGACTTCTTGAAGACCTTATTATATTCCAAAGGCTCCATCTCCAAATATCACCACATTGGGAGTTAGGGCTGCAAAATATGACTTTGGAAGAGACATACTTCAGTCCGTATCAACCCCCTTGAGGTGAAACCCATCCATGCCTTTGATCAGTAAAGTGTGTTTAGAAGCTTTTAATTGTCAGGACTTGGATTGCTAGCCCACTCTATTCCTGCTCTGGAGGTTGTGGAGTAGCAAGATAGGAGCAATGTGAATTGCTGAGCCAGGGCATGGACAGTGCTTCCTGCAGGACTGACTAGGCTCCATGGGTTGGCATGACCACAGAATGAGTTTCTCTGTATTAAGAAATGGGCATTGTTTTTTTGGAAGTTTTTTTTTTAAACTTTTATTTAATGAATATAAATTTCCAAAGTACAGCTTATGGATTACAATGGCTCCCCCCCCCCCATAACTTCCCTCCCACCCGCAACCCTCCCCTTTCCTGCTCCCTCTCCCCTTCCATTCACATCAAGATTCGTTTTCTTTCTTTCTTTTTTGACAGGCAGAGTGGACAGTGAGAGAGAGAGAGAGACAGAGAGAAAGGTCTTCCTTTTTGCCATTGGTTCACCTTCCAATGGCCGCCGCGGCTGGCGCACCGCGCTGATCCGAAGCCAGGAGCCAGGTGCTTCTCCTGGTCTCCCATGGGGTGCAGGGCCCAAGCACTTGGGCCATCCTCCACTGCACTCCCTGGCCACAGCAGAGAGCTGGCTTGGAAGAGGGGCAACTGGGACAGAATCGGTGCCCCGACCGGGATTAGAACCTGGTGTGCCGGCGCCGCAAGGCGGAGGATTAGCCTGTGGAGCCACGGCGCCGGCAAGATTCATTTTCAATTCTCTTTATATACAGATGATCAGTTTAGTATATATTAAGTAAAGATTTCAACAGTTTGCCCCCACATAGCAACACAAAGTGAAAAAATACTGTTGGAGTACTAGTTATAGCATTAAATAACAGTGTACAGCACATTAAGGACAGAGATCCTACATGATATTTTTAAAAAATTGATTAATTTTCTATGTAATTTCCAATTTAACACCAGTTTTTTTTCATTTTCAAGTATTTTTATATACAGAAGATCAATTCAGTATATACTAAGTAAAATTTCATCAGTTTGCACCCACACAGAAACACAAAGTGTAAAAATACTGTTTCAGTACTAGTTTAGCATCACTTCACATTGGACAACACATTAAGGACAGATCCCACATGAGACATCAGACACAGTGACTCCTGTTGTTGATTTAACAATTTGACACTCTTGTTTATGGCATCAGTAATCTCCCTAGGCTCTAGTCATGAGATTCCAATACAATCCCATCAAGGTGGCATGTACCAATGCCATCTCACTAGTCCCAGTGATCAATTTCAGTTCACAGTTGATGACTCTGATAGGTCAAAGAGTCAAAGGGATCACACAAACAAGACTAGTGTCTGCTAATACTAACTGATAGAATCAAAAAGCAAGAGAACCATCCAACATGGGAAGCGGGATACACAGCAGACTCATAGAATGGCAGATGTCCTAAATAGCACTCTGGCCTCAGAATCAGCCCTTAAGGCATTCAGATCTGGCTGAAGAGCCCATGGGAGTATTTTAGGCATGGAAAGCCAAGACACTCTGGCAAAAACAAACAAACAAACAAACAAAAAACCTAAATGAAAGATCTCTGTGAGTGAGATCCCAGTGGAAAGAACAGGGCCATCAAAGAAGGAGGTACCTTTCTCTGAAGGGAGGAGAGAACTTCCACTTTGACTATGACCCGTTGGAATAAGATCAAAGTCGGCAAACCCTAAAGGCTTCCATAGCCTTGGCAACCTATGACTAGAGCCTAGGGAGATTACTGATGCCATAAATAAGAGTGTCAAATTGTTAAAGAAATCCAATTTAAAACCAAGGTTTTTTTTTTTTTTCATTTTCAATTTCAATCGATTCAGTATATACTAAGTAAAATTTCATTAGTTTGCACCCACACAGAAACACAAAGTGTAAAAATACTGTTTCAGTACTAGTTATAGCATTACTTCACATTGGACAACACATTAAGGACAGATCCCACATGAGACATAAGTACACAGTGACTCCTGTTGTTGATTTAACAATTTGACACTCTTGTTTATGGCATCAGTAATCTCCCTAGGCTTTAGTCATGAGTTGCCAAGGCTATGAAAGCCTTTAGGGTTCACCAACTTTGATCTTATTCCGATAGGGTCATAGTCAAAGTGGAAGTTCTCTCCTCCCTTCGGAGAAAGGTACCTCCTTCTTTGATGGCCCCGTTCTTTCCACTGGGATCTCACTCACAGAGATCTTTCATTTAGGTCTTCTTTATTTTTTTTTGCCAGAGTGTATTGGGTTTCCATGCCTAAAATACTCTCATGGGCTCTTCAGCCAGATCCGAATGCCTTAAGGGCTGATTCTGAGGCCAGAGTGCTATTTAGGACATCTGCCATTCTATGAGTCTGCTGTGTCTCCCGCTTCACATGTTTTTTGGAAGTTTTCACCACAGCATCACATACTCTACTTCTTAATAAAACATTCAACACACATATGTGTCCTTCTCCTAAAATAATAAACTTAGAAATCTTGATTTTATATTATTTTTAAATTTGTACCATTCTTGAAAAGAAAATTCATGAAACAAATTGTAATTTACATAAAATCACAGTGAGTTTTTAAAGAACCTTCTCAGTGCAGTTTCCAGGAAACTGAATTTTAAAAAGCATTGAAAATGTAAAGTTCACCAATTCATGTTCTTTTTGTTCAGATAGTAAATTATGGGAGTTGTCTTGAATGTTATTGATGTCATATTAAAATATAGCTCAGAAGAGTGTGCAGGGTACACTTAGCTGGTAAGACATCAGTTGAGATAGACATACAACTCCAGCTCCTGAATCCAGCTTTCTGCTAACACAGGCCCTGGGAAGCAGTGGTATTGGCTCAAGTACTTGGTCTCCTGCCCACACTTGGGAGAACTGAATCATGTTCCTAGACCTAGACCAGTTCTGGCCCAGCACTGGCCATTGTGGGCATTTAGGGGAGTGAATCAGTGGGTTGGAATTCTGTGTGTCTTTGTCTGTCTGCCTCTCAAAATTTAAAACAACAACAACAAAAACGAACACATAGAAAAAAATGTTATTCCACAAATACCATCAACTTTCTGGGAAGTTTCACAAAGCATTTCAGGTTTGTTTTTTTTTTTTTTTTCTTTCAGAAGGAGATGGTACTGATGACCTATCCTACATCAGAGACCAATTGTGAGGGACAAATGAGGATGAAGTATAATAAAAACTTTGTATCATCTTCTTAGATTTCTCAAGGGGCCAGCATTGTGGTACAGTGTGTTAAGTAAGCCTCCATTTGTAACACAGGCATCCCATGAGTGCTGATTTGAATCCTGGTTGCTCAGTTTCTGATTCCTGCTCATGTGCCTGGGAAGGCAGCTGAAGATGGCTTGAGTACTTTGGCCCTTTCCACCCATGTGTGAGACTGCAATGGAATTCCTGGCTCCTGGCTTCAACCTGGTCCAGCCCTAGCTGTTGCAGTTACTTGGGTTGTCAAACAGTAGATTGAAGATCTCTCTGTCTCTCCCTCTTTGTTGCTCTGACTTCCAAATGAATAAGTAAATATTTTAAAAATTCTCAATTAATAATTTTTTATTATTTAGATACAATTACTAGAAGCCTTCAATTTAATTTATATAAAAACTATAATCTCAGTGGCATTGTGTACTCCTTTCTACCAGTTGAGAATGAGGGAGTTGAATATTAACTATTCATAAAACTAACATATGGAAATTTCAACTTTGTCAAAAAATTTTCAGCTCTTGTTGATAATAACAATTAAAATCTAATCAAGGAAAAATAGTTCATCTTGGCACACCTGTGAAAAATGGGACTTAATTAAAACATAAATATGTTGATATTTGGGAAATGAATTCACAAAATTCAGTTTTCATGATTAAAAATTACCTTTACCTGTTTGCTTGTTTATACAGCTCCCAATGTTTTCAAAACCTCCAGGAGCTTAATTTCACCAAGCTTGTTTTTATTACCTAAATACTTTATAAAAACTTTTTTTTTTTTACAAAAGAGGGCAAAGAACATGCTATTTGCTTTATATTACAATGATTTTTTTTCTTCTGACACCTAAACACTCATTTAGTCTCAGATTTAAAACAAACAATAGAACAATCATAGCAAGTATGTGGATAATCCTTTATCATTTGTAATGAATTTTCTACATCATGCCTCATTTGCCTGTCACAACTGCCTTAGGAGATTAGTCATGTTATTTACATGAAATTGACAAGGAAACAGACATAGTATATTTGGGAATAGAGTTCAAGTCCAGGCTTTAGAATTCAGTGCAATTTTTCATTTCCTGAATACCAAATTCTCATAAACTTAACAGAATTTTATGTTTCAATCTTCTATTCTTCTAGCACCCACCTTCTTCTACCCAGACTTTTTTTTTCTGGGTTTATACTTCAGCTTGAGTTTAAAAAGTGGGGAATGCTTTCTAATTATTCTGACAAAGAACAATGAGTATGTGTTTCTTGGAAAACTGAACACGTGTCTTCATGCATTTGTGTCTGTCCAGAGCCCTCATGGACGGCCATTTATAACTGATCAGAAACACATGGGGTGTTTCCTGGTTCTACCTCTGTGACTGCTGTTTGATAGCTTTTCTGCCTAACCCTTTCAAAATCTGTTTATGTGAAAATTCATCAAATATAGTTGTTTTCGGAATGAATTACACTTTTGACTTTGTTTTGGTCAGTTTGCAAACGCCTTTCTAGAGCTATAATGTTCTCTGTGTAATTTATGTCGGAAGAGATTATATCTTATTTTGCATGCTAAGATTTCTTTAAAATTATTTATCATTCATATTACGTCTTAAACTGGTGCTGGTCTATGCAGATTTTAAATGTGTTTGTCATATACCATTAGTCACTGTGTGAAATCTCTCAGTAATAGTTAGCCCTTGAATTTTCTGCAGCTAAGGAGAATTTAACACTGATTGATGGCAGATCACTTAGCTGGTTGGCAGACTTTCCAATTTACGGCGAGGAAATTGC
This sequence comes from Lepus europaeus, assembly GCF_033115175.1. Taxonomy (NCBI): domain Eukaryota; kingdom Metazoa; phylum Chordata; class Mammalia; order Lagomorpha; family Leporidae; genus Lepus; species Lepus europaeus. The sequence continues at coordinate 46,400,257 of NC_084845.1, forward strand.
TCTTTTCTTTTTGTTCATTCCTTCTGCTGCTTGTGCTGAGCAGTAAGACATATGTGCCAGACTGCACGCGAGAAACAGCAATGGATTGGCAATACGGCATGTCTTTTTTACAATTATGATTTTATCAGTTTCTCAAACGGCACAGGGAATGTCAAATATCTTTGATGACAGTCTTCCATTATTATAGGCAGTTTGCTATGTGCTTCTCATACTCTAACTCCCCACATGCATAGCTTCCTCTCTCTTGCATGATAAACTGGCCCTGAGCCAGGACGAAAGTCTGTGCTTCCTCAGAAGCCCCTGGTATTTTGGACTGTAGACCACCTCTGCTATCAGTTTAACCATCTTCTCGTCACAAATGCTCAGAAAAACAGCTCTTCATCATACTGTGTTGGATATAATAGCTGAAAAACATACTGGCTGCAAGCAACTCAAAATTCAACCTAGACAGGCTTAAACAAATGATGATTTATTTTTCTTACATCAAAAGAAATCTGAGTAGACAATTTCTGTTGTTGGTTTACCTGCTTATAGATGAGTTTAATGATACTAGGTTAGGACATTGGCTTTGTTCTTTATGGGTGTAGAATGGCCACGTTGCTCTCAGATACCATGTTAGAAAGAAGGGGATGACAAGGCAATGGGATTTTACTTTTAAGATTGTGGGGAGGTTGCTGGTGGGAGGGAAGTTATGGGGGGAGGGGAAGCCATTGTAATGCATAAGTTGTACTTTGGAAGTTTATATTCATTAAATAAAATTTAAAAAAAGATTGTGTCTATACAAGAAGAGTGGGAGAGGAAAACACTCCTACAAAGACTTCCCTAAATGCCTCATTAGCAGGAAAAACAATAGATTCCCATCTATAGGTCAATGAGTGAACAAGAAAAATGAAGTTGCCATAATGTCTGCTTTTCAGAAAAACAATAGACTCTAGTGTAGTCATTTTTTTTTTTTTTTTTTTTTTTTGGACAGGCAGAGAGAGAGAGAGAGCAAGGTTTTCCTTTTTCCATTGGTTCACCCCCCAAGTGGCCACTGCGGCCGGCGTGCTGCGCCAATCTGAAGCCAGGAGCCAGGCGCCTCCTCCTGGTCTCCCATGCAGGTGCAGGGCCCAAGCGCTTGGGCCATCCTCCACTGCACTCCCGGGCCACAGCAGAAAGCTGGACTGGAAGAGGGGCAACCGGGACAGAATCTGACGCCCCGACCGGGACTAGAACCCAGTGTGCCGGCGCCACAGGCGGAGGATTAGCCAAGTGAACCGTGGCGCCAGCCTAGTGTAGTCATTTTATTTTTATATTACAGTCTTCCAAAAACAACTATCCTACATTCCTACCTCAGTTTGATCTAGTCTACTAAGCATCCCAATTTAATGTGCTTTAAAACTGAGTTTTTACTTTCTCCCTGTGTAAAACTATTCAACATTATTGGCATAGATCAATATATGGAAATATATGAAAAACTCAAATTTGTCACAGAATTCAAAACTCTTGCTAATGATAACAATTAAAAGCCAATCAAAGAAAAATGGTTCATTGTAGCACACCTGTGCATTTCTGGTCTGACTCTTTTTGCCTTATAATTGTAGGCATATTTTGTTGTGGTTCAAACAAATTTTTCTGTTCTTAGTGTAAAACAAATAATAATGTATGATAAAAATTTATAGCAGTAGTTTTCATTTACTTTTCTATATTATAAGCACTTGTGTTAAACACTTTCCATTAATTATTTCATTTTATCCTCTCAGCAAAGTATGAGGTGAATATTAGCGTCTCCATATTCCAGATGAGAAGACTACAGCCCACAGCCACTACGTAACTCAAAGCATAGACAGACTGGCTGTGATACTCATTTTTGACAGGCAGAGTGGACAGTGAGAGAGAGAGAGACAGAGAGAAAGGTCTTCCTTTTTGCCGTTGGTTCACCCTCTAATGGCCGCCGCGGTAGCGCGCTGCGGCCGGCGCACCGCGCTGTTCCGATGGCAGGAGCCAGGTGCTTATCCTGGTCTCCCATGGGGTGCAGAGCCCAAACACTTGGGCCATCCTCCACTGCACTCCCTGGCCACAGCAGAGAGCTGGCCTGGAAGAGGGGCAACTGGGACAGGATCGGTGCCCCGACCGGGACTAGAACCTGGTGTGCCGGCGCCGCAAGGCGGAGGATTAGCCTGTTGAGCCACGGCGCCGGCCGTGATACTCATTTTTTAACTCTTCTTGTTTCTACCTGCAATGTTCTCTCCTTCCCAGGGCTAAATTATTCAAAGAAGTGGCTATCATTGAATAGCTTTCAGGTCCTACTCAGGTAAAGTGTATAATGGACTCACAGGAATCCGTTCTACACCTGTGCTTTTTTACCCTCTTAGTCCTTTCACTGACAGAGATAATCCCTAGGTTCAATAATTTACCTTTGCTCTCTGTGAGGTTTCAAGGCACAGGAGTATTTCCTGCAAAGAGTATATTCAGTGGCATTTCCACAAAACCTGAAGTTCAAGCTCTATAAAAGTTGCCACTGTGCAGCACAGGTCAATATCTATATTATAAAATTATAGACCATCAACATTGCTGTGTTTGGAGCTTGTGACATTCTTCTCTTCTTCCTATTCCTTCATACCCACCCTTGCACAGTTCTAGGATTTTGCTAGAAGCTCCAGAAGGATGAGTCTAAAGAACGTACCAGGTCATCAGTGAGATCCCTCTCGAGTGAGAACTTGAGATTGACTGGACAGTTATTTTTCTCTAGCAACAACTTCCTGATGGTTGGGGTCTCTGGTTGGGCAAGACTCTCATCACTCCTTCATTTTTAGATACAAGCAGGGTATCAACGTTGTATGACTGGGATTCAGCGAACTGCCCTTTACTCTAGATCTCCACAATGGACACCTCTTTAAGTTGACTTAGCCTTGTGTTCAAGAGGCCTATATGGTGTGTCCCTTATTACATTACTTATTTATTGAAGAAATATCTAATGAGTAATAACTGCATGACTATCATCTGTATTGATACCAGAAATAAGCCTGTGAATTCAAAGATAAATTCCAGACAAAAAGCCTCCCAGAAGGAGATGCCTGCATCCTGTATTGGAGTGCTTGCCTTCAATTTCCAGCTCCAGTCCTTGACTCCAGCCTCCTGACACAGATCTTGGGAGGCAGCAGATGATGGCTTGGGTAATTAGGTCCCTGTCACTCACATGGGAGACCTGGATTGCATTCCTAGCTCCTGGCTGTAGCTTGCCCCACCCCCAGCAGTTTAGTCCATTTGGATAGTGAATAGGAGCTTTCTATTTTTGTGTCTCTCTATTTCTCAATGTATGTCTCCACCTTTCAAATTTAAAAAATAATTAAAACCTGGGATACCAGTAGAAGATGGCCCAAGTCCTTGGGCTCCTGAACCCGCTTGGGAGACCCAGAGGAGGCTCCTGGCTCCTGGCTTCAGATTGGCACAGCTCCGGCCGTTGCGGCCAACTGGGGAGTGAACCATCGGATGGACGACCTCTCTCTCTCTCTCTCTCTCTCTCTCTCTCTCTCTCTGTCTCTCCTCTCTCTGTGTAACTCTGACTTTCAAGTAAAAAAAATAAATCTTTAAAAAAATAGAAAAATCCCCATGGATCACATATTCTCTACCCAGTTTAGTTGTCATATTAAAATAATTGCTTCATAATGAAAATATTAAATGCTATATTCTTTGTAAAAATATTCATATTTTATTTGTCTCATCTCACAGTGCCTCATTTAGTGGTGTTCTGGAATTGACTCATATTAGCTCATAAGATCCAATTATAAAAATTTCAGGAATTTTGCAAGTCAATTGTTAAAAGTAGTGATTATTTAATATATATAAATCAATAACTAAATTTATTACAACACAAAATATATACTAAAATTATTACTTGTTAATTATTTCATTATATTGCTTTCTCATCTATGCTCTGAGCTTTACTTACTTTACTTTTGCAGATTGTATGAGAGTGGTGGAAACACTATATACTGGTGTTTTACTACTTCCCATCTCCATGTTCAGTGATATCACATTACAATAAGACATGTTGGGAAATTTATAGCATGAAAACCAGCAAATGCTATAAATCATGTCTTTTTGATATTCTGGGGAGAGAGTTAAATATTTACAAGCACATTGCTGTCCACATCCTACTGTGATCCTTTTATTAACCTTCACAGCATTTATTTTTGGCATAACATATTCATTAATTCTTTCAGCCAACATTTGCTTGGTATATACTGAATATTAGGCACATGAATAAGAAAGAAGCTGAGGATTCAGAAATGAGGACAGTGTTGTCTTTGACCTCAAATCATTTAGAATCTAAAATGAGGCTGACAAATGCACAAATAATTATGCTACAGGGTAATGGATGTGATAATAGTAGCAAGTACTAGATAAGAAGAGCTAAAACAATGAAGTAATTAAGTGAGTCAGAAGGTTTGGGACTTGAAGGAAGAGAAGGTGTTTGTCAGGCAGAAGAGGCATTAAGGGCATAGCATACAGAAGGAAATGTTTACAAAAGATCCAAGGCTTGTACAGCTAGGCGAGTTTGCACATACTAATTGTTCAGTATGGCTAAAAATGCTTAGAGGGGAATGGTGGTAGATAGAGTAGGAGAGGTATTCCAGGACCAGCTCACAAAAGACTGTGTTTTCATCATCTTTGAGGCTGACACAAGGCTTGGAGCATAAAATTAATCAATAAACATTTGCTGAGTAAGTGCTAAGAAATTGGCAGTTGCTTTCAGGGCAATGGGAGCTGCTAACCATTGTGCCTGCTATTTCAAATATTTGTCATAGGGAGCATTTTTAAAGGACTTATTAATTTGAGTGGCAGAGTTACAGACAGAGAGAGGGAGAGACACATAGAGACACAGTCTTGCATCCACTGGTTCACTCACCAGATGGCCAGAATGGCCAGAGCTGGGCCAATCCAAAGTGAAGAGTCAGGAGCTTCTTCTGGATCTCCCACGTGGCCATGGGGGCCCAGGGACTTGGACCATTTCCCACTGCTTTCCCAGACTATTAGCAGAGAACTGGATTGGAAGTGGAGCAGCCAGGACTCAAACCTGTGTGGGATGCTGGCGCCATAGGTGGAGGCTTAACTTACTACAGTACAGTGCCAGCCCCATAGAGATCATTTTTAAAGGAAACAAACAAACAGAAAAACAAAATAGGTAAATGTGCCCTGATGGCAAAGCTTTTCTTTTAACATTTTTGCTTAACACCATACCTGAAAGCTATCTGGTATTCAGAGGAAGTGAACTTCCATCCAACTTCTCTTCCTATGGCAATATTTTAAACAGATATTTCAACAAAACTGAACAATCAAAGAAAGGCCCTCCTGTGAGACAGGGGTCCTGAGAGTGAGAAAGACTGCTTGGAAATGTGTTACAGACTTTTCTGGACTGTTTAGTAAATGATTAGTCATGTTTCCATGAAAAGAACTGTGTGGGGATAATGACTTTATGGTAATGTATTTTCTACCCAAATGAGAATTTTTGAGATTTGTTAAAACCTTCCATTGCTTCCATGCAAAGATAATCCTCTGAGAGACAAGGTCTCAATTAATACAAAATTTATTACAGCAGAAATGTGTAATTCCCCGTTAAGAGGCTGCTTGGCTCCTGAACCTGAGAGAGACTTGACTGAGAGTATTAACCTATTTGAAGAAAGGATATGGAGAATCTACAGCAGTGTGGTTAGCAATGAGAGTTTTGGAAAAGGAGAGTGAGTTAAAAAGCAGTTAGTATTGTTAATATTATCTGGTTAATCTCCAGTAAGGGTAGAGGGTAAATTGACAGCAGTGCCTAAGTGTAGTAGATGAGTTGGTCTATCCAAGTTTTCCAAAGGGAAATTCTCTTTGCTCTGGATCAGAGTACCTTCTTCTGATTGTCATCTGGCTAATAACATAGTCTATCCTCCAACAGGGAAAAATCCAACTCAACTAGATTTTAATTAAATTCACCCAAAGTGTCAGGCACTATTTGAGAAGAAATTATATTACCATATTTGTTTAAGAATATTCTATTGCAATTGACAAATGTCTCATTGTGCATGAATAAATTGTGCTGATTTTATTCATTGATCATGAGCTTGATGACTGTGAGCTGCCATTCCAACTTCCTGCTACCCTCTCAACACACACAGACATCGAATTGCTGTTTTATGAGTTGACAAAGGCATTGCTGAGCCTGCAAGGCCAGATTTGACCATGAGCTGTGGGAATAAATGTAATCCTAGTGAAGGCTGTTGGAAGGAAGCCAGCTGGCCTTTCCTGGTGACCCGCCTCTGCATCAAATAATATCTTTCTCATGGAAGTTTTACTGTTTTTCACAAATTAGAGATTGGATAAAACAGGATGGTAAATTTCATTGAAAATATGTTGCTGTCAGGACAGTTCCTAGTAGCTTCAAATCCTATAATATCTGGCATTTTATTTTGATTCTTCCTTGCTATTTCTTTTTCTTCAAAGTAAGTTCAGAAAAGCATCCAACAGATGATCAGTATAGATTCCATTCTATCAATCACCTCTGTAGAAGTTTGTCTTAGAAGTTTTTCTGCCTGATGTTCACCTCATTGACTCTTCCACCAAGATTTCAGTTTTGTTCAGTGTTTTCATTCTCAGAGAATCCATTTCTGTCTCTCTAACACAGCACCTTTCAACATGTTTTATCACCTCACCCTGTCTTGCTTTTCTTTATAATGCTTATACAACATAATGCTTGAAAATAATAGTTATTTCTTTTCTGTTTCTTCTCTTAGAAAGTAAGCCCTTTGAGCACATTGATATTTACTGTTTTATGTTTCAAACCCCAGTGTGTACAATCATATTTTGGAACTGCTTACTTTGGTTATTCAGGTTAATTTAGAGTTATATTACCTGAATCAAATTTCCAATTTACCCATTTTTAAGAAATGCTTATTTATTTGAGAGGTAGAGTTACAGAAAGAGAGAAAGAGAGACAGACAGAGAGGTTGTCCATCTGCTGGTTCACTCCCCAAATTGCTGCAATAGCTGGAACTGTGCTGATCCGAAGCCAGGAGCCAGGAGCTTTTTCTGAGTCTCCCAAGCAGGTTCAGGGGCACAGACACTTGGGCCATCTTCAACTGCTTTTCCAGGCCATAGGAGAGAGCTAGATTGGAAGAGGAACAGCCAGGACACCAACCTGAGTCCATATGGGATGCCTGCACTGCAGGTGGAGGCTTAGCCTACTATGCCACAGTACCAGCCCCAACTTACCCATTTTTATAAATATTTCCATCTAAATTACTAAAGGGAGGTTGTACATTTCTTCTCTGAAAGCACTGTAGTACAATAAGAAGTCTGGGCCGGCACTGTGGCTCAATAGGCTAATCCTCCGCCTTGAGGCGCCAGCACACCTGGTCCTAGTCCTGGTCGGGGCGCTGGATTCTGTCTCGGTCGCTCCTCTTCCAGTCCAGCTCTCTCCTGTGGCCCGGGAAGGCTGTGGAGGATGGCCCAGGTCCTTGGGCCCTGCACCTGCGTGAGAGACCAGAAGAAGCACCTGGCTCTTGGCTTCGGATTGGCGCGGCGCACTGGCCGCAGCGGCCATTGGGGGGTGAACCAGCAGAAAAGGAAGACCTTTCTCTCTGTCTCTCTCTCTCTCACTGTCCACTCTGCCTGTCAAAAAACAAAAACAAAAAAATAAATAAAATATAAAAAGAAGCCTGAACTATGAGGCAGACATTTTACCTCACCTTGACTCTATTTTCTTGTATAAATCTTACACAATAATTTGCAATGTTTTATAGAATATTCCTGTATACATCTGGGTGTGCCATTTTTCCACTCTAGAATTTCTAGTTTTCTCACTTTTTCTTCCTGATTCCCAGATTCATTGTTAAAAAAATAAAATGCAGTAGCATCTATAAAATACTTTCAGGTTTTTAAAATACAATGTTACTTGTATATTATCATCACTATTTTTGAACTAAACTGGATTAAACACTTTATCTTGATAGCTAAGATTTGTCTTAAAGGACATTATATAGTCCCTTTATCTTAGTTATATATAATCCAGGACCTCCAAAGTTAATCAATAAGCTTTTTTTCTCCTAGTGTGTGCCTATTGTGCACCCTTCAAACCTGAGAAAGACATATGAAGTCATGACAAGCCCATGAAATTGGCTGATAATAAGTTTTAAGTGTGAATCCCTTATGTGAAATAGCATCCTTACCTCTTTACGTGGAGAATTATTTCTCAGCCCTGAAGATTTCCTGCCAGGTGTTTATTACAGCTCCATGCTAGTTCCAACCCTGAGACAAGAGATGCAAATTGAAGTATTTATGTCCTTGGTTTGCAGGGTATCCCACAGAGAAAAAAGAATGTGTTTGTAAACTCTGAACATAGGTGGGCATTTTTGAAAGCCTCCAAATCTGACAGAATGATTTCCAACAAAGAATGCAGTATTGTTTATTATAACTTTGAGTGGCAGCCTAATATATTAAATCAGTTCAGAAGATTGTAAAATGCATTAGCATTAGCAATTTAATGCCTTCAACAAATTTAACTGTCACTCAGGAGCATATCTACCCTTGTTGTTAAAAAAGCAAAACAAACAAAATAGCCAAAAATCAAAATCATTTCTTGATGGACAATAATGTTCAAGGACACTGATTGGAAGGGGAGAGGGAGCGGGAAAGGGGAGGGTTGTGGGTGGGAGGGAAGTTTTGGGAGGGGGAAGCCATTGTAACCCATAAGCTGTACTTTGGAAATTTATATTCATTAAATAAAAAAAAAGAAATAGAAAAAAAAAAAGCTTTTCCAGTGAACATAACCACACACAGGAAAGGCATGCTGCATTTAGTAAAATTAAGTGACATTAAATTAAGATAGACGTTTGGCTACGGCTGTACAACTTCAATCCTTAAAAAAGTTTGACAAAATAATGAACAGGACACCCCCTACCACCTAGGAAATATTGTTCATGAAGATGCAGGAGCAATGTCTCTCTATTAGAAAGTAGACTTCCTGTGTCCATAGTCGCCTGTCAGTGTTGTCCTTTTATTGATCAAGAAGTTTATGAAGTATTCCTGATAGTACAATTTTACTGCCCTGATGTTAACTGAAAAAAAGAACATGAGACATCACATAAAATGTATTTTATTGGATTATTATTGGAAGCCTATGCAAGACATATCATATCATGAGTACTATTTGCCAGTTATCAAATTAAGTGCTTAATCTCAGGGCCAGAGCTGGGGCATAGCAGGTAAAATGCCATCTGTGCTGCCAGCATCCCACATGCGCAGCCAATTCGAGTTTCGGCTGCTCCACTTCTGATTCTGCTTCCTACTAATGCACGTGGGAAAGTAGTGGAAGATGATGCCAATCCTTGAGCCCAGAATCCATATGGGAGATCCAGAAGAAGCTCTTGGCTCCTGGCTTAAGACTGGCCACACAGTTTTGGCTGTTGCAACCATCTGTTGAATGAAACAGCAGATGGAAATCTCTCTGTCTTTCCCTCCCCCCCCCCCCCCTTCTCTGTAACTCTCCCCTTCAAATAAAAAAAAAAAAAAGCCTTAAAAGTACTTAATCTATCCTATATTATTTCACTGGAATCTTTCAAACAAGTTTGTGAGATTATAATTATTTTTTTCTGTAATGATGTCCATAAAGTGGAAATAAATTGCTTAAGAGTCCCCAGATCATAAATGACTGGACCAGGCTTGGGCAAGAAGTCTTTTGATTGTCACTGGTATTTTAGGTTGGTCATAGGCTTTTTAGTTACAAAGTGTACATTTTAGAATTTTTAGGTAAAATGCATGAGCTCACACTGATACTTCCAAATCAGAGTTATACTTAGGTTCATTCACCTTCTATCACATGGCTGTTCAATCATAATGAAAATTGAATTAACAACCAAGTTATTGATTTTCTTTATACTGTGTCTTATATAACAATACCAATACTATCATGAGAAATATGATTACTGAAAAGAGTAGTATAGTTCTTTTAAACATTATTTACAATCTGTTCTTTATATCCTAATAGGAATATGAAGAAAAGTTACTACTTTGACATTATTTGGAACAAGTCCTATCTATGCAGTTATACTGAAATCTCCAAAAATAATAAGATCATTTCATGCCACTTTTAATTATTAGGAGTTGCTTTTGATTTTTTGTAAAATAATTATATAAAATCTGTATTTTGGTCCATATTTAAATCGACTAAACAAGTTATATATATAAAAGTCTAACCCTGTGTCCTCCATCCTCTCCCCTCCTTTGCTTAAAGATTTATTTTACAGTTTATTTTTCCATTGCTTTTTTCTTGAGATGAAAGAAAATATATGTGTGAGGGTTGTAGCATACTAAACATACATTCTCTTTTATGATTGGTGTTTCACTTAACAATGAATCTTACAGAATATCCCATTGTTGCTTAGAGTCATAGTCTTAATTTCTGTCTACAGGTGCATAGTATACTATATGACAGTCTCCTATTTATTTATTTGCTGCAACTAATAGCCTTGTTTATATGTCTTTTTAATATGTCACCACTGTATCTTTGAGACAGATTCCTAGAAATATAATTGTTTCATCAAATAGTAAATGAATATGTAATTTTGTCTAGGTATTGCCAAATTTCCTTCCCCTAGAGTTCTAGCATTTGCATTCCCATCAGCAATGTATGAGAAATCTATTTCCCCACAGCTTTGTCACAGAGTATGTTGTCAAGCTTCTGGAACTTTGCCAATCTGATAGGTGAGAAAAGTTATTCTAGCAAAGTGTTAATTTGCATTTCTTTCTCCATGTGTACAGTTGAGCATGTTTTCAAATGATTGAGAGGCATTTGTGGTTTTTTATTTGCACTGTCAAACTTTTCTGTGAAGTGTTTTATACTTTTTCTCTCTATTGTTTTTAAAAATTTGTATTTATTTATTTATATTTAATTGAAAACTAGAAAGAGAGGGAAAACAAGGAAGAGAGATGGAGAGAGAGAAAGAGAGAGAGGAAATGAGTGAGAACAAGCACACTTCTGTCCACTGGTTCACTCTGCAAATGCCCACATAGACAGGGCTGGGCCAAGTTAAATCTAGGAGCCAGGAACTCAATTCTTATCTCCTACTGTAGTGGCAGGAATACAAATTCTTGAGCTATTACCTGCTGCCTTCTAAGATGACTTTAGTAGGAATATGAAATGGAGAGCAGAAACGGGACTGTAACCCTGCCATTCCAATATGAGATTTGAGTCTCATTCTGTGTTTAACTGTGGTGCCAAACCCATCCATTCCTTTTTATTTGTAAGGTGCTGCTTACATACATGAAATACTAATCCCTTGTGATATAAATGCTAGTTTTGTTCACTTTGTCTTTTTTACTTTGCTTGTTTCATTACATTTTAATTAATCAAATTGATCAGGCATCTCATTAAAATTGATTTATTTTCTCTAATAAAACTAGTATCTTAATTTCTTGGGGCTTGTTTAAGAATTTTTTACAGTTCCTTCCTGCATACCATTATGCACATGGATTCTGGTTGCTTTGTGTCCATTTTCAGTGGAAATGAGCTGAGGTTTACTGATTGCTTTCCACTTCAGTCACTGTGTTTCTACAGACTTAATTTTTAAAAAAGTTTATACTATCTTCTCTGGTTTTCCATTCACATGTTCAATGTGATATGATTGGCACCTGACCATTTAAGGGTTTGCTACCAGTTATTCAGTCTTTCCAAAGAATGTACTGTTGTTTTGAAGCTACAACCAATAATTTTGCCATAAAGACAGATGTGATGTCACGTGAAGGATTACTATCTAGGAGGCTCATGCTGCTGAACAAGGCTTAACAGAGTCTGTATGTGTCACCTCTGGGGAGGAAGTGATACAACTAATTCTGAGCAAAGCATCATCCTCTGTATTTTCTTCTCTCTTGGCTGGGTCTATTTTTTGTTAATTATCTTTGTAATGTCATACTCTCAGGGCACCATGTTTCAAATTTTGTTTTTCCTTTGCAAGTAAATTTTTGCACTTGGAATTAGGTATGTACAGTATGAAAGCACTATTAATTGATTACTTATGGACAAATATACACAGTTGCCTTCTATAAAAATATTTTATAAAACTATTGAAATACTTGCATCATTGTTTCCAAATAAAATACTTATACACACTTGAACAACATAAACTTCTCGACCTCCTATCTATGCTACCATCTAAGTAAGAGAACCTGCAATCTTGTTTGAGAGACAGGCAAATAAACATTCTTGTTTTAGTATATGGTTTAATATGCGTCAACAGGAAAATCCAAAGGGACATTCACTATCTTAGACATTTTTAAAATCGTCTTTTTTCCTTGGAAGGGGGAGGGAGAAGATATATTTCATCATCTGATTCATTTCACAAATGTCTGAAACAGCCAAGATCGAGCCAGACCAAAGCCAGGAGCCTGGAACCTGGGTGTCCCACATGGGTGGCAGAGACCCAGGTACTTGAGCCATCACCTCCTGCTTCTCAGAGAGTGCATTAGTCCGGAACTAGAATCGTTAGTGTAGTCAAGACTTGCTCTCAAGCACTCTGATATGGGGTGTGAGTATCCAAGTGGTGGCTTAACCACTGAGTCAAAAACTTACTCCTAGATAATTTTTTTTTTGACAGGCAGAGTGGACAGTGAGAGAGAGAGAGAGAGAGAAGGTCTTCCTTTGCCATTGGTTCACCCTCCAATGGCTGCTGCGGCCAGCGCACCGGGCTGATCCGAAGCCAGGAGCCAGGTGCTTCTCCTGGTCTCCCATGGGGTGCAGGGCCCAAGCACTTGGGCCAACCTCCACTGTACTCCCAGGCCACAGCAGAGAGCTGGCCTGGAAGAGGGGCAACCGGGACAGAATCCGGCGCCCCGACCGGGACTAGAACCCGGTGTGCTGGCGCCGCTAGACGGAGGATTAGCCTGTTGAGCCTCGGTGCCGGCCCTCTAGATAATTTTTGATTTTGTAGTTGGCAAAACTGGTTTTACTTTTTATCCTGATAATATTGATAAAAATGTACAAAGGTAATGTATATCCTAAAATTAATTCTTCAATAAGTAAGAAAAAGCAATTGGGGATTGGGTTCCTTTGTAGATTTAAAGAGTGTCATCAAATTTTGGTCTCAAAAAATTCCACTGTAAAATTAGTATTTTTTACTAGTTTTTAAGTTTAATTCAGTGTTCCTTTTTATTTTTAAAATTATTTATTTATTTATTTGAAAGGCTTAGAGAGAGACAGAGACAGATAATGAATCTGCTGGTTCACTCTGCAAAGGCCTGAAAGGGATGGGCTGTTCAAAGTCCAAACCAGGAGCCAGGAACTGCATCCAGGTATCCCAATGGGTGGCAGGGGCCCATATGGGATGCTGGTGCTACAAGTGGTGGCTTAATCTGCTGTACCACACACAGGGTAATTCAACATTTCACTTAATTTTAGCCAAAAGGTTGAGAAGTGTTAATTCAGCATTTCAATATCAGGTTGTGTGGTAATCAAAATTTCACAGGAAATTACACAAATCTCACTAATGCAATCATGTGCACTTTTGAAGAAGTAACATGTCTTTGTTCACTATTTCATCTCCAATGTTTTGCACAATAGCTGTTTTGTTAGAAGAGCTCAGTTGAACCCATAGAATTAAATGATTTATTGTTATTGTCACGTTGTATCTGTTCTTGGGCTGTATTAATGTACCTGCTCAATTTCCTCTGCTCTGAGCCTCAGAACTTCATAGGACAAAACTTTTACTTAATCTTTTGAGGCTTTCTAGTCCTAGACTTTACTTTTATTTTTGTTTTAAAGATATACTTATTGATTTGAAAGGCAGAGTTAAAGAGAGAGGGAAGGAGAGACACACAGACCTTCCATTTGGTGATTCACTCCCCAGATGCCCAACAATGGCCAGGACAGGCCCATGCTGAAGCCAGCAACTCCATCTGAGACCCCCACACGGGTGGCAGTGGCCCAGGAACTAGGGCCATCCCCTATGCTTTCTCAGGGAGCTGGATCAGAAGTGGAGCAGCCAGGACTTGAGCTGGTGCCCATTTGGAATGCTGACAACACAGGTGGTGGCTTAACCAGTTGTGCCACAACACTGACCCAGAGTCCTAGACTTTAGATGACCATTTCTGCCCCTGGAAATCCCACCCTAATGTTAGTACCACGACCAGAAGCCCTATTAGGTTTACCCATACAACACTTCAGAGAATATCAGAAAAATCTTGATAGCTAGGAAGAACTACAAGGAATATCCATCCACAAACCAGAAAATCCTCTGCTGGTCTTAGTTGTTCTGTGTTGTGTTTCTTCCCTCAAGTTGTGAAGGCCTTTTTAAATAGAGGTAAATGATACTACTTAACTTATAGTGAAATGTATTGATTTTTTCTCTGCTTCCTCAAAGGTGACCTCCAGGCAATTGTAGACTCTAAATTATAGCAAGGCAAACAGATATTATGGAATTAACTCAGAAGTTTGAAATCTATCAGCCAGTTAATTCCCACCTCCCTTTACAGTCCATTAAATACTCTATTTTTAATTGAAGTTATAATATTTATTTTCTCATTCTCACCTGTTTGGGTATGCTACATTTCTTTAGTAATTTCTCTAGAGATTTAGGCTTGGAATAAATTTTTTTCTTTCCAATATCTTTAGTGTATTTGTCCTTTTATTCAAGTATGTTTGGAAGCTGTCTAAAATCTACTTTTTAAAATTCGGAATAAACTTTTTGAGAAAGTGGAAAATAGTTCATATGGAAAAGACACTATAAACTTATTTATTCATTGATTTGAAAGGCAAAGATGGTTGAGGGGAGAGGAGAAGGGAGGGAGGGAGGAGGGAGGGAGGGGGAGAGAGAGAGAGAGAGAGAGAGAGAGAGAGAGAGAGAGAGATTGATTGATTAACCATCTCTGGTTCACTCCCCAGATACCTGCAATGGCCAGGGATGGGTTAGGCAAGATGAGAAAACTCAGTTCAGGTTTTCTTCATGGTAATAGGGACCCAACCACTTGAACCATCACCTGCTGCCTTCCAGAGTGCACTATTCCAACAGGAAGCTGGAATAGGTAGCAGAACTGGAACTCAAATCCAGGCATCTGGTATGGAATGCAGCCATATTAGACTCCAAGGCCAAATGCCTAACCCAGATTTCATTACTAAAGAGAGGCAAACAAATCAAGGTCCCTGCTTGTTCAGTACACGAGATACATAAATCCATGTCATAGCGGGGAAAGCTAGTACAAATAAAATATCTGATCCTAAGACTTGAGTCACACAACTGAATTGTTTGGGTTCACTTGTTCTCACAGTTAAAGTGATCAAAATAAAATGTTCATTCAGATCATTGTAAGGAAAAATAAAATAAATAAAAGACTAAATTACTATTTGTAGAATGAATGGAATATACACTTATGCTAATAATAGATCTAGTAATTAAATTTTTTTTGACAGGTAGAGTGGATAGTGAGAGAGAGAGAGACACAGAGAGAAAGGTCTTCCTTTTTGCCATTGGTTCACCCTCCAATGGCTGCTGTGGCCAGCGCATCTCACTGATTCCGAAGCCAGGAGTCAGGTGCTTCTCCTGGTCTCCCATGGGGTGCAGGGCCCAAGGACTTGGGCCATCCTCCACTGCCTTCCCGGGCCACAGCAGAGAGCTGGCCTGGAAGAGGGGCAACCAGGATAGAATCCGGCGCCCCAACTGGGACTAGAACCCGGTGTGCCGGTGCCGCAAGGCGGAGGATTAGCCTGTTAAGCCACGGCGCTGGCCCTAGTAATTAATTTTTACTTCCAACAGCAACTCTAGTCAGGAATTTTGTTTTTATGTATATTTTATGATCATCTTTTCAGTTTTATGTTTTTTGACTACAAACAAAAATTATTTTAGTTTTTGAGTAATGCAAAAATATTTAATCCACTGATTTAATCAATTTAAGCTAAGAGTCAGATAACATGTTGTAATTCTGAATGGTGCTAACTTAGTGTTAAGGACATTGCTCATTTATTCAGTAAGTGTTTCTTTAGTTTCTGTTATGAGCTAAAACCCACCTGTTCTCCAGCACTTATAATTCAATGTGGAGAAGATAGTAATAACTTCTACTCTTAAAGTTCGAAACCTTAGCAACCTCTTCATTAGTAAAAGAGCTATATAATTGTCATCCAGATAGTTATATATGTCCTCTAGTCTTTAATATGAATTTGTATTGAATATCTCATTTATTTCTTAGTTATTGACATTCAAATGCTTTATACATAAGCTTTACTATATAAAATTCTAGGTTGTTGGCTGGGGATAAGATAAGTGGAATATAAATAATAAAGAGAGTAAATGAAATATTGGCCAAAGAGTCCCTCCTGGTAATTTAGAAGTAGTGGCAAATTTCTTGATTTTTTGCTGCTTTCATATTTCCAGAACGTTCCTAATAAGAAATTTCATTCATACTGATCTAGTGCTATCCTTGTTTTCTTGTGTGTAATTGAACTTACTGAAGTAACTGACTCTTATATTAGATACATCACTTAAAATGCTGTGTTCCTTGGAGAGTTGCCCAGACAGCTATGTAGATTAGCTTAGAAATTTCTTGTTTTTCTTTTTTTATTGGCATAATTATGACTTTCATTTTTGACAGAATTAATAGAAAAGAGATCACTGAAAGACTCATTATATGTGGTGAATAAGGGAAGCAATTAATATTCTTTTATAGATGAAATTTATAATTTCCACATGCTTTGATTCTATAATATTTCAATATATAGCTTATTAATATTTTTCAATGGATTCATTAGGATGATTTAAATTAAAGAGCACTGATGTATCTGTTTCACAGCTTGTGTCTAAATGTTTAATCCACATACTTGAAAAATTTGAATAAAGATAACAGAAGTCTAGTTTCAAAGCGAGTGTTTAAAGTAAGCCTCTTTGGGAATAATAATTTTTAAAAGACTATTAAATATGTCAATTATAAATAAATTCCAACTATGGTGAGGATGATGAATATGCATATATTTAAAAAATAATATTTTCAAATATTTCTACCTGAAAATAAATGTACTGATATAAAGAATTTGCTATGTGGTATGGAGTGCTAAAAAGTGAGGCTTCTTTCTAGGAACTGATTCAATCATTGTTCATAAGAAAATCATGAGAGCTTTCCTAGCCTAAATTTTCATTGTAAAATTAGCATTTAGTAAATATATTACAATTCCTGTCCAGCTCTTTCAGTGCATGTGTCGACGATTCTCAGATTGAAGGTTTAGTAAAAGCTATAGTGGGAACCTCACATTTAAAAGCTATCTATTTTGAGATAAATATATGGAATAATAGACCATCAATGCCATTTGAAAAAGGTCAAAATAATGATGGCAGGTTGCAGAAGTAACAATAAATTCTTGTCCTTTCTGTACTAATGCCTTTGTAGTGTGACTTCCTAGAACCTAGTTGTAAAGATTGTGTCTATGTTCCAATCTCTTGAATTGGCTTGCCTGTGTGACTTCCTCTGTGGAGCCGAATTAAGAAGAAGCAGTGTTATACTAGTGGGAAGTTGAAACCCAAAGAGGCTTGGAAAACTTCTGTTCTGTTTTTGAATCCTAAGAACAAGGCTAGGCTCTGGCATGAATGAATGGCCATATGGATCCTACGATAATTATTCTCAGCAGTGGGAGCAAGCCCAACCAAAATTGGCATAGCTGCCCTAGCAGCTGACTTCAGCTGCCTGACTGAATGCAGCTTGTACCAGGACTACGAGGCTTAAAAAAACCAAAATGCCAACCCCCCAGATAATGAGCTGATTTCTATTTTAAATATACCACTATGTTTTGGGATGTTTTGTTATGCAGCAAAAACTAACTGATGCATCTACCAAGTCTTAATTTCTCCAAGACAAAAATAATAATTATTGTAGAACAGACACAAATACGAATTCAAAATAAATTCCACTCCCATAATTTTGTATTCTAATAACTATTGTGAGGAATGAACACAAGAAACTGCTTCATGGAGTAGAACAGTGGTACAATTCTATAAGAAGGGAGCAGGAATCAGAAGAAAAGAGGAGGACTGCATGCTGATAAATTTTAAAAAATTTATATTGTATACTTCGGCCAGCACTGCGGCTCACTTGGCTAATCCTCTGCCTGCTGCGCCAGCACCCTGGGTTCTAGTCCTGGTTGGGGCGCCGGATTCTGTCCTGGTTGCTCCTCTTCCAGTCCAGCTCTCTGCTGTGGCACGGGAGTGCAGTGGAGGATGGCCCAGGTCCTTGGGCCCTGCACCGGCCTGGGAGACCAGGAGGAAGCACCTGGCTCCTGGCTTCAGATCTGCGCAGTGCGCATGCTGCAATGCGCTGGCCGTAGCGGCCACTTGGGGGATGAACCATCGGAAAAAGGAAGACCTTTCTCTCTATCTCTCTCTCTCTGTCTAACTCTGCCTGTCAAAAAAAAATTTACATTGTATACTTCAACATTTCTGAAAGTAGATTTGAAAAGATTTAATCACAAAATGATAAGTAGGCTAGGTGATGAATGTATTATTTAACTTTAATAATTTCATAATGTAAACATCAAAATATTACTTGTCTCTCATAAATATATATGATTTTATTTATTAAATAAGTTTAAAGAATCAAAAACTATAGAATGAAATTGCTACTCTTGGGCCAAATTATTTTATTCCTATACTAGAAAATATCCATTTATTGGGACAAAAAAGCAACCCCCAGGATGCTCTTAAATCATTTCTTTCTTGTTTTAGCCCTTCTAGTTTTATTTCCAACAGTTCTCTTAGATGATTTGTTAAACATTTTGGTGTGCATTTTTAAGTTCTTATATGGAAAATACAATTTATTTTGAATTTTTGTTGCTTTTGTAATTACGAAGAGAACTTATATCTCTGTTAGTACATTTCCATTTCATCAACATGACTTGACAGGTACTATCATGCTGCAAAGCTATATAACAGACTGAATACAATTATAAAAAGCAAAATGTCTTTTGACATATCAGTGAGAAAGCATTCCATGAAGCAAGCTGAAATTACATATTTTATATAGCCAATATGGAATCTAGATTTTTTTAAGTCAACTCCATTTCTAATAACTGTCCTATTATACTCACTAACATACCTCATGATTGTCAGACAATGCATTCTATTTTCATTTGGAAAGATGTAGCCATCCTGTATTGATTATAACATCAGGATGAGTACATCTTTTTTTTTTTTTTTTTTTTTGACAGGCAAAGTGAGAGAGAGAGAGACAGAGAGAAAGGTCTTCCTTTTTGCTGTTGGTTCACCCTCCAATGGCCGCTGCAGCCGGTGCATCGCGCTGATCTGAAGCCATGAGCCAGGTGCTTCCTCCTGGTCTCCCATACGGGTGCAGGGCCCAAGCACTTGGGCCATCCTCCACTGCCTTCCCAGGCCATAGCAGAGAGCTGGCCTGGAAGAGGGGCAACTGGGGTAGAATCTGGCGCTCCAACAGGGACTAGAACCTGGTGTGCCGGTGCCGCAAGGCGGAGGATTAGCCTGTTGAGCCACGGCGCCGGCCCAATGAATACATCTTAAAAATGGAGGTATTCATAGAGGCATTAGTCAGGGTTCTCCAGAGAAATAGAACTAAAAGGAAGTATGAGAATCAGTTGTAGAAGCCATAAAGTCCCTTGGTCTACTCTTTATTGACTGGAGAGCCAGAGAAAGTGGTGGAGTAATTTCAGTACAACTCCAAGTGTTTGAGAACTGGAGTGAGTGCTGGTATAAGTCCCATGTTTTGAAGGCCTGCGAACCAGGGACTCTGATATCTGAGGGCAGGAGAAGATTGACATCCAAGCTCAAGAAGGGAGAGGGAATTCTCCTGCCTCTACCTTTTATTCTAATGGTTCCTCATATAATTGGATGAAGCCCACCCACACTGGTGAGGGAAATCCTTACTCAGTTTACAATTGAAACACTCGTATCTTCTGAAAACACCCTCACAGTCACACAGCAAACTAATATTTTATTTACTACGTGGACATCCCTCAGCTTACTGGAGTTAACGTGAATGAACCATCACACATCTGTTCCTTGTTATACCCTGTCAGGGGACTGAATGCCACCACTGCCTGGGGAGTCAGTTTGGAGGGTTGGTGGAAGTAGAGAGAGGAAGGCAGAAGACAAGAGCGGAGAGGGTTCTAAGGTTAAAAAGATTAGAAGAAAAATATAAATACATCTGAGAAGCAGTGTCCATGGAGACAGGCTCAAAGTAGAAAGGGAGTACAGACAAGAATGAAGAAGACAGAAGTGGAGATACAGAATGTAGCACATTCTTCATGAATGTTGGATTATAAAAGCGAACATCAGGTTATTAGACAGCTGAAAGAGAAGGTGGTTCCTTTGGTTTGGCTATTTTTAAAGATGGAAACTGTCCGTGTCTTCATAAACTGATGAAACGTTACTGTGGAGAGAGAAAATTAAATGATCCAGGAGGAAGAGGGGGGCATTTGGCAACAAAGCCGTCGATGAGATGAGAGCAGAGAGGCTCCGGAATTATAGACATTGCTGAGAATTCTGCCAGCTCACTGAGCCATCTGTAGGACAGCATGGGCTCTCAAAGGGGCCTTTAAACTGGAACTCCAAGAACATTATGCAGTCACATCTTAGTGGACAAAATATTCTATTAAAAATAGAATCACCAGGAAGAATACATAAGAGTATATTTCTATCTACATGTCCCTGAAATTTTCCTTTATAATTTCTTTTCAAATGTTACATTTTCTGTATTCTAAAAAGCTGCTTTTTAAGTTGAAAAAGGTTTTTAAAATATTTTTAATCTAAAAAGCTTTTTTTGTGTTATTGAATACTTTCAGGTTGTGGCTATAACTAATCATTAGCTTCAGGTTTTTTTTTTTTTTTTTTTTTAATCATCAAAAGTATAGTGAATCCAAGGAAGAAGAAAAGAAAAGATGGAATCTGAAAATCAAGTGTCCTTTTGATACCAATTACCAAAGGTGTTTTTTACAATTTTGAAAATATGAATTGTTATTACCCATCCTCTTGCAGTTGATATTTTTGCTCCACAAGATACCTGCTATTCTTGGACACAGCACAAACATTTTATCAGCTATTTGAACATTATGAATAAAAATAACTGATTCAATCTTAACTCATTTAATTTAATTTTCATTTTCCTTCTCCATTTTCCAAAATCTGTAACAATTTTTTGTTTTAAAGTTTCATCTATATTTTTTGCTAACCTGCTAAGAGTGAATCACATTTTTAATTTATTTGCCTTTTTTATACTTCAGTTTTGAAACTCATGTTACAATCTAGAAAAATTGGTTATGACAACCAAGTTTAAAGTTTTGATAAGAGAATATTTGAGAGTGTCAGTTAATATCCCTGGCAGGGGGACATTCATTGAATGAGATAAGAGGAAGTTGGAGGATAAGGAAGAGACCCTTTAAGGCTAGTGACTCTGAGCATCAGAATATTTAGATATGTATTTTGACCTTGAAAAATGTTTTTATATATACCCCACGGATCAAACATTATTCCTTGAGTAGCAAAATGTCAGAACTAAAAGGAAGCTTAGAGATCACTTATCTTCTTTAGGAAATGAGAAAACTGAGGTTTGAGGACTTTGCCGAGGTCATACATACGGATCAGGTTGATTCTCCAGAAAGCAGTGTTTGACAAAGAAATGATGATGCCAGTGTCAGCAGGTAGGGTGAAACCTGTCCATGAAAGGCCTTCCCACCACACATAAAGAATGTGATAGACACAACATGCCCAAGTGAGTCCAATCACAAGCTTCTGCTCACCTCACTGTCATCTCCAGACTAAATGCTTATTATCATTAAGAAAAGTGCCAATATACCCTTACCAATCCAGCACATGTGACAGAATCTTGACCTGAGACTTGTGAACTTACTGAGGTACATAGGAGACCTGCCTTATTTGGCTCTCTGCCCTGCTCTTGTTCCTGAAATTCTCCCTGCAATATTGGTATGATAGTCCTTTCCAAATATGTGCATGATGCACACTGTTCTACAGTCTCTCCCCTCATCTCCATGCTCCCACCATCCAGAGACAAATAAACAATCTCATTGTGAAAAGAAAATATAATATGAATTAAGAAAATAGGGGATATACAAATTCATCTCTAAAAACCTTGGCTGGCGCCGTGGCTCAATAGGCTAATCCTCCACCTTGCGGTGCCGGCACACTGGGTTCTAGTCCCGGTCAGGGTGCCGGATTCTGTCCCGGTTGCCCCTCTTCCAGGCCAGCTCTCTGCTGTGGCCCGGGATTGCAGTGGAGGATGGCCCAAGTTCTTGGGCCCTGCACTCCATGGGAGACCAGGAGAAGCACCTGGCTCCTGCCTTCGGATCAGCGCAGGGCGCCGGCCTCAGCGTGCCGGCCGTGGCGGCCATTGGAGGGTGAACCAACGGCAAAGGAAGACCTTTCTCTCTGTCTCTCTCTCTCTCACTGTCCACTCTGCCTGTCAAAAAAAAAAAAAAAATTCATTGCAGTTCTAGTCCTACATAGTTTAAAATCAAAACAATCAATCAAATGCACACAGGAAATATTTTCCAGGTAATAATTAAATAGGACAAAATAAGTCAGCAAGGGAATCCTTTGGATTCATTCAGAGTTGTGATTTACTTTTCAAAGGACACAGGAAATGGAAGCTGTGTTCCTAAGGAATAATTGGAACTTGAGTAAGCTATTGCATTTTTTTCTGTGGATTTATCTGACTCTGTTACCTGTTGTAAACTCTGTGGCATACTCATCTATTCCCTCTCATCTTCATTTCGACATTGCCAACAGAAATTAGGATTGAACAGCCCAAACAAAAGCTATCACTAGAAAAATTATGTGAAAGTAGACATTTGACCTAGTGGTTGAGATGCCCATAACCCATATTGGAGTATTTAGGTTCAATATCCAGCCCAGCTTCAGGTTCCAACTTCCTGCTAATGCAGACCTGGGGAAGCCGTACGATGGCTGAAATATCTGGGTCCCTGCCGTTTACTGGGAGACCTGGATTGAGTTCCCAGCTCGCAGCTGTTGGATGCTCTGATGGAGTGAATCAGCAGATGTTAGCTCTGTTTCTCTCTCTCTCTCTGCCTCTCAAATAATTTTTAAAATAAATTATGCAGAGTTTTCCTCAGGCTCTCAAAAATAGTAAAAATACTAAAAGCAGAGGTAATGATGTAGTCTTCAGACACAAATGCAGTAAAATATGTCAGGAATTAATAAGTAACATCTTTTGCAGTTTCTTCATCTTGTGTTTTAAATGTGAAAACAAAATCCTTTGCTTCACTTTGTGCACATACTAATTAGACAATTTTTCAGATATTATTCATTTAGGCACATGGAACTAATTAACAGCTAACCCAGTTAGCAGGCTAAAATGAAGGTGATGTTTTTGCTAATACAGGGTTGTATTTTTGAATTTGAACAGGAATACTTTGAGAGCCACTTGGTCTTACATGACATAAAATATTTTTGTGCTTTTTAAAGTCTTTCTGATATTGCTACTATACTCTTTCCTAGGAGACCAGAATATAATTCTGATTTCATTTTTTTCAAAATGATCTTCATCTCCCTTTATTGGAAAATGTCACTTTATCAATCCTTTAGCAATAAACTCCTGCTGCAGCTTGACCTCTCTCTGTAACTTTCATGACTTTACAATTCATCCTTTAAGTGGAGCTGTCATTTTGGTATGATCCTTGGTTTAATCCTGTTAAACTCCTGCAAGTACCCCATTTTATATATGTTGAACATTCAGTTGAAATGTAAGACACTTTCACAATCCATTTTTCACTTTCAAGGCTGCTACTGCAGAGTAGATTCTCCATTCACTCTTTCTGAAACTGGGGCTTTCCAAGCAGGTTGACATGCCTGAAATTGTCTCATCATTCCCTTCATTTATTTTACTTGTAATTTCTTTATCTGTTCCCATTTCAGATGGTCCTAGGAGTGTCTTGAAACATACTTTTCATTGCTTATAGGATAGTAAAATTCATCTCAATTTCTAACAGGAGCAAAAGAGACACCCCTTTGTCTTGTAGGCAAACAGAACAAATCATAGACTGGGTTACATTTCGATCCTATCACTTATAAGCTCTAAGACTTGGGAAAATCACTTTAACTCCTTTGATTTATCAGTATCATCCACTTCAAATAATTGTCAATAAGTCAATGAATCCATTGAGAATAATGCTTGCAGATAGAGCCACCATTTGTGTTACTACACTGTTTATCTCATAGAAGATGAAAGTTCTAAAACGTGTGAAGCACTTCATCTGTGACAAGGACTGTTCTCGGTACTTCACATTTATTTAAGAATGTTGCCATTAAGGTTGCTTCAAAGAAAGAATGAATTAGTATTTGCTTATATGTTGTGTAGAATCTTGTTCATATAAACATAAGAAATATATTCAGTCCTTCTGCAAGTTTCACTGTCTTCCTCTGAAAAGGAGGATAATAATGTCACTTAATTTTAAGATTACTTTGAGGTTTAATGAGATCATTTAAAGATCTTAGCAAAATATCTTACAGATAGTAAACATTCAATAAAAGTTAATTAACAGTAGTTGTAGTCACAGTGGTGATGGTGGTAAAGGTAAGAGGCAGAAATTTTCAGCTTATGAATAATTCATGCTCTCCAAATGCTTCTAACATTTCTAATAATATATATACCTAAAATGTGTATTTCATTTTAATGTCTTTTTTGTATGATGTTGTTGATTAGATGTTCAGGAAGACCCACAAAATCTATTTAACCTGTAATGGAGCTGTGTTGTCTTATTAACAGTTCTCTCATCCTGAAGTGCCATCCCTGTACAATCATGGTTTTACCATTTAGAGTTTCAGATATTTCCATGAAAACTCAAATGAACCAATTTCAACAATGTGTCTTAAAGAAGAAAAATATTCTGTAATAGTGTGCCTAAACTGAAAATGACATAAAGATATGGAGATTCTGACCTGATAAATGTTGAGCTTCTAATGCACCTGGTTGCAATGAGCACACAGTGCGATAACTATAGAATATATTCTTGTACAATATATTTTTATAAATAAAAAGGTAGAATAAAGTATTGTGAGTGTTATAACCATAAAGAAATAAAAATGTTTGAGGAAACAAATGTTTATCATGATTTTACCATTAAGCAATATATGCATATATAGAGATATCACATGATATCAATTTTATGTGTCATTTAATAAAAACTTTAAAAAGGGGGACATTTATCCAATTGAAGTGGAGATAATAGACGTCTATTCTCAGTTTCAGAAATGAGGACCACACATTAGTGCTTTAGTCAGTTATCTCAAGCTGAAATTAGAAAGCAAGAAGGATTTTTGTTTGTATATCATTGGAAATATGTTTCTTTATTTTCAGCCACAATTCCATGGCCTGAATATTCTAAATATTTTATTTGTACATTTATCTTTGTTTTCACTCTTTCGTTATAGTCTTAATTTTAGGGCATTCATTTTCTTATTAAGGTTATCACCAAAACCTGATAACTTAAAGATTTATCTATTTATTCAAAAGAGTTACAGACAGTGAGAGAGAGAGAGGGAGAGAGAATGAGACCTTCCACCCATAGACTCACTCCCCAAATGTCCCCAACAGCTGAAGTGGGCCATGCTGAAGCCAGGAGCCTGGAATTCCATCTGCATCTCCCATGAAGGAGCAGGGTCCCAAGCTCTCAGGGCATCAATTGCTGCTTTCCCAGGCACATTAGAAGGGAGCTGGATAGGAAGTGGAGCAACCAGTACTGGAACCAGAGCTCCTACGGCATTCCAGTGTTGCAGATGAAGGCTTAACCCACTGCGCCATAACGCCAGTCCTTACTGGTTTTCTTTTTATGGAATTTTACATAAATAAATATATTGTTAAGTTAGTTAATAGTATCTTTTATTAATCTGTGCAAATTGTGTAGGAAGGACGATTTCATAAGCTCACTTAAACTTCATATTTTTGTTCAACTAAGAATTCTGACTCTTGTTTCAAGTAATTTTATATTCTGGACCTATAAATGTGACCACAGAAAGATTCTATTGTTAATTCATTGCTTTTCAAAGTGCTCTTCTTTGGAATTTGTGGAATAAGAGATGATTTTAGATAGTGCATAACATTTTTTTTTTCAAAATATGGATTTATTTGAAACGTATTAGTGAATTGAAAATAGTCCCTTGGCCGGCGCCATGGCTCAACAGGCTAATCCTCCGCCTTGCGGCACCGGCACACCAGGTTCTAGTCCCGGTCGGGGCGCTGGATTCTGTCCCGGTTGCTCCTCTTCCAGGCCAGCTCTCTGCTGTGGCCCGGGAGTGTAGTGGAGGATGGCCCAGGTCTTTGGGCCCTGCACTCCATGGGAGACCAGGATAAGCACCTGGCTCCTGCCATCGGATCAGCGTGGTGCGCTGGCCGCAGCGCGCCGGCCGCGGCGGCCATTGGAGGGTGAACCAATGGTAAAGGAAGACCTTTCTCTCTGTCTCTCTCTCACTGTCCACTCTGCCTGTCAAAAAAAAAAAAAAAAAAAAAAAAAAAAAAAGAAAATAGTACCTCAATGGGGCCGGTGTTGTGATATAGTGGGTTAACACCCTGTCCTGGGGCGCCGACATCCAATATAGGCACTGGTTCTAGTCCCAGCTGCTCCTCTTCTGATCCAGCTCTTTGCTATGGCCTGGGAAAGCAGTAGAAGATGGCCCAAGCCCTGGCTGGGCCCCTGCACCCATTTGGGAGACCCGGAAGAAGCTCCTGGCTCCTGGCTTCAGATCAGCACAGCTCCAGCAGTTGCATCCAATTGGGGAGTGAACCAGTGGATGAAAGATCTCTCTCTCTCTGCCTCTCCTCTCTCTGTGTAACTCTGACTTTCAAATAAATAAATAAATAAATAAGTATTTTTTAAAAAAGAAAATAAGTGTTATATTATAAATATTATTGCTTAGATTATTGCAAAAAGTTATTAGATTTGAAGTGGGTTTAAAGAAAGTCCTAAGTGAACTTACAGATGTATGAGTATTAGAAATTTGGTGAATACAATATAGAATTTTTATAAACCATTCATGAAATCAAAAATCATTCAAGAAAAGTGGTTTCAAATTTCCAGCCAAGAGTTTTGTGGGCAAATTTGCCACACAGCCCTCTGTGGGAATGTGTATGTTGAAAAATACAGTGGCTGGAAGGAACTGAAAAGGTATAATCACTACATTCATAGTGATCAGCATGACAGAAAAGGGGAATAGTATTAAGGTGGTATTAATACTCAGTAAGCACACAAATAAACTTTATCAGCAATTATTTTATGACCAAGTAAAATTAAGCAAATTTCCTTGCTATAGGTTTTAGAACTTTCCTCCTTAAAAATTCCTATTAATATTTTAATAAAGCAAAAAATTTGGGGAATATAATAATTGCCAGTTTAGTTGACTCTTTCCATCAAAATTTGTTGAAGAGATATCCAGTAAAAATATAAGGAGTGACTAATAATTGAGACCTTATATATCATTATTATTAATGAAAGAAAATCCATTCAATCTAAAGACTGTTGGCACTCCAATATGGATTCCAAAGTACTGGGTATATAAATAAGACAAAATGTAGTAGTGTAAGAATATGATATGAGCCATCTATCTATACTCTAGTAATATGAAGGTTACAGTATTGTGAAATAATTAGCAGTGCCTATTACAAGTAGGTGTTTGGTAGCATTTTTGCTGTTTGTTATTATGCATCTATCTATCTATCTATACATTTATTTTGCCTTTACATACACATTGTGCTTGACTTTTCTTCACATACATGTTTGTACATGCATACCTGCCTTTGGGGTAGTAAGGAGGGACAGGTGCTCATGAGAGAACAGCCTGAGAAAGCACAGATGACATTAGAATGCTCAGTATTGTCAAGAATCAACCAACCAAACAAAACAAAACAAAAAACAAGGGAATCTCAATAGGGAAAAAGAGCATAGCATACATGAAATGTCCACCAAAAACATGATGTAATCTGTTTCTGGATGGATGCTGGAGTAGCAATGCGGAAGAACTTTACGTGTTTCTCCAAGGTTCTGTGTTTATAGTAGAAGTGATGTCACTATAGTGTTAACTAGAGAAAGTTGAGTGCAAATAACCTCTCTTTGTACCCAAAGAAAGCCCGCCCCTGGCAGGAGAAAATGACATAGAGGAGCAAGTGGTACATTTCTTTCAAATCATTCAGCAACTTGATTTTTGTGAAATATTCTAGCTTGTGAAATAATAAATATTTTAGGAAGTCACAGACTATCAAAGCTATCTGACTATAGCCCTACTCCATTATACATTCCCAGAAATAGTTTTTGTCTATTACTAACATTTACTTTGCAGGTATTATATATCAGTTCCTTTGACACAAATGTAAACAAAATGATATCATCCCTACTGTTATGAAACTAGTAACCAAGCAGTTTAAAAAAGAAGAAAGAATATTTTGATTCCTTGGCTAATATAAACTTTTTTTCTGCTAGATCACAAGTTCTATGAGAGTGGGGGATTTTTTTCTGATTTGTTCACTCATCTATGCAGAGCACCTAGGATATCATCAGTGTTCTACAAATTTTGTTAAAATGAATACGCAGGCGGCCAGCACTGTGGCTCACTTGGTTAATCCTCTACCTGCGTAGATGGTACCTGGGGTTCTAGTCCCAGTTGGGGTGCTGGGTTCTGTCCTGGTTGTTCCTCTTTCAGTCTAGCTCTCTGCTGTGACCTAGGAAGGCAGTGGAGGATGGCCCAAGTGCTTGGGCCCTGCACCAGCATGAGAGACCAGGAGGAAGCACCTGGCTCCTTGCTTGGGATTGGCGCAGTGTGTCGGCTGTAGCGGCCATTTAGGGGGTAAACCAATAGAGGGAAGACCTTTTTCTCTGTCTCTCTCTCACTGTCTAACTCTGCCTGTCAAAAAAAATGAATATGCAGGCATGTGTTTTAACACCTTCAAATTAAAAAATAGTTTCAGATATAAGATTTTCATGCAGATAAATTCTACCCATTGTGTAGCAAGATGTGACAAAATAGGAAAATGGATACTACTTCACATGATGTATTGACTGCATTTCTATCTAATTTAGAGTTAAATATTGAGCATAAGAAATGGTCATTGGGTTGACCCCATAAAGTCTGGAGAATTTAGAATTATATTTTTTCTAAAACATTATACATGGAGAGATAAAAACTTTTCTCTCCATACTCGAAGTCAATATCTAAAGAATATTTAGTTAAATTTCATAACTTGAATAGCAAGCACAATTGTCATAATTGCATTTATGAAGGAAAAGAGAGATACCTGGTTCTAGATCTTTTGAAATACGGAACTGGACAGTGGGAGAGACAGAAATGGAATGGTTATAACTGATTGGTTTAAGAGAATATCTTATTAGCCATAACCACTCAGAGTACCATGGATATCAAACTACATTTCAGGAGGAAATGCAGAATTCTAATTCCATCCAGTCAGTAAAGAGATCTTAAATCATCAAAGATCAGAAGTTGATTGATGGGGGGAGTCAAGATGAAAACCGAGACTGTCAGACATCAGAACACATTTTCTAACCATCTTACTACACTGTGACTAGCAACTGTTCTGTTTTTCACAGTTCTCAGAATTTCCGCACAAACTGTACTCTCCAGACCTTTCACAATCCAGTCTTCCTCCTGTAGTTGCTTTGAGAACTGACCTTGTTATAGGTAATAATTTTGTTTCCTTTTTTTCTGTGTGTGTGTGAAATTCATCTTCTTTGTGATGCTAGCTGCTCAGAGAACTGTGGCCTTCTGTAGCCTTAGTAACATCACAAAAATTGTGCTGTGCTGTTGTTACTGCAAGTGAATGAGTTCCATTCACGTAAATGATAACTCTCACCTGTGAAACACATCTGACATCTGGCAATAGGAAAACCATTCATAAACGAACAGCACCCAGTCCACTCAAGTTTCCTCTTCATGCAGTTTTCTGTCTCGCATCTCTCTCCTCCACACTTTAACGCTGACTTCACACTCTAGTATTGTTCCCTTATGCTATTACTATTCTGAGGAACTTACAGTATACTGTGTGTAAAAATGAATCAAACTGGTTCATATTTACCACTTTTTCAATGTGATCATAGCAAGCTATTTTCTCTGAGCCTCCCCCCACCTTTCTAAAGAAAAAATTATATGAATGAAGATAATGATAGCTACTTTACAATTTTTATGCATATATATGTGTATATATATATATATATATATATCATGATGTGACCAATATAGTACTCGTCAGAAAATAGATGAAAAATACATGCATCCATTGTGCTCACTTGTAGCATCACCACTATGGATTATATACTTGTTGGCTATTGATCTTGGAACACTTTTCATCTCCTAGTAACTACTAATTTTGGCTGTCTTGTTACTTGGTGTTCCTCAGTTAATTTTTAAACCAACATGGCTTCTGATAATAGCTCCTGTATTATGAAAACAAATCTAGAGAGGAAAAGCTGTCAGAAATTTTAAGAAGCCTTATCTACATTTGGTTAGCCCATTTCAAAATATTTCATGCTTTTGTCTGCTCTTCACACATTAACACATTCACATCAGATATTCTCCTTCCTAAAAAGGTGTTTTATTTCAGTGTATTTCTATATACCTTCTGAGTAATCTGAAGAAGTCAGTTTCCATATACATGAACCTAATTGTGTACTGAATGAGAAGATGAGTACAGTAGACTTAAAGTCTTGTGATATGTATGGAAAGAATACATCCAGCACATGTCTCAGAATAGAAGAGGAAACTGGGGAGGAGGGAATTGGAAATAGCAGTTAAAATTTCTGATGTTGTGGAGTAGTGGGTAAAGCCTAGCCACCTGCAACACTGTCATTCCATATGGGCACCAGTTTGTGCCCTGATTGCTCTACTTCCCAACTAGTTCCCTGTTAATGGCCCAGGAAAAGCAGCAGAAGATGGTCCAAATGCTTGGGCCACTACTACCCACGTGGGAAACCTGAAAGTACCTCTTGGCTCCTGGCCTTGGCTTGGCCCAGTCCTAGCCCTTGCAGTCGACTGGGCCAGTGAACTAGCAGATGGAAGATCTCTTGTCTTTCGATCTCTCTCTGTAACTCTTTCAAAAAAACAAAAAGTAAATCTTAAAAAAATGCAATTTCTAAATGCTTCACATAATCAATAAAGGCATGAAACATTTGGATAATGGAGCAGTGAAACCAAACAAAAATCAAAGGCAGCCTTGTTTTCTGAGGAGTAATGTTATCCTCAAGACATCCAAACAATTTATACTATATTGATAAAATTTTTGACTCCAGGCCACAATGTGTTGTAAAAAGAATAGAATGATGCTTTATAAAACTTGATGAATTTCACTAGTCTTGTCTTGGGAGTTTTCTGCATTTGTTTATTTTGTTAAGATAATGGGTTTATTCGTCATTTAGTTTACCTTATTTTCTGTAAGAGTTCATGCTCCTGAAAACTTTCCTAAATGATAGAGAATTTTCAAATGTGAGCTTAACTTGCATGATAAGTTTTGAACCATATTTTAACTAGAGCAACCTAAATTTGGAAGCAATTTGTCATTTTTTTTCCTCGATAACACAGCATATATTCACATAAGGCACACGTCTTGAGTGGATGTCTGGCCCAGTAGCTAAGATGACATTTAGAATGCTCACATTTCATATCAAAGTGCCTGGGTTAGAGTCCTACTTCTTCCAACTCCAGCTTCTTGCTAATGCATACACTAAGAGGCAGCTTGTGATGGGTCAGATACTTAAGTCTTTGCCACCACATGAGAGATCTGCTATGAGTTTCTGACTCCTGGTTTCAACAAGCCCAAGCTTGGTTATCATGCTCATTTGGGGAATGAAACATATGGGAAATATATATATCTCTCTCTCCCTCTCTCTAAAAAAATGAAAATAATTAATAAAAAATTATAAAAGACATACGTTTTTCTTTAGAATTAACTGGTGCTAGAAGTATGTCCCTTGTGGTGTCAGCATGGAAAAATTTCTCTATCAAGTAGCATTGCAAAGAGGAAAGTTGTTTTCAGAGGAGAGACACCCTGTTACCCAAACTGTCACTTTCTTGTGTTCCTGGAGTCAGGAGTAACCCAGATGCTAATTAAACTGGGATGAATTAAGGTAAATTGAATCTGCCTGCACATCTGCTCCAGGTGTGTGAACAGGACCACAAGGCAGAACAGACACAGCTCACTTGACAAGAACTTTTGTCTACTTCCAAAACAGTCCCAGTGAGTCTCAGCATCACAGTTTATGGGATCTTTAGTCAAGAAAGGAAGTGAGAAAACCAACTGCCATCTTCTGCACATCCTGACACTACAGAAAAGGATGTGAAACAGGAATTCCATGTCTATAAAATGCCCAGGCTGCTTCCAAATTTAGGCTTCTCTAGAAAATAGACCCTGTGCATCTATTAAATTAAACCATTAGATTAATACTGAAACAGTCACTACCTGGTGACTGTATTCCACATAGATCAAAGAGTTATTCTGCAATATTATACTTTAGGTTGCATAAAATATCCACAAATTTTAATACTATCATTTATAGACTGAGTCATCTCTTTCTGGATAAAGCTCTGGCTTCCACTATACCTTTTATAATTATTATTTTAATTGTACATGTTTTTAAGGTACAAGGGGATTATTTGATACAAGTATAAGTGTATAATGGCCAAATAAGGATAATTATCATTTCCATCTCCTTCAACTTTTTAATGAAAAATTTTATCAACACATAATAATTGTAAATAATCTAGGGGCAACGTGTGATAATTCAATACATATATATATGTATGTATATATATAAAGTATATTGATAAAATCAGGATAATTAACATTTTTTCCCATAGTTACTTTATATTTGATGTCTTTGAGCTTCCTGTTTCTGCATGTTGATAAAATATATTAATAGGTTATTATGAACAATACTCTTCCTGTTGTGATGTACAATACTAGAACTTATTCCTCCTATCTCACTCTGTTTAGGCGTCTATCATCCAGCCTTTCTCCTATCTTCCCAGTCTTTTGGAATCATTATTCTATAATGAGATTGACTTCAACTTCCACTTATGAAAGAGAACATTCAGTATTTGTCTTTGTGTGTCTGGCTTTTTTCATTTAATGTAATGTCCTCTAGTTCTGTCGTTATGTTACAAATGTTAGCATATCATTATTTTCTCTGGTTGGATAATATTCTGTTATGTATACCTATCACATTTTCTCTATCCATCATCTATTTATGGTCATAGAGGTTGAATCCACAATTTCTGTTTCTTATATACCTTATTATAGGTAAAGTTGCAATTATTTATGTGTGTGTGTATATATATATATATATACACACACATATATATATGAGCATATGTACACTGGTACTCCAAACAGTTTGAGGATAAATGGAACTAAAAGATCAATTTATTTTGGTGCAAAAAGTTTTGAAATCCAAACATAGTTTTTTATAATATTCATGTCCATGAACTTTTTGGAGTACCCTCTGTGTGTCTGTGAATGTGTTTGTGTCTACACACATGAATATACCATACACTTATGATTATCTACTGAAACTACATTTCTGTAACTGAAATTTCTGGGCTAAAATTTTATGTTAAATTTCACTAAGTTGCCTATAGTCAATTTTACTTACTTTTTCTTTCTTTTTCTTTTTTTTTTTAAAGATTTTCTTTTCCTCTTTATTACATGCTATACTTTCCCTCAATGGGTCACAGCAATGATTTCAAAATATGAAAAGATAATACATTTACACAGAGAATCTCTAGTTAAGGAAAATTTAATAAAATATTTAAATTTGCATTTAACATTTTCGGAAAGAAACGCTATTTATTTTTCAGATAGATGCCATGTGACATTCTTCCTTTTTTTTTTTTTTTAAAAAAAAAGATTATTTATTTGAAAGAGTTACAGAGGGGAGACACAGAGAGAGGTCTTCCACTTGCTGATTCATTCCTCAAGTGGCTGTAATAGCTAAAGCAGAGCCAGGACAAAAGCAGGGCCAGGAGCTTCATCCGGGTCTCCCACGTGGGTGGCAGGGGAGTCCATCATCCACTGCTTTTCCCACATTATTAGCAGGGAGCTGAATTGTAAGTAGTTTCATAGATAAAAGATTTACTTGTTACACCACAATGCAGTATGTTATAAAAACATTAAATAACTAAGTAATAGGGAAGCAGAAACATGCAGAATAAGAATAATTATTAGCTTGTAATAATTGTAACAATTGGTACAAATCAAGTGCTAACTGTGTGGTCGGCTCTGATATTAATAGGAGAAAGACATGAAGAAAATCTGTACAAACTTTTTTTTACTTGTTAATATTCTCTCTGTGCTGATGGCACAGGGTATTAAAAACACCTTGTGTTCAAGAAGCAGGTTTACGTGTTGACACGTCATGATGTCTCACAGTGTTGAGAGATCAGTTATAGGTAATGAGGAGCCCTATCGTAGTCTGTTTTTGGTACTATGATAGAATAACTGAGAGCAGATAGAAAACATGAATAAAAGAAATTTATTTCTTACAATTATACAAGCTAAAAAGTTCAATAATGAAGAGCCACCTCTGGTGATGGCCTTCTTGTTGCATGACAATGTGGCAGAGGGTGTCACATCTTGAGGAGCCAGGCGTGTGCTGACTCAGGTCTCTCTTCTTCTTCTGGAGCCTCTCATCCCATCACTGGGGCCCCATCCTCATGCCCTCTTCTAACCCAAGAACCCCATTTCCAAACACTATCGACACGTGAATTTGGAGGTTGGGTTTCCAATATATGAATGGTTAGGGAACACATTCGAACCACAGAAAGCCCCAAAGAGTTTTTTTTTTCTTTTTTAACAAAAATATGATATTATTTAATTCAGTTGTAGAGGCATAAAGTAGAAAAGCAAGAGATATACCTAAGTTCAAAAAAAAAAAAAAAAAGAACAGAGGATTGTACATTAAAACAGAATAAGCTCCGGAAATATGGTAATTCCCAAAATATTTTTAGACACTCATCTAGTTGTTAGAATTCCTGCAAACAGTGGGATTGGCAGAGCTGGAATGAGAACATTTGGTCTTTGTGAGATCCCCGGGTGTCTCTGGCCATTACCTCAATTTTAGATAATACTTAGGACAAATATCTTCTTTCTCCCTTAAACTACATTCCATTCATCATCAGACTTTGAATGTAGGATGCAAAGAAGTAGTTAGGAGCTTGCAATTTTAGAAGGGTGAGACCAAAACAAGATAAGACAAAATAAAACCTTAATGTTAAGGTTGAATTATGAAAACTTTCCAATGTCAAATAAGTTTCTAGATTGGTATTAGTTTGAATAGAAGTGGCAAGCTCCAAATATTTGGGCTTCAAATTAAGGTCAAATGTTGATAAAATGACATATTTTCATAATGTAAAATGAGTCCCAGTTGGGGCGCCGGGTACTAGTCCTGGTTGCTCCTCTTCCAGTCCAGCTCTCTGCTGTGTCCTGGGGGAGCAGTGGAGGATGCCCCAAGTGCTGGGGTCCCTGCACCCGCATGGGAGACTGGGAGGAAGTACCCTGCTCCTGGCTTCGGATTGGCACAGTACGCCGGCCATGGCGGCCATTTAGAAGACCTCTCTCTCTGTCTTTCTCACTGTCTATAACTCTCTCTCTCACTGTCT
This sequence comes from Lepus europaeus, assembly GCF_033115175.1. NCBI lineage: Eukaryota > Metazoa > Chordata > Mammalia > Lagomorpha > Leporidae > Lepus > Lepus europaeus. The sequence goes on from NC_084845.1 coordinate 46,435,893, forward strand.
GACTCTGTCAGGCCAAAAAAAAAAAAATTATTTTTAAAAAATCCTCACCATTCCTCATTATATTTCCATGCCCTTTTGACAATTCTTGTCATCCAAGAGGCATATGTAAAACCATTTTTAATTGTAATATTTTCTTGTTTAAAAGTTTAGGCTACCACTCCTACTATCACATTCCTCAAATTAGTATTTTTGAGGCTTTCATTATATATTATCTTATAAAATAGTAACAGTAATAATATGCGTTTTTTTAATTTTTAAGACCTAACTTGAAAGAAGCCTCCTTCTTTTATGATTAATTTCAGATTCATAAATAATAGTATGGATGTCTTTTTCTTTGTAGGTTTGTATACAGGAACCACATAATTTTCAGCTTTGATTTCTTCATGGTATTTAAAATTTGCCTAATGTATTTTAGAGCTCAATAACAAATTTGCATGTCTTCATTATTTTTGCTGCCCAACAACAATGCTTCAGTTTAGTCACTGAAAGAAATTAATTTATTATGCCCAAAGATGCTGGAGCCAGGAATTCATGCAGGGCCCAGGGCGAGCCCATCTGTGTTTGACAATGTCAGGGTGCTTGTCTGAGAAAACTAGGGGCTGGGGGATCCTTTCAGTAAGGTGTTGACATCCACACTGGGCTGACTGAGAGATAAGAAGTGCCATCCAGACATCTTACTGCATCATGGCTTAGGGAAGACAGACTCCCTGAACTTCAGGGCTGTAAGTATAGGTGTTCTAGCAAATGTAGAGAGTCCCAGTGCCTTTTATGATCCTGCTCAGAAACTACTAAGTGGTCAGTTCTCTACCATTCTATGGGTAGAAGCAGTCACAACCCTGCCCATATCCAGGGTAAGGGCAAATAGACCCTTCCTCTGGTGAGAGATAGGAGTAACAAATAATTTTGAAGCCATGGTTTGAAATGCCACATCAAATTTCTACATGTGAAATGGTCATGGACACGATCCTGTACTTCTGATTCAAATACTTTTTTCTTCTCTAAATTTCTGATATGTCCGCAGTACTGTTAATGTAGAACAGCATGGATTTTTGAATAAGATAGGCCAGGTGCAAATCCTGGCTGTGTGATATATCAGTATGTGCCACTGGGTGAATTATTCAACACATCAAAACCTTGCATGACTCAATTATACCCTGGAGATAATAACAACTCAAGTAATTGAGATGATGATTAAATAAATGAAATAATATATATATATATAAAATACCTGAAACATAGTAAACACTAAATATTGAGTTTTTTGGTTTTTATCCTTCCCAATAGGGGCGGCAGTTATCTTACCATAAACTTATCTAGGATAAAAATCATCCAGTATGGAGACAATGTTTGTACTTACTAGAATAGAAGAGGAATTCATGGCAGTTATAGGAAAAGGGAAGGAAGATGTGATAAAATTTGGTATGGTGACAATAGTTTTATGGGTCTGGAGAACAAACTTCAAGTAGGAGGGGAGAAAAGATAATTCCGAAGACGTAACCATGGATAGAGTTTAAATCAAGATCTCTGTTCTTTATTTTTCACTCTTACTATTTCCATCCCAACAGACAAGTGATTTAATTATGTTTTGAGATAATTCCCTTGGTCCTCACTTGAGGTAATATGTCATGGAGCTCTCCAGTGGTCACAATGCAAAGAGTGGAGTTTTATCTTTGTTGCTCTGTTTGGTGCGCCACATTGGCAACTCAGGAAAGAACAGAGCAGGGGGCACAGAATATTAATCTCAGATCAGCAGGCTGATCAGGGAAGGAATATCTAGAAATGCTTATGAGGAAAATGACTCCAATTAATGTGATAGCTTATGATTATTTATGTTATTATTTTTGTTTCTTCTTTAAGGGGATTGATAACTTCATTTGATACTGGAAGCAAATAAATTTAACATGGGTTGGGAGAACTGAAAAACTGATTTTAGAAGATGTATTTCAAGTGGTGCTAAGAAGTTATTAATTATTCAAGGTTATATCTATCATGGAGCTCCCAGAGAGACCCTGTTTAACTCCCTACAGGAGAGATATTGCCTTTTAATGGGATTAGTCAACATTATCTTCAGTCACATTGTCAAGTCATCAAGTAACATGCACATAGTAATTATACCATACCTGTATAGTATTCAGAAATGCAAAGTGATATATTTTATCTGTGTGTGTGTGTGTGTGTGTGAAAGGGATGATGTATATATTATGTAGGTTGGTATAATATGTGCTAAGGTAATACTGATGCTAATATAGTACTTTGTGCCAAGTTTTATGTGTATTAACACATTTAATCCTCATCATAACACTGCAGAGTAGGGACATACTGTTATTGTCACTTTTTTACAAATCAGGAAATGGAGGCACAGAGTGGTTAAATATCTTTCTCATGGCTATACAGGTCATAAGTAACAAAACTATGATTCAAACTCAATATGAGTACATATTACACATAATATTTATTACACATATTAATAATATAGTACTTATAAATTACATATATAAACTCATGCATGTGTATGCACATATGTAGTTTTTGTTTATTGCATGTATAATAAGTTTATAACCGTTTAGATAGAAAGAGACCACAAGTAAAATTAAATGAACAAATACAGGTAGGTCTATTAGGATACATCCCTTCTGCTTCCGAGACCTCGGTGTTCTGTGGTAACTTCAAATAGACATTTGAAGTAGATCACTAGAGCAGAAGATTTTTAATGATATTTTATTGGTCATAAGACATTTACTATGTCTCATGAGTCAGGCAATGAACTAGTTCAAGCTTGAAGCAAAGAAAAAATAAACAAAACATTTTGCAAAAATTTTATTGTTTCTGGAATTGAAATAAATTTTCATCTTTTTACTCTACCCTCTCCTTTTCCCCTATCAATGATTTTTAAAAATATAACAGAATATCCTGAGGCAATTTCTTTTCAAGACTTATACCACTATTAGTAAGATGAGCGTTATGATTTATAGAAGAGAATTTTCTAATATTTATACATTCTTGGCATTAGGTTCTTCTCATAGGGTCATAAAATGCTATGGTTAGTTATCTAGCATGTTCACATAGTCTGCATGGAGGTAATGATGCCAGACGGTTGCAGAGGGAGGGCATGGGGAGAGGGAGTAAGCATGAAAATATTTCTTTTGATTTATTCAGCTGCTTAAGAATGTATGTTTTAAGATTACTAACATTGTAGTACAGTGTTGCAGTGAAAAAGGGATTCCTTAGAATTGTTCCACCTGAAGGGAGAAGAAGCTGGGGTATTTATTCTTTATCTCTACCCATTATTTGTGGAGGACTGTAACCTTAGGTTATGGAATCCTGCAATCATGGTGTTCCCATCCCAGTGGAGCATACTACAGAAAGCCCTCAAATGTTTGCCTTATGCAGCTACAGTAAGCATGGGGTTGGTGAGTCCTGGGAGATACAGGTGAGATTCTAATAGTGTCTGCTGCAAATACTGTGCAGCATATCCTTTCCATTCCTGCACAATGATCAGTCATCACACAGGCTATTTGAAGTAGATATCGGCCTTCCCTTTGGAGAAATGTTAACTCATTATCATTAATATCTTACACATACATGAAGCTTTTTCATGTGTTACTTCATTTCATTCTTAAAGAACAATAATTTCTATCCCTACTATAATAAGTTATTGGCATGAGGCCTATGCAGTTTGTGTCTTGTCCAAGGACAAATACCAAATGAAATATTATAGATAAGATGACTCCAACTGAGAATGCCCTCACAACCCTTCTGTTTTGGAAACTGAGGAATTATCTTGGAAACAGAGGTTATATCTTCTCAATCAATGATCTTAGGGTTGCCGTTTCAGCTCCTTTTTGAGGCCCAGATGTCAGTGCCTCAATCTGATGCTGTCTTCAAAAGTCATAGGTTACTTAGTGGAGAGCTTTCTCGAAAGTAACAGCAAACACTTATGCAGTGCAGTTCCATGGAAAGATGGATATAATTAACATCTGGTGGAAGTCAATTCAGGGCCTCTGGGGTAAAGGCCGTGAGCTGGTGTGGAAAGTCCACTGGGCTTGAGGACACAGAGACCTGTTCTTATGCAGTCTCTGCCATCAGCCAGCTGTGTGGCATGGATTACATCACTTGTCCACATGAAGCTACTGGTTCTCCACTTACAAATGGAGCTCCTGGAACTTGAAGTGTATCATGAGACTCTGGGGGAAGAAAGAGCATTGCATTTAAGAAGTAAATTGATTTTTCGAATGCGGATGAATGTATGTACTTTGAAAAAACTGAACACCGTGGAGGGTTCATGCAGAATGCTGTGGGTAGTTGGATATCTGTATCCTGGATCAAACCTCATTAAAACCAACTTTTTGGCCGGTGCTGCGGCTCACTAGGCTAATCCTCCGCCTGCGGCACTGGCACACCGGGTTCTAGTCCCGGTTGGGGCGCTGGATTCTGTCCCGGTTGCCCCTCTTTCAGTTCAGCTCTCTGCTGTGGCCCGGGAAGGCAGTGGAGGATGACCCAGGTCCTTGGGCCCTGCACCCGCATGGGAGACCAGGAGGAAGCACCCGGCTCCTGGCTTTGGATCAGCGCAGTGTGCCGGCTGCAGCTCGCCAGCCACGGCGGCCGTTGGAGGGTGAACCAACAGCAAAGGAAGACCTTTCTGTCTCTCTCTCTCTCACTGTCCACTCTGCCTGTCAAAAACAAAACAAAACAAAACAAAAAACAAAAACCAAACCAAACAAACAAACAAAAAACCTTTTCCTCTCTCTCCCTTTCTTCTCTCATCTCTTTTTGCCTCCTCTCATTCTCCACCTACTCTCTAGCATAATTTCCCCATTTCTGGTTTTGTACCAGTGAAAGAGAACCACAATACTGCCTTCTCACCCACCTTTGGCCACGAGAATGGCTTTTCTTCAAGTAAAATGATTACTCACCCAATTAAAGTTAACACTTGAAGGAAATAATAGTTGAAATGCACAGTAATTTTAGGTTATGCTGAGAAAAGAATGATTTAGACTTCTCTTTAGGTCAGTGTGCTTGCAAAGGAATAATGCTTAATGGGTTCAGTCAAAGTCAGCCTGGCAATTTCCATACAAGCCATTGTCAGAAAGTAAATTTTATAAGTAGCTGATTATCACATGTGTTCATCAGCTCAACAATACAGAGAAGCCCATGGCAATTTAAGGGGAAAATAACAAATACATATCACATTTATTCTATTCAGAGGCAAATTGTTTTTTAACATTTATTTTTTCTCTAGTTAAATTTCAATTTATCTGAGAGTCTGTAAGGATGACAGAATCTCATTTAGAATCCATGAAGACATCTGACAGAAAGTATATTAAAAATTAGATTTTGAATTCAAAGAATGAAAGCTTTAAATCACTACAGTCAAGTCAGTGGGACAAGATTGATACCAGATGCTATGTTGTTCGTGTTATTAAGAAGTATTCCAGCCTTGAAGAGACCTTGTCACTACATAGCTTCAGTCTATGTAAATCTATGTAAATAAGAATGAAGTGCATCACATCTGTTGTCAATGATAACAACCCAATGGCTCAGTGCAACAGACTGAATGCTACAAGACAATTTAGGATCTAAAACCAATTCCTGGAGTAAGGACAGTCTATTCAATAAATGGTGCTGGGAAAATCGGATTTCCATGTGCAGAATCATGAAGCAAGATCCCTGCCTTACACCTTACACAAAAATCCACTCAGGGGGCGGAGCCAAGATGGCGGATAGTGAGGACGTGTGCCTTACTTTGGGAAAATAAACTTTCATAAAAGTGGAACTACTGTAGCCTCAGGAAAAGACTCAAGAAAAAAAACTGCAGAGGAAACGCTTCCGGATCTTGTGGATGAGACACAGAGGACTTACAGGGAACCCACCGCGTGGAAAACCAACCGAGACAAGCCGAGCGGCAGCTGCGGGAGCGGAGCCAGAGCCACAGAATCTCGCCAGCGCGGGAACCCAGGAGGGTAAGACAAAGACCTGAGAAGTCCGAGACATTGGGGGGAGGGGGAACAGAGGCCTCTCCCTTCACTCACCAAGCAAAACAAAGAGCACCGCGATTTTACATATGTAAAGCTCAGCCAAACTCAGTATCTTTAGCGAAACTGGAGAACACATTGAGGGCTGCATAAACTCTTTGTGTGGTCCCAGGGGTAGATCAAACGAATACTCACAGAGGCTAGATTTCAACTACCCTCAACTCCACTCCCAACTGAGTCAAAAGAAAAAAAAAAAAGAGAGAGAGAGAGAGAGAGAGAGAGAGTATCCCAGCAAGGAGCAAGTATTCTGGGAGAGTCGCTCTTTACACAGCCTTAAACCTCAAGAAACAAGCATAGCTCTCTGGCCACACCCATCACAGCCCCTAAGGCTCCAACTAAACAGACAGCTCACTTAGAGGCATAGTATAACGAGAGAAAAAAAAAAACAAAAACAAAAACAAAAACACCACAAATTATCTCCAACATGCCAAGCAAGAAACATAGAAGCGGAGGTACCAAGAACAACGAAAGCACTATGACGCCCCCAGGTGATCAAGACATGCCAATGCAAGATTATGCAGATGAAGAGATAGAGCAAATGCAAGAAGCAGATTTTAAAAAATTCATAAGAACATTAAGAAGTTCTCAAAAACAAATTCTTGAACTACAGAAATCCTTAATGGACAAGATAGAAAATCTCTCCCGTGAAAATGAAATATTAAGGAGGAATCAAAATGAAATGAAAAAATTAGTGGAACAGGAAACTGCGATACTGGCAAAAAACATCAATGAAATGAAGAACTCAATAGATCAAATGGCAAACACATTAGAGAGCCTTAAAAACAGAATGGATGAAGCAGAAGAGAGAATATCGGAATTAGAAGACAGAGAACAGGAAAGGAAACAGTCAAATCAAAGAAAAGAAGAAGAAATCAGAAATCTAAAAAATACTGTCGGGAATCTACAGGATACTATTAAAAAACCCAACATTCGGGTTCTAGGTGTTCCTGAAGGCATGGAAAGGGAGAAAGGATTAGAAGGCCTTTTTAGTGAGATACTAGCAGAAAATTTCCCAGGTTTGGAGAAGGACAGAGATATCCTAGTACAGGAAGCTCAGAGAACCCCTAATAAACATGATCAAAAGAGATCCTCACCACGACACGTCGTAATCAAACTCACCACAGTGAAACACAAAGAAAAGATCCTAAAATGTGCAAGAGAGAAACGCCAGATTACTCTCAGAGGATCTCCAATTAGACTTACAGCTGATTTCTCATCAGAAACCCTACAAGCCAGGAGAGAATGGCGAGATATAGCCCAGGTACTAAGAGAGAAAAACTGCCAGCCCAGAATATTATATCCTGCAAAGCTCTCATTTGTGAATGAAGGTTAAATTAAGACCTTTCACAGCAAACAGAAATTGAAAGAATTTGTCGCCACTCGTCCAGCCCTGCAAACGATGCTTAAAGATGTGTTACATACAGAAACACAGAAACACGGTCACCAATATGAAAGAAGGTAAAGGAAGGAAACCTCAGAGCAAAAGATCACAGGAATCTCAAACCATATATTAAAAAAAATCTTTGGCAAATGGCAGGGCAAAGTTACTCCTTCTCAATAGTCACATTGAATGTGAATGGCTTGAACTGTCCAGTTAAAAGACACCGATTGGCCGATTGGGTTAAGGAACAAAACCCATCCTTTTGCTGCTTACAAGAAACCCATCTATCCAACAATGATCGATACAAGCTGAGAGTGAAAGGCTGGAAAAAGATATACCACGCCAACAGAAATGAAAAGAGAGCGGGCGTAGCCATCTTAATATCGGACAACATAAACTTTACCACAAAAACTGTTAGGAGAGACAAAGAGGGGCACTATATAATGATTAAGGGATCCATTCAACAGGAAGATATAACGATTCTCAACGTATATGCACCTAATTACAGGGCACCAGCTTATTTAAAAGACTTGTTAAGGGACTTAAAGGGAGACTTAGACCCCAATACAATAGTACTGGGGGACTTCAATACTCCACTCTCAGAGATAGACAGATCAACAGGACAGAAGATCAACAAGGAGACAGTAGATTTAAATGACACTATAGCCCAAATGGATCTAACAGACATCTACAGAACATTTCATCCTACATCTAAGGACTTTACATTCTTCTCAGCAGTACATGGAACCCTCTCTAGGATTGACCACATACTAGGCCATAAAGCAAGTCTCAGCAAATTCAAAAGAATTAGAATCATACTATGCAGCTTCTCAGACCACAAAGGAATGAAATTGGAAATTGGCAACTCAGGAATCCCTAGAGCACGTGCAAACACATGGAGATTGAACAACATGCTCCTGAATGAACAATGGGTCATAGAAGAAATTAAAAGAGAAATCAAAAATTTTCTGGAAGTAAATGAGGATAACAGCACAACATACCAAAACCTATGGGATACAACAAAAGCAGTGTTAAGAGGAAAGTTTATATCAATAGGTGCCTACATCAAGAAATTGGAAAGGCACCAAATAGATGAGCTTTCAAGCCCTCTCAAGGATCTAGAAAATCTGCAGCAAACCAAACCCAAACCCAGTAGGAGAAGAGAAATAATTAAAATCAGAGAAGAAATCAACAGGATTGAATCCAAAAAAACATTACAAAAAATCAGCCAAACGAGGAGCTGGTTTTTTGAAAAAATAAACAAAATTGACACCCCATTGGCCCAACTAACTAAAAAAAGAAGAGAAAAGACCCAAATCAATAGGATCAGAGATTAAATGGGAAACGTAACAACAGACGCCACAGAAATAAAAAGAATCATCAGAAATTACTACAAGGACTTGTATGCCAGCAAACAGGGAAATCTATCAGAAATGGACAGATTCTTGGACACATACAACCTCCCTAAATTGAGCCAGGAAGACATAGAAAACCTAAACAGACCAATAACTGACACAGAAATTGAAACAGTAATAAAGGCCCTCCCAACAAAGAAAAGCCCAGGGCCAGACGGATTCACTGCTGAGCTCTACCAGACATTTAAAGAAGAACTAACTCCAATTCTTCTCAAACTATTCAGAGCAATCGAAAAAGAGGGAATCCTCCCAAATTCTTTCTATGAAGCCACCATCACCTTAATTCCTAAGCCAGAAAGAGACGCAACATTGAAAGAGAATTACAGACCAATATCCCTGATGAACATAGATGCAAAAATTCTCAATAAAATTCTGGCCAATAGAATGCAACAACACATCAGAAAGATCATCCACCCAGACCAAGTGGGATTCATCCCCGGTATGCAGGGATGGTTCAACATTCGCAAAACAATCAACGTAATACACTACATTAACAGACTGCAGAAGAAAAACCATATGATTCTCTCAATAGACACAGAGAAAGCATTTGATAAAATACAACACCCTTTCATGATGAAAACTCTAAGCAAACTGGGTATGGAAGGAACATTCCTTAATACAATCAAAGCAATATATGAAAAACCCATGGCCAACATCCTATTGAATGGGGAAAAGTTGGAAGCATTTCCACTGAAATCTGGTACTAGACAGGGATGCCCACTCTCACCACTGCTATTCAATATAGTTCTGGAAGTTTTGGCCAGAGCTATTAGGCAAGAAAAAGAAATTAAAGGGATACAAATCGGGAAGGACGAACTCAAACTATCCCTCTTTGCAGATGATATGATTCTTTATTTAGGGGACCCAAAGAACTCTACTAAGAGACTGCTGGAACTCATCGAAGAGTTTGGCAAAGTAGCAGGATATAAAATCAATGCACAAAAATCAACAGCCTTTGTATACACAGGCAATGCCACGGCTGAGGAAGAACTTCTAAAATCAATCCCATTCACAATAGCTACAAAAACAATCAAATACCTTGGAATAAACTTAACCAAGGACGTTAAAGATCTCTATGATGAAAACTACAAAACCTTACAGAAAGAAATAGAAGAGGATACCAAAAAATGGAGAAATCTTCCATGCTCATGGATTGGAAGAATCAATATCATCAAAATGTCTATCCTCCCAAAAGCAATTTATACATTCAATGCAATACCCATCAAGATCCCGAAGACCTTCTTCTCAGATCTAGAAAAAATGATGCTGAAATTCATATGGAGACACAGAAGACCTCGAATAGCCAAAGCAATCCTGTACAACAAAAACAAAGCCGGAGGCATCACAATACCTGATTTCAGGACATACTACAGGGCAGTTGTTATCAAAACAGCATGGTACTGGTACAGAAACAGATGGATAGACCAATGGAACAGAATAGAAACACCAGAAATCAATCCAAACATCTACAGCCAACTTATATTTGACCAAAGATCCAAATCTAATCCCTGGAATAAGGACAGTCTATTCAATAAATGGTGCTGGGAAAATTGGATTTCAATGTGCAGAAGCTTAAAGCAAGACCCATACCTTTCACCTTACACAAAAATTCACTCAACATGGATTAAAGACTTAAATCTACGACCCGAAACCATCAAATTATTAGAGAGCATTGGAGAAACCCTGCAAGATATAGGCACAGGCAAAGACTTCCTGGAAAATACTCCAACAGCACAGGCAGTCAAAACCAAAATTAACATTTGGGATTGCATCAAATTGAGAAGTTTCTGTACTTCAAAAGAAACAGTCAGGAAAGTGAAGAGGCAACCAACAGAATGGGAAAAAATATTCGCAAACTATACTACAGATAAAGGATTGATAACCAGAATCTACAAAGAAATCAAGAAAATCCACAACAACAAAACAAACAACCCACTTAAGAGATGGGCCAAGGACCTCAATAGACATTTTTCGAAAGAGGAAATCCAAATGGCCAACAGACACATGAAAAAATGTTCAAGATCACTAGCAATCAGAGAAATGCAAATCAAAACCACAATGAGGTTCCATCTCACCCCGGTGAGAATGGCTCACATTCAGAAATCTACCAACAACAGATGCTGGAGAGGATGTGGGGAAAAAGGGACACTAACCCACTGTTGGTGGGAATGCAAACTGGTTAAGCCACTATGGAAGTCTGTCTGGAGATTCCTCAGAAACCTGAACATAACCCTACCATACAACCCAGCCATCCCACTCCTTGGAATTTACCCAAAGGAATTTAATTTGGCAAATAAAAAAGCCATCTGCACATTAATGTTTATTGCAGCTCAATTCACAATAGCTAAGACCTGGAACCAACCCAAATGCCCATCAACAGTAGACTGGATAAAGAAACTGTGGGACATGTACTCCATAGAATACTATACAGCAGTAAGAAACAATGAAACCCAGTCATTTGCAACAAGATGGAGCAATCTGGAAAACATCATGCTGAGTGAATTGAGCCAGTCCCAAAGAGAGAAATATCATTTGTTTTCCCTGATCGGTGACAACTGAGCGCCAAAGAGAAAACCTGTTAAGTGAAATGGACACTATAAGCAACAATGAACTGATCAGCTCCTGTCCTGACCTTAGATGTACAATGTAATACTCTATCCTTTTTAGTATTTGTTGTTGTTGTTGTTGTTCTAGTACTATTGGTTGAACTCAGTAATTAACACACAATTATTCCCAGGTGTTTAAATTTTAACTGAAAAGTGATCCCTGTTAAATCTAAGAGTGGAAAAAGAGAGGGAGGAAATGAACAATTAGGAACATGCTCAATCGGACTGGCCGCAAATGGTGGAGTCAGAAATGTGCAGGGGATTCCAACACAATTCCATCAAGATGGCATGTACCATTGCCATCGCACTAGTCCAAGTAATCAATTTCAGCTCACAATTGATAGCTCCGATAGGTCTAAGAGTCAAAGAGATCACACAAACAAGACAAGTATCTGCTAATACTAACTGATAGAATCAAAAAGGGAGAGAAAGATCCAACATGGGAAGTGGGATACACAGCAGACTCATAGGATGGCAGATGTCCTAGACAGCACTCCGGCCTCAGAATCAGCCCTCAAGGCATTCAGATCTGGCTGAAGAGCTCATGAGAGTATAGCAGGCATGGAAAGCCAAGATATCATGGAAAAAAAAAAAAAAGACCTAAATGAATGATCTCTGTGAATGAGATCCCAGTGGAAAGAACGGGGCCTTCAAAGAAGGAGGTACCCTTCTCCGAAGGGAGGAGAGAACCTCCACTTTGACTATGACCCTATCGGAACAATATCAAAGTCAGCGAAATCTAAAGGCTTCCATAGCCCTGGCAACTCATGACTAGAGCCCAGGGAGATTACTGACGCCATGAACAGGAGTGTCAAATTGTTAAGTCAGCAACAGGAGTCACTGTGTACTTACACCCCATGCGGGATCTGTCCCTAATGTGTCGTCTAAAGCCAAGTGATGCTAGGACTGGTACTGAAAGAGTATTTTTATACTTTGCGTTTCTGTGTGGGCGCAGACTGATGAGGTCTTTGCTAATTATATACTGAAGTGATCTTCTGTATATAAAGAGAATTGGAAATGAAAAAAAAAAAAACAAAACAACCTGGTGTTAAAATGGAAATGGCATAGAAAATTAATTATTTTGAAAAAAAAAATTATGTAGGATCTCTGTCTTTAATGTGCTGTACATTGCTAATTAATGCTATAATTAGTAATCCAATGGTAGTTTTTTCACTTGATGTTGCTATATGGGCAAAATGTTGAAATCTTTACCTAGTATATACTAAACTGATCTTCTGTATACAAAGAGAATTGAAAATGAATCTTTACATGAATGGAAGGGGAGAGGGAGCGGGAGGGGGGAGGGTTGCGGGCGGGAGGGAAGTTATGGGAGGGGGGAAGCCATTGTAACCCATAAGCTATACTTTGGAAATTTATATTCATTAAATAAAAGTTTAATAAAAAAAAATCCACTCAACATGGATTAAAGATCTAAATCTATGACCCAACACCATCAAATTATTAGAGAACATTGGAGAAATCCTGCAAGATATAGGCACAGGCAAAGACTTCTTGGAAAAGACCCCAGGAGCACAGGCAGTCAAAGCCAAAATTAACAATTGGGATTGCATCAAATTGAGAAGTTTCTGTACTTCAAAAGAAACAGCCAGGAAAGTGAAGAGGCAACCGACAGAATGGGAGAAAATATGTGCAAATTATGCAACTGATAAAGGTTAATAAACAGAATCTACAAAGAGATCAAGAAACTCCACAACCACAAAATAACCCACTTAAGACATGGGCCAAGGACCTCAGTAGACATTTTTCAAAAGAGGAAATTCAAACGACCAACAGACACCTGAAAAAATGTTCAGGATCACTAACCATCAGGGAAATGCAAATTACAACCACAATGAGGTTTTACCTCACCCCAGTTAGAATGGCTCACATACAGAAATCTACCAACAATAGATGCTGGCAATGATGTAGGGAAAAAGGGACACTAACCCACTGTTGGTGGGAATGCAAACTGGTTAAGCCACTATGGAAGTCAGTCTGGAGATTCCTCAGAAACCTGAATATAATCCTACCATACAACCCAGCCATTTCACTCCTTGGAATTTACCCAAAGAAAATTAAATTGGCAAACAAAAAAGCTGTCTGCACATTAATGTTTATTGCAGCTCAATTCACAATAGCTAAGACCTGGAATCAACCTAAATGCCCATCAACAGTACACTGGATAAAGAAATTATGGGACATGTACTCTATAGAATACTATACAACAGTAAAAAAAACCAATGAAATCATGTCATTTGCAACAAAATGGAGGAACCTGGAAATCATCATGGTGAGTGAAATAAGCCAGTCCCAGAGGGACAAATATCATATGATCTCCCTGATTGGTGACAACTAACCGAGCACCAAAAAGGAAACCTGTTGAAGTGAAATAGACACTATGAGAAACAGTGACTTGATCAGCCCTTGTCCTGACTGTAGATGAACAACTTAATACTTTATCCCTTTAGTATTTTTTTTATCTATTTAATACTATTGGTTGAACTCTGTAATTAACACACAATTATTCTTAGATGTTTAAATTTAACTGAAAAGTGATCCCTGTTAAATATAAGATTGGGAATAAGAGAGGGAGGAGATGTACAATTTGGGACATGCTCAATCTGACTTGCCCCAAATGGTAGAGTTAGAAACGTGCCAGGGGATTCCAATTCAATCCCATCAACGTGGCATGTACCCATGCCATCTCACTAGTCCAGGTGATCAATTTCTGTTCACAATTGATCATAATGATAGGACCAAGAGTCAAAGGGATCACACAAGACTAGTGTCTGCTAATATTAAGTGATAGAATAAAAAAGGGAGAGAACGATCCAATATGGGAAGCAGGATACACAGCAGACTCATAGAATGGCAGATGTCCTAAACGACACTCTGGCCTCAGAATCAGCCCTTAAGACATTCGGATCTGGCTGAAGAGTCCATGAGAGTATTTTAGGCATGGAAAGCCAAGACACTCTGGCAAAACAAAAAACAAAAAACAAAACCTAAATGAAAGATCTCTGCGAGTGAGATCCCAGTGGAAAGAACGGGGCCATCAAAGAAGGAGGTACCTTTCTCTGAAGGGAGGAGAGAACTTCCATTTTGACTATGACCTTGTCTAACTACGATTGGGGTCAGCGAACTCAAAAGGCTTCCATAGCCTTGGCATCTCATGACAAGAGCCTCGGGTGATTACTGACGCCATAAACAAGAGTGTCAATTTGTTAAGTCAACAACTGGAGTCACTGTGCACTTACTCCTCATGTAGAATCTCTGTCCTTAATGTATTGTACTATGCGAATTAATGTTGAAACTACTACTCAAACAGTACTTTATACTTTGTGTATCTGTGTGGGTACAAACTGTTGAAATCTTTACTTAGTATATACTAAGTTGATCTTATGTATATAAAGATAATTGAGAATGAATCTTGATGAAAAATGGGATGGGAGAGGGAGTGGGAGATGGAACTGTTTGTGGGTGGGAGGGAGGTTATGGAGGGAAAAAGCCACTTTAATCCAAAAGTTGTACTTTTGAAATTTATATTTATTAAATAAAAGTTTTCTAAAAAAAGAAAAGAAATCCTGTCTTTTGCAACAAAATGGTAGCAATGGAAAACCATTACACTTAGTGAAATAAACCAGTCCCCAAAAGACAAATAACATGTTTTCCCTGATCTGTGCTAATAGAGTATCAAAAATGTAATGTATAGAGTGAAATTGACATTTTGAGATTTGATGATTGTTTAACAGCCCTTGTGTCTACTGCTGAGGAACAGTGTTTTTTTTTTTTTTTTTTTTCTTCTTCTTACTGTTTGTTGAACTCTCTATTTAGTGTGGGGTTAATCTTATGAGTATAAAGTAAACTGAAAGTAGATCATTGTAAAAATTAAGAGTGAATAGAGAGGAAGGATGGGAGCATGGGCTGGAGGGAGTGTAGGTGGAAAGTATCATTATATTCCAAAATCTGTGTATATGAGATACATGAAATTTGCATACCTTAAATAAAATAAAATAAAAACATTTAATCTAAACTTAACTGCAAAATGCATTTGATCACTATGGTAACATAGTCACTGGTTCTAGGGATTAGTATGTAGATATCTTTGTTGAAGGTGAGGTACACTAATGCTACCGTATACAGCTGGGTAAAATTTTAAATATCTACTGCTATTTGCATAAAATTATCAATGTATGCTAATACAAATGGTCAAAACTGAATTTAAATATAGGAGGTGCATTTTAAAGTTTGTCTGGTATGAAAAACACAGTTCAAAGGGAATCTGAGACACAAATGGGACACTTCACTGAATAGAAGCAGAGATTCTATGACTTTCTTCCAGGGTAAAATAATTAAACACTCATCTTAACTCAGGGAGTTTCTGAACCCTCTTCCACTACTGTACAGTCAAGATTGTGTGGCCTTGATATAGCCAACAAAGGTGAAGTGATATCTCATTGTGGTTTTGATTTACATTTTCCTGTGTGTGTTTGTGTGTATGTGTGTGTGTATTTGTTGGCTATTGATATTCTTTTGGGAAGCATCTATTCAGGTCCTTTGTTTATAAATTGTATTAGGTGTTTTTTTTTTTTTTTGCTGTTGTTTTTTGTGTGTGTTTCTGATATGTTCTGGACATTAATGCTTTGTTGGATAAGTAGTTTGCAAATCTTTTCTGCCATTCTGTCAGATGTCTCTTTACTCTCTGGATTCTTTTGCTGTGCAGAGCTTCTGTACAAATCCCATTTGTTTAGTTTTGGTTTTGTTGCCTATGCTTTTAGGGTCTTACACAAGAAATAACTGCCTATGCCAATGTCACACATATATCATGGTAATATGCAATGTTAATAATAGAGAAACCTGGGTGTGGTTTATTGATTGTGATAAGTATATCATTCAAATATAATATGTTAATCATAAGGGAGGCTGATTGTGGGATGTATGGGAACTCTGTGTACCACTTAACAGTTTTTGTTATATATGTGTAAAGTTATTCTGAAATAAAATTTTTTAAAAGTATTGTGTGATTATCCATAGTCTTCTTCATAGAGGCAGATCAAGAAAAGTGAAGGAAATATTTGGAGGAAAAAGACTGCATCTTTCTTTGGCTAAATTGGACAGAGAATGTTAAACAGGATCAAGAGAGGTGACTGATATTTAGCCAGAAGGGAGAAGATATTTGTTTTGATCATGAGTGGAGTGAACATGTTTTAAAAATTTAGAAGACAGTGCATTCCATTGTATAGGAAACTGATGACATTGTCAACTAATTTCACATTTCTGGGCAGTATTCAATTCAGTTTGTTGACCTCTAAGCTTTTAACCAGTGTGACTGAAGGGTTTGCACTGATACTTTCTGATGTTGCCTCTGTTACTTAATCTCTTACAATAACGGAAATATTAGCTAAAGTACTGGGAGAAGAATGTATTTTAATGTTTAGCAAAATAGATACTTCTGAGGAAGTGGTAGAGAATTATTCTTAAATACATCTTAGCAATAATAAATGTTAGCAGAGGAAAATGGAAAAAAGTGAATTAAACAGGTGTTTGTGATCTGAGACTGAAAGATGCTGCCTGGGTAGAGACTGTTCATATTAGGGAAAAATTATATTTTTCTAAATCCCATCAGGCAACATTATATGTTCTACACAGTCTTTTATGGTTTACATGACTATATTTAATCAAAAATACCCAATTACTGAAAAATGATGATTGGCTTGGGACTTACTGAAATGTAGTTTTTTTTGGTGACCATAAGAAATGAAAAAGCAATTCCTTAAATTGTAGGGAATAATCACTTTAATATTGCCAAGGTTCCAGAGTATCATTTCATAGCATTTTATTTAAGAATTTATATGTTGGATTTTATCCATTTCTTCATTTAATCAGGCAACAATATTTAAACAGAAGATTTGAGTATGGTAGTACCAAACAACAATTTTTCCTAATATTATTTAATTCATGTTGCTAATAGTTCTTATTTTTTCAGTGAGCCTTAAAGTCACTAGATTTTCAAGTAGAACTGATAAACCACAGAGATATTGAAATGAAAATGTATTATTTTCATTTAATATGAGATTATATATTTTTTGAAACTTTTTACTTCCTGATAATCATCAACATTATATTTTAGGTTCTATGTTTATCTTATGTGTTACCATATTTCTGAACTTCATTTTAATTAATAAGTAGCAATTTCAAGAAATATAAATTCTTCAAATCATTTGAAAATCTATTTTGAAAATCTATTACAAAGGTTACATACCAATGTTGGTACAAGTTACTCAACATCTAACTATTTATGTTAAAAGATCACAAAAGTCTAACTAATAAATATTTGGAATCCAATGAGTTTGACTTACTGAGATCTATTTTGTAAGAGAGCATCTACCAGAATTTCTTTATCGTGATCAGAAACACTGGGTCTGCCTTTCTGGATTATTGTAGAAATCAGTGTAAGAGGGGATTCCAGTTAGTATGTGTGGTTATTCATTCACTCAATAATTTTGAAGGAATCTCTGCCCACACGTGTGGGTTAGAAAATAGAGGTAACATGATATGGATTATAGCTACTTTGCCAGATTCCTCTAGCCGATATCTGCTTCCTGCAGACACACTGATCTTGCCATTACAAGGTTTCTTTTTCTGCAATTGACTACTTGAACTGCCTTTGCTGTCTTCCCATTTTACCTCCTCCCTGAAGATCTCCCTTCCCTTCTATTAAAATATACCTAAACATGCATGTTTTTCCACAATTGATATGGGTCCTCCCTATTCTGCCCAGTTTTTTTTTTCTTTTTATAGATTTATTTATTTATTTGAAAGGCAGAGAGTTACAGAGAGATAGCATGTGCGCACACACACACACACAGAGAGAGAGAGAGAGAGAGAGAGATCTTCCATTCATATGGCAGCAATAGCTAGGGCTGGTCCAGGCCAAAGTCTGGAACCAGGAATTCCATATCGGTCTTCCACATTGGTTCAGGGGTCCAAGTACTTGGTCCATCTTCCGCTGCTTTCCTTGGTACCTTAGAAGGGAACTGAATTGGAAGTGGAGAGACTGGAACTTGAACCAGCACTCAGATAGAATGTTTTTGTCATAGATCATGGCTTAACCCACTGTGCCACACTCTGGCCCCATGCCCCATGTCTTCTTTCCCTCCCCACTTCCCAGGAGGATGTTTCCAAGTGCTGTTTTCATATCCCTACTACAGGCATCTTTTTGGGCTAACTCTGTGGGAGGCACCAGAAGAAATTACAAATGGAAGAGAGAAAGGGATCTGTGGATTCTTTCCTGCTCTCTACGTGTTTTAAATTTTATTTCTGAAGTGTCCTTGTTCTTCCATCATTCCTTTTCTGTTAGACAGTCTTTCCTCCATGGTTCCTGTTCAGACTGTGATTCCAGTAACTACATTTCTTCTTTTTATCTTTCTCCTTCTCCTCCATCTGTGCCTTTCTATTTGTCTTAATCTTTGTCTTATTCTTTCGTCTTAGGGATAATATTGTACTTCTACTCTTTCTAGTCTCTGTGTACCTCAGTGTCTCTTAATCCTGCTCACACATGTGCATTTAATCTCTCTACATATTGTTTCTTGGGTTGGACTTTGTTTCCTGATAATGCTTCATATAGTTATGTACAGTTTATAATTTTATTACAACTGAATGAAACAAATTATAATTATCTATTTAAATAAAGTTTTAAGATAAGAATCTTGTAATAGTCAAATATACTTGAGCTCTTGAAAAAGTATCTGATGTACAGTGGAGTTAAATTTTTTTAGAAATACATATAAGTTAATGCTATCTGTATTCACATCTGTATATATGGTTTTTCAACTAATTTTATATCACATTTGAAGAACTTTTATAAGTTTATAAGCTATTGTAAGGTAAGGCAGAATAAACAGCATGTGATAAGTAGTTTGTAAGAGATTCAGTACTACAGATGTTAAGGGGGAACCAGAATTGACAAGAGAAGTGAAGTAGGTTAAGGGCTGGAAGTTTTGGGACTGGATCTTGAAGGACTTTTAAGATATAATTGATGACTGAGAGAAATTCAATTAGCTTGTCCAGCATACTTTACCCCTTGTGTCACAGTAACAGTGCACAGGGTCTGAATCCACATATTTTTCATGAAGACAATACCCACCCATCTCTGGCTCAGGGATGGATGTACAACCACAGCCTGCAAATTTTATTTCCTTTCTTTTTCTTGTTCTGAGCTTGGTAAGTTCTTCCTGGAAAGTCTAATGTGCCTAGTGAACATGCCAGCATAGAGTACCGCATCACTATGTACTGCATCAC
This sequence comes from Lepus europaeus, assembly GCF_033115175.1. Taxonomy (NCBI): domain Eukaryota; kingdom Metazoa; phylum Chordata; class Mammalia; order Lagomorpha; family Leporidae; genus Lepus; species Lepus europaeus. The sequence continues at coordinate 46,455,628 of NC_084845.1, forward strand.
AGTACACATGGGACTGCATCACTTGCAGCATGTTCAGAACAGTGTGGTACTCCTTCTCGTAGCAGGTGAGACAGACAGTTGTTTTCCTTAATCCATTCCCCCTTTACTTTCCTTATGTTAGTGTGAACATTTAAAAGAAAAGTATTAGCACCCGAGCCTCTGCTTTAAGCTAAGCTTTCTTGGGAACCCAGCCCAAATGAGAACCCCTTTGATAAATTTGTTAGAACTGTTCAGAAAGGGGTCGGCGCTGTGGCACAGCAGGTTAATGCCCTGGCCTGAAGTGCCGATATCGCATGTGGATGCTGGTTTGAGACCCGGCTGCTCCACTTCTGATCCAGCACTCTGCTGTGGACTAGGAGGGCAGTGGGGGATGGCCCAGGTCCTTGGGCCCCTGTACCCACATGGGAGACCCAAAAGAAGCTCTTGGCTCCTGGTTTTGGATCGGTGCAGCTCCGGCCATTGCGGCCAATTGGGGAGTGAACCATCAGATGGAAGACCTTTCTCTCTCTCTGCCTCTCCTCTCTCTGACTTTCAAATAAATATATAAATCTTTAAAAAAATATAGAACTGTTCATAAAGGACTATTTCTACTAATTTGCTAAAATTGCACGATGCAAGCTTAGTCTCACTTTAAAAACAGAGTTTGACAGAGAATAAAATGAATAGAAAAGCACAGATAAAGGATAGAGATCTACTTCTGAGTATATTATTCAAAGGACTAAATACAATTTTGATTAATGTGAGATTTGTTACTAGATTTTTCAGTTATATGGGATGCCCTTTTTAAGATATTTTATAGGAGTTTGTTCTTTCCGTATCTCTCTCTTTCTCTCTCCTCTCTCCTGGTGACAGTAACAACAGAATCCTATGTAGATACTTCCATCTTGAGAACAAAAGAAAAGCCAATGCAGTCCAATGACACCCTCATGTGTGTGGAACTCTTGTAGCCCTGAATTTAGAAACATTGAGGCATCGTATTGTAGAGTCTGGCTGAGACCAAGAGTTGGATTATACTGAATGTCAAATTATTACAAATAAAACACAAACTTGAGTTTATTTCTTGTAGAAAATAAAGATACAAGAAATATATTGGAACAAAAAAAGGTAAATTAAGAGATCTCTTCAGCATAAAGGATAACTGAAAGTCTGTATTAGTTTTCTATTGCTGATAGCAAATGGTCAGAGTAACTTGCTTAAAACAAAAGTATGTTATAGTTGCAGAGGTGAGAAGGCAGAAACAAGTTTCACTGTCCTGAAGGCGAGGGAGTAGCCAGCCTGTTTCCTTCTGTACACTTCAGGAGAAGATCATTCCCCTGGTTTTTCAGTCCCAGAGGCAGCCACCCTGACTTTAGTCCTCCCTTCTGTGCTAGCTGCAGCAGTGGACATCACATCACTCTGACTCTGTCCTCTGGCTCTTCCCTCTACTTTGAAAAGATCCTTGTAATTACATTGGGTGCACCATGATCATCCTAGACAACATCCCTAATTTAAGGTTCGCTGATTAACAACACCAGCATCTTCTGCTGTGGGATTCTTCTTTGCCATGTTTGGTAACATGTTACCAGGTTTTAGGACTTGGGCAAGTTTTGGGGGGAATTATTCTGCTGATCTGTTAAAAAAAAAAGTATCTCGAATAATTATATATTCAGTACCATCAAGACCAGATTTACTTTGCAGGGGAATTTAAAAATACCAATATCTTCCAACAAAATGATTTTATTAGAAAAGAAGTCAGAAAATGTAAAAATTTAACAGAGAGAAATGTTACCTGGCTGGTTCATCCACTTTGGAAATCAATGTCAGAAGCACAATTCTCATTTTATTAGTTGTATAGTCTGAAAAATAGGTCTGAAATAAAAGGCTCTTAACTATAACACATCTGCAAACTCCATTTCACTGTGTAAGATAATCTGTTCACAGGTTCATGCATTTGAGACACGGACAGCATTGGGAAGTCATTATTTGGCTATCAGAATTTCTTATGGCCGGCGCCATGGCTCAACAGGCTATTCCTCCACCTTGCAGCGCCGGCACCCCGGGTTCTAGTCCCGGTCGGGGCACCGGATTCTGTCCTGGTTGCCCCTCTTCCAGTCCAGCTCTCTGCTGTGGCCAGGGAGTGCAGTGGAGGATGGCCCAGGTGCTTGGGCCCTTGCACCCCATGGGAGACCAGGAGAAGCACCTGGCTCCTACCTTCGGGTCAGCGTGGTGCACCGGCCGCAGTGCTCCGGCCACGGCGGCCATTGGAGGGTGAACCAACGGCAAAGGAAGGCCTTTCTCTCTGTCTCTCTCTCTCACTGTCCACTCTGCCTGTCAAAAACAAAAAACAAAAACAAAAAAACAAAAACAAAACAAAAAAAATAATTTCTTATATAGTATTTTCATTGGAATAGTTATTTTAAAATATAAGGAATCTAATTACAAATTTTAAAAATATGTTTTAGGTCAAATGGTGGATCTTCCTGTTTGTAGATTGACCTAATAGTCATTCAACATGTACCAAGTGCCAGTGGAGCTGAGAAAAATACTCAATATAGTAAAGCAATGGACAACCAGATGACAGGTAGGAATTATTTTGATTATTCCATTTTATATTTTGGAAAGTTAGATGAAGGTAGATATCAAATGAGTTGCCCATGTCCACATGTGGTAAGTTGTATGTCAGGGCTTTCTGAGCAAACTTGGTTCAAATGTTAGTGAATTTCTTAAAATACCACATAATTTTAATCCCCATAATTTTAGAATAATGTATTATTTATGGTCAATAGAGCTCAAGTAATACCTGAAATAGGGAATACCCTTTTTTATTGTGTGATTTTAATATACTCACATTTAATATCTGTTTAAACTATGGTAAACATTCATGATAAAAGTCAAAAGATTATAAATCAAATTGACATGTGTTATATGAGTGCACTTTAGGGAATTTTACACTTGTGAGATAAACTTTGGTCTACCTGGATATTAAAGTATTTCATAGAAGTCTTACTGTTTTGAACTTTCTGCTTGAAATCAAAAAAATTAAAGATTGCAATCTCCTTCAGTGCAGACACTAAATATTAATAAAATATATTATTACAAATTTATCAAAGATTACCAGGTGATTTTAGAACCTTTGCTAAGTGTTGATAAGCTTTTGAAAATGAGATTTTTTTTTCTGCCTCTGCTTAATACAGATATCTTTACACTATGAATGTAGCAAATACCTAATTCACTTCATGAGAAGAACTGGCTCTGACTTAAAAGATAGCATACAAAATATCACATTTTTCCTGAGCATACTCTTCTAAAAAATCTATTTTGTAATCATTATTTACCGTGATCAGTCAATTTTCAATCTTTGAAATAAGAACATTGGCTAATTGAACCAAAATGCAAAATAAGTCATAATTTAATCTTATTTTAAAAACACTCTAGTTAATTGTAATAAATGTTTGATGGTTTGATAGACATCTGTTATATTAGCATAACGGTCTTAGTGCACTGAAATGCTACATGTTAAAACTCAGTGAAATTGAATAATGGGCATTTACAAATAAATGGAGAATCCTTGACAAAAACATGCAGTTCTTTCTACTACTTGCTAAATAAATAGGATATTTTCTCTCTTAACAATGTGTACATGTTGCTGTAAAAGGAAAAACAAATTCCTTTTGTTTCAAGCTTGGTCATTCTGTAGAAAATTTGGATCTATGTTTTACATTATAAAGTTAATGGCATACTTTGTAATTTCATGCATTTACCATTACCCACTAGGATTGTTAGAAGTTACTTGGACTTTTTGGTTAGTTCATACCATTGCAAACAATATTTTCAATAAACAAATCAGTGAATGAAGAAAACTACTTGTATGATAGGTCAGGAATTCAGCTAAGCTTCCTGTTGGAATGTTTCTCTACCATAACCCAGCTTAAGATGTTAACAGTGCAGGGGTTTTCAAAATCAATGATGAAAATAAAAAAGCAAATTTTCAAACATTAATATATCAAAAAGGTAAGGAATAACTTGTACACACAAAATATGCAAAGGAAAACTTGGGAAACGAAAACAAATCTACTTAATTCTGTGTCGAATCACTATCTTGATTAATGTTTATGATAGGTTTTTTTTCAAATATAGCTTTCTGATTCACTTTATAAAACAAAGGGACTAAGAAAAGATGGATTTTGGAAAGGATTTATTTCACTACTTTTTATATTAAAAGTATGTGAAAATAAATACTAATATGCTTATTTGGTATATTTGAAAAATGATAGCAGTAAGAAAATAATTTCAGACTGGGATAATGTTAATTCACAAAGTTCAGACACTTGCTGGAATGAACCTGAATGTTTTATTTAAACTTCCTGTTGGTAAACTGGAGATGGAATCTTGATTATAAGCAAGATTTTCAGGGTGCATGAATGTAGTATCTGTAGTTGCTCCTACATTACTTAAACATTATCTAACACAATGCCTGAAACAGAAGTCAGACAATAAGTATGTGTGAAATTATTCAGCTGGTTGTAGACAGTGAATGAAAAAATGTGAAATTCTCTGTCAGCTTCAAACTACTGTCTAGGGGCATAACCTAAATAAACCCAAGTGCCCTAATGTTTCTGCCTCTCCCAGCAATTTTCTTTTCCTACCTTGGCTGTTTCCTGCACATTTCCATGTGTCACGTGCCTACAAATGACACAAAAACAATCTGAAAGGTTAGCATACCAAATCAAACTCTTAAGTTGGCATCTAAAACTATTGTTAGGTATATTACCTGTCTTGAGTTGTTTAATTCTGACAATACCCTGTGATACAAACACTTTAATCTTGTGGTGTATTAGTGTTCATTTTTTTTTTTTTTTTGACAATGCCTATAAACATTCCTCTAAAAGTTGATAACAGAGACAGTTCCTCTGTCTGCTTGGAATTTTCCTCTGTAAACATCATGTATTCGATTGTAGTTCCTCCTTTCAGGTTCAAACTAAAAGCTATATCTTACAGGAAAAAAATCCTATTCTTCTAGATTTAGGAGCTCTTCTTATTTTTCCTTATTAATTAAATTTTGTGAGAAATATGCTCAATGTATTAGCATAAAATATGTGTGAAAACTTAATTGCTTAAAATAACTACTGTCTATTGAATTTTTGTTATGTATTTTAGCAGTTTAAGCTGAGCTGGCTAGCTAGCTAGCCGGCCTTTTGATCTTGGGTTGATTTACTCATGCATTTGTGATTTTGCTTTAGAGGGCTGGGAAACAAGTCCAAGTACTTTTGTCATTCAGCAGGCTAGCTCAATCTGCTGCAACTGAGCAAATTTCCAGGAGTGTGTTGATGGACTGATGCAGAGCTGGCACACAGTCACTTCTGTTGCATTCTATTTGTCAAAACAAGTAACATGGACACTGCATTTTTGGTGGCGAGATATAATTCTACCTTTTGATAGGAAGAGACTTGCAGTCACATTGCAAAGGGTCCAATATACAGGTGGGAATTATAATTGCAAACAGTCTATCCAGTCATGGGCATGTTGTATAATCTTGAAGTTAGGCATATAATTTTATACTCAGATGTATGATATAGGTATAGTATATCTTTTGAATCAGTGAATGGTTATTTTTAATTTTGTGCTTTCCATTTATTCTTGATTAAAATGATTAAAAAAGAAATCTAGACCTGGCTCATTCTCTGGCCTGAACTGCAATTACTTTAGTTCTTAAATCAATACTAGTTTGTTTCTAGGAATTAGTAGAATGATTTGTCAATTGGAATGTATTTCAGAGGTGAGTATTCATCAATGCAAGATACACTTGAATTTTTTTTTTTAACGGATGATCAAATTTTCTTGGAGGACTAACTAGCAATATACATCAAAGTTAGAAGCTCATATCATTTGCAATTCCATTTTCAGTGACTAATACAATGGATGCTTTGTCTTACAGTTAACCAAATCATTTTGAAAGGATGTTCATAGAATCATTGTTTATAATATATTGTGCTTCAGTTTTGTTCTATAGCTCCAAATTCCCTCACACATAAGTGAGATTATATGTTGTTTATCTGCATCTGTTTTTTTTTTTTTAATCCAGCATAATGTCTGCTAAATACATCAATGTTGTAAGAAATGGGATAATTTGGCCGGCACTGTGGCTCACTTGGCTAATCTTCCGCCTGTGGCACTGGCACCCTGGGTTCTAGTCCCGCTTGCTCCTCTTCCGGTCCAGCTCTCTGCTGTGGCCCTGGAAGGCAGTGGAGGATGGCCCAAGTGCTTGGGCCCTGCACCCGCATGGGAGACCAGGAAGAAGCACCTGGCTCCTGGCTTCGGATGAGTGAACCAACGGAAGGAAGACCTTTCTCTCTGTCTTTCTCTCTCTCACTGTCTAACTGCCTGTCAAAAAAAAAAAAAAAAGAAAGAAAGAAGTGGGATAATTTATTGTTTAAGGTTGAAGTTATATATTACAATATGTCATATATGTTATAATATATATATTTTACATGTATATATAGCTTCTTTATCCATTCATCCATGAACATACCCTGAATGATTCCATATTTTAGCTATTATGAATAATGCAGCAAAAAACACAGGACTGAAGGCAACCCTGCAAGATACTGACTTAATGTCCTTGGGCTATATACTCACCTAATGGAACAGCTGGATCGTATAATGGTTCAATTTTTAATTTCTAAAGGAAGCTTCATAAAGGCTGTACCAGTTTATATTCTCCATGATAATGTACAAGGTTCCCTTTTTATCCTCTTATGTATGGTAGATGACATAGGTTCATTTTTTTCTTCTGCCTGTGGATAATCCAGTTTGCCCAGTCTCATTTATTTACATATTTGTGTTTACTTACACCTATTACTGTGACTTGTAATATTGGTATACTTACTGTGTATTCTTGGTGCCTTTGGGAAACATGGATTTGTCATTTATACATGGACTTATTTTAAGACTGTTCTTTTTCACTGGCTTATGTGTATGTTTTTATGCTAGTGCCACTCTGTATTGATGACTATAACTTTGTATGGTAGTTGGCAATCAAGAAATATGACACAATGTGCTCACTTCAGCAGCACATATACTAAGAAATATGACACATCTATTCTGATCTCTTTAATTTTTTATTTACATATTTATTTGAAATACAGGGAGACAAAGAAAGACACAAAAAGACAGATCCTAGTCTATTGGTTTACTCACCAAAGCCTGTAACAGTTGTTGCTGGGCCAGACCCAAGTCAGAATCCCAGAATTCAATGTTTCTAGTATTTGAGCCATCACATACTGCCTCCCAGGGTGTGCATTAGCAGAAAGCTGGAGTCTAAAGTGGAGCTGGCAATAAAACTTAGTGGGAATCCCTGGTATTGCCTTAACCACTGTGCCAAACACCATCCCTGGATTTGATCCCTTGCTCAAGATTACTTTAGGTATTTGTTGTTTTTGGTGGTCCTGCATGATTTTTAGGCTTTTTTTCCATTTCTGTGAAAAATATCACTGGAACTTTTGCATTGACTCTGTAGATCACTTTAGGCAGTATGGACATTTTAGCAATATTAATTTTTCTAATCTATGTACACTGGATATCTTTTAATTTGTGTCATTTTTAATTCCTCTCATCACTGTTTTATGTTGTTCAATCAACATGTCTTTCCTCTATTTGATTCAATCTATTCCTAAATAGTTTATGGCTTTTGATGTTATCATAAATGTGATTGTTTATTTGAAAGATAGCCACACTCAAAGAGAGAGAAAAAGAGAGACATACAGAGATATTGCATCTATTGATTTACTCCCTGGATGCCTGCAACAGCTGGGGCAGAGCCCGGCCAAACCAGGAGCCTGGAACTCAGTCCTTGTCTCTCACATGGGTGGTAAGCACCCCGAGAATCATCATTTGCTGCTTCAGAAGATGTGTATTAGCAGGAAGTTATAACTGGACATGGGGCTGCAACCTGAACCCAGGCACTCTGGGCAAATATGTGGACGTACCAAATGGCTTCTTAACTTCTGCACCAAATGCCCACCCCTTTTTTGCTTTATATTCTGCAAGTTTACTGAATTTGTTTACTAATTTCAACAGTTTTATGAGGTTTTTCAAGTTTTCTACATATGTGACTATATTATCTGCAAACAGAGATAATTTTCCTTCTTTCTTTATTATTTGGGTATCTGCTTTTTTTGGCTATTATTTCTATACTGTGTTGAATAAAAGTGGATAGGATTGTATCCTTGTCTTATACTTGTCCTTACAGAAAAATATTTTAGTTTTGCCCCACTGATTATGTCAGCTATGGGCTTTTCATCAGTGGGTTTTACTGTGTTATGATAAGTTCCATATATATATATATATGTATATATATAGAAGTTTTTATTATGATGGATGCTGAAATGTTTTATCTACATATATTAAGATAGTCATAGGATTTTATCTTTCATTTTATTAATGTGGTATGTTACAATGATTGACTGACCTAAGTTGAATCAACTTTATGTCCCAGGGATAAATACCACCTGCTCTTAACGGTTTCAGCACTTTGAATATAGCGTTAAACTAACTCTGGTCTAAAAACTTTCTTTTTTCTTTTATGAAACATCCTCTGTTAGTTTTACAGAATTTCTTTGGATGTAATAGATAATTTTTCTGTTGCTGCTTTCACCATTTCCATGTTTAATTTTTGACAATTTGATTATAAGATGTCTCAGTATGGATGTCTTTGGATTCATCTTATTTCTTGTCCTTTAGGCTTCCTGACTCTGAATGTCTGTTTCCATCCCAGATTTAGGAAGTGTTAGCCTTTATTTCTTTGAGTAAATTTTCTTCCCCTTTTACTTTCTCTTTCCTAATATGGCTTGCATCATTTTGTATTGGTCTACCTAATTGTGTCTCATAAGTTCCTTTTGCTGTCTTCAAGCTTTTTCATTATATCTTTCTTTTGGTTCCTCTGGAGGATTTTGAGTTTGCTGATTCTTTCTTCTGCTGTATCAAGTCTGCTGCTGAACCTCTCTATTGAGTTTGTTTTTTTTTTTTTTTTTTTTTTTTTTTAAATTTTTGACAGGCAGAGTGGATAGTGAGAGAGAGAGACAGAGAGAAAGGTCTTCCTTTTGCTGTTGGTTCACCCTCCAATGGCCACCACGGCTGGCGTGCCGTGGCTGGCGTGCTGTGGCCGGCGCACCGCGCTGATCCAATGGCAGGAGCCACGTGCTTCTCCTGGTCTCCCATGGGGTGCAGGGCCCAAGGACTTGGGCCATCCTCCACTGCACTCCCGGGCCATAGCAGAGAGCTGGCCTGGAAGAGGGGCAACCGGGACAGAATCAGGCGCCCCAACTGGGACTAGAACCCCGTGTGCCGGCGCCGCAAGGCGGAGGATTAGCCTGTTGAGCCGCGGGGCCGGCTGAGTTTTAAATAAAGTTATTGTATTCTTCAGCTATGTTTTCTCTTTGGTACTTTAAAAATATTTTCATGGGGCAGGTGTTATGTTACAGTGGGTTAAACCACCACTTAGAATAACTGCATCCCATATAGGAGTGTCTGCAATCAAGTCATGCTTCTGCTTTTGATCCAGCTTCCTGCTAATGTGCCTGTAAGGCAGCAGATGATAACCCAAGTTCTTGGGTTCTTGCCTCCCATGTGGCTCCTGGCTTTGGCCTGGTTCAGCACTGGCTGTTGCAGGTATTTGGGTAGTTCACTAACAGATGCAAGATTCTCATTCTCTCTCTCTCTCTCTCTCGCTTGCTCGCTCGCTGTGTCTTTCAAATAAATAAAAACGACTTTAAAAATATTTCCTATTTTGTTGAATTCTCTGCTTCTTAATGCATTGTTCACCTGATGTCAGTAAGCATCTTCATGCAAGTTATTTAAAATTACCTTTCAGGAAAATCACACAAGATTTTATTAGGATTTGTTCCTGAGATTTATCTTTTATCTTTTATTTGGAGCATATTTATCCTTTTTTTTTTTCTTTTCTCTTGACATTCTCTGGTTCTGCAAAACAGTCCCATCTACTCATCTTTATAAACAGATCTTTTATGGAATATGAACCTCATCAGCAGCTCAATTAGAGATTCTAGGAGCCTCTCAAACCTTTATGTCTGTCCAAATCACTGTCCCAGGAGACTGGGGTACATCAAATCATGTCAGTGCCTCAAGACAGGAAGATATGAGCCAGTCCCTCAAGTAGCAGCCAGAATGTAGGGATGCTAGATATCTTGTCCACTTCCTTCTTTCCTCAGGGAGAAGCTTGGATTTGGAGTTTATCACCTGTTTGTGTCAATTCAGGAAGAGTAGAGTTGATGAGTGCTTGCTTGCATTCTCTTTCAGATCACATGCTCTTTTAAATCATTGGTTTCCTTTATGTCACCCTATGGGTCTCATAAATGATGGATCCTGTAAGCTCTCAGAGATGGGCCAGTTAGAAGTCAGTCTCTGGTTAGTACCTGGAGAAATTGGGGGCCTGAATTTGCTTTTATCACTAGAATGAATTGGAGGATGGAGTCATGGGGATATCCCAACTGCCTGTTCAATCCTCTCTGGTTACAGAAAGTGTCCCTGTTCATTCAATTTTCAGAGAACTAGTGAGTGCCTGTCTTATCAGCCCTCAGAGGCAGCAAACTTAGAAGCCAGGGGGACCAGAAATAGCTAGAAAAGTTAGCACATTAGATGTGCAGTCTAAACTTTTCCAGGGAGAAGCTAGGAGCTGGGGTTTATTGCCTGCTTAATCTGTGATGAGCCATGGGGCAGGAACAAGGGAGTGATTGTTCATCTGTTTAAAAACCCTTCTCGCCTCCTCTGTGGTCCGTGGAGGCTAGTGAATGCTGAGCCCCATCAGCTGTAAGAGGAAGGTGAGTTAGGAGCCAGTCTCATGTGTAGCAGCCATGACAGTTGTGCTACTGGATGTGTAATCTATATTCTTGGCTTCTCAAGAGGAAGCTAGCAGTCGGGCATTCCCTCCTAGGTGTCTGGTCCTATGCTGGGGGTGGAGTTTATGACAACAGTGTGTCTCACCTTTTCATACTCCTTTCAATGTGGATATTTTTTCAATCATTTGGTATACAGGGGACTCACAGCTAATTTCTGCATTTCTCTTGGAAATAATTGATTCACATGTCACTGTTTATTCTGTGTGGGCAGAGGGAAAGTCTACAGCTTCCAACTCTGTTGTATTGTTGATATTCACCCAGGATGTATTTTCAGACAACAATAATGTATTCCTTCCTCAGAAAATGATGATGGCATTAAACTTTTAACTTGTTATACTAAAATTTTTGATCAATTTTTGTGTTAACTATTACTTATTTTACTGTCTTCTTTATCTAGTCCTGGTATGAATAAGTAATAAGAAAATGTTTGTTACACAAACATCAATTCTTCTAATAATCTTCCATAATGAAGTCCTATTTATACTTTTATTATGGTACTTAATCAGTCATAATACTTTTGGAGTTCTAAGACTTCTAAAACAAGAGGAATTCCTTTCAGAGTTGTGACTTATTGGCCCTGGACATCATTCTAATATGCAGTACATTTTCAAATGATGAATGAACACAAATTTTTACAAGAAACATTGAATAGAGAGGAGGAATAACAAAATAATGGAAGGAAAGAATGAAAGAAGGAAGACAGGAAAAAAGGAAAGAAGAAAGAAGCAGTTTTCCATCAGGGAAGCTGGAAACAAGGAATCAACAACTTACTCTTTCTGTGAGTGTGAGACCAAAGTCTTGTAGCATTAATACCACTTTCCACCACTGATAGGAGATGAGATCTAGGATGAGAGGTGAGAAATGGATTAAAACAATGTGCTGCAGGTAAGGTTGCATTCACTAATATTGTATGCTTCACTCTCCATCTGGTTATTCACTCTTTATTGCTGTCCTCAGGGACCAAATCATTGTTTATTTGGAAGCAATGTTTGCTTTCCCTTTGGAAAATGCATAGAACATGCTGGAGAGTATAGCATATTAGGCAGCACCTTGGATAGAGTGGATATGGATCAAAATTTATAGCAGGTAAACATTCAATTTAGGATTTGTGGAGAAGATGGGAATGTGGATTCATGACATTTAAAGGCTTAAAAGATTGGTAATGACTACTACTGGGGTTGGCGATATTTCTTCTGTAAAGAGTCAGATAATAAATATTTTAGGCTTTGAAAGCTAAATTTTGTTACCAGTACTCAACTCTACCATTAGAAAGTAAAAGCAGCCATAGAAAAGAGGTTTGCGACAAGATGAAGATGTTTGTGTTCCCATAAAATTTTATTTATAAAAAATAGGTCACCAGACCAAGGCTATAGTAAACAACAATGTGTTATCCATGTGCTGTTAGAATTATGTGTAACATCATTGTTAGTCATCTCGTCTGCCCTAGAGTTCTTCAAATATCTTACTACCATTTGGGTCAAACCTTTGTAAATGGAGGGGTGTGTGACTGGGTTGTATTTCTGAGATGTTATTTTTGTTGTTATGCCTTTTCACTTTGAGTCAATGCCTGAACAGTTACCATGCACTAGTTTATATCTAGATTCAGAAACTGCTGTGAAAAAGCCAATTGTTTTCATCTGAAATCCTCCTCTAATATTTCAAAATATCCCTGCCATATCATTTTATTCTTAGATGAACTTTTAAATTTAGAACAGCTTTAGGTTTAAAGTTATGGTGAAGATAGTACAGTGGCTTCTCATTTGTGCCATACTCTGTTTCCCTTTTTTAAAATTTAATTTTATGGTAGTATAACATATTTGTCACAATTAATTAACTGATATTGATTTATTATCATTTTCCCTTTATTTTCAAATGTTAATGTTATGTCAGTACAAAGAGGACAGATTCAATATAGTTCATAGATATATTTCTAAGTATATAATATTTCCCTCCTCCCTAAAGTCCATACATTATTCAATTTTTTTCAGTTTTTCCCCAAATGTCCTTTCTCTATTTTAGGATCTGATCGAGCAGACCAAATTACATGTAGTAGTCATATTTTCTTAGGGTCTTTTGCTTACGACAGTTTTTCAGATATTACTTACTGGTTGATGATGACCAACAATCTGAGCAATATTGTTTAGATATTTTTTGCAATGTCCAGCAAATGATAGTTGTCAGATGATTCTCTCATAACTAGACTGGGGTTTTGGATTTTAGATGGAAGACTATGGAGAAAATACCACAATTTCACTTCAAATTTAGGACACATACTTTTAACTTATTATGGTTGATGTTAATATTGACCATCAGCTGATGTAGTGTTTGCAATGTGAGGAAAGTTATTCTCTTTTCTCTCTACATTTGTTTTGGGGAAATTATTTAGGTACAGACAGTACTTGAGTGGGAAGTTATACTCTACTTTCAAGGTGAAAATTTTAAGCATATTGAAATTCTTCTGCATAAGAGAATTATAAAAGTGATATCCATCTCCCTATTTGCTACTTTTTTAGTCATTTACAAATACATGATTCATAGATATTTAATTTATATTTTGGATTATAATCCATTGCTACCTTATTATGATGTTCAAATTGTTCTAGCTCTGGTCACTGGGAAGTCTTTCTTTTTGGTCCTGTGTCCCTCTGACATAACTCAGTGATTGTGTGTGTACATGTGTATGTGTGGGTGTGTATTTATCACTTCCTTAGCTTCTGTCACTATAATGTATTCCAGACTCATCATGTATATTTTGTGCCCCAATCCTAGAATCAGCCATTTCTCTAAGGAATCTTCATTCTTTTTACTGGTGTATGGTGTTAGAGACCAAGTTCTAAGTATTATTATCAATGTGTTCATTAATACTGGGATGTCATTGCTACTAGGACTTCTTTGTTTACAGAGCAAGGAGTTATATGTGTGTCTTAGCATATTTAGAATTATAAAGTATTTCTGTATTACCACATAGATCATTATTTTCATCTTCCATTGCTTCTCTGTAATACCCCTCCCCAACCGTGAAAAATTGGTTCCCATGCCTCCTATCCATATACTTAAGTGTTCAATACAATACTCTGTACAGTGGTTTTAGAATCACTAATTCACACACATCTGAGAAAACATATCAACTAGATTGTAGAACCTATGTAAAGCTCATTTTGACTTTTGTTTTAGGCTCTATTTATTTTTAAAGTTCTTCTGTCAACATGTTTTTATCAATATTCCATTCCCCATTTCAATGATGTTGTTTCATATATATATATATGTATATATATACATATATATATTTCATTGTATATACTATATATATAAAATGAAATTTTTATTATTTTTTTATTTTTTTGACAGGCAGAGTGGATAGTGAGAGAGAGAGACAGAGAGAAAGGTCTTCCTTTTGCCGTTGGTTCACCCTCCAATGGCCACTGTGGCTGGCGCATCACGCTGATCTGAAGCCAGGAGCCAGGTGCTTCTCCTGGTCTCCCATGCAGGTGCAGGGCCCAAGGACTTGGGCCATCCTCCACTGCCTTCCCGGGCCATAGCAGAGAGCTGGCCTGGAAGAGGGGCAACCGGGATAGAATCCGGCGCCCCGACCGGGACTAGAACCTGGTGTGCCGGCGCTGCAAGGCGGAGGATTAGCCTGTTAAGCCACAGCGCCGGCCTATAAAATGAAATTTTGGGGTCATACTGCACACTCCATTCTGAGATTCCTCAATGACTTGTGAAAATTAGCATGTATTTAAGATTTACTCTTTTTTAAAAGATTTATTTTATTTATTTGAAAGACAGAATTATAGAGAGAGGTAGAGACAGAGAGGTCTTCCATCTGCTGGTTCACTTCCCAGATGGCTGCAACAGCCAGAGCTGCGCTGATCCGAAGCTGGGGCCAGGAGCCAGGATCTTCCTCCGGGTCTCCCACATGGGTGCAGGGGCCCAAGGACTTGGGCCATCTGCCACTGCTTTCCCAGGCCACAGCAGAGAGCTGGACTGGAAGAGGAGCAGCCAGGATATGAACCGGCGCCCATATTGGAAGCCAGCACTGCAGGCCAGGGCTTTAAGCTGCTGTGCCACAGTGCTGGCCCCAAGATTTACTCTTTTGTGCTGTAAAGTTCTTTGGAATTTGACAAATGTTAAATGTCTTTTTCTCCCTATTGCAGTGGCATACAGCATAGTTTTCCTACCATACAAATCGTTAGTGGTTAATGCGTTTAGCCCTTTCCTTCACCTTGCCACTGTATTCCTGGCAATCACTGATCTCTTCATGGTCTCTATAGCTTTACTAATTCTCGAATGTCAGATAATCAGAATCATGAGCCATGCAGCTTTCTCAGTCTGGTTTATTTTGTGTGGCAACATGAACTTGAGAATCATCCACGTTTTCTCTTTAGTTCATCATTTTTTATCTCAAAATAATATTTTGTTGTAGGAATGCACACTAGTTTATTTACTGATTCTCTCTTGCCTGGACAGCTTTGTTGTTTCTTGGTTTTATGATTATGATCAAAGCTGTTACAAATATTTGTGTGCCAGTTCTTATGTGGACTTAAAATTTTGAAATAAGTTGGATAAATACCTAGGCATATAATTACTCAGCCATTTACTAATGCTGTTTAGTTGTAAAAATTTGCCAAGCCATCTTGCAAAGTGCCTATGGTATTTTCATTCTCATTCCTGTCTTCACCAGTAGATGCAGTTGTCAAGTTTGTGGATTTGGATTTTCGCCATTCTAACAGGTGTATAGTATGCTCAAATGATGTTGAATATCTTCATTTTTCCTCCTATCATTTGCCACTTATATGTATTCTTTGGTGACATGGTGATATTTTGATAATTTAAAATTTTTTTTTTTCTTATAGACTTTCAAGAGTCCTGGTCCAAGCCGTGGCTCACTAGCCTAATCCTCTGCCTGCGTCACTGGCACCCCGGGTTCTAGTCCTGGTTGGGGCGCCTGTTCTGTCCCGGTTGCTCCTCTTCCAGTCCAGCTCTCTGCTGTGGCCCGGGAAGGCAGTGGAGGATGGCCCAAGTGCTTGGGCCCTGCACCTGCATGGGAGACCAGGAGAAGTACCTGGCTCCTGGCTTCTGATCGGCGCATCGTGCTGGCTGCAGCGCACCTGCCATAGCAGCCATTTGGGGAGTGAACCAACAGAAAAAGGAAGACCTTTCTCTCTGTCTCTCTCTCTAACTCTGCCTGTCAAAAAAAAAAAAAAAAAAAGAGTCCTATGTCTATCTGAGATACAAGTCCTTTAACAGATATGTTCTGTAAATATTTTCTTCTTGTCTGTGTCTTGCATTTCCTTCTCTTAGTAGTAATTTTTACAGATACTTTTCAAAGGTATCCTAATTTTAATTATATCCAATTGTTTAATTTTTATCCCACAGGTGGTATTATTGGTGTTGTATTTAAATCTCACCACCAAAACCAAGATTATGTAGATTTTCTACCATGTTTTAATTTAAAGTAATGCAACCCAACATACTGTGCCACAATGCCATCCTTGGCTTATTTGCTTTAACATGATATCCTCCAGATCCATCACTGTTGTCAAAATTTTAGGAATAAATAGTATTCTGTTGTGTTTTTATAACACATTACTTTTCAGTTCATGGACATGAAGGTTGAGCCCATATCTTGGCCATTATGAATAACACTGCCATGGACACGAGAGTGAAGATGTATCTTCAATATACTGATTTGATTTCTCTTTATTTTTAAATGTTTATTTATTTATTTACTTGTAAGATAGCGAGAGCGAGGTGGAGGAGGGAGGGAGGGAGGGAGAGAGAGACATTGAGGAGAGAGAAAGAGAGCAAGAATTTTCCATCAACTGGTTCACTCTCCAAAAGGCCACAACTGCTGGAGATGAGCCAGGACAAAAGCAGGAGCCTGGAACTCCATCTTAGTTTCTCATATGTGTGCTGGTGCCCAAATACTTGGGCCATCCTCTGCTACTTTCCCAGGCCCATTAGTAGGGAGCTGGATCAGAAGTGTAGTGACCAGGACACCAATCCATGTTCATATGGGATGCTGACATCATATGCAGCACCTAACCCATTGTACCAGAACACTGTTCCTCATTTGTTTTTGAAATATACCCAGGGCCGGCGCCGTGGCTCAATAGGCTAATCCTCCACCTTGCGGCGCCGGCACACCAGGTTCTAGTCCCGGTCGGGGCACCGATCCTGTCCCGGTTGCCCCTCTTCCAGGCCAGCTCTCTGCTATGGCCAGGGAGTGCAGTGGAGGATGGCCCAAGTCCTTGGGCCCTGCACCCCATGGGAGACCAGGAGAAGCACCTGGCTTCTGCCATTGGATCAGCGCGGTGCGCCGGCTGCAGCGCGCCAGCCGTGGCAGCCATTGGAGGGTGAACCAACGGCAAAAGGAAGACCTTTCTCTCTGTCTCTCTCTCTCACTGTCCACTCTGCCTGTCAAAAATTAAAAAAAAAAAAAAAAAAAGAACTATACCCAGGAGCAGGGTTACTAGATCATTCACTTGTTCTATTTTTAACTTTTTTTGAGAAAATTTTATACTGTTTTTCATAATAGGTATATTAATTTACACCCCAAACAGCAGTCTATCAGGGCTCCCTTTTTTCCACATCCTTATTAACAATTACTGACTAGCTGGATGAATTAGAAAGTATTCTCTTGTTTCTGTTATCTAGAAGTAGATAGCATTAATCTCACATTTTCTTTACTTGTTTTATAAAGTTCATCACTAAAACCAGCCAGCTCTGGTAATTTATTTTTGTAAAATTATTAATTATTAATCAAATTGTCTATTTGTATTTCTCCTTGTATGAATCTTTGTAGCTTATGTTATTCAGGATTTGGCCCATTTCATTTAAATTACCAGATTTATGGGCATAGAATTGCTTGTAGTAATTCATTATTTTGATTTATGTTCATGGGGCAGTAATGATAACCTTATTTTCTGATATTTCATTTCTGATCATTTTTGCCATCTCTCTTTTTTTCTTGGTTATCCTTGCTTGAGATTATCAATTTTAATCAGTCTTTTCAAAGAACCAGCTTTTGAGTCACTTGATTATCTCTTTTCAGTTTGATTTATTACACCTAATGTTTTATTATTTTGTACTTTTGCTTGCTTTGACTTTCCTGCTTTTATTTCATTAGTTTCTTAATGTGAAAGTCTAGGTTATAGATTAATATACTTTTTATTTTTTAATTTATACTTTTCATGCTGCAAATTTTTCTCTAGGTATTGATTATGCTGCATTGCATTATTATTAGCTTTATTTCAAAATTAAAAGATTTCCCCCTAAGACTACTTTTTTACCCAGGCGTTATTTAAAAATCTATTGCTTAACTTCCAGATGGCTGGGGAATGTTCAAGTGATCCTACTGTTATAGAATCCTTTTTCAGTTCCATTGTAGACTGAGAAAAGTTGAGTGTAGGATTTTATATTAGGTAAGATGTCTTTTATGGCTGGAATATGGCCTAATGTGTTGAACATTCCATATGAGATTGAGAATAATATGTGTTCTTCTGCTATTGGAAGGAATATTTTATAAATACCAATTACATCAAGTTGATGGAGAGTGCAGGGAAGTATGTCCTGATCGATTTTCTCACTGCTTCTTCTGTTCATTACTGACAGGGGATGTTAAAACTTCCACCGTAATAGTTGGATTTGTCCATTTTTCCTTTCAGTTTGATCTGTTTGGGACTTCACACAGTTTTTTGTATTAATTACTCTTGTTTAATCATTCCTTGTTATATAAATATTAAACTGTACATTGTACCCCATAAATGTATAAAATGACTTACTGATTTAAAATAACATGAATGAAAAAGTAACAAGAACATTCAACATTCAACATACTAACAGTAAGAAAATTCTATATTAAAATAAATCTTTAGTAGTGGCAATTAATATAAACATAAATAGAAACAGTACAAGCCAGAGAATCAGCTCCTGTACTTATTAGCAATATGATATGCACATTTTGTATAAGACAATTGTAGACCTGCATAAAGTCACAAACATTGTTGACACACATACAGGACATAGAAAAATACTTTTGAAGACTAACAAACCGATCATTAGGCTGGAAGAAGTGGATAAATAAAAACATTGACGAGATGACATTGGTGTTTTTAAAACTAAAAGAATTATGCAATATTTTCTGAGGTAGCTCCCATGTACTTATATAGAGATAAAATAATTTTGAAAGAAAATAAAATACAGGGAATTCTCACTCATATATGAATTTATAATTACATATATTATTTTAAACTATAAAATGAATCAAATACAGGATATGCACAAAATAATACTCAAATAGGAGAATTAATTAAACACTGAAACAATAAAATAAAATGAATTGAAAGAAAAATGAAAAAAGAATGAAAGCTAATTTTACATGTAGATTCCCATTATTAATGAAATTTATTCAATCTCAAAGTAATCAGAGGACTGAAAAAACCAGAATGTTTCAATTTCCCTGCTAACAAAGAAAAAAACATAGTACCAAAGGTGCAGAAACATCTATGATTATTTCTTATTTTTGGAGAATTGACTGCTTTCTTATTTTATAAGGCTCTTTTTCATTACTGATAATTTTCCTTGTTTTGAGCCTGCTGTGTCTAGAATTAATATAGCTACTCAGCTTTCTTTTGAATAGTGTTAATGTGGTATATATTTCTCAAGTCCTTTATGTTGAACTCATTAGTCTTTCTTTTTAAAGTGAGTATTCTTGTGGAGAACCTAAAGTTGAATCTTTTTAAAAAATTTAAAAAATATTATTTAAGTTATACAATTTTTTTGTAATTCATATATATATATATATATATTTAGGAACATAATTATACTCCCTACCCCACCTTCTCTCCTGCCCACACTCCAACACTTCTTTCTCCTCCATCTCCCATTCCAACTCTTAATTTTTACAAGATCTACTTTGAGTTTGCTTAATGATTATAAGATTAACCCCACACTAAGTAAAAGTGTTCAGCAAATAGTATGATGAAAAAACGCTGCTCCTCAACAGAAGAGACAAGGGTTATAAACAGTCATCAAATCTCAGAATGTGCAATTCACTCCAGTACATTACATTTTAGGTACTATATTAGTTACCCCAGATAGAGGAAAACATGTGATATCTGTCTCTTGGGGACTGGCTTATTTCACTAAGTATGATGGTTTCCAGTTGCATCTATTTTGTTGCAAGAGACAGTTTTGTTTTTTTTGTTTGTTTGTTTTTTGTTTTTTTTTTACTGCTTTGTAATACTCCATCTGTTATAAATTGAGCTGCACTGAACATTTTGGTGCACTTAACTCTTTCATATGCTGACTTCTTTTCAGGAGTAGGATGGCTGGATCATATAGTAAATCTATATTCAGATTCCTGAATATAGGTATCTCCATACTGTCTTCCACAGTGGCTTCACCAGTTTACATTCCTACCAGTGGATTAGGGTATCTTTTTCCCCACATCCTTGCCAGCACTTGTTGTTTGTTGATTTCTGTATGAGAGTCATTCTGACTTGGGTGAGGTGAACCTCATTGTGGTTTAGATTTGCATTTCCCTGATGGCTAGTCATCCTGAACATTTTTTTCAAGAGTCTATTGGTCATGTCTTCCAAAAATGCCTGTTCAAGTCATTTGCCCATTTCTTAACAGGGTTGTTTGTTTATTGTTGTTGAGTTTCTTAAGTTCTTTATAGAGTCTGGATATTAACCCTTTATCAGTTGTGTAGTTTGCAGCTATTTTCTCCTATCGGTTGGCCTCTTCACTTTGCTGAGTGTTTTTTTTTTTTTTTTCAGTGCAGATAGAATCCTATTTATATATTTTGGCTTTTATTGCCTTTACTTCTGGGGTCTATTCTAAGAAGTCTTTGCATATGCAATGTCTTACAGAGTTTCCTCAATGTTCTATAGTAATTTGATGGTATTGGGTTGAAGATTTAAGTCGTTGATCCATTTTGAGTGAATTTTTGTCCAAGTTATGGTTCTAGTTTTGTACTTCTGCACACAGAGATCCAGTTTCCCCAACACCTTTCTCTGGGGATTGATGGATTGGTTTTTAGCTCCTTTTTCAAAAATAAATTGGTTGAGCATGTCCCAAATTGTACATCTCCTCCCTCTTTTTTTCCCACTACTATATTTAACAGGGATACTTTTCAGTTTAAATTTAAACACCTAAGAATAATTGTGTGTTAATTACAGAGTTCAACCACCAGTACTAGAACAAAAAAAATACTAAAATGGATAAAGTATTACATTGTACATCAACAGTCAGCACAAGAGCTGATCAAGTCACTGTTTCTCATAGTGTCCATTTCACTTCCACAGGTTTCCCCTTTGGTGCTCAGTTAGTTGTCACTGATCAGGGAAAACATATATTTGTCCCTTTGGGACTGGCTTAATTCACTCAGCATGATGTTTTCCAGATTGCTCCATCTTGTTGCAAATGACTGGGTTTCATTGTTTTTGACTGCTGTATAGTATTCTATAGAGTATATGTCCCATAATTTCTTTATCCAGTCTACTGTTGATGGGCATTTGAGTTGGTTCCAGGTCTTAGCTATTGTGAATTGAGCTGCAATAAACATTAATGTGCAGACGGCTTTTTTGTTTGCCAGTTTAATTTCCTTTGGGTAAATTCCAAGGAGTGGGATGGCTGGGTTGTATGGTAGGGTTATATTCAGGTTTCTGAGGAATCTCCAGACTGACTTCCATAGTGGCTTAACCAGTTTGCATTCCCACCAACAGTGGGTTAGTGTCCCTTTTTCCCCACATCCTCTCCAGCAATTATTGTTGGTAGATTTCTGAATGTGAGCCATTCTCACCGGGGTGGGGTGAAACCTCATTGTGGTTTTGATTTGCATTTCCTTGATGGCTAGTGATCTTGAACATTTTTTCATGCCGGTTCCTATTTTCCACTTTTAAAATACCTGTTTTACATGGCACTTGTCTTCACTCTAGTTTTAATCAATTTTTAAAAAATATATGTAGGATCTCTGTCCTTAAGGTGTTGTACATTGTGATTTAATGCTATAACTAGTACTCCAACAGTATTTTTCACTTCGTATTACTATGTGGGGGCAAACTGTTGAAATCTTTACTTAATATATACTAAACTGATCTTCTGTATATAAAGAGAATTGAAAATGAATCTTTTTGTGAATGGAAGGGGAGAGGGAGCAGGAAAGGGGAGGGTTGTGTGTGGGAGGGAAGTTTGGGGAGGGGGGGAAGCCATTGTAACCCATAAGCAGTACTTTGGAAATTTATATTCATTAAATAAAAGTTTAAAAATAAATAAATGAATAAATTGGTTGTAGATGCTTGGATTGATTTATGGAGTTTCTGTTCTGTTCCATAGGTCTACATGTCTATTTTTGTGCTACTACCAGGTTGTTTTGATTATAACTGCTGTGTAGTATATCTTGAAATTTGGTATTGTGATACCTCCTGCTTTGTTTTTGTTGAATAAGATTGCTTTAGCTATTCAGGGTCTTGTGTTTCCATCTGAGTTTCAGCATCATTTTGTCTAGAAATGAGAAGAATGTCTTTGATATTTTGATTGGGATTGCATTGAGTCTAAATTGCTTTCAGTAGTATGAACATTTTGAAGATACAGATTCTTCCAATCTATAAATTTGGAAAATTTTTCCAGTTTTTAATGTCTTCTTCTATTTCTTTCTTTGATGTTTTGTAATTTTCATTGTAGAGATATTTGACATCCTTGGTTAAATTTATTCTAAAGTATTTCAATCTTTTTGCTTCTATTGTGAATGGGATTGATCTTAAAAAGTTCTTTCTTAGTTATAGCCTTGTCTGTGTATAAAAAAAGCTATTTTTTTGTGTGTGTTAATTTTATACCCTGCCACTTTACCAAACTCTTTCATGAGTTCCAATAGTCTCGCAGTGGAGTCTTTTAGATCCCCTTATATAGAATTGTATCATCTGCAAATAGGGATAGTTTAATTTCCTCCTTTCCATTTTGTATCCCTTCGATTTCTTTTTCTTGCTTAATGGCTCTGGCTAAAACTTCCAAGACAATATTGAAGACAATAGTGAGAATTTCCTTGTCTGGTTCTAGATCTTAGGGGAATGCTTTTTCATCTAATTGAAAAGAAAAGATAGAAATATTCCATCTGCTGGTTCATTCCCCAAATACACTCAACAACCAGGGTTGAGACAAAGCCAGAAGTCTGGAACCTCTTCCAGGTATTCCACATGGGTGGCATGGGCCCAAGTACCTGAGCCATCAACTGCTGCCTCCCAGGATTCATCAACAGGAAACTTGGTTATAAGGGGAACAGCCAGCACAAGAACCTGGCACTCTGCTATAGGAAGAAGGGTGTCCAAGTGGCAGTTTAACTTTCTGTTGCACAATGCCTGCATTCTCTGTTTTTAAAAGTAATTTTTAAATCTCTGACTTTTAATCAGTATATCTAGAACTTTCACATTTACAGTGATATTGATCTGTTTGCACTAGAATGAAATATATTAGTAATGACTTTCTATCCATTGCATTCTCTCCTGCCTTCTCTGTTTTATCTGAATACTTTATATGATTCCATCTTATTTCCTCAATGGTACAGCCATGATTCTTTAAAAAATGATTAAAGTTTATAATATATATTTTTAACAATTTTTTGGTCTATGTCATTTTCATCTACCTGCAGAAAATATTTATTTTAACTTTTATTTAATAATTATACATTTCCATAGTACAGCCCTTGGATTACAGTGGCCTTTTCCCCCATAACCTCCTTCCCACCCGCAACCCTCCCATCTCCCACTCCCTCTCCCATCCCACTCACATCAAGATTCATTTTCAATTATCTTTATATACAGAAGATCAATTTAGTGTACAGTAAGTAAAGATTTCAACAGTTTGCACCCACACAGAAACATGAAGTGTAAAGTACTGTTTAAGTACTAGTTATACCGTTAATTCACATAGTACAACACATGAAGGACAGAGATCCTACATGGAGAGTAAGTGCACAGTGATTCCTGTTGTTGATTTAACAATTGATACTCTTGTTTATGGCATCAGTAATCACCCGAGGCTCTTGTCATGAGTTGCCAAGGCTATGGAAGCCTTTTGAGTTCGCCAACTCTGACCTTATATTGACAAGGCCATAGTCAAAGTGGAGGTTCTCTCCTCCCTTCAGAGAAAGGTACTGCCTTCTTTGATGGCCCATTCTTTCTGCTGGGATCTCACTAACAGAGATCTTTCATTTAGGGTTGTTGTTGTTGTTGTTGTTTTTTTTTTTTTTTTTTTTTTTTTTTTTTTTTTTTTTTTTTTTTTTTGCCAGAGTGTTTTGGCTTTCCATGCCTGAAATACTCTCATGGGCTTTTTAGCAGGTTCTGAATGCCTTAAGGGCTGATTTGCAGACAATATTTTAACATTTTTATAAGGGTAGTTTTAATTTCTTTGAGAAAGTCTTCTGTTTATCTTTACTTTTGAAGTATCATTTGCCTGAACATAAAATTCTATGTTAGTGTTTGTTTCTTTCAATACTTAAATATTTCACACCACTGTTTTTGAGTTTGCATGATTTCTGACACAATATTGCTAGAAATCTTTAAAGAGGTTTATTTTAATTTTATTTGGAATGGAAAGATGGGAGGGGAGAGTCTCCCATGTGCTGGTTCACTTCCTAAATGCTTGAAACTTGAAACATTTTGGACTGCTCAGGCTAAAGCCATGATCCAGAACTCGATCTGAGTTTCCCACTTGTGTGACCAAACTACTTGAGCCATCACCTCCTAACTTCCAAGGTATATTAGGAGGAAGCTTGAATAGATTAGGCCCAGGACTGAAATCCACCCCAGGCAGTCCCATATAGGATGCTGTCATCCAAAGTGGTACCTTAATTAATGCAGCAAATTCTCACCCCAAGTGCACTATAACTGGTATCTTTGTTTATCTTACATATAATTGTTTCTGCCTTACCATTTACACTTATTTAAAGATCATCTTTTTGTGTTGGTTTTGTGTTGGTTTTGTGCATTTTAATATACTGTACCTGAACATAAGTTTCCTTTACTTGGATTGAGGAAGTTACTCTTCTAAATGTTTTCTGAGCTTCTTGGGTTTGTGATTTAGAGTCATTCATTTTTTTCCAGTCTCATTAATTTTGAAGATTCATGTCTATAGTTACCTCCAATATTTCTTCCACTTCTTATATAACACTTTTTAGAAATGGCCCTAATGTTCTTGGATACTATTTTCTTTTTCTTTTTTCATTTTTTTAAAATCTTTTGTATTTATGTTTGGTTATTCCTACTAATCAATCTTTAAATTGACAAATTCTTTGCTTGTCTGGGCTGATTAATGGATGAGTCCCTCCAAGACACCCTTCATTTGTGTCAGTTTTATTTCTAGCATTTCTTTTTGATTTTTTATTAAAATTTCCATGTCTCATTTCTGTTACTCATTAGTTCTTGTAACTCATCTAATTTTTCCATTAGATCCTTTACTGCATTAATCATAGTTACTTTCAGTCCTTGTTTAATAATTCTAGTATCTGTCATATCTGAATCTTGTTCTGATGTTTGCTTATTCTCTTCATTTTTTGACCTTTCTACGTGTCTTGCCATTTTTTTTTATTGCATTGACAAATAGGAACTGAAGGACATAGACCTCAAGTGTAAGGCTTATGTTAATCTATCTGGGAGTTGGGCCCTTTTTGATATTTTCTGTGGCTGCCAGGGTCAGATCCTTAACTCCCTCTAGTGTACTTGTTTTTCTTCTTAAAAATTTAGACTTACATAAATACTGATCAAAGAAAGTCTGTTTCTTGTAGTTCCTTCAGCTGTAATCTGTTGTTTACAATGTAGTGATGAGATGTAGAGGAGGGAAATTTTATATAATATTTAAAATAAATAGGCTTTTAGTGAGTTTCTGCTTCTTTCCTATGAATAAACAAATGCTTCCTCTTGTGTAGCTTTCTCAACCCCACTGAGGTACTACGAAGAGACTCTCTATAACTGAATGGAGAGCAATGCACTTTTTCCAATGCTTAGGGCAAGACTTTGATAAATTTTTTACCCTTGTAGAGTTTTGTAGAGAAGGATCTGGAAATATATACAATGCTAACCCCTCCATCTCACCACCAGAGATATGTGTGGATCATTTTTTTATATTTTTATTTTTTAAATTATTAGTTGGGAGGCAGAGTTGGAGAGAGAGAGAGAGAGAGAGAGAAAGGCCTTCAATCCACTGGTTCCTCCCCAGTTGGGATGATCTGAAGCCAGGATCCAGGAGATTCTTCTGGGTCTCCCACGTGGATGCAAGGGCCCAAGCACTCGGGCCATCTTCTACTGCTTTCGCAGGCCATAGCAGAGAGCAAGATCTGAAGAAGAGCAACCGGAACATGAACCGGTGCAAATATGGAATACTGGTGCTTTAGGCGGGGCTTAGCCCACTATGCCACAGCTCTGTCCCCTGGATCTATTTTGAATATTTACTGTGAGAACTTAGCAGGGTTCATGGAAAGAAAGTTCATAAAAGTATGGGACTTTCCTAAAGGCAATCTACCCACAGCCTCTAACACTTCATTGATGTTCATTTAATGTCCCCATCCATTTCTGCTGAAGGTAAGGAGATTTCGTCTTGATTATCTGGATTTGCCTGTCTTCCTAAACATCATATTCATAATATGCCCTGCAAACTCTGTTCACAAACAGCCCCAATAAGGTTATTCTTCAATTTTATAGCCTTTTCTTCTTCTAAGGTTGGTAGTGATACTTTCCAAGTTCTTTTCATGTTGGTGCTGAAACTGGGTGTCCATCAGGTCCTTTTGAGGATTTGTTTTCACTTTGTCAGGTTAAGTGCCAGTTCTTTCAAATATTTTCATTATCCATGATTTTAAGGTCTTTAAAAAATTTGAAGGGTGGCCTAGAACATGATCACGTTCTTAATTTGGGAGAAACCCAACTGGCTTGCAGTATTCCAGATGTAGTTTATGCAAAATAGAGAGAGACTATCTCCCTTATTAATATAGCTGGAGATGCCTCTTTGAGACTATTTTGTATTTTGGATCCATTTTCCTCAGTGTTGACCATAGCGGTAGAAATGCCACAGACACTCAATAGACCTTATTTCTGGCTGATTTGTTGGAGCTCTTACAAAGAAAATTCTTGCATATGTGTAGCAAAATCCTGAGGTATTTCACCAGACTTTGTATGTATGTGTGTGTGTGTGAGAGAGAGAGTGTGAGAAAGAATAAGAGAGAGGGAGAGAGAGAAAGAGAGAGGAAGAGATGGAAAGAGAAAGGGAGAGAGAGGGAGAGGTAATAAAGTATATTAGGTAATTCTGGCCAGTGCCGTGGCTCACTTTGCTAATCCTCAACCTGCAACACCGGCACCTCGGGTTCTAGTCCTGGTTGGGGCACCAGATTCTGTCCCGGTTACTCCTTTTCCAGTCCAGCTCTCTGCTGTGGCCCAGGAGGACAGTGGAGGATGGCCCAAGTGCTTGGGTCCCTGCACCTGCATGGGAGACCGGGAGGAAGCACCCAGCTCCTGGCTTCGGATCGGCACAATGCCGGCTGTGATGGCCATTAGGGGAGTGAACCAATGGAAGGAAGACCTCTCTATCTCTTTCTCTCTCTCTCTCACTGTCCACTCTGCCTGTCAAAAAAAAAAAATGGCAAAAAAGTAAAAAAAAAAAAAAGTATATTAGGTAATTCTTACAAAGCATTTTACAATTTTAAAAAATTATATATATTTTCTAATCTATTAAGCCAATTTTCTGTATATTATAATGCAAATATAACTTTAGCATACTCTAATGGATTATAGGATGACTAGATTTAATATAAAATTTTTAAGAATTTTTTTTCATTTGAAAAGCAGGAACACACACACACACACACACAGAGACAGATGGAAGGAGATTTTCCATCTACTGGTTCACTTCCCAACATTCAGAGCTGGACCAAGCTGAATCCAGGATCCTGGAACTCAGTTTGGCTCTTCCACATGGATGATAGAGACCTAAATACTTTGGCCATCATCTGTTGCCTCCCAGTGTGTATGTTAAAAAGCAAATTACTGGCCGACGCCGTGGCTCAATAGGCTAATCCTCCACCTTGCGGCGCCGGCACACCAGGTTCTAGTCCCGGTCGGGGCACCGGATTCTGTCCCGGTTGTCCCTCTTCCAGGCCAGCTCTCTGCTATGGCCAGGGAGTGCAGTGGAGGATGGCCCAAGTACTTGGACCCTGTACCCCATGGGAGACCAGGATAAACACCTGGCTCCTGCCATCGGATCAGTGCGGTGTGCAGGCTGCAGCGCACCAGCTGTGGCGGCCATTGGAGGGTGAACCAACCAACGGCAAAAGGAAGACCTTTCTCTCTGTCTCTCTCTCACTGTCCACTCTGCCTGCCAAAAACTAAAAAAAAAAAAAAAGCAAATTACAATGGTAGCTGAGACTCAAACTCAGGTTCTCTGGTAGGAGAAATGAGAGTCCTCAACAGTGTCTGAAACACTGCACCAATCTCTGTTCTTAGATTTAATTTTTGAAGATACCAAGCAGAGTAATTTGTAAAAGAAAAAGAAAAAGCCAATTTACAGCTTGTTCTGTCATCATTTTAAATTCTCAGAGACTATTGCCATTTCCTCACTGATGCAATTGGTAGTTGATGAAAACATTATTAGATTTGTGGTCTCTTCCTATTATTCTATGCAGTATTTTATGAAACATAGCATCAATATTTTATGATAATATTTTTCTTCTACCGTCCCTGAAAACCTATGGAATAAGCTCCAACAGTTTCAGGAATTTGATTCTGTCTGATACAGGCATGAATCTCTTTCACAACACATTTTTCAGGAATGTGAGCTGGATCAGGTTTTCTAAACTAGCCAGATGAGTCCCTCACTTTCCCAAGAGCCTGGATGTGCTCACAGCAGGAAAGATCATTGTTTGAGCCTTAGTCACACAGCAGTGTAGACCTTAATTAAATGATGCAGTAGCATATGGGAATTAGCAAAAAGATTAAGAGACTAATAGAGCAGAACACACTAATGTGGATGTAAATGGAGAGGAGCTCCATGTTGGCATATTAAAAAAAAAAAAAAGAGAAATTCATGTTAAAGTCTAGCATCATAGAAAAAGGATCTGAGCATTAAGTGGTAAACAGGTCCCTAATGGTCATTTAGCCCTTATCAGATTCTCTGTTCCAGTTACTAGAGATTTTAAGAAGGAGATTGCCCAAACTCTTTTTGAAAAGCTCAAATGAACAGAAAGACATAGCCACATGAGGCAGCTCAGCTCATTATATCATTTATTTACCCACTCAGGCAATTCTTCATTAGTTATGTGGGCCAACAAATGCCATAAAGTTTATGGAAAATAAAACAAACCGTGTTTCTGATCTTATGAGAAACATGTTCATAACTATAAGAAAGAATTTCTTATGTTAAGCCAGAATGAGAGTCTAATTTTTCCTAATTGTTTACTTTTTGTTTTTTAGAATTTGTTAATTCAATAAGACATTATAGTTTTTTGTTTTTTGGTTTTTTTTGACAGGCAGAGTGGACAGTGAGAGACAGAGAGACAGAGAGAAACATCTTCCTTTACCGTTGATTCACCCTCCAATGGCCGCTGCAGCCGGCACACTGTGCTGATCCGAAGCCAGGAGCCAGGTGCTTCTCCTGGTCTCCCATGGGGTGCAGGGCCCAAGGACTTGGGCCATCCTCCACTCCACTCCTGGGCCATAGCAGAGAGCTGGCCTGGAAGATGGGCAACCGGGACAGAATCTGGCGCCCCGACGGGGACTAGAACCCAGTGTGCTGGCACTGCAGGCAGAGGATTAGCCTAGTGAGCCCGCGGCGCCGGCCCATTGTAGTTTTTTTTTTTTTTTTTTTTGACATGCGGAGTGGACAGTGAGAGAGAGAGAGACAGAGAGAAAGGTCTTCCTTTTGCCGTTGGTTCACCCTCCAATGGCCGCTGCAGCCAGTGCGCTGCGGCCGGCGCACCGCGCTGATCCGATGGCAGGAGCCAGGGGCTTATCCTGGTCTCCCATGGGGTGCAGGGCCCAAGCACTTGGGCCATCCTCCACTGCACTCCCTGGCCACAGCAGAGAGCTGGCCTGGAAGAGGGGCAACCGGGACAGAATCTGGCGCCCCGACCGGGACTAGAACCCAGTGTGCCGGCGCCGCAAGGTAGAGGATTAGCCTAGTGAGCCGCGGCGCCGGCCCCATTGTAGTTTCTTATGTGTCATTTTCTCAAATAATTGAAGAAAGCTATTGCATTCTAAATTATTTTCTACTTTCTTGGCTAAATGTTCCCATTTTCCTAAATGTCAGATTATATATCCTTTTGATTCATAACAGAGGCTTTGAGACACTCAGATAACATAAAGAAGGGTAAGACGAAAAGCATCAGTAGAAATATACTATATTTCCACTGGTGCCAGATTCATGGATTGTCCTCTGCATCTAAAATGTGAGACCCATGAGGGTACCAACCTTACCTGTGTTGTTCCTGACTGTATCCCAACACCTAAATAGCATCAGGAACATGATATGTACCAGTATATATATGAAGAATGAGGGAACTAACACTTTACATCAGCAATTCAGTGTAGTCATAGTCCCCTTTTACAAATGAATAAACTTGTCTTTCTATGTAAGCTGACAAAACTGCATAGTATCTAGCGTAAGAAAACTGCCACTACTATAATCACTTATACTAGTAATAAAAATTATTACTTAATAGATCATAAAGATGGGAAGTAATGTAGCTGGATCCAGGTGTTCAAATAATATCCACAGAGCTCTATGTTTCTTTCTAGCTTATAGCTCAGCTTGCTTTTCTGCTGATTTATTGTCTTTGTTTCTAAAACACTACCTCCACTAAATACCAAAGGAGACTGCAAGCCACTCTAGGCTTACTTTATGCACCTGTGAGGAGTCACTGTTTTAGCACAGTACCTGATCTAAGAAAAATGTGTTGACCAAATGCACCCATGTAAAATACTACACACTAAGTTTATTAAAAATCACTTTTACTAGGGAGGAGACAAATTTCATGGAATTGTGATTTTTTTGTTTCAAGAAAATCTGTGAAATAATCAAAATATTCTAAAGAATCAAAACCCCATTTTTTAATGTTTGGAGGAAAAGATACAGCAGAGTTCTTCCTTTATTGCATTCAATTTTACATAGGGGTAGCAAGAAATTTAAGTCAGTATTTCTTGAGACATTGGTGAAGGCTGGAAGGCAGAGAGCACTGAGGCAAATGGCAAAACCAAAGGGTCAGTCAGAATTAGAGAAGTACGGAAGGGTACTTATTATTCCAGGAAAGGTACTAAGTAAGGCATGAAATGTTTCCAGTGTAACAGCTTTCGCATAATTTCTTTGTTATGTGATACATGTAATAACAGTGATAAAATGAAAATTATCTAACAATTATTGAATTATTTATATCAATCACTGTCTTAACATCTTTTGGTATCTCTCCTTATAATCTTTATACAAGCCATATAGAACTGATAACTTTTAGATAACCTTGGATTAAAGGCATATAAAGGTTAAGAAATATATTCAGGGCTTCAAAGCAGATATGTAATGAAGCAGTCTGACTTCAGAATCCATACTTTCAACAATAAAATGAACAGTGTGCAAATGTATTTCTAATACATTGTTAATAGTAGGGTGTTTCAGAAAGCTCATGGAAGAATGGAATCAAAAGCTAAGTTTACTTTGGTGGTAAAATTTTTTGAAATCCATGCATAGTTTTTTTATAATATAAACTCACCATGAGATTTTTGAAGACTATTCATGTAGTAGTCTGTTTTTGTTTTGATTAAGATGTCGCTGTTGTGCTTCACAGGGTAGTTGAGATAAACAGAAGATTATAAGATGGAAAATGGAATTGATACTTTATATAATACATGAGCAAAGGCATGACATATTTGGGGAATTATAGAAAGTTTGATATTGCTCATTTGTAACAGGTGAGGAAGAAACTATGGGAGGGTATTTTGGAGAGAACAGCACAGCCACTTTATAGTGTCCCTTCTATGCTATGCTAACAAGAACACATTCTGAGTCATTGCAGTTTTGTACTATTTTTAAACTCAAAGAGACAAGCATCTGCTTCATTCTGTATTCCTCATTCCTATCCTACTCCACTTCAGAGTTTGGTCAATGGGAAGGAGAATAAAAGAGCAACTCCAAAAAGGAATTACAGCAATTCACAGTATCTCACCACAGCCCATTTACTGTATATGATTTTATATGTTCCATGGAAGTGTTCACATTTCAGAGCATTTAAAAGAAAATGAGACATTTATTAGTGTAACCTTTATTCTGGAGATGATTTAAGCCATTTCAAAAGTAACTAAAAGAGGAGCAAAATTTCTATTACACCTGAGTCTTCCCCATGTCCCCACCAGCCCACAAAATGCTTCAGTAATTTTAATGCTCTGTACATCTTCTGAAATACCTACATAAATAATCTATTGTTCTAAAGGTCACAAAGGTAGAAGATCACTTTGAAATGTCAGGAAAGTAAATGAATTGGTAATGTGGTGTCGTAAGTTTGGATATGTCTATTTCCTTTTTATCTTTACGTACAGGTGGGCAATTGGAGGACATGAAACAGTTGATCTGCTCATGAATGTCTTTGGCTATTACAAGGGACAGAAGAATGACCTGAAGAGTGTGAACTCTAACATAGCCCAACCATTTCTCCCCAGGACAAAAACTATTAAATGTCTAGCAGATATGGCCTCCTTTGACTTCGTTCAAATGGGATGAAATCTTATTAAAACATCAAATCTCAAAGACACAGTTTGGCCACAGATCTATTTCAAGTTAAAGGCCACTCTGTGAACATAGCCCTAAGAGTTCTTTTGCAACTTTCAAACATTTCATAAATGTGCAGTTAATAGGAAGATTGATAAATTCTCACTTTAACTGCTGTTCGGAGCTGTCATCTTCTTCTTGCTAGATCTCATGGCCTAAAGAAGGAACTTCTAGTATGCTAAATGTCACTACTGGGTTGAACCTCCCAGCGTATTTTTGTGTATTAACTTAAATATTAACTTAAGTATTAACTTAAAATAATTCTCATAGGTGCATGGAGTAATAGAACTGGTATTCTACAGTATTATAGAAACCTCAGATACAAATATGGATGACAAGCCTTTTGTTTTGTAGGAGTAGAGACAAGGGCAGTTTGAGAAGAAGTATTTAATAAAGGATGAGCAAATGGCATTTGAACTGTACCCACTTCCTGGATATTCTGTGTGCTTTCCAAGAATACAGAGAGAGCAACGTTTCCATGTGAGCTGGAGACAAGAAGGCTGTATGTCCTCAACTAAACCCTGTAACTGCAAACAAAAAATATTTTAAACAGTAAAACACTCCTCACATCACCATCTATCAGAACTGAACTATGTCTAGGTACACAAAGTTTACCTCCACCATAGAAAGCTCTAACTTCATCTGATCCTGTTGTATTCACTATTCACTTCTCAAGCAGATAGTAATCTTCCTGGCTATGACTTTGATCAAAATAGTTTGTTTGGTACTGGCTATCTTGATCACACATTGCTCCTGGAAGTAGAAGATGATCAAGAGTGATTACAACATTCTTGATCATTTTCCATGCCCAGCATTTATGATTACCAAATTCAAACAGATCTTTATAGAGATTCATGATCAACAGCCTATCACCCAGACTCAGTGAAACATAGGTTTCAGATGGCAACAGCAAGTCTTGAAGCACTTACAATGTGTTAGTTCCTTAACAGAAATGTAGATAATGGTCCCATTACTGAGATGAAGTTAAAATGACTTTGTCTAAGATATTCCACGGGTAATAATACACAGGTCCAAATTATAACATAGGTAGTATGTGATAGACCACATTTTAACTTAGGGCTATCAGACCCATGAGAGAAAAATTAAAGCTTACCTAAAGAAGAATCCCAAGTTTAAAAAGCAGACCAAGTAGGGCCTAAAAGTATAGCTAACATCTTACTAGTTTAATCTATCTGTTTATAAAATGTGCAGAAGAATGTTCTCCATGAGAGAAGTAACCTATAAGTCATTGAATAAGGGCTTTAAAAGTATATGTAGGTGCACAACATGAAAAAAAGTAATGACAATGTGAAATTATGAATGATTTTTAGTCTTACCTTGAGAGCCTTGGTTTTCCTCTTTTAATGATGAGTGACCACAGAAGGAAGAAAAAAAACAGGTCACACATGAATTAATTATGTACCAAATTGAGATCATGGCTTTCCTTGGCTAGAAAGTTTCCAAAGATTTTGAAACAATTGTAGTGTATCTGGGTCCTCATTGATACAAACAGGCACAAGTCCTCCTCTCCAGTTTCACATCCTCCTACCTTCCTTTCTCTTGATCCTCCTCTGTTGACACCACGCTTGCTGAAACCTCTGGAACAGACCAACAATATTTTCCTGCTTTAGCATCATTGTCTGGAGAGCCCTTCTCTTGGAAATCTCCATGGTTCACATCCTTACTGCCCTTGAGTTTCTGTACCTATTCAAGAGAATAGTTACTTTGTGCCTCCATTGTTACTCTCTAATGTCTTATCCCAACTTATTTTTGAATCCAAGCAATGTATGATATTTGCTGTCAACCATTTGTATTATTTTATCCTCTCAGCCTATCTCACTAGATTTCACATTTGATGAAGGAATAGTATTTAAGTGTTTTTTTTTCCCCACTGTTGCATTTTTGGTACATGGGAGGGTACCTGGCAATGAGAAGGATCTTGATAAATATTGTATTAATGAGTGGGTTGTTCTTGCCACTCCAGAATGTCCATTTGTACTGCAATTGCCATCCTCAAAGAAACCGAACAGTCAATTGTAAACTCTGAGACTACCAGATTATTCCATTGCTGTAGCAAGAAAGCAGAGATAAATAATATAGTAAGACAGAGACAAATACTTCGTAGAAAAAAAAACTTTATTGAACATTGGTTACACGATCCACATTCACTAGAATCTAAATTATGTAATTCAGTCTTTGCAAACACCTTGACATAAAGGTGTTGTTAGCTCTATTTTAATAATGAGAATTTGGGGGCTTTGAGAATTTATGTAACTTTCATAGGATCATCCATTGGTAAATTATATGATTTTAATTCAAAACAATTTTCTTTTATGTCCTCCTCACTGTATAACATTACTAATATGAATAGCAGTGACAGCAAGATTAAATAAGTTTGTATTTTATTATTGTAAAACTACTTTAAATTAAGGTCACTAGTCACTTTCCCCAACTCATGTGCTATAGTAACCGAAAGAATAAAAAAAAAAAAACAACTAACATTGACTAACAGTATACATTACATACATAATAAAACATAATCAACACAGCAGCTCTGATGATATTTTGATCAAAAAGAGTTTGTGCATGAGCTTCTTTTCTGTACCATTCCCAGAGAGCCATTTATATTTTCAAGATAATAGAAGGATAGCCTGGGAAGGTACAGGGACTTGAAACAGACTTATCAATATCCACTGTTTTTACAAAAAAAAATTAAGCCTGCTCTTGGTTCTTCTCTCTTGATCCTTCTCTCCTGTGCTCTCTTGGCCTCTCTCGGCTTCTCTCCTCCTCTCGTCTCCCTTCTCCCTCCTCTCTGTCTCTCTCTCTTACAGTCTCCTTCTCTCTTTTTCCTTCGCCGCCCCTTCACTCCGGTCTGCAGGGTGTTCCCCAATAAACCCTTTCCCTTACTCCGGTGTCCGGTGTGCTTTGCGACGGCTAACATTAAGATATAACGTTGGTGCCGTGACTCGGAGAGCCTTATATTGGTAATCCAGCATCCTCCAGTGCTCTGGGGTCCTGGATTTTTGCCGGTTGCGAAGCACACCTCTGGAACTCTTTCCAAGCCACTGGACACTCTGCGATTTCCATCCACACATCGGCCTTCCAGATTCTGAGATAAGACGCGGAATGAAAATTCCTCACGGTGGCTGTTATTTGAGTGGTGGTCTACTGTCGGATACTGGACTCTAGCCACCACTACTACTTCTACTTAAGGCCTTTAGTCTCTATGGACACTGTGTCCAGGCAACAGTGGGTGCGAGTGACGACTCCATCTCTGTTCGCCTCTTTACAGGCTAGGCCCTGGGCTCCAGTGGGCGCTTGGGTGACGACCCCGCCTTCTGCTCCCATATTCTCTCGCTAGTCAGATAGCCAGGATGCAAGGACGCTAGCAATCCATGGATCTGACTCTACAGGTTGCAATGGGAACTTTTCTCTAACCACGTTCCGTCGGATGGTCCCTCTCAAATTGGCCCCAGTCCTCAAAAGCGGCCCCTCCATGGTGGCGCATTTGGCCCTGAGGGATCGGAAGTCGGAGTAGTTTGACCCTGATAACATCTTTATCACTTCCATGAAAATGGAAGGGAAATGGAAGGAGATTCCATACGTTCAAGCCTTTTCCTATCTTTGAACTAAACCTTCCCTGTATACTTCTTGCTGTCCCGCTCAAGTCCTTCTGGTCTCCAAGATTCGCACTAGGGGGCAGACGCCTGAGCAAAAAATCCTTTCTTCTGCCCCGATCCTGTTCCCGCCACTACCACAACCTCCTTTGATCCTGCAGATGAACCTCCCCCTTACCGCTCCAATCTACAGGCACCGGCTCAGCCACCTCCTGAGGCCTGAAGTTCCAGTGCCATTATCTCCCACACAGCAGCTCCAGCCCTGGCTGCATCCTCACCTCCCCCTCCCATTGAATTCCAGGTGGTGGGTTCAACCTCTACTCCCACCTCCACTGTAATCTCTTCCATCTTATCTCAAGCCTCTTGCTTACTGATGGTCCTCTCCCCCACTTAATGTTGTATGATTGTTCAGATTTCTCTACAGACAAACCCCGCTACCTGCAAAAGTTAAGTGGCTTTTCTCCCAGTCTTGGCTGGAAACAGCTTTAAGCCACATCCATCAAACTGTCCCCACAAGGGTCCAGAGACCCCTCCATTTCCTCTCTATAAAATCCTCTCATTACCTGGTTAATGCTACTCTTAGGATCATTGGTTACTATTCTCACCCTGTCTTTTATACTACAGTGCCTAAGTGTTTACTGCAGGTGATAATGGAACCAAACCAAGGCCTTCAACAACCAGGCGGTCAACCAAATGCTGATATGGAAATATACTCCCCCTGAACACCTGCTCTCTTGGTTCTTCTCTCTTGATGCTCTCTTGGCCTCTCTCGGCTTCTCTCCTCCTCTCATCTCTCTTCTCCCTCCTCTCTGTCTCTCTCTCTCTTACAGTCTCCTTCTCTCTTTTTCCTTTGCCGCCCCTTCACTCCAGTCTGTAGGGTGTTCCCCAATAAACCCTTTCCCTTAAAAAAAAAAAAATTAAACCTTCCATTTCAATTTGTTTTGTGTTTGGAAATCCTCATCAAATATTTTATGATTTATTTGTTTATGCATTAATTCAAA
The DNA here is from genome assembly GCF_033115175.1 of Lepus europaeus. Lineage (NCBI taxonomy): Eukaryota > Metazoa > Chordata > Mammalia > Lagomorpha > Leporidae > Lepus > Lepus europaeus. The sequence continues at coordinate 46,492,930 of NC_084845.1, forward strand.
AAATTTGATTGTGATGCTTATTACATGCTATGCACAGTACAAAGTGGGAAAAAAAGTTCAGATTCTCTACACTTAAGGAACCTACAGAATAGTTTAGTAAGAAATCTAGGCAAGGAAGTAAACAACAATAATTTTATTTGCATTAAATACTGTGATGGCTTCAGGATGAAGCAATAGAGACCAATGGGTGGGAGATACCCCTTAAATAGAGTAGAGAGGTAAAGATGCTTTGAATGAGAAAATCTTACACTCAGGATAGAAAGACAAGCAGGAGCCAGACACTGAATTACCAGCAAGAAGAGAGAGAGTGAGGAAACAGTAAGTGTACAGATCTTAACACTAGTTAGCTTAGTGAGTGAGAATAACATAAATGGAAGTTGAACAGCTGAAGTAGAGTGGGTATCATAGTCCATTTACTCCTGATCCAACAAAATACCCAAGACTGGTAATTTATAAAAATTAGTGGATTATTTAGCTAACAGTTCTGAAGGCTGAAAAGTCCAAGAGTATGGCCCTGGCATCTGTTGAGAGCTTTCTTCCTGCAATGTAACATGGCAGAGAGCGTAAGATGGTGAGACAGAATAAATTCAGCAGAAAGAGAGAAAGAGTTCACCTTTTTAACAAAGACATTCCTATGATTACCCATTAATCCATTAATCTATGAGTGGCTTAATCCATCCATAAGGACAGAGCCCTATGACCCAGGCATCTCTCTCTCTCTCTCTCTATATATATATATATATAGAGAGAGAGAGAGAGAGCAAGAGAGACTCTCTCTCTCTTTAAGGTTTTATTTTGTTTATTTGAAAGTCAGAGTTACACACAGAGAGGAGAAGCAGAGAGAGAGAGAGAGAGAGAGAGAGGTCTTCCATCCGCTGGTTCACTCCTGAATTGGCTGCAATGGCTGGAGCAGCACTGATCCGAAGGCAAGAGCCAGAAGCTTCTTCCGGGTCTCCTTCATGGGTGCATATACAGATAATTGAAAATGAATCTTGATGTGAATGGGATGGGAGAGGGAGTGGGAGATGGGATGGTTGTGGGTGAGAGGGAAGTTATAGGGGGGAAAAGCCACTGTAATCCAAAAGCTTCAAATAAACAAAAGCTATGTGAAGCTGTACTTTGGAAATTTATATTTATTAAATAAAAGTTAAAAAAAAAGAAGACAAATTGGACTCTATACCTACCAGCTTAAAGCCTTACACTGATGGATTCAACATTCCAATAGACCTCAAGGATCAAATTTTTCTGTAGTTTGAGTCATCCTGTTCACTTTCTCCTTTCGGACATGGGTTAAGTTTGTTAATTTACTCATGTCCAAGAGGAACAAGTTAGCCCCTTACTAAGGCTGATGTTGCAGGTAGCAGCTTTTTTCACTACAAAACATGCTGGCCCCTGAGATAATTTTTAAAGAGTAATGTAAAAGGAAATATATAGAATGAAGATGGATTCAAGATGATATATTTTGTCATTCCTCTCTAACTAATCCATGCACTAAGTGCAGAAATAATCCAAACACACCATACCTTTTTTTTTTATATAAATTGAAAAGGTGATTCTTACTATTTTAGAAAAATATAAAGGAGCTAAAATTAAGTTTACAATTTTAACAAAAGTAACAATGTTGGAATAATTACTGTATCTTGGAGAACTTTTATAAAGAACAATAATCAAGACAGTATGCTTTTGACATTAGATAGATAGAACAATAAAGCATAACAAAGAATAGAAATAGGCCCAAAGATATTTTGGCTCAATGTTATTTAAAAAAGATGACAGTAATTCAACTGGGGAAAGATTATCCTCAATATATGAAGCTGAAATGACTAGACATGAACACACATATTAATGAATAGTAACCTTTCTTTCACTGATACTGTATGAGAAATAATTGAATGTGAATCATGGACCTGGCTATAAAATGTGAAAATTCTAGAATAAAATGAGCAAATATCTTATAAATAAGGAAAATAGTAATATATCAATGAAAAAATATTATGCAGTAGAATATATCAAAATTTATATGAAATGTCTAGAATAGGAAAACTTGTGGAGACGGGGCAGTTTAATGATTACTCAGGTCTGAGTAAAGAGAGGGATGGACTAATTAATGGCTGTGGGACTGATTTGGTGATGATAAAAATATTCTGAAAGTAGATAACAGTGATGGTGGTAGCATAACATGAGTTTTATGTTATGTGAATTTATTATTATTTAAAAATTTTACTGAAACACAGTATGCATACCAAGAGAAGCACATAAATATACAGATAAATGAGTTTTTTGTCCTTGTAGCACACTCATAGCAAACCCCCAAATTAAGATAAGACATTTTAAGATCTACTCTGCAAAAGACACTACTAAAAAATGAACATCACTCAAAAGGAGAGCATATTTTCACTATATAAAATTGAAAGTATTTATATCCAGAATGAGATACACCTTGTGCAGAGCTAAATAAAATGTTACATTAGATTAATAAAGAACAATTAAATAGCACTCCATCTGTAGGACAACTTAGGCATTAAATATTTGATTGGTGGTTAATCAGAAACAATAAATTTGATCTCTTGGACTATGGTTAGGTTCTAACATCCTATACTTTTTTAAAAAAGATTTATTTATTCATTTGAAATGCAGAGTTATAGAGAGGCAGAGGCAAAGAGAGAGAGAGGTCTTCCATCCATTGGTTCATTCCCCAAATGGCCACAAGCCAGGAGCTTCTTCCGAGTCTCCCATGCAGGTTCAGGGGCCCAAGAATTTGGGCCATCTTCTACTGCTTTCCCAAGCCACAGCAGAGAGCTGGATTAGAAGTGGAGCAGCCAGGACTCCAGCATAAGCCCATATGGGATGCCAGCACTTCAGGTGGCGGCTTTACCTGCTACACCATAGTGCCGGCCCCATCCTATATAGAAAGGGCATGGCGTTTGGAGTCACACTGACAAAGGCTCTAAAACCAGCACTGTGGTTTATGAACTGGAGTTTGAGGCAAGATATGAGTCTGTGTCTTACTTGCCTTACCTGTTAAATAAAAATGAGCTCTAATTTTTCTGTGTAATAGGAAGTTATCAAGACCACATCCAAAGAATGTTAGCAAATGTTAGAGTTTTATGAATGATAGTTTCTCTTCTCTACCCTGCACCAAAAATTAATAGAATAATTTTAATCATTTATGAACAAGTTTAAAACTAATAATGATTTCCTTGTATTTTTTAATTCAGCTTGTATCTGACATATCTGAGGTAGGTAACATATTTGTTACCCTTCAACAAATACTGGAAAAACATTTAAGAGTTCAACCCATTCCTGAAATTGAACTTCATGATCTAGAGCAAGTGTGGTTTTTCTACGTATACTCCAGCAAATGGAAGCTTATTGGAGATGGAAATAAGTTAGCACATGAGTAAAAATAGTTACAGAGTTGTGAATGAGTGAAGAACTCAGTGGTTGCTTTTTTCTACTGTCACTATTATTGGAGTCAAGGAAATAGACTAATTTTTAATCATCTATGAATTCCCTCAACCAGTTATTCATCTATTTAATTTTTCAACAAATATATACCGAATGCTTAAGATTCTATATGCTAAACCAAATAGAAACATTATACATTTCTTTTATGTTTTTGATTATCTTAGGCATGAATGTATATAGATTTCTTGGTACATCTTTGGCTGCTGATACATAGTATTTGTGAGTCCTAGAATTCCTCAACGTGATTGCAATTTTCAGGCTGCTGATACTAAAGATAGAAATTACATGCTTCTGATGGTTTTGGGGATTACAGCCCTCAGATAGAAACTAAAACAAAACAAAACAAACAAACAAAAAGTGTTGTCTCAAGTGTAAGACTGTTATGACTGGCATGTCAAGCCCAGTAGTAATCACTCAGTTAATGCCTCCTTCACAAGGTCTTCCAGAGCGAGCAGGTGTTTAGGGTTAAGATTTCTGCATCGCACTTTGGAATGCCCTGGTTCAATGCCTGGCTTCAGTTCCTGACTCAGTTCCCTGTTAATGCAGACGCTGAGAAGCAGTAGTGATGCTCAAGTAATTGGATTTTTGTCACCCAATATGGGAGACCTGGATAGAATGCTTGGCTTCTGCTTTGTTCAGGACTTTATGGTAGTGAATCCACAGCTGTGGTATCATTCTTTCTCTTTCCCTCTCCTTCTCAATTGAAAAAAAAAAAAAAAGTTTTGCCAGGGAACTTGGGATCTGCAACAGATCTTATTTGTTCTCAGGTTTGTTGTATTAACAAGGCTTCTTAACAATTAATTACACCCCTGTTTTACAAGTATGAATGTTTTGATTTGTGAACTTTCTGCAGAACTTCTGGGAAATTCAAATTGCCCTCCAACAACTACCCAGTTCATGGCCCTGCCCTATGCAAATTTGATATTAAATGATCAAATGTGAACCCCAAGCCCTATGAGGTCATGGAATCCCTTGATTTGGGACCAGGTGTATAGAGATGTTCAATTATTAAATAATTAGTTTGGAAACAATAACTAGTGTAGTTTAATTCTCTTGCTGATTTCCTAATGTTTATTAATTTAAGCACCTGTGTCTTCCTGTAACACTTTCCTGCAGAATGCTTACCGGGCTATGCATAGCATGTAAATTTACAATGGATATAATTACCTTTTTGCAGCTCTCTCCAGGTGCCTAAGTGAGTAGAAATGAATTATGACTTTAATTGTCAGAAAGGCTTCAATATTCTGAATCTAATTATTTAAAAATTGTTTAAATTTCTAGCTAAGCAATAATGTGTTGGTGTTAATTAAAACACCAAATATGATACTTTTTCAGATAACCAAATGCTCCATTAAAGAATATTCAGAAAAATAATTGTATATTGAAGAGAAGCAATTGTCTTAGAATGCTTAATGTGTTTTCAGAATATTTCAAGGATGATTGAAGTTGTAGATGCATTTTCTAGCCTTCAGCAAAGTCCCTGGATCTTTCCTTTAACCTTCCCCACTTTTGTTGGGAGGGAAACTACATTCATCTTGGAGAGAAATACCCCCACTGAAAATTCATGTTCAGAGTTGAACTCATTATCTTCCTTTGAACCATCTCATTAATTGCACTGCCATTTCCCATGTAACAAATAAGAATGTAGAAATCATTCCAGATTTCTCCAACTTCCTTCAGCCCCACAGCCATCAGTTACAATGTTTCCTCATACACAAAACCAAATTCCCAACCAGACCCTCATTTTATCTGGTTTAGACTTATGACTATGTGGGTGGTATTACCCTGTGGGTCGTATTTGCCTATTTCCAGGACCTTACCCCCAACCTCAGGCTGTGATCTTCAAGCATTGTTTGAACATTAGAGTATTTTTTAAGAAGAGTCTAGAATAAAAGGAGTACAGTGCATATCCCAAATATGAATTCCTAAGGGGTTGAGGAATGGGAGGAAATGGTCTAGAAAGGTGAAGGAAATATGTATTGTTGTTTTGAAACTGTTCTGAGATCAACTATTTTTGGTATTTGTTTCAAAAGTTTTCAGGCACATTTCATTTGTGCACTTGAGTAAAATTAATATGTTTAATGGACATGAACACTAAAAACAAACAAGATAAAAAGTTAAAAACTATAACATCTTCCCACCATTGAAATACTCATATAATTCCCCTAATTCTTCAATTATATGCCCATGTAGAGATGGTGAAATACACAGACTTATGGCATAATTATGTGCAGACCGTCTCTGATAATGATTTCCCACTTCCACCCTAGGGCTTAAAGTCACACGGTGCATTTATATATAAGAAGTTAAATTTGTTAGTGCCCTGTTAGCGCAACTTGACTTGATAAAGACTGTCTGAAATTTCACCAGAATAGAAAGAAAATGTATAAAATAATCTTTTGAAAAATCTGTTCTTTAATGGGAGTTCAGCAGGAGTACCCCATTATGTGGTATAACATATATTACTCCACTTGTAACAGTGCATGTTAGAATAGCAAGAAGTAAACAGCAGGATTAAAATAAGAATGAGGTTGTCTGCATATAGCATTTCCTAGAAACATAATTATGGTATCAGTGAAGCATGAAGGTAGCCATGCATATCTGCAGCCACTATAATCAGTGTAATTGCCCTGCTATTTCCTCTACACACCCTCCTTCAGTTAAGATATCACAAGTGTTTCTACTGGGATGAAATGGTTAGTGTCCGTTTGTTCTCTTCATGATGTTAAATCGGGTTCTCCTTTGTTCATTTTGCTACTATATCATATGACTCATTTGTAGGTTCTACTGTCGAACTGACTTACAGATTCTAATAATAGAGTTCATAAAATAAAGAATGCAAGACTTATTTTCATTAGTTTTGTTCTATCATTTATCATTCCAAGATCAACTATAAATATTCCTCATTAGTTCATCTCTACTTGGGCACCTTGGTTGTCACTTGCAGCATTAGAAAAATTCTAGAGGCTTGGACGGAGACAGCACACAGTTGTGGAAGACTACTGGGGATAGGTAGAAGGGAAGCATATTGATAAATTCTAAGGCATATATATCAAGTATACCTCATGACAATTATTCTACCAGAGAAAGTAAATGGAGTTATAGTGGAATAAAATGTATTTTTTTTCTGAAAAGAACATGTATGAGAGTACTTCAAAAAAATCTAACAAATTAAATTCCAATTAATTCAACTTCCTCATAAATTATTTAGTTCCACTGTTCACGACCAAAGAATATTAACTTATTTAAGTTGGTGCAATGGATCCATGCAGTATCTGAATTATATTTGGCTCCTATATAGCTCAAAATTTATTCCATCAACGTTGTCATTCTTAAAAATCTATATGTTCTTCCATGACTTTCTATTTTACTTGTTTTCTATTTCAATTAATTATGTTACATTAATATTGCTTTGGCTATAAGCCAAATTAGTTCCATTTTGGGGATAGACAAATTAGAAAAGGTTAAAATGTCTCCAGATGTGATTCCAATATATCCAATATATCACAACCTTTACGGTTCAAATAATTTTAGGGTAGGACTACTTTTCCCCTAAGATATCCCAGGCCTGTACTCATTATATATTGTCTTCTTGTGTGAGTTGGTCATCTCTCCCAGAGGCCTAGTTCCTTTTAGAGGGCTTTAGAGATTTACATCTCTGTGCTAAGATTGGCATTGATACTGGACTAGTCACTGTTTCAGGCCTGTGTATGGTGAGCAAAAGTAGGAGAACATAAGTAAAAGTATATTTAGCATGTATGCTTCTATTTCAATTCAAACAGTTCTTGTTAAATAATTTCATCAAGCTTAAAATCTATTATCCTTGTTAACTCAATGAAAGTCTTAATTCTAAAAAAAATCTATAATATTGCTTATTTGCTTTTGACATACTCACTGGCAGGATTCATATTCAATACTCTCAGGATAGTAATAGAAACACTATCAATAGTAGAGATTTTTTAAAAAAATGTGCTTTAAAGTTTCTGTCATTAGGTATATCTCATTAGGGATATACAGTTTAATTATTATATCTTAAAAATCACATGGAGTATTTCTTCTCAGTGTGATTGCATTAACTGATTGACAGAATCAAATTTATTCTTTGCTTTCAATTTTAAGAATCTCTTTTTAAAATTTTCATTTCATTTCATTTAATGAGCTGTATATTTACATGGTTTCAGAGTCGAATCTATAAAACATGGTTTACATAACAAATTCCAGAAGCCATCTTCTTCCTCATATTCTTCTTTTCTTCACTTTCTCTCCAGGTAATATTTTTGTTTAGCATAGCTGTATTTTTTTAAAGATAGTTAAAAAAAATAGAGCCCTGGATCCAACATTGTGGTACAGTGTGTTAACTCACTGCCTCCAATGCTGGCATCCCTTATCAGAGTGCCTGTTTGAGTCCTGGCTGCTCTGCTTTCAATCCAGATCCCTACCAATCCACCTGGGAAAGTCACTGAGCACCCAAGAACTTGGGCCACTGCCACCCACATGGGAGACCTGGATGGACTTCCAAACTCCTGGCTTTGGCCTGGCCCTGCCCCCACCATTGCTGCCACTGGAGAATGAACCAGCACATCGAAGATCTTCATGTCTCCATATCTCTAGCAGTCTGTCTTTCAAATAAATAAAAATAAAAAATTATAAACTATTTTTACGTTTATGGTTTAATAATTTAACATTTTGCTACATTCACTTCCAATGCATATATATTTTTTCTTGAAAATAGATGTATTACTATAAAATGTTTTAAAAATAGAAACAGAACCTAAAAAGTATGTATGTTCATGCATGTATACATATTTAGCATATTATCCTTATCTTAATATTGCCTCTACCTAAGTTTTATCCTTTACTGTTTTCTAAAAATCATTCTGCAGTAATATGTGGATATATTTTTCCAGGTGTATTAATTGCAAAGGTAATCGGAGGGTAAATTGAGAAGTCTCTTGCAAATGGTCATTGAGTATAACCCCCTTTGTCATTAGAAACCAAATGTCATTATATAGCCTTGAACACCTCTCTCTCTCTCTCTCTTTCTTTCTATCTCTATCTCTATCTCTATCTCTATCTCTATCTCTATCTCTCTCATTTGACCAGCATGTTGTTCAGTTAGAGTCCTAGAAATGGGACCACTGGGTCAAAAAGAACGTTTGTGTAATTTCTCTAGCTACTGCCAAATTTCCCTTCCTGGAGGCTGTATAATTGTGCTTTCCCTCCAGACTAACTTCCATACAATGAATAGGCAAGTTAAGAGGGGAAAATGACAGAGAACTATAGGAGCTTACCAGATAACATTAAAGTAGTAGATTAGCAGATTATTCATGGTAACTTTGTGATCTGTTCAAGAGACAAAAAAAAAAAAAAATATCATCAATAGATGTAGAACTTGAAAAAGTCTAACTTATTGGTTGGCATAGTGGTTAAAATGCTTCTTGGGATGCCCACATCCCATATCTGAGTGTCTGTATTCAAGTTCTGCCCCCACTCCTGATTCTAGCTTCTTGCTAATGCATACCTTGGAGGCAGCAGGTAATGGCTTACATAGATGGATCCCTGAAAGTCATCTATGTAGGAGACTGGTAATGAGTTCCTGGCTCCTGGCTTCAGCCTGGTTCTAGCTATTGAGGGCATTTTGGAGAGTAAACCAGCAGAGGGGAGCTATCTATATGTGTCAGTCTTATCTGTATTGCTCTTTTTTGAGCAAATACAATTTAAAATTACAAAAACTGACCAGAGTTCATAAGGTATAAGAGGGAGGGAAGAGCTTCCAGTCTACATAGAACAGATTGAAAGGTTCCTTCTACTGGACCATTTCGCAGGTGTTGAGGCAGAACTTAGGAAACATATTGAGAACCACCACAGTGGGCAGACCCATAACTTGAAGTAAGACCATCAAGTGTGAAGGTGGAATAAACACTGGGTTTGTTGACAGAGAGGCTGCAATTGATTCAGAACACAGATTTGGAGCCAGTCCCTGATGAAATTTAGAGGCATCAGTGACATGATTTCTGAGGATCCAAATGTCAGTCATTATTCTTCACTTCCTATTTTTGATGGTGTGTGTGTGTGTGTGCACATATATGTGTCTTTGCACATCTACATATTTAAGCGATATCTGTGGAAGTTTTCAGAACACCGTTGAAAAGATCCAATTCTGTAAGATAATATCCCATCTGCTAGGAATATGCCAGCAGTCCAGTACAGGAATTTGGCAAGCTTTGGCTTTAAGATAGCTTATCTGATTCTTGCTAATTCCCATTTTGAATTCACAACCAAATTTTGTGCTTATGTCCTACGTGAATATAATTATTTGGGTACACTGAAACTCAGTAAATGAGACTGCCAGTACTCTAAACCATACTTCACTGGTTGCTAAAATCAGTAACTCCAAAAATATTTACCAAAGAATCTGCTCAGATTAAACAGCTTTATAGTTATAGGACAGATAAAAATATTTTCTGTTATTTATTGTATCCTCCGAAGGGTTATAAATTCTTTGTTCTTAATGTCTACAAGAGAACATACATTATTATAGTAAAAATGGAAATGTGATTTTGGAAAAAGTAGAGAGAGAAATCAGAAAACAGGCAAATCTTTCTCTTTCATCTAGTTTTTAAAGCAGAATATTAAAAATGATCAACAACCCATGTTTGGATTTATTGATTTTGTGGTTATTGAGTTTAAAAAAAGCAAGATAAATATATCTCTCCCACAATACATAAAGTCACATAAAGCAATTTTGCTTCAGCTAAGTTATCATTTAGATTATATAAGCATTTTAATCAATAAGCAAAATATTTCTTTTATGGATGTTTTGTAGGGAGAATCAATAAAACATTTTAAATAAATGGCAGGATAAAAGGAGTATTATACAGGATGCAAAAAGCTTCATCCTGTTGCTAACTTTATGGTAATAACTGTAAATGATAATGGAAAATGCATATTACATTAAGTCGCACAAGCTCTGACATATCTGTGGGCAATTTAAAGAGGATTTCTTCACTTCCTCCCTAGCAGAGATGGGTAGGCGCTCTCTCATGCAGGCCTGCAGCCCCACCATCCATCATTTCAAAGAGACACATATCGCCTCCAAAATGCTTTAAGGCAGCTACAAGCAAGTGTCACTTTGAGTTAAAAGCATCATTAAACTGTTGGGAAATTTCACATCATGGGTCATTTATCTATGCTAAATTGGGTCAAAAGCTTCTACACTTGCCTTAGATAAATGAGAGAGAACAAAATTCTGTTGTGGGAAGTATATTTTGACAAGCCTTATGAGTGTGATTTTATTTTTATTTATTAAGATTTATTTTTTATTTAGGGTATACAAATTTCATGTGTTTCATATAAACAGACTTAGGAACATAGTGATACTTCCCACCCAAATTCCCACTCTACCTCTTCCTTCCCCTCTTATTCCCTCTCTCAAGTTTTATAATGATCCACTTTATTTATTTATTTATTGAGGAGCCATGGGAAAGGGAGATTTTCTTGCTTTTTGTGAGTGTTCATGTGGTTAAGAGGTAAATACCGTGCAGATATACTCTTCTCTGATAAATATAGTTAATCACCACTCTCCTAATCCTTCTTGAATTAGATGTTGTAGAAAACACAAACCATTAAGCATTTATTCAGCAAAAATGTGTGTGTTTTGTGTTTGCCATTCCTTGCGTAACAAATACAAAGTGCAAAAATGATGCCTGTTGGCTTAATTCTAAATGGAAAATCCTGGAGACCTTTCCAACATGGTGGAATATACCTACTTGTTGTAGATTAACATACAAAATGGAGAACAGATTCAGACATGGGAAGGAATGGATCTTTCAGTGTTTAAATGAGGCAGCAAAGGGGAGGTAACCTGACCCGAGACTTCCGTGAATAGTAGTGATTTGCCAGGTGGAAAATATGGTTCCACGGTGAAGAAACAGCATGGTGGCTGGTGCCGTGGCTCAATAGGCTAATCCTCAGCCTGCGGCGCCAGCACCCCTGGTTCTAGTCCCGGTTGGGGCGCCGGATTCTGTCCCGGTTGCTCCTCTTCCAGTCCAGCTCTCTGCTGTGGCCCGGGAAGGCAGTGGAGGATGGCTCAAGTGCTTGGGCCCTGCACCCGCATGGGAGATCAGGAGGAGGCACCTGGCTCCTGGCTTCAGTTCAGCACGGTGCGCTGGCCACAGTGCACCGGCCGCAGCGGCCATTGGAGGGTGAACCAGCGGTAAAGGAAGACCTTTCTATGTGCTGTCTCTCACTGTCCACTCTATCTGTCAAAAAGAAAGAAAGAGAGAGAGAGAGAAAGAAAGAGCGAGCATGGTGGTGGTGGATTTATGGTGATCGTATAATTTGTATACCAATGTAGGGCACTTAAGGAGGGCACTATTAATGATTAAACCAGAGCATCAGATAGAAGCTGAATATACCTCAGGCAAATAGAGACCCATGGTTCACTGAGGTATGTTCCTATGTTTGCAGTGTGTCTAATGCTGATGTTAAAGTCCTTGCAAAAGCCAATCTAGACAAAAGAATGTGAATATACTTATACTATTGAACTATACCATTAAAACATATGTAAAATAGTAAGTTTTATGTTATGTATATTTTACACAACCATAATAAAAAAATTCCAGGACTCTAAAAATGGGAAATAGTCTTTAAGTAAACATTTACAAGGGGAAAAGAAGTAAAGGGGAGACATGGTTCCATATAAATGATTTTGATTTAGCAGATTTTTTTTCATTTTATTGAATTTTTGATTTTGACTTACAGGGTTGATTTGATCAAACCTATTGGCCATCATTTATGTTCCTGATACATAGGGAAAATAAATAAAGAAGCTTGAGATGTGTAGATTGGGTTTTCCTGAATGATCAAGACGTTTGTATTTTCTACAACAATATTTATTGAACATTCAAAGAATTTTCTGATATTTCTGATTGCAATGATTTCTGTTGCAAAAAGCTGAAGTCTTCTTTGAGCATTTGCTCAATCTTTTTTTTTTTTTTATTTTTGACAGGCAGAGTGGACAGTGAGAGAGAGACAGAGAGAAAGGTCTTCCTTTTGCCGTTGGTTCACCCTCCAATGGCCACCGCGGTAGCGCGCTGCGGCCGGCGCACCACGCTGATCCGATGGCAGGAGCCAGGTGTTTCTCCTGGTCTCCCATGGGGTGCAGGGCCCAAGGACTTGGGCCATCCTCCACTGCACTCCCTGGCCACAGCAGAGAGCTGGACTGGAAGAGGGGCAACCGGGACAGGATCGGTGCCCCAACCGGGACTAGAACCCGGTGTGCCGGCGCCGCAAGGCGGAGGATTAGCCTAGTGAGCCGCGGCGCCGGCTTGCTCAATCTTTTGAACCAACTAAAATGGTTATTCCTTTGAATTCATTGAAATATAATATTTTACCATACCAATCTACCCATTTGAGTTCTAGAATCCAAAGAGTTCTAGTATATTCACAGTGTTGTACAACCATTATCAACATAGAGTTTTAGAACATTTTCATTATCCTAAAAGAAATCCTGTATCCAATAGGAGTCACTCTTCACACGCCTCCAGTGACACTCAGTCAAGCCATAGCCAACCACTAAAGTGCTTGCAGACTATAGATTTGCTTATTCTGGATAGTTCATATAAATATTATTATACAACATATGACCTTTGTTACTGTGTTCTTTCACTTATGATGTTTTCAGTGTTCATCCATATTGTAGCATGTGTCACTACTTCAGGTCTTCTAATAGCCAGTTCGTATTCCATTCTGTACATATCTTATTTATTCATTTGTCAGTTTATGAGTATTTGGGCTGTTTTGTAGTGTTAGGAACACTCATTTACTAGTTTTTGTGTAAATGTATCTTTTGATTTCTTTTGGGTACATATCTAGGAAAAGCATTGGCTGGCAATTCTGTGGCTAACCTTTTGAGAGTAGCTTGATTTGGTGTATTCCAAAGTCACTGCACCATTTTACATTTCGACCAATAATGTATACGAGTTTCTAATTTTCCACATCCTTGTCATTTGCTATTATGTGGGTTTTTAAAATCACATCCATCCTAGTATGTATGAAGTGGTATCTCATTGTGATTTTTATGTGCAAAAATGACATTGAATATGTTTTTATTTACCTCTTGTCCATTTGTATATCTTCTTTGGAGGATTGTCTATTCAGTTTCTTTGCTTATTTGTAATTGGGATATTTATTTGACTTTTTTGAATTATAAGTGTTCTTTTTATCTTCCAGATACAAGCTCTTTCTGAAATATTTGTGATTTATAAATACTTCTCCCAGTATGTGGCTTATCTTTTCACCTGTAGTTCATTATTTTCTAATTTCATTCCATTGTAGTAGGAGAATATACTCTGTATTATTTTAATTCCTTTAACTTTATCACGCTGCGTCAATCCGAAGCCAGGAGCCAGGTGCTTCCTCCTGGTCTCCCATGTGGGTGCAGGGCCCAAGCACTTGAGCCATCCTCCACTGCCTTCCCAGGCCACAGCAGAGAGCTGGACGGGAAGAGGAGCAACCGGGACAGAATCCGGCTCCCCAACTGGGGCTAGAACCCGAGGTGCCAGCCTCGCAGGCAGAGGATTAACCAAGTGAGCAGTGGCGCCAGCCCAAGTCTTCTATGTTGATCTTCCTAGATGTTCTATAAATTGTTGAGTGTGAATTATTTAAGTATCTAACTACCTTCACTGAATTCTGACTGTTTCTGCTTCATATATTTTGAGGCTCTATTTTAGGAGCATATACTATCCCTGTTTATCTCACTACTATTTTTAAAAATATGTTCATCTGATATTACTTAAGCTAATATCCAGCTGTCTTTTATTGCTGTTTGAATAGTATATATTTTTACGATATTTTACTTTCAGTCTGTTTGTACCTTTTAACCTAAATTGTGGATCCTGTAGATAACATACAGCTGGATCATATTTTTTCCCATATGAAAATTTCTATTTATCTCATTCAACTTTAGTGCTACTATTGATGTTGGATTAATATACACCACTTACCTTTTTATTTCCTGTAGCTATTTTTTGTTGTTTCTCTGTTCCTGATTACTTGTTTCTTTTGCATTAAGTATTTTCCAGTATAACATTTTATTTTTTTAAGATTCATTTATTTATTTGAAAGAGTTAGAGAGAGGGAGAGTAAGGGGCAGAGAGATATCTTCCATCCACTGGTTCATTCCCCAAATGGTCACTTTGGCCAGAGCTGAGTCAGGCTGAAGCCAGAGGCCAGGAGCTTCTTCTAGGTCTCCCACGTGGGTGCAGGGGCCCAAGGACTTGGGCCTTTTTCCAGTGCTTTCCCAGGTGTACTAGCAGGGAGCTCTATCAGAAAGTGGAGCAGCTGCAACTAGAATTAATACCCATATGGGGCCGGCACTGTGGTTCACTAGGCTAATCCTCCGTCTGTGGTGCCAGCACCCCGGTTCTAGTCCCGGCTGGGGAGCCGGATTCTGTCCCGGTTGCTCCTGTTCCAGTCCAGCTCTCTGCTGTGGCCCAGGGAGGCAGTGGAGGATGGCCCAAGCGTTTGGGCCCTGCACCCTCATGGGAGACCAGGAGGAAGCTTTGGAGCTGGCCGGCTGTAGCGACCATTTGGGGGGTGAACCAACGGAAAGAAGACCTTTCGTTCTGTCTGCCTCTCTCTCACTGTCTAAATCTGCCTGTCAGAAAAAAAAAAGTTACAGAGAGAGGGAAGGAGAGAGAGACGGAGAGAAAGTCTTCTATTGTATGGTTCACTCCACATGTGGCTGCAACAGCTGAGGCTGAGCCAGGCAGAAGCCAGGAGCCAGGATCTTCTTTCCACGTGGGTGCAGGGGCCCAAGGACTTGAGCCATCTTTCACTGCTTTTTCCAGGCACATTAGTAGAGAGCTGGATTGGAAATGGAGTAGCCAGTATTCAAAGCAACATCCCATATGGGTGTTGGAGGCAGTGACTTAACCTGTTACACCACAATGCCAGCGCCTCATTAATTCTTTATATATTTATGTATTTGTGATTACTTTTCTATGTGTTATAAGCACCACAGAACAATTATATACTTATAGTTGAATGCAATTGCTTTTTAAATTAGAGAAGAAGAAATATGAATATATTTCATAGTTGTGTAATTATATTTACTGATGAGTTTTTTGGTGCAGATTTAAAATACCATCTGGCATTATCTGATTTATGCCTGAAGAACTGCTTTCAATGTTTGTTTCTTTCTTTCTTTCTTTCTTTCTTTCTTTCTTTCTTTCTTTCTTTCTTTTTGGTGACAGGCAAAGTGGACAGTGAGAAAAAGACAGAGAGAAAGGTCTTCCTTTTCCATTGGTTCATCCTCCAATGGCTGCTGTGGCTGGCATGCTGCGCTGATCCGAAGCCAGGAGCCAGGTGCTTCCTCCTGGTCTCCCATGTGGGTGCAGGGCCCAAGGACTTAGGCCATCCTCCACTGCACTCCCGGGCCACAGCAGAGAGCTGGACTGAAAGAGGGGCAACTGGGACAGAATCCAGCGTCCCAACCGCGACTAGAACCTGGGGTGCTGGCGCCGCAGGCTGAGGACTAGCCTATTGAGCCGCGGCGCCAGCTTTTCAATGTTTCTTATATGGCAGCATGGTTGGAAATAAATCTCTCCATGTTTGTTTTAATTTACTGTATATATCTTTATTTTGGTTTCATTGTTGAAAAGCTGTTCTACTGAATGTATAATTCTTGAAAGACTTTGAATATATCATTCCATTTCCTTCTTGCCTCCATTGTTTATGAAGAAAAATCAGCTGTTATTATTAGTGAAGTTTCCTTGTAAGTGATGGTTTGATTTCTTCTTACTCATTTTGAGATTCTCCTTGTCTTTTATACTTTTGCAATGATGTATTGGGTTTGGGTTTATGTTCGTCATTCTAGGAGTTTGCTGAGATTCTTGGAAGTTTAGATTGATATTCTCCATTCATTTTAAGAAGTTTTTAGCCATCATTTCTTTGCATGTATTTTCTACTATTTTCTTTCTTTATTCACCTATCTATACTCCCATGATTCACATTCGTAAACCCTTAGTGGGTGACAGTTTATCTGAAGTCCAGTTCATTTACCTAAATTAATTTTTGCTGTATTCTTCATATTGAATATTTATTATCTTCAAATACATTGATTTGTTTTGCCAACTCAAATATTCTGCTGAATCCCTCCAGGAAATTTTTCATTTCAATTATTGTACCTTTCAACTACAGAATTTCCATTTGAGTTATATTTCTAAATGTTAAATCTTCTGTTGGGTATGACATTGCTGTCATATTTTCCTTTAATTCTCTGAGAGATTTCCTTTAGTTTTTGGAATGTAGTTATATTAGCTATTTTAAAAGTTTTGGGGTTTTTCTGTATCTAAGTATGACATCTGTATATGTTTTCCCATCATGTCTATGAGTTGTGTGTTTCATTTCTTTGTATATTTTATAAATTTCTTGTTAAAACAAGACATTTTAAATAACAGGCACATTGGATACTGATTTTCTACTCATAATCATTGTTGTTGTTTATTTCCTTATTTGTTTAGAGAGTTAGCAGACTATTTTAATGAAGTCTATTTCTAGAATAATATATGATGTTCTTTTCAGAGGCAAAGCCTGAGGCTTTTGCCCAGGCACCTGAAATATTAATTTTTTCAAAGTTTACTTTGCCTGTCTCTTTTCCTAATTTCTCTGTTAAACTACCAGCTTCATTTTCTATCATTAAATGTTGCCAGCCTCTACTAATTGCAATGATTGCTTTATTGTTTTCAGTAATTCCCTGAGGGTGTAAATCAGTCCACTCTACAATGGTTGTCTTTGAGTTCAGTATTGAGGTTTGTTCTAAAGGGGACTTTTATTTAAAAAAAAATATTTATTTATTTATTTGAGAGAGAGAGAGAGAGAGAGAGAGAGAGAGGAGATATCTTTCGTCCACTGGTTCACTCCCCAAATGGTCACAAAGTCCCAAACTGGATCAAGTCAAAGCCAGGATCCAGGAGCTTCTTCTGGATCAGCCACATGGGTGGCAGTGTTCCAAGGACTTAATCATCTTCTGCTTTCCCAGGTGCATTAGCAGGGAGCTGGTTTGGATGTGCAGCATCTGGGACTTGATCCAGCACCCAATAACATATGTTGGTTTTGCAGGCAGCAGCTTAATCTGCTGTGCCACAATGCTGTCCCAAGAGTGGCCCATTTTTGAAGGATCTTTATCTTTATCTTGCTTTATGAGTACAGCAGGGAGCTGGAGAGGCATCCTCAGGTCTTCTTGGCCTCCTATCCGGATGTATAACCTCCAATCTATGAGCAAGCTGGATAGAATGCTCTCAGAAGCAGTTTATTCTCAGCCCACTGCACCTGGATCATACTTTCACCTATGAGAAGAGGCTGGATGGAAGTACAATACCTCTTGATCAGTCTTTTGTAGAATAGAAGTCCTACAACAGGGAATTGCGGAGATCAGAGAAACTGTCAGCCTATAGTACTTCCCAAGTATATAATACAGCTCTCAACTGAGAGATCAGAGAGAAGAAGTCCTATGTTGTTAGTTATACCTACCAAAGTGGAGCCCTGTTATCCTGAGGTGGGAACTTGAGAAGGGAGTTGTTTGGGGCTGAAATGCCACAAACTCTTTCTTATTGAGATTTATTAGATTTTTTTGAATAAGTGGTTCTTCCTTGGCTATATTGCCTTAGTGATTTCCAAAAAAATTTCTCCTTATCCAGGATTTCAATTTCTCAGGTAAGTGAAACAAACAATTCATAAATTGCCAATTGTGCCCTCTTCTGAGTAGCATGATGAAATCTCATGACATCTTTCTTTGTCCTGCCTGAGATGTGAATCACCCCTTTGTTCAGCATATGCACAGTATACACTCTACCTGCCTGTTAGTATTCAGGCGTCATTATGCCCTTGCAGGTACTTCTGATCTTTAATGAGATGTTTTGTAATTGGGACAATGCATAGCAAGTTCTAGTCCTCTAATGCTAATTTCAATGCTAAGACCCCCTGTAATATATGAGTAACTGGAAACTCAGGATCATACAGTAAAGAATGGTACAATGGGGACATGAATCCCTGACAAATTGATTGCAAAGCCCTTGTGTTTAATCACCCAATTATTACTTCATATTGCTCTAATGTTAACCAATGCTAGAAAAATTCATTTAATACAACATTTTTCAAAGTGTCATCCAGGGATTCATGAGGGCCCTCAATACCATTTCAGGAATTCATGAAGCTATTTCAAGAAAAACGTTTTCATAATATGAAGACATTATTTGCGTTTTTCATTGTGATTCTCTCACTGGAATACAGTCGAATTCCTGGTGGCTACATTACTCTGACTAGGAAAGGTAGGTGTACCTGTATAATCTTGTATCCTGTCTCTCAGATTTATGGCTAATGTGCTAATGTGTTAAAAGCTGTAGATGTTGCCAGCACCACGAGGCTAATCTTCCGTCTGCGGCGCCGGCACCCCAGGTTCTAGTCCTGGCTGGGGGACCGAATTCTGTCCCAGTTGCTCCTCTTCCAGTCCAGCTCTCTGCTGTGGCCTGGGAGTGCAGTGGAGGATGGCCCAGGTCCTTGGGTCCTGCATCAGCATGGGAGACCAGGAGAAGCACCTGACTTCTGGCTTTGGATCAGCGCAGTGCGCTGGCCATTTGGGGGATGAACCAACAGAAGGAAGACCTTTGTCTCTCTCTCTCACTGTCCACTCTGCCTGTCAAAAAAAAAAAAAAAAAGCTGTAGATGTACTCCATATGAATAAAGGATCTTTGGAGTCCCCGATTTCTAAAAATGCAAAAGAGTTCTAAGGGGGAAAAAAGCTAATTGAGAAACACTGATTTAATGAATGTAACTCTGTTTTATAGAATCACCATTCTATTCTGTATTTCTTCAAGTATGTGCTTGACTTTTGTTATATTGCATATATCAGATATATCATGCAATATTTTTCTTTCTTATCTGACTTATGTCACCATAATACCTGACAAATCACTCTGTATTATTACAAATGGCAGTATCTCCTTTGCTAAGGCTGAGTAATATTCTACAGTGTGTGTATATAACATAAAAGAAAAATATTTGGAAAGCATTGAGTCAACATAATGTACAATTTTGTAATTTTACTTCTTAGAGAATAAAAGGAGTCCTTTCACTTATGATTTCATATCACTAAAAATTTACTATAGGAATTTTATAGCTTCATGTTTTTTTCTTAATTGCCTTTGCCTATCTTGAAGTTTAAGACTAAATTAAGTGTGTAATTGCAGTGACACTAAAGCCAAGTCACCTCATGACTTTGTTTCAGATACTTTTTTCAGATATTTAATTGTTCTATGTTCTATGTGCTTTGACATTTCTGACCATAGAAATAGCTGTAAACATTAATTTTGCAAGTTCAGTACGTTTGTTGTGATAATAAAAGTGATCTAAATTAACACTTCTAAATCTATTTTTCTCTAGTCTTAAAACAATACCTTATGAATCCATATGAAAATATTGTATTGGGACAGTGGAAGTATCATTTTCTGTAACAGTGTGTTTTGTGAGAGTTTCCCAAAAGGAAAGAAAAACATAGCTGGTCTACACCTTTAATAAAGGTTTTTCAGTTTATCAGGAGTTATAGTAGCTTCGTCAGATTAATTGAAACTTAATCCCTAAGGAAATAGAGTAGTATTCACATCTCAGTGTATTCTACTCAAGATTGAGAGTCCAGGGCATTAGGTTGACCCCTGACTGTCACTGGTTGAAGGCTGTACTGGTCTACTAGGGTTGCACCAACAAAATACAGACTCAGTGTTTTTTGTTTGTTTGTTTGTTTTTGTTTTTTGCTTTTTTTTTTTAACAATAACTTATTTTCTCATAGTTCTGAGTCTGGGAGACTAACATTGAGGTGTTGACAGATTTCTCCTGAGACCCCTCTCCTTGGTCGTAGATGGCAGCCTTCTTTCTCCCTGAGTCCACATGAGGCCTTTTGTGCTCACACATCCAGGTGTCTTCCTGAATTCACATTGCCTCTTCTTGAAAGGTCACTGCTCAGATTGGATAAGCTTCATTTTCACTTAATCACACTTTCAAAGACCTATTTCCAAAGCATAATCAGTTCTGAAATACTAGAGGTTAGGGTTTCAACATGACTTCTTTTAAAAAAATTATTTGAAAGGCAGAGTTGCTGAGAGAGACAAGGACAGACACAGAGAGAGGTCTTCTGTCTGCTGATTCACTCAGCTGATGGCCCCAATGGCTGAAGCTGGGCTGGTCTGAAGCCAGGAGCCAGGAGCTCCTTCCTACATGGGTGCAGGAGCCCAAGCATTTGCGCTGTCCTCTGCTGCTTTCCCAAACTCATTGGCAGGGAGTGTATTTCAAGTGGAACAACTGGGATTTGAACCCTCACACATATATTGGATGCCAGTGCCACACACAGCAGCCCAACCTGCTATGCCATAGCACCGGCCCCTCAACATGACTTTTGAAGGGGACACAATTTAAACCTATAACAGGGGCTGTGGTGAGAGCAGGAGAAGACATTATCTTCAACCTCTGATGTGGGCAAGGCAGGCTCAAGCTGCCAGTGTGAATCCATAACAAAGAAGTACATATGTTTCCAGCTGAAGGCAGCCCAACATTCATTTCTGGAACTGTGATGGTGAAAGGATAAGGGAAAAAAAAATAGCATGTGGCACCTCTCCAAACAAAATTGCAAGTCTTTTAAAGTGGGCATTATGAATTCATATGTACTGTAGTCCCTTACTCCAGAGAGTAACAACTACACACATGTGTACGCTTAAACAAATGTACCTAGATACATTTGGTATAGGTACCAAGATCTAAGACTAAGTGAGACATTCAAAGGAATCATGTTCTATTGCGCCATGTAATGAACAGTGTTATATAAGTTCACTTAAGTGAGAGGGAGAGCAATAGAATATGGTGCTTTGGAGAGGATGGGAAAATATCTAGTTATGTATAGAAATATACAAATAATTGTGCACTTACTCCCCGTGTAGAATCTCTGTCCTTAATGTGTAGTTCAATGTGAATTAATGATATGACTAGTGCTCAAACAGTATTTGGCACTTTGTGTTCTGTGTGGAGGCAAACTGATGAAATCTTTACTTAATATATACTAAACTGATCTTCTGTATATAAAGATAATTGAAAATGGATCTTGATGTGAATGGAATGGGAGAGGGAGTGGGAGATAGGAGGGCTGCGGGTGGGAGGGAAGTTATGGGAGGGGGAAGCCATTGTAATCCATAAACTGTACTTTGGAAATTTAGATCTACTAAATAAATGTTAAAAAAAAAAAAGAAATATACAAATAATGAAGGCTTTATGAAGTGGTTACTGACCCCTGAGATGAATCTTGGAAAACGAAGAGAAACCCATAAAAATGGCAAGAAAATTCAGGCAGAGAAGGGGAAAGAAATTTGGGGTGGAATAAGGCATGAAAGAGAGATCAGATTGTGCAAAGATGGGATGGTGCGTTAGTGTACTTAAACGTCAAGTTGCAATGAACAAGCATCTTTCAGTAGAGACGCTGATGGAGACAGCAGCACTCATCTCCACTTCTTATATTCTAAACTATCGTCGGAACTTACAAGTATTCCTTACTCAGCAATGTGTTTGGAGGTTTCCCTGCCACTGCATTCTTTTTTTTCCTCATAGAGTTGCAAGAGTCGGGTGTCAGAAAAGGCAAAGTAAGGCTTTCTCTGCAATTAGGAGAAAGTAGTTAAAGGAGGGCTCTGTCTCTCTCTCTCTTTTTTTTTTCTCTCTCTCTCCCTTTCTCTCCCTCTCTGGAGAAACCAAAGCTGCTGGCTGCTGAGAAAAGGCAGACAGAAGGATTTTTGATGCCAAGCTGGCTTGAATCCCAGAGTCATGCATATTCCTCCAAAAAGGGGGCTTTGACTCCAGGCTAAGAAACCACACTATGTTAGCAGGGAATATTCTCATCAAAGTGTGAGCATTTGCATTTAATTTACCATTTTGCTCCATCCCAGGAGAGCTTTTTTAGTTATTGCAAAAATGTAAGACACTCTGCCCCTGAAGGGGAAAGAAAGACTCATCCTTTTGAGACTTAAAGCGGTGCGATTCCACAGTTACCTCAGGCTTGGGTGTTACTAGCTTACTGGATAAAAAGCAATCTGTTTCCTTATGGTACATGAGGATATTGAGGTGTTGTCTACTCTAAAAAGCAAGCAACCTAAAATGAGAGTCTGAATGTGCGTGGATTTTAACATTTGTAAGGTGTAATGCAAAGATAGCTAAAAGTCAGCACTAATTACCCAAGAGTAACATTTTAATCCATAAAGAAAACTAGAAGAAAAATAAAGAGAAAGAGACTGGGAAATTCATGTTCAATTCTGTCTAGGATGTTACCAGACTAGACAATATGTTGCTGAACCCATATTGCATGGAGAATCTTTTTACTAAAGAAAAAATTTCTTGTTCTTTTATCTGAAACTTAATTTTAACTGAGTGTCCTATATTTTTGTTTAGTAAGTAACTACACACCTAGGTCACTCAATTCTAATTGGAAATACTAAAACTCAAGCCAGGATTGCCTATTAAAAGCTTATATAATGAATCATTGTGCATAATTTTTAGAAATATATGTTTTATATTTAGTATTTTCTTCTTCTGTAACCCATGGAAAATGCTGGTGCACTGGGGTGTGTTTATTTTATTACAATTAAAAGCCCAGAGTTTTGAATTGCTAAGATCTAGCTGCAAGTTTATGCTCTTCCATTTGTCAGCTGTGCAATTTTACTCATGTTACTTTCTGAATCTCAGTTTTCTAATTTGTAAAATGGGTTGATATTTTGGATCTACCAATATGTGGATAACACAAGTTGACCAAGTGACTCAAACTTGACATTGTGTGAAAATTTAAACTTTAATTATTTCATTTTCATTGAATCTTCCTAAGAAAGCCCTGAGTGTACAAACAAAGTCTGGCTCCATTTTTTATGTTTGCTGGTAGATTTTAATGTGTATTTTATATCAGGGAAAACTGCTAAGAAAGCCTGAGTGTTCCCTTGGTTGGTGCAAGGATAGAACTGTAAACCATGGGAGCCCCACTCCTTAACTGTTGTAGAAATCCAAAGCCAATTTCCATTTCCTGGTCTTTCAAGTCATTTGGGGACCAACTTGGAAATCTACTCTAAGCATTTCAAATTCTCTCTCTCTCTCTCTCTCTGTGTGTGTGTGTGTGTGTGTGTGTGATGCCCTTAATTCACATTTGAACCAGATTTTGAATGGAAGTTTATCTTAGTCTGTTTTCTGCTGCTATAAATGAGTGCTTCAGACTGAGTAATTTACACAATATTAAGGGTTTTACTGTTGTTGTTTAGCTGAAGGTTCTGAAGGCTGGGAAACTCAAGACTAGGGTGGC
Source organism: Lepus europaeus (assembly GCF_033115175.1). NCBI lineage: Eukaryota > Metazoa > Chordata > Mammalia > Lagomorpha > Leporidae > Lepus > Lepus europaeus. Next base: position 46,516,772 of record NC_084845.1, read on the forward strand.
AGTATCTGGCTGTGAGAACTCTGCAGATTCCTAAGGAAGCACAGGATATCATATGGGAAAACAGAATATCCTATCAGGCCTCTCCTCTTTTTATACAGCCACAGTCCCATTGGATTAGAACATGTCTCTTTTTTGCCACATGTAAGCTTAATCACCCTGTTCCCCATGGGAAAGGAATTTCTTTTTTTTTTTTCTTTTCTTTTTTATGTTATTTTTGACAGGCAGAGTGGATAGTGAGAGAGAGACAGAGAGAAAGGTCTTCCTTTTTGCTGTTGGTTCACCCTCCAATGGCCGCTGCGGCCAGTGCATCACGCTGATCCGAAGCCAGGAGCCAGGTGCTTCTCCTGGTCTCCCATGCGGGTGCAGGGCCCAAGGTCTTGGGCCATCCTCCACTGCCTTCCTGGGCCATAGCAGAGAGCTGGCCTGGAAGAGGGGCAACCGGGAAAGAATCCGGCGCCCCAACGGGGACTAGAACCCGGTGTGCTGGCGCCGCAAGGCGGAGGATTAACCTGTTAAGCCACGGCGCCGGCTAAGGGAAAGGAATTTCAACATGAGCTTTGGTAGGGACATTCAAAATGGACCAGGATATTTCTTCTTTCTTTTGCGTGGCTGCAAAACAAGTCTTACTTCCTCAGTTTTGAGAAGACAAAACTGAGACTTGAAAAGAGAATGAACTCACCTGAAATTACACAAGGTATTAAATTGTGTTGCCCCAACTTAACCATAATATTATGATATTAGAAAAATGAAATGAGTAAATTCATTTGAAATGTTTAGTTAGGTACATAAAACATGTTTAACATCTTATAAACACAAGTTACATCTGGGAAGAATGGACAGGTTGGTACGTGTGAGTATTGACTTGCAATGTTTTGCCATCTCTCTGAACTCAGAGCTTTCCTAGAAATAAAGGCTTATATATGTAGCAAAAAAAAAAAAAAAAAAATCTGATGCTTACAGAATGCCGTGCCTTGCACTGAAAATGCATGACTTCCATCAGCCCAAGACAACATTTTTATTTTCCAGTCTCACATCTTTCATCCCTTGCTTGTTTGCTGGAGGCTGTTGGCTGGCTGTCAGCAGTGACAGTCCCCATCTGTCATCTGTGTATGGTGTGCCATCTATAGACTGTCTTTCATGTATATTTACAGGATATGCCTTCTAGTTGCCTGAAAGGTGGAAGATCTTCTAAGACACTTATGAATGCTGGCATTCTTCCCCTCACTATCTAAGATACAGTTATGTTCACCCTAATCAGAAAGTGACATCTTTCAGCATATCCCTGGTATACCAAGAAATCACTGGCGGAACACACATGGATCTGCTGGGTGAGATGACTGGGGAAAACACTGGGTTCTGGTTTAGAATTAGAATCCTGATGACAAATGCTTTTGAGCTCAGTGTGTCCCTCTCACCCTCTGGTGGTTGAAGGGGTTCGTTCTTCCTAACATCCATGACTACTACTCCTGCTCTTCCTCTTTATTCTACTGTGTGACTGCTACACACTTCTACTACTATTGCTGATACTACTAGTAATAATAGTTACTAACTCATTATCACATGGTATTCTTTTTTTGAAGATTTATTTGTTTATTTGAGAGGCAGAGGGAGAGACAGAGATCTTCCATCTGCTGGTTCACTACCCAAATGGCTGCAACCCCAGAGCTGGGCTGATGTGAGGCCAGGAGCCAGGAGTTTCAGGTCTCCCACATTGGTGCAGGGCTCCAAGCATTGGGCCATCTTCTGCTGCTTTCCAAGCCCATTAGTAGGGAGCTGGATTGAAAGTGGAGCAGCTGGGACTCTAACTGATGCTGGCACCACAGGCAGAGGCTTAACCTACTACATCAGGGCGCTGGCCCCACCACAAAATATTCAGAGTGCTTACCTGAGGGATTCCATTCTCGTTATTATACTATTTATCAGGCTTTATTACCTGCCCAACTTTTATTTTGTTTGTTTTTGTGGATGAGTAAGCTGTCAAATGAATGCTGCCTGGGCTTTTCAGCTACTTGATAGCTAATCAAGGATTTGAACCCAGGTCTTTAGCTCTGGAAGCTGTTCTCATCACTGCTTCTTTGGTGTCGATTTATCTGTAAACATCACTTTGGCATCTTGTTGTAGAGTAACTTAAGTTTCAGATAACTTTGGTAACTTGTTCAGGATTACAGAGCATGGATTCTATAATTCAGGTTTTCCTTGGCAATAGATAAATATTCTCATTTTAGTTCCATTAAGTAACAGTAAAATGTTAAGCCTGTATTCTCTTTGGCTTCTTCCTGGTTCTGGTGCTAAGCAAAGCTCCCAGCTTTGGAAAGAACACTTTGCATACTACACAGGTGGAAAGCTTAGAGCTCCAAGACACTGGGAGGTGTTTCTGTGTCAGTTTCCTAATATACTTAGCACTGCAGAAATATGATATATCCTTTATATTGCCCTACCCTGTCTAGGTATTTATTATTATTATTATTATTATTCTCTGTTTTCCAAGCAAGAGCAGGTATCTGCTCATTTCCAGATGACCCCATGACAGCTTGCAATCTCTTTTCACATTTGACACACAGCCCTGTAATGATTTGTCAGCTTGCAGCATCTCCTACTAGACTGCAAGCAGCTTGAGGGTGAGACATACAATATGTTTTCATTGGCATCTCAGCTTTCAAAGATAACAGGCACTTGAAGTATCTGCAATGATTTTATAGATGGCTGACTAACTAGCTGACATTGTATTGCTTACTGGTTGCAAATGTGTTTGCCTCTTTGGGGAGGGACAGAGTGAGTAACAGGTGGAAAGTCAGTGCAGTGTGCTGGGAGTCATGGTAGAGACACACGGGTAGTATCTGACCACTAGGCTCCATGAAAATTATAAGAAGGTGAAACTACCAGTAAGTAGAATAAGTGATAATGTTTATCAATAGATTATTCAATTACAGGCATTTTCCCTGAATTTAGGACTATCATACTGACCCTGACAGCCCAGAGTACAGGATTTTTGAGAGCATCAAATCTTTTATGTTTTCTGGGAAACAAAGATTGTGTTCAGCGAATGATCTTTCATGCATGGAATATGATCAGTGCTATTCACCAGGTGACCCTTAAAGTGACACAGAAAGACATGGAGCTTCTGAGGGTGAAAAATTGCATCCAAAATATTCCTTTGATTTGCTTAAGGCATGTTACAGGGGAGCCTTCAGAAGAGAAATGAAGTGAAAAAAAGGACCTTAACTAAAATAAGAAACAGCTTTAATACCTTCACTGTTGAACATCATGAGGTATTTTACTAAGTAGCTTAAATGGAAAATATTTTTTAGAAAGGCAAAGGATGACAGGCATTATCGAGCTAAACCAGAGAAAGTGTCTTAGGTAAATCCTCAGTGGCATTGTAGGAAGAAGTATTATCATTCCTTGGAATCATAACACAGTCTCCATACATATTCAGGGCATTTTTTCCCTCAGATGTTAGCCTATTACATTGCAAAGTTCATATCTGATTTTCTGTCCTTATATCTAGATTTCTTTAGGAATTGCAGATTCCAAACCATACTCCCCCTCCCCACTGGGAAACATTGAATATTTAGGGTGCTAAGAAATCAAAACCCTGAAGTTGTCAGTAACTGAGTCACCAGCCATGTGTATGCCCTGAATGTGTGAGGGGAGGGGAGGAGGCTGTATTGCTGGAATTCCTGTAACAGCAAGCAAGCTGAATGTGATTCCATAGTTCCACTCTCTGCAGAGAAGAAATGATCATGAACAGGAAGTATGACTATTGGAGTTTTCTGTGGGTATTCAGGGGAAACTCTATTCATTGGGAGGAGAAAAAAAAAACAATAAAATGACAGATATATGAAAAAGTATCAGAATAAAAGAGGCAACAGCATAACAAAAAATATAATGTAAGGGTACTTCAGAGAACTTGTGGCATATGGGATACAACTATTAGCTTATTTTTTTGCAAAAAGTTTCTGATATCCATATATAGTTTTCGTTTTTTTTAAGATTTATTTATTTATTTGAAAGTCAGAGTTACACAGAAAGAGGAGAGGCAGAGAGAGAGAGAGAGCGGTCTTCCATCTAATAGTTCACTCCCCAATGGCTGCAATGGCTGGAGTTGTGCCGATATGAAGCCAGGAGCCAGGAGCTTCTTCTGGATCTCCCATGTGGGTGCAGGGGCCCAAGGACTTGAGCCATCTTCCACTGCTTTCCCAGGCCATAGCAGAGAGCTGGATTGGAAATGGAGCCTCTGGGTCTCCAACCGGCACCCATATGGGATGCCAGCACTTCAGGCCAGGGTGTTAACCCACTGCGCCATAGCGCCGGCCCCCAGATGTAGTTTTCTGTAGTATGCATTTCCATGAACTTTTTGAGGACGACTCATATGTTAAACATTTGATAGATTATTGCCTATGATCCTCTCAACCACATGCAACAAAAGTGACTACTGCTGTTTTATAAGTAATTCAACTAAGAAGGGCATAGGGATTGCAGTCAATTGAAAACCATCCTGGGAGATGTGCACAGGCACAGGAGATGAGCAGAGCTTTGACCATTGCAGTCCACGTGACTTATATTCATATCTCTCCTCATGTGGCATCAAGAAAAAGTACTCATCTGTTTTAGATACTCAGAACTGGCAGTGCTAATTCTGAATTATTTTGCACCAGTTCAGCTTCAATAGATGGCCATGAGTTAAGAATGCTTAATAAATGATGAAGTGTTCGGACACAAAGAGTGTGGTATGCTTGATTATACTGCTTGGGACATTTGTTTTAACGGGATGTGGTCAAAGTAACATGCTGGAGAACAAGAGGTTTGTAGGAGACTGCAGATACATGATGGGAGCTGAGTGGGACTGGTGTCTAGGAGAGATTCATAGGCTCAGTGTCTGTAAAAAGTCGGTGGAGAGTAGACAAGGGGGTAGAAATATATAATAAAGCATATAGTAATAAATATAATAGTAATAATAATAAAAGTACTTAAGGGGCTGGCGCTGTAGTGTAGTGGGTAAAGCTGCTGCCTGTTATGCCGGCATCCCATATGGGCACCAGTTTGCGTCCCAGCTGTTCCACTTCTGATCCAGCTCTCTGCTATGGCCTGGGAAAGCAATAGAAGATGACCCAAGTCCTTGGGCCACTGCACCCATCTAGGAGACCCCGGAAGAAGCTCCAGACTCTTGGTTTTGGATTGGCCCAGCTCCAGTCATTGCAGCCATTTGGGGAGTAAACCAGCTGATTGAAGGCTTGCTCTCTCTCTCTCTCTCTCTCTCTCTCTCTGCTTCTGCCTGTCTGTAACGCTGCCTTTCAATTAAATAAATAAATTTTTTTAAAAAAAAAGTAGTTAAAGGTAGCATAGGCTCTAAATGTGGCCCATTATTTAGAAATAAACAAAAAAGGCTGAGAGGTAGATATGTGGCACAGTGGGCTTCAGATGTCCCATATTGGAGTGCTTGGTTCAAGTCTCAGCTCTGCTTCTGATCCTGTTTCCTGCTAATCATATTGAGAAGTAGTAGGTGATGAAATACTTGAGTCCTTGCAAGCCACATGGGACAGCTGGATGGAGTCCCAGGCTCCTGGCTTCAGCTAACTCAGCCTTGGCTATTTGCAGGCAGTTGAGTAGTAAACCAGCAAATGGAAAATCTCCCCCCATCTCTCTTTCTCTCTGCCTTTTAAATAAATGAAAATTAAAAGAAAAATCCAGAGGCTTCTTAGAAAAATAAGAAATTAGGCCACCACTGAAAAGAAGATTTTTAAGGTAAGGCCTAGCTTGAGTGCAATATTGAGTTACTATATTTTTAAGATTAGTTTCAGGGGCTGGTGCCGTGGCTCACCTGGTTAATCCTCCACCTGCAGGGCGTGCCAGCATCCCATATGGGAGCCGTGTTCTAGTGCTGGTTGCTCCTCTTCCAGTCCAGCTCTCTGCTGTGGCCCGGGAGGGCAGTGGAGGATGGCCCAGGTGCTTGGGCCCCTGAACCCGCATGGGAGACCAGGAAGAAGTGCCTGGCTCCTGGCTTTGGATCAGCACAGCGCCAGCTGTAGCGGCCATTTGGGGAGTGAACCAATGGAAGGAAGACCTTTTTCTCTCTTCTCTCTCTCTCTCTGTCTATAACTCTACCTGTCAAATAAATAAATAAATTTGATTATTTTCAACCTAATGACATCTCTCATCATCAAGTGAGCTATTCATTTTAGGTGGAACTTATATTTTTCATTATATTAATACCCAAAATAGGTCAATCTGGAAAATGTTGTCAAAACATAGGGATGGGCAAAATGGCAACACTTACCATTACAAAATTTTAGCTAACAGCAGAAACTTACCTTTTCTGAAAGAGTGTAATGAAATCTCATCTCAACATTACATCTTGTATTTTTCAGATATCTGTATTATTCCTGTCCCATCTTAGTCTATTTAATGATTGCTGAATATTACAAGCAGGTCAGATACAGCCGTCATGTTCAGGAATGGAGAATTTGGAATTATCTAAAATTTTCAGTTATTATTTGGTAATGTTATTTTTTCACTTAACAATTATTTTTTGAGTTCCTGTTGATATTAAGAATGTAGTAAAAAATCTTCAGTGATCACCAAAAGCAGAGGGAATCACAACTACTATCTCACTGTCACTCCAGAGATCAGGGAATTAGAATCATCTAATGTGCTCTATGGGATGTGTGAGGTGGACCCTTCCCTAGTGATGAGGAATATCTGGTACATCTGTTGATTGGAATCAATCTCTGATGTGTGACTGGAACTTTTAGGGAGTTGTATGAACCCCAAACTGGGCAGTGCATGCTATATATTTGCATCCTTTTAGACTGTTTTCTGCTAGTCTTCTGGTGACTCACCATCATTGAGAAAATGAGGCAGCTCAGAAATGAACTCACTAGCTGTCTGGTGCATATAATAAGAGCTGTGATAACTACAGACTTCAATCTGTAGTTCCCTGTGGAGTAATTCTCATTTTTCTAACCTGTCATCAGATAACATTAATGTCTAAGTGAAAAACAATTTTCTTTCCAAATTGTCTTTCAGGTAGCTGAAAGTAAGTATTAGGTCACTTATTTGTCTGATTTTCCTAACCAGAGATAATAAGCTTGTAAGAAAAATAAAATTTGGTAATTATACATATCAAATGTCTAGCATGTTCTCTGGGAAGGTAAATTATATGTTGTTAAGCAAACACACAATAGATAGAATTTCTCAATTACTGTGTAATGAATGTGCTGAGGGCAAGGCATATGAATCTAAAATTGTAATTATAATATCCTGACATATGACATTCTACTGTCTTTAATGGAACCCCCCTTTACCCATAAACTTAAAATCCTTTACTGCACCCACCTCCACATATGTTCTGTGACAAGTTGTTCACAATCACTTATCTTTCATGGAAAATCTAGAAACCCTTCCATGGGAATGTGATAGCAATGCCTTCAATGAATTAATAAAAATATTTCAGTGATCACAAGATTTGATTCATCATTGCCAATAAATCATGGAAGTTAATAATGAAAACATATAAAATACCATTTCTATCTTAGGGAGGAATTTATCTACTGATGGCGTGAGAAATTACCATCCTTACCTGACTTTAAGAAGTTTTACACAAGGTCAGGTGTTAAATCAGAAGCACATTCCATTAACAGAAATATTTTAGTGAGTGAAAATTAATTTTTATAATATGATTTTCTTTTAAAACCAATCTATTCATTTATATAAAGTGGATAAATTTCCTGTTTCATATATATAATTTTAAGTACATGATGATACTTTCCACCTTCCTCATTTCTTCCCACTTTCCCTCCTCCTTCTTTCCTTTTATTTTCCTTTTAATTTCAATTCACTATAATCACAGGCTTCATCCTTCACCAAGTAAAGAATTCAACAAGTAGAAAGTGGAAAGACCACTGTTCTGCAGGATTATAGGCAAGAGCCACAAACAATAATCACATCTCAAGATGTTGGGGCTGGTGTGGTGTAGCAGATAAAGCCACTGCCTGCAGTATCAGCATCCCATGTCGGGGCCAGTTTGAGTACAGGCTGCAGCTCTTTTGATCCACCTCTCTCCTAATGTGCCTGGGAATGCAGCAGAAGATGGCTCAAGTCTTCAGGCCTCTGGGACCCACATAAGAGACCTAGATGAAGCTCTTGGCTTCTGGCTTAGGCCTGGTACAGACTTACTGTTGGCCTCTGGGGAATGAACCCATGGATGGGAGATTCTCTCTCCCTCCCTCCTCTCTCTCTGCTCTTTCAAATAAATCTTAAAAGAAAACCTCAAAATATCAATTTTAGTCATAAACATTACATTTTTGTACTCTATATATTAGCTACCACAAATCAGAGAAAAGATGTCATATTTACCTTTTTGGATCTGACTTATTTCATTAGCATAATGGTCTCCAGTTGTGTCATTTTTGTTGCAAAGATAAGATTTCATTCTTTTTATGGATGAGTAGTATTCTATACTATATATGTATATATATATATATATATATATATATATATATCACATTTTCTTTTTTTCTTTTTTTTTATTTGAAAGTCATAATTACAGAAAGAGGAGGAGGAAGAGAGGGAGGGAGGGAAGGGGGAGGGAGGGAGGGGGGAGAGAGAGAGAGAGAGAGAGAGAGAGAGAGAGAGAAAGGGAGAGAGACAGAGAGTGAGGTCTTCCATCCACTGGTTTACTCTCCAAATGGCCGCAATGGCCAGGGCTGAGCCAAGCTGAAGCCAAGAGCTGGGAGCTTCATCCAGTCTCCCATGTGGGTAGCAGGGACCCAAACACTTGGGCCATCCTCCACTGCTTTTCCCAAGCCATCAGCATGGAGCTATACCATATTTTCTTTATCCAGTTATCAGTTGATGGACTTCTGGATTGATTCTGTATCTCAATTATTGTGAATTGAGGTGCTATAAGCATGAGGGTACACATAACTCTTTCATATGCTGATTTCATTTTCTTTGGGGAGATTTCCAGGAATGGAATGGCTATATCATATGGTAGATCAATTTTCAGATTTTTGAGGAATATCCACTCTATCTTCTGCAATGTTATACTAGTTTACATTTCCACCAATAGTGCAATAGGATACCCTTTTCTCCACATCCTTACCAGCATTTTTTTGTTTTGTTTTGTTTTTGGATAATGAACATTCTAACTGGAATGAGGGAAAACCTTCTAGTGGTTTTTATTTGTATTTTTCCTTTTGGCTAGTGATCCTGAGTAGTTTTTCATTTGTCTGTTGGCCATTTGTCTTTCACACCTTGAAAAATGCCTATGAATGATCATACACACATAGCAAATATAAGCTTCTTAGGTCTTTCAGCAAGTATCAATCAAACTATATTAAATGTTTAGGCTTTGAAATTAAATTCGGCTTTAAGTTGGACTTTGTAATTAAATATCCTTTTCCACAGTATTCAAAGTCATCATCCATCAGATCTGAGAGTCCTAGAATGAGTATTGCAGCTAGCACATGGTTAGATTAGAGTCCAGCTATGAGAAGAGATTAATATTTTGATTTATTTCATAAAAGATGCTTTCTGGAGACACGGCAGATTACAACTACTGTTTACTTGCATTTGCATAATGAGATCATTGAGCAGAACTAGTGCTAATGCTGGTATTTAACAGAGAATATTTGCAGTGATAGATAAAGGCCAAAACATAAAATCTGCAAATCAATATGTTTCTGGCCATTTCTATATGTTGTCCACATTTGCTGGAGGCTGTATCTACTCTCAGGCAAGGAAATATATTAGCAAGAACATCCTGAGAGTTAAATTATAAATGTCTATTATAGATTTTCAATGTCTTGCAATCATCATCTTGTGAACAGTTATTTCTTGCGGCTTTGGCTCATTACGGATTACATTTTTTTATTCCAATAAGGCAGATAACTATGAGATGGAAGATGGTAACTATGATTACATTTTCCCTTTTCTCTATTTTCTATATTGTTCCCAATGTTTTAATGTTTTAAACATATTTTCATGGTAATATAACTCTAACATTTTATGGTCTGCTGATACTAGAGTCAGGCTTAAAATCTGGAAAAGCATGAACAAGTATTTTGGATGGCTGACTTTTTTTTATCCTGGTTATTCATGTGAAGTTTAGTGGCCTTTGGAAAGTCTCAATATTGTCTGTGAAGTTAGTAAATCATTGGCATCTAGTAAATCCTTAAATGACGCCCCTGAAGGATGGTATATTTTTATATAAGCAAACAAATAATTATATAAAATTTAGAGCAAGACATATGCTAATGCTAATACTAATAATAAACAACTGGTATTATTGAACTCTTCCCATATGTTACTCCAGATTGAAATATTTTTGACATAGATTATCTCATTTAATTCTCATGATATGGATGAATTTATGAGGTAGCTACTATTATCAGTCTGTTTTAGAAACTTGAAAACTGAGTCTAAGGGAAGTGATATAACACCCAAAGTAGCTTGGTTGCTAAGAGTCAGCATGAAGATTCAGTTCTAAGTATCTGCTTCAAGAAACTGTGTTTGTAACTACCCTTCTGCAAAGGTCATCTCTCTGTGGGTCTGTGTAGAAGCCTTATTTTCTGCAGAAGAGCTACAAGAGGCCTCATTAAGCATCTTCTGATCTTCCCCTAAATACCTGTGACCAGTCGGACAGCATGGTGCGCTGGTGGGATGGGTAAGGATTCAATTGGAAAAAGGGATAAAAAGTTCTTTCTTATCCCTATTCTCTGGACTACTAATGACTCTGATTTGTAGTATTGGTATATGGTATTTAAACTAGAAATGTTTAATATTCTTGGGAAATTATGTAAAAATTGTAAAGAATGTCTTTTAACTTTTCTGTAAGAGCCATTTGTTCTGATATTCTAGTATATTAATTCACTAGAGTTGTTGGCATAAACAAAGGAGATTGATGTTATAGGCTAGTTTTAACCCTATCTCATTCATAAGAATATTAAATTATTTTAGGCAAAGTGGTTGTGTCAAACTAAATAGAAATAAAGGGAAAGTGGTAATTAGACTATGTTAAAATAGAACCTCCCAGGATATTAAGTATGCAAGAGCTCATCCATGAAAAATTAGATTGTAAGAGGTTACACCATGTATTGGCTTATTTTGTAAGATATCAAATTACCTCTCATGAATAAATATGACTAATAATGGTAGCTCTACAATTTAATGCTATGATATTAAAATATTTTCTGACTAAAAATACCTACTTATGTGTTTGATCCTTTTTATTACTAAACCCTAAGAATAGAATAAATGAACAATTTCTGTTGACCCTACTGAACAGATTTTGAAAGGCTTTATTTTTTTAAGCTTACCAACAAACTTTTAATAAATGCTATTAAACTGAATACTGAGATTTAAAATTTCAATGGAAGCAATAATGCAAACTCTTTTCTTTCTCATGTGCCAGGTCTTTTGCTAGGTGTTAAGGTTATACAGTAAAATAAGAAAAGATAGGCTGGCGCCGTGGCTCACTAGGCTAATCCTCCGCCTTGCGGCGCTGGCACACCGGGTTCTAGTCCCGGTCAGGGCACCGATCCTGTCCCGGTTGCCCCTCTTCCAGGCCAGCTCTCTGCTGTGGCCAGGGAGTGCAGTGGAGGATGGCCCAAGTGCTTGGGCCCTGCACCCCATGGGAGACCAGGATAAGCCCCTGCCTCCTGCCATCGGATCAGCGCGGTGCGCCGGCCGCAGCGCGCCTACCGTGGCGGCCATTGGAGGGTGAACCAACGGCAAAAGGAAGACCTTTCTCTCTGTCTCTCTCTACTGTCCACTCTGCCTGTCAAAAAAAAGAAAAGAAAAGAAAAGATAAAATTACTCTAAATAATGAGCAATATGAAAAATATTACAAATTAATATTTTAACTGTAAATATTACTGAATCTAATGGCATTCCTGTATCAGTGATATAAAGAACCACAACAGAGGGGATGAGTTGAAATAAAGATTCTACCGAGAGGGTAGGAGTATATTTAAAATGAATGTGCCACAGGGGACCGGTGCTGTGGCACAGTAGGTTAATCCTCCACCTGCGGTGCCAGCATCCCATATGGGTGCCGAGTCTAGTCCCGGTTGCTCCACCTCCAATCCAGCTCCCTGCTATGGCCTGGGAGAGCAGTAGAGGATGGCCTGAGTCCCTGGGCCCCCGCACCCTCATGGGAGACCGAGAAGAAGCACCTGGCTCCTGGCTTCAGATCGGCGCAGTTCTGGCCTTTGCGGCCATTTGGAGAGTGAACCAACGGAAGAAAGACCTTTGTCTCTCCCTCTCCCTGTCTGTAACTCTACCTCTTAAATAAAATAAATAAAATCTTTAAAAAATAATAAATAAATAAAATGAATGTGTCACTTGTTTGATTCTGAATATCAAATAGTCTGGGCTGGGGGCCAGCACTGTGGCATATTGAGCTTAAGCCCTGGCCAGCAGTGCCAGCATCCTATATGGGCGCTGGTTCAAGTCCTGGCTGTTCCACTTCCAATCCAGCTCTCTGCTATGGCCCGAGACCTGGAAGAAGCTAGTAGCTTCTGGCTTCGGATCAGCTCAGCTCTGGCCATTGCGATCATTTAGGGAATGAACCAGTGGATGGAAGACCTCTCTCTCTAACTCTTTCAAAAAAATAAATAAAATAAATCTTTAAAAAAAAAGAAATAGTCTGAGTGCCGATTTGGTCTTGAATTCTCTCTTTCCAATTTTGCTCTATGTCTTTCTCATTTTACTGTTTTCCTGAGCTCATCTTCTTTGGTATTTCACTTACTAGTAATACTATTTGCAAAAAAAAACAAAAAAAAAAAAAAAACAAAAAAAAAAACAAAAAAAAACTTAGTAGCTAAAGGAATCTTAGAATGTATCCAAAAAAGACTATATGCCAATTGCTGCTTGGCTCGAGGGATGAAAAGATAAAAATACTGGCACTCTACCTTTCCTTAACTCTATTCAAGCCCAGTGGGGATGTAGGCGTAATGGCAAATGATAGAAATGCAGCAAGACATCAATCCCAGCAATTGCAGAGAAGTAAGAACTGAGAAAGGAAAGAAACCAAAATCAATCAGGATATGCTCAGAATGTTTTCAGAGAAAGTCAAGTATTTTAAACACAGGATTAAACATTTCATAAGCATTGGCCAGAACATGGAACATGACCCGGCCATCATTGGTAAAGGGTAATAGGGTGGGAAAAGAGAAGGCGTACTGGACAGCATCCTATGCTGGTGAAACTCTCAGTGCAGTGCTCCTGGGACGTTAAGCTGCTTCTGTTTTGTCTCAGCAGGGAAGGGAGTTTAGTCTACAGGGGAATACATTAGATCCCTTTGTTTCTATGTGGAGCACTGGAAAAATCTAGCGTTAGGACCCTTTCCAACAGACAAACTTCAGCCCTGCACTTGCATTCCCTCAGTGAACACAGTACTTGGCATTTCAAACAGCATGATGTTTTCATTGTTCTCATTCATGCTTCTTCTCTTGAGCTGGGAACTTTCCATAAAACTGCACTGTTCACAATGCAACATCACTTAAGTTCGATGTCTCAGAGTAACATTGGTAGGCTATACACCTCCTCAAGCCTGTGTAGTCCAGTAGTCATTGTGAAATTATGAAAAATGTATATTGAGTTTCTCATCCATGGGCCTTGGCTCATGGCTTCTAAAATCCTTTAATTTCTATGTGATTAAAAAAATAATAATAGCATCCTTTGTTATGATTTTTGTTTGAGAGATGGTATTTTGTCTCATAGTTAAGACATTGGTTAGGGTGGCCACATCTCACATCTGAATACCTGGGTTCAGTTTCCAACACTGACTCCTGATTCTAGCTTCTGCATAATGTGCAGCTTGGAAGTAGTGGTGATGACTTAAGAGGCTGGATTCTCTGTGGCTATCTGCATCACAAATAAATAAATAATTTTTAAAAGTTATTTGTTCTGAGGGCCAGCATCAAGGTGTAGTGGGTTGGGCCAATACCTCTGATACCAGCATCCCTTGTGGGCTCTGGTTTGAGTCCTGCCTGCTCTACTTCTAACCCAGATCCTTGCTCATGGCCTTGGAAAGGCAATGGTGGATGGCCCAAGTACTTGTGCCCCTGCACCTACTTGGGAGACCTGGAGTAGGCTCTCGGCTCCAGGCTTTAGCTCAGCTCAGCCTCAGCTATTGTGGCCATATGGGGGTAGGATAGCAACTGGAGGATCTGTCTCTGTCTCTCCTTCTCTCTCTCTATCTCTGCCTCTGCCTCTCTCCCTCTCTGTGTGATTCTTTCAGATAAATAAATAAATCTTTTTAAAAAGTTAGTTGTTCTCGAATATTTCCAGAGTGATAAAGGTGAGAAGCGTCATATTTTTCATAAAAATTCCCTTCTGATGACATGAGTTTATTCTAATGAGGTGATTTTTTTAAATTCCCTTGATAACTAAGGAGTAGGGGAGGGTTGATTGCCAAAGGATCCAGCATGTGATTTGGAGGTTAGAAATTTCAGCCCAACTCCCCACTTCTAGGGAAGTAAGAAAGGCTGAAGTTTGAGTTGATCACCAGTGGCCAATAATCTAATCAATTATGCCTATGTAATGAAGCCTCCTAAAACCCCAGAAAGACTGGCTTCAGAGAGCCTCACGGTTGATGAACAAGAACACACACATCTGCAGGGAAGGTGCACAGCCTGGGCTTTGGAACTCTTCCAGACTTGTTCTATGTATCACTTCATCTGGCTGTTCATTTTATCCTGTAAGATATTCTTTGTAATAAATAGTAAAGGTAAATAAAGTGTTTCCCTGAGTTCTGTCGCTGCTTTAGTAAATTAATCAACCCTAAGGGAACCTGATATCTAGCTAGTGGATCGGAAACCCAGGCCAAAACTGGGCTTGTAGTTGTCATCAGTAAGGGGCAGTTGTGTGAGATTGAGCCTTCAACCTGTAGGACTGGTGTTAAATTATAGGATACACATTATATCTGCACTAGAGAATTGCTTATTGTATGAGGAAAATGTTCCACATAATCTGATCAGAGTGGAATTCTGTTATATGTGCTGTTTTTTTCCTTTATCTCAAATAGCCATAACCAGAGTCCTATTGCTGACTCACACTCTAAGACTTCTTGAGCAGATATGCTACCAATATAAATAGAATTGGGTCACTTCCACTCTTCTTCCATCACACTCAATACTCTTTAGTTTACTTGTGCTGTTCTTTCTGTCTGGAATGGTCTCCCTGTCCATCAGTTTCTCAAATCCAGTGCTGAATTCCCCAGATCTCTTGTAACTGTTTTTCAGGTTTTCTGATTTGATAGGTCCCTTTCGTAAACACTCATTGTGCATTATATCTGCCTCTTTTAGAGATTTGTGTTCTGATAACATTCTATCTCAGGAAGAGGAACATGTACACCCCTTCTGTCTTTTGTTAAGTTAAAAACAGAAGTGGAGCTGGTGCTGTGGCTTAGTAGGTTAAGCCTCTGCCTGAGGGCTGGCTTTCTATATGGATGCCAGTTTGTGTCCCAGCTGCTCCTCTTCTGATCCAGCTCTCTGTTTGTGCTCTGGAAAAGCAGTGGAGGATAGCCCAAGTTATTGGGTCCCTGCACCTGGATAGGAGGTCCAGAGGAACCTTCTGGCTCCTGGCTTTGGATTAGCTTAGCTCTAGACATTGCAGCCATTTGGGGAGTGAACCAACAGATGGAATATTTTTCTCTGTCTCTCTCTGTAACTCTACCTCTCAATAAATAAATAAATAAGCACATGAACCCGAACCACTAAGCGTCCATTTTATTTTTTTTATTTATTTTTTTATTAAACTTTTATTTAATGAATATAAATTTCCAAAGTATAGCTTATGGGTTACAATGGCTTTCCCCCTCCCATAACTTCCCTCCCGCCCGCAACCCTCCCCTTTCCCGCTCCCATTCCCCTTCCATTCATGTAAAGATTCATTTTCAATTCTCTTTGTATACAGAAGATCAGTTTAGTATATATTAGGTAAAGATTTCAACATTTTGCCCATATAGCAACATAAAGTGAAAAAACTACATTGGATTACTAATTATAGCATTAAATAGCAATGTACAGCACATTAAAGACAGAGATCCTACATAATTTTTTTTCAAATTAATTAATTTTCTATGCCATTTCCATTTTAACACCAGGTTGTTTATTTCATTTCCAATTCTCTTTATATACAGAAGATCACTTCAGTATGTAATTAGTAAAGACCTCATCAGTTTGTGCCCACACAGAAACGCAAAGTATAAAAATACTGTTTCAGTACTAGTTATAGCATCACTTGGCTTTAGATGACACATTAGGGACAGATCCCACATGGGGTGTAAGTACACAGTGACTCCTGTTGCTGATTTAACAATTTGACACTCCTGTTCATGGCGTCAGTAATCTCCCTAGGCTCTAGTCATGAGTTGCCAGGGCTATGGAAGCCTTTAGAGTTCGCTGACTTTGATCTTATTCTGATAGGGTCATAGTCAAAGTGGAAGTTCTCTCCTCCCTTCGGAGAAGGGTACCTCCTTCTTTGATGGCCCGTTCTTTCCACTGGGATCTCACTCACAGAGATCATTCATTTAGGTCTTTTTTTTTTTTTCCATGATATCTTGGCTTTCCATGCCTGCTATACTCTCATGGGCTCTTCAGCCAGATCCGAATGCCTTGAGGGCTGATTCTGAGGCCAGAGTGTTGTTTAGGACATCTGCCATTCTATGAGTCTGCTGTGTATCCCACTTCCCATGTTGGATCTTTCTCTCCCTTTTTGATTCTATCAGTTAGTATTAGCAGATACTTGTCTTGTTTGTGTGATCTCTTTGACTCTTAGACCTATCAGAGCTATCAATTGTGAGCTGAAATTGATCACTTGGACTAGTGTGATGGCATTGGTACATGCCATCTTGATGGGATTGTGTTGGAATCCCCTGGCACATTTCTAACTCCACCATTTGCGGCCAGTCCGATTGAGCATGTTCCAAATTGTTCATCTCCTCCCTCTCTTTTTCCACTCTTAGATTTAACAGGGATCACTTTTCAGTTAAAATTTAAACACCTAAGAATAATTGTGTGTTAATTATTGAGTTCAACCAATAGTACTAGAACAACAACAACAACAAATACTAAAAAGGATAAAGTATTACATTGTACATCTAAAGTCAGGACAGGAGCTGATCAGTTCATTGTTGCTTATAGTGTCCATTTCACTTAACAGGTTTCCCCTTTGGCGCTCAGTTGTCACCGATCAGGGAAAACAAATGATATTTTTCTCTTTGGGACTGACTAAGCGTCCATTTTAAAATCCTTGCATCTATTTGTGAGAGCACGACCAGTTCTGTGAAAGGCACACACAGATGCTTAGAAGTTATATTGACCTATTGTAATGAACCCAGGTACTGGACTGACACAAGGCATTACAATTTCTTCTGACTTCAGATATTGGAACAGTGAGTAAGAGTACCTCATCTTGGGTTACTTTCTCTTCCTTAGAAAAAAATCTATCTAACATATGACCCAGGCGTCCTACTCCTGGAAATTTACCCAAAGAATATGAGAGAATTATCTGTACCCCTATGTTTATAGTAGCTCAATTTACAACAGCTAAGATATGGAATCAATCTAGATGTCCATTAACTGATGACTGGTTAAAAAATGTGATTATATATATATATATATATCTCCAAATTCTTAATCTGAAATTATATTCTATATTTTAAAATGAAAAGAAAAATATTTTTCTGTTAATAATATGTAATATAATCCCCAACTCTCTATCTCTCCAATATGTGGACCCTAAGAAGGGGCTTGCCACTCCTGTGTTCTGTGTCTTCTTTCCGATATAACAGTGTAGGCAGGCTCCAAGGATATAGTCTAGAAAAGGTTATATAATAAGATTCTTGGTTTTTATAGACTATTCATTGGTGAATAAATTTTCTATTTTAGCCTCAAATGTCAAACTATGTCTTGAGTTCTTTCTTTATATCCACACAGGGTAGTGTTTCTCAGTAAATATGCTACTATTATGCTAGGAACTTCTTATACTTTATCCTATCAGTACAGTTTTTCATAGATTTCTTTCTAAAGAGCTTTCAAATCCATCCACTTTGTTTCAACTGCAGCTGTCATCTCTTTCCAAATCACCATCATCTTTCATCTATATCCTCTTTACTGGTTTTATCACAGCCCTCTGGACCACCTCTAATCTTCTCATATCACCTGTCTACTCTCATTCACATCTGTAAAAAACCCTTCAATGAATTCCCATTTCTCTTCTAAAAATCCTTACTAAGATCTATAGTCCAGGACAAGCTTGGTGGTGTCTACCCTCAGTCCTAATCTCACATCGGTTTGCTCCTCATCTCTTCTACTTTAGCCATGATTGACCTGACATTTACCATGTGTGTTAGTCAGTTTTTCATTTCAACAAAATACTTAAGACAGGCTACTGATGAAGAGAGGAGCTTTACTGCAGCTCAAGGTTTTGCAGTCAAAGATTAGGTGACCCTATTAAGTAGTGTCTGGTGAGGCCAGTGGGTGGTAATGGAGGAACTCATGTGGAGGAATGATCACATGACAAATCAGGAAGCAGAGAGATGGGGCCTCCTTATCTTCCATGTCTATGTGGTCTCGCCTTAATAAAGTCACTAGGAGTCATTCCTGGAGGCCCACCCTCACAGCCTAATCCAATCTAATCCCTCTTTTACAGTGTCCAGCTTCATACACCATAACTAGATTTTTTCTACCCTTAATGCATTAACAACTGATGCAAAATTTTGGGGACCAGCTCTAACCTTGTGGACCTTTGTGGATCACTAAAACAGTATCTAAGGTTTAGCATCATGATTCAAGTGCTCGGGCTCATAATTAGTCTGTCTGAATGTAAATCTAGTTTAATTAACTTGATGTGGGAATTAATCATCTTGGGTAATCCCTTGGCCTCTTTTTTCTTCAATTTTATTATTATTAAGTGAAGGACAGTGATAATAACTATTTTTAAGGTTGTTTTGAAGACTAAATGAAATAATTAATAAAATGCTTAATACAAAAGATATAACACTTGAGTTTGCTTATTTAATTCATATAATCCTCTTACTCACTTGAGATTTTAAGTGAAATGATGGTTGATCTTATGTCTGGTGTTGATTACAATGTGTCTAAAATAGAAACAATGTTACATTTTGATAAATGCCTTTCAAATGAGTGAATGAATGCCTGGATTTAAGTTTTACCATGAAACTGGTACTGTTGTCTGAGAGCCTTCAACTGACAAGTAAATTTTTATTTTTTGGAAACTCAGTTTATAAGTTATTATCTCTTTGAAACCCTTCTGTATTCTGTAGATTTTGGAGAACTCATGCTGAGATAACCCCTCCTAACTTATGCGAAACTCTTATAATTACTCCTGTGTCACTTCATATGTTTGAATATTTTATGGATGTTTCTCTTCAAAGTGGATGAGTTTAGGGAAGCTCTCTTCTCTCTAAGTATTTGCCAAGTAGCTGAAGGAACATCTGTTTGATTCATTAATTCCTTGGATTAGCGGGGGTATTATAGTATTCCCTGCCCCAGAGAGGAAAAAAAAAAATAAAAACACCCTGAAAAATAAATAAATAAGTGACTAACATATTAAAGAACAGCAGGAAAGGATTTTCAATAGGTCAGCAATGACTCTGCTGAGGTGGTTATATTTAACTGAGACCTACGCATAGGAAAAAGGAGTAAGAAAAAAAGAACTGAACATTTGATTATGACTCCAGGATATAACAGAAACAGGTCCACTGAGGAAACTTGATGTTTATTATCACAATGAAAAAAAATGAGATATAGTGGGAGCTGGAATAAGGGAGAAAGAAAGAAAACCAGAGAAGAATTTTTAGCATTATTTGAGCTTCTCCTGGGAAATTTCTCCAAAAATCTAAAATGTAACTGTTATTTAAAATATGATTTAGAATTTATACACTAATTAAATTTGTCCCCTTCCATGATATCTTGCTTTGAAATTCATTGCTTTCTGTTTGAACATTTGTAGCACTTATTGGTAACCCAAGAATCTTAGCAACCCTGTACAAAAAGATTTAATATAATACAGGAATGTGCTTCTGTTTAGTCCTGTGATCTCCTGCAAGTTTTCAAACCATTTTGAATGTTATTTCCACTTGAGAGTTTTTTTTTTTCCCATGAGTTTAGATGTTCGAATGAATTAAATAGACCAAGTCCTTGCCAATTTCTCACTGCATGGCCCTCAGATGCCTTATGTCACTATGATTCCTCTTTACCAAGCTTGATCAGTTTGAGGACTGACACAAGGATGCTTCTCAGTGATCCTTTTTAGCATTCTTATTTTATTTTGGTATCAATCAGTCCACTAACTGTTGAATGTTGAAAATTACTGTTTTGTTCACTGAAATTATTACTTTCAATTCATCTTTGGTTGGAGATTCCTCAGCTTCTGAATTTTTCTCCTCTCTTCCAAACACTAGTGCTACTATGTCAAACCCTGACTTTCTTCTTTCTGCAACAAAGCCAGGAGAGAAAAAACAAGACTTTTTTTCAATAGTGAAAGGTTAAGTTGCATTAGTAATCTAGTAACTGGTAAGATGTCAGTTCTCTAAAAACATATCTACAAATTCAATATAATCCACTCAAAAATTTCTTCATACCACTCAGTAATCTCATTCTACAACTTAGATGTTAAGGTAAAGGAATTCACAAAGCCAAAGCTAGCTTGAAAAGAATATCAAAGAGTTAGAGGTAAGGAAGGAAACAGGAGGTTGTTGGATAATGAGTACCAATACACAGTTAAATAGGGAATAAGTTCTAGTGTTCCAGAACATAGTGGCATGACTATAATATATTTTATGAAGACTAGAAGAGCTCCAAATACAAAGAAATGATAAGAAAATGCTAATTCTTATGATTTGTTCAGTACATGTAAATATCAATCTGTAACCCATAATGTGTGCATATATTAGATGTTAATCAAAAAATCTGGGGCCAGTGCTATGGCGCAGCAGGTTAATGCCCGGGCCTGAAGCTCCGGCAACCCATATGGGCGCTGGTTCTAGTCCTGGCTGCTTCTCTTTCCATCCAGCTCTCTGCTACGGCCTGCAAAAACAGTAGAAGATGGCCCAAGTCTTTGGGCCCCTGCACCCATGTGGGAGACCCGGAAGAAGCTTCGAGCTTCTGGCTTCGGATCAGCACAGCTCTGGCCATTGTGGTCATCTGGAGAGTGATCCATCGGATGGAAGACCTCTCTCTTTCTCTGTCTCTGCTTCTCCTCTCTGTGTGTAATTCTGACTTTCAAATAAATAAATAAATCTTTAAAAAATCTATAAAACTGGCTGGCGCCGTGGCTCACTAGGCTAATCCTCCGCCTTGCGGCGCCAGCACACCGGGTTCTAGTCCCGGTCGGGGCACCGATCCTGTCCTGGTTGCCCCTCTTCCAGGCCAGCTCTCTGCTGTGGCCAGGGAGTGTAGTGGAGGATGGCCCAAGTGCTTGGGTCCTGCACCCCATGGGAGACCAGGAGAAGCACCTGGCTCCTGCCATCGGATCAGCGCGGTGCGCCGGCCGCAGCGTGCTACCGTGGCGGCCATTGGAGGGTGAACCAACGGCAAAAGGAAGACCTTTCTCTCTGTCTCTCTCTCACTGTCCACTCTGCCTATCAAAAAAAAAAAATCTATAAAACTGTGGTGAAAT
Source organism: Lepus europaeus (assembly GCF_033115175.1). Taxonomy (NCBI): domain Eukaryota; kingdom Metazoa; phylum Chordata; class Mammalia; order Lagomorpha; family Leporidae; genus Lepus; species Lepus europaeus. Next base: position 46,538,423 of record NC_084845.1, read on the forward strand.
AGTAAAATATTAAACTATCTAAAAAAGATATCAAAGTACAAAAAGGTCAACTGATTGATTTCAAGGCTTAGTATTAATTTATGGAAATCAAGAAAATACAGTATTGGGTAAATAATAAACATATAGGTCTATAAAATGGGATTGAGGATCCAGAAATTTACATGCACAGGTATAGTCATATAAATTTTGACTAAAGGTAAACTATCATAAGTTGCATGATTTAATTTACATGAAGTTCTAAAACAGGTAAATGTAATTGGAGGTGGGAGATCAGAATAATGATTTCCTCTGGGATCATGAGGATGACTGATGTGGAAGGGGCATGAATGACATCTTGGAGTGTTTTTTTTTTTTTAAAGACTTATTTATTTATTTGAAAGGCAGAGTTACAGAGAGGAAGTAGCAGAGGGAGAGAGAGAGAAATCTTCCATCTGCTGGTTCTCTCCCTAAATGGCTACAATGGCTAGAGGTGGGCTGATCCGAAGCCAGGAGCCAGGAGCTTCTTCCAGGTCTCCCACATAGGTGCAGGGGCCCAAGGACTTGGACCATCTTCTACTGTGTTCCCAGGCCATAGCAGAGAGCTGGATTGGAAGTGGAGCAGCTGGGACTCAAACCAGTGCCCATATGGGATGCTGGTGCTGCAGGCCAGGGCTTTAACTCTCTGTACAGCGTAGGTCCCTCTGAAGTGTTTTAAGGTTCTACTTTTTTATAATAATTTGTATTACACAGGTGGATACATATCAAAATCAATGAAGATACAGCAAAACTGTACATTATATTATACTTATATTTTTATAGCAAATGTAAACCAAAGGTCCTAAACAGCTGCCAACATTTTCTAAAACAGACATTTATAAGAACAAAATATTGCTAGACACAAAGGCAGAATCCATAATGATTTCATGTACTAGAGCTTTCCTTTCATAGGAGACATAAATGTTGCTATCGGATTCTTTTCCATTTAGAAATTTCATACAGATGGTGGGATGTAGAGAAATTGAAGATTGTATGTAAAATATCAACAAAAAGATCAAAGGGATAGGAAATAGTCTTGGTGAGGAAAGATAAAAAGAGCTTAGGTTATTTTGTGTAATTTTCAGAACAGAGTTGAGAGATTGCTTAACAACCATCTTCTCCACTTAGGTAGGGTGTATATTGTGGTCCTGAAGACCCATGGAACTTCTGGGAATTTTGAGTTTGTTTAATTCAGGCCCCTTTTGCACAGGTGACAACATACATGCCCAGGGAGCATGTGATTTGTTGAAGATCTTAACTCACTCATGGTTGAGTTTGGTTATAGGCTTCAGCATGACCACAACTCCAGGTATAAAGGGAATAGTGTGCCTGCATAAGTGAGAACTCAGGGAGAACATCAGAAAATTTTATTGTATTGTTCTAATATAGAAATTTTAAATCTACTGAAAGAATATTGTCCCCAAAATGCTGCATTCATATGTCTGCAACTTGTCCTAATTGTCCCTCAACAGAGACTTTAAAATTTCCAGAAATTCATCTTCTATTCTAAGCCAGAAGCCATTGCTGAAATAAGTCAGTTAACCATATCCTACAAAGGACAATTTTTGGTTCAGATTATCTAGTCCCAAGTCAACTGCTACTATGTGTTTCCCTAGATATAGTAGTTGGTTTGAGCTATGGTTCACTTTCTATAAAGTCGATCTTTTGCCTTAATGATCTTGGTCCATAGTGACGTCCTTTTGCATATTGTAGAAAACAAGCATGAACTTTAGGGTGTCTGAGGTCACTTATCAGTCATGAGGGAAGACTCTTGGAGCCTTCATCTGAAAAACAGAAGCAAGGTAGACCAAGAAAATGACAGTGAAATAAATTAATAAAGGTAAATAAAGCACAATCTTGACCAAATTATACTTAAAGTCACTCTGGATATTTTAATTACATTATCCAGTATTTTCTCTGTAATTTTAACTATCTTTTGTTTTTCTGGATATTTACAACCAAAGGTATTCCAAGTATTTTCAGTCAGACATACTTGTTTTTAAGAATAGATTATAAAGTTATTTAACTAGTTAATTACTAAAATAGTTAACTAATATTTATTGTAAAGTGATAAGCATTTTGCATATATTATTATGTTTAATCCTAGCAACCACCTCCCTAAGCAATACTGTTATCTCTGTTTCACAAATAAGAAAAATGTGGCTCAAATTCTTACTAAGAATTGTGCTGAGTTCACATGGTCAATATGTGGCAGCTTCTGAATTTGGCCCGAATCAGTCTCATTCTTGTTGATGACTAATATTCCCTGCATCACACACTTATTGGCTAGAGGTGTGTTTGGTACAAAGTGGTTGCTTATTGTTTATTGGTGTCTATAAGAGGCAGAGGATGGTAAAAACCTTTAAAATTCCATATAAATTTTAGATTCTGCAAGTTTTTGAGGCAGCTTCATCATTTCATCCAAGTGGAGGTGGGGGGAGGCAAAACAAAACCAAACAATTTTCCTTTCATTTGAAAGAGATTTCCATCTTTTTTTGGTAAAAGAAAATGAGTTTTCCAGTCTATGAAAATACCATGGACATGGTAGAGGCATAAATGTTGTTATGTGCCTGCTGTTCCTCCGGTCAGGTGTCCTTGGGTTCACTCTGATCTTGTTCATTGGCTCTGCTCCATCATTCGATGCGCTCTTCTGAGAAACATGGAGAGAGCCACTCCAAATGCAGATATTTGGAGAATGAAGTTCCTGGACTTCCTGTAATGCCTAAACAACAGATGGGACCTAATCAGGCTAATTATCATATGCGCCACCTCAAATATTTATCATTTCTTTGTAGTGAGAAGATGTAAAAAGCTCTTTTAGCTGTTTTGTAGTATACAATGTTATTAACTATAGACACCACGCTGTACATAAAGAAAAATAGCCAGCACTTAGTCCTCTTCTAACTGAAACTTTGTACTTGTCAAACAGATTCTCCCCTTTCCTTGCGTACTGGACACTTTTACCCTCAGATCATCTGGTAACCACCCTGCAAGGAACCATCCTTCAAGGGATTGGAATTTTTAAAAGTTCCACATTTAAGTGAGATCATATGGTATTTGTTTCTCTGTTCCCACCTAATTATGTTTAACATAATGATCTCTAGCTTCATCCACATTGTAGAAAATGACACAATTTCCTGATTTTCTTAAAATAAATAGTGTTTTATATACTCATGAGTCACATTTTTAAAGTCCACTCATCTGTTGATTTACTCTTAGGTTGTTGTCACATCCTGGCTTATGAGTGATGCTGCAATGAACATGGGAATGCAGACATCTCTTTAGATATGTTGGACATTTTTTTTCATATATCTATTGGTAATTTTATATCATCCTTTAAAAAATAATTATTGAGAGTATGGGAATGAGAGAGAGTGAGAGGACAAGACAGACAGCTCTCATCCAATTTTCATTCTCAAATGTCCAGAACAACTTACTGCATTTCCCATATGGGTCACAGGAACCAAATTACTTTAGCCATCATTACTGCCTCCCAAGGGTCTGCATTAGCCGAAAGCTTGAGTTAGAAGCTAAAGCCAGGAATTGTACACAGGTACTATCATGTGGGGACATAAGAATGTTAAGTGCTAGAATAACTACCCACACTCCTCTATGTCTCCTTTTGATAGATGTTTATTCAAGACTTTGGCCAATTTTTTTTTTTTAAAATAGGGCTATTTGCTTTCTTGTTAGTGAATTATTTGAGTTCCTTGTCTATTTTGGATATTAATTTATTTTCTGACTTATGTTTTGCAAATACTTTTTCCCAATCTATGAATTTTCTCTTCACTCTGTTGTTTCCTTTGCTATATGAAAGGCTTTTTTTTTTTTTAGTTTGGATTTAATTCTATTTGTCCATTTCTTCATTATTGTTTGTGCTTTTAGGATCATATTCAATAAATCACCACCTAATGTATTTTCTTTCAGCAATTTTATAGTTTGAAGTCTTACATTTAAGTATTTCACCAATTTTGAGTTGATTCTTGTAGAAAGTGTAGGTAAGGGTCCATTTTCATTCTTCTGTGTGGGGATGTCCAGTTTTCCCAATGTCATTTATTAAAGAAACTATCCTTTCCACTTTTGTGTTCTTGGCATTTTAATTTTAAATCAACTGACTGTAGATGTGGAGTTTATTGCTAGGTGCTCTATCCTATACAACTGATCAATATGCTATTTTTATTCCAGTACCATGCTCTTTTGATTATTGAAGTTTTGTAATATATTTTGAAAGCTGGAAAGTGAGGCCTCTGACTTTGTTCTTTTTGACCAAAATTTTGTTGGCTTCTCTAGTTCTTTGTAATTCCAAATGAATTTTAGGATTATTTTTATTTCTATGAAGAATGACATTAGAATTTTGATAGAGATTTCCTTGAATATGTAATTACTTTGGGTAGTACTAATATTTTAACTCAATTCTTTCATCCATGAACAAAAGATATCTGTCCATTTATCTGCATCATTTTAATTTCTTTAATCTATGTTTTATAGTTTTCTGATACAGATCTCTCACTTTTGTGGTTAAATTCACTCCTAAATACTTTTTGTAGCTAAAATAAATTGGATTGCTTTTGTTAATTACTTTTTCAGATGGTTCATTGTTAATGTGTAGAAACACTTTTGATTTTTGTAAGGTGACTTTGTATCCTGTAAAATTACTCAATTTATCAGTTCTAGTAGATTTTTGGTGGAATTACTTAGGATTTTCTAATAAAAGAACAGATTGCCAGCAAACACAGGGAGTATCTATTTGGATGTGCGTTGTTTCTTTTTCTTGCTCTGCCTAAAACTTCCAGCACTATGTTAAACACAAGTGATAAAAGAGGGCATCCTTGGTCGGCGCCACGGCTCAACAGGCTAATCCTCCGCCTTGACTTGCGGCGCCGGCACACCGGGTTCTAGTCCTGGCTGGGGTGCTGGATTCTATCCCGGTTGCCCCTCTTCCAGGCCAGCTCTCTGCTATGGCCCGGGAAGGCAGTGGAGGATGGCCCAAGTCCTTGGGCCCTGCACCCGCATTGGAGACCAGGAGAAGCACCTGGCTCCTGGCTTCGGATCAGTGAGATGCTCCGGCCGCAGTGGCCATTGGAGGGTGAACCAACGGCAAAAAAGAAGACCTTTCTCTCTGTCTCTCTCTCTCTCACTGTCCACTCTGCCTGTAAAAAAAAAAAAAAAAGAGGGAATCCTTAACTTATACCTGATCTTAGAGGAAAGGCCTCCATCATTGAGTAAGATATTATCTATGTCCTTGTCATATGTGATTTTTATTGTGTTGAGGAATATTTTTGTATCAAATTTGAGAGTTTTTATCATGAAAATATGTTTACTTTAGTTAAAAAAAATGCTTTTGTTGCATCTATTAAGACGATTATATGACTTTTTTCCCTTCATTCTGTTAATGTGGTAGATTACTAATTTACTTATGCTGAAATAACATTACATACCACTTTATCATGGTGAAAATATATTAATTACTATTTACTAATATTTGGTTGAGGACTTTCATTTATTTTTATCAGTGATATTGGCCTATGGTTTTCATTTCTTATAGTGTATTTCGCTTTGTGTTAGGGTAATGCTGATCTAGTAAAATAAGTTTGAAAGTATTCCTTCAGTTTTTTGGAAGACTTTGAAAAGGATTGATATTAAATGTTTGGTAGTGATCTTTAAATGTTTGGTACTGAAATTTGGCCATGAAACCATCTTGTCCTGTGCTTTTCTTTGATGGGAGACTTTTCATTATTAATTCAGTCTCACTACTCTTTATTGATCTTGAACTCTCCTATTTAAATAGCCTTTAATTCATGCTCTTGAGTTTTCCAATGGGATGCATATAATCTATAAGGAATTCTGACTTTATTTCCTACTTTTCAAATTTTATCTTTTTCTTTTTGGCTTCTTTTTGTTTTTGCTAAATGTAACCTAAAGAATAATGTTTAACAAAAATGTTTAATGCCATCTGAGCACCAGGCATTCTGCTTAGCATCAGAGACAAGATTGAGTAAGGAAGATATATATCACTGTCCTAATAAAGACTAGACAATAAACAAATCAAATTATTAAATACTTTCTAATCTATAGTTCCTACAAGTGGGAAGTATTTGAAAGAGAAAGCACTGTGCTCACAATTGTATAATGACAGGAATATCTGTTCATCAGTCAGTTTCTGGCAGGAAACAAATGGCCTACTCTGACTGAAATCTGTGAAAGGGAATGATAAGAAGGCCATTTTCAAGACTGGGCAGGGTACAGCATCCTGTCCAGGACATTGCAGAAACCTGAAATGAGTAACAACTAGAGACTTGGGAGGGCAACGGCAGGGAATGGTTTTCAATACTCAAAGATTGTTGAGTGAAAAGAATCATCTACCATAGCTAGCACAGAGGGGACCCCGAACAATAAAAACTGCCTTCCCTCTCCTCCTAACTCAACGCTTTTCTTCTTTTGCACCATGGACTGAATTCAACAGGAAACACAGGATAAAGGGATTTTTGGCTGTCAAATATAAAGGTTAGCCCCATCTTAGAATAGAGCGAGGCATAGATGGGTGAGCAGTGGCTCTGGCAGAAGGTAAAGATCCAGAGCACAAGGACATTACTTAATCTGAGTGATAAGGAAGTTTGGAAAGTTATAAATTTCTGGATTAGAATCCAAACTCTGACACTCAGTGACAGTGCAACTTTGAGCATACCTATTCCTCATACCCATTATCATTACCTTAAAGCTACAGGTTATACCTACCTCTTGGGCTTATTTTGAAGCTGAAAAGAAAGAAAATATATTAAGCCCTGTGGTTATACTCAATCTATATTTAAAAAAAAAAGAGATTATATGTCAAATACTATAAAAAATATGAGTTTATCATAACTGATTTTTTTTTTTTTGCTCTTGTTGCTAGTAGTGGTAACACATGTATCTGAGATTTCCTGGATGTATTACTAGTAAGTCTAAGGATAGAATTGTTAACTTGGACTTAACTCAGTAAAAGAGGCTGATGTTACTGCTAACAGAGAAGTAAACCATAGCAATTATGTAAATTACTAGCTCTGACAATTCCTGCCCAAGATAATTGTGGAGTTCTAAAGAGATAGTCTATTTTTTTTTTTTTTATTTGACAGGTAGAGTTATAGACAGTGAAAGAGACACTTTAGTTGGTTCATTCCCCAAATGGCTTCAGGGACCCAAGAACTTGAGCCATCTTCCACTGCCCTCCTGGGCCAGCAGAGAGCTGGACTGGAAGAAGAGCAACCAGGACTAGAACCTGGCGTCCATATGGATGCCGGTGCCACAGGTGGAGGATTAACCAAATGAGCCACGGCGCCGGCACCTAGTCTGTTATTTTTAATTGAACAAATACAGCCACAACCTCAAAGTATCTGCAGATTGCCCGGAAGGAAGGATTTCATGAAAGAAGTTAAAATTTTCAGGTGTTCACTATGATCCAGTATCTTGTGATGTAAACTTTAATTTCTTTGTTACAAGGCACACACAAATACATATCAACACACACACATTATATATATATATACACACACACACACATATATATATACACACACATGATATATATCTGTACATGTGCCTGTATATATAGAATATGTATGTGTCTGTATACATGCAAAAATGCCCATAAGTTAATTCAAAAAACAAAACCAACTTTCCCTGTCACATCCTGAGTCCTCAATATCCCAGAGAAGGAGAACTGTAAAAAGAGGAAGAATTTACACTTAGCTACATCCTTAGTTTAACTTGATGCTTTTTTTAAAATCTAAAGAGTAAATGACTAGGGTTTCCTATAAAATCACTTTTGGCTTCAAAGATGATTACTTGTATGAATTATTTTTTAATTCAGGAGGGTAGGAAGAGTTTGATATGGATAACCAATTCTGGCTTCTTTTCATACCAATTTTCTATCTCAAGGTAAAATTTAACTTAAATTCTTGACTTCAATGTAAATGAGCATTTCCTTTTTATTATTAAAAATGAGCATTTTAGCATAATTAAGGTTGATGACAATCTCATTTACATAATTACAACAGATAGTTTTATAAAAATTATCCAAAGTAAGGCTTCTAGTGTGTACATTTTGTCTTTCAGGAGGTAAAGGGGAAAGAAAGAGAACCTTGTTTGAAAGAGAACTATATATATATATATATATATATATATATATATATATATAATTATGTATTTGTAAGACAGTGAGAGAGAGAGACAGAGAGAGTTTGCTCCCATCTGTTGCTTCATTTGTAAAGTGCCTGTAATAGCCAGGGCTTGCACAGACCAAAACCATGAAATAGGAACTCAATCCATAAATTTCCCACATCCGTGGCAGGGGTATAATTACTTGGACCATCATCACTACCTCCCAAGGTCTGCATTAGCAGAAAACTGGAGTCAGGAGCTAGAGCCTGATACAGAACCAATGTATTCCTTTTTTTTTAACTTTAATTTAAAATATAAATTTCCAAAGTACAGCTTTTGGATTACAGTGGCTTTTTCCCCCCAATAACTTCCTTCCCACCGCAACCCTCCCATCTCCCGCTCCCTCTCCCATTCCATTCACATCAAGATTCATTCTCAATTATCTTTATATACAGAAGGTCAATTTAGTATATACTAAGTAAAGATTTCATCAGTTTGCACCCACACAGAAACACAAAGTGTAAAGTACTGTTTGAGTACTAGTTATAGCATTAATTCACATTGTACAACACATTAAGGACAGAGATCCTACATGGGGAGTAAGTGCACAGTGACTCCTGTTTTTGAAAACCAATGTATTCCTGTGTGTGACAACAGCATCTTCAACACTAGACTCAATGTCTCACTTCCTAATATCTTTCCACTGTCACCAGGCATCAAGAGATGTAGCACGCGAATGATGTTCAATTTTTTTTGTCCTCAATGCCCTCGTTGGCTATATGTTGAGGAGCATACCTACTTAACGCAGTTGTTGTGAGGGCCCAATAAAATAATACGAAGAAATAAGAATTTTATTATTTTTATTTATTTATTTATTTATTTTTTGACAGGCAGAGTGGACAGTGAGAGAGAGAGACAGAGAAAGGTCTTCCTTTGCCGTTGGTTCATGCTCCAATGGCCGCTGCGGCCGGCGCATCTCGCTGACCCGAAGACAGGAGCCAGGTGCTTCTTCTGGTCTCCCCTGTGGGTGCAGGGCCCAAGGACTTGGGCCATCCTCCACTGCCTTCCCGGGCCACAGCAGAGAGCTGGCCTGGAAGAGGGGCAACCAGGATAGAATGCGGTGCCGTGACCCGGACTAGATCTCGGGGTGCCGGCGCCATAGGTGGAGGATTAGCCTAGTGAGCCACGGCGCCAGCCAAAAATTTTAGTAAGAACAGAATTTGGATATTTAGAGGATGTTTATAAGTCTCAAACAAATGATACAGTAGTTGTGTTCAGACATTAAAATAGTGTGGGCTGAGGTTTAAATCTTGACTTTGGTTCCATTAGCTAGTTAGTTCTAGCGCACATCTTAGAAACGCTGTAACCTTTGTACCTTGATCTGTAATTTGGAGTACCGATATGTCTTATTTCATGATATTGAAGTGAGCCAATTTGGTAAAATGCTAAGCACACTGCCTGCCACATCATAAGGTCCAGCAAATACTATTAATATTGATGATATTGTTGCTGCTGTTGAACAAGACCATTGAAGAGAGAAAATTTTGAATCTTTGTGCTGGAACTGAGTCTCCACCCAGGACAGAACCTGGGTAAGGTACAGCAGAGTTAGTAGGCTGAGTTATATCTTGCTCTGTTATTGTTTCCAGTCATCTGCAGTGACTGATTCTAAAATTGTGACATGATTGTGACAGAAAAATGAGTGAATTTGACATTCAATATAAAATGTAATCTATTAAAGTAAGCATCTGCATATAATGTTTATGTGAATGATCTGAGTTCACAATGGGTTGTGCCAACTTGGACTAGATGATTCCTTACTAAAATAAGTGTGAATAAAACATTTGGATTCCTGTGGGAAAGTTATAGCTAGTCTATCTTAAACATCAACAAGATAGATTCTAAATTAGCTCTAGAATCCTATTTCAATCTCACAAACCTGATGAGGGACACAAGTCCAGCATCAGTGGCACAGTCGGCATTGAACCTCACAGCTCTCTGATTCAATCACCTGCATTCACTGCACTTGAAAATCCATGTCTCCTGATGTACAAGTCTACATAGAGTAAAGGATATGACCACGAACTTTGAAGTCACATATATGTGGGCTTGAATCGCTTCTTCCTGTCTACTGGCTCTGTGATCTTGAATTAGTTATTTGACCTGATTGTCTTCATCTGTGAGAGCAGGATAACAGCTCTAATATCATAGATGCTTGCAAGGCTTAAATTCAATCAAGTTTCAAGTCCTTTCCATATATCAAGTACCAACACTGAGGCCTTTTATCCCATCTAAGCCATGAGTATTCTGAGTTTAAATATGGTGTGGTGAGAGACTAAGCATTGCTCTAGAATTTCCATCAATGGAATGGTATTCCAAAAGTTTGTAAAAATGCAATCAAAGCATGTATTATGCTGGCTCTTATTATTATTTTCCCCAAAGTGGGATCAACTTTTGAGTCACATGGTGAATAATTTAAATGGAGTTAATGGAATTCTGATATTGATTACTCATTGTTATATTTTATCTTTTCTGACAAATGTGATTCTTTAGATAAGCTTGATCATTTATCTTTTGATGTTTGGCAGACATTCCCTTGAGACAAATTCATTTCATTTACACAGCCCATTGGAAGAGTTAAGCACGTTCTGTCATTTTTATTAATGAAAAGTTAAAATACAGCCTATCAAAGTTACCAGGAAAACATGACTTTATAAATGAAAGATTTTTAATTCCATAATGTCCTGAGGGCAGTTTTGTAATGACCGATTTGTTCTACAAATCTTTGTTTACTTCCCTGTTGTGTTTAATTTTTCTAGCTGAAATTATCACTTCTGAGCACATTAGTATGTAAAAAGGATCGTTGATATGGCATGAAAGCATTAGTTCATTTATTTATATAAAACCATCCTGTCATTAAACACATACATTTCACACATAGGAGTCATCGTGTTGGCACAACTGTCTATGCTAAAATTTTAGTGTAAACTCTTAGATTATTGTATTTTAAATAGCACATTATGTAGCTATTTAAGAATTTAGTAATTTTAAAATTTAGTAATTTTCAACTTTTTACTTATAATTATTGACCATTTGGGCTGCTATAACAAAATTCCATGAAGTGGAGAGCTTATACATAACAAAAATTTATTTCTCACAGTCTGGAGGCCAATAAGTCTGAGATAAAGGCACTAGCAGATTCAGTATTTGGTGGGTGCATGATTCCTGGTTCACAGTGATGTCTTCTGCCTGTATACTCACATGGAACAAGGGACAAGATAGCTGTATCGGCCTTGTTTATAAAAGCATAAATCTCATTCATGAGGAATCTATTTTCGCTGTCCAATCATATTCCAAAAGCCTTGCCCTCCTAACAAGATCACTCTGGTGATTCAGTTTTGAAATATTAATTTGGGGGAGAGTGTACAATCATTCAGATTATCCCACTTGCTATATTTTTTTCTTCCCAAAATGTCTACAGGAAACATGGCAGTTATCATTCCCATTTAATCTACTGGGAGAGATTGAAATTGATGCAATCACATGATTAATGTAATGTAAGTTTTTCTGTCTTTATGTGCAATATCATTCTGCCTAAATTTCCATTTTAATAACTCCTTCTAAGTTTATTACGTTTCCTTTGTATATTTGTTGTGTGGACCCAAGGCAAAATGAATCAAAGATGAAATAAATAATGTACGTTTCATAACAAGAAATCCTAACATAGGTACATGACAATCCTAGTTAATTGGATAATTAATGTTGTCATTAAGGATCTGTCTTTCCATCCTTCTTCCTTTTTACTCTCTAGAAAGGACTGTGTTCTTCAGGCTTATCCCCTAATGATCAAAAGATGACCAACAGAGATATAAGTCAAATATTCCTTCATTGGAAGGAATAGCTGATCTGGAAAGGAAATTACTCAGAAATTATTGGAAACAACATCAATACAATGCAGTGAAAACTGAAAGCTAATATGTAGTCATTATTGGGATGAGTTAATTAAGTGAACTTCCTTCTGTAGACAGATTTTAAAATGACGTAACCTAATTTCTGAAGCCAATAAAAATTTAAGAAGCCCAAGACAATTTTTCCCATTTATTCACACCATAAAAACAGATGCAATAAATTGTTCAGACCATCTGAAGATATTTTACAAGCTGTTCCATCTGCTTTGCTGGCATTCTCCCTGAGCATTGTGGGTGGTCTGATTTCTGAGTCATTTTTAACAGTTATATAAACTTGGCATGAGAAAGAGTTGCTTCCTTCTCTTCCTATCTCACTTCCTTCCTTCCTTTTTTCTTTCTTTCCTTCTTTCCTTTCTTTTTCTTTCTTTCTCCTAAAGAAGAAAGGAAGAGATAATTTATTTTGTCTCACTGATAAGGCAAGGGAAAAAGAAGAGTTCTTCTATTGCACTTGTTCAGTGTTCCAAAGTGCCTTGGTTGGAGATTCCTAGAAAGGTGGTTTTAGGGGTCTCCCTAGAGTTAGGTGGCAGATGTCTGTTGATTGCTTGCAAGCATGCATCTTTAGATGGGTTATGGATGTCTACCTATACACATTTTCCAGTTGCTCTAAAAGTAAAAAATTTGAAGTAAAATTTATACTGATATTTACCAACATGAAAAAGCACAATTTCTCACCTGATATTTACAGTTCCATTTCCAGGAAAATTCCACACATAAAATTCATTCAAATCCCCAAGTTCATAAGATAATGGTATTAATACAGCAAAAACCTATTCCAATTTTAGTGTTTAGTAGATGGGACCATGTGGGAGGCCCTTAGGTCATTGGGGGTATGTCCTTGAAAAGTAGTTCACACAAGACAGTTGTTTCAAAAGCCTGAGTTGGGTCCATCCACTGTTTCTGTTCTTGACTTACCATGTTATCCTTGCTCCACACACACTGTGACATTGCCATTCACCACCCAAAAGAGCTGTCTGATCTTCAGATTGATCCTCCAGGACTATGAGCTGAATAAACCTCTCTTTCCTCCATAAGTAGCTTGTCTCAGGTATTTCACTATAGCAATGAGGAACTAATACAATGATTTTATTTGCTCCTTATCAACAGCCTGAGGAGTAAGATAGAGATGATATTATATTTCTATACTGCAGATAGGAATGCTAATACTGGAAGATGTTCAGTGGCTTGACCAAGAGTATAAATATTAGATCTGCAAATGGATTCTGCTTTTTTTGTGTGAGAGATTTTTATTTTTTATATTTTCCCCAGAAAACTTTTATTTAAGGAATACAAACTTCATGCATTTCATAAATACAACTTTAAAAAATAGTGATTCTTCTCTGACCTCAGAATCAGCCCTTAAGCCATTCGGATCTGGCTGAAGAGCCTATGAGAGTATTGTAGGCATGGAAAGCCAAGATACCATGGAAAAGAAAAAAAAAAAAAAAGAAGACCTAAATGAAAGATCTCTGTTAGTGAGATCCCAGTGGAAAGAATGGGGCCATCAAAGAAGGAGGTACCTTTCTCTGAAGGGAGGAGAGAACTTCCACTTTGATTATGCCCTATCGGAATAAGATCAAAGTCAGCGAACTCTAAAGGCTTCCATAGCCTTGGCAACTCATGACTAGAGCCTAGGGAGATTACTGACGCCATAAACAAGAGTGTCAAATTGTTAAGTCAGCAACAGGAGTCACTGTGTACTTACATCCCATGTGGGATCTGTCCTTAATGTGTTGTCTAATGTGCAGTGATGCTATAACTAGTACTGAAACAGTATTTTACACTTTGTGTTTCTGTGTGGGTACAAACTGATGAGATCTTTACTAATTATACACTGAATCGATATTCTGTATATAAAGATAATTGGAAATGAAAAAAAAAAAAACCCTGGTGTTAAATTGGAAATGGCATAGAAAATTAATTAATTTTTTAAAAAAAATATTATGTAGGATCTCTGTCTTTAATGTGCTGTACACTCTTATTTAATGCTATAACTAGTACTCCAACAGTATTTTTTTTCACTTTGTGTTGCTGTATGGGGGCAAACTGTTGAAATCTTTACCTAATATATACTAAACTGATTTTCTGTATATAAAGAGAATTGAAAATGAATCTTGATGTGAATGGAAGGGGAGAGGGAGCGGGAAAGGGCAGGGTTGTGGGTGGGAGGGAAATTTTGGGAGGGGGAAGCCATTGTAACCCATAAGCTGTACTTTGGAAATTTATATTCATTAAATAAAAGTTTAATAATAAAAAAAATAGTGATTCTTCCAATTTTTAAAAAAAAAATTGAGATCACATCTTTGATTTATATTACAATCAAAATGATTATATTCTACTATGGTTTTAATGATTTTGTGACTATTTTAAAATTTATTTTATATGAGTAAAGCTGAATATCTTTTCCTTTGATCATTATTTGTAGCCCTTGCCTATTTTCCTGCTTGACTATGGCCTTTGACTTGTTGAGCTTTGTATTTAGTGGATTCTGATTTTAATGCATACATACAACACTAAGTATCAGTTACACAAAGCATGAATAAAGACTGGCAAAGACTCTAGAGCTTGCCGTGATGCATGTACATATCATGCTTCAGGACTGAGATCACATTTTTCCAAATACCTGGAGTATTAGCTGTGGAAAATTGGACTTTTCTCTGGTAATTTGTCCTCAGCCAAACAGAATCCCTATTCTATTGTCATGCTCCTTCCCTTGGGATACCCTTCATCCCCTGATTGCTCAACCTGAGTCTAATCACTTTGCCTCAGGACATGACGGCCCTGAAAGTTTTTCAAGACTTGAGTAATTCCCATGGAATCAGCTGGTACCTTTGCTGTGAATAGATTGAAACTGAGTTGTTCTGGCCCTCTGTATACTTCCATCTCTTCAACAAACTTCTAAGCTAGAAAAGATTATATCCTACTTAATTATATCACCCTTAAACTTTATAAACCTTTATGCATTAACAAATACAATTCTATTGTATAATTTAAAGAATAACAGAGAATATGGGAGAACCATTCTGGATTGCATTCAACATGAGATGATTTGGAAAAAACCTTCTGTTTATATTTTTCGGTTTATTCCATTTTCTCACCTGAGAAATTCTAAGTCACTAAAGAAAGAGCACCGAGTTTAATTCAATTTCTAGGTAGTTAAACAATATCAGAAATGCCAGACTGCTGAACCTCAACTCAACTTAAAAACCATGCATTGAACACTGGGCACGCTTATGGTCTGCTTCATTCTTTTCTGTACCAGGCTTACCCTTTTTACTTTTCCATTGCTTTATAAAGCAACATTTCTTCTAGGTGAGCACACCTACAAGGGCAGGCAGGGAGAGAGACCTCATCTATTAAGGTGACACAGTTAATCGCCTTTGACAATACTCATTTGTGGGTGAAGTGAAGCATTTACAGATCAGATATGACACTTCCATATTATAGTGCTATTAACACCCAGATCCACAAATGCAGAGATTTTGGCCAAAGACACTGAAATCCATTTCAGAATAAATCATTTGACACCCAGACTGGATACCACCTGATCGAATGTGACACAAACTTTTCAGGGCATATATAAGTACAAATAGTGTTCTACAGTGCTTCTATAGAGTAATAAAAAGTAGAGAAGTCATAAGAATTTTTGAGTATTCATTTCACTTTTAACCCTAAGTGATATATTTACAAATATTTGTATGTTCTTGATACTGCCTTTATTCTCATGATGAAAACATCAATAACTTCCACCTATCTACAAATGAATTCTTGTGCTGTAAGAATCCTGTACAAAATTATGACAGAACAGAAAACAAGGACATATCTCAGCTGAAATTCTTCCTACAGAGCATGCATTCTGGACTTGATGCTGAAAAAACAAGAAATAGCCATTCAGGTGAAGACATTAAGTTGGAACATTTTAGGGTGAGGATATGCAAAGAACCAAAAGAAGTGGAACCACCAGAGCATCTGGAATAGTCCATGAAATTAAAAATTATGGTCAATGATGTTAGAATTTAAAAATGAGAGTCAGGGTTTAGAAGACTCTGTATATCAAATTCAGATGTTTAGATTTTATCTTGTACAGTATATGGTTTATACACTTTTAAAGAAGTGAATAGAATAATTGACATTGAAATTTTCTGTATGTCTCAAAGCACATTCAAAACTCTGTTCATTGCTCACCCTCAAAAGAATAGAATTATAAGGAAGTGTAGGGATTAACAATAATAATAAATCTTCCTTACTTTTAACAAATGAAGAAACTAAGACCTAGAGAAAGAATATGATGGTTCTAGGTTACTTGGCTAAACTGTGGAAAAGATATGGTTAAAATCAGAATCTAAAAAATTCCCAGCCTAGGACTATTCCCAGGCAAATGAGATCTTTCTCTTGAGCTATCAAAAAAATATCATGTGTTGCAGTACATTCCCAAAAAATGCGAAGTTACCATTCTATTTTGAAATAAGATGAGAAATTTAGTTAGTTAGCCAAATGCTTGAAAGTGCCAGTTCTTTAGGACTGGCATTGTGGTACAGCAGGCATCCCATATTGCAGTGCTGATTCAAGTCCTAGCTGCTCTGCTTCTGATCCATGTCCCTATTAATGTGCCTGGGAAGGTAGTAGAAGGTGGCCCTAGTGCTTGGGCCTTTGCCACGCACATGGGAGACCTAGATGGAGTTCTAGCCTCCTGGCTTCAGCCTAGACCAGCCCTGGATGTTGTGGCTCTTTTGGGGAGTGAACCAGTGGATAAAAGGTTGATTATCTATCTATCTATCTATCTATCTATCTATCTATCATCTATCTATCTATCTATCTATCTATCTCTGAATCTCTGTGTCTATTGATCTACCCATCTATTTCCCTTTCTCTCTGTGTCACTCTGCCTTTCACATGAATAAAAAAGATAAGTTGGATTCTTTGAAAAAGAGCATACATATTTTAATTCAGAATGTAGAACATCTAGCAAGAAACAAGATTTGACATCAGTAGACAGGAGTTTTGTTATCCCTGGTAACTCCTGGTAACTAAATGGGTGATTATAGGTAGTGAGTTCTCTTGTGCCTTGATTTCCCAATCTAATAAATGGGATTTAGTATAAACACTGCTTATCTAGACAGAGAATGTAAGGGTGATATATGATAGCCGAGGTGCAATTATGTATTTATTATTATTATTATTATTTTTTGACAGGCAGAGTGGACAGTGAGAGAGAGACAGAGAGAAAGGTCTTCCTTTGCCGTTGGTTCACCCTCCAATGGCCGCCGTGGCCGGTGCGCTGCGGCCGGCGCACCGCGCTGATCCAATGGCAGGAGCCAGGTTCTTATCCTGGTCTCCCATGGGGTGCAGGGCCCAAGGACTTGGGCCATCCTCCACTGCACTCCCTGGCCACAGCAGAGAGCTGGCCTGGAAGAGGGGCAACCGGGACAGAATCCGGCACCCCGACCGGGATTAGAACCCGGTGTGCCGGCGCCGCTAGGCAGAGGATTAGCCTATTGAGCCGCAGCGCCGGCTAATTATGTATTTTTTTTTAAAGATTTATTTTATTTATCTGAAAGACAGAGTTACAGAGAAAGGTAGCGACAGAGAGAGAGAGAGGTCTTCCATCCGCTGGTTCACTCCTCAAATGGCTGCAATAGCTAGAGCTGAGCTGATCCAAAGCCAGGAGCCAGGAGCCTCTTCCAAGTCTCCCACATGGGTGCAGGGGCCCAAGCAGTTTGTCATCTTCCGCTGCCTTCCCAAATGCACTAGCAGGGAGCTGGACTGGAAGTGGAGCAGCTGGTACTCGAACCAGTGCCCATATGGGATGCTGGTGCTGCAGGCCAGGGCTTTAACCCGCTGCGTCAGACCCAAGTCATGTGTTTACAACTCAATGCTTCATGCTAGTGTTTACCAATATATAGTACATGCTCACTGGAACTACACAAAATAATTTTAGGTGGTAAGTAAAAACATGTGTGCAAATTATTGTGTTGTCTTGATGTATTAGCTAAACCAAGTAAATATTTTAGTGGTGAACTTTTTCAATAAATGATGCTGGAAGGATGTGAGAAGGATCAGCAGAGACAAGGGTTCTTTTTTCACGGTTCTTTTGTACTTGTTTCTTCCTCTGCAGTACCCAGTTGTGTGCAGGACACCCCATGGCGTGTGTTCTTTAACAAGCTTCATAGACACCCTGGTGAACAGCATCCTTTGGACTAGCTCTAGGTCATTGACTGCCCCCACCCACAATTGATGGCCTCCTATGGAGAAGATCTGCCCAAGTAATGCCCACAACCTTTTCCACTTTCCAGGGAGCTATGTCCAAGATCAGAATCTCAGGACTGGAAACCAGGGCTCAGCTCTTCCAATTACCTAGTTCTATCCTGGAATACTATCCTTCAGAGTTAGAGATAGTAGCTTCTCCCTACAGATGCTATATTTTTATTCTGTAGAATGCTTTTTAAAGCTCCTTCAGTATTTTCTAATCACTTTACTACTTAATACCTCTTTATATTAATAGTTTTTCCCTGCTCAAATTACCAGTGTGATTGTACCTTGACTCATCCAGAATATACTTTGAAGTTTGATGGTAATTTGTGTTTATTATGAAATTATGATTAGACTCATTATTCCTTGATAGAAATATAAAGCTTTCATCTTACAGCTTATTTTTTATGTTAATTAGTTAATTCACTCATTTAATACATAATAAGTGTTAGAATTAAATGAGACAAGGTTCTGGACATTAGGAATATGCAACGAGCAATAGAGATGCAGTGTTCAGGAACTTACGGTCTTGCAATGTAACATCATTCTTGCTGCGTTGGCTTAAAAAGAAAAGAATTTCTTTCTGTATGAAAGAAGTTTAGCTATACCATTTCTCATGAGCACAAGGATATACTATAAGAATAATTTATTAATAGTCATATTACTTTGAAAAAGACAATAGTGTATAATTACTTCCTGTTGCTATGTGCTAGTCTTGTTGGGCAATTGTTTTCAGGCCATTAGTTTCATCAGCAAATAATTTTCTCTTCAATTTCAGTTTTTACCAGAACCTTAAAAGAATTAATATATAAGAAACAGTGAGGAACCAGCTTTTCTGTATTTTATTCTATATATTAGCTTCTACCTGTGGCAATTGTCTTTCTGTGTCTTACTTATTTCACTTGGCATAATGATCTCCAATTGCATCCATTTTATTGCAAATATCAGTATTTCAGTAGCTTTTATGGCGTAGTAAATTCTTTCACATATATCTATATTTTCTTTATCCAGCTATTGGTTGATCGATATCTAGGTTGATTCCATATCTTTTCTATTGTGGATTGGAGGCAATGAACATGAGAGTGCAGGTATATCTTTCATTTGCTTACTTCTTTTTCTTTGGGTATATTCCCAGAAATGAGATATCTAGGTCATATGATAGGTCTATTTTTATTTTTTTGCAGAATCTCCATACTGTTTTCTGTAATGAAACTAATTAGCATTCCCACCAACAGTGTATTAGTTGTCCATTTTCCCCACATTTTTGTCAGCATTTGTTGTTTGTTGAGTCTTGCATAATACCCCTTCTAAATGGAATGAGATGACACCTCACTGTTGTTTCGATTTACATTTCCCTGATGGCTAGTGATTGTGAGAATTTTTTCATGTGCTTGTTGGCTATCTGTATTTCTTGAAAAATATCTATTCATATCCTTTGCCCATTGTTTGCTTTGTTGTTGAATTTCTTGAACTTCTTAGGTATTTTAGATATTAATTCTTTGTAAGATACATGGTTTACAAATATTTTCCCTCACTATGTCAGTTGTCTCTTCACTTTGTTGTCTCTTTTGCTGTTCAGAAACTTCTTAGCTTGATTTAATCTCATGTGTCTCTCTTTGCTTTTATTGTCTGTTCTTTTGTGATCTTAACCAAAGTCATTTTTTAGGCCAATGTCTCAAAATGTTTCCCTCTTGTAGTGAGATATTTCTCAGGTCTTACATTTAGTTGCTCGATCCATTTTGAGTTTATTTTTATGTAGGATGTAAGATGGAGTCTTATTTAAAACTTTTGCATGTAAAAATCTGATTTTCCCAACTCCATTTACTAAAGAGACTGTCCTTTCTTCAGGGAATGTTCTTAGCACATTTGTCAAAGGTAAATTGGTTGTAGATGCATGGATTCCCATCTGGGATTTCTATTCTGTTCCATTTTTTTTCTACAATTCTTTTGTTTATGCCAATACCTTTCTATTTTGGTTGTAATATCTCTGTAGTATATCTTGAAATTTAATATTTCCATGTGAGTGGTTTTATTTTTATTGATCAAGACTGCTTTGACTATTCAAGGTCTTTTGTGTTTCTTTAAATCTTAGGATTATTATTCTAGTTGTGTAAAGAATATTATTAGTATTTTGATGGGGATTGTGTTGAATCAATAAGTTCCTTTTAAAACTTGAGTACAAGACAAGGATAATATTATATAAATAAGAGTAAAGAAGGGCTGGTGTTGTGGTACAGTGGGTTCAAGCCCTGGTCTGCAGTGCTGGCATCCCATATGGGTACCGGTTCGAGTCTTGGCTGCTCCATTTCCAATCCAGCTTTCTGCTGTGGCCTAGGAAAATATGAGAAGATGGCCCACTTCCTTGAGAACACAAGTACTTGGGATATCACCCACTGACTTCCATGTGCTTGAGAAAGAAGTTGGATCAGGGGCCGTGCTGTGATACAGCAGGCAAAGCTGCCACCTGCAGTGTCAGCATCCCACATGGCGGCTCGTTCAAGTCCCAGCTGCTCCACTTCTGATTCATCTCTCTGCTATGGCCTGTGAAAGCAATAGAAGATTGCCCAAGTGCTTGGGCCCCTGCACCCGTGTAGAAGAGCTGGAAGAAGTTACTGACTCCTGGTGTTGCAGCCATTTGGGGAGTGAACCATTGGTTGGAAGATTCTCCCTCCCTCCCTCCCTCCCTCCCTCCCTCCCTCTCTCTTTTCTCTTTCTCTCTCTTTCTGCCTTTCTCTGTAACACTGTCTGTCAAATAAATAAAATAAATCTTAAAAAAAAAAGAGTAAGTTACCTCACAGATATGGCAAAATTCTAACAGTCTGATATACATGGCTGGAGTTAAGAAAATCTGAACAATTTAATAAAAAAAATTTCTTTTCTTTCTTTTTTTTTACAGGCAGAGTTAGACAGCTAGAGAGAGAGACAGAGAGAAAGGTCTTCCTTCCATTGGTTCACCCCTCCAAAATGGCTGCTACAGCCGGTGCACTACACTGATCTGCAGCCAGAAGCCAGGTGCTTCCTCCTGGTCTCCCATGTGGGTGCAGGGCCCAAGCACTTGGGCCATCCTCTACTGCACTCCCGGGCCACAGCAGAGAGCTGGCCTGGAAGAGGGGCAACCGGGACAGAATCTGGCTCCCTGACTGGGACTAGAACCCAGGGTGCAGGCGCTGCAGGCAGAGGATTAGTCTAGTGAGCTGTGGCGCTGGCCAATAAACAAAATGTCTAAGTTATTCTATAATAGTTCTTAAATTTCTAAATTGTGTCCCTTATTAAATTTTTATACCAAATTTATTTTTATTTGTGTATATAATTTCATTTTATATTCACAACCCTAAAAAAATTATTCTGGTTTTCATTGTGTATTTGAGATTAAAATGAGATTCAGAAAAATTAAATAAATTGTCCAAGATAACATACTTAGTAAGTGATAGATCTGACATTCAAATCCTGATCTCACTTAATGTCTGTGCATTTTATTAATAATGCAAAATATTGAGAATAAGCTGTAAGATACCCTGTGTTAGGGAGGGGTAGTTCAAATAAGAATTACTGAAAATAAAAAAGGGATTACCAGGATTTTTTGACCTTAAAACCATGATTAATTTCAAATTTGAAAAATAAAAACAAGTTACAGAGTCATACGCACCACATCATCCTAGTCTGGGAAACAAAATAATGTTTCACATATATAGGTGTACATATAGCACTCTTCAAAAAGTTCATGGGAATGTATATTTTTAAAAGTTATGCATATACTTCAATTTTTTTGCACTAAAATATACTTATCTTTTAATTCAATTTTCCATGAACTTTCAAAATTAGTCTCATATTATTATGCTTCTGAAGGTGTGAAAAACACAAATCAGGTTTCTCAGTTCTTGGAGCTACGATTTAAAGTGAAAGGATGAAACTTACTTTGATTAACACATAATTTAAAGTAATAAGATTATGAAGGATTTTTATATTCTTTTTAGTTTTTT
This sequence comes from Lepus europaeus, assembly GCF_033115175.1. Lineage (NCBI taxonomy): Eukaryota > Metazoa > Chordata > Mammalia > Lagomorpha > Leporidae > Lepus > Lepus europaeus. Next base: position 46,560,767 of record NC_084845.1, read on the forward strand.
TTCAGTGATTTCTTAGTGGATTTTCAAGTTCATCATTTTCTTAAAAGCTATGTCATTTATGTACTGTGCATAATTCATGTTATTTTTCACACAATAATTGGAAACTTCTCAGATGCTTTCACTGAAGTTATCAGTTGTAGGGTAAGATATGAAAAATTACTACCTGCGAGTAACATCATTTGAATGTCCATAATGGTATTGATGTCTCTCCAAATTTTTCATATTAGTACTTTCACTGTTCATTTTAGTTATGGGGCTTCTCACCATATAGACATTGATAGACTAAGTACATTTTACTTACAGAATCTCCACTCAAAATCTAGATATTCCTTGGTAACTTCTACCATGAAGAGCTCAAATAGATTCATAGAAGTTACAGATTCTGAACATGAAAGATGAAAACATGGCATGCTGTTTTAAGTATCACCCCACTAGTGAGAAGGGATTCCCCCCTCCTTGGGTTATAGAGATAGCTGAACACATGACACCAACAATGGGCAGATGAGATTAGTAGATTATTGCATATACGTATTTCCAATCTGGGGAAGGAGGCCATCAGGTGTAATGCAGTAGCACATGGGGACTATACAGGTGAACAGAGGAAAAACCAAGGACTGTGGGAGTCAAGGTTTGTACTATTAAAATGATGAGGTATCCTCTGGTTCCTGTAGGGAGCATTGTTTGATTGTTATGTTTGATTACTTCCATGGGCTGGCAAAGAACTTCACTTTGCTCCTCAGGGACTGCACTTTATCCTTTGACGATAGAATTGCTTGGCTAAAGGACATTATCCATAGGAGAGTAGGGAGGGGAACTTGTGGTTAGCCCATTTAAGGGCCTTCTGAGTTCATCAGGACTCAGATAAGTCACATTTAGAATGCTAAACGCCAGTAGTTTCCTAAATTCAGTAGTCTCTTTATATCATGACTTGTGTGGTAGTGTTAAAATGTATTTGCTGATTTCTTAAAATAATGTCACATGTATTTCAGAGGAAAAATATCACATTTTACTTACCTCTGTGAGTGTCAATAAATTTCCCTCAACCTTTCACTTCAAAGTTAATTTCTGTCCTTGCATTAAAACCAAGACATTTTAAAATTAATTATAAAAAGGGGAAAAACAACCATTTTATTTCATCTAGCATTTTTAATAACTGAGTTAAAATGTTTTTAGAGCAGCACCCATAGAACATAAACCTAGGTATTCTAATTAATCAACAGCTGGGCCAACAAACAAACAACTGTATAGGGAACTCATTGTGCAAATAAGTACATTCTATTAAAAGGCCAGATAGATAGTAACATGTGGATATAACTATCAAGGCACTGTAGGGAAAACATACTGTCAGTAATAAACAGATACACGGTCATAAAAGTTTGCAATGAATGAAAATAACTGAATTTGATGAACTTCAGTTGAATGAATGACCAGTGATGTATTTTTAAAGGATATTACATAAGAATTTGTTAAGAGAATTGAAGCTTCAGTCACTCCAGAGCCATTGTATTGAATTTGAGATAGGCAGAGTTGCATTCTGCCACCTACCAGCTGTGTGACTGACCTCTTACTGGCTTAATCTCTGAGAGATTCATCTGGATAATGGGAATAATTAAATTTTTTTCCTCCATAAGTGCTCAATAAATATTACTGTCCATATTGTAGTAGCAATGGTTTGACTCTTAGAAGAAAGGTAAATTATCTGTTACCCCAGTGCTTCCTGGGTTATTCAGATTGACTACTTAGTACAAGTAGAACTCAAAAATAAGTCTATTTAGCAGTCATTTGGACAGTTTACTGAAATGTAGTACTCTTGATAAAAAATTCTTATATTCTGAATCAGCATATAGGTAATAGGACCTATTAATCTGCCTTTTAGACAATTACCTCAAGTAATTCTTTTTTTCATAACAATTTATGTGTTTGAAAGGCATAGTTACATAAAGGCAGAGGTGGGGGGGTGGATCTTCCATTTGCTGCTTCACTCCCTAAATGACTACAATGGCCAGAGCGAGGCCAATCCAAAGTCAGGAGCCAAGAGCTTCCTCTAGGTCTCCCATGTGGGTGCAGGGGCCCAAAGACTTGGACCATATTCTTCTGCTTTCCCAGGTGCATTAGCAGGAAGCCAGATTGGAAATGGAGCAGCTGGGACTCCAACTGGCACCCATATGGGATGCTGATATCGTGGGCAATGGCTTTATCTGTTATGCCACAATGCCAACCCCTCAAGTAATTCTTAATGCATTTTGAGATACACTTATGTTTTCATTCCAAATGAACAGATTCTCCCAATTTCCTCCTTTATGTTACAGGATATTTAAAAGTGAACACTAATTACATTAATTATGGGTTAGTAAATGAGGTAAAAAAAATAACAGAGAAGTAACATTTTTACTACAGATAAATAGTTCATTCCAATGACAGTTAACCATACAACATGAAGTCAACTTTTGTCAGTGATATATGCTATGTGGAAGAAAAAGTTACTGAAAGGTTGCTGGAGAGACACAATGGGGCTCAAAAAAAGTGTTCATCAGCCTCCTGGGATATCACAGGATTATTCTCTGCTCCTTGCCAGGACCCTGCTTCTGAGCAGTAGTCCTCCCCTGAAAGCCTCCACGAATGGGCTAGTTTGGTTCGTTAAGGGACTGACATCTGTTCAGATTTCAAATCCTCTGGGGAATGTAAGATAAAGAAAATTACTGACTTTATTTTATTGTATAATCCCAGTGGATACAGAAACCCTGCCAAGTTTGGAGATCAGGGCCCTGTGAAAATTAAAGAATAACTGGAATTCTGAGGAAAGTACAGATAAAGCTGGAGAGCAATGTGCCCCTTCCTGACCATTTGTGCATAAAGTAGGAGGCTTGGGGCAGAGGTGAGGTACAAAGGGGTGACTCCAGTGAAGTGTGTGTGTGTCTGTACACCAGAGTGCTGTTCCACAACACCAAGTATCTCCTGTCCCAGGGCTCCCATCTCATCCCATTATGGGCCTAAGGTGCAGGCATTACTGTTACAATTGCAGAGAAGGAAATTGTGACTCAGAAAGTAACCCACTAGGGGCCAGCATTGTGGTGCAGCATGTTAAGCTCCACATATAACACCAACATCCCATACCACAGTGCCTGTGCAAGTGTCAGCTGCTCTGCTTCTGACCCAGCTCCCTGCTAACGTGCCTGAGAAAGCAATGGAAGAAATGCACTTCTCTCTCTCTCTCTCTTTCTCTCTCTCCTCCCTCTCCCTCTCTGCCTTTCAAATAAATAAATAAAATATCTTCATATAAAAAAAGAGAAAACAACCTACTTATTTCATCTCATAAGAAAGCAGCAGGAGCAAGTGTTGTGGTGTAGCAGGTTACATCTGCTGTCTGGGATGTCTGTATCCCATAGGGGAGTGCCAGTTAAAGTTCTGGCCACTCCACACTTCCAATTCAGCTTCTTGTTAATGTGCTTGGGAGAAGAGGATGATGGGTAAAGTATCCGAGCTCTGGTTACCCACATGGGAGACACAGATGGAATTCCTGATTTCTGGCTGTGGCCCAGCTTAGCTCTGACTATTGTGGCCATCTGAGTAGTGAACCTGCAGATGGAAGATCTCTCACTCTCTCGCTCTCTCAAGTAAATAAATAAATAATAAATCTTTCAAAAATAAGCAAATTCATTCAAGTCTTTGAGGAAAAAATGAGAAAATGGCTGAAATGAATTCTGACCCTTGCCTATGAAAGAACTTGCTGTGCTATTTCAAACATGCCACCTTATTTTGGAGGAAAAAAAGAACCAAGCAAATATACACACACATATACACAAGAAAATCAAGCCCCTTTGTTTCTCCATTCCCACTAATGTAAGGTCATGGGCAGTGGATAATACAAAGTCTCCAATCACTGTCCACTGTATGCAGTCAGTGTGTTGCAAACTGTAGAGAACTGTGCTTCTCTGACTGTTCCCCATGTTCTCCCAGACTCACTCTATTCCAGACATATCCATCAGTTGTTAATCACTTTCCCATGTGCTAGACACCTTTTCTTCTTAATCTCATTTCATTCTCACTCTAACACTTTGATATTCTAATTGCTCTCAGAGTCACAGGTATAGTGTTTGCTACATCAAGGATTCTTGGCTTTTCCGGGGGACGATCCAAGCAAATATGATGGTGGCAAAGGAGGAGCACTATGTCTACACCATGACTTTGTAGAATAAAACTGGAGGAATCCTTGGTTATTTGATATCCTGTAACTCTCGAGCAACAATATCCCAAGGCCATTTTAGTCTTCACTAAAAATAAGCTGTGACTACTACAGCATGTGTTAAATTTATAATCGTGGTTTACAAATATCTTCAGCCTGTAGCAAATTACTGCAACCATTTCCTGTTTCTATCCCAAGGCAATTTGTGATGAGTGCTTAAACACATACACATATATACCTGTGTATTATTTGTTATAACATACACACACACACACACACATACTCTTTATCCCCATAGCAATCTGTAATCTGTAATGACATGCTGTACTTTACTCTGAAGGGTGAAAATTATACAAGGCCCTCCAAATGACTTGATAAATGTAGTACATGCAGTCCAAATGAATGCGTATTATTGTGTCATAAATGGCCCATTAGATGTATTTCAGTAAGCAGAGAGCTTTAAAAGACATAAATTGTAGAAATGAATTGGACTCCCCTCATTGTAGTAACTCCATGGCATGGCCAATCCCTCATGAAGCAGCCCAAATACCGCTATTCTTAGGGATGATGGTCCGTGTGACAAATTAAGCAGAAGTGCACATCAGGGGAGATATGCAGACTCCCCATTTAATGGTGTCATTTCTCTGAAGTTATTTGAGGTGGCCGGTGCAAGGACAGGCAGGGCAACCTCCCAAATATCAAGTCTCACATTGCTTTGTTGCTTAATTACAGATCCATAAATGCCAAGCGGGCTATAGAGCAGGAGCCTCTTTTAATTGGGTGTTTTCCTGTTTTGCCATTCCCTGCTGTTCCCTCTCCTGTCTTTGAGCTGCTCTTTCACTCACCTATTTATAGGAGAGACTTGCTTCCTTTTACCGCAGCTGGTGTGAACACACAGGCCATCACGTTGCCATGCACTTATTTTCAAAGGAAACTCTGAAATTACTCCTTGATGGATCTTGTTGGCATCCAAAATAAATTCGCTTTTACTTGGGCATGGTAAACATAAAACTTCAAGGAAAACAAAAATCAGACTGCAAAAAAATCAATAGATTTTTATATATTATTTTTATTAGAGACCTTGTCAGTGTAAAATAACAACTCTCTTTTTCTCTGGCACTGAACACACTATTTTATGGACAGAACAAAATGTCCTTTATTTTCAGCTTTCAGGAGCTGGAAAGCACATGGCTATGTGGAGCACGGGAGGAATGCACTGTATTGCCCTAAGTACAGGCAGTTGGCTGACTCCCCTGCTTGAAGTTAGTTATTTCTTCTGTACTTTCAGCTCAGGGCTAAGACTTGGAAGGGATATGTTAACTTCTGATGGATCCTGCCTTCCCAGCAGTTAAGATCATCTGGAAATTACCTTGAATGACTGAATACTTATTGAGCGTTTATTACATTCTAAACACATGGCTAAGCACTTCTAATGCATTACCTTTATTGCATTTATCATTAACTTATAATTTTTCTATAGCTCTTTATGATCTACCTCCTCAAATAGGGCAGAGTTTTTGTGTACTTTTTTCGTTTCTAAATTATCATCCCATTGAGCAATAACTGGGCAGAATGGGAATGCACTAAATTTTTATTGAACAAATGAGTAGTTTAATCTATATGAAAAACAATTGCTGTGTGCTAATATCTGAACCTCTCTCTCTGAAATTCATACACTGAAATTCTAACCCTCAAAGGGAAGATATTAGGAGGTGGGGGGTCCTTGTGAATTTAGCAGGTCACAGGGGCTCCCTTGTCTTTGGGATTACTGCCCTGGAAACAGACTTCAGAAAGCTAGTTAACTCCCTCCACTGTGAGGTCTCAGATAAAGGTGCTTTTTGGAAACCAGGAAATGGGCCCTCAGCAGATGCCAGATCTGATGGTTCCTTGATTTTGGGCTTCTCAGATGAACAAACTCGTGTTATTAATAAGCCACCTAGCTTGTGGTATTGTTATAGCACCCTAAACAGACTGGGACTGACTGTAAAGATACATTATTTACTCCCAAGATATATGGTAGTTAAATCTAGAATTTGAACCATGCTATCCAGCTTTATGAGCCATGCCCCTTTCACCTTTCTGTTACAGCTGTGATAATAATGGCTTAGGTTTACAGATATGATCATCATGCAAAATACAGAAATCAGAGAAATTCATTTCTTGTATGTCTATGAGCCACTGTATTGAGTTTTGGATTCTGTTATTCAAGGAAGCAAAACATTTTACTCTAGGGTTCAGTTAAATCATGTAGCCAGTTCATATATGCTTGGGAGATAGTGATGAGAGATGCTGAGAGGGAAGGAAAAAGAAACTGCAGGAAAGGCAGGGAGCTAGATAAGAAAGAGAGTCAAAAGCAAAAGGTGAGAGGAAAGAGAGAAAAAGGAATTACTCAGGAGAAAGAGTGTATTTTGTTTTTGAAGATTCATTTGTCTCCTGAGAAATCTGAACCTCTTTTCAGTGCTGTGCAGTCTCTACATGGTTGAGTGGTGTAGATTGTTGTGAGTCTATTAGCAGTGATTTGCAGCAGACCAATTTGGAGGTCACTTAGGCATGAAAACACTGAGCAAGAAATTGTATACCTAATGAAACAATATCAGTAATAGCATATTTAAATGAACAGTATCAGTAATAGCATATTTTAAATGTTTCATTAAGTCTGAATTGTTAGAATCAGAGCAGTACTGCTTAATAGATTTTACCTTCTTTAACAAGTGTTTCCATATTGGTCATACTGTGTTTCTTTATTGAAGCTTAGAAACTCTCAAAAGTTATAGTATTGTACTGGGGCATCACTTCTTATTGTCTACTGATAGTTAATACAAAAGCAAGTTCATAAAATATATATTCCTGTGGCAACAGTGTATCTAAGAATATTTCAGAATTTACATGTTTAAATTAAAGTATCTTTAAATTAAGATTATCAGTTACATCTAGTTTTATATTTCTAACAGAAGAGATATAATAATATACCAAACAATAATAAAGTTACTTTCATTATTATGTCTACCTTTATATTCTTGAAGGATTTTTCACATTTTTATGGACCGCATTTAAGCTGCCTTCTGTATTTTTGTTGTGTTTATACAGAGATTAAGAGAAACAGTTAAGGAAAGTTTTTGATAAAGTCAATCAGTGCCACAAATCACATTGTGCTGTCTAGGCAGGGTGTTAAATGTGGTTTTAAAATTTGTTTTAGTTTTTTTTTTTTTTTAATTTTTAAGGTAAACAAATTCCATGTATTTCATATATGCAGATTTAGAAACATAGCAATATTTCCCACCATAACCTCCCTCCCACCCATGTTCCCACTCTTCCTCCTGCTTCCTCTCTTACTCTCTCTCTTAATTTTTATAGTAATCTACTTTCAGTTACTTTATATTCATAAGATTAACCCTGTACTAATTCAAGAGTTAAAAAAATAGTAGAATTTAAAAAATCAACAGTAGAGACAAAGGCTGCAAAAAAATTCATCAAATCTCAAAATGTAATCTAATCCTTACCACAGATCAGGAAAACACTATGGTATTTGTATTTTGGAGACTGGAATATTTCAATAAGTATGATATTTTCTAGTCACATCCATTTTGTTACAAAAGACAGGATTTCATTCCTTTTTATGGCTGAGTAGTAGTCCATACTAGATACATACCATAATTTCATTATCCAGTCATCAGTTGTTAGACATCTGGGTTGATTACATATCTTAGCTATTGTAAATTGAGCTGGAATAAACATGGGGATACAGATAGCTAAATCATATACTAATTTCATTTCCCTTGAGCAAATTCCCAGGAGTATAATTCTGAGTCATGTGGTATATCTATTTTCAGCTTTCTGAGGTATCTCCATACTGTCTTCCACAATGGCTATACTAGTTTACATTCACACCAACAGTGGATTAGGATACCTTTTTCTCCACATCCTTGCAAGGCGGAGGATTAGCCTGTTAAGCCACGGCGCCGGCCGATTTCTGTAGTTTCTATTCTGTCCATTGGCCTACATGTCTACCTTTGTGCCAGTACTGGGCTGTTTGTAAGTGCCCCGTAGTATGTTTTCAAGCCTGGTATTGTCATGCCTCTGGCTTTGTTTTTGTGTTTTAAGATTGCTTTAGGTATTTGGGGTATCTTGCATTTCCATGTGAATTTTAGCATTATTTTTCTAGATCTGAGAAGAATTTCATTGGTATTTTGATTGAGATCATGTTGAATCTGTAAATTACTTTCAGTAGTATTGACATTTTGATTATATTAATTCATGCAATCCCTGAAAATGGAGAATTTTTCCATTTTTTGGTGTATCCTATTTCTTCAGTAATTTTTTGTAATTTTCATTGTAGAGATCTTTTACCACCATAGTTAAATTTATTCCAAAGCATTTAATTTTTTTGTAACTATTATGAATGGGATTGAGCTTAGAAAGTCTTTCTCAGCCATGGCATTGTATATGTATACAAAGGCAATTGATTCTTTTGTGTTAATTTTACATCCTGCAACTCTATCAAAGTCTTTTTTTTTGAATTCTAATAGTTTCTGAGTGGAGTCTTTAGGTTTTCCATATAGGGGAATATATATGTTCTATATATAATAGAATCATGTCATCTGCAAATAGGTATAGTTTGACTTCTTCCTTTCCAATTTGTATCCTTTTGATTTCTTTTTCTTGCCCAATATCCCTGGCTAAAACTTCCAACACTATATTGAGTAACAGTGGTTAAAATGGACATTCTTGTCTGGTTCCAGATCTTAATATAAATGCATCCAACTTTTCCTCATTCAATAAAATGCTGGCTGTGGGTTTGTCTAAAGTTGCCTTGATTGTTTTGAGGAATGTTCCTTCAATATTCACGTTGCTTAAGGTTTTCATCATGAAAGAATGTTGTATTTATCAAATGCTTTGTCTGCATTTATTGAGAGAATCATATGGTTCTTATTCTTCAATTTGTTATATATCACATAACCATTCCTGAATGCCATGGATAAATCCCAGTTGGTCTGGTGAATGATCTTTCTGATACACTGTTGCATTTTATTAGCTAGTATATTGTTGAAGATTTTTGAGTCTATATTCATCAGGGATATTAATCTATAGTTCTCTTTATTTATTGCATCTTTTTCTGGTTTAGGAATTAAGGTGCTGCTGGCCTCATAGAAAGAGTTTGAGGGGATTCCTTCTGTTTTAAATATCTTGAGAAGAATTGTAAGTGATTCTTCTAGAATTCAGCAGTAGAACTTTCCTGTCCCAGGCTTTCCTTTTTTTCTTTTTTGTAAGATTTATTTTTATTTATTTGAAAGACAGAATTACAGAGAATGGTAGAGACACAAAGAGAGAAGTTTCCATCTGCTGGTTAACTCCAAAAATGTCCAAAATGACCAGAGCTGGACCAGGCTGAGGCCAGGAGCCAGGAGCTTCTTCCGGGTATCCCACATTGGTACAGGGAGCTGGATGAGAAGTGAAGCAGCCAGAACTTGAACCAGCACCCATATGGGATACCAGCACTTCAAGCTGGGGTTTTAACTTGCTGAACCACAGTGCCGGCCCCCCTTAGATTTTTTTTTGTTGGAAGGGTCTTTAGTACTGATTCAGTTTCTATCTTGGTTATTTGTCTATTGAGGGTTTCTATGTCTTCATGACTCAATTTTGGGAGATAGTATGTATCTAGGAATCCACCCATTTCTTCTAGATCTAGATTTTTCAATTTGTTGGCATGTAACTGTTTGTAATAATTCCTGATGATTCTTTTTATGTCTGTAGTATCTGTTGTTACATTTCCTTTTTCATCTCTGAGTTTATTTATTTATTTATTTATTATCAAAGATTTATTTATTTGAGGCAGGCACTGTGATATGGCAGGTAAAGCCACAGCCTGCAATGCCAACATCTGATATGGGCACTGGTTCAAGTCTCAGCTGCTCCACATCTGATCCAGCTTTTTGCTATGGCCTGGGAAAGCAGTAAGAGATGTCCCAAGTCTTTGGGCCCTTGCACCTGCATGCGAAACCTGGAAGAAGCTCCTGGCTCCTGGCTTCAGACTGGCACAGCTCCGGCCATTGTAGCCAATTGGGGAAGGAATCTAACGGATGGAAGACCTCTCTCTATCTGTCTCTGTCTCTCTCTCTGCCTCTCCTTCTTTTGATGTTTAACTATGACTTTCAAATAAGTAAATAAATCAAGAGAGAGAGAGAGAGAGAGAGAGAGAGAGAGAGAGAGAAAGGGAGGTCTTCTACCTGCTGGTTCACTCCCCAGATGGCTGTAATGACTGGAGCTGCGCTGATGCAAAGACAGGAGTCACAAGCTTCTACAAGCTCTCCAACACAGGTGAAAGAGGCCCAAAGACTTGGACCATCTTCTACTGCTTGTCAAGGCCATAGCAGAGAGTTGGGTTGGAAGTGGAGCAGCTGGGATTCGAACCGGTGCCCACATGGGATGCTGTCATTGCATGCAGTGGCTTTACCCACTGCCACAGTGTCAGACCCTCTGAGTTTATTGATTTGGTCTTCTTCGTCTTTTTTTGATTAATTGGGCCAATGTTGTATCAATTTAATTTATTTTTTCAAATAACCAGCTCTTTGTTTTACTGATCTTTTGTAATGGGGGTCAATTCAATTTTGCTTATTTCTTTTCATTTCAATTATTTCTTTCCCTCCATTAATTTTGCATTTGGTTTGTTGTTGTTTTTCTAGGTCCTTGAGATGCATTGATAGCTCATGTATATGATGCCTCTGCAATTTCTTGATGAGGGCACCAATTACAATAAAGTTCCCTTTTAACACTGATTTTGCTGTATCTCATAATTTTGATATGTGGGATGGTCATTTTCACTCATTTCCAGGAATTTTTTTATTTCCCTTTTTATTTCTTCTATGACCCACTGGTCATTCAGGAACATGTTGTTCAGTCTCCATGTTTTCTATAGATTCTTGAGTTGTTAACTTCCACCTAAATTTCATTGTGGTCAGAAAAGATGCATGGTGTGAGTTTAATTTTTTTGCATTTGCTGAGATTTGCTTTATGGCCTAGCAGATGGTCTATCCTATAGAAATTTGATCCACTGATGGAAGGAAAGCATATTCTGCAACTGTGGAATGAAAGGTTCTGTACATATTAGTTAGGTCCATTTAGTTCATAGTGTATATTAGCTCTGTTGATTTTCTGTTTAGTTGATCTGTCCATTGATGAAAATGGGATGTTGAAGTCCCCCATTATTATTGTATTGGAGTCTATGTGTCCCTTTAGATCCATTAACATTTTTTTAAAATAATTAGGTGCCGTGGCTTTGGGTGCATATACATCTATTATCGTTACGTTTTCCTGTTGAATTGATCAATTCAGCATTATATAATGCCCTTCTTTGTCTCTTTTAAGAGTTTTTGTGTTAAAGTCTATTTTGTCTGCTTCTTTTTTTCTTTCTGTTAGCATGGAATATCTTTTTCCATCCTTTCACTTTCAGTCTGTGGGTGTCTTTGTTGGTTAGGTGTGTTTCTTATAGGTAGCAAATAGATGAATCATGTTTGTTAATCCATTCAGCCTGTCTCTATCTATTAATTGGAGAACTTAGGGGCCAGTACTGTGGAGCAGCAGCACAGCAGGTTAAAGCCCTGGCCTGAAAGCGCCGGCATCCCATAAGGGTGGCGGTTCTGGTCCCAGCTGTTCCTCTTCTGATCCAGCTCTGCTATGGCCTGGGAAAGCAGTAGAAGATGGCCCGAGTCCTTGGGCTCCTGCACCCACGTGGAAGACCTGGAAGAAGCTCCTAACTCCTGGCTTCAGATTGGTGCAACTCCGGCCGTTGTGGTCATCTGGGGAGTAAACCAGTGGATAGAAGACCTCTCTCTCTGCCTCTACCTCTCTCTGTAACTCTTTCAAATAAATAAAAATAATCTTTGATAATTAAAAATGAATCTTAATGAAGAATGGGATGGGAGAACGACTAGGAGATGGGATGGTTTGCAGGTGGGAGGGTGGTTATGAGGGGGAAAACTGCTATCATCCAAAAGTTGTATATAAATAAATTTATATTTATTAAATAAAAGTTTTCAAAATAATTAAATAAATCTTTAAAAATTAATTGGAGAATTTAGGCCATTTATATTCAAGGTTACTATTAATAAGTAAAAAATGACTCTGCCCTGAAATTTTTTTCATAAATATTCCTATTGTTTGCTTTGGATTTATTTTGTACTTTTACTGGGAGATTTTCTACTTCCACATTCTTTCATAACGAGCACTATTCTGTGTTTCTGTGTGTAACACATCCTTAAGCATCATTTGTAAGGCTAGATGAGTGGTGACAAATTCTTTCAACTTCTGTTTGTTATGGAAAGTTTTTATTTCACCTACATTCATACAGTATTCTGGGTTGACAGTTTTTTGTTTTTTTTTTTTCTTTTCATTTAATATTTGGCTTGAACTATGTCTCTCCATTCTTTCCTAGCCTTTAGTTTTTCTGATTAAAAGTCAGCTGTGAATCAAATTGGAGATATGCTGAAAGTAATCTAGTATTTCTCTAATGCACAGTTTAGAATCTTTTCTTTATGTTTTACTGTTGAGTGTTTGACTACAATGTGTTGTGGTGAAGATCTTTTCTGGTCATGTCTATTAGGAGTTCTAAGTGCCTCATGTACTTTGACTTCCCTTTCTCCAAATTGGGGAAATTTTCTGTAATTATTTCATTTAATAGGCCTTCTAATCCTTTCTCTCTTTCCACACCTTCAGGAACTCCCAAGACCCGCATGTTAAGTCATTTGATAGTATGCCTTAAATCTCGAACTTTGTTTTTAATTTGTCTTATTTCTTCTTCTTTTAGTCTGAGATATTGCCAAAGATTTGTCTTCTTGCTCAGATATTCTTTCTTCTGCCTCAGCACTTCTACTGTTAAGGCTTTCTATTGTATTTTTGTATTTGACATATTGAATTCTTCATTTCTAATCTTTCATTTCATTTTGATTTCTCTTGAAAACCTCTATCTCATGGGAAAATTATTCCCCCATTCCATATATGGATTTCTTTAAGTCATGAATTGCTTCTCATTTCTTCTGAGTAATCCTGTATCATTCTTTTAAATTCCTTTTCAGGCATTTCATCAACCTCTTCTTCAAATTCTAATATTGAAGTGTTGTGCTCCTTTGGGAGAGTCATGTTGTCTTTCTTATTCTTGTTTATTGAATCTCTGTCTTTATTTTGAGGCATTTTTTGGAAATACTTGTTAGGTTTATTTTTCCTCTGATTGTTTTAATCTTTGAACTATGCCTCTGTGGCTTGGTGGAGTATCTGCTCTTCCAGGGAATACCCAGAGGTATGTGCTGGGTATGGCCTGGGAGCTCTGGTCAGTGCTCCAGGGAGGGGCAAGTCTCCAAGGTGACACCCAGGTAGAGTCTGGTAGATCTCTATTGTCAACAGGGGGCAGTGTATGATCATCTCTCTTGGAATAATCACACCCTCACCTATCTTCAAGGTGTTCACTGACCACGGTTAGCCCACAGTGGGTATAACTCTCACCTATGCTGTCCTATGAACCACACAAATGATCTGTGCTGTCCTCAGTGTAAGCATGGATCCCTCTGCAATGACTCATCCAGGCAGTCAGGGAAGTCTGAGTCTCTGGCACCGACACAGTGATTGCCAAGAGACCCAGATGCACCCTGTGCCCTGTCATGAAGTCAGAGTTCCCACAGTCACAGCTTACAAGTCTCCCATCATCTCAGGGTGCAGAGGATCTACTCCACCCCACTAGCCTGTCCCCTCCACAGAGACAGCAGCGATGTTCCCAGAGCCAGCTGCTAATGATGCTCCATGTTGGCAGTTTAAGCCCTGGAGCCTGTGATATGTTGAGAGAATGAGCACACTTCACATCCCTGCATGGGTGCTCAGCCCCTAAGTAAAATCCCCTGATTGGGTAAAATCCCCTCATCACATGAGTGTATGAGAACTTGCCATAGCCGCTTAGTGGTGTCAAAATGGTGCCTTCTCCCTGCCAGCTGAAGGTGCCCTTGTGAGGGAATGGGGATGCTTTTTTTTTTTTTTTTTTTTTTTTTTGCTGGATTAGGTGGATACCTTTCCCCCTTGTTAGGGGTCCAGGCTGGACTCAAAGAGAGTGTGGTCTGCAAAGCTCTCCCTCCGGCAGTGTCACCAGTGGCACAGACTGCTACAGCCTGCCTCATCTTGTTCTCCAAAGCTGATGGATCCTCCATCTCTTGGCTCCGGGGGTCGTGTGTGGTGCCTGTGCTCATTGCTGCACCTGTGCATCTTCCATGCTGTTCCACAGGGTTCCTCTTCCTTCTGTCGACTTTCCACTGCAAATTTCTCTTCAGTTCTCCCCCTGGGAACGCACTTCCTCTGCTTTTTTGCTGCTATTTTGCCCTCATCTAAAGTAGTACACCTTTTCCCTGTACAGCCATCTTGGAATCCTAGATTCTACTTTAGAACTTGCTAACTCTTAAGGATCCAGTGATTTTATTATTATTTATTTTATTTTAAATGCAGAGAGAGGAGGAGAGAGGTGAGGGGAAAGAGAGGAGGAGATGGAGGGGGGAGAGGAGAACAGAGAGAGAGATCATCTATTCTCTGGTTCACTTTGCAAACTGTGTCAGCAGTCATGGCTATGCCAGGCTGAAGCCAGGAGCTTAGAACTGCACCCACATCTTCCACATGGATGTCAGGGGCCCAAATACCTGAGCCATCATCTGCTGCTTCTCAGGCACATTAGCAGGCAACTGAATAGAAAGCAGAGCAGCCAAGATTCAAACTGGCACTTCTATATGGGATGCAAGCTGTACCGCAATGCTGGCCCACTGATTTGATTTACAGAGCAGTAGCAGACAGGTATTGGAAGGTGCTCTTCTGAAAGCTGTCTAGCTTAACATACATGCGGCTGAGTAGATTCATGATAATTTAGGATCATTTCATGAACACCATGTAGAAAATATTTTCATTGGTGAGGAAATTATTACTGATGGACAAAGAATTCTGTGAATCTACTTACATAATTTAGCACTCCTTTGGAAAGGACCTGGCGTCTGCTTTTAACTAAGCCAAGAATAGGGAGAGGTAATGTTCCTCCAGCATACATCTTTTTTGTTACCCATGTTTGGATTTTTTTTTTGTACCCATATTTGGATTTCAAAAATTTTTGCCTCAATATAAATTTATATTTCAGGTCTGTTTTCCATGAGCCTTTTTAAGAGCCTTCATATATTACATTGACATGTACATCATGAGAATGATAGAGCATGAGCCCCAAAGGCATCCAAACAGACCAAATTCTCAACCAGTTTCATCACTGTAATTATTGTCAAGTTCCAATCACTGAATACTCTTAAGTTTTAATTACAACTTAAATGAATACATTTAAAAATAATCTTATGATTTTATTCCATTTTTTTCCTTGAACTTTAAAACATTATTTAGTATGTTTGAAGTGCAGAGAGACAGAGATTGTGGGTGGAGGGGAGAGAGAAAGAGAGAGAGAGACAGAGACAGAGAGAGGCAGAGAGGAGATGAGAGAAACAAAGATCATCCATTTGCCAGTTCACTCTCCAAATGACAGCAAAACCTTAGGCTAGGCCAGGCTGCAGCAAACAGCCTGAAAGTCCATACAGGTATGCCCCATAGGAGGCAGGGATCCATCTACTTGAGATGCCATCTGATGTCTCCCCACTGTGCACAATCTTGGGAAGCTGGATCAGCAGTGGAGCAGGGACTTGAAGCCAGGAACTCCAACATGGGATGCAGTTGTTTCAAGTAGGAATCTACCCACCACATCAAATGCCTACTCCCATTTAAATATAATGCAAATGTTTATGAGAGCATAATGTTGAAAACATAATTCTAGTTTACAATACTATTGGCAAGGAAAAACTTATGCTTCTGTAGGTAAACAGCATTTTATCATAAGAGTACATTAATTCGACTAGGGACAGAAGCCTAAAATGAGGCTCTTAGAATGAGTTGAAATCAGAGACTTGGATTAGGAGAAAATTTATCTCCTCATTTGGCAAATTAGTCTTATTGCTGTTTCTTGCTATGAGATGCATTTGCTGTTTCTCAGTTCTTATGGTAGAATATATATGTATGTATGGCTTTTAATTTCCAGTACTACCTCTCTTTTTCTCTCTTTGTCTCTCTCTCTCTGTTTTTTTTTTTTTTTTCCAGAGAGCAGACAAAAAGGCTAGAATCTTTTAATCCCAATGCCAACCTCACCATGAGGCAACTTTGACCCGATTATGGTAAATGTGTCCACTTCCCTTGGAATTAGAGTCAGGCTGAACTAATGTTCTTTCTCTCTTGCAATCGTCTGTTTGAAACCATGGGAAAGGAAGTAGCAGTCAAAGAAGAGCTGATTTGTTGATATAATTATTTTCTAACAGATTTTAAGTTAGCTCATGATATGAGAATTTAAATTCTTAACAGAGTTTAAAAATGTGGTTCTGTCTGTTAAAGATTTGATAATGCATCATGATTATGCAATCCTATTGATGACAGTAGCTGCTTGGGTACTGATAGAAGTGCAAGTATATATGCTAAAGAAAGCTAAGTACACGACATCACCAAAAAGCTGTACCTTCCATATCCCAACAAGTGACCCATCCATTTTTCTCTCACATATTCTCTTTTTTTTTGAAAAAAAAGATTTGTTTATTATTTGAAAGATAGAGTTACAGAGAGGCAGAGGCAGAAAAAGAGAGAGAGAGAGAGAGAGGTCTTCCATCGGGTGATTCATTCCCAAATGGCTGCCATGGCTGGGCCAATCCAAAGCCAGGAACCAGGAGCTTCTTTTGGGTCTCCCATGCAGGTGCAGGGGCCCAAGGACTTGGGCCATACTTCTGCTACTTTCCCAGGCCATAGCAGAGATCTGGAATGGAAATGGAATATCTAGGACTTGAACCAGAGCCCATATGGAAGGCCAGCTCTGCAGGTGGTGGCTTTACCTGCTACACCACAGTGCTGGCCCATCACATATTCTCAGATTAAACACATGATTTTTGAACATATTAATAAAAATAAAAATAATGACATACTAAAAAAATATAACAAAGCATGAGTGATGTGTACTATCCTCTTAGAAATCTGGTTTTCTTTCAAATTTCTTCTAAGATAAGTGTATCTAAATAGAAAAGGTTATATCTCATACTAAGTACCATAGCATATTAGATTGTATTAAATTATAGGTAGGAAATAAGTTCTATTTGAAATTTATTTACCATAGTGAATGCCCAGAACTATAATTTGAGTAAGTTGAAAAATTGGAAAAAGATACATATGTCCCTCTTTTTTAAAAAGACAAAAAGGTTTATTTATTTATTTGAAAGAGTTACAGAGAGAGAGGAGAGCAGAGAGAGAGAGGTCTTCCATCTGCTGGGCCACTCCCCAGCTGGCTGCAATGGCCGGAGCTGAGCTGATCAAAAGCCAGGAGCCAGTAGCTTCCTCCAGGCTTCCCACATGGGTGCAGGGGCCCAAGGACTTGGGCCATTTTCCACCATTTTCCCAGGCCACAGCAGAGAACTGGACTGGAAATGGAGCAGCCAGTACTCAAGTTGGCACCCACATGGGATGCTGGTGCTGCAGGCAGTGGTCCTATCCACCACGCCACTGTGATGACCCAAATACTTATATTCTTTATAATGAAAGATATTTATAACAGAGCAAAAAGATTTTAAATAGTAATTATTAAATGTCATGCAGTGACCTGTTTATTTTTCATCTTTGGGTTAGAGTCAAACCATAAGCCCTCAAACACATAGTTATAAGATCAGTGGACATTTGCACTATAAACAATATCGATTATATAGCACGAGAATTCTGAGTAAAGGGTGTATAAGAAAACTTAAAATTCCTCCTTCTTTGATGGTCCCGTTCTTTCCACTGGGATCTCACTCGCAGAGATCTTTCATTTAGGTCTTCTTCTTTTTTTTCCCCAGGGTGTCTTGGTGTTCCATGCCTACAATACTCTCATGGGCTCTTCAGCCAGATCTGAATGCCTTAAGGGCTGATTCTGAGGCCAGAGTGCTTTTTAGGACATCTGCCATTCTATGAGTCTGCTGTGTATCCAGCTTCCCATGTTGGATCCTTCTCTCCCGTTTTGATTCTGTCAGTTAGTTTTAGCAGACACTAGTCTTGTTTGTGTGATCCCTTTGACTCTTTGACCTATCAGAGTCATCAATTGTGAACTGAAATTGATCACTGGGACTAGTGAGATGGCATTGGTACATGCCACCTTGATGAGATTGTATTGGAATCCCCTGGAACATTTCTAACTCCACCATTTGGGGCAAGTCCGATTGAGCATGTCCCAAATTGTACATCTCCTCCCTCTCTTTTTCCTACTCTTATATTTAACAGGGATCACTTTTCAGTTAAAATTTAAACACCTAAGAATAATTGTGTGTTAATTACAGAGTTCAACCACTAGTGCTAGAACAACAACAACAACAACAACAAATACTAAAAAGGATAAAGTATTACATTGTACATCAACAGTCAGGACAAGAGCTGATCAGGTCATTGTTTCTTATAGTGTCCATTTCACTTCAACAGGTTTCCCCTTTGGTGCTCAGATAGTTGTCGCTGATCAGGGAAAACAAATGATATTTATCTCTTTGGGACGGGCTTAATTCACTCAGCATGATGTTTTCCAGATTCCTCCATCTTGTTGCAAATGAGAAGAGAACTTTCACTTTGACTATGCCCTATTGGAATAAGATCAAAGTCGGCGAACCCTAAAGGCTTCCATAGCCTTGGCGACTCATGACTAGAGCCTAGATGCCATAAACAAGAGTGTCAAATTGTTAAGTCAGCAACAGGAGTCACTGTGTACTTACATCTCATGTGGGATCTGTCCTTAATGTGTTGTCTAATGTGAAGTGATGCTATAACTAGTACTAAAACAGTATCTTTACACTTTGTGTTTCTGTGTGGGTGCAAACTGATGAAATCTTTACTTAGTATATACTGAGTCAATCTTCTGTATATAAAGATAATTGAAAATGAAAAAAAAAAACCTGGTGTTAAATTGGAAATTGCATAGAAAATGAATTTTTAAAAAATATCATGTAGGATCTCTGTCTTTAATGTGCTGTACACTGTTATTTAATGCTATAACTAGTATTCCAACAGTATTTTTTCACTTTGTGTTGCTATGTGCGGGCAAACTGTTGACATCTTTACTTAATATATACTAAACTGATCTTCTGTATATAAAGAGAATTGAAAATGAATCTTGATGTGAATGGAAGGAGAGAGGGAGCGGGAAAGGGGAGGGTTGCGGGTGGGAGGGAAGTTGTGTGTGGGGGGAAGCCATTATAATCCCTAAGCTGTACTTTGGAAATTTATATTCATTAAATAAAAGTTTAAAAATAAATAAATAAATATTCAAAATGTAAAAAAAAAAAAGAAAACTTTAAATTCCTCTATGAATGTAACATTTTCTCAAAATATTTTCTAAGATGTGAGCACATTTTTTGTAGAGGATATATAAACATTTCACTTTTATACATTTCAAGAATAGAAAAATCTGATCTTTGGCTATAAAATTCAGAAGAGTGGTTGCTTTGAGGAGAGGGCAATGGCAGGAAAGACGCATAAGAAACTTTCTAGGATAGTAAATGGTTAAATAAGTTAAGGGGTGGGATTTTGGTGCAGTGGTTATGATCCTCTGGGACTCCCGCATCTGATACTGGAGTGTGTTGGTTTGAGTCACAGCTGTTGACTCGAGCTTCCTACTAATAGGCACCCAATGAGGCAGCAGGTGAGCAGCAGATAGGAGATCTCCCATCTCTGTCTGTCTGTCTCTGACTTTCAAATAAAATAGGTTAAATGAGTGTATGCATTTTCCAAAACCCACAGAACTGTTCATTTAAGATTATGTATGTGTAACCATTTATATATATTATGCATATAAATATCAATATATATAATTTATTATATATCATTTATATGTATTATGCATATAAATATCAATTTGTATTTAAATTGGAATACAAGGCTAATTTTATGATTGGGGATTAGTGGGTAAAATGTTTTGGTAAAATTAAAATGCAAAACTTTACACGAATCTTATGAAAATTTATTAAAAATTACTTAAAATATTGCTGTCCAACACAACACGGTGTTAGCTTCACAATGCTTTTCTTTCACTAAAGATAGTATATTTCTGTATTAGTTAATATACCACCAGGTGCTGACACAAATAGCCTCAAAACACACAAAAGTTTGCACAAAATAGAGATTTATTTCTGCTTTGCATACAAGTCCCACTATTCCTTGTCACAGTGACGCACGGACTCAGCCTCCTTTCATCCTATGTGTCTGCCAACCCTTAGGGCACTGAGTATGGAAGAGCCACATCTCTTCTCTAAAATTGCCCTGATTCGCATTTCACTAATGATTAGTGATATACAACTTTTACCCCACACATCTGTTGTTCATTTCGCCACTTTCCCATGAAAAAGATCTGTTTAGATCTATTGTTGTTTTTAAAAATTGGACTTTTTAACTGTTGAGGTTTTTTGTCCTGTATATATTTTGATTGTTCATCTATGATCAAATGTATAGTTTGCAAACATTTCCTCCCTTTCTGTAGTTATCCCTTTGCTATTGTTTCCTTTGCTGCCAGGGCTTTTTAATTCATAGTTTTGCTTTGGTTTCCTATGCTTTGGGGGCTTTATGTTCTGAAGCATTTCTTGCTTTGTTATAGTAGTTTCATGGTTTCAGGTCTGGCATTTAGGTCTTGACCTATTTTGAGTGATTTTTTTTTAAATTTATTTGAAAGGGAGAGAGAGAGAGAGGAAGAGAGAGATTCCATTCATTGGTTAATTCCCTAAATGGCCACAATTGCTTGGCCAGGCTGAATCCCAGAGGAAGAAGTTTCATCCGGGTCTCCCATGCACTTGGCAGGTGCCCAAGTGCTTGGGCCATCCTCCACTGCTTTCCCAGGCACAGTAGCAGAGAGCTAGATCAGAAGTGGAGCAGCTGAGACACATACTGGCACCCTTATGGGATGCCCGGATTGCAGGTGGCGGCTTTACCTACTATGCCACAGCGCCGGCCCCCTTTGAGTTGATTTTAATACATGGTGATATGTTAGGGGTTTCATTTCAAACACATAGCAGTTATTTTCATTTCCTCTTTACAACCAGAAGGCTCATGGACACATCTAAATGCAAGAGAAGATAGTAAATGTATTAATTGATGCAACCATCATTTACCAATGACAACTTTATTCTGTTGAAGAAAATAATGAAATTTGGTAAACATGTAACAATCTCTTTGGTAAACTTGTAACAATATCTTACACACTTCTTTATCATTTTCTATTTTCTTCTTTAATATTGTATTGTGTTTTCCCATGTCAATAACAATTTTGTTTTAAAAGATTAATCCTATCAGCTTTCCACCTTTGCCCTCTGCCCCCCAAAGTTCTACTTTTTCTTGCGTATTATATTGTTAAAGAGTTTGCTATATGTTATTATTAATATATTAAGAAAAATACTTATATGAATCCAATATTACTTCAGAATTAAGGCTAGTAAATGTAGAATTACTGTTAATGCTAATTTTAGAAGGCTTTTGATGTACAAGAATACTTCAAAAAGTCTGTGGAAAGTGGGATTAAAAGATAAGTTTATTTTGGTTGCAAAAGTTTTTTAATATTATGTTTTTTTCTTGAATTGAAGATCTCTCATATGTATTGATTTCAGAATTTTTTTGCATAAAAAGAAACTTATTTTTTAATTTCATTTTCCTTGAACTATTTCCAGTACCCTGTGCATTGATTTTTAGAAACCTTATGCTCATTTCATCAGGGAAGCATATATCAAATATGCTTACTTGTTCCAGCACTTGGTGTTGCCAGTGTATCAAAATGTCAGTTTGATGTATAGAAAATAATTATCCATCATTAATTATGTAGGTGTCTGTAATATCACTGTGAGGTGAATTGAGACAGTTTCCCTTCTGCTCTTCATGTACGTCTGTTTTCCCTTCTGGGTGTTGTTTAAGATTGCATAAACACCTTGCAAAACAAGACAAAAATTCTCCAGAGGGAAATAACTTGAGTGCATGTATCTGTCAGTATGTTTGATTTTCATTTATTTTTTGAATTTAAAATTTATGTTAAAAGAAATGCAGTCAGTTTGGCCTTTGGCCAAATAAGACTTGTGCTTCAAAGTTTTACCCTTAGGTACAAGGACAATTTTGTGTCAGAAAACTATTCATATGACCAAGGACAAAATTGTCTTCTTTTTTTATAAAAGTGTCAATTTTTATGCACTAAAACCCTTAAGGTAAAAATTAGCCACACCTTGTGGCTGATCAAATTTTATCCTGGTATAATTTATCTTCTAGGGGCCATGAATATGTTTTTGAGATTTCTCCTGCATTCATATCACAGCTCTCCTTTTATAGGAAATAGAGATTTTTCTCCTCTGCTACCTGCTCACTTACCTCCCTATAGCAGTCTAAGGAAGATAACCTGCACATGTCATTTTCCATCCATATTTCAACCAGCAATGGAAATTAGAGGATTGAAAAGAGCTTTCAATTTTTTTTTTTCATCAAACACATCAGGGTTTTTTCCTCACAATTGGATCTTTGTGCACTTGAATTTCCCTTCCTCAAAAACTGTTACTCTCTGCTCATCCTCCTGGTTAAGCTTAGCTGTCATATCCTTTGTGAAGAGCAAAGGTTAAAATTTACTTTGTCCCTCCACTTTTTACACAGTGCACTTATTTTCTTTGGAAGTTTTGTCACTGACAGATGCTATTTATTTGTTATCTTAATAGTTTGAACTTTGCCATAACAGGAATTTTTGTCTCGCTTCCTACTGTATAATTTCTAGAATGGACTCTTATAATAAGTAGATGCTGAGTGAATGGGTGGGATTTGTTAAGTAAACTAATAGATAATTAAATTATAGGAAGATTACTATGGGATATAGTTTATTAAAATATATTTTACCATTTGTGTACTAGCTTTACAAATGACAAACCTCATTTACATATCTGGCTGTTATGGAAATAGAGAATCAATAGGAATACTAATGGGAAGATTGCAAGGAGATTTCATGGAATTTTTGCATGACATTCAGTGTATGTATCTTGTAATATTCTGTCTGCTCCCTTTGCATGCATGCTACTCTATGCTCTGGAAGGGTCAAAGTCTGGGAGTCTGGAAGTTTGGGGATCTTAGTTTCTTGAGGGACAAACTTGGCCTGATGAGTTACAGGATCTAGGCGAGATCTGACAGATTCTTCTTTCTTACTTCTCCCAAAAGACTGTTCTGAAATACAGTGATTCCACACATCCATGTACATCTGAGGTTGTTCTGATGTGGTCATTTTAGCAGCGAACCATTTTCTATTTGTCTTTTCTTCTTTCCAGACTAACTGACTTTCTCTCATACTCTTGATGCCCTGGGATTATATTCTAGGGTGTTTGTTCTACGTGAAACATTACTTGAGGGTCTGTTTTTTAGAAAATCTGTGCTAACTACCTGTTCCATGGCTCTTCAATACATTGTGAATAATGTTTCTTTCCTTCAACTCATGTTACAGTATACTTTTTTAAAAAATTATTATTTGAAAGGGAAAGAAAAAGGGAAAGGGAGAAGGAAAGAGAAAGGGAGTGGGAAGCGAGAGAGAGAGAGAGAGAGATTTCTTCTGGTGGTTCACTCCCCAGTGCTCAGAACAGGCCAAAAGCCTGGTGGAAGGAACACAACCCAGGTTTCCCACATGGAGGTATCCCATGAACCTTCACTGTTGCTTCCCAGGATTTGCATTGACAGGAAACTAGAGTCAGGAGCCAGAGCCTGGAATATAACAATTATTTTTATTTATAATGTTTGATTTTAAGCCTATTACAATAAAAGGATTAAAAGCTTTATATTATGATTCAACATAAATGGAAACCTAGGGGATTTTCAAGATACTAATCTTCACCAATAAGTTCAGAAATGCTTTCTTAAAGGAAACAGAATGCTTTTTCAGTAATTTATCCCTTTATATTGTACAGAGAGGAAAAGGTCAACCGTATTACATTTTAGCATCTTTTGTGGAAATAAATGAAAATAATTTAAATGGAAACAAAAACTCTTTCTTCAAAGTGTTATGGTAGATAGGGAGTAGGCTCCAGTCACTTGGTTTGGCAGAGACTCAAAGGCAGTCAGGATATGGGAACACTTTAGTGTGTAAAGTAGGGAAGGCTTTCGGTATTCTTTCATTGAGAATTGCTGGCATGGGGAAGCTGGAAGAGGGCCAAGTAGAGGAGAAGCAGGTTATATGAATGATTATGGAGCAAAGCTGGCTTCCTCTGATGCTCTGGTGTTGATCGCACTGGCAGAGTGAAATGTTAGCAACATGCCTGAAGACACCCAGGTGCCATATCAGAGAACCTGGATTCAAGTCCTGGTTCCAGCTCCTGACTCAAGCTTTCTGCCTAGAAGGTGGGGTAAGTGGTAATGGCTCTAGTAGTTGGGGGGGGGGGGTTGTCCTACTTTCCCCATGGGAGATCAGGATTGCTTTCCCAGCTCCATCTGCAGCCTTGGCCATTGAGGGCATGGGGGGAGTAAATCAGCAGGTGAGAACGCTTTCTGTTTCGCTGACTTTCAAATAAATAGTTATTTAAAAAACGGGGAAATTGAAGCTTAAAAATTCTAAGTTCTAGGCATTCTGGGCTGATTGTGAAGAAGTTGTTGGTTGGCTCTTTAGAACTCTTGTTGTAGAGACTTTGAGTTAAAGTTCTGTTGTCATTGCTTGTTTGTATACTCAGTCTCTCACTTCATACAAAGAAACTACAGAAAACCCCTTTCCATGAGGAAGGAGCTTGGGCCGATAGGACTAAGCCTCTTTCTCTCTGTGTGTCCTCTTGTGATCCTATAAAGAGAAGAGATGTTGAATAAAGCTGTTGCCTTCTTTGGATGAAGTTCCACCAGTTCTTTTTTTTTTTTTTTTCTTTCTTCCTTCCTTCATTTTTTCCTTTCCCTATTCCATAAAAGAGATGCATGGGATCTTTAACCCTGATAATATCTCACCAAACTATTATTGCTCCACTGCCTAAGGGTTTTTAAAGTTTGCTCCTACAGGGAGGAAACCCAGACATCTCTTTTTGTTTATTCATTGGCTTGTTTGTGGGGATGCAGTTTTATTCTCTCTCTCTTTTTTTATTCTCTTTTAAGAAACTGTTTCTTCCTTTCAAAATGGTAGCTAAGCTAGGGGCCAGGAACCGTGATCGGTGATGGTGCTAGAATGTGTGACACGTTTTTTTCTTTATCTTTTGATCATTTGTTCCACCACTTGTATTCATGGACAATCATTTTTCTTTCTCAGAAATGCAAAGATTTGATATTTATGTCTATTCTTTGGGGGTGGATATTGACAAAAATAAACCCTTTGGCCTCTCTTACTCTGGTTTACATAGGACTTCATAGCAGATTTTTAAATGATTTCTCCAATTGTTCTGGCCTAATTCATAGAGTTGTGCAGACAAAATGTCAGCTACTAATGAAGTTCACTCTGCCTTGCTTCATCCTTGTGTATCTGTATATCTCCTTAGAAGAACAAGAGGGAGGGAGAGATGGAGAGAGAGAGAACAAGAACACCGGCCAAATGCCATCTCAATTTCATTTCATTTCATTTTATTATTTCCCAAAGAGCAAACTAGATAACATTTTAACTCCCAGTAAGGAAACTAATTTATGCACATTCAAAACAGAATGCAAATGACCCAGAGCTAACAAGTGAGAAAAAGTTTTTTAAAGGCAATTTTGAAATCCAGTTTTGCAAGTCCTTATCACTTTCTTTTCATTTTTATTATATTTTGAAGGTTTTCAGTCACTAATTAAAAAAAATTTCCATCCTATTCTTTCTGTTCTTTCTAGGAGACCAATTCTGAGTATATATATTAGGCTGTTTTAATATATCCCATAGGTCACAGGAACTCTGTTAATTCTTGCCCATCTTTGGCTTTCTCCTCCTTTCATTTTGGTTTGATTGCTTTGATATGTTGTCAAGATCATGCATTTTTCCATCTAATGCTATCTATTTTCAGATATTATTTTAATCTATAGAAATTGCATTTTAAAATAGCATCAGTTTATTCTTTACTATGTTCATGTTTTTAAGATTGTTTATATTTTTATTTTTAAAGATTTATTTATTTATTTGAAGGCGAGATCTCTTCTGGCTCACTCCAGAAATTGCCTCCATGGCAGGGCTGGGCCAAGGGCTCTCTCTGGGTCTCCCATGTTGGTGGCTGGGGCCGAATACTTGGGCCATCCTCTGTACCTTTCCCAGATGCATTATCAGGGCACTGTATTGGAAGTAGAGGAGGCAGGACTGAGCCCAGTGCTCCAAAAAGGGATGCCCCTGGCATGGTAGGCTGCAACTTCGCTTACTGCACCACAGCACTGACGGCTGTCTTCAAATTTTTGATTAAATACCTGTTCATTGTTACAACAGCTACTTTAATATACTTGTCTATCATCATTTATGTGCCTTTTTATGCTGAATGAATTGTTATACATTTTCTTGCTTCTTGACCTATATGATGCATTTTGACTGGAGTTTGGACCTTATGAATCTGATATTACTGTTGGAGCTGTACTTTTTGTCATTTATTTTGGATAACTTTATGACTTTGGGCCTTTTTAAAAGTTTTGTAATGGGCTTGTGTTGCGGCGTAATGGTTAAGCTGCCACCTGTGACATCCCATGTGGATGCCACTTTGAGACCCTTCTGCTAAACTTTTTTTTTTTTAAGATTTATTCATTTATTTGAAAGCCAGAGTTATACAGAGAGAGAAGTAGACACAGAAAGATAGGTCTTACATCCACTGGTTTACTCCCCAATCGGCCGCAACAACCGGAGCTGTGCTGATCCGAAGGCAGGAGCTTCTGCCAGGTCTCCCACATGGATGCAGGAGCCCAAGGACTTGGGCCATCTTCTACTGCTTTCCCAGGCCATAGCAGAGAGTTGGATTGGAAGTGGAGCAGCTGGGTCTTGAACTAGTGCCCATATGGGATGCCAGCACTGAAGATGGCGGCTTAACCCACTGTGGCCACAGCACCAGCCGCTCTGCTACACTTTTAATCCAGCTTCATGCTAATATGCCTGGGAAAGTAGTGAAAGATGGCCCAAGTCCTTAGGCCCCTGCATCCACATGGGAGACCTGTATGCAGTTCCTGGCTCCTGGCTTAGACCTGGCCCAGCCCTGGCAAATACAGCCATCCGGGAAGTGAACCAGTAGATGGAATATTCTCTCTCTCTCTCTCATTCTCTCTCTCTCCCCTTTCTGTCACTCTGCCTTATAAATAAATAGATAACTTTTTAAAATTTTTAAAAATAAGAACAACAATAACTATATGTACACACATGCATATATAATCCTTATTTTGTGTACCAAAACTACATAGTCTGGTCTTAGCAACTTCTCCAATTGCATATTCTCTCTCTCTTTTTTTTTTATTTCAAGTTTTATTTTGTTTGAAAAACTGAGCTATACAGAGAGCAACAGAGAATGAAATCTTCCACTTTCTGTTTCAATCCCCAAATGGTCACAATGACCAGGGCTTGTACAGGCTGAAACCAGGAGCCTGTAACTTCACCCAGGTTTCCATGTGGATGATGGGTGGTACTTGGGCCATCATCTACTGCTTTCCAAGGTGCACTGGCAGGGAGCTGTATGAGAAATGGAGCAACCAGTTCTCAAGCAGAACTCATAAAGGATGCTAGCATCACAGGAGGTGGCTTAACCCACAGCACCACAATGCCAGCCCCCAACATCCTCTTCTCACTCCATTGGATATGCCCACAACACTGACTTTCATTGCTCCCTGAATACTGTGGGCCATCTTGAGGCTCTGGGAACTTCCATTTAGTGTGTTTTCAACCTGGAATAGTTTTCTTCCAGATATTTTAAAGATTCATTCCATAAGGTGAATTTATTTGATCATAGAGACTAGTTGTGACTTCATTATATAAAGTAGTCCACTGTCTTTTCACTATCTTCTCCCTTATCTTGCTAATATTTTGTTGTATAACTTTTTTTTAACACTTGACAATATATTATGATTCCATTTGTTTATATTTTTCTGTCTCTAATACTAGAAGATATGCTATTGGAGGAAATAGAGTTTGTTGCTATATTCCTTATGTGCATGTAGTAGTCCCACAACAAATATTTCTTTAAAAAAGTAGTTTCTTGGGTACATTACACATGATACTGTTCTTATATCAATACTCTGAATAAGTGACCTACGGTTTCAGAAGTGAATTAATGAGAAATTCTCCCAGTATATGTAATATCTTAAAACAGAAAGCTGTATAAAACTTCTGTACTCATTTTTTCATGTGGAGATGATATATTTTTAATTTCTTTGTGATCTTTAGATTTAACCACTGTTCTTCCTCCTTAACTATATGAAATATAGTATAGCAACTTGGCTGGTAAGAAAGTGTGCCGTTTTGTGTAGCCAACAATGTTTACATGAAATAAATCCTTTAGGCTTCTTTTACCCTTACCTATTTAGGGGCACTTCTGAAAATTCTACCTTGCCCCACATGAAGAGGTATGAGAAAACCTATTAACCATCAATGAGAGAGTAATATAAAACTTAAGCTCTCTTGCCTCAGTTTAAGACAAACTCTGAGATGTCATTGAACTATCTCCATGAAGGATAGGCTAATGCTATCCTAACATATTACTGTTTTTGGCTTTTCTTCCTCCCCTAAGTGTCCACTTCCTTACCAGCTCCTTCTGAGAGGACTCCTTGAAAAGCAGAGGTATATGAATCCTATGGGACCGTGTATTGGTCAGGATAGGTTCCAGCAATGAAGTTTTAACAAATAGAACTCAAATCCCTGTGGCTCATTTCCTCCCAAGGTTACATATTTACCATGGTTCAGTGAATCTGAAGCATTCAGTCAGGGTCCAGTAAGAAACAGATGATATATTTGTACTAGTGTGATTCAAGAAATGTTTCCTAAAGGAGTACTTCACTAAGGTGTCAGAAGATTGTAAAGGAATCACAAGAGAGAATGAGGCCTTGACAGGGAATCTGCCATCTTTCACCTGTCCTACCTAAAACAGGAAACTTCTTTGATTTCAGACCTGTAGGAAAAGACTGAGAAATTGAGCCTAGGCTTTAGAAAGCCTCAACCTAAAAATGACATACATACAGTGATTTTGCTTTCTTTTTTATTGTTCAGAGCTATGCATATGGAACCACCTGACAGTGAAGAGACCGTGAGTAGACATTTCCAGTTTCTTTTTTCTCATTTCAGAAATGTAATTTATATTGGTGGTGTTAGGTTTGTAAACAGCAATGTGAATTCATTTCCAGGAATGTGATATTTATGGTGGAAGTCATGTCTTTTTCAAATATACTTATCAACTTTTTGAACTTTTATCAGACTTAAAAGTAAGGTACTTCCTGCTGTCAAGTTATCATAATCTCTATTTTTGATCAGTGCAATTTTTAACTTTTTGAATGGTGTGATAGCTGAACATGGCAAATAGGATTCTGGGTAAAATTAATAATTAAGCATTTTAAATGAAAGGATTTCATAAAGTAACTTTCTTTTTTTATATGATCAAAGTGACTTGTTGGCAGATGACTATTACATGCCCTTCAATCTTGTGAAATGAATATTTAAAGGAAAAGAACATATCATGTCATTCCATGTCAAATTATACACATTTGCTATTTGGTTCATTAACATATGGTTGTGGAAAATATGAGTTATAGATTTGTTCTCTTTTTTAGAGCAGTAAAGTTAAAAGCAAGTTTATCAGTCAGAATAGGTTCAATTATGCTGCTATAACAACCAACCCTACAAATCTCAGCCAATGAAATTGATAAGGTTTATTTTTAGTTCACAGTATGTGAACTGCAAAGGGTAGTTTATAGGCTTAGCTCTACATCACTCTCAGTTAGGGACTCAGTATAAAATTGATTGGGTGTCTGGCTATCCTCTCATGATCCTTAAGACAGAAACGTTAAATATGGGAAATGACACAAGAACTTCTAGTGTTTCCACCTATAAGTCATACATATTATTTCCATTATAAAATCATTAAACCTCAAATGCCCTGTATTCAATATTGCAATACTATATACAGAATAGCTTCACCATCTTAAACACTAATATTTGCTTCTCCTATTATTCCCCCACCCCTGAACCCAGGCCAACAATCGATCTGTTCATCATCTCTATAATTTTGCTTTTGCTAGAATTTTTTTTGAAAATTACTAACCAAGAATCTACAAATATTTGCATATCAGTTTTGTATTGACATAAACTTTGAAATCGACTGAGTAAATACATAGGGGCATGGTACCTGGATTGTATGATATGACTATACTTACATTTAAAGTAAAATGGCAAAGTGTTTGTATCATTTGCCTTTCTGCTAGCAATGAATGAGAGGTCCTGTTGTTTTGTGTGTTCAACAGCATATGATATTATCATTTTTCATTTATTAGATATTTGTCATTCTAAGAGGCATGCTGTAGATTTCGTTGTTGTTATAATTTCTATTACCCTGACAACAGATGTTGATATCTTTTCATATACCAACTTGCCATATGTACATTCACTTTAGTATGCCTCAGATTCTTTGCATATTTATTATTAATTAGTAGGTTTTCTTATTGTTGAGTTTTTGTATAGTTTAGATATTTATCAGTGATGCATTTTGCAAGAGGTTTCTCTCAGTCTGTAGCTTGTCTTTTCATTCTCATAGCTATGTCTTTTGCAGATGGAAAATTTGAATTTTAGTGAAGCTCAACTTATTATGTTTTCTTGCATTTGTTGTGCTTTTGGTGTTATATCTATAAGCTCAATACTAATCCAAAGATTATAGATTTTCTTCTAGAAATTTTACAGTTTCATTGTAACTTAGGTTTATGATTCATTCTTAGTTCATTTTTGTGTAAGAGCTAAGGACTACAAGTTCATTTTCTGCATTTGGACATTCAGTTGTTCTAGAACCATTTTATTTTTTAAAATATTTATTTGAGGCCAGTGCCGTAGCTCACTTGGCTAATCCTCTGCCTGCAGCACTGGCACCCTGGGTTCTAGTCCCGGTTGGGGCGCTGGATTCTGTCCAGGTTGCTCCTCTTCCAGTCCAGATCTCTGCTGTGGCCCGGGAGGGAAGTGGAGGATGGCCCAAGTGCTTGGGCCCTGCACCCACATGGGAGACCAGGAGAAGCACCTGGCTCCTGGCTTCAGAATGGGGCAGCGCGTCGGCCATACCATCCATTTGGGAGATGAACCAACAGAAGGAAGACCTTTCTCTCTGTCTCTCTGTCTCACTGTCTAACTCTGCCTGTCCAAAAAAAATTATTTGAAAAGCATCAATGTCAAGGGCAGATAGAGAGGAGAGGGGGAGAGACAGAGACAGAGACAGAGACAAACAGAGAGAGAGAGAGAATCTTCCATCTGCTGGTGCTTCTCAATGCCCAGAACAGCCATATCTGAACAAAGATCTAGCCAGGAGCTGGGAACTCCATCGTGGTCTGCTTGGGCCATCTTCTACTTTCTTTCTAAGTATATTAGTAGGGAGCTGGCTTGGAAATGGAGTAATTGGGACTTGAACCAGAACTCCAACATGGGATGCCAGTTTCAGAAGTGGCAGCTTAAACCATTGAGCCACAATGCTGGCCCCACCAGCACCATTTCTTGAAGACTGTCCTTCCTTCATTGCATTTCCTTTGTGCCCTTGAGAAAAATAGTTGACCATGTTTATATGTAGTAATTTATAGGCTTTCTAGTTTGTTCCAGTAATCCATGTTTCTGTTTTTCTGCCAAAACCATTCTGTCTCAATTACTTCAGCTTCATATTAAGTTTTAGAGACAAGTAACATAAATCTGCATTTTTATTATTCTTTAATATTGTGTTGTCTGGTCTCTATATATTTTCACTTCTCTATGTAAACTTTATGATCAGTTTGTCAATTTCCTTAAATAGCATGCTGGGATTGCACTTAATCTTTAGATCAAGCAGGAAATAGCTGACATCTCAGCAGTACCGAAACTTTGATTTAATGAACAGGAAATAACTTTCCATTTGTATAAGTTTGATTTATTATTCATTGTTTTTCATAACTGTTATATAGCCTTCCACATAAAATTCATATAGATATTCTGTTAGAATTCTATCTAAAATTTTCTTTTTGGTGCTGTTTTAAGTGATATTTTCACAATATCTGAATTTTAAATTTGAAACTGTCACTGTATGGGGAAGCAAGTGTCTTTTTTATATTAACCTCATTTACTATGACCTTTCACACTGTATTATTCATTGTCGTTGTACACACGCCATCGAGTCTTCACTATGAGACCCTGTTTTGGTTGCTTGACATAGATTCTGTGGGATTTTGTGCATAGACTATCATGCCATTTGTCAACAAATACTTTATATCTTTCTTACTTATACTTTTTCTTACTGCTTTTAATATTTTTGTGGATAGACAGTTATATTGGGCAATAGGAACTGAGTTAAATAGACATTTACTGTGAATATTTATGCTTATTTGTCTATGAGTTGGGCAATGTTCATCATTTCTTACAGCTTTAGTTTCCAGATTCCTCTAGTATCCTTGTTTTTGCCGTTTCTCTTGATTCTGGGCCTCCGTAAACACTTCTCCTGAGAGAAAAATCTATTCCTCATAGCTCTTTCAGTTGTAATCCACTCTTCTTGTACCAGAACCCTGAAAGCATTGTGGTCAGGTTGTAGGAAGGGAAATATACCATTAAGTTCCCATGTTTCACTGGGGTTGTGTCTTGGGGCTGTGACCTTCATACATGCTCAGTGGTGGAGCTTCCCACCCGTGCTACCCAATCCCTTCCTTAGCTACAGCATTCTCAGATCTATTTCTTGAAAGTCCTAACTCGGGTTTGCTATGTTCTTTTCAACTAGGGTGAGACCACAAGCCAGAGGGCAAGACATGGGTGAAGGAGTAGGAGGAATGCCCTTTTGCCAACTAAGGTCAGGCTTTGGGGGAGTGTTTCATCCCTAGACAATACTTTTTTATTACAGACACTTTGGATTTGTGTCACATGATTACTCTTCCCTCCTCTTGTGAGGTTCCTGAGGTTATTGTCCAAAGAACTTCACAGTGAGATCCTGTTTTGGTTCCTTGACATAAAGTCCATGAGGGGCTGGCACTGTGGCTCACTTGGTTAATCCTCCGCCTGTGGCGCTGGCATCCCATATGGGCGCCGGGTTCTAGTCCCAGATGCTCCTCTTCCATTCCAGCTCTCTGCTGTGGCCCAGGAGGGAAGTGGAGGATGGCCCGAGTGCTTGGGCCCTGCACCCGCATGGGAGACCAGGAAGAAGCACCTGGCTCCTGGCTTCAGATCGGTGCAGCACCGGCCATGGCGGCCATTTGGGGAGTGAACCAACGGAAGGAAGACCTTCCTCTCTGTCTCTCTCTCTCACTGCCTGGAACACTACCTGTGAAATAAATAAATAAAAATCTTTAAAAAAATTGATTAACCATACTGTTGCTTACATAAAATTCATCTTTAAGATTAAGTGCAAGTTCTGTGATTTCTTTATTCCACACCACCCAGTTGTTCACTATTTTGATTTGTTGTTATTTAGTTTACTTGCTTAATCAAAAAAAATCTATGCTGTCTACCAAAACCTGGAGTTCCCAGCATTTTACAGTCTGTATGCTGACATAGAAATTACTAACAATTTTTACCAAGAGAGATTGCCTTATGAAAATTTGTTAAAGACTCATCGAACTCAGCCTGCATTTATCTCAATTGATCGATTGCACTTACACCAGCAATTTTCATATTTGTTACAATAAACACAGAAAAGAAAAATAGCTGAGTATAAATTAGTTCATATTTGCTGTAACTGCAAACATGAAAGGGAGTACATTAAAGCTAATCATGCTTCTATTACCTTGTCATAGCTGCATTTTTTACTGATACATGATGTGAAATGAAAAACAGGGAGAGCTTTGAGAGCACAGTGATGATGGAGTGGATGAGTGATCAGTTGTCTCTCCTGCTTGTTTCAGCTTCCTGTCATCTGGGCTGTGTGAATCCAGTACTGAACCACATAATTTTGAGTTTTTATATGAAATGACAAAACTGAGGTTTTGAGACATGCCTAAGAACTGAACATTTAATGGGTTAATATTTTTGAAGATTGTGTTAATTTTATAGAGGCCAGTAGTCCTCATTCTAACTGCACAAAATGCATTAGCTGCTTAAGTGATTTTATAATGATCTCAAAAATGTAAAATGAAAAGATAAAAACTGTTGACAAAATTTAATTTATTCTTAGTTCCACTACAGTTATATGGTAATGAGATGGTAAATGATGCTAGGGGTTAGGTTTAATAGGATCTTCAGAAAGTTAATGGAAATGCATATTTTGAAAAATCTGTGCATGGATTTAAAAAATTTTTTGTGCCTAAATAAATTTACCTTTTAATTCATTTTTTTCACTAGTTGTTTCAACTAGCTGAGTCATCTTTTGGTTTTATTTTTAATCACTTTAATCATCTTCTGACATCAAAATAAACAAATAGTAACCTACAAGACACTGTTTACATGGCAACTTCTGCCGATTTCACATAAGCCAAATCCTACTGAATAAGATCCTGCTTTTGCAATTTTGTTTTTTTACATTTACTGTATATTTCCAGCCCATTTTCTTCCAAATAATCTGCATCGCCTAGGGTAAAAGAGGTTCCCTACATCTGAGTATCTTGTATAAATCTCTATGAAATTTAATCTGTCTCTGTGGTGTCTCATTTACAAATATTTTTTAATATTTTTATTAATATAAAAAGAAGAGTTTTCATGTATTTCATACATATAATTGTAAGAAGATAACGATGCCTCCCTATTTCTTACTCCCCTCAATCCTCTCTCTTTCTTTCCTTTCTTTTTTTTTCCCTATTTTTTGTGATAACATAATTTCAACTTACTTTATAATCACAGGCTGAACACACTACTAACCATAATGTAAAAAGTAGAACAATCACAGCTCCACAGGAGTATAGACAAGGGCTAATAACAATAATCAAACTGTAAAATGTCAGTTTCATTCTTTTTTTTTTTTAGATTTATTTATTTATTTGGAAGTCAGAGTTACACAGAGAGAAGAGAGGGAGAGATAGAGAGGTCTTCCATCTGCTGGTTCACTCCTCAATTGGCCGCTATGGCTGGAGCTGTGCTGATCCGAAACCAGGAGCCAGGAGCTTCTTCCAGGTCTACCACGTGGGTGCAGGGGCCCAAGGACTTGGACCATTTTCTACTTTATTTCCAGGCCATTGCAGAGAGCTAGATCGGAAGAGGGGTAGCTGGGACTAGAACCGGCGCCCATATGGGATGTGGGCACTGCAGGCGGAATCTTTACCTGCTATGCCACAGCGCCAGCCCCAATCAGTTTCATTCTCTTTTTTTGTGTTATATACAAATAGTCCTTTAAAATTAGTTCGTTTAATCAATAGTGTCGCTACTACTGAAGCATCCTGGTGACAATGTTTTTGTAACATAGCCTGAGAGGTTAAATTACCAGTACCCATTTAACTTGCTAAAAATATAAAGACTCTTCAGAATGAAGCTGTCTGCAGATGCCAGACATAAATGTATACATCTACACATGGAAACCCCTTGGTCCTGGGATTCCAGTGGTGGTATTACCTAGCTCTGAAGAGATCCTTGAGAGGATAGTTTTTTCAACTGACCTGGCTGAGCTCAGTACTTACTCTTCTACAGTTTTACCCATGAGGCTTGCATCACTAGTCCAGAAGAACATACTAGTATCTGTGCTTTACTTTTCAGTGAAAGTTTGCCAATATGCCTTCACTCCTTCATTTATTAATTGGAAAGACATTTATCTATATTGTATGAGCTATTAATTGAGACAGTCTGGATTTAACAGAAAGGGTTTCCCCCCCTGGTTTGGAGACAGACAATAAACTAAGTGAAACCTGACATACTACAGAGTAATATGTAGTAAGGTAAGTACTATGGAAGAAAACCAAGTAGCAACAGGAGACTGAGAATGCCAATGTGTTGGTTTCAGGTAGATACCACATTTAAAAATAGTCAGAGAAATGCTTACAAAAATATAAGGTAAGGTCAGGGATACACAATTCAGATATTCAGGGGGAGGGGACAGGTCCCAGGCAGAAGGAACAACAAATATGAGAAGAGATTTTGCCTATTATGATCAAGATACATCCCAACAGAAGACAGAAAGTGGTGCAAGATGAATTTTATATTAGATGAATAAGGAGAAAACCAGCAGTTAGACCCTAGATGGACAATGCAAACACGTGGGCTTTCTTTCTGAATAAAATGTGATGTTCAAGGGTTCTGTCTAGAGGAGGTATAAAATATGATTGCATTTTTAAAAAGTATTTGTTTTCATTTTATTGGAAAGACAGATAGAGAGACAGAGACCTACGGATACTTTCCAAATGCCCACAACAGCTGATCTGGGTAGGTAGAGGCCACTAAGCTGGTACCCAATCCAGGTCTCCAGAACCAAATATTTGAGTCTGCACCTACTGCCTCCGAAGTTATTCATTAGCAGTAAGTTGGAATCAGAAGCAGGACCAAGACTTAAATGTAGACACTCTGATATGA
The DNA here is from genome assembly GCF_033115175.1 of Lepus europaeus. Classification (NCBI taxonomy): domain Eukaryota; kingdom Metazoa; phylum Chordata; class Mammalia; order Lagomorpha; family Leporidae; genus Lepus; species Lepus europaeus. The sequence goes on from NC_084845.1 coordinate 46,597,558, forward strand.
GATGAAGACATCCTAAGTAGCATCATACCTGGTGTGCCAATCGCCTGCTCCAGACAGTATTTTTAGGGGAATATTTTCATTCTTGTTTTGAGTATGGGAAGAGAAGGACTGCCAGATCACTTAGAAGCTGTTGCTATAACTGAGGTTAGAGATTATGGTGGCTCTGATAATGGAGGTATGAATCACATGGTAAGGATCAGAATCTAGACACTTTTAAAAGGTATAGACAACAAGAGTAAGTAATGAATTTGCTTATGGAATCCGATCCAGACCCTGTAAGGACATATCTTCATCCATGGGGAGAAACCATATGTACCTCATTAAATCCTCATATGTAGCTTTTCTGCATGCTGGAAAATCTATTTCTCCATAATTACGAATAGAAAAAAAATCAGTGTCATTTGATTCAAAATGGATACCTAAAATGTTATATATTTGAGTGAAATTGACATTTTAAGATTTGATGATCATTTATATCCCTTGTCTCTACTGTTGAACAGTGTTTTTTTTTTTTCTTCTTACTGTTTGTTGAATTCTTTACTTAGTGTAGGGTTAATCTTGTGATTATAAAGTAAACTGAAAATAAATCTTTTAATAAGTTAAGAGTGGGAATAAGATAGGGAAGAGAAAGAAGGATGGGAACATGAGCAGAAGAGAAGGTAGGGTGGGAAGTATCATTATGTTCCTAAATCTGTATATATAAAAAACATGAAATTTGTATACCTTAAATAAAATTAAAAAAAAAAAAGAATCAAACCATGTCAGTATGATTGCAAAGCTGACTGCCAACCTATGGAAGGATTTGTTTATATATTAAAAATGTACTAGGGTAGAAAGAGAGAAAAATAAATAAATACAAAGAAAACAACCATACAATTATATTCTTACTAGATGATGTTCTTATGTGAGAGCTTTGATCCATAAGCCTTTTGTTTGTTAGAGTAAGCAAGTTCTAGAATGGTGTTGAGAACATCCTGTCAATCTTCTGAATCTTTGCATGTATTTGAAAGGGGTGAAAGAAATATTGAAAGGAAAATGGCTTGGGTGGCCATTTGGTACAGCAGATAAGATGCCATGTAGAATGCCCACACCTTAGAATGCCTGGGTTCAAATCCCAGGTTTGTTTCTGATGCCAGCTTCCTACAAATATATTCTCTAGGAGGCAGCAGAGGATGGCTCAAGTACTTGGGTCATTGTCACTCACATGACTTTCTGGCTTCTAGCTTCTGTGGTGGGTGTTTGAGGAGTGAACCAACAGATGAAAGATATCTCTCTCTTTGCCTTTGAAATGAAAAAAATAAATATTTTTTAGAAAGGGAAATATGTTTCTCAGCATGAGATTTTATTTTATCTTATACTTTATGTTACCAACTCAAAATATTTTATGTATTACATGTTTTCTTAGCCCACAACATCAACTGAAGGTACATGTAGTCAAAATATTCATCCATGTGTCCTCGATTATGAATTTCGCGTAGAATTTGTGACTCGTGTTACAGTTTCCTTCACTGTCTCCCCTGGTCTTCTTACTAATCTATTCATCCATTATTTTAGTATACCATGTATTTGCAGTCTCTTTATGGGTCTCTCATCATTCCATATATCATTTATTCTGATATTCAAACCATTCACAGTGAGAAATTGGTTGTTAAAAATATTTATTTAATTTTTAAAATTTTTATTTAACTATTTGAAAGGCACAGTTACAGAGAGAGGAGAGGGAGAGAGAGATCTATCCACTGATTCATTCCCCAAATGGTTGCAATGGCCAGGGCTGTGCCAGACTGAAGCCAGGAGCCAGGACCTTCAATCTGGTCTCCCACATAGGTGCAGGAGCCCAAGGACTTGAACCATCTTCTGCCACTTTCCCAGGTGTATTTGCAGGGAGCTGGATCAGAAGTGAAGCAGCTGGGACTCTAACCAGCACCTATATGGGATGCTGGCACTGCAATTGGCAACTTTGCCTGCTATTCTACAATGCTGGCCCCCATATTGAACTTCTAATACTCAAATTCACAACACATAGCAAAATTATTATTGTATTCTGACAGTTTCATCTATAAAATGGGTAGTAGAAACATCCCTTTTAAGAATTTGAAGGTGCAAGGAATTTCACATGACTAGAGCAATAGCTTTTTGGAAAATCAATTTTTATTTATTTGTGAGGCACAATGAAAGAAAAAGAGATAGCACTCCCATATATTGGTTCACTCCTCAAATACCTGCAATGGCTGGGGCTGGGCCAAGGTCAAAGCCAGGTGTCAGGAACCGAATCCAAATTTCCCACATAGGTGTCAAGAACCCAGTTACTTCAGCTATGGAGTATAGCTTTGACCTATACTTGCTGGAAAGTGATTTTTTTTGGAATGTGATGCTTCAACAAAGTATTACAAGCAGGACAGCTTATGAGGACAGAAAAGGTAAAGAGTAGAGGGCATATATCAGCCATGGAATAAGCACATGATGTGGTGGGAGACATGAATTCTGCTCTAGATATTTTTGTAGGAATATTTTGAGCCAAAAGACTTAATCTGATACATTAAGAATGATAATTGTCAATGAGTTACAAATAACTACATAGGCAAAATGATAGTCTCTGATGCTTTTTCTAGAAACAAAGTTAATTCAAATTAAAAATTTATGGTAATTTATGTTTGGGGAATTTGAAGGCAGTTCAAAGTCGATGGCAAATTATCCTGCTACATGATCAGTATCATTGATTATGTAATAGGCTTATTAGGAAGTGCGTTCAAGATTTCCTAATAATCATGCAGGTTGAAAATTTTACTGAAAGCTGTAGTTAAATTACACTGAGAGGAATAGTATATTTTTAACTGAATCATACAATGGAAGTACTCATTTACATAGTTAGATTATCAAATACTTTGCCTCAGTTAAAAAGTTTGAATCATGCTAAGATTGCGCATCTTTATACATGTGGCCCTAAGCCAGCATGTCTTCAATGAACAGTAAAATATTTTTAAAATAGGTGAAGCTTAGATATTTATAGTTTTAAATGATAATGTACTGGATATTTTTCTAAATATAAACAAAATTAGAAGAAAGGGTTTTGATGTTTTCTTCATAAAAATTGATAAATATTTAAGGAAGTAGATATGTTTAACCTAATAGTGCACTTCAAAATGTACACATGTATCAAAATGGCCCTGGTAACTCATGAATATATCCAGATTTCATGTGTCAGTATAAAATTTTTAAAAATTATAAAATTAATAAACCAAAGCATTCTATATGACTTTTGATAAAGAGCATTGTATTTTAATTTAAAAAACTCCCCATTGTATTGATACCCTGACAACCTCCAAATTCTTTAATATTGGATTAGTGAAAGAATCCTTGGATCAGACTCAAATATACTCATACTTTTAATCCTAGCTCTGTTAATTATACTTGTGATAACTTCAACAATTTTATTAAATTCTTCATCATAGATTTCTTAATTGAAATATTATGACCATAGTTTATAACTAATATACACAAAGAACACGTTGTATCCTCAGGACTTAGCATTCACCGGTTACATCTGTAAAAATATAAGCATGTGGGATTCCAAGACAAAGCAACTTTGGTCAGTGTAGATCCACCTCCCCACCTCATCTTAGCATCAATAATGTTCTTGCACTGGCCAATACTTCATGGGGTCCTAATTAAGAGTCAGTGTATCCTTGGAGGCCTGGAGATGCAGAATCAGAATTTCTCATTACAAAGCTATAAATCCTTTTAGAGAGATAGCAAGTTTCTTGGTGGCAGGGAGTGAGTCTCTATATGACCAGTATTTAGTTTAGTACAATACTCATTGTAGACAATAAATCCATGAATTGTTGAAGCACACAATCATCAACATTATGACTCTTCTGAGTCATCTAATCTAACTACATAATACCAGAGTGACTTTTCTGATTCATTTAGGATAGTTTGTTTCCTTTTCTGAACCTTACTTTCATATTATTTGTTCATCTTTCTTCAAAATCATGAGAAAGGTTCCTGAATACTTTGTTGACTGGTAATATAAAAAGGGTTGCAGGTTACACCATTACATAGTGTAGTGGCTCCATGCATCAATGATTTGTGCAGAGCTCAACGAATAAACACCCCTGTGCATAGATTTCAGTCCCCAGAAGATGATACGCAGCCTTTTACAAAGGTTGTAAGTTAGGAGTGAACTGCTTGAGGATCCATTTTCTTATTAGCTACTTCCTTGCTTAACAGCTGATTTTTTTTTTTCAAATAGGACCTTTGAAATGTCTTTATAGATGATCCTTAGCAAAAATGGCAATGTGCTTTTTTGTCCCATGCAACAAACCCAGTTTGTTTAGTACCATTCAGCTCTGCAAGCCCATATTGAATGTGAATTTGTTTGGTCTCTTCCCTCAGACTAATTTTATTCTTGTGAAACATCTGCTAAGCTTTTAATCTCCTGGACTAACAGGTCCATTACTCATTTGTTTATGGACCAAATGATTCACATCAGTGTAAATAACTCCTATAATATTGTTCTCTCCATTGAGTGACTATTCAATGAAGCAATGATGAGTAGGCTGTATAACTTTCACTAATCTTGTTTATTGTTTGTGGACCATGCCAAAAGTTTGGTTTATTAAGATTTCTGGCTAGAAAGCAGAACTTGTAGCCTTCTTGTGCAAGATAAGCTTACATTCTTAAGAACCTTGGTAGAAATATTTAAATACAAACCCCAAAGTTATGGAATTTCTGCATTCCACTAGCAGTTCCTGAAGTCATAATAGTTCTAATCTGCTTTTGTAAATTCTGGGTCAACCATACCATTTGGCCATTATCCTATTAAAACAAAACCTCTCAGTTTGCAGAAAAATTCCCTAATGAAAAAGAATTAGGTTTAAACAAGATCTATATTCTCCATAATATTCAATGTCCATTTTCCCCAAAAAAAATATTTAGATGTCTTATTATACACTTCCATCCCTTCATAAAAGTATTTTTTCTTTTGAAGACCAAATTGAATTGAATTTTTACTTTAAAAATCAGATTGATCGGGCCGGCGCCGCGGCTCAGTAGGCTAATCCTCCACCTTGCGGCGCCGGCACACCGGGTTCTAGTCCCGGTTGGGGCACCGATCCTGTCCCGGTTGCCCCTCTTCCAGGCCAGCTCTCTGCTGTGGCCAGGGAGTGCAGTGGAGGATGGCCCAAGTGCTTGGGCCCTGTACCCCATGGGAGACCAGGAGAAGCACCTGGCTCCTGCCATCGGAACAGCGCAGTGCGCCGGCCGCAGCGCGCCTACCGCAGCGGCCATTGGAGGGTGAACCAACGGCAAAAAGGAAGACCTTTCTCTCTGTCTCTCTCTACTGTCCACTCTGCCTGTCAAAAAAAAAAAAAAATCAGATTGATCAAAGGGGCAATGGAGAAAAACATAAAATAGTGTGTATTGTGATATTTCTAATAGAAAAGCTTACAAACCGGATCCCCTGAGTAATAATACAGTATAGATTAAGCTCTCATTGTTAATACAGTATGAGATGAATAATGTTCCAAGCAAGCCTTTTTTACAGATACATAAATTCACAGAGCAATCCTGATATTTATACCATCTTTTCATATTTTCTGTGATTTTTTTAACAAAAGAAGAATACTACTTAAAAAGGCATTTTATTCATTGTAGTGTGGGTGCTATTTGTTTTTCCACTGATCAAACTGAAAATCTGTCAAACCAACAAGCAAAAAAGTGTAGGGAGCACTAATGATATGTGTTTAAGATTGAAAGGGTCATCAACATGGTTAAAATATATTTTTGCTGTCAGTGTAAATTGTATAACCTCATTTAGTTTTTAAAAATTAAGCATGCCATCTGGGATGCAAGTAATACCAGTAGTTTGTCTGAGGAAAACAGGGCTCAGAGAAAGAAGAAATTATTTGGCTTCATAAAATAGCATTTTTTCCAGTAAATGAACAAAGTAATACAAATGTTTGTTGAGTGACTACTCTGTGATAGGCACAATTGGGATTAGGAATTAACAATACATGAATAAAATCACAGTCACCATTCTTACAAAATTTACACTCCAGATAGAGCTTGGAAAAATGGATGCAAGATCCAGGGGTTTGCAGAGAAGGACATCTAAGGTGTGAGTATAGGCCGGCGCCACGGCTCAACAGGCTAATCCTCCGCCTTGCGGCGCCAGCACACCAGGTTCTAGTCCCGGTCGGGGCACTGATTCTGTCCTGGTTGCCCCTCTTCCAGGCCAGCTCTCTGCTGTGGCCAGGGAGTGCAGTGGAGGATGGCCCAAGTGCTTGGGCCCTGCACCCCATGGGAGACCAGGAGAAGCACCTGGCTCCTGCCTTCGGATCAGTGCGGTGTGCCGGCCGCAGCGCGCCAGCCGCGGCAGCCTGGAGGGTGAACCAACGGCAAAAAGGAAGACCTTTCTCTCTGTCTCTCTCTCACTGTCCACTCTGCCTGTCAAAAAAAAAAAAAAAAAAAAAAGATGTGAGTATAATGCCACTTCTTTATGTGGCATTAACGTGAATAACAAACAACCATCAGGATTTGAGGTCATTGAAAGGAACTGGATTTTAGTGTTTCTGAACCCCTATCACCTATTCCAGGAGCTGGAACAGAACCATTTATTGTACAGTCAAATGAATATTTGGCTGAATAAGAGAGAGCACTACTCCTGATACAAAAGGATAATTAATAGAGGATAGCTAAATAATAAGCATTTGATAATAACCTTTTAAGGAAATAACTTGTATAATACAGACTAGATTGAAATCATTAACTCATTCCATGTGCATCTTTAAGTTCAGAAAAATCTTTTGAACAATGACTAAGAAAGGCTGGCTGGAAAATGTTTGTGTTGAAATTTTTCATGAGGCTAGGCAGGTAGAGAAATTAAAGCCTGAGAGGATTGTTTCCAAGGACAGTAGGAGTGAGGTATGTGTTTTCATGGTTTTAATCCATCATAGTTGAGAAGAAGGCAGTTCTTTGGAGCTTTACCAGATGTTAGACTGTCTTTGTTTCGTGTAGAAAGCACTCTACACCTCTGCTCCCTTTAGATGAGAAACTGATTAGATACTAAATGGCAAACCTCAGAAACCCATTGAGTAATATTAGTGGTTTCCAAGTCTTTGGTGCAAGAACAAAAACAAAATGAAGGAGAATCTTGGCCCTAAAGGAGTTTGGCGAGTTAATGAATGATGGCCTCCTTCCATCTTCTGATATTCAATTGAGCCACAGCAGATGGGCAGGAGCTCCATGGGAAACATGAATTATGCACATCAGACTGTTGTTACATTTCTCACAATCACATTTTCATCACTTCACCTGTTGTATGTCTTGGGCTGATTAGTTATGTACCTTGTCTCATATTGGCAGTCCTGGTTCAGAGATAATCTTTAATTGGTTTTTCCTTCCCATATGTGAATCAGTTAAAGATTTGTATCTCTTCTTTCCCTCATCGAACAAAGTTTGTGCACTGAATTACTTTGGAGAGCATGATGATAAGGGTTCTTAATATCAGGTGAGAAGCTTGGATTGAATAATTTGTGAGAAAGGCAAATTCTATGTGGTAGGCAAAGGGAGCATCATAGGTGCTGGCATTCATCTTGCACCTGGGGAATGGAATATATTACAGACATTGTTTAAACAAAAACAACAGAGTTGGTAAAAGTTACCATGTCAGGCTTAGATCTGACATCAGATTAATTAAAAAATAATTAAAGCCTTTCAAAAAGACACATTCATTGCTTTTTATTTGACATCAACACAATTAAACTGTTCGTTTTCATTTTACTCCCTAAAATTCTTCTTGTAACTTTAAGATCAGATAAGCATTTAATCATCAAGAGAAGTAGGATTGTGCTGTGAAAAGAACTTAATTTGGGGTTTAGGTCTGATTTTAGATGTTTATATATTGTGTAGGAGTAGGCAAGCCACTTCACCTTTGTAAACCTCAGTTTCTGAAGAATTCTTCCGTCTTTAAAGGGTTGATGAGAAGATAAAGCAAAACAATACAGGTAAAATCTGTTGTGATGCTCAGAAATAAAAAGAACAGAATCTGTTCAGTAAAAGCTTACTAAATCTGAAAGGATGTAATGAGAAGGAGATTGGACTAAAAGTCAATCCTTTTCTGCACCTTTTCTTTAATATTAGGGAAAGCAAATATGTCTATAAAGTACTGTTCTGACATGGTATCAGTACACATTTGCATCTCCATCTCTCCATCACACGCTGGATTCTGGCTGTTTGGCTAAGCCAATCTCTAAGATTCTTTTCACCCCTGGAATTCTATGAGAAATAATAACACATTAACATTTTTTAAATGTGCGTCTACGATGTAAAAGACCAAGGAAACAGAAACTATTAAAAGTGCATAAGTCAAGGAGATAAAATCCTGGGAATTTTTCTAGATGGCAGTAAAATTTCTAAAAGTCCAGAGGGTATGACCTAGAAATGAGAAAAGCAAAAAGCTTCTAAGTACCCTAATAGGCGGACCAAGGGAAAGGCAAAATTATCAAATCCCAAGAGGCAGAGCCACAGTTTGAAGGGAGCTAAAAACCAGTGAAGTATTTCTGATGTTATACAGATCCAGCTTCACACAGAGAAGGAAGACAGTCTTGGGTCCAGTCCTTCAACGTTTCATCAACATTTCCTATTGACTGAACACAGTCTGAAACTGACTTATCTGGGAGCCCACAGAGAGCAAGCCCTCCTTAGGCAGAGCACAACAAAAAGAGGATGAGGAATAGATCTGAAAGCAAACAGGTTATGGGCTTGCCCTCATCAACTGATCCACTGAAGATGGAAAAGTGTGGCTCATTACAGCTTTCAGTTAAATGAATGACTTACCCCAAGGCCTCTTGGGTCCACCTCCACATCTGATGCAGTTACTTACAGAAGATAATTAGATAAAGTCAACTACAATCATTATATTGTCAATTAGATGATGTCAATTGCAATCATTATATTGTGGTTCTGGAGTAACTCTATGTGCTCATATATTATTAGAATTCTTATTGCTCTATTTTTAAAATATTTATTTACTATTCAAAAGGCAGAGTGATGAAGAGAGTGATGGAGGGAAGGGAGCGGGGAGAAAGAATCCCATCTGCTGGTTTACTTCCCAGATGCCCACAGCAACCAGGCCAAAGTCAGGTGCCCAGGACTCTGTCCGGGCATCCTGCATGGGTGACAAGTACATTGAATCATTATCTGTTACCTTCCCAGGTGCCTTTGTAGGAAGCTGGATAACAAGCAGAGTAGCTAAGACTCAAACCAGGTACTCCTATACCAGATCCGCATCTCAAGTGATGGCTTAACCAGTTATGCCAAATGCCTGCTCAATTAATATTGCTTTAAACACCAATATGGTGATTATTTTCATTATTTATTTGTGTTTATTTTTATACTTTTATGTATTAACATACTTTTTAAAAAAGTTTTGAGCAACAATAGCCAGGGGGAAAAATGATATCCTGGAGTCTTAGATCTGTTAATTTTTCAATGCTTTCATTTATTTCCCATCCTCCCTAATCACTGCTTAGGGATGTGCAGTATTATCTCAAATGCTCTGATAATTCTTGCATTAAACATGTCTAACTTCATTTAATCCAGTATTTTCAGTAATAATCAATGAAAATTATTACATTTTAGGAGTATCACTTAACCTAATCTCATCCACTCTTCCATTGTTGATTCAATCAATGAAATATCAAGAATATTAAAAAATTGCATCTATACCGAACATCTATAGACTTTATTCCCTGTTATTGTTCTCTAAACAGTACAATAGAAAAACTGTTATATAATTTTGGCACTGTATGAGGTATTACAAATAATCCAGAGATGATTTGAATTATGCTGAAGGTTATGTGAAAATACTGCACAATTTTATACGTGGGACTTGATCACCAATGGATTTTGCTTCCAACAGCATCCTGAAAGTAGGAGTCATTAGATACCAAGGGACAGTTGTATGTATATACACAATATATATGCAATGTATATTTGTATAAAAAAATAAAAACTCATACATCACAGGGATTTATGAAAATTAAATAAGGCACTCTGTATATTGATGTATTGCATGGAAGACACTAAGATGACAACTTACTTTGCGCTGTTATAACTAGTACTCAAACAGTATGTTTCACTTTGTGTTTCTATGTGGGTGCAAACTGTTGAAATCTTTATACTAAATTGATCTTCTGTATACAAAGAGAATTGAAAATGAATCTTGATGTGAATGGAAGGTGAGAGGGAGCGGGAGAGGGGAGGGTTGTGGGTGGGAGGGAAGTTATAGGAGGGGGAAGCCATTGTAATCCATAAGCTGTACATTGGAAATATTCATTAAATAAAAGTTAAAAAAAAAGAAAATTAAATAAGGCACTCTGTATATTGATGTATTGCATGGAAGACACTAAGATGACAACTTACTTTGCACTGTTATCTTTACCTACCAAACACAAACCTAGGCAAGATTTGTTTCACTTTTTTCAGGATTTATTTATTTATTTGAAATTCAGAGTTAAACAGAGAAAGGCAGAGAGAGAGAGAGAGAAAGGTCTTCCATCTGCTGGTTCACTCCTCAACTGGCCGCAACGGCCAGAGCTGCGCCAAACTGAAGCCAAGAGCCAGGAGCTTCTTCCCAGTCTCCCACGTGGGTGCTGGGGCCCAAGGACTTGGGCCATCTTCTACTTCTTTCCCAGGCCATCGCAGAGAGCTGGATCAGAAGGGAGCAGCCAAGACACAAACTGGTGCCCATATGGGATGATGGCACTGCAGGTGGTGGCTTTACCTGCTACACCACAGCACTTGGCCCCTGTTTCACTTCTGATAATCAAATATGAAATATTCTTTAAAGGTAAATAATTTTAGGCTGAAAGATGTTAATATTGACATTTTTAATTAAATAACTTTGGACAAAGTAGTCTATGAAGTGGAGTTAAGTCAAGTGGGATCTCATTGCTGTGCCAGTGAGAGTATACAATGGGATCACCAGCTGGTGCATTTTGCTGTTCACTAACAATGCTGGTAAAGTGCAGATGCCAGCTGGCGCCGTTGCTCAGTAGGCTAATCCTCCACCTGCGGCGCTGGCACCCTGGGTTCTAGTCCTGGTTGGGGCGCCGGATTCTGTCCCGGTTGCTCCTCTTCCAGTCCAGCTCTCTGCTGTGGCCCGGGAGTGCAATGAAGGATGGCCCAAGTGCTTGGGCCCTGCACCTGCATGGGAGACCTGGAGAAGCACCTGGCTCCCGGCTTCAGATCGGCGTGGTGCGCCTGCCGCAGCGGCCATTAGGTGGTGAACCAACGGAAAAAGGAAGACCTTTCTCTCTGTCTCTCTCTCTTACTGTCCACTCTGCCTGTCCAAAAACAAAAACAAAACAAAACAAAAAAAAAAACAAAAAAAAACAGTGCAGATGCTGTTGCTGTGGGAGGTGAAAATAAATACATCTGTAGTGACTACCTAGGATTTTTGTGTATTTTCTTCTTGGGATAAAATAATCCCTATTTAGAACATGATCTATTAAAATGTTTCTTTTTTTAAAAAAATATTTATTTGAAAGACATGGAGAGAAAGAGTTCCTACCTATTCATTCACTCCCCAATGCCTGCAAAGCTATTGTAACTGAGGCTGGACTGGGGCTGAAACTGAGAGCTTGGAACTCAATCCAGGTTCCCCAAATGGGTGGCAGAAACCCAATTACTTGAGTTATCACTGCTACCTCTCTGCATCTCAATTGACAAGAAGCTGGAGTCAGGAGCAAGAGCCAGGAATTGAACTGAGGCACTCAAATATTTGATGGAGGTATCCTAACCACTAGGCTAAACACCAAGTCCCCAAAAGTTTCCTTTCTAAAGGGTAGGAGGCCGTAGTGCATGACTCACCATGCACTATGAATTAGAGAATATGAATTGAAGTAGTTTAGAACTTTATACAAAGAAGTCTTACATTATGGTTAATTTGGACAAGATATTATACTATACCAATTCATCCATGTCTCCCCAAGACTTTCTTGGATTTAGCACTGAAAATATTGTTTCCACCAATACCCTTAGTCTCAGACAAACCAGAACAGAACATTGGACGATCTACTTCAGAATGAGATATTTGGGTTATACTTTTGTAGTCTCACTAGAAGCAAAAAAGCAAAGTTTTCTCATTAGTATTTCAATACTTGCCCATCTTTATTTTTAAGAAGTTTAGAGTCTTGATAGCTTTATAATTGCCTGCCATTCTTTGCCAAATAAAGGCTGAATCTGTTATTTCCTTCAGAATGTAGTTGTTATTGTTTTTATTTTTGCCTTAGTGTACTTGGAAAACAAATTTATAATAAAGTACTGTACTTCTGTTCATCTCCACGAGGGTAAAATCTTTCTCAAGACCTGGTGTGAAGTCATAACAAGCATTGAGGGTACCCTAAATTAAATGATTTATTATTAAAGAGAATGGTGGTGCTAATGTGAAAATAAAGTCTGCAAATGGTTGAATATTGGAAAATATGGATTTTGTTCTTGCCTTTTTAATCAGCTTGCATCTCTAGCTCCTTTGAATAAAACAGTTAGTTTGCGTGGGGATAATCAGTTTTCATTACTGTATGAAAAAAATAACTGCTTGTTATTCTTTGCTTTTATTCCCTGTATTTCCTTAAATAGTAGTTGTCACGAGTGCCATTAACTAATTGTGTGTTTATTTAGTACATGCCCTCTGATTCATTACCAAATCCATGAAGCAAAGACAAGCCCCTCCAGATGATCAGTTGAAATGGCACATTGATGGAGGATAGAGGAATAGATGCATGTACATAGGATGGATGAGTGGAGGGATGGATGAAAGAAGAAGGAATGAAATTTACAGTCAACCCTGCCCAAAATGGTTATATGATACAGTATAGTTCAGTCATACTATGCACAATTTATATTTTAAAGAACCTAATGATTATTTTCCTCCTTTCCCTCTGCCTGGGAACAGATATGCATAAGTGCTGCCCTACCCACGCTTGAGAAGACAGAAAAGAGGTCAGAGAAAATATACCTTTCGTCCAGTATTCAAATAAACTCCTTGTTACCATCTACCCCTCCTTCAAATTGTGAATGTTACTGTTGAGAGAAATCATTTACCAGGTGATCCAAATGACATTATTAAAGATGAGGGATATTAAACTGCTTGATAAAGGTTACATAGTACATTATTAACAGAGCCAACAATAATTGCCAGTTCTGCTATACCAGCTCCTGGTTACTTTAATACTATCTCTCTAAATGTGGTATAACTCTCTGATGCCTCTTCACTGAGTCAAATTTTCTAAGTCAACCTCTGGCTTACCTGACCCAGATTAACAAAACTAATCTGCCTTTCATCTTTGCCAGTGTTTCTTGCTCAATTAAATTCATAATTGTCAGTCTCTTCTAGTCAAAAATAAGCCTGATTCTTCTTGCATGGGGAATACAAAAAGGAAATAAGTTGTAAACATGTGACATCTGAGAAAAATAATGGCACATTTAAGAAAACTTTCACAGTGACAGTCTAGTAAGCCTTCCCATGAGGATCACATTGAAAAGGATTTCACATTTACTTTACTTTCAAACTTATGCAGTTCATCCAAACTTCACAGAGAGTTCTGCATTTATATGGAAGACCTCTTTTTTCTATATTCTCTATAAATTGTGAATGCTGTTCCTGAGTTGAAGGTTATCCACAGTAATAGAAATGCAGTCAGGTGGAAATTGTCTACAGCAGAACTATTACTGGGTCCGTGACGTGATATCTCTACATACAATATGCTTTGAACATAAATGAGGGGAGGAAAGAATGACACTGAAATAGGATTTCCCCTCTAACTAAGGCCATTCTAACTTAAGGAGAAATTACCGTATTGGAAAGATGCCACTAGCTTCTATTCAATAATCATTTAAAATACATTCCGATAGCTTCATTTCTGCACATTTTCAACAAAAGACAACCCAGAGAAACAGAACTTGCCATATTCAATTTTATGCAGCTTACTAAATGACCAATAAGAAAGCACTTTGAGCTTTTCATGCTTAGGTTACTCCAAAATGGGACAATTAACAAATTTCTGCTACAATACTGAGACTTATTTCTTTCCACATTTTGCAGAGGTGCCAAATGCAAAATGCAAACACTTTTAAAATGCGTTGTATATTTTAAAATGTCTTTGGTCTTTTTGTTTAGGAGATCATTTAGTTGATAATTCCAAACAGGTGGCTTACAGAGAAATAAGAACTACTATTAGTTACTTTTCTACAGAGTATTTTCTAATTTTCTTATGAAAAAGTTGGGCAAGCTGAATGCCTGAACTTCACTTACATCTGGTACAGTATGAGAAAATGTTCTTGTTGGCTACTTGACAGGGTAAATAAAATAAAGAACTACTGGGAAAAGAGAATATATTGCTCCCTGAAGGTGCTAGTGTTTCTTCGAGCTGAAAATTACACATTTATGAGAAAAGCCAAGTGCCTCCCAATGGAGAGCTGGGTGTCTCAAATCAGCTGAAGCTAAATGAAATACATATATTGAATAGATAACTAAATTCCACAAATGGAACCTGAGGAAATGCATTCTCCCCTGTCAAAACATTTCACATAGGTTCAAATAATTGGGATCAAGCATCCCTTCCTTGAATTAATTCAATACTAAAATAAATTGATTGGAAAATCTAGGCCAGTATTTTAAAGTGTCCTTTTTCTCCCATTTCCCTACTGTCCCTTCTCTCAGACCTGTTTTCCCTTTCCAGGGATTTCTAAGAGACTTTGCTTTAGTATACATTAGGGGATTTCCTGGCTGTCGTTACTCATGGTTGAGAAACCACAGTTATCATTTTATTGATAGCAGCTATATAGGCTTACTTCATTTTTTATTATTGCTCTGGAAATAGTTTAATATTTAATACATAAAACACTTATACAAATAAGCAAATGGTAAATATATAGCTTTGCCACCAAATATTCTAAGTATTGACTGAGACTGTCTCACAGAAAGACATTGCTTCATTTTGATGCTAGCAGTGACACTGTGACATGGGGCATTCTATCTTTGAACTTGGTTTCTTCTTGAAGTTAAGTTAGTCTCTTTATGTACAATTTCAACCATTCTAGGTTTTCAAATATTTTTTTTCTGATAGTTCCAAAACTTATTTCCAAGCTGTTTACTTTTCTTATGAGAAGTGTCCTTTAGATAATTCCACCTGGGTTTTCAATGGTATTCATATTTTTCATGTATTGAACTGAGCTCAGAGCCTCTGCCATGGCTTTGGTTTATGGCAGGCTTCTGCTGTGCCCTGTATACGAGGTACGTCAGTTGGGAAGAAGGGGCATCTTCTGTTCTGTGTAAAGAAAGAGGTGGCCTGGTGGATAAGCCATGTGCCTATGGTTT
Source organism: Lepus europaeus (assembly GCF_033115175.1). NCBI lineage: Eukaryota > Metazoa > Chordata > Mammalia > Lagomorpha > Leporidae > Lepus > Lepus europaeus. The sequence goes on from NC_084845.1 coordinate 46,612,940, forward strand.
TGCACCTTTCCTGGGGGCTGTCTTTTCCTAATTTGTACAATAGTGCTCTAAAGTTTATCAGCATCCTTGATTAAATTCTATACTTTCTTTCCCAGCTTTCACATTTTCTTCTTCCTAAATTTCACAGTTTTAGTGAAATGATGCAAATTTGGAAACTAAGGTCACTTTCTTCTACTTCTCACTTCTTATTCTACCCAGCTAGTGTCTAGATTCTGTCAAAATGTACTTCCTCTATCTTTGCTATTCATAGGGAGAAAGCATATTCATGGATATGGAATAAGCTATCTTTCATCAATAACTCAGTGATTGCCTCTTCTTAAAACCTCTCCTTCTTCCATGATGATACTTTTTCAATCCATCTCCCGCTTTGCCCAGCCAGAGAACGCCTTTTAAAATAGAAGATTTACACTGCCACATCTTTACTTATAATTTGTAGTAAGCTGAATAATGGCTTGCCAAACATGTCCCTGACATAGTCTCTGAAGTCTATGGATATGTTATTTTCCAGGGTTAAAGGAACTCTACAGCTATGATTAAGTTGAAGCTTTTGAGTTTAAGATATTATTCCGAATTTCCAGATGAGCCCAATGTGTTCACGAAGGTCCTTACAAGATTGAGACAGGAAAATCAGTCAATAGTACGAGATATGATTATGGAAGCAAGCAGTAGAAATGGTGAGAGGAAGGGGTCTTGAACTAAGAAACATGGGAACCCTTTAGGAGCTGAAAAAGGCAAGATAATATTCTCCTCTCCAGTATCTAGGAGGAACTAACCCAACTGACCATTTGGCTTTAGATCAGTGGGACTAGTTTTGGGATTTCACCTCTGGAACTGCAAACTAATCAATTTGTGTTGTATTAAAGCCACTAAATTTGTAGTGACTTGTCACAGCAGCAACAGATTAATGCATCATCTCTCAATTGCTACTTTATGTTTTTCAGGATAACTTTATAACTTCTTAATTTAGCAAAACGGTCTCTTACCTTTCCTCCAGCCACTTGCCAGAGATTTTTTTTTCTCCATCTATAAATTGTTCTTAATTTTTTGGAATTTTAAGTTGACAGGCTATTTCCAAATGCTTCCTCTTGTAGCAGTTAGGAATATCCTCCTCATTCTTTCTGTTTTTCTTTGCCCACAAAAAGACTACTTGTCACTTCTTAAGAAATCCTTTTCAGATGTCCCAGTCCGGTGTCAGAAACGCCAAATGAAAGAAAAATAAGCAAATAAAAATTCAGTAACACTTTTTTTCAAAGGATTTATTTTATTTATTTGAAAGGCAGAGTGGAGGAGAAAGAGAGAAAGAGAGAGAGAGAGAGAGAAATATCTTCCACCCACAGGTTCTCTCCCCAGATGGCTGCAAAACAGCCAGAGCTGGACCAGGAGCTTCTTCTGGGTCTCCCATGTGAGTGCAGGGGCTCCAGCACCTGGGCCATCTTCTGCTGCTTTCCCAAGTACCTTAGCAGAGAACTGGATCAGCAGTGGAGTGTCTGGAACTTGAACCAGTGCTCATATCAGATGCTGGTGCTACAGGAGGTGCCCTCACGTGCTATGCCACAATGCCAGCCCCGATGTATCACTTTTTAATCCAACTATTTGCTACAGACTTAAGGTATATAGATTTTGCCACTGTTTCTGTCAATGGGATAGGGATCTCTATGAATCATTTCACTTTCATACCCTTTCTTTTGTGATATATTGTTCCTAGTTTGAAGGTTTATTTTTGAAGAATTAATAAATAAGAATTTTACAAGGTTATTAGTACTGAAAATAATTTCTTAGTTCTCTGAGCAGATGAGATTTATCTTGATGGCTAGAGTTTAATTTCTTTTTTTTAAAATTATTTATTTATTTGAAAGGCCAAGTTACAGAGAGGAGAGAGAGAGAGAGAGAGAGAGAGAGAGAGAGAGAGATGGATCTTCCGTCTGCTGGTTTACTCCCCAAATGGTCGCAACAGCCAGAGCTGGGCCTATCTGAAGCCATGAGCAAGGAGCCAGGAGTTTCTTCCAGGTCTGCCACATGGGTGCAGGGGCCCAAGGACTTGGGCCATCTTCTACTGCTTTCCTAGACCATAACAGAGAGCTGGATTGGCAGTGGAGAAGCCAGGACACGAACCAGAATCCATATGGGATGCCTGCACTGCAGATGGCAGCTTTACCTGCTATGCCACAGTGCCAGACTCTAGAATTTAATTTCTAACTTGCAGTGACTATGGAAATGTAATGTCAGGTGCATGACAGGCTCATCTCTGTCCTCGGTTGAGTTCATATACTCAGGGCAAAGTCATCCACTGAAAGGAATGCTGTACTCTGCAGGTGATGTGGTGTTCCTTGTGTTGTCTTCTTTGATACTATGCCATGGGATCACACATTAAGATAACACTTAAATGAAGTAAAAAAGAAAAATCCAACAATCTAAATTGTTTCATCCACTATTAAGAGTACATCTGAATAGCAAGTCTGGTTACCATTAAAAGGAATCCTTGAATATTTAATAGGACCTAATTAAAACTAATAGAGAAAACATTCTGACAAAACTTAATAAGTACATTTTTCTGTTATTTTATGGGCATAAAATGCCCAATTCTTAAAATAGACTGTTTTAATGATCTCATTTTTAGTTTTTATGAGCTCCTTTTGTCAAACAACATAATATATTTTCAGTCGATAAACAAGTACATGCTATTTTAAAGAACGCTGATGTGCTAAATACCATGCTATGTGCTTTCATCTTCAAGGTCTCATTTTGCTTCTGCCTCCCATCACTGGCACAAATATCAGATATGGATATCATTTTATACATTATTGGTCAAGCTCAGAATGGTCAATGAAATAGCAAGTAACTAGAATAGTTAGATTTAACCTCTTTCTCCTAGTTCCAGATTTAGAGTTTATCCTTTGACTCCATGTTGCCTTTCTTACCATAACTGCAATAATTAGGTTGTATGGGTTTAATCACATCCTACATTGTTCTTGTATTTAAGAAAAACAGGATGCGTGTAGCCTGAATACCCCTAAACACATTATCTCCTCCTTTATAACTTTGTTTTTATTTCTACGAAAATTCCAGCTTCTGCAGTTCTATATGTGTGCCCAATTATAGCACCTGTGTGAAAAATTAATTCAAGGGATTAATTTTTTTTTAATGATAGATGATCATTAAATTAGTGTTTGCTAGTGCCATTCAGAATTTCTTTTGCTGGAGTACATGATGCCATTCTCGTAAGCTTGATCAGAAATCAGTTATGCTCCCAGACACCAAAAGAAGAGACATATGGACCCTCCCAAACTATAAGAGTCAACGTGAGTGATAGAATCCACATTATCTTCAGAGACATAGGGAATTATTATGAATCACCTTTTTGTTATTAATTCTGTAGTCACATTGGACCAGTCACATGGCATTTGAGTTTTACAGTGAAAGTAGCAAATACCTCCTCTGTTGAATACATTACCATTAATTCGCATAGTACAACACATTAAGAACAGAGATCCTACATGGGGAGTAAGTGCACAGTGACTCCTGTTGTTGATTTAAAAATTGACACTCTTGTTTATGGCATCAGTAATTACCCGAGGCTCTTGTCATCATTTGCCAAAACTATGGAAGCCTTTTGAGTTCACCGACTCTTATCATATTTAGACAAGGTTTTAGTCAAAGTGGAAATTCCTCGCTTCAGAGAAAGGTACCAGCTTCTTTGATGGCCCATTCTTTCCGCTGGGATCTCACTCACAGAGATCTCTCATTTAGGTCATTTTAAATTTTTTTTTTTTTTTTGCCAGAGTGTCTTGGCTTCCCATGCCTGAGATACTCTCATGGGCTTTTTAGCTGGATCCAAATGCCTTAAGGGCTGATTCTGAGACCAGAGTGCTCAGACATCTGCCATTCTATGAGTCTGCTGTGTATCCCACTTCCCATGTTGGATCATTCTCTCCTTTTTAATTTTATAGTTAGTATTAGCAGACAGTCTTATTTATGTGATCCCTTTGACTCTTAATCCTATCATTATGATCAATTATGAACTGAAACTGATCACTTTGACTAGTGAGATGACATTGGTACATGCCACCTTGATGGGATTGAATTGGTAACTCTGACTTTCAAATAAATAAAATCTTTAAAAAAAGGAAGGATTCTTTTGCGAGGTGACATGTAATTTAATATTTTCACATTCATAGTTATGAGGAATTTGTTTTACATTGGTTATTCTCCATCTTCAGAGTGAACAGCCATTTGTATGAATTCTGTTGTGTTTGGAGGAAAAGAAGAATGGTAAATTGGGAGTGGGAAAAAGTAAATGGTAGAAAGAACATGTGTGAGTTGCTTAAAAGAAACACACCCAAGTTAAAAAAAAATCTGAAAGAAAACACAGGAGACTATACAATTCAGAAAACCCAGTAACTGATACCAGAACAATCATGGTGTCAGTCCATTTTTCTAACTTACTGTTATAATTCTAGTAAATTAATTAATAATTCCTATTTTCATTTCTGTTACATAGGGACATTAACCTTTATTTCCTCAGGTGCTCAGAGATTTAAGTGAGGTAAAACATGACTTCTGTTATATAGACTGTATCAGGAAATAATACCAATAATTATTATGCATAAATACTCATCCGCTAATGATGACTCCTAGGAACTTATATAAAACAATATTTACTTTTTACTGGAGTCACTTCCTTTGTTTGGATTTTTTTCCTGGATAGATAATTGGTATTTACTTTCTCATTGTTTCATGAATTCATATTTCTTTCTGAGTTTACTTTCCTTCCTTCTGAAATATATCTTGTAGAAGTTCATACAGAGATAATTTGCTAGTTGGAAACCTTAGTGCTTTAGAAGAAAAGTTGTCTTAATTTGGCTCTTAACCTTGAATGATTTAGTAGGGTATGGAATTATAGGTTGACATTTTCCATTACATTCTAGTTTTTTGCATTTGTTTCTGTGAACAGAATCTGCTGTCAGATGTAGAAGTGTCTATTTGTGTGCAATCTATTGTTTCTCCATAGCTTTTATCAGATCTCTCTTTGCGCTTATATTCTGCAGTCCCCAACAGTGTATCTATGCAGGCAAAAGCTTTATTCCTCTTGTTTGGGACTTGATCTGAGTCTTATCTAAGTGTTCACATTTTGTTCATTTTGTAAAATTCTCAGGCATCATTTCAATTCTGGAATAGAAATATTGCTGCCTTAAAGATTACCTCGAAATGTAATGGCATTAAACCACAAGCATGGGGTAGGTATTTGGCTCAGTAGTTCTGGGTTTTAGTTCCTATTCTGCTTAAATCTAGCTCCCTTCTAGTGCATATCCTGGCAGCAGTGGGTGATGGTTCAAGTACTGGGTCTATGCCACCCTCATAGGAGACACAGATGGAGTTCTGGGCTCCTGAATTGATGTGGGCCAGCCTCAACTGTTATGAGTATTTGAGGAATAAACCAGCAGATAGGATAGCTCTCTCTGTTTCTTTTTATCTCTCTGTGTTGCTCTGGATTTTAAATAAATGAATAAATAAAATGAAAACTAGATAGCCACAAATATGTAATTACGTCTCATGATTTTATGCTTCATGATTCACATAAGGCTCACGTGAGTGATTCAGCTGATGTGGTGCAGAGTCGTCTTCCAAAGATACTTTGCTAGTGAGTGATCTGGTTTGAGAGTTTAAGAAGGCTGATGCATTGGAAGTGATGTTTGTAAGCCTATGCTTATCTGGGCCATTTCTCTTCCACCTATAATCTCAAAGTCCTTCCACCTGGTTTATTCACCACAGTACATGGCAATTAGGATTCTCAGCCACTAAGGGGAAGCAACCAGTCATCTTAAACATCGGTGCAAAACTAGCTTCACAGTAATCCATCGCTGAAAGCAGCCACAGATTGAGCTAGACTTACTAGAAGGAGAAATGAACTCCAACCCAAGAGAAGAGGAAGATTAAAGATTTTGAGGCCACTTTTAACTCTGTTACAATGATGTTCAATATTGTTTCTATTTTCTCATTGTCCTAATTTATATATATGTACACTGATATATGATATTGGATCCTCTTTCAGAAATTCTCTTTATTTAGGCCAAATTCTGATATAGTCTTCAGAATATCTTACAGTCCAATAATTCTTTCTTCAATAATGTAAAGTATGTTGATAAAGTTGTTTGTTATATGATATACTATTGAGATATTTATTTCCAACAGTTATATTTTGTTCTTTTTCAAATTTACCTTCTTTTCTCATGATTTAAGGCATGTTTTGTAGCTAATTTGACCTTAAACTTTGAGCCATCAGAGTAACAAGAGTAACCACATTTGATTTCCTGAGTGGATACACACACACACATACACACACAGACACAGACACACACACATACGACTTGAAATGTCAGATCAACTCAAATATTTCGTCTTTGATATTCAGATAGGTCTATTTGTGTCAGTTTTGGGGTTCCTTCTCTTTTTTTCCCTAAACTTAGCCAGTTATTTTGAATAATTTTTTAATCATTTATCCAACATTTCCTCATACTTAAAGTGTATTAAATATTTCTTAGTCTGCCATCTGGCTGTAGTGAGAAATTTTATCTTTATTTTCTAATTAAAGCAAAAAGAAAGAAAAATGAAGAAAAGAAAGTCTTGAAATTATAGGCTTTTTTTATTTGCTTATGTTACAACACAGTGCACAAACCTGAAAATCTGTGGATTTAGGAAGAGCTGAGTCTTGGGTTGGTATGGGTATATTAAATGAAAATCTCAATTCAAAATACAAATATTTTGAACAAGTTGTTTTTAAATTAAATAACGATGAATTCAAAGCAAGTTATTCCTAAGAGAACTTCTTCATTGGATAGTGTGTGAATGGAATTTTTTTTTTTTGGTAGAAAAATGTTTTACCAAGTTAGTTGCTTTCTGCATTAATATTATAGTCAGAATTATTAATAACAATACAATCAGCTTCCACTACCTAATGTTTCCATATGACAAAATAATGTTTCTTATCTATCTTTTCTCCTCCATGTGTAGACTTCTGCTGCCAACCCCAACTTTCCTTTTGCACATTTGCAATGAAATAAATGATCCTCAGCTAATAAGTTAGCATATACCATCTTAGGGATCATTCTGCTCATTTACAAAGCTAAGCATTTTTCTTCATCCAGCATTTCCCTCAAAGTTCCTCACAGTGAAAACGAAGTAGGTTAAAGATTTGAGAAACACTGACGTTGTCCTGATGCTATTTGAAGGACTCAGTTGTTTCTTGACTTTAAGAAACGAGCATTAAGAAAATCATGACAGCAAAATGTCTACATTCTTTTCCCTTTGAGAACAGTGTTGATAATACCTCAGTTTTGAAAGTGAAAGAAAAACAAGCAAGTAAAACATTTCTTTGGGTTTTGTGGGCTCTTCATAAGAATCCAGTTGGCCCAAGATAATGGTCACCAGGAATTAGCAAATGACTTTTATGTAAGTGCTACAGTCCTGATTCACCAGAAATGCTTTCTTTTGTCCTATCCATTCCCCTTAATTTTTGTCCTTCTCTTAGCTAGTTAAAAGACTTTCTTGTCTTTGTCCCATTATTTTAATCCCTGCATGTTCTTCCTAATCATCTCAGAGGAAGAAGATAAAATGAGATCCTTCATTTTTATTTCTTCTTATTATCTTCTATACAAAACATCAATTGAGTAAAGCACTCAGATTCTTCTGTTAACCATCTTGATCAGAATAGTTAATAGTTTTGAATTCTTTTTCCTGCCTCTACTTATTGTTTACTACCAGTTATTCAAATTTTCAGCTTGTAGGCCACATCCTCTAGGAAACTTTCTCTGAACCATGAGGTTCTAACCAAATGCTCCATCTACAAATTTTGTTCGTGTCTGTTCTTAGTCCTATAATGATATGTCATTTTTCTTCTTCATCACGAGTAAAAAAGGCCATTTCTAGAATGTAGAAGACAATCAGAACTTATTTTTTGTTTATGTATTTTATTTTTATAAATTCTTTATTACTATAAAGAGAACAGATTTCAGGTATTCCATAGATACAGTTACAAAAAGACAACTGCACCTCCCTCATCCCCCTATTACCTTCCACTCTCTCTTCCTGCCTCCCCTCTGTTCACCAGTTTTTGCAAAGACATAATTTTAATCCATTCTATATTCACAGAATTAATTTTCCTGTTACCATAATATTTAACAAGTAAAAAGTAGGAAGATCACAGTTCCATGGCAGTATGATTGTCCCTTTTAGCCCTTGTTTATACTCCGGTAGAAATTAATTTAAGTGAATGAATATACCAACTGATGATTCAACAACTTGACCAATGATTGAGTCCCCACTCAGTGGACAATTGAAAAATTCTGTTAACTATAAATGAAATCTTAATTATTGAAAGAAAGTATTTAGCTAGTTAATTATTCTACAATAAGTATTTTAAAGTAATTAATTTCATGTATATACATATATGCGTAGGTATATATATATATGCATATATGTTAAACTATCCGTGTATGTATTAATGATAATAGTAATGAGTCCCTGGATGAGGATGAGGGAGTCATAAGAACAAGATTCACCTTCTTCTTTACTTTTGATCTCATATTTAGGACACTTTGTATCATCTTTTCATAGTCCCAGATTTGGAATAGTAAATCAAGGCTTTTGAAAATTACAGAAAATAATCAAGCTTCATAAGCTCTATCAAATTCTCTCATTTATATATGATAAATGTGTGTGTTCCTCTTTTATTAAGTTATAATGTAGTTCATCAAGAAAACTAATTGGGAAGTGAAAAGGTATGTTTTATTGAGGCAGCCAAAGTGAGCAATAATCACCAACATTTTAGTTTATTTATTTGAGGGAGAGAAAGCACTCCTGTGTGCAGCTCATCTGCCAATGTCTGGGGCTGTGCCAGAGCTAGAAGCCTGAACTTCAATCTAGGGTCTGCCATGTGGGAGGCAGGAACCCAGTTGCTTGAGTAATCACCTCTGTCTCTCCTGGTCTGCATTGGTAGGAAGCTGGAGTCAGGAGACAGAGCTAGGAATGGAACCCAAACACTGTGATAGGGGATATGGATATCTCGACTGCAAGGCTAAATGCTCACTCCGAATTACTAATTGTTTTGTTGTGGTTGACTAAGCCAGTTTAAGGAAAACAAAAAGTGTACAAAACAAACCTGGGGCCGGCACTTGCAGTGCCAGCATCCCATGTGGGTGCAGGTTCCAGTCCCAATACTCCACTTCCTATCGAGCTCTCTGCTATGGTCTGGGAAAGCAGTGGAAGATGTCTCAAGTCATTGGGCCCTTGCACCCACATGGGAGACCTGGAAGAAGCTCCTGGCTCCTGGCTTTGGATTGGGACAGCTCCGGCCATTGCATCCATTTGGGGAGTGAACAACGGATGGAAGACCTCTCTCCCTCTCTCGCTCTCCCTCTCTCTCTGCCTCTCTGTAACTTTGCTGTTCAAATAAATAAAATAAATCTTAAAAAAAAGAAAACCTAATTCAGCCTTCATGAGAACTTACTGATAAAGGTAGAAAGAGTAATGCAATCATCATTATATGAATGGAAAAAAATCTAACTACCTAAATTTCCTTTGTGACAAAACCCATAGATTGTGTATTTGTGACATGAACTCATGTATTCAAAAAATAGTTAAGTTACTTTTATGTACCTTGTTTTAGAACATGTGCTTTAAATATGGTTTTAACTTTAAAAATTATGGGGTGGGGAAAAATGGCAGGTTAGGGAGCAGCATGCTCCGCAGGACTAGGGAGAAACAGGGAGGAGAAGCATAGGAGGCAGACATTCGACGAAGGGAAATCAGGGAATAAAACTGCCCAGGGCAGCCCCACAGGAGGAGGGGAACCAGCTTGAACTGGCATGGTGAGTGTTGGCTCACACCCAGAGAAATTGGTAAGTCAGAGCCATGGAGCCAGAGGCATTTTTGAGATGGGGCGGGGTGGCGGGGAGGCAGGACAGACGGCAGCAATCTGTGGCTATAGAACTAGGGAGAACATAGCGTGGGTCTAATTGAGAACCAGGGGAAGTGGTGGTTGCTGTGGTCACCTGAGGTCCAAGTGGAAGTGTAGGGAGGCCGAAGATTGAAACCAATCTCTCCAAAACAAAAGCCGTGACCTGGTTGAGAGAGGGTGGATGCCATTTTAAATCCAGACTACAACCAGGGAAACCTGCCAGCATGCAGATAACAAATGATATAACATTGTTTTAATTTCTACTTCCCTAATGGCTCAGGATATTGAACATTATTTTGTATTTTTTGACACATATGTCAACTAATGTCAACTCACAAATATGTGTATATATACATACATATATTTAACAGATACTTAAATATATCTATAACCGTGTGCTTGCAGTATCATTACTATTCAATGTCTCCTTTTTATGAATAAGGTAAGAAAATTACAAAGAAGATAAATATGTACTCAAAGCACACTTCCAGCAGTGACAAATCACAAGTTAAAAATTCTGGTTTAACAATAGACTTGTGCTATTCCATGTACATGAAATTTGCTGATCATTCCACATACTTGATTATTGTATTGAGCTGGCTACTTTACGGAGATGTCAGGTCAAAATCTTGAATAAAGTAACCTGTTGCATATTTACTGTGTGTTTATTAATATCCCTTCTCAAACACTTCACAAGTTAAAAACATACTGAAAAATAAAAGAGAACAGAGTACATGAAGCACATTTGATGAACAGTTCAAACACTTCTGTATTAATAAATCAAAAGAGAATGAGATTTGGTTTATAACTCAAGACATAAACCAAGGGGAGAAATATCTTTTTAAGAAAATATGTTTTTGTTGATGAAAGGAACCCATTTAAAACTTGATGAGGGAAGTGGGATGGGGTGGGAGCGTGAGAGAATTTGAAATGGAAGAAACGACCAGAAGCATTTGCAGTTTGCCTCCTAATCACCTATACATTATCCTCACCACAGTGGAGGATTACAGTGTGGTAAGTGCACATGTTGTTAATTACAGACTGGCAGACTTTCTCCAGCTGAAATTAATTAATTACCTTCCTCTGGGTGGGAGAGGCCCAGTGTGATGTTTGAGATGTAGGGTCATGATTCCCTGTATCAATTTTGTATTTGATTATATTAGCCCTGACAGGCTTTTCACTAAGGACATTATAGAGTTCAGTCAATAGTGATATTATTCTTCAGCTATTTGAACATCAAATTGCTGGAGATTTTTCTTTGGTATCCTTGGCATTCTTTTTTTTTTTTTTTCTAGGCTCCTGGTTCTTATTCATTAAATACAGATATTTATCATTTTGTATGAATTTCTGCTTATAATTATTGTCTGGTGATTGGCATATCTTATTTGGAGATGATTAGACCCTTTCCTATCATATGTAATTTAAACTAATGGGGGAGGACAAGCTTATTTTAAGTCTGAAAAAGTATAAAATGTATCATGGCTAAGCTCAGCACTTCCACAAAAGAATGTATGGAGAAATGTTACTAACTCATGTCTGGAATAATTCATCCTTCCATCCATTTGGTAAGACATTTATTAACCAAAGGAATAAACAGGACTCAAGAATAGGTGCATTACAAAGAGTAAAGTATGAAAAGGCTGCACAATGAAGTCCTACGGTGAAACAGTGTGTTTGACATTGCAATACTGGAGGAAACATAAAAGTCAATGTCTTCTGTTCAGAGGGGGGCCTTTTTAGGTCACATACAACTTGGAAGTCATTCTTGTTTCAGTCAGAATCTACAGCAGCCACTTCAATATCAGAGGGTTCTCAGAACAGTGTGAACTCAAGCACAAGTAGAAGGGTAACTCTGCAGCAGGCATTTTCTAGACTAACACGGGAAGATCTTTGTGGATATTTGTGGAGATCAGTCTGCAACAGGCTGAGAGTGGCAAAAATACATTGGAAAACATCCCATTTACATTTGTAAACATTGAAAGACTGTAGTTGAGATTGAAATACCCTTACAGTAAATACATCATTGGATATTTCAGGTAAAAAAAAAAAAATGATACAAGGCAGATAATAACATGTAAAATAGAAACAAATCAAAGAGCAGTTCTGGAAAACAGTCGAAGATGACTTATTTTTTTTTAATTAGCCCTTTGTTTGTGAAAGAAAAAAATAGATCTCTTTAAGAAAAGTAAACCATCCCTTTAGAAAACGCGTAGAACTCTGTGACTTGAAACGTAGCTGCAGGGAAAGTCGTAAATCTCAGTTATCAAGACCAAATTCTCAAATCAAGTTATCCCCTTTTGCTGGAGACAAACACAAAACAAATAAATAAATACGCTCTTGCAAAAAAAAAAAAAAAGACAAACAGAGGTGTCAGTATACTTCCAAAGCTTTTGGTGTGGGCAGTTAGAATGGTGACAGTGCCAAGAATGATACCAAGAGGAGTGTAACAAAAGCAGGTTTGTGGGGTTGGTAATGCCAGGGGCTGACTTTTGGACCTGATCATTTGTTATCATTGCATATTCAGGTGGAGATGACACATAGGCAATTGGATTTATTCTTATTTATATTAATTTGATTAATCCTCATAGGAAGCCTATTAATAAACACTATTACCCTACATTTTTTAATTAAAACATTTTTGTTTTCAAATTTTACTTGTGATGGAGAGAGAGAAAGAGAACTCTTCTCTCCCTGGTTCACTCAAATGTCTGCAATAGCTGGGGCTGGGCCAGACTAGGAGCCAGGAAATCAATCCAGGTTTTCGTCAGAGGTGACAAAAATCCAATCACTGGGGCCATCATTTCTGCTTCCTGGGGTCCCCATTATCAGGAAACTGAAATCAAGAGCCAGAGCCAGGGGTTAAACTCAGGTACTCTGATACAGAACACGGGCACCCTAACTGGTATCTTAAAAACTAGGTGAAAGTTTTAAAATGAGGAATCCGGGGCACAGAGAGACTAAGGAACATGCTCAATGTCACACGGCCTACAGGTGAGAGTGGGGATTGGTGCCCAGTGATCTGGCCGCAGGGACCTATGAGCAGGAATTGTTGACAGGCTGAATCTTCTTCTTGTCCTTTAAAAACTAGGAAGATCAGAGCAGGCTTCAAATTAAATGTTATATTGCTCCCTAACTTTATATTTTGTTATCATTTCAAATTTATGAGAACATTGGAAAACAGCAGAAATCCACATAATTTTCACCTAGATTTCCAATTATTTATTCATTGTGAAACTTGCTTGATTATGCCTTACTCTTCATTTCTACATATTTCTACATATATGTATGTGTGTGCATACATGCGTACTTTTTTTCCTGTACCATTTAAGAGTTTCTTTTTTTTTAACTTTTATTTAATGAATATAAATTTCCAAAGTACAGCTTATGAATTACAATGGCTTCCCCCCCACCCCTTAACTTCCCTCCCACCTGCAACCCTCCCTTTCCCGCTCCCTCTCCCCTTCCATTCACAAGATTTAGTTATCTATTTGAAAGAGTTACACAGAGAGATGGAGAGATGGAGAAAGAGGGATCACCAATCCACTGGTTCACTCCCCAAATGGCCAAAATGGCTAGGGCTGGGCCAGGCTGAAGCCAGGAGCCAGTATCTTCATTTGGGTTTCTCACATGGGTGGCAGAGGCCCAAACACTCTGGCTATCTTCTGCTGCTGTTCCCAGGCCTTTAGCAGGAAGTTGGATCAGAAGTGGAGCAGCCAGGACTCAAATGAGTACCCACATGAGGTGCTGATTTTGCAGGTGGCAGTTTTACCCTCGATGCCACAATGCCAGCCCCAAAGATGGTATCTTGATAGAGTCCATTGACTCAGCCTGTACTTGTAAAGTTTTCCTTAGTGGTGAGATCTTGAAAGTTAGTAACAGAATGATTATTAATGAATGTAAAAGATTTTTATGTATATGAAGATACTTCAAAAAGTTCATGGAAATTGAAATTAAAATGTAAATGTTTTTGGTGCAAATCTTTTAAATACATGTATAGTTTTTCCATAATATATATTTTCCATGAACCTTCTGAAGACCCCTTATACTGTGTTCATGTAATAGTACTGTATGGTACTCACATATAAGGTATATGTGTATTTATGAAAATTATTTTGTTTATCCCAGTATTTTATCCTATAAAACATTAAGAAGAAGTAACTGAGGGAATTTAAACTACTAAAATGAAGAACTTTTTGTTAAAGATGTCCATACAAGAGTTTATTTGGTATGAAAAGGCAAGAATTATGACTCACAGTTTAGAAATGATGCCAATTGACAACACAGTTAACCCAACTCAGAATATGATGTATCTTGTTCAGTGTTCCAAGACACAAATTTTGCTCTGCTTCTCAAATCAAACTTGGTAAAGACTTGATATGATCACTCCAAGTTTACCTCACTTAGAGGGGCTCATTCAAACTAACTGAACTCAGGGAACACAAATCTTCATAAATGAATTCTTTTGAATTTTGCTTAGCAAATATTTCTTTGCAGTAATAGAAAATATTCATGAATATTGTACAAAGAACAAATTTCCCATTGCTAAAATACCTAGAAAGGATGATAATGAGGTAGTTTTTTGTCTTTTTAAATATTTATTTATTTATTTGAAAGAGTGACAGAGGGGAAGGACAGAGAGAGAGAGAAATTTTCATCCAGTGGTTCACTGTCCAAATGGCCACAAAGGGCTGGGCCAGGTGAAAACCAGGAGCCTGGAAATACATTCAGATATCCCCATTGGGCAGCAAAGATCCAAGCACCCGGACCATCTTCTGATGGCTTTACCAGGTGAATTAGCAGTGAGCTGGATAGGAAGCAAAGCCTCCAGGACTTGAATGGGCACCCTGATATTGTATGCTGGTATCATAGGAACCCGCAGTGCCACAAGAGTTACAATATAGCTTTTTTTTTTAACTTTTATTTAATGAATATAAATTTCCAGTATACAGCTTATGGATTACAATGGCTTCCCCTTCCCATAATTTCCCTCCCACCCGCAACCCTCCCCTCTCCCGCTCCCTCTCCTCTTCCATTCACATTAAGATTCATTTTCAATTCTCTTTATATACAGAAGATCAATTTAGTATAAAGATTTCAACAGTTTGCACCCACATAGAAACACAAAGTGAAACATACTGTTTGAGTACTAGTTATAGCATTAAATCAAAATGTACAGTATATTAAGGACAGAAATCCCACATCAGGAGCAAGCGCACAGTGGCTCCTGTTGTTGACCCAACAAATTGACACTCTAGTTTATGGCACCAGTAACCACCCTAGGCTGTCGTCATGAGTTGCCAAGGCTATGGAAGCCTTCCAAGTTTGCCGACTCTGATCATATTTAGACAAGGTCATAAAAGACAGAGTGAGGATAGTAACCAATGATCCTAAGAGTGGCATTAACCAGGTCTGAACAATTATACAGTATTAAGTGGGGAAGAGGACCATCAGTACACACAGGTTGGGAGTAGAGCCATTGGTGGTAGAGTAGAGGTTATGATTACAAAGAAATGAGGCCCAAGTGCACTAGACAGGGTCTAGAACAAAGGACAGCGTCATTATTAGAGGAGCTAAGAAAGGTGCTGTCTAAGCTACAAGTAATTTTTCTGATTGAGAGGCAAATGGAACCTGATAGAAGGGGCTTGATAATAATCTGGTGGGCTTTAGGCCTTGTAAATTCAGAGGCCCAGACCTATCTATCTCTTCACATGGGGTATATCCTAAGGGAGGTGTGAACCTCCTAGGGGAAGGCACTCTGTTGACTTTCATTACTTGGCTGGCCTGGGAGGAGAGCTGGCCAGGTAAAGGCAGGGGCATCTCTAACAAGAAATTTATAGTTCTGCCTGCAATGTTGCTGACCCTACTTGACCATACCCTCAGCTGCAGTGGTCACTTTGGAAGTTGGGCTGAGTGAAGGGCTTTTCAGCTTGGAGCCAATAAGATCTGTGGCTCTGACCTGGGCATCCGTCGACTCCAGGGCAGGTCCATTTCCAGTGATCCAACTCTTGGCAGAGCTGCCAGGGCTCTTCACAAGCTGACTTCTGCTGAAGCCCAGGCTTACCACTTTGAAAGCCACTGCAGTGGACTGGCCTGTTGGGTCTCCTTGAGGGCAGATCACCATACAGATCAGCCATGAATAGGCCTGCCACCCATTGCTTCTGATGCCGAGCTTTCTTTTCCTCCTGGTTTGTGTTAAAGCAGACCAGAGGATGCAAGTCAAGGGAGTGCCCGTGTCCCATCTCTAATCTTTGGTGGCCTGAACTACAAGTCTATAGTCACAGGCATCTTCTGTAGTAGTTTTTCTAAGCTAGACAATGCCCATGAGGAAAATTATATTCTCACTTTAAAACTTTCTTTCCCTTTGGTCTGAAAGGGAGGTTTTTTTTTCTACTTACTGTATACTTCGCTGATGGCGATGTGAATCTAGCTATGAGATTATTAGTTAAGTTCTTATTTTGGCTATGCTATTACAGAAAAATGTTAGCCATCTCTTATAAGGTCTAAAGATTAAATTGTGCGTCCTACAGATTCCTTCATAATAGAATTAGTTCCCTACCCTGAAGAGAATAGAGAAATGAAAGAACAAGTTGGGCTTAGAATAGAGAAATGAGGGAGCAAGTCCTAGATCGCTTGCTGACAATAGCAATATCACATGAATACTTAGCAAACCGTTTGAACCATTAGATAACAACTTAAGAAAACATTTACCAGAAGGTCCAATGCCTTCTATAAATTTTAAGAATCATGTATTTGAAAACACCTCTTAAATATCTAAGATGGTGTAGTTTGTTTAACCAGTAAACTTAAGCACAACCATATAAAATGTTTTTAGTTTCTTTCTACCAACAAGTTTAAAACATATGATACACAGATTCAGGTCACACAAATTAAAATGTATCTTTGATTGATTTTAGCAGCTTAAATTTATGGACAATCTTATCTATAAGCCATTTAAAATAAAACTCTTAATAAAATTTCCCCATGTGGACATACAATATGTACGCACATATGCTATGTTATAGCATAATAGACCAATATCAAAATCCAAAATATCTGGTTGAAATAAGATTCCTTAAAATCATGACATAACATAGACCAAATTTGATCATTGTTAGAAGGTGATTATTCAAATCTTTGAAAATAAGCACATATTTAAATAACCCATAGCTCTTAATAAAAATTCAGCTGTTTTTGAACAATTAGAATTTAACAGACATCAAGAGAACATAATAGATTACTTTAACACATTGCTCTAACAGAGCATCAGAGTTTAATTCTATGTCAAAGAGAAATTGAGCTTCCTGTGATCTTTTGCTGTGAGGTTTCCTTCCTTTACCTTCTTTCATATTGGTGACCATGTTTCTGTGTTTCTGTGTGTAACACATCTTTAAGCATCTTTTGCAGGGCAGGATGAGTGGCAACAAATTCTTTCAGTTTCTGTTTGCTATGAAAAGTCTTAATTTCACCTTCATTCACAAATGAGAGCTTTGCAGGATATAATATTCTGGGCTGGCAGTTTTTCTCTCTTAGTACCTGGGCTATGTCTCGCCATTCCCTTCTAGCTTGTAGGGTTTCTGCTGAGAAGTCTGCTGTGAGTCTAATTGGAGATCCTCTGAGAGTAATCTGACGTTTCTCTCTTGCACCTTTTAGGATCTTTTCTTTATGTTTCACTGTGGTGAGTTTGATTACAACGTGTCGTGGTGAGGATCTCTTTTGGTCATGTTTATTAGGGGTTCTATGAGCTTCCTGTACTAGGATGTCTCTGTCCTTCTCCAAACCTGGGAAATTTTCTGCTAGTATCTCACTAAAAATGCCTTCTAATCCTTTCTCCCTCTCCATGCCTTCAGGAACTCCTAGAACCCGAATGTTAGATTTTTTAATAGTATCCTGTAGATTCCCGACAATATTTTTTAGATTTCTAATTTCTTCTTTTCTTTGGTTTGCCTGTTTCCTTTCCTGTTCTCTGTCTTCTAAGTCTGATATTCTCTCTTCTGCTTCGCCCATTCTGTTTTTAAGGCTCTCTAATGTGTTTGTCATTTGATCTATTGAATTCTTCATTTCATTATGATTTCTCGTCACTATCACCGTTTCTTGTTCCACTAGTTGTTTCATTTCATTTTGATTCCTCCTTAATATTTCATTTTCACGAGAGAGATTTTCTATCTTGTCCATTAGGGATTTCTGTAGTTCAAGAATTTGTTTTTGAGAACTTCTTAATGTTCTTATCAATTTTTTGAGATCCGCTTCTTGCATTTCTTCGATCTCATCATCTTCATAATCTTGAGTTGGGGTGTCTTTTTCATTTGGGGGCATCATAGTGTCTTCCTTGTTCTTGTTACCTCGGCTTTTGCGTTTGTTGTATGGCATGTTGGAGAAATTTGGTTTCTTCACTGTGGTGTTTTTTTTTCTTGTTATACTATGACTCTATATTAAGTGGACTGTCTGCTTTCAGTGGAGCCTTAGAGGCTTGAGATGGGTGTGGACTGAGAGCTGTGTTTGGTTCCTCAGGGTTGAGGGTGTGTCAAGATGACACTCCCAGGTTAGGTGTGGTAAATCTCTCTTTCTTTCTTTCTTTCTTTTTTTTTTTTTTTTTTTTTTGATTCAAAAGGGACGTAATTCCACACAGCTGAACATAATTGGAGGTAGTTAGCAGGCAAATGATATACCCACAGGAGCCAGAGATCGGAAGCTCTTTCCCAAGGACCACACAGGGAATCTGTGCTGCCCTCAGTGTGGGCTCCAATTCTCCTGCAGTCTCCCACTGGGTTGCCAAGTTAGATCCTAATCTCCAGTTATTTCACCCCCCCAGAGTCAGGTTTTTCTGCTCGGCTCAGGGCCGGTGCAGACCTGAGGTCGCCCTGCTTATGACGTATGTCCAAAATGGCGCCTGCTCTTTGTCTTGCTCGCCCTTGAGGGGTGAGCAGAGAAAGAGAAACTCGTGTCGGTTTCGGTCACTTTTTTTTTTTTTTCCTTTCTCTCTTCTAGTTAGCCTGGTGAACTTTTCCCCACGGAGTTTCAAGCCTCGTTCCCTCTAGTCTCCTCTTTCCGCTTGCCCGCTGGTGTCTCAGGCTATTGAGGTTCGGCTCACCTCGCGTTCCAGTGCTGGTGCGTTGAGTCTGCCGCTGGTGTCCCGAACTTGGGCTCCCACGCTCTCCACGCAGGTCCACTGTGAATCACTAGTTCCGGAAGAGTTTCCTCTGCTGTTTCTTCCCCTACTCTTCCTTGACCCTGCAGTATCTCCACTTTTATTAACCTGTGTCTTGCCGAAGAATATCAATGTGCTCCCTTCCTATTCCGCCATCTTGACACTCTCCTGCACTTTGTAAATTCACATCTCACAATATAGCTTTTTGTATGTTAGAAATCATGCCTTGTATAGTCTTGGTTGTGGAGTTTTACATCAGTGTGAATCATCTTACATTTGTAAAATATTGGTCAACATTTACTGGCAATCTTAGTAAGCTAAGAGAGACATCCATTTATCTAAGTTAATTTCTTATTAACTGTACAAATACAATGTACTCACTCTTCACAGACCAATCCACAGCTAGGACACACACCAATTTAAAACTGTTTTTGTGTGTCCTCTCCCTCAGTCAGCTCACATTCTCATAAACAATGGAGGTAAAAGTATGCTTAAAATTTTTCCCCTCACTGTCCAGAAAAAAACTATCTAAAGACAGTATCACATGTTTGGTGATAACTTTTTGAGTACGATGTGGGAAAAGATACTATGGAATCACCCAACCTGCCTTAGGATAGTTATTAAATATAAAATTCAATAATAATCAGATTATCAGGAGAATACAGGAAGAGAATAAGCATTCAAGGAAGTAGATGCTTGGATGCAAAAGCGTTTAAATATGACTAAATGTGAAATATTAGGAAGTTGTAATAATTCTATGTGACAAGTGTTTGAAAAAAAGTATGAAAAAGGAATGTCTTTTTAGGGTTTTGGTTGAGGGAGAATACAATGAATGACTTAAGAAATAGAAAGGGCCAGATCATGAAGGGTCTTGTAGGTAAAGAATTGTTAATTGATCTTGTACTTGATAGGTTTCCAGGTAATATTCTTATGTAGATTCCCAAACATATGGCTAGGGAGACTGCTGTTACACATTACTGCTACTGACGGTGAACATTATTCAAGTAGTTGAATATTAAATATTAAACAATGGTTATGGTTTCAGTGAGAAAATTAAGAAAATTTTGGAGACATTTCCAAATCAATAGCAACAGAGCTATTAAACACTGAGTTGCAGAGCATTAGGAAAGAGAGTCATTTAGAATGAATCTCAGGTTTCTGGCTTCACTAATTAGTGGTGTTGCCAGTTAGTAAGACAGAAATAATGCATGTGTAGGAGTGACATTTGAACTTGGGTAATATTTAACATTTTGGCTGTTCTGTAATGTTTTTCCGAAGACCTTGAATGATTGTGAATGAAACAAACTGCAATGAAATGTGTGCTTTTAATAGATTACCTGCAGTTTTAAAGAGTCAGAACCTATGTTCTTGGATTAGAAGACTAAGTATTAAAATGTCAGTAGCACTCAGAGTGATATACAGATTCAACATAGTCCTTATCAAAATTCCAATGGTGTATTTTTCAGAAACAGAAAACCCATCCTATATTACATTTGGAACATCCAGTTACAGCCAATAGCCAAAACCATCTTGGAAAAGGGGAATAAAGATGGTGGTATTACATTTCCTTATTTCAATATATACTGCAATACTACAGTAATCAAAATAATGATCAAAACTAGCATAAAGATAGAATGGAATAGAACAGAGAACTCAGAAGAAACCCTCATGAAACAATGATCTTTAATAAAAGTATTAAGTCTACTCAGTGAAGTGAAATGATCTCTTCAACAAATGGCATTAGGAATACTAGAAATTTGCATGTAAAAATGTACTTGGATGCTAATCTTGTAACTTATGCAAAAACTAACTCAAAATATATTAAAGACTAAAATGTGCCTTTAAACCATAAAACTCCTAGAAGAAAACGTAGAGCTAAATCTTCATGTCACTGGTATTGGCAATGATTTCTAGATTTCACACAAAAAGGACAAGCAACAAAAGCAAAAATAAAGAAATGGGACTGTGTCAAATTTAAAAACAAACAGAAAAAACACTTCTGTATGTTAAAGAGTGAAATCCAGAGTGAGAAGGTAACCTCAGCATGTGAAAAAATATATATAAGTCATATACCTTATAAGAGATTAGTATCTATAATGTAGAAAGAACTCCTACAGTACAGCACCAACAATAAACTAACCCACTTTAAAAATGACCAAAGGACTTGAATAGACATAGCTCTAAAAATGAGATAAAAAATGACCAACAAGCATGTGGTAAGATGCTCAACATCACTAATTATTATAAAAATGTGAGTCAAAACTAAAATGGGCACATCATTAGGATGACTACTATTAAAAATAAAAATTTAATAATTAACAAGTATTGATAAGAATGTGGAGAAATTGGAACTCTTATGCACTGTTGGTAGAATTGTATGATGGTACAACCACTATGGAAAACATATGTCAGTTCCTCAAAAGCATCAAAATGAAACTATTACAAAAGCCAGCAGCCCCTTTCTTGGTACTTATACAAAATAACTGAAAAGAGAGTCCCAAAAGGTATTTATCCACCTGTGTTTATATGAGCATTATTCATGATAACCAAGAGGTAGAAGAAACTCAAATGTCCATCAATGGATGAATGGATAAAGTGTAGTATATACATACAATTAATATCACTCAACTTTACAAATTAAGAAAATCCTGTTACATGTTACATGTATAAACCTTGCAGACATTATGCCAAGTGAAATAACCCAGCCACGAAAAGACAAATGCTGTATGATTCCACTTGTGTGTAATTCCTAGAGTAGTCAAATGCATAGATGCAGAAAAAATAACAGTGCTTACTGGGGGCTAAGAAGTGATTTTCTCATAGAGTGTAGCCTTTTTGCAAGATGAGTAAGTTCTGGCAAAACATGAATGTACTTAGTAGTGTTGAACCATATACTTAAGAATGTTTTGTTTTTTAATCAACATTTTTTAACAAAAAAAAAGTATCATGAGAAAATCCTAAAGAGCTATTAAATGCTTATTTTAAAGATTAATGAATTGATTGTATGATTTGAAAGAAGAGTAACAGAAAGAATGGAGAGAGAGAGAGATCTTTCACTCACTGGTTCACTTTTCAAATGGCTGCAACGATAAGAGTCAGGCCAGACGGAAGCCAGGAGCCAGGAACTCCATCTGGGTCTCCTACATAGGTGGCAGGAATTCAAGTACTTAAGTAATTATTGGCTGCTTACCAGGCACATTAGCAGGGAGTGGAATTAGAAGCAGAGTAGCTGGGATTTCAACCAGCACTCTAATACAGGATGTGGGCCTTTACCTGGCAGTTTAATCCATTAGCCACAGTGCCTACCTCTCAAGTTGTTATTCTGAGTGCCTGATTTGAGTCCTAGCCAATCTATTTCTGATCCAGCTTCTTGCTAAGGCACACCCGGGAGGTAGCAGATGATGGCTGCATAATTTGCTATCTCAGGGAGGATATGTTTTCTTTTTACTGTGCTATCTGAGAAACACTGAGCGAAGTCAACAATCCCCTGAGAAATTCTTCAGTGATGAATGGGTAGCCTTGGTGCAAACATTATCTGGAATATTCAAACCTATTCCCACTTGGTTACTTTTCATCATATCAGTATTTTCCCAGAGCTGTTTGTTAAAGTATCCTTTAAATTAGAAGGGTCATCTTCAAACGTTAACCAGTGAAGATAATATTCTCTTAAAATAAATGTTATATTAGTTCAAGGGGGATTGGCTTAATGCTTTAGCCAGAGAGAGAGAAGTTTAAGTTTCAAAAGTATAGACTTCAAGGGTAGAAAGCCTGGTTCAAATTTTAGCTTGGTAGTTTACTATATGTACTCCTTAAATTTCTTAGGTCTCCATTTTTAAAAATGTATAAATTGTGGAAAATAATGCATGTCTAACTCGGTCATTATAACGATCATCTATGTTTGGTAAAGAGTTTGGCATATACAGTACTGAGTAAATGGCCATAGTAACTTGTTGTTATCATAATCTTTACAAAAAGTAAATAGCAATTATAATATAAATTTAAATAATTAAAACTACACATTAAAATGCATATATTGTTGCAGCTGATTTCTCAACAATGTTGCTGTGGATTCATTTCTGAGAGGAGGAGTGTGGTGGGGACAAGAGGCGCGGAGTCACCACACAGACCCCGGGAGTCGGGTGAAAGCGGGCTTGAGGCAAGCAGCCTGCAGACTCGTTTATTTCAGTTGGTACAACATTTTATATAGCTAAGACCAGCCAATCTGGTCAAGGGGCGGTCTATACCCCAACCAATCACAGCCTGTTGCCAGGCAGTTTCAAATCCATCCAATCACAGCCTGTTGCCAGGCAGGCTCCATTGCCAGGTGGGATTCAAAGCCATCCAATCACAGCCTGTTGCCAGACAGGCTCCGTTGCCAGGTGGGATTCAAAGCCATCCAATCACAGCCTGTTGCCAGGCAGTTTCAAATCCATCCAATCACAGCCTGTTGCCAGGCAGGCTCCGTTGCCAGGTGGGATTCAAAGCTGTTCCTGAGTAAATGACGCTCGCTTGCCAGTGGCCACCTTGGCATAGCCTTCTCATTCCATAATATATAAAATTACTTATGAATCTTATGAAAAATAATATTCATAAATAATTAATTTGGTTTGGATTTGATTTGAATGAACTTCAAGGTTTCATGTGTTGAAACAATCCCTACTATAAGGTATTAAGATGGTACAAACTTAATGGAGTGTTTAGAAGTAGGATTTTTGGGAAGTGATTAGAATCAGATAAGATAATCAGGGTGAAGTTTAAATCCTAGTGACTTTAAAAAAAAGGAAGCAAGACACAGACAGGCACATGCCCCATTGCTTGCCAAGTGATACTCTACATTGTTTTGGAACCCTGTTAGCAAGAAATCCATTACCAGTTGAGGCACCTAGACCTCCCTCTTCCAGGACTGTGAGCTATATAAACCTATTTTCTTTCTATAGATTTTATTTATTTTTATTTAGTTGAAAGACACAGAGAGAGACAGAGACACATAGAGAGACAGAGGGAATTTTTACCTGGTTCACTACCCAAATGCCTAACCAGGTCAAGTGCAGGAGACAGGAACTCCATACATGGCTGGCATGACCCAGGAACTTGAGGTATCATCTGATGCCTTTCAAGATAACCATTAGCAGGAAGCTGGACTGGAAGTAGAGGCAGGACTTGGTCCCAAGAACCCTATATTGGAATAGGTTAACCTGCTGTGTCACGATGCCCACCCCTAAATCTCTTTTCTTTATGAAGCCAGACTGTCTCAGGTATTTCATTATAACATTAAAACATATACTAGTATAATAGTAGTTATACATATAGTTTTTAATATTTATCAATTATGCTTATTTTAAAGCTTTGAAATGTTTATAATAACATGATAAATCAAAGCTATTCTTTCCAAGTTATGTGATAATCCAGAAATAAATGGCTCTATCCTTTTGCATTATAGGCAGCAACAGAATATCCTTGAAAATTACTGCATCAAAAAGGACCACCCTCACACCTCTGTACTTCTGTGGCTCTTTATGAGATTGCAGCAATCTGTCCACACTAAGATTCTGAACTTGGTGGTGATGGTGCTGAAAGCTGTTAGAAAAATCTGTGCCTATTTCTCTTTTCACATAGTCAAGACTTAGCATTTATTGGCCAATAAAGCCAGCAGGACATATTACACTCAGCTTTATGGCGTAGTAAGAGTCTTTTGTATTTGCATAATGCTTTAGTCACTTATAAAGCTCTTATACAGAGTAAGTTATTTGGGCATCACAACAACTCTGCATAATTATCTACATTTTATGGCTAAAGTTCACAAGGAAGTAAAAGACCTCGTGCAAGATGAGGCAGCAGTGAAATGTTTGATTTAGGATTTCTTTCTTTCAATCCCAGTGACTTTTCATCATGCTGTTTCTCCCAGATAGCAGCACATCACCAGGGGCATGTTGATGGACAATTTAGAGGTTAGAGGGTAAAATGACAAAAGACAGAAGAAATATTTGAGATTTTTGTCTGAATCAAAATGGTGTTCTTATGCCCACTCTAAAATTCAATACTTTCTTCGCAATATAAATTGAATCTAATACTCATACAAAAATGTGTCCTCATGTATTTTCTGTTCTCTTAGGTCTATGATCCTGCATAATTGTTCATCCATTCAGTTAACTCCTAGTAATATACATTCTGTCTTTCTTAACGCACATCTCAAGTAGAGTACTTGGACAATGTTTGTATCATCTATGAGGTTTTGTGGCAGCAGGAACTCCAGTCATCACACTTCTCTATATTTATCATCCTGCAGTATGAATATTTTTGTACCCAACACTGTCAATTCTGAGACTAAGCTATAAATGGGCTTCAGGTTTTCTTTTGCCTCTGCCATCACTATGAGACAAAATGCCCCGGTAAGCCCAGTAGTCACAGAAATGGGATAAAGGACAAATAGAGCACAACATGAACCAGGTTACCTCCAACTGGCATCTACGTATGAAAGAGGGAATTTCAACAAAAATAGTGAATTAGGACCAACAAAATCCTCTATTCTGATTTAAAAAGTGATGATAACACTGCAAGGAAATGTTCAGAATCACATGTTCAATTCTCTGAAAATTAATAAAAAAATTGTAGCATTTTGGGAAGTATTTATTTCTTTAAAAGTTACCCAACCCTAATATGAACAGCAGACTTTGATGCATTTTGACTTACTTTGCTTCCACTACCCACTACCTTGCCCCACAATAAGCCATAAGAAACAATAACTCATGATCCAGGGAAGCCAACAACCTACCATCCATGAGGGAAGTGACTAGGATGCAGCATCCCACAAGTACTCAGTCCCAGAGAATTGTCATTATTTGACATATGTGTCATTCTTTGGAAGACCCCACTCAAAATGCTTTCCTTTCTGACTTTACTCAGAATTTTTTCAGTGCCAACAGCCTTTTCCCTGGGAGTATTTATTGTAACCAATCAGAGGCGATTGTTCGTAATCACAGTTGCCTAAGGTGGTATATGTCACTTTGGAAAACAATAGCTAATCAAAAGCCTGAAATACAGAAACTGTGATTATCTATAGATAATCTGGAATTCCATGTGCATTTGAGGATTGTGTGAATGCCCAGGAAAGACCTGAGATGGTCCTAACCTTTTACTTAACATCTCATCTTGAGACTATGCAGAAGTAAGGAGCAAAGGTTTAATTGGAGTTGTTTACTGCATGGCTAAGTTTTGTTGGTAGATCCCAACCTATACACAGAATCTATCAACAAAGACTTGAAATTTATTGATTTCATGCAATTAAGGAAATCTCTGTCCAACCATTAGTTAGTTACAAACCTGACAGAAACTTTATTGTCTCCCTCCCAACATACAAACACTAAGTTACAACTTCAATAGAGTCAGAACAGAAACAGATAACATCAGATTCTGAAGAAGAGTAAGAATCTGATTTCCATGGTTTTCATATTATAGTATCTATAATATCCAGTTCTCAAACAAAAGTTATAAAATGTGCAAAAATCAAGAAAACTTGACCCATACACAGTGAAAGAAATTATAAATCAGTAAAAACTGCCTGTGAGGCAGCCCAAATGTTGGGCTACTAGAGAAAGATCTCAAATATGCCAAAGCATTAAGAAAAATCATATGTAAAATCTATGAGAAAGTGTGAGAAAAATGTCTCATCAAACATGTAATAGCATTAAAGACATACAAGTTATAAAAAATTATCAAGAGAGAAGTTATACAGTGAAAAATGCAGTAACTGAAATGAAACAATCACTGGAGTAGCTCAACTGCAGATTTGAGCCTATAGAAGAAAGAATCAGAGAACTTGGTGGGCTAATTGAGATTTGTGAGTGAACCCATCAAAGATAAGCAGCAGTACCACGTAGCTGAGGCTTGCATAGGTCGTTCAGCAGCCAACTCCTAGGTGTGTGTGCTAAACAGTTTACTTTCATGTGCTTCTGAGATTGATGTTGTTTGTTACATAGCACTATTGTGGCCATAGTTTAGTTAGGTGATAATAGACTCTCTGAATAACTTGAGCGCTACTGGCACTGTTAATTGCTTCAGTCCAATGCCTTTATAATTGATGCTTTATAAATATTGGTAAAGACAACTTGCTTTTAATTGGAAAGCATCCTCTGATTGTACTACTGTCTGTCTTAATCACAGAATAAGCATAGTCAAGTGCTTATTATTATTATTACTATTATTTTCCAGACTTCAGTTTGCTTAATTATTTACAGGTTTTCTATAAAAGTTACGTCTCAGTCTTAGTTGTGTTGTATACGATGAAAAATTTTCACATAAATAGTGAAAGGATTTCTTGAAGACTCCTAACACTAAATATTAGAAATAACTTACAGAGAAACCATATTGGAATTGATTTTTCTATACTTACAAAAAAGAAAGTGGTGTATAAATGGGCTGTATCTTTTTAACCTTCTCAAGTTGTAATATTCCTAAATACCATGTCTTCTCTCTGCTCTCCTTCACACACTCAATGTGCATTCATTTAAAGAGAAAGAAGATTTTATCTCCATAGTTATATTTCATTAGTAATATATCAACTCAACTGCATATTAGTCTTCCTGAAAAAGATGATATCATTTTGATGGAATATCAAACTGAATTTTAACTCTAAAAGTGTTTTTGGTTTGACTCTAATTCATTAGTCTTCAGACCTGTAATGTGAAATTTGGACTAGACGCATAAAAACGCATCTTCAAAAATAATGTTCAAGAATAAAGTTCCTTGAGACATTGTGTAAAGTATTGTATTTTGACATCTAATTCAATATTTATGTATGGTTATTTTACCTACAAACTTGTTGAGAAAATATTGCTATAAACATGTTTCTCCAGAATCACATCATAATCTAAACATAATATATGAAATAATATAAAATCTGTATTTCACTCCTTCCCATGTTAATTCCTTTTCTCTTGTTCCCTGTCATCCCTGAGCCACTGTGGTTGGGGGCATATTTGCTCACCCAGAAGCATAGGTCTTGACCAGCTCCTTTACCCCCAGGGCTGTTGTCTCTTTTGTCTGTTTCCTACCTCCTCAAACAGAAATAATTGAAGAATTTTTTACAAATAGATGCTCAACTTGAAGATAAATTTTGATTTAATTAATATAGCTTATATGTGTTTGGCATATTGCCTGGCATGTTTAGCCACACTGTTTTAAAAAATATTTGAGATTACTTTATTTATATTGTTATTCATTGTCATGAAACTGAAAGGTAGAATTTAGATCTCACTTTCTCTAAACAGATCTACTTCCCTTCTGTCTGCCATATAACATGTTGACATGTTCTCCAGTTGTGCTATACTATCCAAAACAACTCTAAAATACCATCCAATACGACATGAAAGCACAGTCTGATATTTTCATCTCAAGTATACATTTAAATTCAGTTTTTCTACAATTTACTGTTCAGAATTACACATCATCTCAATGTTCTGGGAGTAGTTAACCATTCAGCTTCAGCAAGAGTAAGAGTCTGATGTCAATTTTGTCTTTCATATGGCCAATATTTCTAACTAATGTTGGGGTTATAGTTCCTCCTCTTTAATTCTTTTTTCTAATGAGTAACAAAATTATGTTGATTATTTCCTCAAAGTCTCTTCTATATATCATTCTACTGGTAGAATGATTTCATTGTTTGGTACTGGTTTTGTATAAAATTTCCTACTTGATTGTTCTGATCTAAGTCTTTCTCTAGTTAATTTAATGTGCTACATACTACCTGACAATTCATAAAATATTGTATTCATGTTACTCAAAGAAATATAGGAGTGTCCATGCCAACAAGCTTGATGACCAACCATCACAACTTGCCTGGAACTGAAGGGCTTCTTAGAATATAAAACTTGTCGTTTCAAAGCAGGAAATTCTCAGGCAAACCAAGGGAGTTGTCCACTGTATTTGTGCATCATCAGATAAGCTCTCAACCTAGACTTCTGCATGATATCAAATGAAACCTCATTCTTCTAACAGTTACTTATAATTTCTTAAATTATCCACAGTTTACCTACTGAAAGCTGAGGAAACTTAAGACTCAAAAATAATAAACTGAAGTGTGAAGTAGGTAAGTGAAACATCATTTAGAGCCACTTTTGCTATTTAAATCTGATTTGAAAGTATGTGCTCTTAGTACTGCACATACAACTAGAGATAGGCTTCCTTTCTTTAAATATTTTCAAGTCTAAATCAAGAGAAACAAAATGTGCATTATTAGTTGTGTTAAAGTGTGTTCTCAAATATGCACGGAGCACACTTTGGGTCAACAAGACTCCAGTTTTGCTGTAGAAATCAGTCAGGAAAAGTTCAATGATGGTGAGACATTGAACAAGATCTTGACAAACAGGAAGTAGGACATGACTGGGACACAAACAAGAATAAATGGAGAGACAAAGTTGTAGAAAGATCTTGCAGATAATTGGGAAATCCAAATAAAAACTTGTAAGTTGAATACTGGCAGGACGGGTTCAGTACAGTTTGGATGATATTGTAGGTATCTTTAAAGTCAATAAGGAATCAATGCTTTCTTTTATTTCTCTTTGAATATCTGAATTTGACTGTTCCCCTCTAGCCTGACCAAAAGAACCCTGATCATTTACTACCATTTTTTCTTATAATTTTAGAAGATTCATCCACAGTGACACTTAAAAGACTGCCGTAGAGCGTAATATGGGAAAGTATTACATGGCTAGGTCAGTTAAGCAATCAAAATGTATCAGTGGTACTGTTAACACATTTCTCAGGCAGAATGAGCAGTACTTGAGACTTGAGAGCAGAGTTTTGAATATCAATAATTTCCTTACGTTCACAATCCCTACACAAACAGCCTTAAAATTTGTAAGTTATATAGAACATTGGTGATAGATACTCAGTCCCTCTTGGGGAATTCAGAGAATGCTAGTTTGAAGAAATGAGAACTGAAATGATTTATATTATAAGAAGAGATTAAGCTGCAAGGCAGAAAGAATAATGTAAGAGATACAGAGGGAACAGAGCTCCCAGATATGATAAGAAAATATCCTGGAGCTCTGGCCTTTACCTTTTTAGAGCAATAATGAAGTGGCAGAGAAAGAAGCTAGAAACGGGGACAAAATAATGGAGCAATGCCTTAGACTACAGTGCCTCCTGTTGAAAATCAGCAAGCAATGAATGGTATTAGAAAAAAAAATGTTTTTGTTTTTTTTTTAAAGAGACATGGTCAGGGTTGTTTTCTACAGAGTGCTTGCTAGAAGACCTAAAGATGATGTTGCTATAACCAGGTCAAAGCTAGAGACAAAGAGACTATCTAGCATGCATGTTTTGTATACTAGAAGAAGAGGAAAAATGAAAACATAATAGGAGCCATGCTAACATTCCATTTCAAGGTCTTTTCTGAAATTCTACATGCAAGCATGACAGACTTAACCTCTTAATTGATATTTTACTTAGACTTCTCTCTTTCATTTGTATTAAATAACCTAACTCTCTACAGCAATAGAACTTCCCAGTGAAGAGTAAATTTTCTGACATTTCAGGAAAAATCACCTGACACTAGTACACACCACCCAATGGACTCCAATTTCAAATCCAGTCTAACCACAATGTAATTTAAGATACAAATAAGCTTCCAAAAGATGATTTCCTGTGCCTTAAAAAACTTTCCTGTCGTTTGGATTTAATTTCCCTTTCTCAAAATAATGATTCTACACAGTTTAAGTTTAAGTGTCATGGAATAGAATGTATTTTGGAACAAAAGTTTGGAATGAAAAATAATCTGTGTAGCAAAATCTCTTTAGACAACTAGAGGGCCTGCTTGGCTTTTAAAGAGCGATTTTCTTTGTCCTTAAAACGTCAGTGAAAAACACTGTTAAAGAATAAAGAATTCTTAAAAGGATTTTAAACAGTAAAATGCCTAATTGTGACAAATATACTAATGTGAGATGTTAATTAGGAAAATGGGATGAGGAGTACATATTATTATACATTTATGTATATAAAGTATATTACATTAATATATTAATTAATTATATATTACATTATATATTATACATATATATATATAAATATATATTATCATATTATAACCTCACTACTTTTGTTTTGTAAATTAACAATTAAGGTATATTTGAATGATCAAATATTCAACAGTGATATGTTAACTTTTAGGTTTTGGACTGAGTGAGAATCCTTTTTTTTTGTTGTTTTTTTTTTTTGTTCTTGTTTGTTTGGTTGTTTTATTCTGTACTGATAACTCACAACAAGCATTGTAATTCAAAAAGCGTGTTAACCAATCAAAATTCAATTTAAAACTCCCAGCAAACAGTATCACCATTTCAGGAAAGAGAAAGCTTAAGTTAGAGGTTGTTCCTCATTCTGGATACTATGTTGCTTTACTAGAAAAGAACAATCATAATCATGGTAGGTGAGAATTAAAGACCAGAAGATCTAAATACAAAAAGAAAAAATATGGTTCTTGGCCAAAGTATGAAAAGAAGATTTAATAATAATCCTTATTCGTGATGAAAGACCTACCGTAGTCATATTGTTAATATGCATTTTTGTCTCATTTAATCCTCTCCAGTAACCTCTGAGTTACTTTATAGTTTGGGACCTAGATCAAGAGTAAGAGTTTTGTCCATAGTAAAAGAAGAGAATACAAGAACTAAAATGTGAACTTAATTCTTCTTGACTTCACTGTTGTTTTCTTTCAATATACAAGAAATCTGTCTTCTAAATTCCAATACTTGTTCTTTTCAGAGAGGAATGGAACATGAAAATCTTTACCTTAATGTGGGAATTTCCTGAATAATTCATAAGAATTTTCAGCAGGATTGAACTTGTGTGTTAAATGATGAACAGCAAAATTGGGTGCAGGGTGGGGTTCAAATGCCCAGCTAAGCTCCTCGCCAAGTAAGAGACTATCTCTGATCTTCATGGTCAGGATACACATGATTCAAATTTGAGAAAATGGCAAATTGACAAAAGCTATACATCTTCAGGGATGGATATGCATAGTCAAAACTACACTGTTCAATCTTTTAAAACCAATGACCACCATAAATCTGGAAATAGGCAATTTAATTCACCATGATTTCTAGGCTTCTGTTATTTAATTGGTTAATAATAAAATAAGAACTTTGACATTGAAGTTATTTAATATGTCCAGAAGCAAACAAAACAAAACAAAACAAAACAAAACAAAAAAAACTACCAAATATTCTAAGACTGCCAAATGCCTTTCAAATCTGGAAATAAAGATAGTAACAGTTGAGAGCTGTGGGGATGAAGAAACATTCAAAATAGGGGAAGATGGTGACAGAGAGAAAGAGAAAAGAGTAGAATAGGTTCATCCTTATGTATTGTTTCTATCTTCACCTTTCAAAAACATTCTTTATCTGAACCAGATTTATGGACAATGGCAACAACAACACCTAAACAAAGCAACAAGAAAATAGTTTGTGTAAATTTAGAAAATATCCAAGGCCCACTAAAATAGATAATTTATAAGATATGATTTATTCTTTATGAATCTGTTAAATGACTACCATTATTGTAATTACGCAAGTTAAACGTTACTGAAACTCATATTCATGCTGACAAGGCTTGCACTTATATGGGAATGAGAGGATGTGTTTTAAAATGTCTTTCTAACACAGAAATACTTTTCACATTATATGGTAAAAATGTCATGAGAAATTTAGAAGATTGATAAAGTTTGGCCTTGATAGGAAGAATTCCAGGTAGACAGTGTGGAGGAAGTGGCGTTTATATGTCAGTTTTGTATGTGAGCTTCAAAAGTCAGTTCAGAATATAGGTGGACAGAAAGAGTAGAGCATTCAAAATAGAGAGAAAGCAAAAAAGAAATGAGGAAATGTGCCAATAGTTTGCATTTGATTCTCTAGCATGATGCTAACATATTGTGAATTTTATCTTAAGTAACTCATAAAGAATTTTAGGTTGAATATTGAAATTTATAAAGGACTTCATTTTAAGTTATAAACTGGGGTAAAATCAAGGTTATTCTTAAAATCACTTAGTCTCTCCACAAAAGAATATGTCTGAGTGTTAAGAGTGTTGAAAGATGAAAGATGGTTAATACACCTTGTAATAAAAGTGATCAGGCTTTAAATCGGAGACGATGGCCTGTATGAGTGAGGATGTGAGCTCCCAAGAGAGAAACCAATGCTAGATTGATTCTGCAGAAAGTGAAATTTATTTGTAAAAGTCACTACATCCTAGGAACTGGAGGGAAAGAGGAAGGTATTAAGGGCCTGGAAGGTGCAACTTAAGCCATCAAACTGCTCTTTCTTTTAGCTGTGTCTTTTTCTCTAGGGTAGGTACATGTGGTTAGCTTCTTCTGCATGCTCAGAAACATGACTGCTGACCACATTCATATTCACATCTTCTCCATGAAAAGATGGGGACTGGAGCAATATTTGCTTATCTTAAATTCAAATATTAACAACAACAACACCAGAAGAGCATTGGTCTGTTCATCAACCTCATCTATAGGAATAAATTATTCTGAACTAGGCTCAGATTTTTATTCAGAAGTATTTATAATATGTATGAATATGACAGCACCCACTCTCACTCTTAAACTCCAAAGTTTATCAAATCTAATGAAGACCAAGGAGAACCGTTTGTGAAAAACTGGGTACTCTTCAGGGAAGACAGAATAGGAAGTATCACCTAGCTGTCTTAGTTATATAAATCCTCCCTTTGCTTACGTGCTATGATCTGGTCACTCCTGAATGATACCCTTATATGTTTATATTTTCCACGTATTTAAATTCATTTTTCTCTCTTTGTTTATTTACCATTTCGTTTCGAATATCTGCTAGAGGAATACAGTCATTCTCCTTAAAATAAAATTGTTTTGGTCATTATGAATCTGTTCGTCAGCTGTACTCTGTCATGTGCAAACAACACTGTAGCTTTGCTCGGTGATTACCTGCTAGGCTTCAGCCCTCAGGATCATGAGAAAAAAAGCTAGAAATCTGAAGGAACTAGAGATGGAAGTGTGCTGTTTCTTCCTTCCTGTCAACATCAAAGCAGGATGGTTTCATTCTGCAGATTTTCAACACCTACAGAATCATCCCCATCACTTTCCTTTCTGCCCTTCATCAAAGGTCCCAGAACCCACCAATTGGCATCTGCCTGATCTCAGGCACAGGACTTGAGCAGCCTGTGGCTGGTGCCTCCTCTTAGAGGCCGGAGTCTCAGCTATAGAGGTCTCCAATTTCAGGCTTCTGAGTATTCATAATTCTTCTCTTGGTTCTCCCAACTCTAGGAACTTGTTCCCTCTGTGATACCCTCATGTTATTTTATGCATTTTCATGGAAAGGAAAAACCCTAAACTCATACAATTCCTCTGTCCAGAAAATCATAGTTTTTATTAATGACATTAAGGACTATGAGAAGTTTCTGGGTAACTGTTGTCTGAAAAAAGATGCATAAAATAAGATGTCTGGAAGAGTCAGCTCATCTTATTTACCTCCAAGCCTGAGAGTAGTAGGGAGGGAGGGTAAAATGGAGAGAGTGAGATTCTTGGGTATTGGCTCACAGGAATATAGAGGTCTGTGGAGGCTGAGGGGTCTGACAGCCTGCCATCTGCAAACTGGAGACCTAGGAAAGGCAGTGGTGTAATATGGTCCAAGCTCAAAGGCCTGAGAATCAGAGGAGCTGATGATATAAATCTGAGAGCTAAGAGCTGGGGAACAGGAGATGAGATGCCCCACCCAGCTCAATAAAGTAGGTAGGAAGTAATAAAAGGCAAATTCCTTTTATCTCTGCTTTTTTTTTAAGATTTATTTATTTATTTGCAAGTCAGAATTACACAGAGAGAGGACAGACAGAGAGAGAGAGGTCTTCCATCCTATGGTTCACTCCCCAATTGGCCGCAACGGCCGGACCTGCTCCGATCTGAAGCCAGGAGCCAGGAGCTTCTTCCAGGTTTCCCACATGGGTGCAGGGGTCCAAGGACTTGGGCCATCTTCTACTGCTTTCCCAGGCCATAACAGAGAGCTGGATCGGAAGTGGAGCAGCCAGGTCTTGAACCGGCGCCCATATGGGATGCCAGCGCTTCAGGTGAGGGCGTTAACCCACTGCGCCACATCGCTGGCCCCTGCATTTTGTTGTATTCAGGCTTACCAGCTTTGAGGGGAGGGCAATTTGCTTTACTGAACCTACTGATTCATATGGTAATCACCCCTCCTCCAATATCCTCACAGATACACCCAGAAGTAATAATGTTTGATCTGGGCATCCTATGGATATTCAAATGGAAACATAAAATTAACCTGTGCACATATTGCATTTTTTTAAAAAATAGTATTATAAACACTAAAACTCTATACAATTGTAAAGAAAGATCAGTGTTAATGAAGTTATGGTTATCTGACATAAAATTAGCCTGTGCATGTTAGCATGAACATGTGTGTACTATCCTCCACATAATCATTTCTTGTTCACAGTGAGCTCATTTCATAAAGTCTTTATTATTTAGATCAAAAAGCATACCTATAAATTTCCTTCCAAAGAGTCTTTTAAGAACATTTTGTTATTCTGTGGCTGCCATTGATTGTGTTGCTGCTCCATGCTTGTTTGGTCTTGTGCCAAACATTTTCTAAAAATCTAGTAAGATTATCATGAGAAATATGAGAATTCATTTTCTTAATGTCCCTATGACGTTGTCTAAGGCCAGAGTACTAGCAAATGACAGAGATTTAAATCCAGATCTGATTGGCACATTGAGCAGAAGATGCATTTTGGGAACCAGCAGACCTGATCAGATCTATAAACACATTCCAGAAGTATATTCATGTAGGATATACGTGCAGCATTATCTTTGTTCTGACAGATACATTTATCCTTACTAATAGAAGTAGAACCGTGTGACTGTATTATGAAGTTTTAAAATATAGGAGGAGAAGAATTTCCTGACAATGGACATTGGTCAGTGATTCCTCTGTGAAGTTTTCTGTAGAATTCCAGATGGACGCAATAAAAATTGTAGAATAGATCAAACTGTTAGGTTTTAGGATTTTAAGGTTCAAAAAGGCACAGAGACAAGACTTTGTTGGGTTTTAAGATTTTTAGGGTTTAATGAAGCACAGGGAAGACTTTTTTTGTAGAAGGGATAGCCTAGAGAGGATTGGGGATAGGATTGTAAGCCACCCAGAGAACAGATAGGGAGGCTGAAAGTGAGTGTTCAACTCCATGGTCAATGGGCAGCAGTCTATTTATGTTGTTGTTTTCAGATGTAATCATTTTTGCAGGAGGACCAGCTGAGAAAAGTCTCTCTCTCTTTTTTTTTTTTTTTAAACAATGTTTTATCTCAGCTGTTTGGAATACCAGGTGTAGGGAGCTTTCCCAAAAAATGAATGTTCCATTAGCCTTTAAATATCTGTGCCCATTTTCATCGGCTCTGGGAGTGTAAGTTCCAGTGGCCAACAGTTTCTATCAGGCCTCGGTGGAGGCTGCTTGGAGATGTCTACAGTGCACTGTCTAGCATTCCACTAGCCTTTAGATCATCTATTTGCACCCAGTTTCATTAAGCCTGGAGGTTCAGGCACAGTGACCTAACAGGTTCTATCAGGCCTCAGTGGCCTAATAGATTCTAGCAAGAACATTCTGTAAGCTTTCCTTTGTGTTGATATGGGGGAGGATAGGGATAAAAATGTAATTGTAAACATGAGATTTTTGAAAGCCTCATTTATTTCATTTAAAAGTCTAAATTCAAATTTGAAAGAATGACGTTATAAACCACTATGACATCTAGACTTACACAGATATAAATAGATGTAGATATAGATAAGAGATACGTTGTGATTTTTATCTAAGCCAGTAGTACCTTCCTTTCATAAGAAAAAAATATATATTTCTGTCTAAATTAATCAAAATAGTTTTATTTATTTTTCTATATTATGTTACCTTTTTTTTTTTTTAATTTTTGACAGGCAGAGTGGAGAGTGAGAGTGAGTGAGAGAGAGAGAGAGAGAGAGAGAGAGAAAGGTCTTCGTTTGCCGTTGGTTCACCCTCCAATGGCCGCCGCGGCTGGGGCACCGCGCTGATCTGAAGGCAGGAGCCAGGTGCTTCTCCTGGTCTCCCATGGGGTGCAGGGCCCAAGCACTTGGGCCATCCTCCACTGCCTTCCTGGGCCACAGCAGAGAGCTGTCCTGGAAGAGGAACAACCGGGACAGAATCCAGCGCCCCGACCGGGACTAGAACCTGGTGTGCCTGCGCCTCTAGGATTATTTGTTACCTTTTACAAACAATTCAAGAATACTTTTTCCCTTTTGCTTTTACAGAAAAACTCTTCAAACCAGATGGTCTATCTTAATTAATTCTTATCACAGAGACATCTTTGTCATAAAGTATTTTTCACAGATGAACAGTATTATATAAGCTCCTTTGTTTACTATATTACTAAAAGAATGACTTTTATGAGGGAAGCAGTCACTGTAATTTTATCTTTTATTTCTTCAACTTCCTTGGCACTTAAAAGCAATTATAATATTTAGGCTACTGAGTTTTTACTGAACCAAGAGACATATTTGCTTTAAATGCTTATGTTTTCAAAAAATGAATTTTTGAGATTTTTATGTACTTCAGTGTTTGGTTTCAAAATAAATACGTAAAGACCACATTTGTCATTGGGCTCTCCATCTGTGTGCTTAAAGCTTGCCTCCTCATCAAGGCATCTAGTGGAAGTTTCTTCTTGTTCCCCCCTTGCTTCCCCTCTTACCTGGCTAGAATAACAAGTGAGATATCAAATGTTTATGTCATGAGGAAACACAGATTTTCATTCAGAGATAGTCAAGTACTTGGTTGGTCAATTGGATTTCATTTTTTCAGAAAGATAATAAAATTACAATCTATGTATTTTGGAAAACTGAGGAAATGAAAAAAAAAATGTGGCATGATTCTCTCTGTCTCTCTCTCTCACACACACACACACACACACTCACTCAGAAATTTAGAACAATTACATTTTTTGAAAGAGAAGTTTCCAATCACAGAGTCCTTCCAATACAGGAAAAATTAGTTTGATATTGTTATACATTAAC
Organism: Lepus europaeus; assembly: GCF_033115175.1. Classification (NCBI taxonomy): domain Eukaryota; kingdom Metazoa; phylum Chordata; class Mammalia; order Lagomorpha; family Leporidae; genus Lepus; species Lepus europaeus. The sequence continues at coordinate 46,651,104 of NC_084845.1, forward strand.
TTTAGGTTTTAAAGCAACCCTTCAAGGTAGTATGAGTGATGTCAGATATGATAAAGCTAGGATTCGAACACATATTGTCTGGCTCCAGCAACTAAACTTACTTTCATTATACCATCAAGTCTTCTTCTTCCCTGACTGGAAAAGACATATTCACAAAGCTGCTTTTTTGTTTCTGAATTCATAAGGGATTTTTGTATGGTAACAAGTAAAAAGACTCAAGTAATCTTTGTCTACTATATCATCAGATATTCATACTAGATCATTCAAAAATCATCAAATAACCTTGAACTAGTATGTGGGGAGTGTGTTCCTGTATGTGTGTGTGTGTGTGTATTTTGTCAAGTCATATTATGTTTATAGTAAGGCATTTGTCCAACTCTTAGTCTTATTTGACGTTGCTTCAAGTCATCCTTGATTTTATCTAGTCTAATATATTGATTTATGTATCCATACTTTTCCATTTGGAAGATACAGTTCACTCACTGATGTTCGACCAAACTATGTAATACTCTCCACCTTCAATGATACAAAACCATATTGTTTTCTAAATAAAAAGCACTGAAAATGTTGTGACAGTTTTCTGTTTTCCTCTTCCAACTAACCTCAGCTCCTCCCTAATCCATTAGTAATATAAGAAAAAGTAAAGAAGTTTGGAGAGAATGAGGGACATTATACAATAACATTTATAATTTTCAAAATTAATTTATTCTTTCATTCAGCAAATAGCAAGTAATTTTTATGTACCAGATGCTGTCGTAGGAACATGACTACAATGGTGAACAAAAGATAAAATATTATATTTATTTATTTATAAATTGACAGATACAATTGTTATTTATCATGTACTACATGATGTTTAAAATATGTATGCATTGTAGAATGACTATATCTAATTATCATATGCATTACGTAGTTATTTTTATTATTATGTAGTTATTTTTATTATGGGACCCTTAATATCAACTCCTCTAGCATAATTATAAGTCTTATAAAATTGCTTATAAAGTTCTATGTAAAAAGGATGGAATGCAAAATAATGTGATGTTTACTAAGTGTTTTAATAGTTTTTGAGGGTAAAACAATTTTCAGTGTCAAAGCTATAAACCAATTATGAAGTATCATTAAGTATCTTATGATCTAAGCCGGTGCTGCGGCTCACTAGGCTATTCCTCCGCCTGCGGCGCCAACAACCCAGGTTCTAGTCCCGGTTGGGGTGCTGGATTTTGTCCCACTTGCTCCTCTTCCAGTCCAGCTCTCTGCTGTGGCCCAGGAAGGCAGAGGAGGATGGCCCAAGTTCTTGGGCCCTGCACCTGTATGGGAGACCAGGAGGAAGCACCTGGCTCCTGGCTTTGGATCCGCGCAGCGCGCTGGCCATAGCAGCCATTTGGGGGGTGAACCAACAGAAGGAAGACCTTTCTCTCTATCTCTCTCTCACTGTCTAACTCTGCCTGTCAAAAAAAAAAAAAAAATCTTATGTTCTAAGCCTCTTTGAACCATTTTAAATAATTTACTCAAGTCAATCATTTAAACAAAGAGAAAAGAAATTTCTTGCATTGTTTAATATCGATTCAGATGAAAGCATGCATAATGTCATTCTGATCACAGACCACTTGAGAATTTATTCTCTAGATATTCCAAAATAAGAAATACATTTCTCCATTGTTTTCACCTCACAAGTGAAGTTGCATTATCTCTAAGGGAGTGAGACAATGTGTGGCCATCAGTATGGCCCACTCTGCTATTGAGTTTATTCTTGATTGTTTCCCACTAGACTCAGTGCACTGGTGACTGGATGAAGCCTTGGTTGCTGAGCATCCATATACAAGTCAATCTTTGTACATTGTAAATACATCAGTATATCGAAAAATGCAACAGTTTTGCTTCTGAGCTCCTAATAACCAATGCAGTGCTATTTTCCTCTTGTAAAATAAATCATTATGGGCGTTTCTCACATCATTTCTTATTGTATTTGAGAGTTACCATGTCTTACACTGAATGATTGCCCGAGAACAGCTCTGTTGAATGAAGGGCTACAATGGTCAATTCTGTGTTTTCAATCATAATCTAAACTAGTATATACTGTAACAGGTTTCTCTGAACGAAGGAACAATCAGTACAGTCATCAAAAAGGCAAATAGGACTCCAGATCAAGAAGACTGGACTGGGAACTCTGTGAAAGTGAAAGAGAGAGGAAGAAGTGTCAATCAGAATAGGCTAATCAGCTTGCTGCAGGGGAAATGATTCAGGATGGGGGAAGGCAGGAAAGGGTTGGAACCTAGTGCTTCTCTGTGCAGCTTCCTTTGGAGGTTGTTGTTTCATTCAGAAAAACAACTGGTCAGGTTCTCGTGACTTTAGTCGTGTCAAACAACAGCAATAGCTAAATACAGTTCTCTTGGTACGTCTCAAAGTATATCGACTCCAGGGCATGCACAGACCTGTGATTCTGTTCTAAAACGCTGAATTCCTCCATCAGAGTGATGCTCAAATATGGCCTGTTTCACAGAGCTCTGCCTGATTTCCTTACTGCTGCCTCCAACTTTGAATTAAAAAATACTACCTTTTGAAAAATCAACTTGATAAATTACATTTAATGTGTTTTGAATTCAAAAAGAATAGTGTAGCTATCAATACACTTAGCCACTCTGAATATTTGTTATTAGTAAACTATTTACCAATGATCTTTTATGTAACTGGTGTCTATGAACATCTACTGTGTTTGTAAACTCATTCATATTACACAAAACGTGTATGAGTCAAGCACACCTCACAATTCATAATGTCTATCTGGGTGTCATTGAGCAAAATAGTAGTAAAGGTAAGATTTGGATTCAAGTTTTATGACCCCAAAGATTCACATCATTGTGTAATGTTATTCCAGAATATTTCAAATGTGGAGTTGACTTGAAAATAAATCCACAGGTCAATTAACTGAATGAAGACCACCACTGTCAGGTAGCTGACCACTCAGGCACACTTTTGATACATGATGTGTGGCATTGTTTTTGTCTCATAGTTAATACAGCACAGGATGAAAAGGTAGACTGAGGGGCCAGCACTGTGGTGCAGCGGGTTAACACCTTGTCCTGAAGTGCCGGGATCCCATATGGGTGCCGGTTCCAGTCCCAGATGCTCCTCTTCCAATCCAGCTCTCTGCTATGGCTTGGGAAAGCAGTGGAAGATGGCCCAAGTTCTTGGGCCCCTGCACCCACATGGGAGACCTGGAAGAAGGTCCTGGCTTCTAGCTTTGGATCGGCGCAGCTCCGGCTGTTGCAGCCATCTGGGGAGTGAACCATCAGATGGAAGACCTCTCTCTCTGCCTCTCCTCTCTCTGTGTAACTCTTTCAAATAAATAAATAAATCTTAAAAAAAAAAAAAGAAAAGAAAAGATGGACTGAGCAGCTGATGACCTTTAGTTTTGCTATAAAGTATCTTTGCACAAAATCCTGAAATCTCATTGGAGGGATTTCAGTTCTTTATCATTCCATATAATAGCAATAGTTAACAGTTATTCATTACTGTACTTACTACAGGGACCTCTTTAACCTTTATATATAATGGCATTTATAAAAGTACCTAGAGATACAAATTTATATTTTTCTTTCTCAAGGACTTTTATGACTGAAGTTGGCATGAACTTCAAAGAGGTGTGTTCTTAGTCCCCAGAAAATTGAGTGTCAATCTCACTAGGGTTTCTGATGGCTGTGGCACTGTTTCTGTTGCTGTGAGACATAAAGGAGGACAGGCAAGCACGAGTGGTGCTGGGGCTTGTGGCACCAATAGTTATGGCCCTTGGACTGTATGATATGGGTAAGTCCTTCAACATGTCCTGCTGCATGGACCTGACTGATGTTGGATTCTTATATGTTGTACTCATGAAAAAAAAATTTTTTTTACTTTAAAAATGTTTATTTATTAGAAAAGTAGACAGAAAGATTAAAGACAGGGAGCTACAGTCTTCATGTTCACCCCCTAAATACCACCAACAAGCTGGGATTGGACCAGAAGAAAGCCAGGAACACAGAACCTCATCTAGGTCTCCCCACATAGGTGGTGGATACCCAAGTACTTGAGCCATCACCTACTGCCTCCCAGGGTGCTTATTAGCAGGAAGCTGGAGTTGGAAGTAGAGTTGGGACTTGAACTCAGTCACTCTGATATGGAATACAGATGTCCTATGCAATGTCTTTAATGCTAGATCAAACACCCTTCCTAGTTAATTTCTTAGATAACAAAGCTATTTTTATTTTTTTATTTCTGTTTTTTATTTTCTATTATTTATTTTCTATTTAATGTCTACTGAAGAAGCCCTAGACAATTAATTCCCTCTTATTTGGCCAATTTCCCTTTTTTAATATTGGTTAAGATGTGTCAAATCATTATTTAGGTATAAATAGAGCAATGGAACCCACCAAAAATGTATTGTGCTATTATAGTCCAACTCAATGAGTCTATAAAACTATACATGGCTGAAAAAAATTAAGAAAGAATGTTGGCATGTACTGTTAAAAACTCAGTGTCAAATGTATCCATCATTGGGGAAATATACATTTATGGACTCCAGTATTTTATTTTACAACCTAATGGAGCATGTGTATTAATGGATTCCTGTAAGTGCAAGGGTCGTTTATATTAAATGATTAAACAAATATATTCCCCATGCCAACATATCTATTAAAACAAAACAAAACAAGAATTATAGTCATGAATTGCCCATGCCAAATATTGATTTATTTTGCTGAATTAGAATACATTTATAAAATTGTGGACTCAAGATTAACAGCTTAATATGCCCCCTTCTTTTGGGGTGCTACATGCCTTCAAGAGTTAACACTTGAATGATTGAATTTATAAATCACCATTGAAGAGGGTATAAGAAAGTGGTTTGTATTGCATCTTTTGTGGAATGAAGGATTTAAATGGACTTCCTGTTGCTAGCAAAGTGTATCCAGTGGCTTTACACCTATCCCTTTCATTTTAAATTAGGTATATTTTTCTCTCTTCTGGGTTCTTCTAAATTATTAAGATTATTAAAATCTTCATTATTTTCCTTTCAACTCACCCATAGGGAAAAGGAGGAGGCATGTTCTCTCAAAGATCATTATCCCTACTCAACCCTGATCATGATGGGATGGGGCTCTCCCTAAGCTGAGAAACTTTCACTTTTTAATAGGAACATGAGAGATTCTTGGGTTTTGTTGATTAAAAAACATTGATCTAACTAATCTTGGAAAAAGTAGGGATGGAGAGAAGAACAGAAGGAAGCAAGGAAAGAAGGGAGAAGCAATGAAAATATTAGTTGACAAAATAATGCTTCAAATGACTTGAAATCTACATTCTATTAGTTCTAGTTTTTATTTATAAAATAGATATAGATTATATTTTAGATATGTGATAACATGTATATATAAAATATTGTTTTATTTAAAAATGAAAGAACCTTTAACAATTCAAAACTCTAACTGAAGCAGGGTAATTAATTAAGTAGACTATTGTACACACAGTTTTTTTTTTTTTTTATAAGACTTATTTATTTATTTGAAAGTCAGTGTTACACAGAGAGAGGAGAGGCAGAGAGAAAGAGAGGTCTTCCATCCGCTGCTTCACTCCTTTATTGGCTGCAACGGCCGGAGCTGTGCTGATCCAAAGCTAGGACTCAGGAGCTTCCTCTGGGTTTCCCACATGGGAGCAGGGGCCCAAGGACTTGGGCCATCTTCTACTGCTTTCCCAGGGCATAGCAGAGAGCTGGATCGGAAGAAGAGCAGCTGGGACTAGAACCAGCGCCCATATAGGATTCCGGTGCTTCAGGCCAGGGCGTTAACCCACTGTGCCACAGCACCGGCCCCAGTACACACATTTTTTAGTGACTACATGTTTTTCATATTTTCAAGTGATTTTAAATACGTGATGTGATTTTCTTTCCAGACTATTTAAAAATAAATATAAATTTAAAAAATACGTACACATGCACAAGAACACACAGAAAAAGTTGAGTATCTCCTCCTGGAGGTGGAACCAGAAATCACGAAATGTAATAGAGAAATAAATGCAATCAAATTGGAAATGATGATAATAGACACTTGTTTCTTTAACAAAGAGATATGCAATGTATTTGTCAAGATTCTTGAAAGGAACAAAACTGAATAGGAAAAGATTTACTACAAGAAATTGGCTCATATGATTTGGGGCACTAACCAGTCCCAAGACTAACAATTGGAATTCTGGGACCCAGGAGTAATGGTGGAGTTCCAGATAAGCCAGAAAAGTTGATGCTACATTTCCAGTCTCAAGCCTCGCAAGCCAATGATCCAGGAAGAGCCAATGTTATTCAAGTTCAAAAGCAGGAAGCAACAAATGTCCCAGATCAAGACAATTAGTAAGAGGAAATTCTCTCTTAATGGAGGGAAGATTAGTCTTGTTTTCTATTGAGGCTTTCATCTTGTCCAGTTTTTCCACCCACATTGGAAAGAGACAATCTATTTTACTCAGCCTATCGATTTAAAGGTTGAAATGATCCAGAAACATCCAGAATAATGTTTGATCAAATATCTGGGCCAAGTTGATGCATAAAAATTTCCCACACATAATCTTCATTTGAAAAGTGAACAGCTCCATATTCATAGATAAAATTGATGAATGTAATGTTGTGAATTAGTATGCTGCATCACAGGAATATAGGGATTTTTGTCATTACCTTTCTTGTAAATAAAACAAAGGGTCACATATTCTGAAAATGATAGTTTCAGTTTGCATGTTATCATTGTCCCCTTGGGCTGAGCTTCCATTGCGCCCTTTAATACTCATATAATGTCTTCCAGTTATGAACTAAAGAAACATGATCTCTCTCTGTCCCAGTATTACTAACTTTCTCTCCAGGTGATCCCTCTTAGGCTATCAAAAAAAAAAAAAAAAAAAAAAAAGTTGGAAGGCTTAGACATGGCCAAAAGACATCACTTGTCCATGTAGAGAAGTAATGGACTCTGGGATTGTCTGATTCCATGTGACTGTCTTTGTCTAAAATACATAACAACTACATAGAGATAGAAGTCAACTTGAAGAAAACTTATAGAATTATAAAAGTCTTCCTGTACAGAAAAAAAAAATATGACTAGTCATAGTAATAAAATGAAGTTTCTTTTTTTTTTTTAGATTTATTTATTTATCTGAAAGTCAGAGTTACACAGAGAGAGGAGAGGCAGAGAGAGAGAGAGAGGTCTTCCATCTACTGGTTCACTCCCCAATTGGCCGTAGCGGCCAGAGCTGTGCTGATCCGAAGCCAGGACTCAGGATCTTCCTCTTGGGTTTCCCACACGGGAGCAGGGACTGAAGGACTTGGGCCATCCTCTACTGCTCTCCCAGGCCCCAGCAGAGAGCTGGATTGGAAATGGGGAAGCCTGGTCTTGAACCAGCACCCATATGGGATGCCGGCACTTCAGGAAAGGGTGTTAACACGCTGAGCCACAGTGCCAGCCCCAAAATGAAGTTTCCTTGAAAGGTAGTATCAGTCTCTGTAAATTAAATTCTCATTTCAACCAATTTCAATATGCTCTGGTTCTCTTATAATTAGTAAATTAAATTTGAAATTTGACATCTTTTTTTTTAATTTTACATTATATAAAATACTTAGATTTACAATATACCTCGGTCTTTTTTAAAAAAAGTATACTGTTGTTATAATTGCTTCCTCAAAAAAAATCTATTTTAGCCAGTGGATTATAAGCTCAGTGAAGGCAAGGACCACATTTATCTTATTTATTCTTTAACCTCAGGCTGAGTGTCAGGAATTTAGTAGGGCTCAGAAAATATTCTTCTAGTTTTCTGACTCAGTAAATTCAAATGAATGAAGGATACGTCTGAGCAATCAAATGAGTCCTGAGGGAGAAAGTTTTAGAGCTATTAGGAAAGCTTTGAATTCTTCTCATTAAATCAGAACATGCAAAGTGTTTACAGACAAAATTTATCCTGAAAAAGCTATTTAAAGATCGTTTTAGGAGAAACTATAGTGGTTTTGGAGAGGAGTCCAGTAATGTCACAAGGGTGTGAACTACACTACTGTTACAACATGGAGCAGAAATATCTTAGTAACAAATGCAAGGTCATCTTTTATGTCCCCTTTACTTAGAAATTTACAATCTTGGGGCCAGTGCCCTGGTGCAGTGGGTTAATCCTCTGCCTGCGGCGCCAGCGTCCCATGTGGGCACCAGTTCTAGGCCCAGCTGCTCCTCTTCCAATCCAGCTCTCTGCTGTGGCCTGGGAAAGCAGTGGAGGGTGGCCCAAAATCTTGGGCCCTGCACCCACAAGGGAGACCTGGAGGAGGCACCTGGATCATGGCTTCGGATCAGCACAGCTCCGGCCATTGCAGACATCTGGGGAGTGAACCAATAAATGGAAGACCTTTCTCTCTGTCTCTCCCAATCACTGTCTATAACTCTACCTCTCAAATAAATAAATTAAATCTTAAAAAAAAATAAATTTACAATCTCACACCTATATTTCTTGTTAATTTTCCATAGTTTAGAAATAATTTCATTTTAAAAAATGACTTCTGTATTTTTGCAATTAAATCTCATGCTGCTAGATTATTTCTGGAGAAAGTAAGAAAGTCAAGCTCATGAAGTATTTGAGTTTTTTACTTGTTGTTCAGATAGACTGCAATTCATCACAAACCGATACTGTTTAACACTACTTAGAAAATCACATAAAGGCCCATGACAACCAAGGAAATCACATAAAGGCCCATGACAACCAAGGATATGTATTTCTTGATAGACTCAGTACAACTGTTAATATTCATATATAAATATCTGGTATACAAGTTCTCAATGAGCATTGGAAGATAAAGATTCCAATTCTTTGCTCTGTTATATAGATAGTGAAATCTAACTCTCTGGGTATATCTGTGGCATTTATATGTTACATAGAGAAGGAGATGGGATAAAATAACAGAAAAACAAAAAAACACCTTGCCATAGATGTAGTTACCTCTTCTGTAGAAGGCAAAACAAAAACAAAAAAGAACTTTAAAAATCAATTTGTAATTCTAGTATTAGAAAACTCAACACTCCCAGACTTCTACATCTATATTAAAGTGTTGAAATATCCAAATATTTTTCCAGTATCATAGCCTCTTTACTAAGAATTCTTGCTTTACAGCTGCAAAGAGTATACCTACTGGAAGTCTATATTACATTATATTAACATGTTCAGTGACCATAAAAATCTCAGATGACTTTCTTTAGCATAATTCCTGAGTACATTCCTTTTATGCCCCAACCCCAAAACATTTATAATGATTTAATTATCATGTCCAAGTGATTAATCTCTCATTCCAATAAATGATATTAGGTAAATTAAATCACCATTATTATCATCGAGATTTGTCTAATTAGTAATTAATATGTTTAAAATTCTAATAAGTTGGAAAGGGCCAAAGAGAATAGAGAGCTTCATCTTTTGGCATGGTTTCTTTTATCTACTTATGAATTCATAATATGCAAAAACCTAGAAGAGGGGCAGCTTGATAGATTATAGATTATCAATGAAAAAACCATGAAGTGCTCTCTGTGCCCCACATTATATACTTGTTGGTGCACTAAGAACTGAGTTTGAATTCTGAACCCCTGGGCTAGTCACTACTAAAGTCACCATCCCAAGGTCATAATTATTAATCCTCTGAATGTCAGTTGCCTTATTTGTAGAAATGGAATTGGGCAATTGATTGGGGAAGCACATGCAGAGCACATTGGTAAGTACCTAACTGTAGCTTACAAAATATACCAGAAGAAATTAAATTTGTTAATACCATTAATCATTGAAAAAAAGAACTGCAATGACTGTCTTTTTGATTGAGACAATTATTTCATTTAAAACTATTGTATAAATTTCTTTAAAAGTTTTTAAACAAATGGAAGCAAAGAAGAGAGCCAGAAGGAGAAACAAAGAAAACTAAAACACAAAATGAAAAGCTGACAAAGCATAACAAAATAGTCAAAACTAGGGCTAAGAAAGAAGGGGGAAATGCCAAAAAATAGTTTTAACTGCCTGACTTTGTGTAGGTATCCGTTTGTTATATGGTATTCTACCACTTATCCTGGGAGAATATCTTCATAATAAGAAGGCAATTTAGTCATGAAATTCTTCCAATACCAACTTTTCAATTTGGTTAAGCACTGTTGCAATTAGAGATAACTCATAATCACAAAGAAGATAAATGTAATAACTAGTGTTGGAGTATGTCCAAGGAATAATGATCTTTGTAGTACCTAACTTCCTCCTCCTCCGTTATTCTTCAGTGAAAAAATAGAGTCTGAGACCTGATTGTTTTCCTGTATCCTGGGTTTGGGCCTGGCTCAGCTGCAGCCATTGTAGGCATCTTGGATATAAACCAGGACATGGGTCGTCTCTCTTTCTCTCTCTCTTTCTCTCTGGTGTCTGAACTTCCTGTTCAGGAATCTCATATCCATATCTTAACAGTTGTGTTGCATAGGCTTCCTGAAATTTTATTTCCTAACTTATAGAATGGAGAATGTGATAATTAATAACACTGATCTCATAGGGCCATTGTGATTATACATATAGAAGGTTTTGCACTGTATTTTGTCATATAGGAAGAGACTTCAAAGTGTACACAAACATACACCCCAACAAAAAACAGAAAGTTAATAAAAACTAAAATAAACCTCCTAAGGAGAAGCCTTTTTATTTATTTATTACTCTCCAAGATCTTAGTTTAGGGACAATGTTTTCAAAAGTTCATGTTGCTAAATAGTCCCTTTCTCTTGTAATCTCAAACTTTTAATCTGGCTATTTATTATGCTGGCCACAGGGATGCACTGTGCTCCTTTCAAAATCTCTTTGAAAGCATTATCATTTGTCTGATGGAGCATTTGACTTGGAACTTACACTGAGGAAGACTAGCTAAAGAAGACAGTGGTTTTATCCTAGGAAACAGTTGAAACTTAGATACAGGAAGAACTGAACAGAAATCCAAGCTCTAGAAAGTCTCAAAACCTTCAAGTTTAATTTGTAAAACAGAGGTGAACATCTCTACCTCAAAGTGAGTTTATGAGGCTGAGAGAAGTAGTGGATATAAAAACACAAGGAAGTGCCCTGTAGTCTTACAAGAAAATGATTTGGAAAATCTCCTTATTTTTGCTGAGACCAGTAGGATGAAAAATTAACTTTTTACTGCTTCTCATCCTCAGAGAAATGCTGACTTCTGTGACAAAATTCCATTGCAAAATCATGCAAAACATAGTTATCAACTAAAAGGATTTTTGATTCACTTAAAATCAACCATATTTATGATCACTTCAAATATTATAATGTGATCTACTCAAAATTGGTTTACAAGTTCAATTTTTTAGCTTAATGGGAGAAAAATAGGCACATTTAAAAAAAAAAAATCTTAGTCCTGAGCCGGTGTTGGGCTGCAGCACATAGTGCTTGACAGCCTATATAACCTGTTCCAAGGTCCTGTGCTTTTCATCTTCGTAGATTGAACGGGATCAGGGCAGAGGACTTTTTAGAACAAGAGAGTAAACCCTGAGATTTTAGAAATAGTCAAGATTGTGTCCCTAGAATGTTCTCTAAGCCTTGAAAAGAAATACGTTTACAGGGGCATGAGACTGGTCAATATTCAGAGATTCAATAGAAAGCCAGGCTGAATAAGACCTATGATGTGGCACATTTTCTCCTCAAGTCAGGGAAACAGTTTTGACATTTTCTTTTTTCTATAGTATAATGCATTTTCAATATCAAAGAGGAACCCTCTCAGGGTGAAGTCATTTATCACAAGAGTAAGTGTATGAGCTGTCTTGCTTCACGTTATCCTCAGACTGGAACTTTTGATGAACACTAAAATGTGTAATTGTAGCTGAGGTTTGTCTGAAACAGTCTGATGGCAATCTTTTTCTCCTACAGCTTACTGATATACATTCATGAATTTCTATCCAGACCAGAGACATCTTTGAGATTTAGAGGATAGCTTTTTGCTCTATTAAAAAAAAAATATGAGGACAGATGTGACAGAACAGGTTGCTACAGGGAACACCAACAACTCACATCAGAGTGTCTGGGTTCAACCTCCAGCTCCTCTGCTTCCGATAGAGCTTCCTGCTATTACATAAAGGTAGCTCTTGGGTACTTGAGTTTCTGACATCCCACATGGGAGACCCAGGTGGAGTTCCTGCTTCCTGGCTTTGGTCTGGCCCAGCTCCGATTGTGGCAGGCATGTGGAGAGTAAACCAGTGGGTGGAAGATCTAGCTTTCTCTTTATGTCCTCTCTCCCCTCTGTCTCCTCTCTCTTTGTCTTTGTCACTCTACCTTTTAAATCAATAAAAGTAAATTCATTAACTTTTTAAAAAAGTAATTTTTTAGATCACATGGCTTTTAATTGAAAAAATTCAATTTCAGCATATTGGAAATAAAAATAATAATAGGCATATGACTATGTGTGAGACATTCTACCAAATGCTTCATTCAGCTTTATTTAATTTTCACTAGACTCCTGCCAGGTAGATCCTTTTGTTTTCATTCAGTAGGTGATGAAACCAGTAAATCACAATCACAATCCAAGGCAGAGACTGACTAGAGCAAAAAAAAAAAAAAATTATTTCTAAAGTTATCTACATCCTAGTATAAACATTAGAAATGCAATTTGAAGCAGAAACATTTTAAATGAGAAGACTGCCAACTTCAGGAAAAACTGAAAGTCCTGGACGTTTTATGTAGAAGAAACATACGAAAGTTGGAGAGAAGAAAGCAAACTGATTAGCATCCTCAGGACGCAAGCAGTGTCATGCTACTGAGTTCCCTGAGCTGTCTTATTGTTTCAGCTATTTCATATTTCATACCCAGAGCTGAAGGCCTCAATCTAAAATGCCAACAGGCACAGGCCAAAACAAAGAATAGTCTGCCCTTTCTATTCATAGGACAGAGAAAAATGCAGTTAAGCAAGTAAGAAAACTTTTAGATAACAATTGTTCTACTTCAGCCAAATACTCCAAGATCTTTTGGCCCACACTTAACCCTAACCTATAAAGGCTAAGTGGGCTAAATGGAGATCCTAGACCTTAACCTTCACCTGACTGTATTAAGGCATGGAGACCCCACTGATGGGAAAATGTTGGAGAAGACCAAATTGGGAGCTGCAACTTTCATTCCTTCTAATACTAATGGAACTCTCCTGTCCATTGCAGTGGTCCCAGTGGCCAGCATAAATTTTTTTTTTCCCATTTTGAATGATGGGGTGCTTTCCATCCTCTCCCTGTGTTGAGTGGATGCCACCAGGGGCCTAGAGGATAATTAGGAATTTAACAACTGCCAAACAATAACAAGCTCACTCCCTCAACTTTTGTGTAAATAGAAAAATGTAACAAGGCATGCCAACCCTGTTCATCCAGGGAGTTATCAGTAGAGGCCCAGAAATGAACAGAGTTTTAAAGATCCATGGGGCTATCGCATGACATGAAACCCCAACCAAAGAAAACAAAAGCAAGATATTTAAAAAAAAAGGCTGAAAACTTCTCAAATTTAGCAAAACACATAAGCCTATGCATTCAAGAATCAGAAATAAAAGAAGAAGACAAATACACATGATTCTACTCTAAAGCACATCATAATCAAATTTGCAAAAGCCAAAGAAAAAAGTCATGAAAGGAGAGAAAGAAGGAGAGAGAGAACTAACACTGTAGGATAAAAGTAGTTCAAACTGCCGTGATTTTATTATGAAAAAGTGTGCTAAAAGGATGTGACTTTTTAAGTGTTGAATGGAAAGAATTGTCATTGCAGAATCCTATTATCAGGCAAAAGTATCCTTCAGGAGTGAAAGGGAAATGAGCACATTCAGATTAAGAAAAATTAAGAGATTCAGCCAGCGCCGCGGCTCACTAGGCTAATCCTCCGCCTTGCGGCGCCGGCACACCGGGTTCTAGTCCCGGTCGGGGCACCGATCCTGTCCCGGTTGCCCCTCTTCCAGGCCAGCTCTCTGCTGTGGCCAGGGAGTGCAGTGGAGGATGGCCCAAGTGCTTGGGCCCTGCACGCCATGGGAGACCAGGAGAAGCACCTGGCTCCTGCCATCGGATCAGCGCAGGGCGCCGGCTGCAGCGTGCCGGCCGTGGCGGCCATTGGAGGGTGAACCAACAGCAAAGGAAGACCTTTCTCTCTTTCTCTCTCTCTCTCACTGTCCACTCTGCCTGTCAAAAATAAAAAAATAAATAAATAAAAAATAAAAATAAAAAAAAGAAAAATTAAGAGATTCTATCAAGAGTAAACCAATGGCTAAAGGAAATTCTCCAAACAGAAATGAAATTATTATAAAATAATTATTGCAACACAAGAAATAAAGAATAACAAAGGAATAAAAGCATGGTTAAATATGAGACATTTTAATTTCTCCTTAAAATATGAGATTCTAAAATTATTATTGATATTTGAAACAAAAATTATAACATTTGTATGTTTTTGTTCTAAATGTGTATATCAGGGTTCTTCAAAAATTCAATAGAAAATGATTATTATGAAACAATGCATGGATTTCAAATTTGTTTTTCACCAGAATATACCTACTTTATTTAAAGATTGATTTATTTGAAAGGCAGAATTATAGTGAGGCAGAGGCAGAAAGAGAGAGAGGTCTTCCATCTGCTGGTTCACTCCCCAGGTGGCTACAATAGCTGGAGTTAGGCCAAGCTGAAGCCAGGAACCGGGTGCTTCTTCCAGGTCTCCCATATGGGTTCTGGGGCCCAAGGACTTGGGCCATCTTCTACTGTTTTCCCCAGCCATAGCAGTGAACTGGATTGTAAGTGGAGCAGCCGGGATACAAACCAGCACCCATATAGGATGCTGACACTGAAGGCAGCAGCTTTACCTGCTTCGCCACAACTCAAGCACCTAGACTTACGTTTTAATTTAATTTTTCCATGGATTTTTTGAAGAAACTACCCTTATATAGAAAATATTTAAGGGATGAAAAGGTGGTAACTCTTTTAATACTTTGCTTGAGCTTGTAAAGTAATGATACTAGTGGACTATGATGAGTTATAAATTTTTAATATAAGACCTAGAACAAAGGTTAAAAAACATATAAAGTGATATACTCAGGATGAATATAAATAAAACAAAATGGATTTCTAAAGATTTTTGAAGTAAGCTGTAAGTCAGCAGGGAAAAGAAAAAAGAGAAACTAAGAGTACTCACAACAAATCATAAAATGTCAGACTTAAGTCTGATAAAGCAATAATTATATTAAAAGCACATAACTGAAATACAACAATTACAGAGAGAGATTGGCAGATTGTATTGAAAATCATGATTCAACCATATCTGCATATGAGAAACTCACTTCATGGTAACAATAAAGTTGAATACAATAATGGAAAAAAGAAATAACAGGTAAGCATTAATCCTAAAAAGAAGGGAGTGGCTATGTCAATATCTGATAAAGTAGGCTTCAGAGTAAAGACAATTATCAGACACAGATTAGGACAATTTATAATGACTGATAAATGTGTCAGTTCACTAAAAAAACATTAATTCTAAACATGTCTGTACCATACAACAGAGCTGTGAAGCAAAAACTTACAAAACAGAAAAGAAAATTAAAAAATACACAATTTTAGTTGGAGACTTCAACACCTTCTTCCAAATAATTCATAATAAGAGAGAAAAGATAAAGAACTCAACAGCACCAACAGCCTATAGGATCTTATCAATATTTATAAAACTCTCTATCAGTAGAGCAAAATACTCATTATTTTCAAGAATCCATGGAATATACACTACAATAGTGAGCAATAGAACATAGTTCTAGAAACTAAAAAGAAATAAAATTGGTTAGCACATGTCCTCTGAAATAATTAGAATCAGTAGCAGAAAGGTAACAGGAAAATCTTAAGACACTTGGTAAATAACCCACAGAAATCCCAAGGAAAACTATTGAACTGAATGAAAATTTTATACAACTTATCAAAACACTACAACAATGCGGTTCATAAAATTTATAGCATGAAATATATGCATATAGAAAGAGGAAAAGTCTTAAATAAATAACCTAAATTCCCAGCTCAAGAACCTAGAAAAACATAACCACAGTCCTATACAGTATCTTCTGAAGAATAGGAGAAAAGGAAATATTTTCCAATTAATTTTATAAAGCTTTTATTACTCAGACAACCAAACCGGAAAAATACAGTACAAAAAAAAGGAAGAAAGGAAGGAAGAAAAGAAGGAATAAAGAAGGAGAGAGAGAAAGAAGGGAAAGAAGGAAGGAAGGAAAAGAAAAATAAAGCAACAACATTATTCAGGGTTCTCCAAAGAAACAGAACCAGTGCAATGTATATGTGTCATTGGGTGTATGTAATAGAAATTGGCTCCCATGATTATAGAAGCAGAGGATTCATGTAGGATACCATCTACAAGCTGGAAAACTAGGAAAGCCAATGATATAAGTTAGTCTGAACTGAAAGGCCTGAGAACCAAAAGAACTAACGTAATAATGTATCAATGTAGGAGAATATAGATGTCCCAGCTCAAATTGAAGAGTAAATTCCCCACCTTCTGCTTTTGTTATGATTATTTAGGAGAGAGCTTTGTGGGGCAGGGATTCCCACATGCCTTATCAGAAAGCCAGGTTAGTCCCAGATCCCCCACTTCCAATCTGACTTCTTGCTGATATACCTAGGAAGGCAGGCAGTCAATGATGGCTCAAATACTTGGGTTTCTGGAACCCATATGAGAGAACAGATGGAATTCTAACATTGGCCTGGTGCAATCCTGGCCATTGCTGCTTTTGGGAAGTGAACCACTGGATGAAGGTCTCCTTCTCTCTGTCACTATGCCTTTCAAATAAGTACAAAATAAAAATAAAAGTATTTTAAAATGTATTTATTTATTTGACATAGCTAGAGAGAATACCCCCCATTTGCTGATTCGCCACCGAATATCTGTAATGGCAGAGACCAGGCTCTGATGGTGCAGGGGATGAAGCTAGGAGTCAGAAATGTAATCTCAGTCTCCCAAATGGGTAGTAAGAACATAACCACTTGAGCATCATTGCTGTCCGACAGGGTCTGCATTGGCCTGAGTCAGAAGTCAGAACTGAGAATCAAATACAGGCACTCTGATATGGGATGCAGGTATCATAAGCACTGGACTGAACCCCTTCTCTTTAATCTGTCTCTTTATTCCATTTAGGCTATCATGGTATTGGATGATGCCCATCCACATTAAGAGAGCCATCTACTTCACTCACTTCACTTATATAATGCTAATCTCTCTGGTAATACTAATACCCTCACAGAAACATTAGACTTGTTTTACCAGCTACCTAAGCATCTTTAGCCAAGTCAAATTGATGTGTAAAATTAACTAATACAACTGTAAACCAATATTCCTCATGAATGTATATGCAAAAATACTTAACAAAATATTAGCAAAGAATTCAGAAATGTACAGAAAGGATTTTATACCATGATCAATGGTAAAAGACTGGTTCAATGTTTAGAAATCAAACATGGACTACCACATTACATGCTAAAGAGTAAATATACAAACAAATAAGTCAAAAAGGATTTGAAAAAATTAACAAACACCAATCCATTATTTAAAAAGCTATCAGGAAGATAAAATATGGGTGACTTTTTAATTGATAAACAGAGTACTTAAGTGTGAAAAACCAGGTAAGCCTTTTTCCTAAGACCAGAAGTAGAATAAGGACATTCACTCACTATTCTTTTTTTTTTTTTTTGAGAGAATGATTTTTTTTTATATCTTTTTTTTAAATTTTTTTTTAACTTTTATTTAATGAATATAAATTTCCAGTGTACAGCTTATGGATTACAATGGCTTCCCCCTCCCATAACTTCCCTCCCACCCGCAACCCTCCCCTCTCCCGCTCCCTCTCCCCTTCCATTTGCATCAAGATTCATTTTCAATTCTCTTTATATACAGAAGATCAATTTAGTATAAAGATTTCAACAGTTTGCACCCACATAGAAACACAAAGTGAAACATACTGTTTGAGTACTAGTTATAGCATTAAATCACAATGTACAGCACATTAAGGACAGAGATCCCACATGAGGAGCAAGTGCACAGTGGCTCCTGTTGTTGACCCAACAAATTGACACTCTAGTTTATGGCGCCAGTAACCATCCTAGGCTGTCGTCATGAGTTGCCAAGGCTATGGAAGCCTTCCAAGTTTGCCGACTCTGATCATATTTAGACAAGGTCACTATTCTTAATCAACATAATCATGGAAGTTCTAGTCCATGCAGTAAATACAGAAAAGGAAATAAAAAACACAAGGTTGTAGAAAAATAAATTTTTAAAAATTGCAAGTTTCTTGCTTGTTTACATAGAACACTCAATAACTCTACTAAAAACTTCTTAAAAAATAATAAATGTGTTCATCAAGGTCATAGAATAACAGGGGCTGGCCGGTGCCGCGGCTTACTAGGCTAATCCTCCGCCTTGCGGCGCTGGCACACCAGGTTCTAGTCCCGGTCGGGGCACCGGATTCTGTCCCAGTTGCCCCTCTTCCAGGCCAGCTCTCTGCTGTGGCCAGGGAGTGCAGTGGAGGATGGCCCAAGTGCTTGGGCCCTGCACCCAATGGGAGACCAGGAGAAGCACCTGGCTCCTGCCATCGGATCAGCGCGGTGCACCGGCCACAGCATGCCAACCACAGCAGCCATTGGAGGGTGAACCAACGGCAAAAGAAGACCTTTCTCTCTGTCTCTTACTGTCTACTCTGCCTGTCAAAAAAAAAAAAAAAGAATAACAGGAGCTGTCGCCGTGGCTCACTTGGCTAATCTTCTACCTGTGGCTCTGGCATCCCATATAGGCGCCAGGTTCTTGTCCCTTCTGCTCCTCTTCCAGTCCAGCTCTTTTCTGTGGCCTGGGAAGGCAGTGGAGGATGGCCCAAGTGCTTGGGCGCCGACACTTACGTGGGAGACCAGGAGGAAGCACCTGGCTCCTGGCTTTGGATCAGTGCAGTATGCCATACAGAAGAGATAAGTCTAAGAAATGATGCTGGAGAAAATGTTTGATCATTCAAAAGGGTATAAATGAATGTCAATCTAATCTCAGACCCTATAAAAAATATAGCACAACATGCATCACAGACTTAAAAAATAAAATGTAAAGTTGTAAATCTTTTTGAGACGCATAAGAGAAAATCAGGATATAGAGTGAATCTATAAATCTTTTTGAGAAGCATGAGAGAAAATCAGGATATAGAGTAAATCTAGTTATTCTGATGACACCAGAAGCATGGTGCATAAAGAGAAACATTGGTAAACTGGGCTTCATAAAAACCTCGAACTTTTGCTCTGCAAAGACTCTTTAACCCAGATGAAAAGAAACACACAGAATGGGATAAAATATTAAAACATAATTTTTCATTAAGGAAATTCATCTTTTTTGTTTGTTTTTTGAATATTTTATTTATTTATTTGAGAGGTAGAATTCCAGACAGAGAGGGAGAGAAAAAGAGAAAGGTCTTTCATCCACTGGCTCACTCCCCAAGTGGCCGCAATGGCCAGAGCTGAGCCAATCTGAAAAGAGGAGCCAGAAGCTTCCTTCAGGCCTCCCACGTGGGTGCAGGGACCCAAGCACTTGAGTCACTTCTTTCCGAGGCCATAAGCAGAGAGCTAAATCAAAAGAGGAGCAGCCGGAACACAACGCCATGCTCATATGGGATGCCAACACTGCAGGTGGAAGCTTAGCTTACTACTCCATAGGACTGGCCCCAGGAAATTCAGCTTAACACCACAATGAGATATCACTATGTACCTATCAGAATGGCTGAAATAAAAAATGATGATAACATCAACTGTTCTGATACATTGAGAATACAAAACGGTATATTCATTCTGGGAAAGATTGCCAGGTTGTTAACTAAATTTCAAATTGTCATGCAACACAACAATTAAACTCTGGGGCATTTATCCAGAGATATGAAGACTTATGTTCACATAAAACCCATATATGATTAACGTATCTTAGCTTTTTGCTGTGTGATAACCCACAACTGGGAACAAGTCCGACTTCCTTCAGTTGATGAATAAGCTATATATGATACATACTTGCCATGGAATACTACTCATCAGTAAACTCCTAGATCCATGCAATAATCCAAGAATTATCCTGAGTGAAAAAAAAGTCAATCCAAAAATATTACTAGTTGTTAGATTCTTGAAAATAAAATTATAATAGAGCACAAATTAGTGGTTGATTTGAGATGTTAAAGGATGACACAAGGACCCGTGGATTGATGGTAGTGCTCTATGTCCTGATTGTGTCAATGTTAATATACTGGTTGTGATATTGTTCTGTAGACTTGCAAGATATTACCATTTGGTGAAAAAGAGTAAATGGTACAAAAGTCCTCTCTATTATTTGGTACAACTGCTCATGTACCTTCAATTATTTAAAAAAAATAAAAGCATTTAAGATGACCTGAAGTAAGGAGTTGTGGAGAGAGTACTAACTTTATTAAGTTATCACCTATCAATACTGGTTAATTGATTTTGAATTATGGGTCAAATTGATATGATATTAAAAATAGGGAAGACCATGTGTAAGGTATATGGGAAATCTTTAAAGCTCTCATGTGGTAAAAATTTTACTAAATATTTAAATATATACATAAATAAAATAAGAAAACATGCAGACATAGACATTTAATTTTATACCATTTTCAGAATGTCAATATGATCATTGTTTTAAGTGAACACACATATTTAGAATAATGGAAAACAAGCTACATTTGCTAAAACTGAAAAAGGGGCCAAAGATGATAATGAAAAATGCTGTGCCAATGTGTACAACTTGACATCATGCAGTATTTATATTTTACAGAGAATGTGTGTGTGTGTGTGTGTGTATATATATAAGCAACATGAATATATATAAACAGCATGTATATGTGGCTATGCTATTAAAAGATTATATGAAAGGGTGATGATAATCAGGGCCTCAAGTACCTCTCATAACCCAGGATTCATTTTTTTCTCCCTCTTGAGATTCCTAAATATACCAAATCACAAGACTCAAAGAAGATATACAATTAGTGTTTGTTGAGTGAAAAATTGAACTTATTCAGCATATCACAACTATTGGATGAATGAGTGAAAGCAGCCAGCTTTGCACCTTCATTCTAAGAATGGAGCTCATCTCACTAGACTTTAATTGCTGGTGGACTGAAAAGCAGAGCCTGTTTTTTTTTGTTTGTTTGTTTTGTTTTAACCTTATTTTCCCTATCATCCTTTTCACATGTCTCATCTAGAGTATGTGCTCACTGAGTGTAAGTTAAGGAGAATGAGAACTTCTCTATCTGTAGGGTACCTCTCTTTCCTCTTGTGGTCTCACCACCTCATAGATGAGTTTGTAAAACTTGGCAATTTCCATTCACAGCTTTGAATGATTTAGAATTCTGTTTTGCATTTCAGTTTTGTCTGAACCCATATGGCAAAGTCAAAACTCCAAACAAATCTGATAAATTCCATCTTGTGCTAGCCATTCCCTGTGGCTTGGTACAGCACTGAAAGCTCTTGCATTACTTAATTTCTTCCTGTTCCACGGCCATCTGTATCTGCATCTTTAGACTTGGATAGGTCTCACAATTGTGTGAAACACAGCATGAAAGAGGTCCAGTACGTTCATTTGTTAGGAGTGGATATTTTAAGAGATAAAGAGAGTAAATAAACCAACCTGAAAATGCAGAATTTTCAGTATGGGAGTAGATCCCTACCTTGGCAGAGGTGTGCTCACATAACTCTTGGAGTTAGAGAGCTCATGTTTAAGATTCATATGTTATTACTTCCTTCCATAAATATTTGCCATGTAATTAATATTTATTGAGTTCTGAGGAAAAACATCTATTTTCATATTAAGTTTTCCAAGCAGCCCTTTAAACTAAACATTAATTTAGCTCCATGTAATTTTTCAGCTTATATCTGTTATCTATCAAAATGATGGATGCTCAAAACTTAGTTATTGTTTTCTACAAATGCAGGTCGCAGTTATGAAGATGCAGGCAAAGCATGTAGGTACTTTTCAGTATGGATTTTATGTTTGAACAGTATCTTGACGATTGGGTGTGTTTAGAACAAAGATGATAAAACGAATATTTTGTTTTCAAAGATGACTCAGTATAAAAATTCTAAAGGGACTTGTAATTGAGTGATTCACTCAGACAACAACATGGCCAAATGCACAGTTGGAGAACAATGTGAAAAGTTGTCTTGTGAACAGGAAAGTAATGTTCTGCCTAATTTTGGATGGCCTTGAGTGCTAGATAAGATATTCTGGACCTTGTTCTCTAGGTGATGGGAATGCAAATATTGAGTTCTGCGAGTTTCTGACAACAGTGTGAATGTTGTATAAAAGAGGAATCAGAGAGAGGGACACCAAGTAGGTCTTCTCAGACTAATTGGTTGAGAATGAACAAGAGCTTTGAGCTCATTAATATGCTTTGCTCTCTATTAGACTTTATGTCCTGTGGCTCATTAATTCCCTGTTGATATAGCCTCAGGCTGTGTTTCTTCCTCCCTGAGTTCATGGGGTAAAGATTTTCCTCTCTCTCTTAAAACTATATCAATGTCTAGCCTCATTGGAATGTGCAGCATTTGCTGATTTCTTTGGTGAGCACCTGTGACCCATGAGAAAGTTCAATTTCAAATGTTAACTTAAAAGCTGGAGGAAAATAATTAAATGTGATCAGATCTGGCTTAGAAATTCAGTACATCTATTTCTGAGAATACCCACAACCAAGGCACAGTGTTTTTGCTGCATCATTGATCTGATTTCACTGTGGATGTAAAGTGTGACCTTGTTGGTAGTTATTTTTATTATTCAACATGTTTGATGGGAAGAAATGGAATTGACTAAGGAAGAACATAGGTTCATTTCTCAATACATTGAAAATATTTACATAATGTGTGTTTTTCTTCTATGTATGTCATGTAAAATGAAAGTAAAATCTAAAATAAGTGAATAAAGAAATCAGACAAATGGAAAATGAGACTTAGAAGAAGATAATAAGAATGAGATACTAATATGCATAGTGGTCACCCTGAAAATCAATCTCCTTTTAAGCTATAAGCCATAAGTTGGATTCCAAACTATTTTAACAAACATAAAGTCTGCGTGCCTTTTCAATGCCCACTGAGGGAAGAAAAGTAAATAAAAAAATCAAACACCTGTGGGCTGGTTTTTGGGTGCAGCAGCCCAAATCACCATAGAGAAGCCCATACCCCTTATTGGAATGCCTAGTTCAAATTCTGACTACTCCGCTTCAGATACAACTTCCTGTTAATGTGTGTACTGGGAGGCAGCAGATGATGGTTCAAATACTTGAGTCCTTGTCACCCACATGAGAGATTCAGATGGGATTTCTTATTCCTACCTGCTGGTTTCAACCTGCCTCAGCCCTGGCTGTTGAGGGCACTTGAGGAGTGAATAAGGAGATGGATCTCTCCCTCTTTCTCTCTCTGGCTTTCAAATAAAATGAAAATAAATAAATAAAAAATTAAAGTAGAGAAAAGGTGCCACTTTAAACAAAAATCCATATTCAGTAGGACACTATTTGTGTTTCAGTGGCTCCAGTCTCCAATAGTACCCAGGAGAGTATTATGAATTGTCTTGAAATCGTTCTTCAAAACTATCCTTGCAGTACAGCTTACAGTTAAATGATTTTTGTTCTCAATTTTACCTAGTAGTAGAGGTTGAAGCACATTTAACTTAACATGAATGTTATGATGTTGCATACTAGAACACAATTAGGCTATTCAAATGTATAGTTTTGTATTCTTTTAATATAGCCCCAAAATATATTTTTTAAAAAGATTTTATTTATTTAAGAGGCAGAGTTACAGACTAGGGAGAGACAGAGAAAGACCTTCCATCTGCTGGTGCAGTCCCCAAATGTATGCAATGGCCAGAGCTGGGTTGATCCAAAACCAGGAGCCAAGAGGTTCTTCCTGGTCTCCCAAGTGGGTCCAGGGGCCCAAGCCCTTGCACCATTTTCCACTGCCATCCCAGGCCATTAGCAGAGAGCTAGATTGGAAGAGGAGCAGCTGGGATACTAATCAGTGCCCATATGGAATGCCAGTGCTGTAGGCAGAGGCTTAGCCTACTATGCCATAGTGCCGGCCCCCACAAATAGATTTTACAGCAGGTAGTCTGAACATTAGATGGTGTTGATCTCCAGAGAAACTGACCAAGTACAAGATTGGGGTATGTTTGGGGCTGGAACTGTCTACCATGGACCAAGTTTCTTTGAGGGGTAAAGTAAACTGCATTCAAAACATTCAGTTAAGGAAGCAAATAAACTAATTTTTTATACAATGATAATAAATATGGCTGTTTAATGTATAAAGACTTTACTAAAATTATTGGTTTAGTTTTGAGAATCATTACATAATTTAATTTTGACTTATTGATTACAGTTCTTTGATTTGTTATAGAATATGAGACAATGAAAGATCTAGACCCTGGACATTCTGACTGCTGGCTAAGTGGCTGATGGGTAAAGAGGACAGAACACTTTGAAACAAACTTTTGCTTCCTAGCTTTGAAAGTGACTGTTCGAATTTACAAAACCTGTAAATTGGATCCCATCCAACAGTAGGTTAAAAAAAAAAGAGAGAGAGAGAGAGCGAATTTTATTTCTTGCATTTTCTCTTGAGCATTTTCAACATCTTTGCTGTGGAAACTCACAAAGTTATTTACCACAGGTGTGTCGGTAATTATGATATATTATAAACATTTACTTTGTATAATGGTCCTCAATGTCTTCCACCTGTGACCTGGTACTTGAATACCAAGCAGTCATGCAAAGCAGGTAGAAATAAAAGCTGCCAACTTATGATAAAATTATTTTTCCTCTTTCTCAGATGTGCTATTCTCCTAGGGCATTAATGTTTATCCAGGATTTTTTCTCTCAGTTTTCTAATTTGTTCCACATAAATGCACCCATTTAACCTTAAAATACTAACAATTTTAAACAGAAACCTTTCTAAATGACACGCATGCTTCATTGTCCTCTCAAACCAAGTTAAGATAAATTTACATTTATTTTCTAAATGACCCTGACTTATTGTATCAATAATTAGACTGTGATGAAATGAGTCCCATCATTGAGTGTTAATGATGCAAAAGCAGATTTTTGCTTGTGCTTAGCGTTCACATATGTCTTTGTCTTATGAGCTCTTGACTTTATTTTATAATGATAATGATTATTTTATATGTTACAAATCTAGTTGCTTTCCTGTGATTTTGCTTACTGATATCAATGTTCCTTTACATGGTATCATTCCCCTTTGTAATGGGTATCACTTTTCACAATAGAAACAGCGTTAGTGACATTCACCTTCCATAGCCCTTGTCCCTTGCCTAGTATGTTTCAGTAACTATGAGAAACTTTATACCTAGGGCTTCATATTCATTCACAATTGCTTATGAGGTAGCTATTATTAACTCAGGTGAGTATAGCAATCAGAAAACTTCAAGGGAGCTAATAATATGATTTTCACACAAATATACATCACTTGAAGTAGAATGAAATATTCTTTGGAAGGAAATCTATGAGAGACCTGTCATCCAAGCAAATGAATTAAAATGAGTATTTCTAAACAGAGGAACTCAGTTGCACACAGAGAATTCCCTAGAGAAAAGAAATTTCCAACTCAAGAAAAATAATTGGAATTTATTTTTCTTTTGGGGATTTTTCATTATCTTAATTTCTTTCTACTTAGGCTAACTGTTACTGAAATTCCACCAAAGTGATAAAAGAAGGTCATGGATGTGGTGAACAAGAAAAATGAAGGGACCAAAATGTGATGACAACACTGTTCTAGATGCTGAAGATGGTATTAAAAGGATTCAGAGATCAGTAAAGGGGGTTGATGACAAAGAAGGTTAGCTATTGGCATGTTATTTCTAAGATGCCACAAATGCATCTAAAAGATGCCACTCAATAGGCACCTGCCGATACTGTTCTCAGAATCCTAGGTGTGGGGTTAGCCACGGGAAGAGAGGAGACAAGGATTCAGGCTAATGCCGGATCCACAGAAGCCAAGGATTGGGTCAGGGGTTGGAGTGGGTGAGTTGGTGTCCACATTGACAAATTATTCTTTAACATAACAAAAAGTATAAACATAATTTTAGATATTCTTCTATATTGGGTGAGCTCTAATATGGTACCAGCATACTAGTTTGGTTGGAAATTTTGGCCTCTTTTGAAATGTGTAGTCTTCTTGAGACTATTGAAGACTATAAGACTCTTTGAGAACAATCCATTGAATCTAGCCTGTGTTGCCCCTAAATCCTTAGGTATTTCACTAGATGTTTATCTTTTACTCTTTTTGTGCTTTTGCATACTTTGTAAATGCCCCCAGGGGCCTCTGTTTAAATGCGCCCTTTGACTTCTGTCCACAATATTTCTGACTTATTTCTCACCTTGCCCAGGTTGTTGCACTATCCCCACATATACAAGAATCTCTTGTAGTTAAAAAGGTCCCCTTTGTCTATCTATCCCATGCCATCCATATAGACAAGTTTCTACAGGACTCAGGTATAGACTCAGGCCAGCTTGCTTGCTTGTTTGCTTTCTTTCTTTCTTTCTTTTTAAAATTTATTTATTTGAAAGTCAGAGTTACACAGAGAAGGTCTTCCATCCGCTGGTTCACTCCCCAACTGGCCACAACAACTGGAGCTGTGCCGATTGGAAGCCAGGAGCCAGGAGCTTCCTCCAGGTCTCCCATGTGGGTGCAGGGGCCATGGCAGAGAGCTGGATCGAAGTGAAGCAGCCGAGTCTTGAACTGGTGTCCATATGGGATGCCAGCACTGCGCGGTGGCTTTACCTGCTAGGCTATAGCACCGGCTTCAGAGGGGCCAGCTTTCTAGGGAATATATACAAGCAATCCGAAAGCCTCTAGTCTTTATTTTATTAATCAAGCATTTAAGCTTAAGTGTCTAAAGGAGATGTCTTTTGTTGTTTTATTTTATGCTTTTATGAATAAGCTAAGCTATTCTTCCATTTTACAGCTGGGAACACTTAGAAAATCTGTTACTGAAAAATTACATCCTTACCTTGTTCAGTAGTCAGTAACTGAAATGCTGAAGGGAAAGGTATCTTCAGGAAAAGGAAATATTTGCATCAAAATATATAATATGCCCACAGTGGAAAATTCCCACTTCTCACTCTCCCTCCTCCTCCCTAGCTGACTGGTTTTGTTTTGTTGTTGTTTTATAAGCTGTCACAGCACTGGATGCAGATTGAAGCTCCAGGCAATTGCAATTAAATCAGGAAAAAGATATGCATTCACCAAGGTTAACACAACTTGCAGCTTAATCAGGGTGAAACAAACACATTCAAGGGCCTCAAAATAAATACAACCATTTCAATCACATTTTTTTTTACTTCCCTTCTCCCTATACCCTCAATAACCTGGATGGTATGCACAATCTAAAGTGTTTCCAAATTAATATCTGTCATGAAAATTTTCAAACTACAGAAGTAGCATGCCATTTCAGTTTATGGGCCACTGATCTCAGAACAAGTCATGTTAGTATTAAAGGAAAATTTTAGCATAACAGAAACTTTATATAAATTATAGACATATGTTTGAATTTAATGTTTATTTAATTAACTGAAAAATGGTTAGAATGATCTCAGTTGTCTTAATTTGTATTTGAATTCATGCATTCTTTCAAATATAGTTTGAAATTATAACTTTTAGTAAATGCCATTTGGTACTTTCTCTATAGACCAACCAGTATCACATATAAATAGATGTACATATAAGAAATACATTGAAGGTGGTTATTCAAGTATAGTAAGCCACATAAACTTTCAGTTATTTTGAGATGGCATTATGTTTATCATCATCTCTTATCATTAATATTTAAATGGCCTCCTATTTTATTTGGGTGCTTTCCATCTCTATAGAGAACTCCCCATATTATCACCAGATTTATTATTATTCTTAAAAAAAGTAAATATTATTTTTCTCAAGCATGTTCTTTGGCTCTATTTCCTGCAGAATAAATTCTGATCTATTTAACTTAATTACTAACATCACCCATGTTCTTGTTTCTCCTGTTTAAATCACTTTAGGGCTCTACTCCAACAAAAACTGTGTTATGTGGTCCTAATCATATCATCTTTGACCAAGCTTCTGAGTTTTTTTGGTGCTACTCCTATAGGTTGTGACGGTATTTTCACTGCCTCCATTAAGATCTTTCTCCAAGACTGAAGTCAGATCCATACACTCTGTGATGCCCTCTCTGACACTCCCAGTTAGATTCACTCTGTCCTTCACAGTACAGCACTATCTGGCTCATGCTTTTTGAAATAGCATGTATTTCTTTGCCTCAGTTTAGTCATTTGTTTATCCATCTGTTGATTCTCAAGATAAATGAACATATCATATTTGTTTCTATGTTCCGTATACATGTCTTCTATACTACTATTAGTACCTGGTAGATTTACATTTATTAATTTATAGTTTAATTTATGTATTTATTCATATGTTTATTCAATGAATTATTCAACATCTCCCACACATAAATCCTGAGTTCTTGTATGATGATCGGGTTATAATGAAGACTCAGTAAATTAACAGGTGGCAGTACCTGTGCTGCCTCCATTGACATCCTAGCCCCAAAGATAAGCTTTAGTAAGAAGTTGAATTGAAGTGTGCAAAGAAAGTTATGCATTATTAGAACATTAAGAAAAAGGAGAATGGTGTGGCTTAGGGTCATAATAGCTCTCCATGAAAAATGGTCTCTAATTTAAAGCTTGTTTTATTAGGAAGAGTTCACCAGTCCAAGAAGTAAAATGAGGCAGAATGTGGTATTTAAGTAAGCTATCTACTATGAAGAAGAAAGAGAATTCAGAAACCTGGAAAGAGATGTTGTTTATAACTATTTCCTGGAAGAGAAAGGAGAAAAAGATTAAAGATAAAGGTAGAAAGAGAATAGAATAAAACTTTTATGGACTAAGTACTCAAGAGAAGGTAGGAAAACTATTGAATTTCAGAATCCCAAGCACTATGGAGAAAAATAAGGGGACTTAAAATATTTTATTATATCATTACTTCTCCAACAGAAAACATTAGGAAGCTACTAAATGATAGTCAAGTTGTAAGTAGGGAAAGTAGAAAGTTCTTTCTATACCTATTTTAAAAGACCAAATATAGTATTACCAAGCAATAATGATTGTGTGCTTAATTGGCTATCTTTAAGAAACTCTAATAAGTCTATCCATATATAATTCCCATTATAACTATAAAACTGAGAACCTAATTGGTATCTAATAAATAATTGATTGTAAACATGTAAAATTTTTCATACCTTCCCAGATGTGTAGAAATTGTCACACTGTCCACATATTATAAAGTCATATGACAGCTTCCACTTTTATTACTCACATCTCTTTGTTATGTATTTTTGTTTTATCAGCTTCAAGCTTATATATATACCATAAAATCAGCCCTAGAGGCATTGTTAGGCCATAAGCAGCTCTCTGTTTCAGACATTGTTTATCTGCTCTCCTATAATAATACTTATTGGTGTCTGTCACTTTCAGAAATTTCTTTATACTTTTTTTCTTTTTGTAAATTTTCAATTGTTTATATTTTATGTCAATTATTTGAGAGGGGGAGAGAGAGAAACGGAAAGAGAAGGAGGGAGAGAGAAAGAGTTGCAAGCCAGGATCTCAATCCAGGCCCCCTCTGAGGGTGGCAGAGACCCCATGACTTGAGCCATAACCTTCTGCCTTACAGGATGCACATTAGAAGAAAGCTGGAATGAGGAGTGGAGCCACGGTCTCTAACCCAGGCACTCCGATATGGGATGTAGCCATCCCAAGGACCATTGTAGCAACTTTCCCAAAACACCTGCCACTCATTTCTAGACTTGCTAATTTACACATAATAATTGTACCTGTTTATAGAATACAGCATAATAATTCAAAATATGTGTAAAATAGCGTTTCTCTTCAAGCATAATTTCTTTATATTGGGAATCTCCAATTTTCTCTCAACCAATTCTTTATAAAATGTCTAATAAATTGTAAACTATAGTCCTCTTACGTTCTTTGGAACACTAAAAATTCCTTTGGACCATAGTTTGGTTTCTGCCATTTGATTTCCATCATCTTTCCCTCCTCCTCCTTTTGTGACCATTTTTAGAGTCAAAAATCACATTTTTTTAGCTTTCCTTCCCCTGCTATCATTCACATATAATTTCTTCTAAGAATTGCTTTCAAGTTAGAACCCATCACTACCAAATGTTATGTTTTGTTCCTTTCCCAATGCATTTTTATATGTTTTTATTTTCTTCCTACTATTTAAATTTTTAATTTTTATTTAGGAAAAGTCAGAAAGATCAGTCACTTCATCGTCCTCTTCCACTCTTAAATCCCCTCTGTGGTAAAGCCCACTAGTGGTCATTTTGTCCTGTTTAAATAAATTACTGGACAGATTCTTCCCAATCTTCCATTAATTTTGTATAGGACTGATTGTTATAATACTCATTATTTTAATGAACCAAATGAAGTTTTTGTCTTTTAACTTTCATAATTTTATTCTTCATTATGCTTTCTGGAAACATTAAGAAAAAATGAAATGAAGTGACTCCCTTTCATGTTTCATAGAATTCCAGTACTTTAAGACAATCCTTTTAAGTTTTACCTTCCAAATGTTACACAGACAATAGCTACAGTTGCTGGATCCCTTGAGATTTACATATGCTTAGGTCTACTCCTATCTTCTGTTCCATGAAAGTCTAAATGAACCACATTCTCAGGGCGTACATTCTCAGGGCGTACCTCTGTTTTGGGCCTTGTTCATCCACTTACATTCTTATTCAAAGATGAGAACTGACTAGTCAAGACAGAGATATTGGCACCTTCAATTTCTTGATTCCATGTTACCCAAAAGATTTGCTAAAAATTGAGAATACAGTGGTGTGTAGGAATGGTTTATTTCCCAGCAATATAAATATGTATATACTTCAAAGAGACACTTAGCATTCCAGCTCTTGTGTTGCCTTTTAGCTAACCCAAGATATTTTTCACTGATTAATTTTCCATGTCCTTCCCAGTCTCCTTTTTGCATCTCTCTCTCTCCCTTTCTGTCCCTCTCCCTCTCTCTCTCTCCCCTTCTGTTTTCTTTTTCCTTCTTCCTTCTATTTCTCTCTCCTCTTTTCCCTCTTCTTCTCACTCCATCTTCCCCCATCTCTCTATTATCTAACAATAAGCTCTAATTTACAGGATATGAGCCTTAGATAAATTAAATGACTTGTGTAAGGTCACCTGGCTAGTAAGTTATGGAACCAGGATTCACATCATGGTCTGTCGGTTGGTTTAGAAAATGCTTTATAACTCTTCATATGTCATAGCTGAAGATAATTAGGCTCTTCTCTGCACAGCAAATGTGTTCCATTTTATTGGTACATGGTATAGTATTAGCAAACACTCATGACACATATTGCCAGGTATTTTATTAAATATTTATTTTCACATAACCCCAAGAGGAGCATATTTTATTATTTCAGTTTTAAAAATGAAGAAGAAATGCACATAAAGATTAAAAACATTTTCTTAATATGATTTACTTGAAAGAGTTTACAGAGAGAGGGAGAGTCAGAGAGAATGATTTTCCATCTGCTGGTTCACTCCCCAGATAGTGCAAGCCAGCACTGGGCCAGGTGAAGGCCAGGAGCCTGGAGCTTCATCTGAGTCTCCCATGTGGGTGTCAGGGGCCCAAGCACTTGGGCCACCTTCTGCTGCTTTTCCCAGGTAAATAGCAGGGAGCTGGATCAGAAGTGGAACAGCCAGGACTCAAGCTGGCACTCGTGTAGGATGCCAGTGTCACAGGCGATGACTTTACCTGCTACACCACAACACCACCCCCAAGATTACATACCTTCTAAGTTCCCTAAATAGTGCTCTTAACCACTGTGCTGGATTATGAGATTGAACCAAACTTTCTGGGTATTTTTTTGACTAAATTATTTAGAATAGGCCTACTGCTATACTTGGTAAGATGCATTAGCGTCTTTGGCACATATCCTAGAGACCAAGAAAGACAGATGATGAAAACTAAGTCCTTTGTCATCAAATTTAAAACCCAGTAAATGATACATATATACAAACAAATGCATTCATTTAAGTTAAATATGTGGACATATCTCATTAGGTACTGTGAGAGCTTATTTGCATGGCGTTTTGTGGACAGTCATGGATAAGAATAAATTGTGTTAACTTGTAGAATCTAGTTAAACATCTATCAAAAAAAAAAGTTGAATTCAGTCTTCAAAGGAAATATGTGAGTGTGGTCACTTGATACAACTGTTAATGTCGTCTCCTAGCTTGGACCACCTACATGCTATATGGGAATGCCTAATTTGAGTCCCAGCTTAACTTCTTCTTCTCCTTCTCCTTCTCCTTCTCCTTCTCCTTCTCCTTCTCCTTCTCCTTCTCCTTCTCCTTCTCCTTCTCCTTCTCCTTCTCCTTCTCCTTCTCCTTCTCCTTCTCCTTCTCCTTCTCCTCCTCCTCCTCCTCCTCCTCCTCCTCCTCCTCCTCCTCCTTCTTCTTCTTCTTTTTTTTTTTTTTTGACAGGCAGAGTTAGACCGAGAGAGAGAGAGAGAAAGGTCTTCCTTCTGTTGGTTCACCCCCAAAATGGCTGCTAAGGCCGGCTTGCTGTGCCGATCCGAAGCCAGGAGCCAGGAGTTTCCTCCTGGTCTCCCATGCAGGTGCAGGACCCAAGCACTTGGGCCATCCTCCACTGCACTCCCAGGCCATAGCAGAGAGCTGGACTGGAAGAGGAGAAACTGGGACAGAATCTGGCACCCCCCAACTGGGACTAGAACCTGGAGTGCCGGCGCCGCAGGTGGAGGATTAGCCTAGCAGGCCCTCAGCTTAACTTCTAAACCAGCTTCCTGCTCGTGCACGTCCTGGGAAGCAGCAGAGGATGACTCAAGACGTCAGTCGGGTCCCTTCTGCCCACATCAGAGATCTGGATTGTCTTCCAACCCTCTGGCATGGGCCTGGCCCAGCCCTGGCTTTTGTGGGCATTTGGGGAGTGAATCAGGAGATGGAAGATTTCTCTCTGTTCTCTTTCTCCCTTTCAATTAAAATGACAATAGGGGCAGGCACTGTAGTGTAGCAGGTAAAATAGTACCAGCATCCCATATAAGTGCTGTTTCAAGTTCCGGCTGCTCCTGGTGTAATCAAGCTCTCTGCTGTGGCCTAGGGAAGCAGTAGAAGATGGCCCAAGTCCTTGGTCCCCTGCAGCCTCATGGGAGACCTGGAAGAAGCTCCTGGCTCCTGGTTTCGGGTCAGCCTAGCTCCGGCTGTTGCAGCCATTTGGGGAGGGAACCAGCAGGTGGAAGATCTCTTTTTTCTCTGCCTCTGCCTCTCTGTAACTCTGCCTTTCAAATAAATAAATACATCTTTAAAAACTAAAATAAAATGAAAATAAGTTATCAAATCTTAAAAGAAGCAAAGGAAGAAAATATTAGTTATCATTGCAACAATAACTGGAAAGCTTGATAAGCATGACATTGAGGATAGTATAAACCTAAGTTGCTTGAATTAAATAAAAACTCCTAAAACAGAGTTACATAAAAATCAGTAACGTAACTCTAACCTTGTAATGCTGTATCTATTTTTATTTAGCTTGACCTTCTTAAAATTTATTTTGCTAAATCTGACTTATGAACCTGTCTGTTGAATAGTAAGGAATTGATAGATAATACTTAGATATTTTTAGCTATTTATAAATATAATGTGTGTGTCATAGATATCCTTAGTAATGAACTGAATAAAAGGCACATATTTTAGTGCTGAAATGAATAAATGCAATCTACAGACCATGTGTATGTCACTGGAGTCATTCTTACTAAATTATAGCTTAAATACTATTTGAACATGGATTGCCAGTTAAATACATTTTATTATCCAGTTTATTTTTAACAAAAAAAACTTAAAAATAAAACACATACATTATCATTTCATAGTCTTTAATTTTGAAATGAATTTATGATTTATCTAAAAATAAAATTTATTATCCAATGGAAGATGTACATAGTATAAGACCATGGTCAAGGATTATACAAGAAGAGGGGTCTTCAGAAAAATAAAATGAGATTAACAGATAAATTTATTTTTGGTGAAAAAAATTCTGAAATCCAAGTATATTGATTTCATAGTGAATATTTTCCGTAAATATTTTGTCATATATATTAAATACTTACATATTTTTAACATGTTATCAGATATTTTCCTTGTACATTTAGTTTTGTTTAATTTGAAAGGGAGACAAAAAGGCAGATAGACAGAGAAACAGAGTTCCCAGTTCCTGGCTCACTCTCTAACTGCTTGTAATGGCAGGAGTGCTGAAGTTAGGAGCTGGGAATTTAGTCCAGTTCTCTTGTGTGGATAGCAGTAGCTCAATTACTGGAGCTGTCACTACTGACTTCGAGGGACTGCATTAGCAGGAATTTGGAGTCGGAATCCAGAGCTACGTGTCTAATTCAGATACTCCAATGTGGGATGTGGATAGCCTATCTGGAGTCTTAACCTGTAAAACAGTTGTCTGCCTCTGCATTTTTAAATTTCCATAGAATTTCAAGCCTACAGGAAAGCTGTACACTCTGCACCCAAATTTCCCAAGCATTTGCACTGCTGTTTAATATGAACATGTACGTAAAATGAATGTTACACACAACAAACGAAGCTTGGGTCTACTTTTATATAAACACTCATAATACATATTATTCTATGAAATATTTGAGAAGTTGAGGATATAGATCCCTGTTCTCCAAATTCTTCATTGTGCAATTCCTAAGAATGAAGATTTGTATATGCATACTGCAGTGTTAGAGTTAGGAAAATTTACATGGCTATAATACTATCATATTCTCCACAGTCTATATTTAAATCTTTTGAGTTAATCGATAATGTTTTCACTGTGCACTATTTCATTTCTAATCCAGTGTGCAGTCCAGGGTTACACATTGTGTTTAGTGTTCCTGTCTCTTTAGTCACCCACCTAGAACAGATATTCAATCTTTATTCATTTCTGTTGACCTTGAGAATTTTAAAGAGTTATTGAATGGTTACATTGAAAAATGTTCTTACATTTGAGTTTGTCTGATTTCTTTTGTGACTACATTTACCCAAGTACTGCCACAGAAGTAATTCTGTATCCTTCCCATTGCATTGTAAGACATGTGGTGCCCACCTTCTCAATATTGGTGACATTAACTTTGAATACTTGGTGCTAGGGTCTGAATGTGTGTCTTCCCAAAACCCACATGTTGATATGAAATCTCCAAAGCAACAGTCCTAAGAGATGAGGATTTCTGAAGGAGGTTAAGTCATGAGAGTTTTGTGCTCATGAATGGGATTAATACATTTATAAAAGGTCTTCCAGAGAACTGCCTTGCCCTTCTGTTCCCCACTGCCATGTGAAGACGCAACAACATTTATAAAGCAGAACATAAATTCTTACCACACAACCTGGTGGCGCCTTGACCTTGAACTTCCCAGCCTCCAGAACTGTGAGAAATAAATTCCTATTATTTATACATAAGAGTAGAATAAAAAAACTTGGAGTTTCTGTGAGTTATGTCTACTATAAAATTGCTATTTCTCCCTTGTAATTAATAAGTCATTTGTAGATAGACATTTTAAAACCACTTGAATATTCTTTTTATCAAACTGTCACTAAATAGTTTACACTCCACTGATGATTTTCCAAATCTATCATTCCCTGTTTTTGTAAGTTGGCATTCAACTTGGAAGAAAGAAATTTCTTTTCTCTTTCCTATTTTAATTAATCAATTATTATAATTGTGGACTCATGGATTATTTTATTATTCAAGGAGTAATAGTCCATGACTCATGTTTCTTTATTGATTCCCAAACTGTGATAACTTTGACCAGTGAAGTTCTTTCAAGCTGGTTTCTGTGTCACTCAGACACTCATTTCTCTTTCCTTATATAATTGCTTATTTTCAGGCACACTAAGAATGTCAAGTTAAATTTCCTTGACCAAGACCTGGATTCAACGTTCTCTCATTTTAAAGAAAAGTTTTACAAAACAGAATCTGAGGGACAGGCAGCTAGTCTTGCGCTTAAGATGCTAGTTAAGACAACCAGGTGCCATATCAGAGTGCTGGTTTCAATACCAGTCTCTGTTTCCTGACTTCAACTTCCTGCCAATGCTGACCCAGGAAGCATCAGTATTTGGGTCCCTACTACCCATGTGAAAGACCTACTTTGTGTTTCTTGCTCCTGGTTTTGGTCCTGGACCAACCCTGGTTGTTGCAGGAATTTGGGGAATGACCCAGTAGATAGGAGTTCTCTCCTGGACCCTCCAACATCCCACCCCCACACCATTCTAATTAAAAAATATAACACAGCAGGATCTGAATAAATGTATGTTCTTTGCTGAGAATATGCCATTATCTTTAACCCCTCTTAGTGGAAAAAACAGAAAAATGTGTGTGTGTGTGTGTGTCTGTGTTTGGGTATGTAAATTCTATTCAATTGTTTCAAAATTTTATTATTTATTCAAAAATCTGAGATAGAGAGAGGGAAAGAGAGAGAGATCTTCTATCTGCTT
This sequence comes from Lepus europaeus, assembly GCF_033115175.1. Classification (NCBI taxonomy): domain Eukaryota; kingdom Metazoa; phylum Chordata; class Mammalia; order Lagomorpha; family Leporidae; genus Lepus; species Lepus europaeus. The sequence goes on from NC_084845.1 coordinate 46,687,742, forward strand.
CTTTATTCCTCAGATAGCTGCAATGGCCAGAACTGGGCCAGGCCAAAACCAGGAGTCAGGAACTTCGTCCAAGTCTCCCACATGGATAGAAGGGGTCTAACAACTTTGGCCATCTTCTACTGCTTTCCCAGGCCATAGCAGAGTGCTGGATCGGAAGAGGAGCAGCTGGGACTAGAACTGGCGGTCATATAGGATGCCGGCGCTTCAGGCCAGGACTTTAACCCCGCTGCACCACAGCACCAGTCCCCCAAAATATGTTTTGATTGATAGTAAAGCCTGTTATTGGAGTCAGTCTAGTAACAATGTGAGCTGGTACATCTTTTCATAGATTTGGGTATACACGATAGAGACAAAATAATGAGATAGAGAAGGTTTTAGGAAATAGTGATTTTTTTAGAAGGGTAAGTCTAAAGAATAGATTTAGGAATATTGGAATATTTGGGCTTTGATTTGAAAGGTTCCCCTGGACACGTGAACTGACTCAGGAAATATACTTTTAGTGTTTGATTTTTCTTACATTTTTCCTTTGCTCATTTTCTTTTGCTTAAAGTAGATGCATACCTACATTTCATCTGCAAATAATTTAAAGCTTTGTTGTCTAAAATAGCCTTTCCTTGTAAAGCACCATCGTGCTTCCATGAGTTTCCTTTGAGCTCAACCATTGTATGATTTAATCACACCAGCGCATTTACAGGGCTAGTACTCCTAAGATGTTCCAGCTAGTGTGTGGCCATGTATGGGCTGAAACTTAAAATTCCTAACTTTGAGTTTTGTGCAATTCTCATGGCATTTGTCTTTCTTATTTTATTTCATTTCCTCCTCTTCCTTGGGTACAAATTGGACAAATACTTCCTCAGCAAAACGTTTCGAGCAAGAACCTCAGGGCAAAATATCAGCAGATCTTCTCTTTGTATATGTGGTTAAAGCCTAATTTCCACTGTATATTTAAGATAGAAAGGAGGAAAGCTCTCAGGAGAGGTCCTGAATGCTCTAGCCTTAGTGGGTCTTTAATTCAACAGTGATTAATTACTACAAGCTGGTGTTTTGCTGGGCCCTGGAGAGAAAGTGATAAATAGATACAGAGCCTATCTTCATGGAGTTCACAGTCTAGTGAGGTTAAGAATAAGTACTATTCTAGATATATGATATAATTGAACCATGATAAGCATAACTTTGGATGATTATTTACAAGATTCACAAAAGCAATGCTATATAGTCTGCATTTTTAATGATAGAAATATTTATTTGGGGGAGAGAAGAGTTTGGGGTGACTTTATAGGCAAATGTGGACACTGTGGTGTTCGACCAGACTCACTTTTCAGACTAAGACATGCATCCTCCTCCTTCCCACATCTTACCATCTCTTATAAAGTTGGCTGCTGATAGCTTATAAGTGAGTCTTTCTGTGGCTTGCTTTCAGCCAAAGGAAGATGTCTCAGCCACTATATCCCCAGCATTTTGGGTAAGGGATTCTGAACTTGTATGTGTGTAGGATACATTCGTTTAATTCTCTAGCCTCTACTGTATTATGTTTTTCTTGTGCATAATTCCATTTAAATTTTAACATCATTATGAGATCTGCAATCTCTAATATCCTAATTTTCCAGCTTAGGATGCTGGGGATACAGTGGGTTTTAGATTTGGAGTTTGTTTTCAGATCATGAAATGTTTTCCTACACTTCACCAGTTGAGCATCTCTAGTCTAAAATATTAAAATTCAAAATTCTCCAAAATATAAATTTTTAGCATAAATTTAGCCCTCCAAAAGTTTCCAGTTTTGAAGCATTTCAGATTCTGAATGTTGAGATTAGGAATGCTTGACCTCAATTATCACTATGTTCTGGTAATGGGTTTCAAGTGCACATTTAAATGAAGCAAAGTATACTTTACCCATGGGCAAAACTAAGTGTCATAAATGACTTTTTTTTTTTTTTTTTGGACAGGCAGAGTTAGACAGTGAGAGAGAGAGAGAGAGAAAGGTCCACCTTTTCCATTGGTTCACCCCCAAAATGGCTGCCACGGCTGGCGCGCAGAGGCTGGCATGCTGTGCCGATCTGAAGCCAGGAGCCAGGTGCTTCCTCCTGGTCTCCCATGCGGGTGCAGGGCCCAAGCAGTTGGGCCATCCTCCACTGCCTTCCCGGGCCACAGCAGAGAGCTTGACTGAAAGAGGAGCAACCGGGACAGAATCTGACGCCCCGACCGGGACTAGAACCCGGGGTGCCAGCGCCGCAGGCAGAGGATTAGCCTATTGAGCCACGGCGCTGGCCACATAGATGACTTTTGTAATGACATTTTATAACTATTTCTATTTTAAATGAGTATAATAAATCAATAAATGTAAGAACAAAATCCGTTTTATGTGATTTTTCTACTGTAGGTTCTAGAACTACTATGTGAAGAATGTAGTCATTGATTTTCTAAACAGTTTTACTCCATAGTGAGTTTATACTATCCCATGAATGCAGTGATTAAGAACACAAATTACAGTAAAGAGCTAACTTTTGTGCTTAACATTAGTCCCCCTGCCTGGATTGCATCTGGGAATATAAGAATAAATTAATTCCTTTATTGTGAAATACTTAATAAACACCTTCTATATTTAAGACAGAATGTGACATACTTTGAAAGCTGTTCAGATAAGTTTATGAAAGAGTGGATTTTTTTAAAACTCTAGAATGATAAAATATAATAGTGAAACTATAGAGTAAGAAGTGGTTCATACCATAAGGAAAGTAGGGTGAGAGTTTTGAAAAAGGCAAAATAATTTTTATTTGATAGAAACAAAGAAGTATTCATTGATATTTTACTTGAGACTTGATGGATGAGACTATTTGACTATCATCTAAAAGTCTTTTCATGTACTCTTTCCATAGACTTCTTTTCTTCTTCCCATCAGTATTTTGTGATACAAGGTGCTACTGTGGAAACATCTCTGGATGCATGATCAGAAAAATTTGAATTCTATTCAGGATGTTTGTTTTTCTACTATGTATATGTAATATGTTGAATGGTTTTCTTAATGTAATTTTTATATTTTAATAAGCACATCAGTGCATTTCCTGTCTCTTGAATCAAGGGAATCCATTTAGCATTGTGAGCTTTGTTTATTCCATAAAGAAGTGTGAAGATGAAATATTCTTTATGTACATCTGAAGATCAAAGGTGTTAAGAATTTGACAGTCTTTTATAAACTGTATAACATCACATTGCTGTAAGGAATTGTAGCCAGAACATTAAGTCCCAGACAAACCAACTAAGTCATTTCACAAAGTGTTGGATGACTGAGTTTAAAGCTTTAATCTCTTAACATACTATTCAACACTCTGAAAACATAGTCGAAAGAGGGGAAAAAGTAAGGAAAGGGCTACACAGCCTCTTAGAACAGGACCTGAATGCCCATTAAAATGCATCTAGCAAAGGACATAAAACCAATGAGAAGAGCAATTTATTTTTACTGCTGGGGCAAGAGTCATGCAACTATTTTTACTAACTGCGGTTGTTCCCAAGTCTATCGAAGTACCTAAAATATTGATGATAGCAGTGTCTGTGGGAGACTGTCACAAGCAGAAAAGCCAACCTGGGATGGAATGTGTTTGTTGTCATTTCCTTGTCTGATAAGAAATGCAGTGAAAGTAGAGAGGGACTGAGCAAATCCTCAAATAGCACATCAAGAAAAGAAAAATGAGGAAACCATGGCACTATGCCAGGAGCAAGAGCTTTGCCAGTTTGGCACTTTGCCTACCTAGACTTGGGGATTACCCTGTAGTATATTAAAGTATCAGCTTTTTAATTTACCATATTATTTTCCAGATGTTTTTGGTAGAAAGGGACTTCTCAGCAAACACTTGAGTGCTTGTCAGAGAATTACACATTTAATATTACACTACTCATTATTTTAATTAATGACAGGAAGAAATTGCTTGAAGAAAATTCTTAGTCACACAAAAAAGAATGTTAATATTTTATGAAGGGAGGAAATTATCCTTAACTCTGATGAATTGGAATATTCAGAAATTATAATAGGAGGAATATTGCTGGGAAAAACGAACTGGTTATAGTGCCAGTTATACACTATTGTATACTAATTTGGAGAGAATGAGATTGTGAGGAAATTTGGCATTAAAGCAACATGATGTAATATTGAGTAACACACATGAAATTAACCTGTACCATGCAATAAATAACGATTCAGTTAGAATTTCACAGTGGTCTTTAAAATAGTGTTGGATGCCAGGGACATAAATTCTAATTGCTGGTTTGTTAGCAGCTTTGTGTATTAATGCCATAATAATCACTTATTGAATGCTTTCTTTGTGTCAGACATTGTGTTAGGCACTTTACACAAACGTAAGAATTTAGAGCAACATCCCATTCCGCTCAGGAGAATGGGACTTATAGACTTCAAATCATTTTCTCAAGTGCATTGGGTAAGGGCTAGGCCATTCTAGTCCCAGTTTTGAACTGTTATAATTAACTTTTAAAATCTCTCTCAAAAAAAAAAAAAAAGAAAAAGATTAGTTTTCCCATGTTTCAAATGAATTAGCTACCTTTGGAATTCTATTTGGTCCTGTCCAGTTTTGCAATTCTGAGGTCTCTTCTTGATGGTATGTTCATTAGTTCCTGCTGTGTGCCAGATACCATACCAAGCCCTAAGCTTCATGATCAGATACTTAGTAAACCCATGCTTACTGATACCTACATAATGTTCCTCCTCTTGGACTGACTAGTATTTCCAGCTAGCAAGAAAGTCCTTTTCTACCAGAAACATCTGAAAAATAATATTGTGACTTTTTAGATGCTGCCTTCAATGAAACATATGTAACACATATGGGAAATAACCAGTTCTCTTCACAATAGCTTAACCTTGCAGAATATTAATCTGCCTACTAATGCCCTTCAGATTCTGCCATTATAGCAGTCAGTCATTGGTATCTTCCTTCATTCCTTTTAGCTGGACATTTCTTGGATGGCTGCTCCCTTGCCTTCCAATAGAATTGCCTTGTTTGTGTTTTGAAGGTTTACAACCTTGATACCCCTTTACTAATGATGTGGATCTTGAGAAATGTGAATATTAGTACTAACACTATGAATGTTAGAAGACTATTTCTTTTTGTAACAAATTAGTACAAAAGCAAGCAAGACCTCTATTTTCATTCTTGAACACTTATTTCTATGATAAATTTTTGAATAGTAGAGATCTGAGTTATATACAACATGTCCATCACTGGGTACATTAATGGAATTTATTTTTCACAGATATAAAAATCAACCATCATTTATTTTGTATTAGAAAAAATATATAGGAATAATGGCCTCACTGGAGTGCCAAGATCTATGTGACTTCTATCTTAGTCTTTTAATGTTGAATCCTTTCAAAAATAATAGCCGCTTCTGGCCTTCCTTGTAGTATCACACACTATACAAATAAAAACACTCAGGCTCCACTCAGGCAGAATCAACATAATTAAGTGTCCATTGAGCTCACATCTACGTTCTTGCCTCGCCTTCAGTTCCAGCCTCCTGAAGTTCTGCTGTAGCCCTGACTCTTCTTTCTCCAGCACAGTTCGTCTTGCCACCCAACCCCCAGTGCTGGCTTTTGTATCACTTTTCTTATCTTAATTACTTTGCCCTTTAGAATGAACTTTTATTTCTTTAAAAATAATTATTTCAGCATTTGGGAAGAACAGCACAGAGTGTTCTTTATGGTTTAAGGGATTTATAAGCAATAAAAGTTTACTTTGAAAACCCAATGCAAGAAGGATTAAGTTCCCTATTTTCCTATTGAGAAAACTGAAGCTCACACTGCTAAGTGATTCATCCCCGAATCAAAAGATATTACACAGGTATACTTAATAAAATATAAAACTTGCACTAAGATAATCATTGCATGTATTCAATACATACAATATCTTTAGAACTCTATAACTGGAGCTCTTTCTAGGGCAACACCTTTTATTACAAAGTACAAGCAAGAAGAAGGGAAATAGTATGAGAACATAGTATTTAGACAGGCTTTCAGATTGGATTCAAATATATCTCATCCATCAAGCCCCAGATAAAACATCAATGAAGCCTTCTTTTTGTATCTATCAGATAAAAATAATTTTGTCTTTCTAAAAATCCCCACAGTATTTTTCCTCTTATGATAGTGGACTATTTCCTGCTTGGTGATTTCAGTACTTCATTCAGTTGCCTCATTCTCTCAGCTGCATAGAAAATGTAAAAGATTAATGCTGCTATTATTAGTGTGAATCCTCATATTTTAAATGAATATCATAAGTCATGCAATTGTTACTTTTTTTAAAGATTTATTTGTTTTACTTGAAAGGCAGAGTTATAGTGAGGCAGAGAGAGAGAGAGAGAAAGAGAGAGAGATCCTCCATCTGCTGGTTCACTCCCCAGAGATAGCTGCAACGACCAGAGCTGTGCCAATCTGAAGCCAGGAGCCAGGGGGTTGGGCCTTCTTCCATGGCTTTCCCAAGCCATAGCAGAGAGTGGGATTGGAAGTGGAACAGCAGAGACTTGAACCAGTGCCCGTGTGGGATGCCAGAATTGCAGGTAGTGGCTTTACCAGCTACGCCACAGTGCTGGCCCCCAATTGTTGCTTAAGAGATGGCTGATAGCTAACATCAAGACATAAAAACCAATGTTTAATCATAACAAAAACTTGACTTGTAATTCAGTGTTAGTATCCCTAAAATCATTAGTTAATCAGGCTCCAAGATGTTTACTCTGCTAGGATTCCAAATCCATCCAGGTACAGGTAAGATGATTTCTATGAATCCTGTGAAGGAAATAAATTCTATCTCAGAAATGTTCCCAGGATGATATTGGGCATTAAATCAGAAATATATAGAGGTCCTGGATAACGGATGCCACTCTGCTAATGTGTAGGCATACTAGGAGACTGGGCTACTCCTTTATTGAACTTATCTCTGCTTCTAAGTACAGAACCTGAGGCATTTTAAAGAAAACTGGCTGCAGAGGATAAGCTGCCTTGGGAAGATATCCAAGTGAGACTTACACTATTTTCTCCTCCATTTTACATGTTACTAAACCTGCTTTGCCTCTACCTCAAGCTGCAGCACCCAGCATTTTATTTTACTATTGATAAAAAGATGAGACATTTTAAACAGATTAGGACAGTATATTAATAGTCAATTACTGAATAATAAATATCCCTCAAACTTTGGAATTTAAAAAAACTAAACACTTATTATCTTCTGGTTTCTATGGTTCAGAAAACCAAGGCTAGCCTAACTGGATGATTGTGGTCCAGTATCTATTAGAAGGATTCCGTTTAGCTGCTGGCCAAGGGTCCAGTCATCACATAGCTCAACTGGACTGGAGAACCTGCTTCCACAATTGCTTATGTTGTTACCCGCAGGGCTCAGTTTTGTGCTGTGTGTTGGCTGGAAGGTCCAGTCCTCACCAAGTGCTGTACATGGGACTACTTGGTATGGCAGTGGCTTCCTAAGGGCAGGGAGTCCAAAAGAGGAACAATGGGAACAAGAGAGCATCAAAAACAAAAACTGATGTCTTTTGTAACCTAATCTTGAAAATGTGCTGCTGTCAGTTTAGCCATATGCTTTTGCTCACATCGGACAATATTGTAAAATCCAAGAGGAGCCTCACAAGGGCAAAGGATAATTTGGGGGGAGGGATGGAGTGCATCGTGTGCAAGCTGACAACCACAATCTACCCTCTGACACCAAGGGTTTATCTCCCTCACACATGCAGTATAAACGCATCCTCCACCACCAATTATTCTATCAAAGCAGCTCAAATTCTAGAATCTTATTTTCTTTTTTAAAAAAGATTTATTTATTTATTTAAAAGTCAGAGTTACAGAGAGGGAGAGACATATCTTCCATCTGCTGTTTCACTTCCCACACGGCCACAATGGCTGGGGCTTGGACAGGCCAAAACAAGAAGTTTCTTCCAGTTCTCCTACATAGGTGGCAGGGGTCCAAGCACTTGGGCCATCCTCTTCTGCTTTTTATGGTCCATTACCAGGGAACTGGATCAGAAATGGAGCTGCCAGGACTCAAAGCAGCACCCTTAGGGGATGCATGAGGCAGTGTTACCGGCTATGCCACAATGCCGGCCCCTAGAATCCTGTTTTCTGAATCCAGTCTCTGTGAGGATGAGGCTTCTCTGGTGTAGTTGTTTGAGTTTAATCATTCAAGGGCAGTTCTTTATAATGTGCAGAAATAAAGCAATGTTATCCATAACCTAGACCCAAGACATAATGAGTTTGTTAGAGGATAATGGCTATGGACATCCAAATGTTGGGGTTTTTTGATTAGGCTCATGGTGTAGGGAGTATTCTTCACCCAACTCTCAGCTTTTTGTTTATACCTCTCATTTATCATTCCTGTTGCACTAAAGAAACTGTGTGTTCTCAGCTGAGTATTTTTCTCAGCCTGCTTCTTGTCAAGACACAGAATTTGGAATGTCTTAAAAGTTTCTTTTCATTTTCTACTTTGTCTATTTCAGCCCTACTGCCTATTTCTGAACTAACAGTTGCCTTACAACTTTGTGAATTGTCTGTGAATCCTTTTTGGGATCTACTTCATTAGTAACAAAACACAACAAATATCTTCAAGGCAATTCCTTACCTTACCTTCTGCTGATATTCTTGAGAACAAAGCCTTTACTCTTTGTAGAAACTATTGTTTTATTCAGAAGATACATGCACATGCTTAGTGCCCTAGAGGATTTTTTGATTGCCTTAATAGTACTCTAAGATAGCACTTGTGATCTTTCAGAGGTCTTCATTTTTTTTAATAATCATACTTTTGGCTTTATCTTTGGATCATGTTTTGTTACATGCAAATAGAGAATTTTTCAGGATCATCAAGTTCTCTCTCGTTTTTTGTTTAACTCCCCCTTTATTTTATCTATTTCTCAACTCTTACATTTTACTGTTATCAAAGAAGCCAGAGTCTGGCAATCTGTTTGGAAATCTTAGACTGCCTTCCACAGTAGGTGCATTTTCCACATTCCATGTATTTGCAGGCCATTGTGTTGCTAATCTTTGTGCAACCTCATGACAAGGATCTTTCTCTCTCCAGTTTGCAGAACATTCATATCACTTTCTCAAGAAACTGCCTGAGGCTTTATCAAGACCATGAGGCTTTCTAGTAGCATCTTCTACATGATGCAGGGTTTCCACTCTAGTCTCCAATTCTACTTCTCAATTTCAAAGCCACTTTCACATTTTGAGTCTTCAAGTATCCTATGTCCAGGGACCAAATTATTCCAAAGCTTAGTAGCTTAAAAATTAAAGAAAAAGCTATTAACTCTCAGTTTCTGGTAATCTGTAATCTGTAAAAGACTTAACTCTATGGCTGTGGTTCAGGGTCTCTCATGAGTTAGTGGTTAAGTTGTTGGCAGTATTTGGACTGGAGAATCTGTTTCCAAACTCACTTACATAGTTGTTGGCAGGACTTGGTTTCTTGCTGACTGTTGGCTGAAGGCCTCTTTTCTTCACCATATGGGCCTCTCCATAGGGCTGCAGAACACGAAAGTTAAGCAAGAGTGAGGGAGAATGTGCATGAAGGAGAGTGTTCATAACCGAAGCTGTGATCTTGAAAATGACAAAGCTTCACTAAGCTACATGCTACTGATCACACAAAGCAACCTTGGCACAGTTATAGAGATTACACAAATGTGTCAATACCAAGAAGCAGACATAACTAAGGACCACCCTGGAGTCTGTCAGTCACAAAGCTCAGGTAATGCAAGAGATGCTGTAACTAGAAGATGCATAGAATTAGGAAGGTGAACATTTGTGGAAATTAATTTCATATTTATCTAATTCCAGATGGAACCTGTTTTTCTCTAAAACTGAGATTCTTACCAGGTTCCAAAGGGACAGATTTGTGACATCTACATAGTAAGCTAATCCAACTTTGTTTGTAATGAATGGCTCCTATAAATACTGAGAACAATTGAATAGAAAACCAACTACAATGAATAATTAAAATTTAACATTTTCAATCTTTTTGTACAGAATATTCTATTATTTAAGATATGTTGAGCCGGTGCCATGGCTCAATAGGCTAATCCTCTGCCTTGCGGTGCCGGCACACGGGGTTCTAGTCCCGGTCGGGGCGCCGGATTCTGTCCTGGTTGCCCCTCTTCCAGGCCAGCTCTCTGCTGTGGCCCGGGAGGGCAGTGGAGGATGGCCCAAATGCTTGGGCCCTGCACCCCATGGGAGACCAGGAAAAGCACCTGGCTCCTGCCTTTGGATCAGCGCGGTGCGCCAGCCGCGGTGGCCATTGGAGGGTGAACCAACGGCAAAAAGGAAGACCTTTCTCTCTGTCTCTCTCTCTCACTGTCCACTCTGCCTGTTAAAAAAAAAAAAAAAAAAGTTTTGTTGTACTCATATAATCAAACTTCAGATAATAACCATGATATCCCTACTAATTCTTTTACTTGGTACCAGTCTTTTCTCCACTGTAAATATAGTGTCTAACATACTAGAAGGTGTTTGAGAAAAATACTAATTACTTCTTACAAATAAAGCCACTGATGGATCTAATTTGGTCTAAAACATGGCTGCTATTGGAGATTTCTTCATGCTTTTATCCTATATACCAACATTGGGAAAGCACTTGGCATGGTCAAGTCAACCAACATTTTATTTTTAAATAAAAAGGTAGATTGTTGAATGGATAAGTGATAGAATGGACAGGTAATACATCAGTGAGAGTCTTCCTTATGTATACTAATTCAGATAATTGTTTTATTTCTATGATTCTGCAGAACATGTTTATATATACAAATTATTTTATAATTTAAGTTACAAAAGTTTCATTTATTTCATATATTCAGATTAAGTGATACTTCCCTCCTTCCTGCCCATGCTCCAACCCTTCTTACTCCTCACTCTCCCATTTCTACTCTTAATTTTTACAATAATCTATTTTCAGTTTACTTAATGATCATAAAGTTAACACTACACTAAGTAAAATAGTTCAACAAATAGTATGAATAAAAAAGCAGTGTTCTTCAATATAAGATACAAAGTCTGCAATTATTGAGTCTCGAAATGTCCATTTCACTCCAATACATTACATTTTAGGTTCTCTGTTATACCTGATCAAGGAAAACTATGCACAAATTGTATATACTGTGTAATTCATCTCTCTGTTCACTGACATATAATTGCTTACAACTCACAACTAAAAGAAATTCTTAGAAAATGAGAAAGCATACTGCTAATATAGATTAATATAATATTAAAAAAGTATTGAACTGTGCTTATTTTAAAAAGTCCTCTAAGCTCCTAGTTTGATATTTGATGTATTTGATTAATCCAAATTTCTATGTTTATGCCCATATAGGATATGGATTTCCTTAATTGTAGTCATAATAGGGGATTACAAAGCATAAAGAAAATAGCTATTTAAGAGGTTGCATATTCACAGGTCTAAGGTGGTAAAATTACTTTCTCACTGACTCTTCTTTGTATCAGAATTTCAGCTTTGCTTTTGAAGTTATGGAAGTCACTTTAATGCCAAGATTTTTCTGATAAGGCTTTAGTACTGAATAGATCTCAGAACCTTTCAGATTCTTAGCTTAATTCAGCTATTTGCAAAAGGTAAGAAAATGAAATTACTAAATGAAGGAAGATGGCATGACAAGGTCTTTATTTTTCTTGAAGAGAGCAGAGTGTCTGAGAAGGGCTAAACAATTATGTGATAGCCAGCTTGGTTTGATGTTACATAAAGAGAAATATGGGCACATTAAAACTTGTAAGTACCTTTCTTATGTCAAAATCATTAAGAACCATTCATACTTTGTAAGTTAGTTTTCTGAGATTATTAGTTTCTTCTTTAATGTGTGCCTTTTTTATAATTTCTTAAAGAATCTTCAAAATAATTCTGATGCCTTAAAACTAGAACATGTACTGAATAAGGCTCATAATATCTCATTCTTGGGGACATTATAATTATCTGGCATATAAGCATGTACGGTTTTGTGTCACCGAAAAAGTCTCAATGGGCATAATTAATATAAAATGTATTCCATGTTCACAAGAAGATTTTTTTTCTTTCAATTGAGCATATTTTTCTGATTAATAATTCTCTCTGAAGAAAAATCTTCAATATAATATCTTCTTTTTTAAAAAAATAGTTACTTATTTATTTGAAAGGCAGAGTTACAGAGAAGCAGAGGCAGAGAGAGAGAGTGAGGTCTTCCATCTGCTGGTTCCCTCCCCAGATGGCTGCAACAGCCAGAGCTGGTCCAATCCGAAGCCAGGAACCAGGAGCTTCTTCTTGGTCTCCCACACAGGTGCAGGAGCCCAAGGGCTAGGGCTATCTTCTACTGCTTTCCTAGGCCATAGCAGAGAGCTGGATTGGAAGTAGAGCAGCCGGGATTCGAACCAGTACTCATGTGGGATTCCGGCATGCAGGCAGTGGCTCTACCTGCTATGCCACAGTGCCTGCCCCTTCCTCTTCTTATTTTTTTTTTAAGATTTATTTATTTTGTATGAAAGTCAGAGTTACACAGAGAGAGAGGGAGTGGCAGAGAGAGCGAGCTGTCTTCCATCCACTGAATCACTCTGCAATTGGCTGCAATGATTGGAGCTTCACTGATCCGAAGCCAGGAGCCGGGAGCTTCTTCTGGGTCTCCCATGTGGCTGCAGGGGCCCAAACACTTGGCCACCTTCTACTGCTTTCCCAGGCCATAGCAGGGAGCTGGATGGGAAGTGGGGCAGCTAGGACTTGAACCCATGCCCATATGGGGTGCCGGCACTGCAGGCGGCGGCTTTACCCGCTATGCCACAGCGCCAGCCCCCCTTCTTCTTATTTTTTAACCACAGACAACTAAGTTACAGTGATTATGTTGACTGGATTTAGGGTCTGTAATAATTATATGCTTAACTGCTGTGAATGAGAATGTAAACCATTCCTCTTGCGGTGTTAAGGAATTATTTTCCATCTTGATAAAATATTGCTTATTTTAACATACTTGGTGCTTTACATTTGTAACTGTCACAATCCTCATTCTTCTGCAGGTGTTGTTGTTGTCACACAATAAATATGGAGATTTTCTTTGTCACTTACTTGATTAGAATAATGGAAAACATACAGTGAAAAGAATATTTCAGTGCAATTCAGTCATTAGCTTAGCTTCCTTTTATGAGTATCATTCTTTCCGTAGCTTCACACGAATATTAGTCTGTGTGTTCTCAGAGGTGATTTACAAAACTCATTAAAGATATGGAAATTATTTTAGAAACTATCTAAATTGAATCTAGGAGTGATGATAAAACCTATGTATGATTCCAAATAGTACACATATCATGTGAAGTAGAGCTCTTCAATAAATACAGAAATATGAAATTGAATTTTCTAAGACAAAATTTCAACTACTTTTCATGCTGTTTTTAAAATTTGTATTCAGAAAATATGATCATCCTACTTGGATAAATATACAAGGTTTTTAGTTAATGGACCAGTTTTGCCATTCTTTGGTTCTGGAATCCTAAATGTATAAGGGCAAAACTGATCTTGATATTCTTGTATTTACACCAATGGCTAGCTATTACTCTGAAAAAGAAGACAGAGTTATTTAAATGGTTCACTAAATCTTATGTATAGTTCTACTTTTTCTATTGCTGTGTACATTGTTATGTTCCTTATGGCAGTAGTCCCATTGACATCAAAGGCTATGATGTCCATGGTCTTTAGTTGTCTGTGCACCCAAACTTTTGCAGTGCCTCATCTCACTTGGCAAGCTCCTAATATTTATTCTTCAAAAATCTGAATTTTCACAAAGTAAGTGGATTCTGAACCATCTCAGTCTTTTCTCATTTCTATCACAAGGCCACATCACATTGCATTGTAGATTCCTGCTTTCTGATCAAACTCCTTTTCTGAACTGGAAGCAATGCCAAAGTAAGTAGCGGGGTAGACATGGCATTCTTTATACCTCAGGTGGAGTATAGCACATGGAAAAAAACTTGATGATATATGGGTTGCTTGAAAGAATGAGTGAACAAAGAAAAGAACTAGTGAATTAGAAATGCAATCTCAGTTTCCTGTGCTTAGATATGTGGTTAAAAGCACAGGTTTGTTGGAAGGCAGAGACATCTAGTTGTCTATCTATGTCCTTTTGCTCAGTCCTGCCTCCTTAGAAAGATCGTGTATCTTTATGAAGCCTTACAAACCATTTGTGGCATGACTCATCTTATATATGTAAAAGAATAGATTTTCATTTTGTTTTAGCTTATGTTATTTTGCAGTGTTCAATTTTAGAGAACTGAAACTGGAACTTCATCTGAACATACATTATTGGTATGAAACTTTATTGAAATAATCTGTATCAAAATTAATATAATGCTACTAAACACTATAATGTATCTGTGTCCACGAGTGTATACACACACACACACACACACGACACAGAGACAGAGACAGAGACAGAGAAAAAGTCATTGTTTTTCCATTTGTGCTTCTCAGGAGTAAACAATCAACCCATTTAATGAAGGAGGAAATTCAGTCTTACCTAACAAAACATGTACCACACTGATTGCAAAATTTATCTTTGAGAAAATACAAATTATTGCATACCCCAACTTTACTAAGATGTTGCTAGAAGCCATTTTGTCCCATCTAAACAGGTAACCATTTAGTGTGATATCCTACAGGTAACTTATCATTAAGATGTATAGTCCAGGCAACTTTGGGTGTGATAATCATTGAGTACAGTGGACCAGGATTGATAAAATCTAAAGGACTGATGCCCCATGTATTGAAGTTTCAAGTGCATTACTTAATAGATTATAGTTCTGATTATGCATAATGTATAGTTTTGTTAATCCCTTGAGATGATTATTGATAAGTTTTTTGATTATTTGTATTAACACCTTGCCCTTGATTCTAAAGGCACCCATATTATCTTAAGTTGAAAACATATCTTCTAATGCATTTATGTTTGCTTATGTCAGATAGTAGACCATTACAATTGCTTTGACTTGATTTATATGCTGTTTAGGCTTAAGTTTTTATTAGTATATTTAAGCTTATGTTACTTCTTGACAGTTAAAATAGAAATATCCCAGGAAACATCACAATAGACAGATCTTGGGATTGTTCCAGAGCAGAATATATACCTTAATGATGTTTATATTTCAGTATAAGAATATTTCACTATAAGAAATGCAGTGTCCCACTTTCTGTGGTTCTCACAAAAAACCTGACATGATCATGATATACTTTAAAGAATTACTCTCTTATAAGTTTGTTACAACAAATTAGGCTCCAAACTGATATCTTATTTCTGATGGTTCAGACTTTTCCAAAGAAGTACCCATAGATTTTCTTTCACCCCTCAAATTATCATCCTTAGTCAGTATTGATTAAGTATCTTTTTGAGCTCTGTTGCCTTGTACACACTGTGCAAAGCAAATTCCATCAATTTTTCTTCTCTTAAAGAGCCTGAAACCTAAAAAACACCAATGGTCAACCTTGAGGGATCCAAGGCATCAATCAGTGTCCTATTTTTCATCCCAGAGGAAGGGTATTAGTGAGGCTGAGCAGGCATAGAGTTAAAGGAAGGATTCCTGTCTTTCTTGGCTTTGGGTCTTTACACAACCCTGAAAAGGAAAAAGACTGCTAAAATAAATGTACTTATAAAGAGTTAGAGAAAAATAATAAAGAGATGAAAATGTTTATTATATGATTTGGTCAGTTATACCATATACATACGTTCAAATGTTAGATGGCCCTCATAAATAAATGTACAAATATGTGATAATCAAAAAAATTTAAATTTCAAATGGCCCGAGAATGCAGTGGAGGATGGCCCAGGTCCTTGGGCCCTGCACCCTCATGGGAGACTAGGAGGAAGTACCTGGCTCCTGGCTTCGCATCAGTGCGGTGCGCCGGCTGCAGCGCTCCGGCTGCAGCGGCCATTGGAGGGTGAACCAACAGAAAAAGGATGACCTTTCTCTCTGCCTCTCTCTCTCATTATCCACTCTGCCTGTCAAAAAAAAAAAAAAAGTAAAATTTGTGATAAATCTAAAACAAAAAACACGCTAGAGTCTTGCCTCCGTATCCATGAACACCTTGCCAAGAATTTTCAAGTCCCTTACATAAAAGGGCACAGTACCTGCATATAACCTACAAATAACTTGCCATATACCTTAAATCATTTCTAGATTATTTATAATACTAAATATAGTGTAAATTGTATGTAAGTAGCTGCTATCCTATATTTTTTAAGGAGTAATGGTAAGGAAAAGTTCACACCGAATATGCACAGAAGTCCCTCCCCACAAATATTTCCCATCCCTGGCTGCTTGAATTCTTGATGCAGAACTCGTGAATTTGGAGGGACAAATTGTGATGTTTTAATTGAAAAACACTTCAGTGCTCTGTTAAACCAGCAGATTTGAGACAGTGTTTTGGAATTTGTTGAACACACATGAAAAATTAGTTAGAGATGTAATACTACTTTGCTTTTGCATATCATAGTTTATTATTTTAATTATAATTATTTAAGTTTCTGTACTTAGGACACTCTTTCCTTATGTCAACTTCAATTAAAACATTTCTATGGACAGGAGAGAGCAATTAAAATGCTTTCATAGCACTTCTTTCAAGAAATTGAGCTTCCTAAAAGTCTTAACAATACAAAACATTTAATGATGTTAATAATGATAGTGATAATAGTTCTTTCAGTACATATTTTGGGCATGTACCATATTCAGCATTTTGTTAAAATGATCTTACATGATCTCAGAATAATTCTGCAATACAGCTCCAGGTCTTTGAACCAACCTGACTATAAAAGCAATTTTTCTTAATATATTTTTTTATTCACTATAAACCCTCAATTAGGCAAAGAGGATTTGTGATGGGGATAGTGTTCTGAATTTGTTTTTTATGTCTTCAGACAATTTATATGACCCTGTCAAGAGTTTGTTTGGTTGTTTGCTGATGACTTGATCCCAAAGGAGAGAATGAAATAGCAAACAAAAATTTGTCACACATTTTATAGAATTATTTCTCATGGTAGTGAACCATAAAAATTCAATATCAGTACTTGAGATTTTTAGAAGCCTACTTTTAGGGAAAAAATGACTGAAATACAAGAAGCAGTAATTAAGATTTTAAGACACGAGGTAAACAATTGTTTCAGTCACTTCTTTACAATATTGGCTTCTTCTATCTCTCCTTGTAGACCATTGGAACCTTGGGTTTGGTATCATTTATCAGGCTTTATTTACGTGTATTATTATTCAAAGAGTATTTTAAGTAATATTATTCACCCATATTTTTTCATCTGCTAATATAATGGTATAGTTTTGACTTAAGAACAGAAAATATGTGTATTATGTACACATAATAGCTGTTAATTTACAAAATGTCAGGCTTTTATATACAGTATGATGAGAATATCCACTTATTAAAATAAACATCACAAGCATACGATGGTAATATATGTATGATACTCATACAATTCATTTAAAAATATACACTAATCACCAAAAAGTAAGTAACATTTTGCTAATCTCTAGAATAAAAATGCTGCCATTTACTGAGTGGTGTTATTGTTCTTTGAGTTTTGAATATCAGATACTCTAACCATTTTAAAATATACATTTTGTTTAATGCTTCATAAGCCAAATCATTTAAGCATGTTTTTATTTATATTGACTGTGAATTTCCTTGATAAAAATTGTATTCTTTAAAACTGTTCCTTTCTGAGATTACTATACATGTCTGAGTGTCACAAAATCCTCTGACTTTACTGAAGACCACAGGCAACACCTGGATAGTGACCAGAGAGAGCAGATATTTTGATTTTGCATTACATGACTGATGGACATGTCCCACTTAACACCAACGAAGATATCACTGTAAACAGAGTTTTTGTTATTTTTGCTCTTCTGATACAGTTAACTGAAGATCCTGAATTCCTAATGCTTGTGATATAATTAAAATTTTTTATAGGAATATGATGATTTCATTATAACAGAAATATATGCTGGAAGGGCCAAATCTATAGTGCTGCTTTCTAGCCAACAGATATCTAATAATTAAAACAAGTCACTAGTGAAATAAAAAAAAAATCTATGTATATAATAACTTCATTGGATTTCTCAAAATTTTACCTGAAATTTTAAAGTAAGTTAGTTTTTTTCCCCCAAAACCTTATATTGAAGGAATACAAACTTCATACATTTCATAACTACAACTTTAGGAACATGGTGATTCCTCCCACTGTACCTGCATTCCCACCCACTCTCCCACCCCTCTTCCTCCTCCCTCTCCTAATCCCATTCATATTTTTTACTAAGATCTATTTTCAGTTAACTTTATACACATATGATTAACTCTATGTTAAGTAAAGAGTTCAACAAATAGTGTGGGGGAAAAAAAAACCTGTTCCTCAATAGTCAAGACAAGGGCTGTTCAAAGTCATTGCTTCCCAAAGTGTCAATTTCACACAGGTCAGGGAGAACATATGATATTTTCCTTTTTGGACTGGCTTACTTCACTAAGTATGATGTTTTACAGTTTCATGCATTTTGTTGTAAATGACCGGATTTCATTTTGTTTTTTTACCACTGTGTAGTATTCCATGGTGTATATATCCCATAATTTCTTTATCCAGTCTTTAGTTGACAGGGATTTGGGTTGATTCCATGTCTTCACTATTGTGAATTCAGCTGCAATAAGCATGGGAGTACAGATCACTCTTCATATTCTGATTTAATTTCCCTTGGGTAAATTTCCAAGAGTGAGATGCCTGCAAACTGGGGCATGCATTTGTTCTAGCAGTTATCACTCCGACACCTAGGGCAATATCTGGGTTTCAGTCCTGGCACCGCTCCTGGCTCCAGCTTCCTACCAATGCACACCCTGGAGTGCAGCAGGTGATGGCTCAGGTAATTGGATCTACCATCATTTGGGAGACCTGGATTGAGTTTCTGATTCCCAGCTTTAGCTTGGCCAGTGGGAAGTGAACCAGTGAATGAGAGCTATCTCAGCATGTCTGTCTCTCTCTCACTATCTCTGTTAAATAAGTAACAAAATTTTAAAATATGTATACAAATATACATATCATTTGACTATTGATAAATATTGGCAATTGTTTTCCTTTTCTTATAACCATACCACATGGAATGTGATTTTTTAAAGATTTATTTATTTGGCTGGCCCCACGGCTCACTAGGCTAATCCTCTGCCTTGCAGTGCCGGCACACCGGGTTCTAGTCCCGGTCAGGGCACCGATCCTGTCCCGGTTGCCCCTCTTCCAGGCCAGCTCTCTGCTGTGGCCAGGGAGTGTAGTTGAGGATGGCCCAAGTGGTTGGGTCCTGCATCCCATGGGAGACCAGGAGAAGCATCTGGCTCCTGCCATCGGATCAGCGCGGTGCGCCAGCCGCAGCGCGCCTACCGCGGCGGCCATTGGAGGGTGAACCAACGGCAAAAGGAAGACCTTTCTCTCTGTCTCTCTCTCACTGTCCACTCTGCCTATCAAAAAAATAAATAAATAAATAAATAAATTTTTAAAAAAGATTTATTTATTTATTTGAAAGTCAGAGTTACAAAGAGAAGAAGACCTGTGAAACTGGCTAAGAAAGGCAAGGATTCTGATATTAATTAACGCAGGATTTTCTCAAGGGTATTAAAATGAGAAACATGTATCTTCCTGTTTCATTCCATTGGATGAGATAAGACAGCTGTCCCTCTAAATTTGAGCCATCTCTCTGTGTTTATTGATCTAACTGATAATATACTGGGATAGAGAAGGCTTCACTTGAAAACTGCATTACACATCTAGGTGTTGTGAATTCCACAGGATGCTGTCACAGGACAATGGGCCTCTTACAGAAAAAGAGCTTCAGTGTGAAGGAACATCATTTATCAATATATAAGTGTGGAGGCTAAGATGGGAAGTTTCAAGGGAAGGTATTTATCATGAGATATTGTTCTATTAAGCTGGCTTTATTTTGGTTATGTCAAATGATTGATGTAGAGTAGATGTAATCATTTTGTCGAAAAGATGTTAGCCCGGCAAAGTGTCAACTGCTCACTGTGCCATTATTAAACAGCTGTGTTCTGATTGACTTCCAAACAAGAGACTTTCAAGTTTCTGTTAATCAGAAATAAGCAACCCGAAAGCAAAAGGAAAGGCAAAAGGAGTGACAAAACTACTTGATAGACTTTTAAAGTGTCAAGACAATGAATCAAATTATGTTAAATGCAACTTATCATTAAAAAAGAAGGTAAAAATTCATATAAGGCAGTAATTGGAAAAGCACAAACTCTTTGCACTTTGGGCTACAATTGGCATTTGTTAATGATCTCCCTGGAGGAAGGTAAGTCATCTTGGGAAATTGTTGAAGGCTTTATATTTTAAATTTCTTTGAGAAAATTAAACAATAGATGTCATGATTTTTTAAACTATTCTAACCTTAGACTTTTTCAAATTAAATTTATTTGATTTAATGACATTTAGAAAATGAAAAACTTCTTCCCTTTGACTTTGGGGTGAGAATCAAGGAAAAAGTTGTTTGACTTTTTGTATGTGTCTGTTGTGGGTCTTTAATTCTTTCATTTGGAAATACAAGATATGACTTGGCTGAATAATGAAAGAAATGGAAGGGTATAGGACTTACCTCATATTCTATAGCCACATAAAAGGGAAATGATAAACAGAAAAATCTATATCTACTGAAGAATAATACTTTTCAAATGAAAAAATAATTATCTCTGTGAATTTTTGTCAGTTCTTCAATATCCTCCAGCTTTATCCTCTCTGTTGTGAAGACAGAGCCTGCTCTATGGTAACAGAAAAGAAACACTTGCATTGTGTATAAAATTTTATGGATGGCAAAGTTCAGCAATAAAATGCATAATACTTCAACACAATGTATTTTTTAAAAAATTTAGTTGGATCACTGGAAATGGACCTGCCCTGGAGTCGAAGGATGCCCAGGTCAGAGCCACAGATCTTATTGGCTCTAAGCAGAAAAGCCCTTCACTCAGCCCAACTTCCAAAGTGACCACTGCAGCTAAGGGTATGGTCAAGTAGGGTCAGCAACATTGCAGACAGAACTGTAAATTTCTTGTTAGAGATGCCCCCTGCCTTTACCTGGCCAGCTCTCCTCCCAGCCCAGCCAAGTAATGAAAGTCAACAGAGTGCCTTCCCCTAGGAGGTTCACACCTCCCTTAGGATGTACCCCATGTGAAGAGATAGATAGGTCTGGGCCTCTTAACTTACAAGGCCTAAAGCCCACCAGATTATTATCAAGCCCCTTCTATCTGATTCTATTTGCCTCTCAATCAGAAAACTTAATTGTAGCTTAGACAGCACCTTTCTTAGCTCCTCTAATAATGACTCTGTCCTTTGTTCTAGACCCTGTCTAGCACACTTGGGCCTCATTCCTTCGTAATCATAACCTCTACTCTACCACCAATGGCTCTACTCCCAACCTGTGTGTACTGATGGTCCTCTTCCCCACTTAATGCTGTATAATTGTTCAAACCTGGTAAAGGCCACTCTTAGGATCATTGGTTACTATCCTCACTCTGTCTTTTATGACCTTGTCTAAATATGATCAGAGTCGGCAAACTTGGAAGGCTTCCATAGCCTTGGCAACTCATGACGACAGCCTAGGGTGGTTACTGGTGCCATAAACTAGAGTGTCAATTTGTTGGGTCAACAACAAGAGCCACTGTGCACTTGCTCCTCATGTGGGATCTCTGTCCTTAATGTGCTGTACATTTTGATTTAATGCTATAACTAGTACTCAAACAGTATGTTTCACTTTGTGTTTCTATGTGGGTGCAAACTGTTGAAATCTTTATACTAAATTGATCTTCTGTATATAAAGAGAATTGAAAATGAATCTTGATGTGAATGGAAGGGGAGAGGGAGTGGGAGAGGGGAGGGTTGTGGGTGGGAGGGAAGTTATGGGAGGGGGAAGCCATTGTAATCCATAAGCTGTACACTGGAAATTTATATTCATTAAATGAAAGTTTAAAAAAATTTAAAAAAAATAAAAAAAATATTTAGTAATAAATTAAACCAAAGGAGTAAAAGATATCCACAATAAAAATTATAAGCATTGACGAAAGAAATCATCAAGGACACAAAAGTGGAATGATAATCCTTGCTCATGAATTGGAAGAATTAATATTGTTAAAATGTCTATAGTACCTAGTGCGATCTGCAGATTCAGTGCAATCCCTATGAAAATAGCAATGACATTCTTTGCAGAGTTGAAGGAAAAAATCCTAACCTTTATGTAGAATCTCAGAAGACCCAGGATAGCCAAAGTGATCCTCAGCAAGAAAACGTCAAGCTGGAGACACCATACCACCTGGCAAAGCTATAACAAAGAAAACAACTTGGTACTGGAATAAAAACCAGCACTGAGATAAATGGAATAGAATAGTGACTAGAATAGAAATTAATTCATATATAGAGAGCCAACTGATTTTTGTCAGAAGTTCCCAGACCATATATTCGAAAAATGACAGACTTTTCAATAAATGGTGTTGGCAAAACTGGATGTACTTATGTTGAAAAATGAAATAAAATCCCTACCCCTCCACATATGTAAAAGTCACCTCAAGTGGATCAAAGATGTAAATGTAAAACTGTAAACTATGACATTGCTAGAAGAAAACAAAGGGGAAACAGTTCAAGACATTTGTTTAGTTAATGACTTCCTGACTAAAAACCCCAAAAAGCAGGCAACAAAAGCAAAACTAAATAAATGGAATTATACTAAATGTAGAAACACAGACACATGAAAGGAAACAATAGAGTGAAGAAACATATGACAAAAATGTGAGAAAATATTTGCAAGCTACTTATCTAAGGATTAATATCCAGAATATATCAGCAACTCAAAAGCTCAACGTCAAAAAACAACCAATCTAGTTAAAAATGGGAAAAGAGCATGAATAGACAGTTCTCAAAAGAAGAAAAACAAGTAGCCAATCAATATATGGAAAAAATGCTTAATATCACTAGCCATCAGGAAATACAAATCAAAACCACCATGTGGTATCACCTCAACCCTATCAATCTGGGTATTATGAAAAAGAAAGTAACAAGTGCTGGCTAGAATGTAGAAAAACGGGAGATTTTTTTTTTTTAAGATTTATTCTATTTATTTGAAAGACAGAGTTACAGAGAGAGGTAGAGACAGAGAGAGAGATCTTCCATCTGCTGATTCACTCCCCCGATCGGCTGCAACGGCTGGAGCTGTGCCAATCCAAAGCCAGGAGCCAGGAGCCTCTTCTGGGTCTCCCATGTGGGTGCGGGGGCCCAAGGACCTGAGCCATCCTCCACTGCTATTCCAGGCCACAAGAGAGACAGATTGGAAGAGGAGCAGCTGGGACTAGAACCGGTGCCCATATGGGATGCTGGTGCCTCAGGCCAGGCTTTGACCTGCTGCACCACAGTGCCAGCCCCAGGGGAACTCTTATATTCTGTTAGTGGGAATGCAAATTAATGCAGCCACTAGGGAAAACAATCCAGAGTTTCCTTAAAAACTAGAAAAATAACATTTGATCGAGTGTTCCCACTATTGGGTAAATACCCAAAAGACATGAAGTACTGTATCAAAGAGATACCTGCATTACCATGTTTATAGCAGCATTTTTCACAATAGCCAAAATGTGGAAATAATCAAGGTTTCTATCATGAGATGAATAGATAAAAAAAGTGGTATATATACACAGAAGGATATTATTCAGCCACAACAGAGAATGATATCCCATCACTTGTAGCAAAACAGAAGGAACTGGAGGACATCATACTGAGTGAAATAAGCTAGACATAGAATACTGCATGTTCTCCCCTATAAGTGGGAGCTAAAGTTAAAAAAAAAAAATTAAAAAAAACCTCAATCTAAACACAGAATTTTCATCACTAGTGCTGGGTGGAATAAGAAGGATATTAAGTTTTGGATTTAAAAACAGGGGAAGCCTGGTGTGGTTCATTAATTATGGCAAACATACGAATAAGATGTTAATAGGGGAAATGAGGTGTGTGTATATGGGAACTCTTTGTATTACTACCTCACAATTTTTATTTTGTAAATTTAAAACTATTCTGAAATAAAATTTTAAAAAATTAAAACTAATGTTTAAAACTGAACAATTAACACAATATCCAAACATTTTTAAAGAATGACTAGTGCTGTTACATTATTCTCTTCAAAAAGTAGATTGTTTTCTTTTTGTCTGTCTTCTTTTTCATTCAACACCAAGTTTGTGAGATTCATTCATATTTTACTGCAGTTATAGAAGGTATATCTTTGCTGTTATAGAATTTATTTTTACTATTGATGAATATTTAAGAACTTTCCTAAAGCTGCTTAAAAAATTAGGAAATTCAATTTAGCAATATGAAAACCACGAATAAAAATACATCACAAGAAACAAAACCAAAACAATGTCTATGAGCATTTTCTTTTTTTGTTCTTTTGGTAAAGTACCTGAATTATCGTGCAGGGAACTTTGATTCCTACATTTTATGCATTTTTGTTGGGACTTATTAATAACTTCTTTCTCCTCCCTCCCAACCAAAGTGAGTTCATAATCCAAATTAAAGCAATTTCTGGAGCTAAATTTTTGGCCTAGTAACACAAAGCAAATATGAATGCTATAAAGAGATTGCGTGTTTGTACCTGCTACCTATATTGTTCAATAAGCCATGATTTTTCTCTTTCTGGATTGCTGGGTGCTCAATTTTCAATTTGTTTCTGTGTGCTGCCCAGTGTGTTTTCCATCAATTGCTTGAAGAGATTAAGTCAGCCATATTTTATTTCTATTACTTGTGTCCAAAAAAATCTTAGCAAAAAGAGGAGACAGAATATTGCACATGGGAGAGAATCAGCAACTCACCCGAATAAACATAAAAGGCAGGGAATGTGAGACTGTGATGCTTTTACATAGAAAGGGTTTTAAAAATTCCCTCAGTGTGTGCAACTCTATGAATTAAAAGTATTTTAAAAATCCAATGAGGATTTATGCTTTAAATGGAATTTTAATCATCGTGGCTGACATCCTGTCTCCGGAGGCTTTGGAAAGTGATGACCATGACTTTTGCAAATGTCTACCTGGATGTTTTATAACATACATTGGTAACTGCATTTCCATAAGAGTCAGCAGGGTGAGAGCTATCTAAGAACAATTCAATGAGTAGTGTCCTGCAACTGTCCTTTCCTGTTGGGATTACGGTGTCTGATAAAGGAGCCAGGCTCTACAGTGATTTCCCTGGTTTGGAGTCTGGTCTGAAGTGTGATTGGGCATGACTTTAAGGGAGAACCAAGCATGAAATGTTTACTGATAACAGTACAAAAAACAATCTGTGTCATGTTTATTTTACTGTTTATGAAGACTTGGAAACATTCTTGAGAGTTTATGGAGACACACAATATCTCACTATGAATTGTTGCAAAAGCATTTGTCAGTACAATGAAACTCATAGCCACTTGTCTCTTCTGGGCACCTGCAGAAAGAAATCACTATTGTGTTATTTTGAAAGGTAAATCTTCCTATATATATTTTTTCTGCCACTATGTGTTTAAGCCCTTAGACAACTCATATGGCCATGATAGCCAA
Organism: Lepus europaeus; assembly: GCF_033115175.1. Lineage (NCBI taxonomy): Eukaryota > Metazoa > Chordata > Mammalia > Lagomorpha > Leporidae > Lepus > Lepus europaeus. The sequence continues at coordinate 46,713,358 of NC_084845.1, forward strand.
AGCCTTTCCTATGACATAGTATCTTCTGAGAAGTTGTCAACCATCAGAACTCACACAAAAATCATGAAAATTGTCACTATGAATCCAGCCCACTTCATTCCTGTTCTTTTTTTGCGTCAAAGAAAAGGCAACTTGATATAAACCATATGTGCTAGAATGACATTTTGGAATAAATAACTCTACATTGAAAGGTAGATATTTTGTAGTCAGTTTTAGAAGGGACTTTAAATGTAGAAGTAGGAAAAATAAAAAAAAAAAGGAATGTGGTGTCTGTTTTTCTCTACTTAAATCAGGTTGAATAATCTCGAAGCATCTGTCAGCCTTCTTAAACAATTTCTAAGCTCGGCTTTGCTTGCAAGGAAAGTGTAGGATGCTGACTGATTCCTAATACCATCACTTAATCTTAGTTCTACAAATGAATAATGGACAAAAACTCATTGGAAGTTGCTCTCTTTAGATGCAGAGTAACTTAATTCACCTAGTTGCTTAAAGGTTACCTCTGTATCACACAAATTTGCCAGCCAAACTGTCCAAAGAAGTTCCCAGGATTGTTTAACTGTTAATAAACTTAGTATTTCTACATTTCTACATTTCAATTGAGGTTGAGTTCAATTTCATTCCAAAATATTACATTTGGATTCAAAGAGCAGTTCTGTAACTGCATGACCTTGGGCTAGTTTGTCATTCTTGCTAAGCATCTGTCTCCTTACTTGACACTGGGAAAAACAATAATACTTGTTTCATAGGGTTGATGTGATGATTCACTGAGACAATAAATGTAAAGTGGATGGAAAATAAATGAGGCTTTTTTGTGTTTCATGCTATGTTCCCTCTGGACTCAAAAGCCTTTCATGTTCTGTTCCCCCCACCTAGGATGTCCTTTTTCCCTCTCCACTTTGCTTCTAGGAAACACCTGTATCAAATGATTGCAAGATGAAAGTATGTATTCATAATGATTTCTCAGTGTTGCAAAATTTTGAGCATCAAAATATATGTTTCTAAAATAGGGTGTTAATAATTTCTTAGTTACTGGTCTAATCTTACCTTCTTTGGTGTGGACAACCCATTAATCAATTTCAAGCCAATCTCATTTCAACAGCTCTTCATTAGTTCCACAATAAGCAAAAGTATTGATTGAAGTTAATCACTTACATATTTCCTATTTTTCGTACATCCCAGGAAAGACTACTAAGAGAGGAAGGCTCATATTTCTCAGTCCATGATAGTAATATTGACTGATGAGCAGGGAACCTGATCATTTGCTCCTCAATCAATATTAGGAAAGGGTATATCTGGGTGACAAAACAGGTCAAAATTCTATCTTCCTGGAGTTTACTTTGTATTAACATATATACATATATATATATATATATATATATGTATATATATATATATCTTTATATATACATATGTATTTTTTATTTTAATTTTCATTGTCTATAATAGCGGAGAGACCTATCCTGTTCTAAGGTAGAAGAAAAAAATTTCCTGGGAATAGGATTAAATGAGGCTCAAGTGTCTAGTCAGAGTTTGGAGGAACTTTTCTCTCTCAGTTACCTTGTTCATAAATTACAGAGATATGGGGTAGAAAGGAGTTTAACCTGAACAGCCAAATCTAACAGAATGAAAAGGAAGAGAATCATAAGAGAAAAAATTACTGGCTAAGTCATATAGTATTTATTACTAAGCCTTAATTTCCTCATCTGTAAATTGGAGCCAATGACAATTATTACATATCTAATAAGCTGCTGAGAATCAATGATATACTCCACTAAAAAGCCTTTTATGCGTTTTAATTCCATATGTAGCATACTGGACAGCCACGTTATATGGTATCACCATTATATCACGAATTGTGTAGTGTTAGAATAACATGTTACATTTACTATGCAAATGTAAAATGCATCTATGAGAAGTTCATGTTCTACTTATAGGTAAAAGCATTTAAATATTTCATTAAATGGGACCTGATAAGAGGAAACTTAGCATTTGTTCCACAACTCACAAGCTGATACTATGTGAAGACTTGGAGCAGGGTTTACTTCAAACCCAATTTGAGCTATTGAGTACATACCAATAAGAATGTCAGCATTCATTACATTTGCACAGACAGATGGTCTGGACTGAGACAACCAATTAATGTAAAATGTGTTCTTTGTTGGCACTTGCCACAAAGGAAGATCTTTTTTGGAAATACCTTGTTCTTAAAGTTTATTCTATTTTCAGACTAGTGTTCCTTTATGTAGAAAATGAAATTACTTAAAACATCCATTGGTAACTTTTTATGTAATTTATAACACGTTTAGAAAGTTAATTCATATAATTTATTTTTTTAATTTTAAAGAATGAAAAATAAACATTCATTTGAAATATTCTGAATTTCCATTAATCACATTTTTCACTTGGTAGAAAAGTATAGGAAATTGCTTTTCAAAGATTGCTTGATGAGGTCATTTGCTGACTTCCTAAAAGTCTTTTATTAAATTGTGCAGGTGTCCATGGATATAAGCATTGCTCAGTGTTGTTTGCAGAAAAGAGGAATCACAAATGTACCTTTTATTTATGATACATATCTTTTTAGGTCCTGGTTGTTTGCTCAAACCATGGAAAACATTTTCACAGCTAAAAATACTCTAAGAGATCTTTGTGAAATGTCCTATTATTTGATAGTTATTGAAGTCCAACATCATACATACAGTGTACCTTAAAAATTGAGTTAGGTCACAGCCCAGGCAAAGAAAACCTATCTGTTTGGAATGATAAAAGATGGATAGGACTTAGGGTTAAGGCGATATCTTGGTATCATGTATTTCACATTAGATATTAAAAACTAAGTTTCAGGCTGGCGCTGCGGCTCACTTGGTAATCCTCTGCCTGCGGTGCCAGCACCCAGGGATTCTAGTCCCGGTCGGGGCGCCGGATTCTGCCCTGGTTGCTCCTCTTCCAGTCCAGCTCTCTGCTGTGGCCCGGGAAGGCAGTGGAGGATGGCCCAAGTGCTTGGGTCCTGCACCCGCATGGGAGACCAGGAGGAAGCACCTGGTTCCTGGCTTCGGATTGGCACAGCGCGCCGGCTGTAGCAGCCATTTGGGGGTGGTGAACCAAAGGAAGGAAGACCTTTCTCTCTGTCTGTCTCTCTCTCACTGTCTAACTCTGCCTGTCAAAAAAAAAAAAACAAAAAAAAAAAAAACTAAGTTTCAGAGATTAAATATTTTTTCTGGGCCAAAATGAAATGAGAAGTATAATTGATATGGGGAAAGAAAATTCAGAATTTATTTTTATATATTTTATTATCTTTTAAATAATTTTTATATTTTTAAAATGTGCTTACTATACCAGTACATAAATTTCTACATATTATTTATAAATAAATATGCATAAAATTGTTTTTGTAATTTTGTAAAAATGTTTTTGTAATTTACTAAGTACCTGATCAAACATATTTAGATATTACTGGTATGGGCAATGGTGAGTCAAACATTTAAGAATATTAAACCTGAAGTATTTCCTTTAGGAAATAAGGAAGAAAGCAGAAGAAACTGGAAAACAAGAAAAGGAAAAAAGAAGAGGAAGAAATAAATATAAATGCATACTCATATCACATATAAATTATATACGCACATATAAATAGCAAAGATCCTCATGTATCCAAAATCAATCAATGGACTTTTAGCATGTGAACTGCATAGATTTGAACCAAGCTCCTCTCTAAAGCAAGGTCAAGATAGTGGTTTTACCTCTTAGGAGTGACATGGACACTTGTAAAAGGTCATCTAAATTTCTGGTGTCATTGATTTTGTGTACACAGATATTGGCTTTGAAGTTAAGTCACCACTTGGAATGCCTGCATCCCATATCTCATTGCCTGGTTCCCAGCTACTTGGTTTCTGATTCAGCTTCCTGCTGATACATACCCTAGGAGATAGCAGGTGCTGGTTCAAGTTCTTGGGTCCCTGTCACTTAAATGGGAGACCTAGATTAAGTTCTGGGCCCCTGGGATGGGCATGGCCTCATCTTGGTTGCTGAGGATGTTTGGTGAGTGAATCAGCAAATGAAGGTTATGTGTCTCTCTTCCTTTCAAATAAAATTACAATAAATAAATACAAATTTTTAAAGCATGGAAAGGGAGAAGCAGGAAGAGAAGAAGAGAAAATCATTAAATTCTTAGAATTGTATCCATGAACTATATTGAATCTGTTAACTAGAAATAAAAAGCATAAAAAAGTAAAAAAAAATTGTTTGTGATCTATATTTTTGTGTTTCTACTAATTTGTGTAGTAGTTTGTGTACAATTCTAGAGCATTTTCTTAGAAATACAAGAGTAGTAAAATGATGAAAGTGTTAAAGGGTGTTGAGACTGACTTATTACAGAAATAAAGGGAGAAATGAAGATGATGAATACAGTTATTAACTCAAAATGGTGAGACTCATTTTGTCTATGAGTGTAGAATAAATTCCTCAACGGGGAAAAAAAGTTATAATAGAAAAAGGAGCAATTTGTGCAAAATTAGGAGTAGATCTATGTCTGTTGTAGAAAAATATTTCTTGGACGTAGAATTTTTTTCTTGTAATTGTCTGATTTCAAAAATTATCAATGTACACATATGTATGAATATTATAAAAGAACAGATACATTCAGGGCATGTCATCTCTAGGAAAATATAAAAGCCATGGACAGAATCTGAAATTGTTATTCAAATGAAGATCTTTCTGAATCCAAAGCTTGGCACTAGCAGCTGTTAGATGTGGAGAAGCCACTTAACCTCTTTGACCTTTAGGTCTATCACCCATTATATGAGAATAATAAAACCCAGTTAAGAGTACTCCAAATGATTCATGTAATATCCCCAGCTTGTAGCATAAAGGAGTTCTTCAATAACTGGAAGCTATTATTGGAAAATGTCTTCTAATCACTAACTATAATAATCAATCACCATAATAAAAATATTAGGAATATTTCACCATACCTAACATTTAGTATGGCATACAACAATTGTGAACCCTATTTACTTATTCCATCGATATGAGGAAGAGATGCAAATGAATTGTTATATAAAGGGAAATGTAGTAATGCATTTATTTTTTTATAATGAATTAATTCTGTTCATTAAATTTGGCATTTAAAAATGTTTTGTTTATATGTTTGAAAAGCAAACTGACAGAGAGGGAGAGAGAACTCTTCCATCTACTGGTTCTCTCCATAAATGCCTGCAACAGCTGGGACTCAGTCAGGCCAAAACCAGGAGTCTGGGACTCCATCTGGGTGCCACATGAGCCAGCAGAAATCCAAGTACTTGGGCTACAGTCTGCTTGCTTTTCATGTGCATTATCAGGAAACTGGATCAGTAGCAAAGGCAGAACTTGATCACAGGCACTCAGATAGAGGATGCAGGGATCCAAAAGGATGTTTAACTTGCTGAACCAGAACACCTGTCACAAATTTGATTTTTAAATAAGAGTATTTCATATGATCTCTTCATTTTTGATACAATGATTTTTGCAAAGGTCTACCAAAAATGTGTTTAATCAAAAATAAAACATACCAAATAGAAGTGTTTAAAAACTTCTACTCGAAGCTCTTACAGGTCATTCAATGTACCAGAAAATAGAGTGAATGGAAAATAGACCTCTGTCATCACAATATGTTGTGACTCTGCTTAAAGAAAATAACGGAACACCTGATATATATATATATATATTTTTTTTATTTTTTAGACAGGCAGAGTGGACAGTGAGAGAGAGAGACAGAGAGAAAGGTCTTCCTTTGCCATTGGTTCACCCTCCAATGGCCGCCACGGCCGGCGCACCATGCTGATCCAAAGGCAGGAGCCAGGTGCTTCTCCTGGTCTCCCATGGGGTGCAGGGCCCAAGCACTTGGGCCATCCTCCACTGCACTCCTGGGCCATAGCAGAGAGCTGGACTGGAAGAGGGGTAACCGGGACAGGACCGGTGCCCCGACCGGGACTAGAACCCGGTGTGCCGGCGCCGCAAGGTGGAGGATTAGCCTGTTGAGCCGTGGCGCCGGCCTGATATATTTTTTAAAACACACAGAACAAAAGTAAATTTGGGGATAGCAGTGGAAGATGGCCCAAGACCTTGGGCCCCTGTACCCACGTAAAAGACCTGGAAGAAGCTCCTGGCTCCTGGCTTTAAATTGGCACAGCTCCAGCCATCACGGCCATCTGGGGAGTGAACCAGCAGATGCAAAACCTCTCTCTCTCTGTCTCTACCTCTCTCTGTAACTCTTTCAATTAAATAAAATAAATATTTTAAAAAGGAAAAAAAAAGTAAATTTGAGAGTATCTTAAGCATTCTGATGATTGTTAGATAAAGATGTTTGATGGGCAGAACAGATTAATAATCTATCATAGATTTCACAATAAACTGGACTGAGCATAAGGGATGTGCCTAAGCCAAACCTTTTCAATCCTTTTATCTGCTTGTTTCAGCTCTTGCTTTATCAATATACTGGTTATTTTGAATTATCTGGAATTAAAATATTTTAGTTACTTTTTAACAACTAAATAAACAAATGTTTGAGGAATAAGGAAGATAATAAATTTCCTGGCACTCACTGAATGTATTGAAAACCTAAGCCCAGTGATTGTAGGGGTTTGTATGTGACCTGTGTTTGTGTATTTTCTCTTCCTGGAAAGGGTATGGATATGTCAATGTCCATGTAAATTTACAGATGAAGAAATAAGATCTCACACGCAAAAGGCCTTTTCTAGGAAAGAAACATTTCTCTTTTGTTGACCAAGGGTTTCCAGATATGTTAACTGTTAACTGGCTGAGTGAGGGATGGTCTAGAAAGATGGCTTCTACTTTTTTTTTTTTTATATTTATTTTATTTATTTGAAAGTAGAGTTACAGACAGAAACAAAGAGAAAGATCTTCCACCCCCTAGGTTACTCCCCCAAATGCTGCAATGGCCAGGGCTGAGCCAGGCCAAAGCCAGGACCCAAGAGCTTCTTCCAGGTCTCCCAGATGGGTGCAGGGGCTCAAGCCCTTGGACCATCTTCTACTGCTTTCCCAAGTGCATCCAGGGAGCTGGATCAGAAGTGGAGCAACTAGGACTTGAACTGATGCCCTTTTGGGGTGTCATCATTGCTGGCAGTGGCTTTACTTGCTACACCACAATGCTAACCCCAAAAGATGGCTTCTTAATTCATTTTTTCAATATTCTGTGGCTTTCAAGGCCAAATGCAAACAAAGGTTATAAATATGCATTCAAAATTATGTTCAAGAGTATTTCAATAAAAAGAACACTAAAGTGGATTCTAAGGTTAATTTTGATTCTACACATGAAAAAGATTGAGAAAGGCATTACTGCCATGGGGCAAGGTAGAGATGGTGTTGTAAGAAATGGAAAAATTGTATACAGTTGGTGTGTCTCATACAAGGATGTGGTTAATTGTCAACCCCTTCAGTCACCTGTATGGTCTTCTTTTTCCATAATCATCCAACCAGGATACCAAAACATTGCAGTGTCTAAATTCTTATAAAAGTTGAGGTTGATGTGAAATTTTCTAGTGAGGCGGACACTGTAGGTCCTGTAACGTCAGCATTGAAACTGAACACAAGGGTGAATGTTACCCTCTCTCTACAAAGGAAGAGTGAGGTGGTTAACAAAAGCCCTCCTGAAATCCCTACCTATGATCAGTAGCCAATGCTTTGTCAGTTTACTGAATATCTAACATGAAGTTATATGGGAGAACCTAGTGACATATTGTTCAGTAAGGTAATGCAATGAATTATTGGTATTAGAGGTAAACAAGATTTGTGGGTTGTATAATATAATTTATAGATTTGATAACCAATGTGACATTTGAAGACTAGCAATATCAACCAAATTTGGGAGCCTTCTTAGAAATGCAAAATCTCAGGCCCTATTACAAGATTACTGAATCAGAATTTGTACTTTAACAAAACCGCAGGTGCAAAACCCCAGGTGTTTCGTGTGCATGTTAATTTTGATAGCAGAATTTTAGAGGATACTCTAGCCTTGAATGAATAAGTTATATAACTCTAGCAAGACCTGGGGTCTTGGAGTGATAATTTATGCAAAATTCCAGACAAATTCAGTGTCTAGTCATACCTTTTGGATTCTGTGAGCTAAAAGATGACAAAATCCTAACTCTGGAGTCTTTGCATTCTCTTCATTCAATCCTTCTAATCAAAAGTATGATGATGATGATGATGATGATGATGATTGCACCATATACAAAAAGTTATATTCAGTAAAATGATAGTAGAGTTACTACTCCCAAGGTAAATCCTAGCCTAAGACTGCTGTCTTAGTGTAATTGTTAGTGTTATTCCATTTTACTCACAAATATATTTGTATTTAGATGATGGATTGCATGGTCATGCTACTAATAGTCAATAAACCAATGAATAAATATTTCAAATTCATGTAAAATGGTACTAAACATAAGTTTATTTTGTCACCAAAATTTTGATGTTCATATATAAAAGAAGTTCAAATGTTCATGCATGGATTTCAATTTTTTTTCACACCAAGATAACTTTTAATTCGATTTTCCATGAATTTTTTTTGAAATGCCTATATATATATATATTTATCTAAAACAGTGAAATGGAAAGAACTCTTTTATGTTCTTTATATAAACCACACACTCACATGAATCTTGTGAGTAGCAACGGATAACAAAAAACAGATGAGCTTGAGAGAGATAGGGCTTTTCTCACGAGGACTAGCTGACTTCACATTTGTGCACCTACAATTGTTTTCTAGGAGCAAGTGACAGCCCACCCCAAAGGAACATTCAAGCCTCTGACTTTTGCAAGACAGATCCACACTTCTGATTTTGAAATGACATTTCTTCTGATTCTTCTCAATTTGACCGCTAAGGGTTTAAAGACTGTGCAGCCAAGTTTTATTCAGAGTTCAAGGCAAAGGTGTTGTGTTCGTGTCCTCCACATTCTCTGTGGGGAAAAAAAGATCTGCTAAGTGCTTGGCCAGGAAGCTCAGTCTTTGAAAATAGCAGGCAAGGTTTTCTTTCTTTTTTTTATTTTTTATTTTTTGACAGGAAGAGTGGATAGTGAGAGAGAGAGAGACAGAGAAAAAGGTCTTCCTTTTTGCCGTTGGTTCACCCTCCAATGGCCGCTATGGCCGGTGTATCTCACTGATCCGAAGCCAGGAGTCAGGTGCTTCTCCTGGTCTCCCATGCGCGTGCAGGGGCCAAGGACTTGGGCCATCCTCCACTGCCTTCCCGGGCCATAGCAGAGAGCTGACCTGGAAGAGGGGCAACGGGGATAGAATCTGGCGCCCCAACCAGGGCTAGAACCCGGTGTGCCGGCGCCACAAGGCGGAGGAGTAGCCTGTTAAGCCACAGCGCCGGCCGGCAAGGTTTTATTTCTAACCTCCTCTTCCTAGTGTGTAGAAACATTGCAGCGATTCTTGTGATGCTTTTTTTCACAGGTCGCCTCAAATGCTTCAAAGAAGCATCTCTACTTGCTTGAGAATGAGCATTGTCAGCTTTATTTCTTCCTGATATCTCAGACCTTTATTAGGATTGGCAAACCCTTCAGTGACATCCTTACATTTTCCTAACTCCTTTGTTTGAATATTTCAAACAAAAAAAATTACTCAATTCAGAAGTAAAATAACAAGTCAAAGAAAGATCTAGTTGTCACCCATCTTTAGTAAAACATATCAAAGGAGACTGTTTTATAAACCAAATAAGTATTTCCAATTGCATGGGATTTTTATTAGAGGTATTAAATATTCTACACCAATCTCAAAACATTGTGAAGGGAAACAAATACCTAGCCAAATGATCAAAATCATAGGGATATTTTTGTAATAAATTTTAAAAAAAGTTCTATTTCTTCCTGACAATGCCAGAAATACAATAAAGCTTTAACAGAGAAAATTCTGCAATGATAATCAATACAATTCATGTTGCTGTTTATGTAGTTGCCCAAAAATATTGTTAGCAATGATTTCTAGCAGAACGTAACAACACCCTCCCTCTATGATAAAGTCAGCAAAGAGAATGAAATAAACCAAAGGCAGAGAATCAGATCATCTGTTGTATTCTTTGAAATTCCTTTGAAATTAGTCACAAGCCGTTGTGTCTATGTCACCTTTATTTGAATTAGCAGTTTGCCTTTGAAAAGGTACTTGAAACTGTTTCTAATAAAGTCACTTGCATATCATTGTAAATGGTATGGACTATACAGAGAACTAGACTAGAGTAATGATCGTACTGGGTGCAGGCAGAGCCCAGCCCTTTGCTCTGCATATCACGTTGTGCTTCCTGGCGGCCAGTGCAAAAAGCGAGTAGTGAGAATAGTGAGGAGGACAGAGGGCGACAGAGAGGAAGAGGAGGAAAAGAAGGCAGGAAGGAGATAAATGACACAGTGACTGTCACCCAACAGAAGACATCACTGCAACTGTTAAGAAAGTACTACACAAACCCCGAGGTGTAAACAAGGTGGAGGTATTGACTGCCTGATGGCTCCAGGTAGTCTCAGCCTACCATTTAATATCATTATACATAACTAAAATTTATGTTACAGCATGTGTATTGCCAGATATATTTGCTGCCTTACATATTTCACTTTACGGTTCATTACTCACATTTGCTCTTAAATACAGTAGTTTCAACAGCTGTCTCTAGTTTCTATCAAAGTACCCTAAAAATCCTATAATAATATTTTCCACCTCATTTCCTCCTTTCTTTTGACTGCATTGTGATAAAGCACTGTGTCCAATAAAGAAAAGTGACAGCCTTGTCAAACTCTAGAGCAAGCATTTGCATACTGTTATTTTATTCAGACTATTAGAGCAGCTACCAGACACTGAAGGAATTTACTTTCTCTAAATAATACATTTTCACTGATTGTGGTATTTTATCCTGCAATCTGTCACTCATAAACCACATCTTTGGTATCTCTTTTCTTTAATTAGAAAAAAAAATGTTACTTATTTTCTGCAAAAAAAAAAAAAATGTGAAGGAAACAGTTATCAACATGGGAACACAGGGCAGCATCCTTATTTTTGATGCTGGATTGAATTATAGTCATTAATGGGAACATGATGATAAACCCATGAAAGCCCTTCAGTATTTTTAATCCCAGTAGATGAAAGTGCTTTACAAACCATGAGTAAAGACGACTTTAATAGTTGCTTCAGAAAAATCTCTTTTATTTCTTGTGCATGAATTACTTACTATCGCATTTGTAAGGAAAATGAGGAATCCCTCATTCAAAGGCTTCAATATTAACCCCTCTCAAAAGGATATTTTAAAAATATTTTTCAATTCTTTATTTAGTTATTTTATTGATTTGAAGAGAGATAACGAGAGAGAGATTTCTCATTCACTGGTTTATTCCCCAAATGCCCACAACAATTAGGTTGGGCAACTCTATCTGGGTCTCTCCATTAGGAGACAAGGACCCAAGTACTTGAACCCTCAGCTGCTGTCTCCCAGGGCATGCATCAGTATGCTTAGATAAGGAGTGGAGCCAGCCTTGAACCTGGGTGCTTCAGTATGGGATGCGGTATCCTCAAGCAGCGTCTTTACTACGGTGCCAAATGCCTGCCTTTTTTTTTTTTTTTTTAATATGTTTTAGAGCATCATATTCCTCAAATCCATCCATGGATTAATCAATGGGTTAAATAATTGTTCTCATCAGCTTGAAGGAAAGGCTATCAGCCAGGAATCTCTAATGGAAGATATGCAAAGAGCTAGCTTTTCCCCTGTTAATTATGTGGGTATTAAAATATTTACTCCATGGGGCCTGCACCTTGGCTCACTTGGTTAATCTTCCGCCTGTGGCGCCAGCATCCAGGTTCTATAGTCCTGGTTGCTCCTCTTCCAGTCTAGCTCTCTGCTGTGGTCCAGGAAGACAGTGGAGAATGGCCCAAGTACTTGGGGCCCCAGCACCCACATGGGAGACCAGGAGGAGGCACCTGGGTCCTGGCTTCGGATCGGCACAGCGCGTCGGCCGTAGCGGCCATTTGTGGGGTGAACCAATGGAAGGAAGACCTTTCTCTCTTTCTGTCTCTCTCTCTCTCACTAACTCTATTTGTTTAAAAAAAAAAATTTACTCCAGGAAAGAATAAAATTTCGGAGGAGACATAAATTGGAAAAACTGTTCTTTTTTTTTTTTTTTTTTTTGGACAGGCAGAGCGGACAGTAGAGGGAGACAGAGAGAAAGGTCTTCCTTTTTGCCGTTGGTTCATCCTCCAATGGCCGCCGCGGTAGGCGCGCTGCGGCCGGCGCACCGCACTGTTCCAATGGCAGGAGCCAGGTGCTTCTCCTGGTCTCCCATGGGGTGCAGGGCCCAAGCACTTGGGCCATCCTCCACTGCACTCCCGGGCCACAGCCGAGAGCTGGCCTGGAAGAGGGGCAACCGGGACAGGATCGGTGCCCCGACCAGGACTAGAACCCGGTGTGCTGGCGCCGCAAGGCAGAGGATTAGCCTGGTAAGCCACGGCGCCGGCCCGGAAAAACTGTTCTATAACAGTTGATTATAGTTAGGAACAGAGTTCATTTGTGACTGAACTCATGTGATTTGACTGGTCACATACAAATGCGCATAGCCAAGATCATCTATAGACCTATCTGTTTTAGGATTCTTGACCTCTTCTTACTCATTCTGTTATCTTGAGAAAGTCACTTAAATGTTCTGATTAGCTTTCTCTTCTGGAAGTGGCAATAGTTACCTAATACCATTTCTCTGACTGTTCTTTAAAAAGAGTGCACATTTTGGACAATTGGGACTGGAAGAGCTTTCAGAAAAACTGCCTTACAGGTATAATAGTATTTTCCTTTGTTTATATTGAATAAAGGAAACTCTAGGTAGCATTTCTTCTGTCACCTATCTCAATACACAGAGATATTTGGCCGTAGTTATTTGGGTGATAACTCTATGCAGAGCAACTCACATCCTCCTGTGGCTTTCAACCATTTCTGTATAAGCAAGCACTGCCTGTTGTGTCTCCTTAGAGCACACAGGAGATAGTGTTCCAGTGCTGAGCACTCCTCTCACTGCAGACAGACCTGTGAAGTTCTGTAATGCTGTCTGGTGATTTTGGAGGGATGCGTGTAATTCAGCTGGCTGTGAATCCTGGCTGAACACTTTGGTAGAGGTATGATGTTCAGCTGATGGAACCACTCTGAATCTCATTTTTCTTCTCTGAGGAATTGGTCTAACAAAATATATATATGTATATATATATATGTATATATATACATACATATGTATACTGCATGGAGGAGTGTGGGGCTTGAATTTAAAAACTAATATTTATGAAATATAAAACGTGAAATCAGCAGATTAGAGATTGATACTCTGTAAGATATCGTAAACTTCAGCAATATACTTGTGAAGCACTCAATTTTAATACTAAGTCCTTTTGAAGGCAGTGTACAAAAACTTTTTCCTCATGCCCCAGGGTCGCCTATCAGTGTATTTATGGAGCACCAACTGAACTCCCAGGCTCTTTGTCTTTTCATCCCTCATTCCTCCACCCTCTCTACCCAGAATTCATTCCTGTTCATGAGGATTTCCCTGAATGAAGCCCAAAATGACTTCTATCCTACAAATAGGCAGATAGGGGGACAGGAAGAGAGAGTAGTATCTATTTCTCTCCACCTGCGATGTATGCTATGAAAAATAACAATTTAGTGAACGGAGAGTTAGGCTGTGAAAAGTCCCCTTAGACTTCAGTTGCTATTAAACACTGATGATTTGCCGATGTCCCTCTTCCTAACATTAATCTGTCTCCTGTGCAGATTTCGCCCATTAAGTCTCTTATTCTTATCTGCAGCACATGGAGTAAGAGACTGGTCATTCTTTTTGTTATTCATTCATATAGTGGCACCGTCTGTGGCCCACAAAGGGGGATGAATGAGTGTCCTTACTGATGAGGAGCTGAAGAAAAGATCTATTCTTGACTTAATTTGTATTCTGTAGCTATTATGCATATTTAAGAAAATTTTGAACACAGATCAGAACAGTGATGTACACTTGGTGGTGGATGTCTCATTTTTCCTTGTTCAACATTCTACATGACACAGGGGGACGATTATATGTACACTTATTCTTTTGCATTCAGTCTACTAAACCTTAATTCCACAATGGATGCTTTACAATGAGTTTTTTTTTTAAATAAGATTTGTTTATCTGATTTGAAAGGTAGAGTGATAGAAAAACAGAAGGAGACAGAGAGAAAAAGAAAGACAGGTAATTCCCACTGGTTCACTCCTCAAATGGCCCTAATGGCTGGGGGCTTGGCAAGACTGCAGCCAGGATCCAGGAATTCCATCTGTTATCTCCCATGTTTGTATCAGGGACCCAAGCACATGGCCCATCCTCCACTGCCTTCCCAGATACAGGGAGCTAAATCAGAAGTGGAACAGACAGGACTTGAACAAGATGTCTGACATGAGATGTTTGTATGGCACAGCAACTTAGCTCACTGCTCCACAATATTGGTCCCTAAAATGAGGAAGGTTTAAGAAATATTTTGAGGGGCCGGCACTATGGCGTAGTGGGTAAAGCCACCGCCTGCAGTGCCAGCATCCCATATGGGTGCCAGTTCAAGTCCAGGCTGCTCCTCTTTTGATCCAGCTCCCTGCTATGGCCTGGGAAAGCAGTAGAAGATGGCCCAAATCCTTAGGCCCCTGTACCTGCATGGGAGACTCAGAGGAAGCTCTTGGCTTCTGGCTTTGGATCCACACAGCTCCAGCTACTGCGGTCATCTGGGGAGTGAACCAGCAGATGGAAGACCTCTCTCTCTCTGCCTCTACCTCTCTATAACTCTGTCTTTCAAATAAATAAATAAATAAATCTTTAAAAAAAGAAATATTTTGATATTCGAAATTTTGGGGACACTAAAAAAATACCACTTTTCTTATTCTGCTTTTATCCATCATATTAGAATGTCAGTATATATGTTTTAGAGCTTCATATTCCTCAAATCATTCATTCAAATGGTAAAATCAATGGATTAAATAATTTTTCTCATCAGCTTGAAGGAAAGGCTATCAACCCGGAATCTCTAATGGAAGATATGCAAAGAGCTATATGGGTATTAAAATATTTACTCCAGGATAGAATAAATGTTTGGCAGCATATTTTAAAGAAATTAGGCCAGGTATCAAAATCAAATTTACTGACATCTTAAGACTTTTTTATAAGAACTGGGGGAGGAAAGGGCTTCTATATTTCTTTAAAATTATCCTAAAAATGGTGTGAAATTTCTGATTTTATATAAAATAGAAAATCTTGCATTTTATACTTTTGTAATAATAGCTTATTTTTTTCTGTACAGGTATGTTTTATATCTATGTTACATTTATATATATAGCAAATCAAAATTCAAGTATTTTCTCTCTACTTTTAAAGCTCTGTTGCATTATAGGTAGATTTCAGAAATAGCATTGTTTCTCTAGAGACAAGACTTAATTTGCTCAAGAATGCATCTGTCATTTTAGTACCTGCATTTTTAGCTATTAAGAGTAATAAAAATGTAAAGCTGACCCAAAGACAATTTTATTAGTTTCTGCTCACCAAAAGCATTAGAAAAGAATTTAAGATTTTAAACTAATTCTCCCACTGATTTTTTTCAAGAGGGAAAAACAGAGATTATATAGTTTCCTCTTCCAGATTCCTGTGCAATATTGAGCATCCACTATTCTGTGCGTTTTATGTGTATGTGCTATTTATCTTTCCTTAGCATCCCCCTGACTATTTGTCTCAACATTACCTGCCAGAGGCTTTTTTCCTTGCTTGGGGGCAAACAGCATCTTGTTCATGTTGATCATGGTGAATGCCTGTTTTTCTCATTATAAAATAATTTCCTAGTCCTCAGAATCCCCTTAGAGTCTGCAGAATTGTCCTTGTTTTATAAGGCAAAGGCAAACAACTTTACTTCCTGATAACTTAGTTAAAGCTAACTAGAACAAAATCATTCACAAAGAAATTAAACAATAGGAATTTAAACCAACTACTGGTTACTTTCCAGATTCATGTGAATGAAAAAGAAATAAGCATGATAGAGTTCAAGCTTATTTCCAAATCCAAAGAAATCTTCTAATCAAATTTGAGGTTGGAGAGCAGAATTGAAATAAAAGACTTGAGAAGCAAGATACTAACAAATTACAAATCTTAGGTCTCTGGTGGCAAGGTATTGAAACCAGGTAGTGAGATAAGACCTGATATCAGAGAATATATTTGAGCTTTAAAGTCAGATATACTTAGGTTTGAATTTCAGCTCTACTCTTTCTTAGCTTTGACTTAAACATATTACTTAAAATCTTTAAAGTCTCAGTTTATTTATAAGAAGATAATAATAGCATTTGAAGAATTAAACTAGGAAACATGAATAAAATGTCTAGCACACTGTATCTAGCACATACTGGTTCTTCGAATATTCCTTCCTTTCCCCACTTCTCCCAGAAAATAGCATTATCTCCTGCCCCCTGTTCTTTCTACCAAAACACTTTGCTGGTGCTTGATTAAAATCTCTACATTAGTTCCTGCCACAAAGCCTTTCTTATTTCTCAAAATTCCTTTAATTGTGTGTGTCTGTGTGTGTGATGTGTCTTGTCTATATTTTCCAGTTTCAGAGATTTCTGACATAGGGCTACAAGAAAAATACATGAATCAATGATATTTCATTTTCAAAGAAGAACATGATAGAGAAAAATTTGCATATTTTGTATCTTTTTCCATCAAAAAATTATTGGTGTGTTTTCAAAGAAAATGATCTTTTTTTCTTTTGTAGAATAAGTGATAAGACCTGTTCCTAGAACATTGCCAGAATGGGAAACTTTCCCTATAATTGGGAAATTCATAATTTTTGAACGCATCTGATTGGTAAACATATAAATGAAAACCTTAGAGCAAGCTTATATTGTTGCCTCAGAAACAGAACTACAGCACTTTTAAAGGAGCCGTATTGAAAAAAAAAAGTATTTGAAGAATTGTCAATTTATATCAGCATTTTTCATTTGTTGTTAAATTTAGTGTTGGTTTGGATGCCGCATTTGTGTTCTGATGATGGTTTTACCAGCAGTGGAACCTTATATTTATAATCATTGTCTTGCTGATTTTGTTTCTACTTTTATGGAACTTTAGATAGTCTAGTTACTTTAAGTTCTAGGTAGAGGCTCAATTAACAGTATTTTGTATACACATTTACCAACAAAATTAAGGTCATTATGTTCAATTCTGACAAGAGGTTTATGGACTATTCTAATTAACAATTTTCTGGTTAGAAAATTAGAAGGCTTCATTAATTCAAAAATGTTCACACAGATAGTAAACAGTGGAAACAGGGTTTGAATCAGGTCTATTATCTTCCTTTATACCGAGGAACTGTGAGTGAAGTGCTAAGTGAGGAGGATGATGGGCGTGGGGATGCTCTGGCTTGGTTTGTAGACTCAATACAGGCAAGTGCACACAAGTGGAATTTCCAGAGTTTCTGCAAAGCAATGTTGTAAATCAGGCTTTCCACTTGATGTTCATGTGCAATGATAAGGAGGAATGTTAAGCACAAAAGCAACATAATACCCCTCTGTTAAATTTCTTCATGCTGAATTTTGTTCTTCATTGAAGCTTGTTGAGATTATTTGGTTGTTGGCTATTTTGTTGATTTGAAATCAATATGCATGAGGCTTCCATATCTTTGTTCAAGCCTTTGATCAAGACAGACTCAGAAGCTACCTGAAGAGAGGTCACATGGTGTACTCTATTACAAAATGCTTAGTGAATGTGGTTCACAATGGGATGTGAGTTGTCATGCATATTTATAGTATTTTAGAAGCTTCTAAATCAGTTGTTAGATTAAGTATTATTATATATTATATTGTTAATCATGTATATAATATATTGATATTGTTATATCATTAAGTATTGTTTGCCCCTTTCCTCTGTTTTCATGTATGATTTTTTTTGTTGCATATGCAGTGCTCAACATAAAATTAATTAATCCATAGCACATATCCCTATAAATATTATCGTTGAAATCTAGTCTTGGCCATAAGAATGCTGGAACTTTACACTTTGCTTTGCAATCAGTTGTCTCTTGCTTCCACAAAACTGAATCTGAGTTATGACTCCTAGCCTCAAAGACCTTCTGGGAGAAGTAACCATTGACATCCAATTTTTTATACATCTGTCAGTCAATTCCCTAGATTTTATACTAAGATAGGTACTGTTTCTGATTATGTTAAATAGATAAGGAAAATATAACAAATAATTTTACTACTTCCTCATAGTGCTATTTGTTATTTACCATGATTTTGTCTTACTGCAATACCTTGCAGGAGTTTTGAGAGACTTTGGAGGTAAGATGAGAATAAAATAAGTTATTCATCTATTAAGTGTTCAGAAGCTTCGAAATGTCTATACAGTAGGGATTAGGAGAGGCAATTCTAGGTGAAATAGAGGCTTAGAAACTAAACTTTAGTTTATTGGTAAACCAAATCTCCCTACCCTAAAGAAAATGATGACTATGAAAAAAAGGGAAATTCTTAGCAATTTTACTGTTACTCAAGAGATATTTTGCCTTCATGTTAGTATATAGATAACCCAATTTTAAAATCTTTTCCTAATATATACTAAACTGATCTTCTGTATACAAAGAGAATTGAAAATGAATCTTTACATGAATGGAAGGGGAAAGGGAGCGGGAAAGGGGAGGGTTGCGGGCGGGAGGGAAGCTATGGGAGGGGGGAAGCCATTGTAACCCATAAGCTATACTTTGGAAATTTATATTCATTAAATAAAAGTTTAATAAAAAAAAAGAAGCAATAGTGGATTTGTAAATAAATTTTCCAGTATCTCTTTTGTCCATTCAAAATGACAATGGTTTCTAGAAATATGTTTATTTTAATTTGACCCACCTCCATCCTCTTAGGTTCCTGGCTGGATCCACTAATTAAACTGATGTAAGATAGAATAGTAAAGAGAAACCATACAGATTTATTAAGTACACATTTTAAATTATAGAGAAACCCTCCTGAAGAAATAAAGATCCAAAGTAGCTGTTAGAATCTATTGATTATCATACTGAATTGGATAAAGAATAGGAAATTGTGAGGAAGCAACAACTCTATGAAAGTGCTTAAAAAAGGAAGAGTTTTTGTAACAAAATCTGTTTAGTATTCCCCTTGTTTTGACTTCTTATCCTTGAAGAGAAAGATGTTTGCTTTCCTTCTCCTGTAGAGTGTCATTCATGAAGTTTCATCTTCTGCTTTTAAGAAGAAGCAAGGAAGTCAGAGAGTTATTGTCCCAACTTTAATTTTTTTCAAGTGTCTTTAAGTAAATAAGCAAGAGTAAAACACTTTAACCCTTTCCTTATGGGATTACTGTTTTACTCCAAAATGATTTTCCAGGGGTCTGCATGTTTACTATTTTGAAGAAATGGTTTTCCATTATTTCTCACATTTTTCAATTTATGGACAATCTGTTGGAATTATGCATTTTTAGTGATGATCACATTTTGTGAATTTATAAGCATCTTTTTTTTTTTTTTTTGACAGGCAGAGTGGATAGTGAGAGAGAGACAGAGAGAAAGGTCTTCCTTTTTTTTGCCATTGGTTCACCCTCCAATGGCCGCCACGGCCGGCGCATCTCGCTGATCCGAAGCCAGGAGCCAGGTGCTTCTCCTGGTCTCCCATGCGGGTGCAGGGCCCAAGGACTTGGGCCATCCTCCTCTGCCTTCCCCGGGCCATAGCAGAGAGCTGGCCTGGAAGAGGGGCAACTGGGATAGAATCCGGCGCCCCAACCGGGACTAGAACCCAGTGTGCAGGCACCGCAAGGCGGAGGATTAGCCTGTTAAGCCACGGCGCTGGCCTTATAAGCATCATTTTGACACACATTTAAAAGTATGAAAACATTTCAAAATATTCCAGTAACTACTTTATCAAGTACATTCCTAGAGGAATGATCTTAAATGGATGTTTGTCAGTGCGTAACCCAGTGCCTTACATATAATTTTACATATTTACATGCATGTATATTTTTAAACATATATTTATTCTTAGCATAGATATGTTTGGAAGTCATGGTCAGGGAAGAAAATACTGGAGAAACACTAGGAAAATGACAAGAAATTTAGTACATGTGTCTCTTAGTTAAATGAGCATTCAGTGTGCATATGTGGTCACTTTTAGTTTATTGGATTTCTCAAATCACTTACTGCACTTAGCTACTCTAGGTTCAATGGAACTTTGATTTGAAACCATTTTATTTGGGTGCTACTGGTTAGCTAGATTTGCCTCTGTAGTGTAGATGATGCTTCCTATTAGATAACATGAAAGTTTTACAGGAAAATGATAACACCTTCATCATCTGTGACAGTTTACGATGCAGATGTGGCATTCTTATGCAAAATATAATAGGTAATTGTTATAAAATACTATGTTGAAATTAGACTGATTATTCTATTTGATTTAAAATGTCATGTACTAAAGGTTATTTTCGCTCATTAAGCTTAAATGCATGTGGCCATATGTTAGAACAGTCTTTTGAATTGAAAGTATATTCAGCTGAAAATTGTCAACAAACTCAGAAATATCCAAAGAAAAATAGCTTTCTTTCATTTGCCAAAGCATCGTCTCTCAATTAAAATGTCATTATGTTACACTCATGGATGACACTTCATTATGACAAATCTGATACTGAAAACAGTAAATCATTCTATATATAAATTTGATGTCATTTTGATATTAAAATGTGTAAAGTCTGTCAATACTCTAGAAATGGAATATCAGCAAAGAAGATTATTGGTCTACTTAAATAATAATGTAGCCATTAAGAGGATAACATTTTCCAATTGCAATTACATGCCCTAATTTTAAAGGGGCTATCATTTACAATAATTTGGCAGATTTGGTCCATATTTCTTTCAGAAATTCATTTCTTCATTATGCCTCAAAACAATTTATGATGCATTTATGTTGGTGAAGATAATTTGCTTATTTTATTGTGAATGGAAATCAGTAATTACATACAATCCCATTTTCTGCAGACATAAAGTTAATTCATGATAGTAATTTTGTACAGAATATTAGCTTGGGTTAGTTATGATGAAAATGTAACTGTGGCAAATGCCTCGATTATAACTGAATTTCCTTGGACTTGATGAAAAAACGAAATGTTGACTTAGTAACAACAATTCCAGCATTATTTTGTGACAAGACTAGAGATTACTTTGCACTGGTGGCAGTGTTTGGGCAATGGTTCCTGCCCATATTCTGGCTTTGAATAGAACTGAGTTTGAATCCTGACTTCTCAATTTCTACTCTGTGTGACTTTGAGCAAGTAACATGGTTTGTCCAAGCTTGAATATGATCAACTGCAATATGTGAAAAATCGCAATGCTTGTCTCACACGGCTGTTGAAAGGGTGAAATGAGAAGATGCATGTGCAATTTGTTTATTTCTTATACTTATTACCAATGCTTTGAAAAGTACCTTACAAATACACCAGAAATGTTTGTTACTTCCTACACAGCCCTCTGGCAATCAAATCCTTGTACTGGGAAGAAATCTACAATAAATATAAGTTAAAATAAATAAATAAATGGAAGGATTTTTAATTTCTAAAGAAATTCCTCTTGATATTTTGTTAGGAATTTCACTGTCCTCCAATTCATTAGCATGCAAACTCTCTACAGTATTTTAAAATTTCTGAAGTTTTTTGTAGTTTTTTTGTTTGTTTAAGATTCTGTAGTTTTTTTGTTTGCTTAAGATTTTTGTTTGTTCTTTGTTGAATGTAATGCTACATGGTTTATGATTTATAATGTGACAGTAAGTGGAATTTCTTACTTGCCTTGCCAGTTGTTCATTGTTGATTGTTTAGAAATTAAATTTAGTTGTTATATTGCCATTGTAGTATGTGCTGTTTATTAATTCCCTTGTTAGTTTTAGCAGTTACTTTAGAGTTTCTTTAGGAGTTCTACACACACAACAAAGAATGTTTTACCTCTTTTTAAACCTTTAGACTTTTAATATTTTTGTTTGTCTTTTTTTTTTTTTTTTTTTTTTTTTTGAGAGGTAGAGTACAGAGAGAGGCAGAAACAGAAGAAACAGAGAGAAAGCTCTTCCATCTGCTGCTCCACTCCCCAAATGGCCACAATGGCTGGGCCAACCTGAAGCCAGGAACCAGGAGCTTCTTCAGGGTCTCCCACATGGGTGCAGAGGCCCAAGTTCTTCGGCCATCTTCTACTGCTTTCCCAGGCCACAGCAGAGAGCTGCACTGGGGGACTAGCAGCCTGGACAGGAATCGGCACCCACATGGGATGCTAGAACCACAGGCAGAGGCTTAGCCCACTAGGCACAGCACGGGCCCCTTGCCTTGTATTATTGCACTGATTAAGACACTCAGAGCAATGTTAAATGATGTTGTTCTGAGTAGTCAGTCTTACCTTACTCTGGACACCAGAGAAAAATTAACTGACGTTAGTTTTCAGAAATGGTCTTATCAGGCTGAGGAAGTTTTATTTTTTACTACTTTGCTGGAAGACATTATGATAAATGTGGGTTAAATTTTGTCAAGTTATTTTTCTTCAGTTATTGATATAATCATATAATTTTATTCCTTATTTTGTTAAGGAATTGAATTACATCGATTGACTTCCAAATATTCAAGAAATCTTCCACTTATTGATAAATCCAACTTATTGTGATATATTTACCTTTTTTATATATGAATGTTGCCAGATCTGATTGACAAATAGTTTGTTGACTGTGTCTGAGGAGGCTGGTTTGGGATTTTATTTTCTTGTTTTATCCTTTTTTATCAAGGTTATTCTGACCTCAACCAGAAGTTCCTCCTCCACTATTTTCTGAAAAATTTTGTTTAAGATTCATGTTATTTCCATGTTTTTTGGAACGCAACAGTGAAACCATCTGCACTGGAAATTTCCTTGTGGAAAATTATTAATTATAAAAACTCAATATCTTTAACAAAGTTATTTTGATTATTTCTTTTTGTTTCACTCTGTTAATTTATGTTTTTTAATTACTGCATCATTTTTATATGGGCTTTCAATTCTATAGGCCTTACATTCAAAAATAGTTTCTGTATTGATGTTACTTCTTTTATTTCTGATACTATTTTTTTTAATCTTTTTCCTCTTGGTCATCTAGTTATGGGTTTATTAAGGTTTCTATATTTTCTTTTGTCTTATTCTTTCTGCCTTATTTTCTTTTGTTTTGGGGTGGAGGGTAGTATTTCCAACACTGGTCATTCGTCTCACTAGTCTTTCTCTAGTATTTTTCTATTTCTAATTTTCCCCCCTCTAATGTTTATTATTTACTTTCACTTGTTTTGGAATATTGACTTTATTTGTTTGTCTTTTTTCTGTAGATAATTTTATATATTAAATGCCTGTCTTCTTTTCTAATATAGGGAATTGAAGCAGTATTTTTTTCTAAACATTATTCTTTTGGTCTCATATTTATTCTCTTTGGGGTTGAAGACTTTTTTCTTTCTAGATATTTATTTTCTTCCACTTTGGCCTTGATGCATATCTTTTCATATATTATATTCACCTTTTCTGTGAAATCGTTGACTATATTTACACAGCTGGTTTAAATCACTGCTCTATTAATTCCTATAAAAATGTCATAGTTCAAAGAGTATTGAAGGCTTTCTCCTGGCTGTGGTTACAAAATTTTAAATTTTACCATGTGTGTGCTATATACTTCAGAATCTGGAGTTCCTTTCCAAGAGCTTTAATTTTTATTCTGTCAAGGATGTTAAGTTACTGTTTGATCAGCTTAATTACACTCAAGCCAACTTTAAGTTTTGTGAGAAATGCCTAGAATAGCTTTTATTCTGAGGTTACATAAATTCTATTTATAAGGAAAGATTTTTCTGAGATTTGACTTGAGTGAATGCATTGTCAGTGATCTCTATGAGATTGCTTAGGATGCCAATCCTACCCAGTATGCTTTCACCTTCGTAACGGAAATCGCCCAGTCTTCACAAAGTCTAATTCTGCAAATATGAATTTGTTTTGAGCCAAATCCTCAAGCAAATCACTATTTGGGTTTCTCTGACTCCTTCTCTGACCAAATACATTACTTCCTGCTTAACGATCCCGGACTGTGATTCCTGTTTCTTCTGAGTGGCAGTAGCAATGGGGCTACTGCTCTCCAATCACTACTCTCCTATGATGCAGTAGGGAGAATGCCTCCAGATAGACAAAACTCAAGGTAGATGGGGAGCTCATTCCTTCTGGTGCTGAATGCCTGAACATAGCTCCTTCATAAATTTCATCCATTGACATAGTTGCTTTATGCTTGGAGAATATGGAAGCTATCCATAACTCTGTCTTCACCAGAACTGGAAATCCATTTTAATTGTGTTTGCTGCCCATTATGTTTTGTTGAACCTTTTCGACATCCCCAAAGTCTTCCCTCACAGAGTCTGCTTTTGTTTAGAGAAGCAGAAGAACTAGATTTTTGGACCCACATGAATAAATTTTCTTACAAGTGTCAATGACAGCTGGCTTCAAATATTTGTATAGATTGAAAGTACAAAGAATCTTCAGATTTGGTAAAATGAAACTCCTGTATTGCTAAATGATTTGCCAGGGTTCACAGGATCTATTTAGTAGGTGAAAGACAGATCTGAGATGAAACCATGGTACTGATACTCCAAAACTCACTTCCAAAGCCTCATTCTTCTGGGCTGATTTTAGGGCTGAGAAATAATAAGAAATAGTATGAGGTAAAATGGTTAGAGAATGGCAATGTCATTGTAGGATTCAGTTCAAATGTATCTCATTTCACACCTGGCATCTTCTCTCTCAGAGCTGGTTCTCTGATTGCCAAAGAAGAAAAAGCAGGCTACTGAAATAGTCCCAAACTATTTGTTGCCCAACAGCATTTTCTAGAGAATATTTTGTTGCTAAATATGCTTGTAAGAGTGGCATTTGGCCCTGTAGTTAAGATGCCACTTGGGGCACTTGCATCTTGTATCAGAGTGTCTGGTCAAGTTCTGGTTATGCTGCTGATTCCAGCTTTATGCTAAGGTGCCCTCTGGGAGGCAGAAAATGATGGCCTGGGTACTTGGTTCCTGCCACTCATGTGGGAAACCAGGATTGAGTTCCAAGCTCCTAGCATGTTCTGACCTAGCCCTGGCTGTTGGGGGCAGTTGGAGTGTGAATCAACAAAAGGATGATCTCTCTGTCTCTCTCTCTGTCTCTCTCTGTGTGTGTGTGTGTGTCTGAGTCTGTTTTTAAATTAAAAAAAAAAAAATTTAAAAGGCACCTGATATCACACATACTACCAAGACATATTTTAATGCAGTGTTATTCTTTTATTGTCAGTTGGTTAAACTAATAAAAGCAACAGGTTACTTAAGGACTTCTCATTTCCTAATTTATTTAATATCTTTGAAAAGTACTATTAGGAAAAGGAGTTAATTATCAATTAAAAATAAATGTGTTTCTTCAAACAAAAAAATCATTCTGGTATGACATGCTGCTAGTGTAGACTATTTTCTTGTTCCCCTTGAGAAGTGCTGATTTACATAATATTTTAACTATCGTACATTTATTTCTTTTAGCTAGAAAATTCCCATGCTAGAGTTGAATGTGTGACATTAAAAGGCTTGCAATTCATTGCTTTTTCTTTTTCTTTTTCAAGTTGCTAACTGTGAAGATTTAAGAAACAGACTGACACCAACCACTTCAATGTTTTGCTTAGAAATGGAGCAATGGGTTGTGCACAATGCAGCTCATTCATGTTGGCAAAGGACTGAACTCCTCAGGGATCCAAAGTAGCAACATTTTTCTTTGTGCAGTTTTTCATCGACCCTGGACCTGTATTAAATAAAGTTTTTGACATGGGTGCCCTTGAAAAATTCCCATGCTTATTATCAGCCCAGTTCTAGCTGGTTCTAATTATCTCGTTTAACAATTTGAGGGACTTTTTTTTTTTCTTTTCTTTTCTTTTTTTTTCCCTCATGAGAAACTGCCAAACTAGTAGGGATGGTTTAGCTAGAGGATATGGTGATTTGGCTGGGAATAACTGGTTCTGGAAGGAAGTACTCAAGTACTGAAGGGGGAGAAAGCCCCCGCAGCCTTTTAGATCGGTTGACGCTCCTTGAATTTCTCTAAGAAGGGTTTTGTCAATAGCTTATCTGAAAAACTGACTCCACTGTGAAGAGATATTTAAATAAAGGAACTTACATGACACAAACTAAAACCTATTAGTGCTTTCTAATCTTATACATTACAGACATTTCTAGAAGAATGAAAGTTGTCGTGATTTTAACTTTGAAAATTATCTATTTTCATTTATTTGAAAGAGAGAGCAAGACAGATAGATCTTCCATCCGCTGTTTCACACCCCAAATCTGCAACAGCAGCGGACTGGGCCAGGTGCCAGGAACTCAATCCGGGTCTCCCACATGAGTGGGAATCTCATGCTCATCATTATCTGCTACCTCCTGGGGAGGAAGCTGGAGTGGAAGTGGAGCCAGGACTTGAAAGCAAACATTCTACTATGGCTTACAGGCATTTCAAATAGTATCTTAACAGTTGTGCTTGGAATTTTCCAGCCATTAACAAGTACCTATCATGGGCCAAAAAATATGATAAATAATTTTATATTAATTAATATTGATTCTAACAAATAATTATCTCACTGATATAGTTCCACTCTATATATGAAAAAGAACTATTTCTGAGAACAAACTTTTTGAAGACCACTTGTGTGCATAGATTCCTAACTATTTTGCATCAAAATTAACCCACATTTTAATTTCACTACTCTGCAAAGCTTTCTGATATATTTTCAATGGAATATTATTCTTCTATAAGAAAGAGTAAAGTCTGATACAATCTATAACATAAATGGACCTCAAAAATATTATAGTAAGTGAAAAGGACCAATCATAAAAGGCTCAGGAGTGTGTCATTCCATTTATAAGAAATGTCCAAAACTGGCAACTCTGGAAAATGAGAGCAGATTAGTACTTGTCTGGGGTTGGGTAGATTGGAGGGAAGTGGAGAGTGAACTGCTCAAAGACCTAAAAATCAGAGTAAAATTATAAAATTCCTCAAAGAAAATTTAAGGGCAAACCTGTATGACCTGTGTAAGATAGTTACTTCTGAGCTATGGCACAATATTGTATGTATCACCTTAGCTAAGAACTATTTCTTTCAGATGTGGTAAAATGTTCTAATATTCATTTTAGTGATGGTTCCACAACTCTGTGAAGATACTAAAGAGTATAATCTTGCACACTTTAAATTGGTGAAGTGCATAGTATGTGAAATATACTGCAATAAGCAGATAAGTGGTATTTAAAATATTTCTATTAAACAACTGTATAAAATAATATCCAGTAGTAGTGAGCTAAGGCAAATATGGGAGAAAGAGAGAAAAAACTCTATGGCTAAGCAGCAAGTGAATGCCTGACTTGCTCAGACAATAGTTGTTCATGTAAAAATAAAATAAGTAAGCTGCATTTTCAAACTAATCCTTTATCTTCTCATTTTAATTATATTGCTATGGCTGGTAAAATAGAGTTTATTCCCTGTAAACGTTGTCATTCTTTCATTGTGAAATATATTGGCCTTTGTTTATTTAGTGGTATCAACAAAGAGCTCTAGAAACTTTGTCTAAAGAAGTAAATCTGATTTTGTCTTCTAGTGGTAACAATTCCATTTGATTTACAATTTAATCTGAACCACTCCTGTAAGAATAACCTTTGTTATAATGTATGCCTCCAGGGCCAGGTCTGTTGGCAAAACTTGTCTACCTACGGAAAATGAAGAAGAATGAATAAGTAGGGACAGAAGATTTCAATTTATCACCCATGCCACATCTCATGCCCTCAAATCTTCTAAAGTTAAAGGTTGTATATGCATACGTAGCCCTTTGTTTTAAGAACACAAAGAAATTTCAGTGAGTATAAGGTCATAATTTTTTTAGTTGAAATGCCTGATACATTTGCAAATTAATTAAACCCATTCGAATATTTGCCCCTTTGATAATAAGTCCACTGATAATGTTGAAGTTATGCATGTTAATAATTTTTAAAAAATTATTAATGTAAAGAGAACAGATTTCGTGTATTCCATAGGTATGGTTCTAATATGATATACATAATTCCCTTTCTCCCCCTCTTTCTTCCTCAATTCCTCTCCTTACTTCCTTTCTTTTTTTCCTTTAATTTTTGCAAAGACATAATTTTAATTCCCTCTATAATTGCAGTTTTAATTCACTACTAATCATAATATTCAACAAGTATAAAGCAGGAAGAGCACAGCTCCACCAGGGCTAAAAACAATAATCATATCACAAGATGTCCATTTCATCTTACACTTTTATTTGTATTCTATATTAACTGCTACATATCAGAGAAAACATGTGATACTTTTCCCTTATTTGATTCCATTTTCCACACTCTTCATCTTGTATATAATTTGCTTTTATTCTCATTTATGTAATTTGCCAATAATTACTGAAATTCCCAACTTATGTTCGGGGAGTTCCTCAATTTATTAATAGCAATATGCATTAGTATGACATGTCAAAGTATTTTGAACTATAACCTCCCTCCAGTATGGAAAAACTGAATTAATAAAATATTCAATCTTGACAAATATCTTCAGGATCACAGAATAGCCCAGGTTTTGAGATCTGACATAATTACACACACAAAAAAAATAAACAAAAACAAAATAGAAGCAGGAGTTCAGCCTAGTGGTTAGCATATCTGTTTTCCACAGCTGAGTTTTTGGGTCCAGCTCTGGCTCCCAGCTCCAGCTTCCTGCCAGTTCAGACGTGGGAGGCAACAGTGATAGCTTCAAATAACTGGGTTCATGTCACTCACATGGGAAAAATAGTTTGAAATCCATGTATACAAGTGGTCTTAAAAAAGTTCGTGATGAATATGTATGATTAACAGAAAAAACAGAAAACTACCTATGGATTTTAAATTTTTTGCACCAAAATAAACATCTTTTAATTTCATTTTTCACTAACTTGATGAAGTACTCTTGTGTATGATTCAGTGCCCATTTGATGGTGGTTTTTGCTTTTTGGCTGTTGAGAGTAATGTCACCATGAATATTCATGTACAGTGTTTTACTGGACATGAATTTTTATTTTAGGGGGGTGGATAGTACATGCCTAACAGTGGAACCTCCAGATCATATAGGAATTCTGTGTCTAACATTTTCAGAAACTGCCAGACTATTTTCCAAAGGCAATGCTTCTTATCTGTTGAAATCCTTCGTGTTACTACTTTGTAGCTTAGGGTCATGACATGGGCCAGTTTTTCATGGGGGCATCTTCAATTTTTAAGTGGAGCTCCGGATGGAAAAGAAGAGGGACTTGATATTTTCAGCTTGATGCACCTGGGGTAGGGCTTCCATTCTTACAGGTAAAGTTGGATGGAAAAAGTAGATACTGACATGTTAGCCATTCTTAGCTTGGATAAGTCTTCTAATGTGGAAATGTGGGGGATGAGGAAAACTGGTGGTTTGCTCTGCCTATGAATAAACTATAACAGTAACAGGGGAATGGGGGAAGAGGGAGTTCTGTGTTCTTGACTTCACCTGCCAGGAATAGACCTTTCATTACAGTATACTTTCATATGGAGGAAAAAGTGTAGTAGTGTTCAAATGCTGCAGACTCTCACTGTTCTTACTAAGATTTAGTAGATTTTCTTGAGTGAATGCTATTTGCAGTATGCCCTTAGGACAATTTTCAGAGATTTTGAATGTTGTTTTTCTTTACTTTCACCTGTTATACCTTTTGCTTGGGGGATGGTATGTAGCAACATTCTGGAAATCAATACTGTCACAAATGTTTTTGAGATGAGAAATCATAGAAATTGCAGGAGACACTCTTTTCTGGTAAACTGAGATGATTTTATATCAAAATTTGACATGCTTTTGTGGCTTTGTATATGGTGGATCTTTTCAGTTTTCACTTTTGAAGCAACTTTTACTATATACCTGTTCATTTTTGCCTATTAAACTCTTCAATATGCAACTCACACACTTTTTTTTTTTCCTGAAATCCTCCACTCCAATCCATCCTATCATTCAGGTACTATGAAAATTTTCTGCCAATATCACTTACCCATATGAGTTCAAATAGAATTGCTGTGTTTCATTATAATTGGGTTTAAGTATATAAAGCCAATAAAGGAGAGTGAACTTTGAGTGACTTGTAGGCAAACACTCTACTGAACTTAACCAAGGAACTCTAGTGCCCAATGAATAAAGGGACTTGAGTTAGTCAACTTTGTAGACTTTGAGACTCATTCTTCCCTATCCTTTTAAATGCCTAATTAAGATAGAAAAAATTATGAGCTCTTATGTCTAGCACCTAATAATTCATGAATTTTCCACTTCAGTGAGCAATTCAGTGAATTTCTCAGCAGGATTGTATTCCCTTGCCCAATACTTCATAATTCTTTCTTTTTCTTTTTGCCTGCCTTTTTTTCTTCCTACCTCCATTCCTTTCTTCCTTCCTTCCTTGTGTTCCTGTCTGCCTTCCTTTCTTTTTTACCTGTAGTGTTTTTATTTTAATCTTTAACAAATCCTCTTCTATGCTTTCTCCCAATACCACAAGCTTGCCAAGTATTATATAATAATTTGTGATGTATTAGATTTTGAAAACAAGGACTGTTCTATCTATACCTCCAGTATTTAGTACATTTATGACAAATAATATATTTCTAATATATTGTGTGAAGTAACATGAAGCTAAATTCTAGAAAACCAAAATTAATTCTACACATTATTACTTTTGATCATATTTTCTAGACAGAAAGTTTTTAAAATTGTATTGTCCCACTATGGGGAATATACCCAAAAGGCTTAATTTAAACCCAGTATATCAAAGAGATACTTGCACCATCCTGTTTATAGCAACACTGTTCATAATAGCCAAAATTTGGAACAAACCAAGGTGTCCATCATCAGATAAATGGATAAATGAAATGTGTGTATATTTACACAATGGAATATATTCAGCTTTAAAAAAAAGAATGAAATTCTATCTTTTGTAGCAGAGTGGACACAATTGGAATACATCATGTTGAGTAAAATAAGCTGGATCCAGAAAGACAAATACTACTTGTTCTCCCTGATATGTGGAAGCTAAATTTTAAAGCACAAACAAAAAAGAGAGTAAAAGGAAAAAGAAAGAAATGTGTGTACTAGTCCTGCTGCAAATATAGTTTTGTAAAACTTATTTTTCTAACTTTGTCAAGCCAATGGTTAAGAATGTTTTGCTACTATAGTTTTAATGATCTGTGATTACTTTAAAATTTACTATAAATGGGTGAAATGGTCATCTTTCCATTTAATTATTATTTATAGCCATTGTCTATATTCTCATAAAACTAGGGACTTTTTGCTTTTTACTTGTTAAACTTCCTATTTGGTGAAGTATTAATCCTTTTTAAATCTTATTTAATTAAATTTAATATAATAATATATAGTAATATAATTATTATAATATATATCTAATAATTTAATTAATTTTAAAATGTTTTCTCAAAAATAAAAAGGGGGGGAGGGGAGAAAGAGTAGGAGAGAGTAAGGGAATACCATTATGTTCTTAGAATTTGTCCAATTTTGATATCTTGAGGGAAAAATGTATTTGAATATAGTCATATCATTCTGGGTTATGGTTATAAAAATGAATATATGTCAAATAATCTTAATATAAATATATTTTATTTAAAACTATACTTTTAAAGAATTTATTTATATATTATGAAAGTCAGAATATCAGAGAGTGAGAGGGAGACAGAGATATCTTTCATCCACTGTTCACTCCCTTATGGCTGCAACGACCAGAGCTGGGCCAGGCCGAAGCCAAGGAGCCAGGAGCTTTATCCGGGTCTCTCATATGGGCGGCAGGGACCCAAACACTTGGGCCATTTTCAGCTGTTTTTAGGCTAGTAGCAAGCAACTGGATCAGTAGCAGGACAGCCTGAACAGGAAACTGTGCCCATATGGGTTGCTGGTGTCACAGGTGTGGTAGCTTAACCTGCTGTGCCACAACACTGGCCCCTAATACTGTACATTTTAAACCAAATTTTATTTTTTTACTTATTTCATAGTCAGAGAGACAGAGACAGAAAAACAGAAAGAGTTCTCCTTTGTATGTGTTTTTCATGTATATATTTAATATAGTTTGAAGGCTATAAAATTTAAATGTTTTTCTTATCACATGTTGTTTTTTCACATCAATTGACTTTTGGGCCCTTCTTACTAGTAATCACTACTAATATTTTACCAGGTTTCTTAATACTTTATTCTAAACTTTCTGTGTTCCCTGCAACTGAATATACATTAGTTTCCTGATTTGAGTCAACTTTAAAAAAAAAAAAAAGATTACTGAAGATGATATGGCTGAATTAGGATAAATCACCTTCAAATGTCAAGTACTATAACTGAACTAATTGATAATGTATTTGCATTTGTGTGATGGTGGCATAATTTTATGGTTTGTTTTCTTTCTAATAACAAGATCAATTAGGGTCTTTTTTACATTGATTTGTGAAGACATTGATATAGGAACTATTTTTAAAAATATTTATTTTATTTATTTGAAAGGCAGAGTTACAGAGAGAGAGAGTTAGAGGAAGAGATCTTCAACCTGCTGATTCACTCCCCAAATGACCTCAATAGCTGGGGCTGGTGCTGGGCGAAGCCAAAGCCAGGAGTCAAGAGCTTCATCTATGTCACCCACATGGATGCAGGGGCCCACTTCCACTGCCTTTGCAAGCACATTAGCGAAGAGCTGGATCAGAAGTAGAGAGGCCAGGACTTAAACCATAGTCCAAAGAGGATGCTCGTGTTGAAGGCAGCATCCTAACCTGTTATGCCACAATGTAGGGACTTTTAAAATCAATTTAGCAGAACCATTTACAGAAAAATAACAGTTTCTGATCAGATCCCTTCCTATAATTCATTTTGCTGGAGGCTTGCAGACTAGAAAGTTATTATCTATAGTAGATGACAAGAATCACAAGAGGGGAAAACATGGTGAATATTGCTGTGATCCTGAGTTGGAATTCAATGACTCCATGGCTTATTGAAGTCTCCATTAGAGACATGTAGAGTATTGAAATATTGTTTTCTGTATTGATCTCATACAACATAAGGCCCCAAACTTCTTATCTAATCTTTCTACTTCTTTTTAAAATGCAAACATTTAGATCAACAATCATTTTCAGAATTGTTAGAAATATAAAATATATCAAAATTCAAATAAAAATTATTGAGCTATCAAAAACTGTTATATACTTAGGCTATTATACTGGATTAAAAAAATTAAAAGAGTTCATAATTCAAATTGGCATACTAGGCAGTTTTAAAACATTAAAATGAGTCCCAGGAACATGAAATGTTTTTCCTCCACTTCTGTTCTTCCAAGTAGAAATTCATTGTTCTGAAAGTGATACATGTTTTTCTATCCTGTAATCTGCATAGAAACCATCACCAAGATGCAGAATTTCATAAAAAACCTCCATGAGGAAGAGGTTGAACCCTGGGATACAACAGCAAATGTAAAGGTTAGGATTGGGCATGAGGAAGGGATTTCTCATGCGAAGCAAAAAAGTAGCCTCTGCTAACAAGCAATTGAAAGATCGAATACTTTGGGGCCAGTGCTGTGGTATAGTAGATTAAACCTCCACCTGCAGCACCAGCATCCCATATGGGAGCTGGTTTGAGTCCCAGCTGCTCCACTTCCAATCCATCTCCCTGCTAATGGCCTGGGAAAGCAGTGGAAGACAGCCCAAATGCTTGGGCCCCTGCGCTCATATGGGAGACTCAGAAGTTGTTCCTGGCTCCTGACTTCAGATCAGTCCAGCTCTGGCCATTGTAGCCATTTGGGGAGTGAACCCAGCAGATGGGAGACTTCTCTTTCTGTGTCTGTCTCTCTCTAATTGTAAGTCTGCTTCTCAATAAAAATAAATATCAAAAAAAAAAAAAAAAGATGGACTACTTCGTCAAACTATAGCTTTCAAGAGGCACCCTTCCTGTGTTGAGACTTCACAGTGGTGCTAAGGAAAAGAGAAGTGTGACATCACTCCCAAAAGAGAAAGGTGAAGGTGGCTAGCTTGAAATACCGTAGAGTGGATGAAAACGGCGAGTTTAGTCTCCTTCGCTGGGAGTGCCCTTCAGATGAATGTTTTGCTAGAGATTTTTTTGTTCACTTTGACAGAAATGATTGTGGCAAATGTTGTCTGACTCACTGCTTTAACAAACCAGAAGGCAAAAAATTGCATATGAATGAATCAAAGACATGAACAAAAAAAGGTCAAAGCAGTACACATTGCAAAGTTTCCCATATTTCAGGATTTTCATACATAATTACCCAATAAAAATCTTCAATAATGAAAGTAACAACAGACAAACTAAAAACAGACGAATATAAAATGGTGCATAGTCTTCCTGTTTTAAAAATTCTATTCCACAGAGGCTTGGGAAAAACATGGAGTTAGCGAGATTCTTTTGTCTCTAGTTCCTCATGATTCCAGTCATGCTTAGGGTGATTCATTGTGAGATCGTGAAAAACATTTTCTACACCAGATATCACCAATTTTAAATAAAATTAACACAGTCTTTCCACACGAAATATACATCTTTTGGGGGACTTTTAAAATACTGACTGACAGGGTAAAAACCATTGTAATGATTAATTAGCCACATGTCAATTTTTATTTAAGAGTTGTTGAACAGAATCAGAAAATTTATTAATCCTATCTCCAACATCCACTTGATAATAGATATAGCTCTCAAAATAATTGCATATTGTACCTACAAGCCTCTCTCATAAATTCTCTTCACTGCCTATAAATAAAATTCAAAGAGTGAGTTCAGAAAGGACAAGGTACTAAGTCCTTTCACAGATGAAAGGAGACATATGTCGATTTAAATCACACAGTATGGATGGCAGCCATAGACAGGAATAATCTGTAATATGTCAATGTACAGTTATTCTCTTTTTGTCTTTAACAAATAATATGCCTTCTTGAGTGGTTGAAATAGCATCTGTTTAATAAAAATATCAATTCGTTCCCAGCTGTACTAGTTGTAAATTTCCTAGACATACTCACGCATTAACTTCAGAATATTTTTATTGTGTGGCGTTTTCTGTTACTTCCAATAAAGACAAGATGTTTATTCAAACGTTTCCTCACACCATTATGTACCCTGAAACCTAAATTATAGTAAGATTGTCTATCCAAACAGAAAAATGTCCAATGTAACCTCTAAATGTTTGCTCATAGAAGCATCCTGAACATACAGAATTTATCTTCTGCATTTTGGCATCAACCTAACACTAAATGCAATGTGTTAAGTACAGGAGGTCCAATTACTTGAGTTTGCTTTTGAAAAAAATGTTCCTTACAAAGATAAATAAATGATTCTTCTTTGTGTCTAGGAACTGTGAAATTATATATTTTCATAGTGCCATCAAACCCCTCATCAGCAAAATTTATTACCTGTCAATAGAAAAATTGTTGAACAAGAACCTTAAAAATTTAAATTTGCCCTTGACAACTTGCATATGTTATACTTTAATAAACACTAGGTTGTAGGTATATCATTTTCTGAAGATGTTGAACTTATTGTAGTTATAAGCTAAATAAGGAAATGAGGAAAACAACAAGGTGATCTGATAATGTTCACGCACATATTTTCAAATAGGCAATCATCATTCAAATCATGAGATTAAACACAAGCCTCAATTAAAAAAAAATATGTTCCATTTGATTTGCTAAAATAATAAGAATAATCATTTCTCAAGCATTCTGAAAAGGTCACTAGTCTTGGTAAAGGAGTGTTGCTACAGTATTCTTTCAATTGTTACATCATTCCTCATTAAAGCACATTATATATAATTGAGGTGTCAGGTGAAGCCTGAGTGGATTGTTTCCTTACCTGCCACTTCTTAAATTTCTGCAACTAATCTCTTCGTTCTTATAGACCACAATAGACAGACTTTTGCAATTACACTTTTAAGAGTTTGGCGAGGGAAGCCAGTCAGAGGCAACTTGGAGCAACAGCAATGGCAATGCCCTTAACTTTCTGCAGGTCAGAGTTCTCTTTCAGAACAGCAGCCCCAAAACCAGATAAAAGAAAAGCGGTACCATCCCTCTCAACAATGCACAAGTCACCTTCCCTCCCTATTTCTCCCCATTTCCTTGGAGAAGAGCTGAGCTTGTCAACTTCCTACTTCCCTACTGGAAGTCCTGTCCACAAGGGGCTCCTAGCTGCCAAAGAATTATCTTAGTAAATAGGGGGTTTGTGTTTTGGGGGAGGGGACTCTTTTAGAAGCTACATATTCATGCTACAATGATTCTGGATCAGTCTGTTTTAGATTTCCTATGTTTTTCTTTGCTGCTCTACTTTTGGCCTTAATGCATGAACCTGTGCAACTCGACACTGGCATTTTATATATTTGTTTTGGAAACTTTAATGAATTTCTCAGGGTAACCAGCACTGATTTGGAAATGACTAAGAGCCCAAGTCATGGTCTGTTGTTATCTGGGCTTATCGTCTGGAAAATCAATGAGTGTGAAATGAGAACACCCACACACAATCCCTCAACTGAGAATCCTTCCCAAGCATTTACTTCAAACTTGGTTAAAAGCTTAAGGTAACATTCATTTAATTAAGGAAATTCCACGTAGGGATTGTGGGGGTAATATCTGGTAAAATATATTTCTTTAAAAGGGTAGTTACTGGATTCTCCCTGGTGAAAAAATGACCCGATACAACCACCTGAGGAGAAAACAGTGAGAATGTCTTCCCAGCAAAGAAATTAATAAGGTGATAAATCTGAGTAATATTTGGGACAATATAGTCCAGTGGTGGGCATGAGCAGAATGACAGATGATCTGGACAGTTAAAATTTCTTCCGTGATTTTGGACTTTTAATTCTAATGCACATTTCTGACACTGGTTACCAAGCTCGCAAGTTTTTTTTTTTTTTTTTTTCCTAATGTAAGATATTTCACTTTCGTACTTTCACTTTCTTCTTTTGTAAGGGGAATTATAATTTTCCAACATTAAATGACCCATGCAAGAATTTACATTATAAGTCTATGTAATATACTATGTACCATATTGCTAGAGTACGTAGTAGGGTGCACAATAAATTGACATAAAAATGATAACCATGACTCTTGCAATTATGGTTTCTATTATTTGAATTCAACATTCAGTCAACTAGGTTGAATAGAAAAAACAAACGAAAGGAAAACATTAACAGTAGCTTTACAGTGGAAGATGGCTCAAGTCCTTGGGCCCCTGCACCTGCATGGGAGACCCAGAAGAGGCTCCTGGCTCCTGGATTTGGATGGGCACAGCGCCAGCTGTTGCAGCCAACTGAGGAGTGAGCCAGTGAATGGAGGACCTCTCTTTCTCTCTGCCTCTCCTTCTCTCTCACTCTGTGTGTGTGTGTGTGTGTGGGGGGGGTGTCTCTGACTTTCAAATAAATAAATAAATCTTTTTTTTTTTTTTTTGACAGGCAGAGTGGATAGTGAGAGAGAGAGAGAGAGAGAGAGAGAGAAAGGTCTTCCTTTTTGCCATTGGTTCACCCTCCAAAGGCCGCTGCGGCCGGCGTATCTCGCTGATCTGAAGCCAGGAGCCAGGTGCTTCTCCTGGTCTCCCATGCGGGTGCAGGGCCCAAGGACTTGGGCCATCCTCCACTGCCTTCCTGGGCCATAGCAGAGAGCTGGCCTGGAAGAGGGGCAACCGGGATAGAATCCGGCGCCCCAACCGGGACTAGAACCCGGTGTGCCATCGCCGCAAGGCGGAGGATTAGCCTGTTAAGCCACGGCGCCGGCCTAAATAAATCTTTAAAAATAAATAAATAAATAAAAATGGAAAAAAAAAAGTAGCTTTACTCTTTCTGGTGAAGAATCATTATAGATAAAGATAATTAAAGTGAAAGGTATTTATGTGACAGAATTGGCATCCAGTCTAATAAAGTGGTTGAAATTTGACTGAAATTTCAGCACTATGAAATATAACCCTTGCCTACATTTCAAAAAGTCTTGCTTATTTAATTTCATTTTTCTACAATTTGGAGATAAGTGTAAATAAGATAATTAAAATTATTTAAAGACACCTCTTCTTTTCAATGTAGAATAGCAAAGTTCTTTTCCCAACAATGTATATTTCCGTCAACATGTATTTCCATCAATGTATATTTTGAAGGTATTTTTATTCAGCTTCCTCATAGATAAGGTATTATGTGTGAAATTCCATAACACGGTATATTCTATGATTTCTTTAAATTATGACCCTATTGAGGCTGGCGCCGCAGCTCACTAGGCTAATCCTCCGCCTTGCGGCGCCGGCACACCGGGTTCTAGTCCCAGTCGGGGCACCGATCCTGTCCCGGTTGCCCCTCTTCCAGGCCAGCTCTCTGCTGTGGCCAGGGAGTGCAGTGGAGGATGGCCCAAGTGCTTGGGCCCTGCACCCCATGGGAGAACAGGATAAGCCCCTGGCTCCTGCCATCGGATCAGCGCGGTGCGCCGGCTGCAGCGCGCAAACCGCGGCGGCCATTGGAGGGTGAACCAACGGCAAAAGGAAGACCTTTCTCTCTGTCTCTCTCTCACTGTCCACTCTGCCTGTCAAAAAAAAAAAAAAATTATGACCCTATTGGACAGACATATTTTGTTTTGCCATTTAATAATAGTAAAATATTAGAAGAATTCTTCAGTGCTTGTCTATGTACACACATCTGAGCTCACAGAGGGGTATTCCTTTTTAGATTTGAAAAATACATTTTTGATCTAAATATTTTTAGTTCAGTTTTTAAAACTCAGCTCTGTCAGATCGAGTGTTTTCTGTCAGGTTCACATTTGCTCTTGGATAGTCTCTCCACTGTGTTGATGGCATTAAAATTCTCCAAACTGCATTAGTCTGGCCAGAAAACAATCAAGTGCCAGGCTAGAACTCACATTAGACTTCAATATTGAAGGAAGAATTTATTTTTAATTGCATTTAAAGTTTTTCTTCTATTTCTCCTTCAAATATTCCCACTTTTTCAACTTCCCTTCTGTCTTTACAATAGCTTTGTAAGAAGTTTTTTGTCTCAGAAACAGATGTGAAAATGGGTATTTTCTTAAACATACAAAAATTGAGTGCAGGCCTTTACTGCAAAAATGTTTAAGCCAAGAACTAATTCTTTGAGGAAATCAAAATTATTTGTTTAAAAATATATCTGAACCCACCTAGAGAGGCAAGAGAGATATTTAGAAAGCACCTGAAATACGTGGGCTGCACAAAGAACCGAGCTTCCTAACACTCCATGGAGAATAAGAATATCATCTGTTAAGATCACGATGTGAACTTTGGAAAGAAAATAAGTATTATATATGAAGCGGCTTCAAGAAGTTCATGGAAATGCGTACTTCAAAAAAACTGATCATAGACTACAGAATACTTTTGTGCCAACGTAAACTTGCCTTTTAACTCCATTTCTGCATAATCTTTCTGAAGTACCTTCAAACTCAAAATCAAATGTCGTGAGAGTCTTTATGACAATTAGAGATATCCTCCCTTGGTCAATCTTTATCCTCAGTGTCTACTGACCACCATCAAAAGAGCTGAGCCATGACCACTTCCTACTACCATAAGTTTGGGTATTTTATTAACTATAGATCATTTTTTCAATATGACTTTTACTTTAAGTATGACACTTTCTCTTTAGGATAATAG
Organism: Lepus europaeus; assembly: GCF_033115175.1. NCBI lineage: Eukaryota > Metazoa > Chordata > Mammalia > Lagomorpha > Leporidae > Lepus > Lepus europaeus. The sequence goes on from NC_084845.1 coordinate 46,753,082, forward strand.
TTCTCAATGCAAAGAGCAAATTGAACAAAGGCTAATCATTTGCTTATTTCTGGGGCATAAGCTGTTCTCTGTGTTAAAACCGCCCCATATGCCAACTGCAAGAATGGATACAATTTCTTGATGCTAACAGAGAAGCAAGGTTTAAATCCTCTAGTAAAAGGAATGCTTCATTTTTATTTTATTGGAAAGATTTGTCTGTGTTATCCTCAGTTTTGTCATAAACAATGCTGAAAAAAAAAAAGACTTCCTTAAAGTAACCCAATCTTAAAATATAAAGATTGTTTTCTCTGGGTTAAATTGAATGGGATCCATGCCCCATAATGTATCTCCAAGTCGAGGCTGGTTCACTGAATGTGCTTATTTCTGTTTTCCTCTCACCTTTCCACTTGGCTTCTGAGTGTTGAAATGACATTAGAGCTGTTTATGTTTAGAGATCAAATTAACTATTTAGCCAAATCACCAAAGTGTAGGACATAATGCTCAAAAGTAAGCATTTAATTTACAGAAATGCACGTTATCTAATGCAATAAATGATGATATTGTGTCTTTAGGCCCCGGTTGTTCCATCATATGGGGAAATAATAAAGACATTTCATTTTCTCCCTTAGATCATAAGTGCTGGGTTATTAGTGCCATCTCAGCGTTAAACCAGGTTGCAAGCTGCTTATTCTTCAAAATGAAGCTTTATTTTTTAGTTTAATTGCTTTTTCTGGAGCATTATTAACTTCCAGAAAGGGAGAAAAAAATGAAAGCAACTGAAGCTGTGGTACAGTATATTTGAAACTAAGAAACACATTCCAAAAACTAATGCAACAACACTGTACCAATTATCAAGAATATTATTAGGGAGTATACATAGGGTGATAATTATAGAAAACTCTTTTAAATGCCAGGTGTGAGCAGCATCTGTATTTATCTGTTAGGTGCTTCTAACATGCTGAATAAAGAATTATTCTGTAGTCCCAGGAGACCAGATAATGCCTCAATTATGTGAACTTTCATAAAATGGATCCCTCCTGCATTTTATACCCCCAATCAATCACCAAATTATAGATTCACCCCTCTTACTATCAAATTCATTATCTTCTCATTTTCACAAACATTCACCTTCTGTGAGCAATGGGATGTTTACAGCCAACCTAGCCCCTCCCTACCAACTGGCTTCCCTGCTTTCCAACTCAATATAAGTTGTGGGATAACCTTTCACTAAGTCTTCTATGCTGTTCCCCTGTAAGTTTTAAACATCTGCGAATGTTCTATTATAAATAAAGTTTTTAAAAAAGATGCTAGTGCCTAGAATTCCACAGACTGATTCAATCATCTCTGTGCCTCTCTTATTATTATTATTGACAGGCAGAGTTAGAGAGCGAGAGAGAGACAGAGAGAAAGGTCTTCCTTTTCCGTTGGTTCACCCCCAATATGGCCACTACGCTGGCCGGTGCACTGTGCCAATCCGAAGCCAGGAGCCAGGTGCTTCCTCCTGATCTCCCATGCGGGTGCAGGGCCCAAGCACTTCGGCCATCTTCTGCTGCCTTCCTGGGCCACACAGAGAGCTGGACTGGAAGAGGAGCAACTGGGACAGAATCCGGCACTCCAACCGGGACTAGAACCTGGGGTGCCAGTGCCGCAAGCAGAAGATTAGCCAAGTGAGCCGCGGCACCAGCCTGTGCCTCTCTTATTTTTAATAGAGGATTCAAATACTCTGCGGTATATCTTCTTCACATAGGTACTGTATGTCTCAACCAGTTAAGTGCCCTACAATAAGAGTAAAAGACTGAAATATGGAAGCTGTAGGAAGAGGTCTACATACAGGCATAAAGAAGTTGGTACACATACAGGAATCACATATTACATGTTAATGACAATCAGAAATAATCCACTGTAAACAACACAATGAGGAAAGAGAATAGAATGACTCAGATAGTAGACATTATCAAGTCCCTTCCCTAGGCCAACCCAGTGCTTGTGCAATGGAATTTTGCATGGAATGTTTGTATTGACAACAAATTGCCTTTGGTCAGTGAATCCTGAAAAATACTTCAAAGCAGGATTCCCTTGCATCAGATGTGATCTAGCTCCGGCTGCTTAAGAATACTGTATCTGTCAGTAAATCAGTTACTTTGTGCCCCTGATAGAGTACCATCCTTCCAGATACCAGCCAGCCAATTGGAGGGAACATGAATAAATTGGACTCCTTCTTCCTTAGAAAGGGCAATGGCCCATCCAGATATTGACACGTCTTTTAGTTATGCATTTATGCTTCTTTTTCTTGCTGTCAGTGCCTAAGCACTGTTTCAGGACTAATATAGCATCTAATCTACTAACATGAGATACTTTAAGGTGAAGAGAAAGCTGCCCTAGGCACAAAACTTGGAGATTCATTTTTACTGCCACAAACAACGCCATCCAGGAGTTTCTTCCCTGAAGGAATAGTGCAATTATGTTTAAGACATGCAACAGAAGCATCAACTTTGAGATGGCCCTCTCTGAGGAGATGGGTTCTTTGGAATGCAGTGTGTACCTTAAATTGATGGAAATCTATTAGGAGCTTTAATAGATGGAAAAATGGGTATGGGAAACAATGTTTGCAAGGTGAAATGACCATTTTACCATCACTTCCCCGATCACTTTAGGTATTAAGGCTTTGTTCTCCTTCCACAGATGTAGACTCTGTGGATCTACATGCCTAGGCACTCACATTACATTTTTTCCTACCAAAACACATAGTAAATGTCCCATTCAACTCAATGCCTTGACTGTCACCTAGTAACTTGGTCTAGAAGGTCAGTAGATAACAAGGGAATTATAATGTATTAAGCATTTGTGATGTAGTTCATTGATGACAGGAATGGTTATGTTTAATCTTTAGGTCATCTTCTGAGTCATCTCTTGATATTCCTAAAATTCACATTTCATTCTGAATGGATAAGTGTTGTAACCATAGCCTGATAAGAGCACACTAACCAGTCCTCAGGCCCATAATAAATGACAGTCAGATGTTTCACCTTGAAAGCCATTGGAAGCACTAGTCAAGGGGTAGAAAAGAAAGGTAGTTGAAAAGGTAGTAGAAAAGATAGCTGATGGTATGCCTTTAGGATCTTTGCAGGACTTTGAACAATCTGAAACTTGGAGAGGCTGTGCTTAGCAGAATAAGCTTAATGAGAAAAGTAACTGATTCTAGTGGAATAGAGAGGGCCCCTCATAATTTTGTAGATACTGTTGGTGTCCACCTAGGATCACTTTGAATGGGTAAGTGTACTCATGCTCCAGCTGTGATGTGCATTCCTTCTTTAAAGAGTTGCCTTGAGGAACTACCTTACTAAGAAGTGCCTGAAAGCTTATGTCCTTCCCTCTGGCTACTTAGAAGGAACAACCTGAATGCTGCTATAAATCAACTAGGTTCTTTTATCTTTAGGGAGCTCAAAAGTATAGGGCTGTTTAGACTTCAGAATTTGCAGTTGCATCAGCTTGAGACCCCATTCCAGAAGATACTGTAGATTTCTTTAATTTTTTTCCTGCTCTATCCTGCTTTCTTCACTTTCTTATGAACTTGTCTTGAGAAGTCTCTTGCAATAATTGATTTTCACAAGGACTCTACTTCTATTTTTTTTTTAAAAAAGGATTTATTCATTTGAAAGGTAGAAAGACAGAGAGAGAAGGAGAAGCATCTTGCACCTTCTGGCTCACTTTCCAAATGAACACTATAGCTGGGACTAGGCCCTGCTGAAACAGGAGCTAGGAGCTTCATGTGGATCTCTATATGGCTAGCATTGGCTCAAGTACTTGGACCATCACTTGTTGCCTTCCCAGGTGCATTAATAGAAAACTGAATAGCTGGGACTCAAAACTGGCACTCTTATAATGATTGCCAGTAACACAAGTGACAGCCTAAACCTAATGGCCATGACATCAGCCCCCTTAGGGTCAACTTCCATGGAAACTTATCAAGGATGACTGATCTTTACACTATAGAGTATTTTCAGTCATGACCATACTTTGTTGCTTACTTAAACCACATTGCTAACTTCTCATTATTTCTAAATAATTTGTATTTTGAGTGATTATATTTTTAAAATAAAGTCTAATTTTAAAAATTAAGCGAAATAAATTCTGAAGGTGGCATTAAAAAGTCATGTATTCCTTAAATTTTGCTCCTTGTCTCCTCTGTGAAAGAAAGCAAGAAGCAGGAATTAAACACCGAGATACATATGTCAGTATAAAAGCTTCTTTAAATGGATATTTTAATTATAATCCTTCAAATATTCATAAAATACCTCATGTATATGTATTATATATTTATAAAAAGCCTCGGTTTAAGCCCACATTTTATGGTTAAGGATGCTTTCACATAGACATTTGTCCCTCGATATACACAGGAGTTGGTTCCAAGGTCCTCTGTCGCTACAAAAATCTGTGAGTGCTTGAGCTCCTAATATGAAGTGGCATGGTATTTATTTACTTGAAAGGCAGAGTTACAGAGAGGCAGAGGCAGAGAGAGAAAGACATCTTCCATTCCATTGATTCACTCCCCAAATGGCTGCAATGGCTTGAGCTGAGCTTATACAAAGCTAGGAGCCCAGAGCCTCCTCCAGGTCTCCCACACAGGAATAGGGGGTTAAGGACTCAGGCCATCCTCTACTGCTTTCCCAGGTCATAGCAGAGAGATGGATGAGAAGTGGAGCAACCAGGACCAGAACCAGCACCCATATGGGATGCTGACACTGCACCAGACCCCCATATACTTTCTATCATCTTCAGATTACTTATAACAGAACAAAATGGAAATGCTATGTAAATAGTTGTTACACTATTGCTCAAGGAATAATGACAAGAATACAAACTCTGTACATGTTCAGTATAGGCCCAACTTTTTTTTTTTTTATTCAATTTTAGGCCAGCAGTTGTTTGAGGATGGGGAACCCACGGATATGGAAGGCCAACTGTTCTATCTTTTTCAAATACTTTCAACAAGTGAATTATAATTTCCCAGTGTCACTTAGTTCGTATAGGATAGAAATGGGACTTAAACTCATGAACAGCCACATGAAATACAGAATCTACTACAGAGCATGGCAGATAATAGATATACAATAAAATGTCAGGGAAGTTGCTGAATAAATTATCTTTCCATACCAAGTCTCTGGTGGACATTTGCTAGAAAATGAAACTAATTTTGCTATCTAAGCTTACTTAGTACATACATATACTTTAGAGGAGGCTAGAGTTTCCAAATTTCAGAAATGTTAGCTTTAATTAAACACATACTCTGAAGGAAAAGGAATTTCCCTAGATAGCATATGTTATAGTTCAGCTATTTTTGAATATTGTATAGAAATTTTATAATGACTACTTTCTGGAATGTCATATTGTTTCCCAAATTGCTGGTCTCATGCCCACTGGTGTAAGTTGGTAGTGTTTAGCTCCTATGCCTGGGGAAAATGTCAAATTCTCTCTAAATTAAAAAATTTCAATTATGTAACTGCCTCCTTTAAATTAATATCAGTTTTCTGTGACTTTATATTGAATATCATATGAAGAAAAGTTATTTAATTTTCAAGTTTCAGCTAATCTTTCAACTATTAAAAATCAAATCATTCTTTCATGACTTCAAATTATATATATAATTATTTATGTTAATAGAATACATAAAGGATTATTTGACACATATATAGTAGAAGGCTTTTAAAAATGTACCTATTCATAATCTAGTTCTATTATGGAAAGATTAATATGCTGAACATTTTTAAAATTCATATTTGTGGCAAGCATGGGTGTATCAGAAGGTATCAACCAGCTAGTTGAGAAGTTTGGTTTTCCTATCTTGGGGACTATTTTTGAAAGCCTGGGAGACAAGGGATAATACATGATCATGAATTGGTAGCAACTATAATGCTACCCTCCCTGGGCCAGAAGGACTATGACAAAGAAGGAAATCACAGACCAGGAGATGATATGAAAAAGTCTCGCGAGTCAAAATGGTCTAGAGAATAAAAATGTTGACTTTATGGGGAAACTAAATACAAAAGAAAAAAATCTTAGGCTCAGCCCTAGATCTACAGAATTGGAACTATGTTTCTAAGCTCCCAAAGAGATTTAAATGCACGTTAATGATTGACAAATACTACATGCAGGATGCTCCTTTAAAATTAGTAAACAATGCCAAAGAACACAGCCAGCCTGAGATGATTTCACAGGGAGAGTGAGGGGAGTAAGTGCCCTGATCTTACAATACTCCATGGCATCCTGAGTCTCTCAGGGGCATTCTCATTGGTCAAATTTAAAGGAAGAGAGCAAGGAGAACTGTTGATATTGTTTGCAAAGTTGACTGCCCAAGGCAGAAAACTCAAGGAGGGGATGCAGCAAATGGACCTGGAGTGACAACTGGAAGAAATCTGATACAACTGAGTGAGGCACTGCAGACACAAAGATAAATCGTGCTGTTCCCATCTTCAAATATCTCAACACACTTTTTCTCAAATTGTTTCTTTTTACATGTGATTGGCACTTTAAACATTGGAGTTATGATCAGAGATCACTATTCTAATATGATGTCCAACAGCATGTTCATCTTGAAGGTACTTAGCACGTCTTTTGGTTTTAAGTAGAAGGATATGGAAGTTTTTTGAGAATTAGTTGACCTGATTGGGGGTCTCCTATTCAATTGCACTTTCAAAATCATGGTTGTATGAGTACCAGTGTGTGGCACAGTGGGTTAAGCTGTTGCCTGCAACACATAGGAACACTCACTTCAAGTACCAGCTCCCCCATTTCCAATCCAGCCCTCTACTAATATGCCTGGAAGGGCATCAGATGTTGACCCAAGTGCTTGGTCCCCTGCCACCCATGTGGGAGACCCCAATGGAGTTCCAGGCTCCTGGCTTTGGTCTGGCCCAAGCCTTGGCTATTAAGGTCATTTGAGGGTGACCCAGCAGATGAAAGATTTCTTTATCTCTTTTTTCTCTCTCTCTCCCTCCTTTCTCTCTGTAGCTCTTTCAAATAAATAAATAAATCGTTTAAAAAGTCTTGGTTTAATTTTTTCTTTTCTTTGAGGAATGAGTCTTTCCTTAACATATGATTTCTGAAGTCTGAGGTCTCACACTGGGTCTGTGGTCTACTAGATTAAACTAAAATCTTATGGACTTTTATTGAGCCTAATGGAGAGTTTGGTGATACCATGACATTTCCCGTTGTTTGAGTTCAAGACTCTAATCAGTCATCCTGTCAATTTCCTATATGAGAGATTGTTAAAGGACAATGTAATCATTAATAATTAATTATAATTAATCTGTGCAAGTAAACTAGAGGTTGTGCAGGTTCTGTGAAGAACCCCTGAATCCCCTGCATTTTGCCTCATAAAATATAACTTGACTTTTATAGAAACCATAACATCGGAGGCCAGAAGCTAAGATTGAGAGGAAGTTTACAGCACAGCAAGGATTTATACAAGAACTTGAACCCTCACAAAACTTAGGGCAAATATCTGATCACTCCAGACCATAGAAACTGATATTATAGTAAGTCTTTTTTTAAAAGATTTATTTATTTATTTGAAAGAGTTACATAGAGATAGAAGGAGAGGCAGAAAAAGAGAGAGAGGTCTTCCATTTGTTGGTTCACTCCCAACAAATTGGCTGCAATGGCCGGAGCTGCACCAATCTGAAGCCAGGAGCCAGGAGCTTTTTCTAGGTCTCCCACGTGGGTGCAGGGGCCTGAGGACTTGGGCCATCTTCTGCTGCTTTCCCAGGCCATAGCAGAGAGCTGGATTGGAACTGAGCAACTGGGTCTTGAACCAGCGCCCATTTGGGATGCGGGCACTGCAGGTAGCAACTTTACCTGCTATGCCACAGTGCTGGTCCCAATATAGTAAGTCTTAAAATAATTAAAATGTGTTTATTGAATGTGAGTCATATGTCAATAATTATGCAATCTGATTTGTTTGTTGCCTTTTACAGTAATTTAAAAAACTCCTATAAGATAGGCACATTTTGGCCGGCGCCACGGCTCAACAGGCTAATCCTCCACCTGCGGCGCCGGCACACCGGGTTCTAGTCCTGGTCAGGGCACCGGATTCTGTCCCGGTTGCCCCTCTTCCAGGCCAGCTCTCTGCTGTGGCCAGGGAGTGCAGTGGAGGATGGCCCAAGTGCTTGGGCCCTGCACCCCATGGGAGACCAGGAGAAGCACCTGGCTCCTGCCATCGGATCAGCGCAGCGTGCCAGCTGTGGTGGCCATTGGAGGGTGAACCAATGGCAAAGGAAGACCTTTCTCTCTGTCTCTCTCTCTCACTGTCCACTCTGCCTGTCAAAAAAAAAAAAAAGATAGGCACATTTTTCCAGTCAAAAGTGACACTTGAGGTGCAACAACAGAATCTATGGGAGACCAACCTTGCACAGCTGTATGCACTGGCTTTTCCCATTGAGTTTATCCCACCCAGTCACAGTTCCTTGCATCTATCATCTATCATCTATCTATCATCAATCTATAATCTTTCTACATATTGATCTATCTAAAATGAATGGTTAAGGCTTTTTGTAATGAAAATATATTTTTCTCCCAAAGTAATTAGGTTACATTTCAATATATTTATTTTTAGCCCCTTAGGGGGAATCTTTGAATAGAATCATAGTTCTTCAATGAAAATGAGTTCAGCATTGACAAAAAATAGAAAGACTGGAGTCCTTATCTAGTGTGGTCCTTTAGTGATTATGCAAACCTCCCTGGGGCTGGCAGTATTTGTGCAACGGGTTAGAGCCACAGCCTGCAGCGTCGGCATCCCTTATGGGAACCAGTTCAACTCCTGCTTGCTTTGCTTCCATTCCAAGTTCCTGCTAATGTGCCTGGCAAAGTCCTTGGGCCCCTATACCCACATGGGAGACCCAGAAGAAGTTCCTGGCTTTGATCTGGCCCAGTTTAGTCATGTCAAGTGAAATAGTGGATCTCTCTCTCTCTCTCTCTCTCTCTCTCTCTGTTTCTTCCTTTTCTCTGTAACTCTGTCTTTCAAATAAATAAAATAAATCTTTAAAGAAAGAAATAAGAAAATCTCCCATTCCTCAGTAACTTTCCCAATAAAATGAAAACTATAAATATGTTTTATTTCTTACAGTATTGTTATTCAATAAGTGGTTAAAAAAAGGAAGATGATATATTCACCACATTCATATAATCAAGGGGAACTCAGCACTTTTTTCTCAGGGATAAGTTCAGATAGGAAAGGCTACATTACCGTTAATTAAGCTATTGTATAGGGTGAATGTTAACTAATTATAAATGATATTTTATTTTATAGATAAGTACAGAGATATTACAGTGAGTTGTCGCCACATTTGGTCAATGAAAAATGTAGTTTCTGCTTTTATTATCAGAATATTTTGAAGCAATATTCACTGTAGGAGTTTATTTTAACAGCATAGTTTCTAAGGATTCTGATTATGGAATTATGCAAATCATTTCATCCTTTCCACCCTCATTCTTGTCCTGATAAGTTTCCAGCAGATAAGTGGTGAAACAGTACAGTATTATGAGAATGGTCATAATTGGTCAGGAGAAGAAGCTCCTGGCTCCTGGCTTCTCATTGGCACAGCTCTGCCCATTGCGGCCAACTGGGAAGTGAACCAGCAGATGGAAGACCTCTCTCTCTCTCTCTGCCTCTCTTTCTATCTCTGTGTAAATCTGACTTTCAAATAAATGAATAAATCTTAAAAGAAAAAAAGAAAGAAAGTCAGCGTTATGGAGTTACGGTGGTGGGGTGGGAAGGAGACAGAGATTTTCCATCCTCTGGTTTACTCCCAGGTATGAACCAGGCTGAATCCAATATCAAGGAATTTCATCCAGGTCTTCTACATGGATGTCAGAGGCCCAAGTACTTGGGCCATCCTCTGCTACTTTTCCCAGGCCATTTGCAGGGAGCTGGATAGAAAGTAGAACAGCTGGGACTAAAACCAGTGCTCAAGTGGAATGTTAAGACACATGGTGTCTTAACCCACTGCATCACATTGCTGGCCCACTATACTTGAGTTTCTCAAAAAAAAAAATGTTCATTAAAGAATTATTTGGCACTTATTCTATGGCAAGCAATATTCTGGGTATTACTGACAAAGCAGTAAGAAATCAAGGTTTTTGTTTGTTTTACTTTGTGGGAACTACATACCTTAATGGAGAGATATAGTCCAATATTTCAGCGTTTCTTATGATTATCTGTTGGGTGGTGGTAAGTGCTGTGATAAATGCTAGCAAGGAAAGTCCCTCTGATATGGTGACATTGAGCATTTCTCTCAGTCCAAACCTGTTCACAAACAGCCTCTTCCATAGCAGCCAATGTTATTCAATATAACACGGATGTTAAGGAACAGCAAATTTTTGTTACAGTTCAATGCAAGTGCTCTATATTTTTAACTATTCATTTTACATTTTTATTTGCTAAATCTTAGAGGTCTGCAAATTTGTAAAGGCTTTGACTTCTACTCTGAGATTGATGGGGAGCACAAGACATTCTGTTTTAAAAAAGGTCATTCTACATGTGCTATTGTAAGTAGTCTACAAGGGATTAAGGCCAGAAGCAGAAAAGCAAATTAGGAAATGTGAGATGATGACAACTTTATCTAAGTTCTTAGTGTATATTTTGCAAGCATATATGATGAGATTCCAGATGATTTAGCTGTTGAGTTGTCAGGAAATTAATGGTGTAATCAAGGATGGTGTCAATTATTTTCTTATGAATAATTATGTGGCCAAATTGCTGCCACCCACCTCTTGAAAACTCTGTGGCTTTTTATATTCCATACTGGACCTTTTATCCCCAATCTGAAGTCTTTATCCTTCTTCTCTTTGCCTTCTCAGAATTTTGTTATGTGGATCAAGGTGTCTTCATCTATAGGACACAAAAGAAAGAGGAAGCTGATTTGGCAATTGTAGGAGGATTTGTGGGCTAGAAAGGTTGATGGTTCATTTTATAGATACTTTCTGGGCATATGTCTACACATATATGCATAAACTTATGTATCATACATTTTTGTCACATTTTAAAGGAAATTTTCATAATTTAAGGAGGATGATTGATTTTTACCTAAAAATAAAGAATCCTATCTAAATACTTTTATATCAACTACTTTAACTCAGAAAATTACAATAACTAATGTAAGTTTCAGGTGAAAGTTGCATAAGAACTAGCTAGATTTATATAGAAGACTCTGAAAATATTTGTCAGCTTTGTGGTGCAGCGGGTTAAGCTTCTGCTTAATGATGCTGAAATCTCAGTACTGATTCAAGTCCTGGTTGCTGTGTTTCTGATCATCTTCCTGGTAATGTGCCTGGCCTAAGTTCTTGAGGCCCTGCCACCCATGTGGGAGGCTCATGTGGAGTTCTGGGCTCCTGGCTTCTACCTGGATCAGCCCTGACCATTGCAATCACTGGTGGAGTGAACCAAAGTGTGGAAGTTTCTCTCTCTCTCTCTCTCTCTCCCTCACTCCCCCTCACTCTCTCTCTCTCTCTCTCTCTCTAACTCTGCTTTCCAAAGAAATAAAATTGAAAAAATTAAAGTGTATTCATTAGAAAATTCCATAGATACACACTCCAGAAATGTGTATACTTTATTTGGATGAAATATCTGTGGCATTCACAAGTGTCATTGTATCTTTAAATTAGAAGAAAAAACAGGGTTTTTATTTGAGATTTAGCTATATTAGTGGATCTTAAAATTAGAATCAAGCTCGAATACAATTATTGGTATTGCATTCAATAATTGCAAGGATGCATTCAGATGAAAAACAGTCATGAGCTATTGCCTTTGCAGAAGAGGAGGAGTTGCAGGAGGCTAGAGCATCAAAGGGCTAATGGGCTTTGGTTCTGAAGCCCAATAAATCTCTGCAAGTCTCCCTTCAATGAAGCTGAATTTTGTTTATCATTAAATGAGAAAACCAAAGACATGAGAGAACACGTCCTGCTCGCTGAGGGGTTGGCCCAAGCTGTCACAGAGGGTTGGGAACATTTCTAATTGCAACAGCTCATCCGTCTGCAGATGTCTGACATGGGTGTGGAGCAGCAGTCATGCTTTGCCTCCTTCAAGGATCATAGAAAGAGGAGAGAGGAGGGGGAGAGGAGAAAGAAACGAGCACCAGAGCTGGGATTATGAGGAGACAATGTTAGCAGGAAAAGGTTTCAAAGGAAGCAAATCTCTTTGTATTTGTTTGCCCCCCCAAAAAAATGCCCTGACCATTATGCATTATTTGATTTTATGCCAAAATGCTTTTGTACTTACACAAGTAGTTAGCATTACAAATTTAGTGAGCTTTATTTGAGTGGGAAGGGGGAATGCTGGATATGGTCTGTATTTATCTGAAACTGGAATTTCTTTTCAAAGGCAAATTCCAAAAAAGAGGATATGGTTTAAATATTTTTTATTTAAAATATTTTATTTATTTAATTTGTTTGAAAAGCAGAAAGAGAGAGACACAGAGTGATTTCCCATCCCCTAACTCACTCCTCAAATGCCCACAACAACTGAAGTTGGGCAGGCTAAAGCCAGAGCCAGAACTCAACCTGGGATCCCTCAGAGGTGACAGGGACCCAACAATCTGAGCCATCGCCTGGTACTCATTAGGGGGAAGCTGAAACAGAAAGCAGAGTCCAGATTAGACACGGCCATCTGATATGGGATGCAGATGTCCCAAGTGGTATCTTAACTTCAGGGTCAAACACTTGCCCCTTAAGACATTTTCTCTTTATATAAATGAAAAAAATTGTGATAAAAATAAATATATCTGTATGTGTATATCTCTCCTTTACTGAAAACCATATAGATCAGGTAGTACTTCAGATATTGTGCATGAGTGATTTAATTAAATTTCACAAAAAACTTAATGTGGAAGTCAGAGCTAGCTTTTTATACATTTTACTTATGAGGAAGCAGAGCTCCAGAGAGGCTTTAAAAACTTAGAAAATTTACACACACACACACAAGTAGGAAGGAGATAGGAATTTGGCACAGTTGTTAAGACATAACTTTGGATGCTGTGTTCCATATCAGAGTGTTTGGTTGAAGTCTTGATCCAAGCTTCCTGCTAATGTACACCCTAGGAGGCAGCAGGTGACGGTTCAAGTACTTAGATCCCTGCCAGCCACATAGGACTTCCAGATTTTGTTCATGGCTTCTATCTTGTAGCATTGGCCTAGATCAGCCCTGTCTGTTGCCAGGGAGCGAGCCAGCAGATGGGAAATCTCTCTGTGTCTCTCTTTCTTTCAAATAAACAAACAAACAAACAAATAAAAAATTAGGAAGGGTTACATAACTAACGGATGACAGAACTGAAATTTAAACTCAGGACTGTCTGATTCTAAAATTTATGAAATTCCTGAAAGTCTGCTCTTTGGAGAGCTTCGTATGTTATGGGAGTGTACCTCAGCAAGTATATGGAAAAAGCGAGTGAAAAGATGTTTATTTTGATGCAAAAATCTTTTTAAGTCCATGCATATGTTTCACAATACACATTTCTATGAACTTTTTGAAGACTCACTGTGTGTCCTTTGTTTGTATAGATGATCTTGTAACTTATCTTCCCAACCAGGACATTTTTGTCTAGGACAAATACTAAGTAGGACACCTGGACAACAGGTGGAAACCAAGATTGCCTCAGACAAATTGGAACATGCAGTCACTGTAACTGTGTGTAATGAATGTGTTATTGAGTGAGATCATATAATATACCTACTTGTTCTCAAGAATCTGAACTCTTACCTAATCTGCATTTATAAAATGTAGTCTTGCATCCAATTTGCAGGAATTATTCATCACAAATTGTTGATTTCCTGTCTTTACTCAGATTTGTATAAGTGACTCAATTATAATCAAGAAATAGCAGAGCACACAAGGTAACTGCAATCACCAATGTGGATCTGAAGCTCTCGCAGGACGCTTCACTGATATTAGATGCAAGTTGAAAAAGGACAAAGAGTAAATGAAGTATTTGTACTCACCATTTCTAAAATCTAGCAAGATCAGTTCCCAAATTTTGATATCTTTTCATTCTGGGAATACATCCTTTGCAAGAGCAATCAATAACCGCTGATGGCTAGCAGTGCAGTTACAAATGGTTACTGCCTTTGAGAAATGAAACCCTTGGGATTGGTGCTGTGTTGTAATGGACTAAGCTGCTGCCTGCAGTGTCAGCATCCCATATGGGCATTGGTTTGAAACCCGCTGCTCCACTTCCAATCCAACTCTCTGCTATGGCCTGGGAAAGCAGTAGAAGATGGCTCAACTCCTTGGGTCCCTGCACCCACATGGGAGACCCAGAAGAAGCTCCTGGCTCCTGGCTTCAGATCGGTGCAGCTCTGGCTGTTGCAGCCAATTGGGGAGTGAATCAGTAGATGGAAGACCTCTCTCTCTCTCTTTCTCTCTCTCTCTCTCTCAACCATTGGCACATGGACCCGTCTCTCTTCTTTTGGTGGTGGTTTATGGGGGACCTCTGAAAGCTGTGGCTCCCCAGCATCAAGTTCCAGATTTTGTCTTTTCTGAAGAACCTAAAGAATGTCACTATCCTTCTGTGGACCTCTAAAACAAAGCATTCTTTCATGTAGAAAAGGAGTGAAATCTAGAAGACATATCATATAAGATATACATAATTACAATCTCTATGGAACTTCTGAAAAAGAACTCATCCAGTCATGGAATGTGGGGGCAATTTACAATTTGTGGTTTTATACTTGTGAAAAAAAATGCAAGAGGTCTATTAATTTCATTAGTGCTGTGTTCTGTAAATACATTTAAAAGTAGTTGGAGGACAATAACAGAGACACAAGCCAACTTTCATTAGTTGTTAGTGTGAATCTAGACATGAAATCTGAGACTCTGTCCCTGGCCTGTGAGACCCACAATGACATTATCCCATGAACTTTATATTCAGCCCAACAATAGATTTTATCTTTTGCTATCATACTATGTTTTGTTCACCCACATTGGCTCCAGGACTATCAACACAGCCTACATTCAGAAAGAAATTACTCTAAACTCCAAGAATGAGGTGAATCATAGTAGTCAGATGATGAGATTTTTTTTTTTTTTGACAGGCAGAGTGGACAGAGAGAGAGAGAGACAGAGAGAAAGGTCTTCCCTTTGCCGTTGGTTCACCCTCCAATGGCTGCCGCGGTAGCGCGCTGCGGCCAGCGCACCACGCTGATCCGATGGCAGGAGCCAGGTGCTTCTCCTGGCTTCTTCTCCCATGGGGTGCAGGACCCAAGCACTTGGGCCATCCTCCACTGCACTCCCTGGCCACAGCAGAGAGCTGGCCTGGAAGAGGGGCAACCGGGACAGGATCGGTGCCCCGACCGGGACTAGAACCCGGTGTGCCGGCGCCGCAAGGTGGAGGATTAGCCTAGTGAGCCGCGGCGCCGGCCAGATGATATTTTATCTGAAATACTTTCAGGAAAGACAACTCTTAGAGCATTACCACTTTTCTCAAGGACTCCTTACATTTGGCCCTAAATTGAGTCCCATACTCCAGACCTTCCAATGCATGTCACTCCATGTCTATGTGTACTGTATCTGCTGTTTCAACCAACTATAAATGGAAAATATTTTTAAAAACAAATGCATCTGCACAGACTTTTATCCTTTGCAGTATTCCCTCAGCACAGCATAACAGCTGTCTAGCATCTGGATAGAATTTACATTGCATTAGGTATAATAAGTAATATAGAAATAGTTTAAAGTACGTGAGAAGATGTGCAGTGGCTATGTGCAAGTACTACACATTATATAAGAGACTTGAGGATCCACAGATTTTTTTTAAAAAAAAGATTTATTTACTTTTTTTGAAAGTCAGAGTTAAAAAGAGAGAAGGAGAGACACACAGAGAGAACTTCCATTTGCTGGTTCACTACCCAGATGGCTGCAACAGCCAGCACTGGGCCAAAGTTTCTTCCCAGTCTCCCATGTCAGTACAGGGGTCCAAACACTTGGGCTATTGTCTGCTGTTTTCCCAGGCCATTAGTGGGAGCTGGCTTGGAAACAGAGCAGCCAGGATACGAACTGACACCCTTATGGGAGGCCTATATTAGAGGTGTTGGCTTTACCTGCTGCCACAATGCTGGCCCTGGATTCACAGGTTTTTGTTATCAGTAGGGGTCTGGCTACCAGATCCCTGAGGTTACTGAAGGACAACTCTATGTACCTTTCTGGTGCTCCTTTGAGAACTGCAAAATGGGTTCTGTGATAGATGGTTACGGACCAGAGGAGGATTCCACACTGGGAAATTGAGGAGGTATTTTAACTGCAAATGTGTTACCTTACACGGCAAACAATGTTCACATACAATTTAGGCTACTAATCAGTTACTGTAAAAATTGGTAGATTATTCCGGAGCATCTCTGTGGCCCCAGTGTACCCATATACTGTCTTAAAAGCAGAGACCATTCTCTGACTGTGGCAGAAGAGGAAATTCAAAGGTGAAGACAGAGATTTATAGAATGAAAAAGATTTGATGCTCTGTTGACTCAAAGCATAGGAAGAATTTTATGATGGAGAGATCAGGGGCCTATGTCCAACAATCACAAGGAATTGAAATCTGTTTAACATGAAAGAGTTTAACATGAATAGTATGCTCTTCTAATAGAGCCTCCAGACAAGCATCTATGTGGTAAAAACCTTCATTTCTGCCCGGAGATCCTAAGCAGAGCAACCAGCTTGGCCATGCTGTGCCTGGATTTCTGACTTATGGAAACTGAGGGACAAAAACTGGTGTTGCTTTAACTGTTGTGTTTGAGGTTATTTTATTACAGCAATAGGAAACTAAAATAGTCTTATTGTTATTGCAAAGAAAATGAGACTCAGAGAAGTTAAATATTTTACACACAAATCTAGCTTGCAATGGTAGTCCAGTTCCATGGGTCAGGCTGAGGTCTGCTGATGCCCACACTTCTGTCTTTTTGTTCATAGCAGTAGTTTTCAAACTTAAGCAAGGATCAGAATCAGGTTTCTAACTCCTGTCTTCAAAAATTTATGATTCAATAAATATGAAGTATTGCTAAAAGAATTACATTTCTAAGGATGAGAGTTTAGTCTAGCAGTTAAGATATCAGCATCAATCAGAATACCTGGGTTCAAGTCCTAGCTCCATTTCCTAATTCCAGCTTCCTGTGAATGCAGTCCTCGGGAGGCACCCCTGTCACCTAAGTAGGAGACCCAGACTGAGTTCCCAAATCCTAGATTCAGCCCTGGTCCAGCTCCAGTGGTTATGGCCATTTGGAGAGTGAAACAGTGCAGGGGAGCTCTGTCTCTCTCTTCCTCCTTCTCAAATAAATAAATTCATTTCTCATTTAAAAATTAAAAAATAATGTACAATTTCTGATGTGTTTCCATGTGATGCTGCCTTAACTTCTCTGGAGATCTCATTTTGACAACCATTAATTTATAAGATGTGTCTATTCCTCATAATTTTATTCTTAATCTTCTTTGTAAAGGGCCTATTACCTGTAATGTAGAGTTACTAGAGTGGTTATTAAAGGCCTAGGGAGTATTATCACCATGCTTCATGCCCACTCACTTACCTGTGCCTTGGAACCGGAATCAAAGGCCATGCAGCATCTGCCTACACAGCTTTTGAGAGAAAATTCAATGAAAATCATTTAGTTCTATTTTATGGCAACAACATTAACCACATACTCACCTCTACCAGCTTTCACTGAAACTCAGCAAGCAAAGAATTGCTGTTTGCCTTATATGGTATTTTTAAACCTTTAGTACATATTGAGTCCCTATTGTCAAGAACTTAGGAATTAAAATGTGAGTGAACAAACAATGGAAAATCCATGTTTCAGAAATTTTTCAAGGAAAGCAGTTGAAACAAGATGGTTAGTCCTATAGAGTAATGGGAATAAATAAATTATTTCACATAAGAGGGAAAATGGAGTTGGACCTATCTTAAAGGGGAACAGAAATAGTCTATTTTCTAATATAAGGAATACAAACAAATGATACTTTATAACTCACCAAAAAGGCACCTCTTGGGTGGGTGTTTGAATTAGAAGTCCAGAGGTCAGCTGGATACCCATGTTCTATTTCGAGTACCCATGTTTCATACCCAGATCCTGACTCCTGACTCTAGCCTTTTGCTCATAAACTGTGTGAGGCAGTGGGGACCACTTGAATGACTGGGTTCCTGCCATCTGTGTGGGGTCCTGGCTTGAATTTCTGGCTTCCTGTGGGCATTTGCAAAGTGAACCAGCAAAAAGGAGCTCTCTTTTTTCCATTATTTCCCTCTCATTTTCTCTTTCTCAAATAAATAAAAAAGATATTTTTTAAAAAGGCAAGTCTCTTTCTGTATTCTTTTTACATTGCATGACATTTAATTTCTAAAATAGATCTATTGAGGCATAGTTTACTTATCAAAAAATTCTATAATTCTAAGTATGTAATGTAATGATTTTGGCATATTTACTAAGTTCTTGTCAGACATCACCATAAGCCAGCTTTAGATTTTAATTATCCCAAGAAGATCCCTTGTGCTGATCTATAGTTAGTCCTCAATTCTGTCTCTAGTCCCTAAGCAACCACTAATTTACTTTCTGTCTCTATAGATTTGCCTGTTCTGGACACTTTGTATGAATGAGATTGTATAATTTATGTTCCTTCATCTCTGACTTCTTTCATAGAGCATAATGTTTTTCAAGGTTCATCCATGTCACAGCATGTGTCACTATTGCATTCCTTTTTATGTCTGATTAGCATTCTCAATTAAGTTTTTAAACATAATATTGGAAATGTTGTAACAGAAATAGTTCCTTCTTCCAAAAAGCTTAATTACTAGATTAGACCTCAAATTTTTCTACCAAAGGTAGAGGAGGGGAGGGTGGGTAATGTGGACAAATACTTGACCTATCTTCCTTACCTCTTCTTTCTTTCTTTTTTTTTAAAGACTTTTTTTATTTGAAAGGCAAAGTTACAGAGAGAGGGAGAAACAGAGAGATAGAGAGATCGATCTCCATCCACTGGTTCACTCCCCAAGTGGCCAAAACGGCCAGGACTGGGCCAGACTGAAGCCAGGATCAGGAGCTTCATCTGGGACTCCCACATGGGTACAGGGGTCCAAGCATTTGGACCATCCTCTGCTGGTTCCCCAGGCCATTAGCAGGGTGCTGGATCAGAAATGGAGCAGCTGGGATTTGAACCAGAGCCCACGGGAAATGCCAGCTTCATAGGAGGCGGCTTTACCTGCTATGCCACGACACTGGCCTCCCGTTACCTGTTTTTTGAGAAAATTTTCCTAAGAGCCATTCTGGTATTCAGTCCTACAAGAGGCTATGACTTTTTTTTTCAGTGGATGTGGGGATTGGCTCATGAATTCATGAATCACAGGAAATAACTGAGGATTTACAAATATGTTCCAAAGTGTGTAACTAACTCTAGGTTGAAGCTTGAACATCAGAGCTTCTTATTTTCTGTTTATCTCCTCCCCATTTTCTGTTAATATCCAAAAAGAGAGACCTTTATCCTATGAAATGGGAGATGCCTTCTTTGTGACACAGTGAGTTAAGCCACCTGCTATACCAGCATCCCATATAAGCACTGGTTTGAATTCCAGCTTCTCTGCTTCTGATCCAGCTCCCTGGTAATGTGCCTGAGAAAGCAGCAGAAGATGGCCCAAATACTTGGGCCCCTGACACCCACATTTGGAGACTAGGATGGAGTTTCTGGTTTCTGGCTCTGGCTTTGGCCTACCCCGATTTCAGTCATTGCAGCCATTTGGGGAGTGAATCAGCTTATGTGAGATCTATTTTTCTCTCTCTTTCTCTGTCACTCTTATAAATAAAATGTTTTCAAAAAATAAATTTAAAGTGAGGAGTTCTACTGCATTGCTCTTGAAGGTTCATCATGTTCTGTACTAATCTCTTTCCTTTGTTTAAAACTCACCATGCTGGGGAAGGGACGTTGCTGTGCAATGCCAAGATGCAGCTTGGGATATCCCCATCCCATATCCAAGTGCTTGGCTTCAAGTTCCTTCTCCACTTCTTATCCAGCTTCCTGCTAATTCACATACTGGGAAGGCAGTGATAACTAAGTACTAGGGTCCTTGCCACCCACTTCAGAGGCCTGGAAGGAGTTCCAGGTTCTATGCTTTGGCCTGGCCCAACCCTGACTGTTTGTGAGCATTTTGGGGAGTGAACCAGGAGATAGAAGATTTCTCTCTCTCTCTTTCTCTCTCTCTCTCTATCTCCTTCCCTCCCTCCTCACCCCCCCTTCCTTTCAAATAAGTAAAAAATAACTACAGAAACATGTTTTTTAAAATGCACAGTGGTTGTCTATTCATCTTTGAAGTCATCCCAAATCCTTCATATGGACTACATGATCCTATGTGAACTCATAGGAGTCTAATTCTGCAGGCTTGTTGATTTGTCTCTCTCCACTTTCTGCTCTCCCTATTTGGGAATTCTTTCAATTTCTGAAGTTCCTCTTTTTTTATTTGACAGATAGAGTTAGACAGAGAGAGAGACAGAGAGAAAGGTCTTCCTTCCGTTGGTTCACTCCCCAAATGGCTGCCACTGCCGGCACTGCACTGATCCGAAGCCAGGAGCCAGGTGCTTCCTCCCAGTCTCCCATGGGGGTGCAGGAGCGCAAGCACTTGGGCCATCTCCACCGCCTTCCCGGGTCACAGCAGAGAGCTGGACTGGAAGAGGAGCAACCGGGACTAGTACCCAGTGCCCATATGGGATGCTGGCACCGCAGGTGGAGGATTAACCAAGTGTCCACAGTGCTGGCCCCCTGAAGTTCCTCTTTCTTAAAATTCAAGTTGCAATTATTTGTTTAAAACCACCATCCTGGTATCAATGTCAACATGTGGTTGCGATTTTATACTGTAGCTTTGTAAAATGTTACTACTTGAGGAAACTAGAAAAATTCCACACGGAAAATATTTGTATTTTTTTTTTTGTTTGTAACTGTGTGTATATCCATACTTTTCTCAATAAAAATTCAGTTGAAGGCAAAAAGGAAAACACATTGCAATCCCCACTATGTTTATAAACACTGTAGGTCAGGGACTGCCTTGCTCTTTCTCACTGTTAGGTCTTTATTGTTTAACCTATTACCTAGGAAAAAGTGTAACTCAATTAATATTTGTGGAATATAGTAAATCCATAAATACTGATTGCTATCCAAGGGCACCCAGCAAGTTAGTGTCAGAGGTTCAACTGAAGTCTGATGCCAAAGAATTTAGTATTTTTCTATAATTCCTTCTCCAGATATGGATCTCTGATTTTAAAAGTCATTTATTCAATCACTCACAAATATGTGCCTGATGCTCTACTAGGCCTGAGATATGATGGTAATCCAGGTCCCTGCAGGATGGACTTACATAGTCTTATTGGAGAGCCACCCCAGTCACATTATGTGTTGCTAAGAGGATAGTACCAACTGAAATGAACGGAGTGAGAAAAACAGCCGAGAGTTAGCGGAAGCAAATGTCAAAGGAACTGAGAGGTGAGAAGGAGATTCCATGAAAGTGAGACACGTTTTCTTACACCTAAATTCTGTGTGTGACACCATTCCAGGCAGGGGGCTAGCGTGTGCAAGGAAGGACCTTCTGACAAGAGAATCAAAGTGCACCTGAGAACTGAAAGAAAGCCATTGGGGCTGCCACGCAAATGTGAAGAGGAGGTAACAGCCAGAAGATAGCAGGGCCTCCTAAACTCTTTAATTAAGGATCTCAGTCTTTAGACTGAGAGCTGCAAAGCAGTGACTGTTTAAAAACAAAGATAAAGGCTACATACTGTGTGATTCCAGCAATATGTCATTCTGAAAAAGGCAAAACTAAATTTCAAAGACTGTAAAACATGGGTGGTTTTCAGGGATTAGTGAAGAGGGGGGGATCCCTAGGAAAAGCACAGAGGATTTTCAGAACCATTAAACTATTCTGTACCATACTGTAATAGAGGATATATGCCATTGTACATTGGGACCCATGAAACAGACAAAAGAGTGAATCATAATGTACACTATGGGCTTTGGTGATAAGGATGTGACCAATGCACATTTGTCAATTGTAACAAATGTACCACTGCAGTGTGGGACATTGATAGCAGAGAAGACTGTACAAGAGTAGGGACATGAAGAACACAGGAACTCTCTGAACTTTCTGCTCAATTTTGCTGTTAGCCTAATACTGCTGTAAAAGTAAATTCTGTTTGAAAGACAAACAAATATGTTGAGGACTGTTTGGCATAATTAGTTTTATGTTTTAAGGGAATCACTATGGCATCTGTAGAGAATGTATTGGGATGGTGGGGTAATAGTAGATGCATGGAGTTTATTTACATGCCATAATGATCCAAGGGAGAGATGATGATGGCCTACAGGGGCCAGGAGACTATCCTCAGACTTGCAGGGTATACATTGGTTATCTCAATGTCACTCTGGTGGGAGATTTGCTCGTGGCACACAGCTCCTTTCAGAAGGGAAGTTCTTTTAATTCTTGTACCCATTTTGGTCGCTGGTGAAGCCATAATGACATTGTATTCTATATATTGAGAAAACATAGCATTTGGTATCAAAAAGACATCAATTCAAATTATGTCTCTATCTCTAACTAGCTCCCTGCTACTTAACTTTTGTTAGTTAACTTCCTTGGACCTCAGAATTGCTGGGCATTCTAAAATCTACTAATGAACTTACTGTGATCCTCAATCAAGATAAAATAAAAATGTGTAAGGCACAATGTCTGGTATCTTATAGATAGCACTGATTGGATTTTAATATTATCTTTAAAAAGTTTGGTCAACCCAGCATACTGTATCACTCTAGTTTTGCCCATACTCTTTCTGAAATATTTTGGTATCAGAGAACTGCTTACTAAAAGTCTTAAAAATGAATTAAAAATGTTGATGCTACAGAATAAAATTTTAAAATTAAGTATGCAATTTCAAGCCCAGAAACTGTACATTTTTAAATCTCCAATTTAAGAGAAAGAGTTTTACAATCTGAAGAGAAATCAGAGTATAAATCTCCATTTTAATATTCACCAATAGGCTTGCAATAGATATTTTTGGAAAAGGCCATATGGAAGAAAATCTTACTCTAGGTATATCCATTACAACAACAAGATCTGAGGATTCAGTTCACGTCCCTAATTATAAATGAATGCCACACATTAGAAAGAGAGACTGTGGAGTTCACACTTCCTTAATTATGGGTTCATGGGGATGCTAGGCTTGATCATGCTAGTTTCATTTTCATTACTGTGTGCTGACATTCTCCTGTAACCTTACCATAGGTAAGTTTTCTTCCTAGTCATGTACTTTGTGACAGGTTAGCAACAATTCCAACTTCATGCTCCATTTTCTCTGCCTACTGAGGCAATTTGCTATCCGTGCACTTTGTTATTTTCTCAGCTTTGTGGCTCCAACCTGTAAGGTATTTCATGATGGGAACTGCACTTTGAATACCAACACTTCAATTGCTCTCCTGGCTGAATACTATCTGTGCCATTTACAGGGAGGATGCTAATATATAGGTCATCCTGTTACATTAAATAGCTGGTCAAGGCTGTGGGTTGAGCTATTTAAAAATGTCTCACTGTATTTCCCAGGCTGTTGGCATTTTACCATCATGACACTCAAGAACTTCTGTGATATGGCCTCTGCCCACCTCTCATGGTTTATTCTTTACTACTGCCTTGATAATTATCATGAGGGATGTTGAACTGTGCAATACACCCTAAATTCACCCTGTCATTGTGTACTTCTATTCTCTTTGCTGAGAGCATTTACTTTGCTCTCTCCCTATTCTCTTTACCTACTTAAACAACTGCTCATCTTCCAGCATTCCATTTGTGTATCACCTCCACCAGGTGGTCATGATCATTTTTTTTCTGCTTTCTCACTCTGAACTGCATTATAGTTCTCTCTTTATTCCTTTAGCTCCCAAGACATCATTGAGTCATAGAATGCAGTACATTGTATTGAAACTAACAGTTTATTAAATCTTTCTTCATCTGGACGATAATTCTTGAATCTATGTCTAATCCCTCTATGCATCTCCAACACCTCTACAACTGGAGCACAGTCAAGATGTTAAATGCAGGTTGAAATGAATGATGTAGGGGTGAGATTTTGGTGCAGTCATTAAGTCATGGTCTAATGCCTGGTTTTGATCTGTGCTCTGTTTTTGATCTAGCTTATTGCTATTGAAAATCTGGGAGGCAATAGGATTGCAGGTCTCAAGCACTTGAGTCTCAGCCATCCAGATTGAGTTTCAGCCTCCTGACTTTGGCCTGTCCCAGTCCCAGCTGTTGTGAGCATTTAGGGAGTGAACCAGTCAATGGAAGGAATCTCAGGGTTGGAACTGGTGGTACAATGGCTCAAGCTGCCACCTGCAATGACAACATCCCATATGAGCACTGATTTGAGTCCTGGTTGCTCCACTCTCAATGCAGCTCTCTGTAAATGCACCTGGGGAAGCAGCTTAAGATCTACCCATGTGGGAGACCCAGATAGAGTTCTGGGCTCCTGTCTTCAGCATGACCCAGCTCCCAGCCATTGTGTCCATTTGGGGAGGGAATTAGTAAAGGGAAGATCTCTCAATCTCTCCCTCTTTCTGTAACTCTGACTTTCAAATAAATAAATACAGACATACATACTTGAAAAATGGAAGGTATCTCTTGCTGTTTTTCTCTCTCTCCTCTCTGTTTCCGTCTCTATGAGTATGTATGTCTCCCTGACTTTTGAATAAATAATTAAATGAGTGTTTTTTAAAAGAAGGAAATTAATGGTATGTTGGAAGAAAGCAAAGCAAACAATATCACTGATCACATAATTTATAGGTATTACATTTGTATTGAGCACCCAAAAATATAAATCTTGCCTCTACATAATTAAAACGTAAAGAAAGAGAAGTTTTTTTAAAAAATTAACCATCATAATTCTTTGATAAAGGTGAATATTGGACACTAGCTAATCCCAGAGAAAAAATATTCAAATTGGGTTATTTTATGATTGGGGAAGGTACTAGAGTAGAGAAAAGGTGAAAGCTTTGGGAGCACTTCAGATTTTGGAATTTTAAATTAGGGATGCTGAACTGGTACAGTCTATGGAAATAATCCAAAATCTGGAAAAACTCG
This sequence comes from Lepus europaeus, assembly GCF_033115175.1. Taxonomy (NCBI): domain Eukaryota; kingdom Metazoa; phylum Chordata; class Mammalia; order Lagomorpha; family Leporidae; genus Lepus; species Lepus europaeus. Next base: position 46,778,179 of record NC_084845.1, read on the forward strand.
AAATATTTCTGGTTCCAAGAATTTTGGATAGGGAACACTCAACCTGTATTATTAATTTCACCTAAACAACATTCAATAATTGTTATTCCTTACGGATTTACTGAGTGCTTACTATGGAGTGACTTCTTTGGATACACTCTTAACTCTTCCTGCAATCTTAGGAAATGGGTACTGTTATTGTTGTTCTGTGGAGGTGATACAGAAGCACAGGACATTACGAGCCTGTTCGCAGGAAATACATCTGCAATGTGATAGAGCTGGGATTAGAACATGAACCTTTCTAATGCCAAAGGCACTTCTTCTCTAATAGGCCTGCTACAAAGATGTTCTTCCCTGCTATTGAAGAAATTGAGCAGGAAGAAAGAGATAAATACATAAAAAGGCCGGGGCTGGGGGGCAGTCCCAGAGGTGAAGGGGCGTGCTTTATATTGGGGAGCTGTAAGTAGTTCAGTATCATTGGAGAGCACAGACACCACAGAGAGTGGCAGAAGAAAGAAAAAAATCAGGTCTGTTCCAGGGTCCAACCCGCCCAATCTTGCCACCCAAGGGGCAGACCTTACATTTCCACGGGTAGTAGAATGTAATGGGCATCACTGAAGAAAATAACTATTGGTTTTCTTATTTGGAATGTGCCACACTGTTCAGAAGTATCAGAGAATGACAAAGTACCTGGACCCTTCATCTTCCTCCTTTGCTGAGGCTAAAAGGAGAGAATAAATAACAGCTGAGAGAAAAGATCAATGAAGGCCTTGCCTGCAATAACAGATAGAAAGTACTTGGCAAAGGGAAACCATAAATGCTACAGAACCTCATTCTTTATCCTTTGAACTGAAGGTCTCCTCTGACCGGAGCATTAAAGATCAACTGTAGCTCTTCCCTGGAGCATAGGTGTTTGCTTTACTTATCTTAGTGCCCAGCAATCCAGGGTGGCATTGAAAACCTGTCTGCAAACACAGTGGAGGCTTTCCCTGATGGCTAATCCATAAACTTCGTAAAAGTTACATTTATCTGTCAGGACTCTTGCAGTTGATATTATACACAGCGGGGCATTTACTCTCCCCTTCTTCCATTAGTAATAACATCAAATATAGCAGATTGGTGGAGACCAAGGTGCTCAGGACACCCATCCAATTGTTTTCCTGCCTTTCACAGGTGATGGATGGAAGTGATTGAGTTTTTCATCCTGAGCTGCTGAGTTCCTCTAGATTGTGCTGTAAGATGACAGGACTCCCGCCAGAGCATTTGTCTTGAGAATGATGGAGTGAGATACTTTCAGGCTGAGTCTGGGAGTGCCTTAAGTATTTGGCAGAGCCGTTTGGGGTCCATCCTGGAGAGAGAGCTGAATGCATGGGAACCGGGCACCAGAGAAATCTCACATTTTAAGTTTATAATCCAACACAAGCTTTTAAAATATTTTTATTGGAAAAGCATGGGGATGCAGGAAAGAGACACAAAGAGACATCTTCCATCTGCTGGTTTACTCCCCAGATACCCTCAACATTTGGGGATGGCCCTGGCTGAAGGCAGGATCTGGAAACTCAGTCCAGTTCTCCCATGGGGGAAATGAGCCCAAGTACTGGAACAGTCACTTGCTGACTCCCAGGATGCACATTAGCAAGAAGCTGGAGTAGAGGCAGGGGAACTGCACGTTGAATACAGGCACCCTGACATAGTAGATGGGCACTCCAAGTGACATATTTGTGCCTGTGACAAACATCCACCGATGCATATGATTTTAAAATGGAATATTCACCCTTCAAGTAGAAGAGCCAAAAATCTGCTATTGCATGCTAACACATGGCCTTGGAAACTGAGGACCTCTGTCTAAATCTGCACAACCATTAACAGGACTGTTTCAGTGTCTGGTTGCTTCTCTGCCTCCGAACTGCATTAGACTTAATCTCTAAAATGGGCATGATGACACAGTATGTTCTCTACTTCTTGGAAATCTTACTGTGCTCCAGTAAGATCCTATAAATAAAACAACTGTAGAATATAAAGAACTGTTTGTAAAACTAATTCCCATTTGGGAATACTCTTGTTTCTATGCAAGGATTGCCTTATTTGACCCAGCCATCCACTGCAATAGGAATGAGCATACATAGTTTACTTCACCTTGTCTTGGTTTTGTTATCTGTGAGTTGTCACAGTGTATTTGGCAGAATCCAAATACAAATATGTGCAAGTGATTTTTTAAAGAACATGTTCCCAAGGCAAGTCAGTTAGGGACCAGGGGAAATAGGACACAGGACCCGGGGGAGCTAAGCAAAGTGTGATTTCAGGAAAAGAACTAAAAGGGGTAGCTTCATCCTATACCCTAAAGACATGAATTAGGCAGCTGTAATTGACATAAAAAAGACATAAGGCAGCTGTAATTGTCTTATTTCTATTTCTGTCAATCCTTAGGTAAAGATGCTCCTTCTGCCTGTACATTTGTATCCCAGAGATGACAATTATTGGTTGAATGTGTGAATAAAGAAATAATCATTTAATTATCATCTATGTTGTAGGTGCTGTTCTAGGTCCTAGATACACAGTGGTGAAAACAAAAGCCCTCCCTCAAAAAAAAATAAGCAGACATGTAATTGATGTCAGGAAATGATAAGCGCCATGCACTAAAGATCTTGTAATTTGAGAAAGATGTGGAGTGGTAGGAAGAGGGTTATATTTCAGACACCTTAGCTGCCCCCTTTCATGACCAAGCTCGTGGCAGATATTCACACCTCCTTTTAAACAAGTGGGGTTGCGACCTCAGAAGTATGAGTAGTATGACTGGGGGGGCTCTCGGAATGATCCTTGCAATAGGCACTGCAGGAAGGCTCTTCCACATGTTAATGGAAAATGATTGTATATGTGGATTTTATTTTTTGTGCCAAAATAAACATAATTCTGGTTTTCAGTGAAATTTTTGAAGCACCCTCATGTTAGACAAATAAACGTGACAGAGTTTTGTTTTGGTTTCTCTGTCAAAAAATAATAGATGTATTATTTTTCATCCTCTTAACTCAGTGCCAACCCTGAACCTCTTCTACCTCTGCTCCATTCTCCAAATCTCTCTGCTCTGCGCTGCTCTGTGCAGATGAGCTGAACTGTGAATGTTACCAGGTTCTTGCGTCAAATAAATTGTGACTGGTTCAGCCAGAGGGTCAGAGTCTGCAAGGTTGAAGGAAAGGAGACAAAGAAGTTTCCTTTCCCCTAACCATTTGCCTGAGGCAGCAACTCTAGCAGCAGCTATATCGCCTCTGTATCTCCAGACTTCCCTAACTGAATTCTACAGTCACCTGTAGAATACATTCTATACATTTAATTCCTTCTTTTTATTGACTTAGGCCTTACATTAGTAGCCAGTCTTCAAAATGAGTTTTAGTTCTTTGTACAGTCTTCTGCCTCACTGCAATATGGCTGGCCAATAGGCCCATTAGAAGTAGTTGGGTGAGGGCCAGCATTGTGACACAGTGGGTTAAGCCACTGCCTGTGATGTTAGTATCCCATTTCAAGTCCTGGCTGCTCCAATTCTGATCTAGTTCCCTGCAAAGCAATGGAAGGCAGTCTGAATGCTTGGTCCCTTGCCACCTACATGGGACCTGGATGGTGTTCCTGGCTCCTGGCTTCCTCCTGGCCCAGCCCTGACCCTTGTGGCCATTTGAAGAGTAAAGATCTGTGTGTGTGTGTGTGTGTGTCTGTGTTTCTCTTTATCTATAACTTTGTCTTTCAAATAAATAAATAAATATTTTAAAAAGCAAAAGTAATTGGGTGTGATTTCTGAGACTACTACAAAATATTTATTGTGATTTCTGCCATTTTCTCTCTTAAATCATGTGCTCTTGGGGATAAATGGTTGTGGTATAATGGGGACACTCAAGCATCCTTCAAGATACCCACAGAAGAACAGACTGTGCCATCTGCTAAAAACCAAGCATCAGCTTGCCATGCATGTGAGTGAGCTAGTTCAGAAGCCAGTCCTCCAGTCCTAGTCAAGTATTCGGATGACTGAAGCTCCTGTCGACATCCTGACTAAAACCTCATAAGACAGCCTGAGCCAGAGCTACCCTTTAGTCCGCTAAACTGTGAGGTAATGCATTATTGTTTTGTTTTCACTTTCTAAGTTTTGGAGTAATTTTATAACATAGATAACTAATCTTATGAATTGATGCCTTGAAAATGTAGACTTGGACACAGCCAGAGGTGTAGAATAGCATCAGTGAACAACAAGAATAGTATTTCAAATTTGTCCCTATCACCAAATTTCTTAAGTCTCTGGCACAGAAGAGACATTTCAAGCCAGACATACTATGGATATGTAATCAAAGGGCCTTGAATCCCAGTTTCTGCTTGATCTGTTGCGAGTTTTCTGCCTGAACTTGGTCTCATTTTCTACATCTGTAAAATGGGAACCATAACACCTACATCTCAGAGCTGTGATGGATTTATAAACGCACCAGTTGTGAGGAAGTGGCGATCTCTGGTCTTTTCTGAGGAAAGCTGTTCCTTATCCCATGGAAAAGTTGAACAGAAGTGGAAAGGGAATTCCATGTGGCCCAGATTGGAAGAAAAACAGACAAGGAATTACCTGGAGCTTTCCTAGAGTGGAGAGCTCAGGTCATCCATCTTTTTCATGTAACCTTAACAAAACTTCGTAAGGATCCTGGCCCAAACTTATTTATAAGGTAGAATTATCTCCCAAACTACAATAGAATCAGAACCCAAACTTTATAAAATACATACCACTATATACATTGTTCAGAAGTTGAATTTGAAATTCAACTTCAGCTATCAATGAAAATTCACATAGGTAGGAACAGTGGAACAAGACTTGAACCTATATACCACACAGCCTCACACACTTGATGAATATCTCAGAGTTAATTAGTTCACATCAGTATTTTAGGAACTCAGGTATTTCAAAAGTATATTACCATCATTTTTTCTGATAATCATACAAATCTATTGTTCAATGTGTGAAAATACCCCTATCTTAGAATTCTTTCAAGTTCTTGATACAGATTTCTCACCATAAGCTCAGTCATTCCCATTTTTGTTATAATGGCTTTTCTTTCTTCCTTTCTTTTTCCTTCTTCCACCCCCCTGCTTTCTTCCTTCCTCCTTCCTTCCTTCCCTCCCTTTCTCTTTCTCTCTCTTACTCTCTCTCTCTTTCCCTTTTCAGTCTTTTTCCTTTCTTATTTTTTCTTCCTTTTCTACACAAACATAATTTGCTGCAAAGAACCTGACAGAAACACAATTCCTGCAGTAATGTATGCTCTATTTGAGAAGGCAAATTAACAGACAACCACAGGTGAATGTAAGACAACAAGAAATTAACGATTACATGGGCTATGAGGTCAGACTGATTAAGGTTGGAATCCTGCAACCCCCACTCACCAATTGTGACTGTGATCAAGTTATTTAAACTTGGAGTTAATAGTAGTGCCTACCCGTAGGATAGTTGAGTAAATTAAGTTCTATAATCCATGCAAAAAGCATAGTAATAAGATAAGAAACAGTAGTAATTGCTAGCATTTATGAAGTCTTCCTACATAACATGATAGTGGTATGCCAGAGTCGTTACCATTCTTTCTTTTAAAGAAGTTTTAGGAACAACGGGGGAACTCATCTTGAGTAATAAAACTAAGGACTAAAACTGGAGCAGCAAAGCAGTGGGTTCATTACAATAACAGCATGGCTTTCCTGAAACTCTAAGCAGGGAACCCTAAATTGTGCTCAGTGCTAACTGAGTATATTACTGGAATTACATTACAATTAGGTTGCCACTGTAGTTAATGTCTCCGGTCACTGTGCTGGATACTGAGTCAATTCCAGCTCTTGACTGATTTCCATGGTGGCCTACACTGGCTCAATGGAATAAGAAAACCACACCTTAGGGATTTAGAAAGTGCATGTTACTGCCAGAAATTAAACTGCCGGTTGATTGCAACATTTGTTTTATAAAAAAGATTTTTTAACTGGGTTTTTACCTTAGCATGCCTTTCAAGAAAAATATTGTTGATGTAATTAGGAAAAAAGCCATATTTACACTACCACTTATAAATCCATTTCCTTATAAGTAAACAGAACCCACTTATTTGCATAGGAGGAAGACATGGTTATCTGTCCTTAAAGAAGAATGTCTACAGAGGAACTGGCCCTACATTACTGAAATGAAGTGCACTATTAAAGTCTGAATTAACTCTTCCCATCCCAGGGATTGTTTGCAGGGTAGTTCATTTAACATTGTATTTTAAATAATTTTCTTTAAATGGTATTGATTAGATAAAAATTAAATTCCTAATCTGCTCTCTAATTACTTTATAAAAAAAATAAAAAGGTTTGCTTATTTGAAAGCCAGAATGACAGAGAAAGAGGGAAATGTGGAAAGAGATCTTCTCTCCACTGATTCATACCCCAAATTACCACAGAAGCCTGGAGCCAGTGAGTTACTCCATCTTGGTCTTCCACATGGGGTGACAGGGGACCAAGTACTTGGGCCATCTTCCACTGCTTTCCCAGGCACATTAGCAGAGAGCTGGATCAGAAACAGCTCTCTGCTAATGTTGGATCTCCAACCAAACTAACCAAGTTGCTACTATGTTGTGAATTTAATTTTCTTACAATTCTGTCCTTTGTTTTCACCATTCTTCTTGCATCCAGTGTCTGCCATAGGCACCCACTCCGAAGCTTTTGACAGAGTTGTGTCCATCAACACAAATGCTGACTTTTTCAGTTTCCCTTCCCAGCACCTCTTCCTTGTCTGACTTTATAGTGATGGAGTTCCTTAGGGATCAGTTTTAGCTCTTCTAACCCTATCCTCCTTGTCTAGGTAATTTGATTCATTTTCTAATTTATATGAACATACATATGCTGGTGACTCAAAAATTTATGTGACTAGCCCAGATACCTCTCCTGGCAGTAGACTGTAATATCCCATTGCTAGCTTGAGAAAAGCATTTGAATATTTCCCAGATATTTAAAACATATTAAGTGCCAAATGAACTCCTGGCACATCCCATACTCCAAATCAATGTCTAGTATTGGTCCTTAATTCATTAAAAGTTATTTGTGGCCGGCGCTGCGGCTCAATAGGCTAATCCTCCGCCTTGCGGCGCCAGCACACCGGGTTCTAGTCCCGGTCGAGGTGCCTGATTCTGTTCCGGTTGCCCCTCTTCCAGGCCAGCTCTCTGCTTTGGCCCAGGAAGGCAGTGGAGGATGGCCCAAGTCCTTGGGCCCTGCACCCTATGGGAGACCAGGAGAAGCACCTGGCTCCTAGCTTCAGATCAGCACGATGTGCCGGCTGCAGTGGCCATTGGAGGGTGAACCAATGGCAAAGGAAGACCTTTCTCTCTGTCTCTCTCTCTCACTGTCCACTCTGCCTGTCCAAAAAAAAAAAAAAAGTCATTTGTACTCACCTACTATCTACCTCTGGAATTCTGAAAGTTTTCTTTTATATCTGTTCCCCTCTCATCTTCATACTGTATCTAATTTGTATTGAGTCAGTATCCAGCATATTTCTCAACCTCAGCTTTGTCTCTGTTTCCAAGGACATTACTCTAAACCATTGGATTTTTTATATCAGGTTAAAACATTGAAGTATCATAATTATTTCCCTTCCATTTTATTTTGTCTCCAATATATTTTCTACAGAGCAGGGAATCTCTATTGCATTTTCATCATATTGACTTATAGGATCAAAACTTTCAATGACTTAGTTAGAACCCTTTATTTACATTCCCGGAGTATCTTGTGTTTCTCCTTCGAAGGAACATACCTTCATAAACAGATTCTTTGTAAAAATTAAATCAAAGTCTATCTTGTCAATAAGCTATAAAGTTCAGGAGAACCAGGGCTTTATCTAATCTGCTCACCAGTCTGTTCCCTACACCTTGCACAGTGCCTGATCAAAGGTCAGCACATAGCCATTTTGTCTCTGTTTTTTTATGGGTTGAGTTGTTGTTTTCCCAAAATATATATTGTACAGTAGTCCCCTCTTATCCATGGTTTTGCTTACCACAGTTCAGTTACTCAGTTAACTACAGTTCAAAATATTTAATGGAAAATTCCAGACTCAAATAATTCATGTTTTAAATTGTGCGCTCTTCTAGAAGCATGTTGAAATCTCACAACATCCCACTCTATCCTATCTGAAACATGAGGCATCCCTTTGCTCAGTATCTATGCTTCTACCCATTGATCATTCACTATGTGCGTATGCTACCTACCCACTTGTCACTTAGTAGCCGTCTGAGTTGTAAGATCGCTGTGGTACTATCTCAGTGCTTGTGTCTAAATAACATTTATTTTACTTAATAATGGTCCCAAAGGACAAGCATAAAGAAACTGAAAATTCAGATTTGCAAAAGAGAAGCCATAAAGTACTTCCTTTAAGTGAAAAAAGTGAAAGTTCTGGACTTAATAAGGAAAAAAAGAAAATATTGCTTAGATCTAGAGTAAGTTATTATTGTTAATATCTTACTGTGCCTAATTTATAAATTATAATTTATAATATGTATATGTATATATACCTATATATATGCATATATGTGTATATACCTATATATATGGGGGGGAGAGGGAGAGAAAGAGACAGAGTTTGGTGCTATTTTAGATGTCAGGTACCCACTGGGGGTCTCAGAATGAATTTCTTAAGAAGGGGAGAAAACTATATTGAGGGCTCGACTCTGCTTTCTCAGAATGTATCATTGCTGACGTAATTAATGAGGATAAGACTATACTTGACTAGAATAGACTCTTAATCCAGTATCTTGGGTATCCTTACAAGAAAACAGTGAAAGCTACAATAACAATGTTATGTAACAGAGTGGGGGATAGAAATGTTACACTGAAAGCAAAGCAACACCAAGGATTATGGCATTCCCAGAAGCTATGGAGAGAAAAGAAGGATTCTACCTAGTGTCTCAGAGGGAGTCTAGCCCTGCTGACATCCTGACATCGGATTTCTTTCTTCCAGATCTGTGAGAAAACAACTCTTTTTTATGTTAGCCACAGAGTTTTTAGTACTTTGTTTTGACAGCCTTTGGAAAGCAACACACTACCTATGTCCATGCATTAATGAATTCTTTGTTTTCATTTTCACTTTATTTGAAAGGCATAGAGACAGACCGAGAAAGATCTTCAATCTTCTGGTTCATTCCCTGAATTTCCTTCAATAACCAGGCAGAGACAGGAGCCTGGAATTTAATTTGGGTCTCCCATGTGGGTGGCAGGGACCCAAGAACTAAGTACTTGATCCATCATCTGCTGTTCCAAGGATGCCTATTAGTAGGAAGTCGGATCAGCAGCAGAGAAGCCAAGACTCAAACCAGGCACTCCAATGAGGGATGTGGGTGTCCCAAGCAGCTAATTAACTGCGGAGCAAAATGCCTGCCACATATCCACTCTTTTAAAATGCAATGCACTGTTCATCTGGGTCCTTAGTGTCTAACAGCTTGGACCACAATATGTATCTGATAATAACATGCTGGTAAATTGATTATTTGTAGATACAGTCAGATTCTATCCATCTGCCCAACTCTAAGTAAAAGCAAGTAGGTAACAACAAAAATTACCAAATTCTAAAAATGTCATTCCTATGTCTTGATCCAAGAAAAAAATGTAAATTTATATAAACAAATTTTTATAGCAGTATTATTCATAACAGCCCCAAAGTAGAATCAACTAATATGACTTTCAATGTGTGAATTAATAAGCTGTTTACTCAATGCACCAGTATACCTCTCAACAATAAAGAAAATGACCTGTTAATATGAAAACAACATAGCCAGATCTTAAATGCATTACACTAAGAGAAAGAAGTCAGATTCAGAAGATTATACACTGAAGAACTCATTTAAATGAGATTCCAGATAAACCAGTGCTATTGGAACAAAGACCAGATACGTATAGCCAGAGTTTGGGGTGAGAAGAGCAGCTGAACAGAACTGCTCAGCACAGTAGAATTCTTTAGGGGTTGCAATTGTTCTGTAACTAACTGTGGTGCTGCTTTCATGAATCTAAGCATGTTAAAACTCATGGAACGGGGCCGGAGCTGTGGCTCACTTGGCTAATCCTCCGCTTTGCGGCACTGGTATCCCATATGGGCGCCGGGTTAAGGTCCCGGCTGCTCCTCTTCCAGTCCAGCTCTCTGTCGTGGCCCAGGAAGGCAGTGGAGGATGGCCCAAGTGCTTGGGGCCCTGCACCCGCATGGGAGATCAGGAGGAGGCACCTGGCTCCTGGCTTCGGATCGGTGCAGCAACAGCCGTGGTGGCCATTTGGGGGGTGAACCAGAGGAAGGAAGACCTTTCTCTCTGTCTCTCTCTCTCTCTCACTGCCTAACTCTAGCTGTTAAATAAGAAAAAAAAAAAAAAAAGGAGTTCTGGGACTTTAACCCAGACACTCTAAAAAACAAAAACAAACAAACAAAAAACCAAAAAAAAAAAAATCATAGAACTCATAGAAATGCATATACATAGGAAAACCAGAGAGGCAGTAACAAGGAAAAACAGCACATTAAATATATGTATCTGACTATTATTTTAAAAAGGTAAAAGCAACTGTGTATACCATGAAGTGGCTATTCTTCAGAGGGAAATGATTCTAAATCTTTTTTGCATGAGTATTTATTTATAACATTCAAGGACATCAACAAGCACTGTCTTCAACCACAATGAAGCTCAGGGTAGGCCAGTGGGTTCTGCCCTCACTCATCATTATATACTTAACTAAGAAGAACATTTTGTGGAATTTGTGAAAGTACTTAAGGCCTTTTTGGTTCCTCACCACTAATCCAAAATTGGCCCTGAGCAATAGCGGCTGGAAGCCATTACTTTATCATAGTTACTTTACCATTTTGTGTCCTCAGTAAAGTGAATGGATGGTTCCAGTCCAATTCCTAATGGACAGGTGTCTGCATATCACAGATTGTGCTAATTGTCACCCTGCTGTCACATTTAGTGGATCCCTAAGAGAGAATAAACACCCCGGAGGACAGTCTTGAATTTAACAATTTAAAATACATGGGTTTATCAGCCTTCCTGGGTATTGATAGGCTTTGAGTCACCAGTGAGCAGCTTTGCTTGATTTGGGAAGGAGTGGAGACATTGCTGCTTTTGCCAGTATGCCTTCTATTCTGCCAGCAAATGGGCTTCAGGGCGGCTGATCCAACACCTATCATACAGCATCATAGAGATAGCAATTTTGGACCAATTCCCGTTCCTTAATGTCCATGATCAATGCAGATTTCTGGGATCAATTTCTCTCTTAGATCACCTGACATTGTACCTATTTCTTTTCATTGTCTGAAGCTAACATATTGGTATTTTCTTATCCAATGTCCAGGGGTAGATTTTCTATACTATCTGTCCTTTTGTTACAGTGAGTTGGATGTAATGAACTGTTTACCACTATCACTAGGGAAGGCAGAAGGTATTCCAAGATTTCTAGGGTAATATTATCTTCTTTAGGTTACTCTGACCCATGATTTAGTAATCAGCTTACAAGGAAGAGGAACTTGATTTTGCCAGTGGATCAAATTTATAGGATTCAGGAAGCTAAGTTTTACTAAACAAGTTACAAAAGATTGTAGCACAATCCAAAAATAAAGTAACTTGTGAATTTTCAATTAAAACTGAATTATCTTTCTAACTTCCTGGTTTCCATGGCATTTTCAACTTTACCCCTCCCTATGATAAAATGTATGTGGAAAATTAAACTGTATTTTGCAATTGTGCAGCTGCAACATACATGGTTTTCCTTGAAAGGTTACTTATTGTGATCACTCACAGAGAACATGAAGGGTAGACCATCTGTTGTATATATCTTATAAAAAGACTGTCCTGTGCTACATTATATGTGTGAATTTCTTCACAGGCTTATTTATTTATTTATTTGAAAGGCAGAGTTACAGAGATGGAGAGAAGGAGAGAAAAACAGACAGACAGACAGAGAGACAGAGAGACAGAGACAGAGATATCTTCCATTCACTGGTTCATTCCCCAAATGGCTGCAATGGCCAGGACTGAAACAGGCCAAAGCCAGGAGACAGGAACTTCCAGGTCTCCCATATGAGTAAGGGGCCCAAGCACTTGGGCCATACTTCACTGCATTCCCAGGACATTAACAGGGAGCTGATGGGAAGTGGAGCAGCCAGGACTTGAACCAGCACCCATATGATATGGTGGTGCTGCAGGCTGGGGCTTTAACCTGCTGAGTCACAGCGCCAGTCCCTGTATGTGTGGATTTTAATTTATATTACTGTAAGGCTCCCTTTTGAGATTATAGTTAAAGAACCCTTACTTGTTTGTAAATATTTGAGTAATCCCCTGAAGAAGGTGTATATTCTTCCTTGCAATCTCTCAGGAGTAGGTAAGTACTCAGACACAAAAAAAGGAACCTGGGAAATTAGGAGGAGCTCCTTATTAATGCCTGTATGTGGTTGCTCTTTTTATTCCTCTGTAGGCTCTTGAAATTTTGGTTTCTGCTTTGTGGTAATCAAAACCTAGTTAATACTATAGGGGAAAATCGAACACAATCTAACTGTATCAAATCTAATCCACAGAAAGAATCTAGTTTAGTATTTCTTTACTTGTTCCACTAACATCCCTTTAGTATTTCTTTAGTATAGTTTTATTTAATGCCCTCTGCTGGCATCAACTATACCACCAAAAATCAAGGGATGAGCTGTTGGCCTCATCTGGGCAAATGATGCAATGTAGCACAATCACCCTGGAGACATCATAGTCATGGCAGAATGTTTATAGAGACATCTCCAAATAGGAGGTCAATTTTAGGTAATGAATTTCTGGTATAACTGAAAATTTTGAGATCTTGGAAAAACCTTTTTAAGTCTGATGACACAATTCCTTTAATACTCTGACATATGAGCAGCCATCTAGCTACTCACCAATTTGCTAGTCAAAGCCAAGAAACTACTCCTTGGATTTTCCTTATTTGACTTTCCTCAAGAGAACACCCTCTTTCATTTCTGTTGTCATTCTCTAGACAGTGTTGAAGGCATAGATATTCTCTAAGTTTCAGTTACACTTAGTTTCTACCTTCCTGAGAGTACATTTATGTTAGCTTGAATGGAACCATGGCTAATTAGAAACTACACAGCCATACCTTTATAGACAGATTGAAGATTTACTTCCAGTAATGGCTCTCTTACTCATTTTGTATACACATTTTGTGAGTGTCATTCTCAAAGCAATCTCATCCTTTAAATCACACACTTGATGATGGTGATCTATCTGTGGTTGTATGATCTCTTTGATTTGGTGGTATATTCACTTGTTATATTTATGGACTTCATACACTGATTACAATTATCTTTAACATAAGAAACTTTCTGGAGATATATTTGCTTTGGTTTATTTTACTGCTTGTAAAGATCTTTGGTGGTTTTAGAATAAACACACCCTTTAAGGGAAATTTGAAGGAGATGGGACAAATTGATCTGACGATAAATTGTGAAAATTGAGTCAACTAACATTCCCTATGGAAAAAAAATGTACAATTTCTTTTTCTCGTATTATTGACTTTTTAAATGTTCAATGGTAACCTCTTTTTAAGTTCAAACTTCTGTCTTCTTAGAGCTAAAAGGGAAGCAAAGCTAAATATGGTTAAGTATGGCTCTTTTACTGAAAATACATCTAGAAAAAGAAGCCCTCATAAGAGAAGAAAATAATTTCCTTCCTTCCTAGCATTTAAGCCCAACAGTGTACAAAATTTTAGAGTTTTCCTGTGACCACCATGTGTATAAAATTAGCCTGTGACCACCATGTGTATAAAAATCCTCCTAATGCAAAATACAGATCAAACAAAAACAACCAAAAGGGATTCAGAAGGAACAAAAATAAATAGGGAAAATTTGGCAATTAATATCTTCAGAATGATGTTATTATAGCAATGACTTAAGAAGGGAATTCTGTAAAAGTAAGATTCAATTTTTTAAAAGAGCTACTGGAAAATAAAAATCAAGTGGCAGAAATATTAACAGAAAAAAGAATGTTGGTAGATAGAATTAAGGTAATGTAATATTCCAGGAAGTAAAACACAAGAGAGAGAGAAAATAAACAAGAAGCAAATTAGAACTAATCTAGGAGATTTAATTTCCAGTAGATAAAATTCCACTATCTATTTTTTCTTCTCTCCTTAAAAAAAAAAAAAAACTGAATACAAGAAAAATAAATCTGCCATTAGAATACATTTTACCATATCAAAAGGGTTCACCATGGACCAGTACAATAAGTAACAGAATAGTCAGGTAACAAGATGTGCCTTCATGAACCTAACACAAAGATCTTTAGAAACTTAGAAGGAACTGTGACTCAGAAGCACATTGGGTTTTTCAGGAAAAAAAAATGAAAGCTAGATGATCATGGTGCAGTGTTTCAAAATACTGAAGAAGGGATATTGATTTTCAAATTAGACTTCAAAGCTTGGTCAGATTGCTAATAAGCAGCAAAGAGAGACACAAACTGCGCAGGGTCTCAACATGAAATTGGCTCTCATATACCGTTTCTCAGGAAATACTGGAAAATGCATTCCAACAAAGGAGATAGTGCCCCAGCAAGAGGTTACTAGGGATCCAGAATAAAAGCCACGATGAGTGAGAAGTGAAGTACATCACCTGGAAGTGGAGAAGAAAAGTCCCAGGATCACGATTGTACAGAAGCCAAGCCAGAAGCCCTACAGGATAGACAAAGAAGGACAGATGGCTTTGAGAGGGTGGGACAGGGACAGGGGGTCAGATGAGAATGACTTTGCTAGATTCCCTGATGAAGTTTTCTGTGTGCATTTAATCCTTGCTGGAGGGGTTTGGGATGGAATTACTGATAGGTGCAAATCAAATTACAAATTTTAGAAACACAACTATCTGTTCATTCTGAGCAAAAAAGTCTACTATTATTATTTTACTACTTCTATAGCAATGTGGCTCTCTATAAAGTAATTGTAACGACAGATTATTTAACTTGTAAGTGTGAAAAAATTATAATGTGGGATTCATATATGAGCACTAAATGTTCATCTTTCATATTAGGACATTAATAGCACCTAACATTAACAAAGTGGAAATAAAACTATCTATCTATCTATCTATCTGTCTATACACACACACACACACACAAATATAGAGGTAGCTACCAGAAGAACAAGTTAAAGGAATTTAAAGTAGTAGCTGCATGCAAGACTTTTGTCTAAAATGTCTTATTTAGTATTTTGACTTTGTGAACTACGTATATTTCCCATATTACTTTTGTTTATATATAACATATATCTTATAATATTATGACTTGTGGGAAAAACAAAGCATACTTTCTTTCTACTCTTAATACACATGCCACTCAGCATAATGTTTCTGACAACAGATGTATGGGGGTGGTTTTACCACACACCAAGCAATCCTCTGGCAAACACTAACTGAGTGTCTGTAATTTAACTCAATTTTGACACTATCTACTTGGAGATAGTGTCAGATCCCACAGGCTTAGTTCCAAAAGATTCTCCCTGACCTCAGATGCCAATCACAAGTCCCAGGGTATGACCCATGCTTCTTATCATCAGCTGTTGGTTATGGTTCCAGTGACCCACTCTGAGTCCAGTTAATTTATTAGAATGACTCACAGAACCCAGGAGAACTCTTTCTTACATCTGTTGGTGAGGATATCAGAACTGATACAGATGATTGGCCAGGTGGTGAAGATGCACAAGGAAATGTATGGGAGAGGGGGTTCTGAGCTTCCATGCCCTCCCCAGGGTGCTGCACCCTCAAGGCACCTTGCATGTTCTGTAATCCAGAACTTCTTTTGTTCTTTAATAGAGTGCTTTTGTGGTTTTTAAAAAAGATTTATTTATTTATTTGAAAGGCAGAATGAAAGAGGGACAGACAGATCTATATCAATCTATCATATATAATATACATGTATTCATATATACATATATATGTATATATGAATATATATATATAGAGAGAGAGAGAGAGAGGAGAGAGAGATTCTTCCATCTCAGTCCAAATGCCCACAGTAACCAGGGCTATGTCTGACTGAGTTCAAGAGCCAAGGACTCAATCTGCATTTCCCACATGGTGGTAGGAACCCAAGTACTTGGGATATCATCCACTGCCTTCCACATGCTTTGGCAAGAAGTTGGAGCAGGGGGCCGGCACTGTGGTGTAGCAGGAAAAGTCACTGCCTGCATTGTCAGCATCCCACATGGGCGCTGGTTCAAGTCCCAGCTGCTCCACTTCCAAGCCACCTCTCTGCTATGGCCTGGGAAAGCAGTAGAAGATGGCCCAAGTCCTCAGGCCCCTGCAACCATGTGGGAGACCTGGAAGAAGCTCCTGGTTCCTGGCTTCAGATTGGCACAGGTCCAGCCGTCGCAGCCATGTGGAGAGTGAATCAGCGGGTGAAAGACTTCTCTCTCTCTTTCTCTTTCTCTGCCTCTGCCTTGCTGTAACTCTGCCTTTCAAATACATAAATAAACCTTTAAAAAAAAAGTTGGATCGGAAGCACAGATTAGCAGGAACCCAATATGGAATGTAGGTGTCCCAAGTAGTAACTTAACCTGCTGCACCACAAACCCACTCCCCAACTGGGTTTTTATAGAGGCTTCATTGCAAAGTCATGATTAAGCAAGTCTTTAGCCACTGCTGGTAAAAATCTCTAATCATGGTTCTCTGGGGTCCAGCCCCCATTCTGAAGCTATTTAGGGCTTTAGTCACAGTCATCTCATTACACACACAAAGCACTTCTCATCCCAGAGATTCCAGCAGTTTTAAGAGCTGTGTGCTAATAATCAGGGGCAGATCCAAATATATATGTTTCTTATTACATCACAATTACATAAATTATTAAAATATGTACATATATGGCAATTAATTAAAATATATGGTACTATTTGGATGATGATATATTGATAGAATGATTACCTAGTTTATTAAATATATACAATATACCTTTATAGACAGAACTGTTTATGAGATTAGTTCTTCCAAAAATAGGCAACTTTATATATTCCCAAAAGATAAAGTTGATATTAAAACTCACTTTCAGGATTCAATGACCTTTAATGTGGACACATTTCCCAGAATACACATTCTTACCAATGGATCCAAGCTGTGGTCGTTTTACTCTGTTCATTTAAGATGTCAGATTTATGACTTGCTTTGGCATTAATGTTTGTTTCCATTCTTGGCACCAACTTTTTGAAAATGAGCCAATCATACATTGTCATACAGCAGGTTTTCATAAAATGTCTCTGATGAACAAGAGCAAATCTGTAGTACAAAAAGTCTTTCAAAACAGTCACCCAGAAGCATAGGAATATAGAATTTGAATTTTATGGTCCATATCAATATTTTACTGTGGTTACAAATCTAATGCAGATGCCAAGATATTTTATGTTGCCAAATGGTTCTTTTATTTTGCAGCACATGTTGTGTGTTCTATTTAGTAGTGAACACATCTGTTAGAATGTTTTTCTTCTCTCTCTCTCTGCATTTTTTGTTTGTTTGCATTTCTAGTTCCTCCAAAGATACAAACTCATACATCAGCCCAATGCATGTTTTATGACTTACAAACATTGTTAAACGATGCCATTCTAAACAGTTGTGGGCTAGGAAATTGCTGCTTTGGGAAAGGTATTTTTAGTGGCAAAAGTACTTTTCATTAATCTCAATTCTCCAAGTTTAGAATTCAAGCAGAGCATGACAACTTTAGAGGCAGCTGGGTTTTAGATTCTCTTGGGAATATGCAAATAGTGCATGGGCAGAGATACACAGGTGCTTCATGTGGTGTCATTCAACTGGGTTTCCACTTATTCTTCTTTACTTCTAGTTGGAATCACTTGCCAACTTGGCAGAAGTTTGCTTAAAAGGTATGGAGTGGGTGTGATTGTTTTTTGTGCCAATGAAAACTAGGAGGGATTGTTTTCCAGAGTCTATGAGAGTGCTAGCTCCTCCAGCTGCACCCGGCCCATCATCCCCACTGAGCTGAATCAACAATTTCAGAATCAGCTCCTCTGGAGTGATCAATGAGAGGTGTTGCTTGGAGAGGAACCGAATGATTCGGCACAGTGGGGAGGCAGCAGATCGACAGCCAACAGTAGGAGGTAGAGGACAGACTGACAGAGGCTTTTAGAGCCTCTGCATCCAGATGAAGAGTGGTGCACAACGGGGAAGAGCAGAATAGTGTGTAGCCTGTCAGACAGACAATCTTTCCCTTTTTCACAGTCAACTCAAATGTCATTAGGATTTTAGGCTTGGGGAAGATTAGCCCAAGATAACGATAATTGAGTTGAGTAGTGCAAATACCCCCAGACAAGTTGGAAAAAAAAAAAATCCAGAGACACTGGTGTGTGTGTGTGTGTGTGTGTTGAAGCAGAGTGGGGAGAAATATGGATTATAAATATGGTCTTCAAAAATTTCATGTAAAATGTGTGTTATGGAAAATCTGCCTGGAATTCAAAATTGTTTGCACCAAAAATAAACTAATCTTTTAATTCCATTTCCACAAACTTTTTGAAGCCCTCTCATAGATTTCTATCCTCTGCTCCTTGGTTCACACAAATTTCACCCATCCATGTCTCTTCAATCCAACCTCACCTGAATCCACCTAAAGGCCTTTATTCTTTCTTTCTTTTTTTTTTTAAAAAAAGATTTTATTGATTTATTTGAGAGGTAGAGTTATGGACAAAGAGAGGGAGAGACAGAGAGAAAGGTCTCCCATCCTCCGGGTCACCCCCCAAACAGCCACAATGGCCAGAGCTGAGCTGATCTGAAGCCAGGAGCCAGGAGCTTCATCCATGTCTCCTATGTAGGTGCAGGGGCCCAACCACTTGGGCAGTCTACTGCTTTCCCAGGCCATAGCACAGAGCTGGATTGGAAGAGGAGCAGCTGGGACTTAAACCACCGGTGCCCTTGTGGGATGCCAATGTGGTAGTCAGAGGCTTTGCCTACTATGCCACAGCGTCGGCCAGAGCCTTTATTATTTTAAATGAAGCACTGGAGGCTTCGTTGGCTCTTGTTTCTCCCCTTCCCAACAACATGGCCGATAGGAATAGGAATAATCCTTTGTCCTATGATTAAAGCTGACTTTACAAACTTGTATTCTCAGAATTGTACCTCTTAGCTGCCACGATAAGGAGGGAAAAATGTGTAATAGTTTGGTGTACAAAGACTATCCAACGGGAGGCAGGCTTCTGGCGTGGAGATAAAGAGTTTCTGGGAACACCTGCAACTCATCTCAGAGTGCCTGGTTCCCTGTCCCAGCTCTGCTCCTGACTCCAGCTTCCTCTGGATGGACACCCTGGGAGACACTCTAGGGGACAGACAGCTCAAGAGCCTGTGTCCTGTCACACATAGGGGAGAGCTGGCTGGTATTTCTGGCCCCCAGTGTTGACCTGGCCCAGCTGCAGCTGTTGTGGGCATTTGGAAAATGAAACAGTGGGTGAGAGATCTTCTCTGTTTATAAGTGTGTGTGTGAATGGGTGTGCGTCTATCTGCCTCTCAGCCTTTAAAATCAAATCAAATAAATAAAAATTTTAAAAAACAAAGTGTTCAACAGTTCTGAGCAAAGGAGCTGATCAGTAGGGAGGGGACCTGACTTCCTGATTTAACAAAATGGTTATGGGTCTTGAAAAACCAAGCTATGCTAATTCTGTACCTTTCACAAATAGACAGGAGACCAAGTCTTTGGATATTTCCCCTTCCTTTTCCTTTTCTTAAAGGGATTTTTATCTTAATACAGAGGATTGTTAATTTTCCTCCTTTTTCTGAGTAACATAGAAAAGCCTGTTCCATTTCAAATCTGGGTTACTGTGAGGATTGTATAAAATTATTTTTAATGTTTACCATCTAACTTTTGATGTTGAAGTATGTATGATTATGGAGCCTCGAGTAAGAATTAACTTTAAAAAGCCATGATAAGTAATTAATTCACTCAAATCACCAGCCTTGAGTAACACTCCAAATTGTAAGGTTTTATTCCAAAAAATAAAAAAAAAACTACAGTAAACTCAGAGTTCCTTTGGCTAAAACAAATGTGTAGCTGGAGATAACCTGTTTTATCCAGTTCTGTTTAACAGTCTACATACATAATGGTCTTAACAACTTTTACCCAAACAGCAGTTTGTGCTTCAAATTCAGAGGTTTGTGGCACAGTATCACAATCTATTCTCCTAGATTAGTATCTTATAAATTACAAACTGAGCAGTAAACATGGCAATGAGATACCTATGAAACCTGGGGATAATGATTACTTATCAGAAGCTAGAGGCTAATCCATGATAGCAGACCAGAAGTTTGGCTTAAGGTATATTAACATGACTTCAATGGAGGCTGGCTAAAAGTTGTTTGGGATTTAAGGAATGAATACCCAAAGAATAAAAATGAGTTGAAATCAATCAGTACTAAACCTACCTGTCATCTGATACGTTAATACTGATCCTCCATTTTAGGCAACTTTATCTTTTTAAAGATTTATTTGAAAGGCAGAATGACAAAGAGAGAGAGAGAGATGGAGAACCAGAAAGAGAAAGAAATCTTCCCTCTACTGGTTCACACCCCAAATGGTTACAATGGCTGGAGATGGGTCAAACCAAAGCCAGGGCCGTGGAACTCCAAATGGGTCTCCCATGTGGGTGGCAGGGTCTCAGGTACTTGTGCCATCTCCACTGTTTTCCTAGGAGCATTAGCAGGAAGCTGGATCAGAAGCAGAGCAGCCAGGACTGTAACTGGCTTGTGATACTGGCATCACGTGTGGTGAATTAGTCTGCTGTGCCACAACACTGGCCCCTTTAAAGCACTTCAAAAGTATTCACACTTGTTTTGTTTTCTTTTTAAATTTTTTATTTATTTACATGAAAGGCAGAGAGAGAGAGAGAGGGAGAGAGAAAGAGCGAGCGAGCACACCGTGCATTGCTTCACCCCTCAAGTGCCTGCATTAGAATCCAGGAGCCAGGAATTTATCAGGCTCTCCCTAGTAATAGCAGGAATCCAAGTACCCTTGCAGGCAGTCATCTGTGTCTCCCAGGCACATCAGCATGAAACTGGATAGAAAGCAGAAAGCGAAGTAGCCAGAAATAGAACTAGGTGGTCAGGAATGGGATCCAGGGTCTCAAGCTGTGGCTTAACCCACTGTGCAATGATGCCCACACCTCACATTTTTGGTGTGGGGTGTATTTTTTTGTTTGTTTTTGCCTTTGCTTCTTCTAATGGATACTGCTTCCTTTGGGGAGGAAGAAAAAAGCAGGTCATTTCTCCATTCTCCGTGTGAAATTGGAATGGTGAAAAACCCTTTCTAGCTTGTTGATTGGCAATTTTGAACCAAAGTGAAATGACTCATATATTTCTAAGGTGGGGCGTGGGAAGGCAGGGACATGGTGTTAATAATAATTTTATCCGACCTTTCAAGATGTCCCAATTTGAGATTACTAAAAATTTTGAAACTGACTTACAAGAAAGTTCACTTTTTTTGTTGTTTTTAGGGTTTTATTTTTTGTTTTGGCAGCTGTACACCACAGAGCCACCTGCTGGCTTCCACAAAGAAACACATCTTTGATATCCTCAGTAGGAAGGAAAAAGAAAACAACAGTATATTAAGCAATAAGAATTGATACTCTGAATTAATAATATACTATTCTATCTGTTTAATTTATTGGTGACATTTATATTTTTACATGTCTTTTCATATCCCCCATAAATGAATTTTAAGATCTATGAAATGAGGCAATAAACACCACCATGGTTCTTTCAAAAATGTTTTCATCTTCATGATCTCATAAAGATGAGTCTGATTGATATTTGTAAAGTCGGGAAAAAGTGGGTAGAAAATGAGGCCGGCCAGCTTTCAATTGACCAGGAACTAAGCCATGTATAGGAAAGAGCCAGGACATCTAATTAAACAGCAGCTGCCCTTTTTGTCTCACCCAGCTATTTTCTGCATCATTTTCCTTTGCACTGTATTTCTAAATTGCATTTCACCACGTGTTTGTACAGCACGGTTACGAACATGGTTTTTTGTGACTTATTACAATGATAAATTAAGATTTGCTTGTTAAATCCGGAAACAACATGAACTAAACCAGAGAATTAGCCTAGGTGTTCTTGGAGGAGTACTTTCACAGTGCCTTTTCATTCTGTTTCAAATGTTGAAGAGCATTACATTTAAATTCTAGTCTGTATAGCTTTGGTAATTTTAAAACATGTTTATTGTTTCAATTAAAATACTTGTGATTTGGTTTAATTTGGTTCTTCATCCCATACAACTTCAAGTTTTCTTGCCTTCTGATGTTGTTAAACCCATCAAAATACTAGTTTGCTGTTGTAATCTTAGTATCAATAATTAGTAAGTTATTTAACTGCCTCGATGTGCTGTTTTCTTTTCTCTAAGTTACGTTGTTTTCCATTGAGAACAGAACTCCACAGTCTAGTTCACTGTGAAAAATGCGTGAAATAGTATGTGGTTTGCTTTGTCTTCCCAGTTCCCTCCTTCACTAACTGGATGTCCTTGGAAAAGTTACCTAGCCGTTGTGAACCAAACCCTCATCATCAACAGCAAGGATTAGGTTAATGACATCTACCCCCAAATTCACAGAGCAGATGTTGAAGAAATTTCTGTTCCATATCGGTTTTAAAGTAATTGAGTAAATAATAGTGTTTTTTTCAAAAAAAAAAAAAAAATTTGTTTCAGGATGGGAGTTTGGTGCAGTGGTTAAGAAGCTGCTTGGGATACCTGCAACCCATCTCAGAGTGACTGAGTTTGAATCCAGGCTCTATTTTCAATTCCAAATTCCTGGTGATGTGCACCCAGAGAGGTAGCAGATTATGGCTCAAGTACTTGAGTTCCTGTCACCCACATGGGGGATCTGTCCCAGCCCCAGATGTTGTGGGTATTTGGGGACTAAAGCAGCAAATGGAAGCTTGATCTCTCTATGTTTATCTGTCTCTGCCTTAAAAAAAAATAAAATTTTAGGAATATTTTATTTCACTCAATGTTTAGTAAGTTCTTATTTTCCCATCCTATTTTCAGAAATTATGCCCATTAACCTTGATTCAGCACTTGTAGGAAATAGTCTCAATTCACAGATATAAGATATGGAGTACTGAAATGATTGGGCCATTCCAATTTACATGACTGTCAATAATGTGATGAGCTCCATAACCAATAAAATTCTATTATTCTGTCATTTTCAGGATTGAATTCTTAGTCATACAGTGAATCTGAATCATGACTTCTGAAGAATTCCTATTTATAGAATATCTATTATGCACCAGAAATTGTCATGTCATAAATAATTCTTATAATTGTAACATGCCTTTCCTCTTTGCTAATTTTGCATTATTTTTAGAATAAAATCTAAAGCTCTATTTCTGGCCTGTTCGACCATTGATGATTTGGCCCCCATTCAACTCTCTAAACTCCTCTTAAACTGGCTCTCCTGGATGCTATTGTCCTCTTCTCAGTTTCTCATTGAAGAAATTCCTCTTGACACATTACTCATGCTTCTCTCTTCTTGATATGCTCCTTTCCAGTCCTCTGCTTGCCTTAATAGTTTCTTCTAAGATACTTCTCAAGGGGGTTTCTGCCATTCTACCTAAGTATTCCAATCCTCACCTTCCGCCTTCGTCATAATCATTCACTGCGCTCTTTTTCTTTGCTTTGCAATTTGAAATGGAGCTTCTGCAGACAGCAGTCTGCCACTGCATGTCTTCTTTCCAAGTTCCAAAGGTGGAGATCCAGCCTGTTTGCCACTGAGCAAATACCCCCTAGCAATGTACTTGGCCCCACATTGCCACTCAATAGATATTTTATGACAGTGCCCTTTGTACAGGTGAAGACACTTGTATTAAGTAGCAGAGATTAGGCACTTCATAAATAGCCAACCTTGATATCAGCCCAAGTCTACCTGGTCACAATCCTGTCCCTCTGTTGTGCTTTAGATGCTGTACTCTAGATCCTGAGTTATCAGCCCCAGAATCCTCAGGAACTCATGTCTGTGGAATCGCAATGCTGAGTTTCAGATTACATGTAGGGTAAGAAAGTGATTTTGAAAAAACACCAAGTCTACCCTTTAAAGAAGGCTTCTGCTGTCTAAAGACCCCAGGGAGAATGTCAAGCCCACATGGCAGTGTGGTTCAGGGACTGTTAAAGAGGACAAAAGAGCTTGCCTCACCCCTCTGGGGAAAGCAAGGCGTATGATCATTAACACTTCAGTGCAGAGACTAGTCCTGACGTTGATAGCTCCACCACCCGGAGTCTTTTATACAAAGTGCTGCCTTCATCAACAACACAGAGAATAGGCTGCCCAGATCGCTCGCTCTCAAGATTGAAAAGGAAAATAGTCTTTGGACAACCTACTGTTTTCCTAGCAATATGGTTGAGTCCCCTGGACATGTCAGTCTAATCACGTTGCCTGGGTCTTTCCTACAGGAAGAAATGCTTCCCCAAATTGGTACTGCAGAACACTTGCCTGGGAACCTGGTAAAACTCATGAACTACACAGATTCTGAATTCATATGGCAGACTTATTAAAGCTCAATCCCAGGGTTAGGCCTGGGAACATGGATCCCAACACTCAAACTTTAAACTGGGTGTGGGCATTTGGCACATCAGTTAAGACACCACTTGGGATGTCCACATTCCATAATCTCCAAATGGGAGTCCTTGGGTTAGAGTCCTAGCTCTACCTCCATCCAGCTACATGCTAAAGCACACCCTCACAGGCAGCCAATAATGGTCCAAGTATTTTGACCTGTCACCCATATAGGAGACCCAGAATGGGTTTCAGACTCCTGGCTTTGACCTTGCACAGTACTGACCGTTGTAGGCATTTGAGGAGTGAACCAACCAGTGGGATCTCTCTCTCTCTTCCTCTCTTTCAAATGATTAAAAAATAAAATAAAAATTGACCTGAGATGAAATAAAAATTGTTTTATCTCATCAGTAATGATTATTGCTTATATATATATCCTATTATATTTTATATCATATTTCCCCTATTTCACTTTATTCCTAAGCAAGTTTATGGTGACTAACAAATTACTTACCATTACTCAG
The DNA here is from genome assembly GCF_033115175.1 of Lepus europaeus. NCBI lineage: Eukaryota > Metazoa > Chordata > Mammalia > Lagomorpha > Leporidae > Lepus > Lepus europaeus. The sequence continues at coordinate 46,803,222 of NC_084845.1, forward strand.
AAAGAAAAAAAAAAGGCACACATACATATACAAACTTGTAGGAAAATAAACTTAGAGGCAAAAAATGACGGTAAGTTTAAGTTCAGATCTCAAACCATGGGAACTGATGAGCAGCCAGAGCTGTATGGCAATATTTTACTTATTTATTTGAGAGGGAGAAAGCAAATGAAAAAGAGAGAGAGAGAGAGAGAGAGAGAGGGAGAGAGAGAGAGGAAGAGAGACAGACCGACAGAAAGAAATCCCATCTATTGGTTCACTCCTCAAATACCTACAGTGGCCAAGGCTAGTCAGAGGCCAGAACTAGGAGCAGGGAAATCAATCCAGTTCTCCCATATGGTTGACAGGGACCCAGTTACCTGAACTATCACCTGCTGCCTCCCAGGGTCTGCATTAGAAGAAAGCTGAAATGAAGACCTGAAACTGCTTATCAGCCCCAGGCACTCTGTTGTGACATACAGGCAACTTAACCACTTGATCAAATAACCAGCTCACCAATATTTAATTTGGCTCTGACATTCCAAAGAGCCGATGGAAAACAAGGCCAGTTACAAAATTCAAACTCCTCATGACACCAAACAAAAATAAGTTATCTAGGAAATCTGTTATTGGAACTGCTATGAAATTCTAGTAGCAGAATTCACAAACTTTTTCATATTGTATAGCAAAGAAAAATATCATATTTTCAAGATACACAGTGATTGGTAGATGAAGTTGCTCCCACTCAGAAGGGATGAGCCCTGGGAACTTGTTATATGTCCATGAAGACTGAATGAACCAATATTTTATTATACCTCCAGACTCACCAGCGTGCCATACTATACTTTAATTATGTTTGGAGTCTGTTACAGGAGACACATGTGTTGACAATTTTCCTCACTCTTCAATAAAAGGAATAGCTACATTTTCACAAGACTGATTCTTATTAGGGCCTTTAACACAAGTCTGGGGAACAGCAAAGTCCAATTCATTCAAAGCAATTCTATCAGAGGCTAAAAGATTATGGCCCAGGTACCTAGCTTTGTGATTGTCTGGCTAGATCCAGGGAGAAAACTTACCACATCTAGAAAAATGGATGGACTGCTTATCCTTCAGGCAAGCTAAATCCCTTCTAGTTGATAAAGCCTTGAGTAATCAGGAAATGAAGGGGACTAATAGATTCACCCTTGATGAAAATTGACACCCACATGCAAGTCTCTGGGAAAGTGAATTTCCTAGACAAAACCTGCCTGGGTAATGTAAATCAGGCCTGGAAGGCGCCATTTGTATGCAAAAAGACTTAAGTTAAGGACTTAGTGCAATTGCTTTCTGTCATCTGGATCACAAACAAGATGAACAGATTTAAAGTGAAAGGCTTATCTATAAACCTGGTGGAAAATAGAACCAGATCATTGCACAAAGAACCGAAGGACTTAAAGGGGAAAGCAAACATCTACTCAACAGCTCTAAAAGAGAAGAGCTTGTTTTCCTATGAGGCTTCTTCAGATACTTGATAATTCTTTTCATTCTGTTATTAATATTTGGCACTATTTCTAGAAATGAGTAAATTTTTAAATATTCATAACCGTTTCCTCATTTAGTTTCATACATAGTTACTTGGACTAGATATAAAGTTTACTACCAAAAATTTCTTCCTATACAACAATATGTACAAGGTGTCTTATGTTTTTTTCTGTCTTGATTTAAAAAATTAAAGCTACATCATAAGTAGAGATATTTTGCTATTGCTGAATCCAATGTTAGACTCAGAATTGAGTCACTCTGCCTAGTGAAGTTAAAAGAAAGTAAAAAGAAATTAGTTCATGAGATGAAGCATCTTGGTGAGTAAGCCAAGAATTGGTGTTGGCAATTTCTTTTGACCCAGAAATAGGCAAAGACAACAAGGATAAGCAGTGTGGAATCTCTTTATTTTTCATGAGAACAATGGATTAAATCATTTGGGTGTTTGTTTGATGTGAGATACAGTTCTATCCAAAAGTTATATGAAAATTTGATGGCTGTAGTAAATAACAAGATCAAGAATTAAGTGGCATTCAGCCTGTGTGAACTGGAGGTTAAATGGTAAATCAGTACTTCTTTGCTCTCCTTACTGTTGCCTTTCTTTAGTTATTGAAATTCCAGCCTCCGCAGGACTAGGATAGTAATTCTACCTACAACCCTCCTCACCTCTCAGATTTATGACCTGTGGATAAGAGAAAAACTCAAGTAAAAATCCAGGTTTTGCTTTGATTTTGCCCAGTAATCTTTCTTTGGATTCTGTGCTCATGTCTGAACTAGCCACTTCAGCAAATGGCCTGAATGTGCTCCATGGATGACGCCTACAGTTCAATCCTACATGAGAAAGTCTGGGCTGGTAAGGTAGACAGCCATCAGAACATCCAGGAATGGATGTGGTAGAGATGTGCTCCAAAGGCTGTAGCTTACCACAGCGCAGATGGATTCTGTCAGCCTAGGAAGAGCAACAACAAAGCAATCTACCAACCAGACAGCAAAAAGACAAAGCTAACATTCACTGAGAGCACACTATGCATCAGGCATTATCATAAGAGCTTTGTATATATGAACTCCACAAAACTAGGACAAGTGAAGAAGGAACCTCCCCCCACCCCCACCCCCAACTCTGCTGAGAAAGAAGCCAAGGTTTAGGGAGTTTAGGTAACTTAGTGAATTCACTCTACTGGAACGGGGGAGGTAGTTTGACTTTAAATACTTGGATCTTAAAGACCAAGTTCGGCTGGCACCACAGCTCACTAGGCTAATCTTCCGCCTGCGGCGCTGGCACCGCAGGTTCTAGTCCCTGTAGGGGCGCTGGTTCTGTCCCAGTTGCTCCTCTTCCAATCCAGCTCTCTGATGTAGCCCGGGAGTGCAGTGGAGGATGGCCCAGGTCCTTGGGCCCAGCACCTGCATGGGAGACTGGGAGGAAGCACCTGGCTCTTGGCTTCAGATTGGCACAGCGCACCGGCCATAGCGACCATTTGGGGGGGGTGAACCAACGAAAGGAAAACCTTTCTCTCTTTCTCTCTCACTGTCTAACTCTGCCTGTCCAAAAAAAAAAAAAAAAAAAGACCAGATTCCATTGTACTTAGTAAGTCTATGAAACTTTATCACAGTATGTCATAGTATGGTGTTCATGGAGGATCGATAGAGAGAGAGTGAGGGAAAGAGAGAGGGAGAGGGATTATTCACCTGATTTGATATCTTAGTAGAAGACTGGATAGTTTCTATTTAGTTTTTATGCTTCCATAGTGCTAAAATTATATTTGGATATCTATTTATGCACAACAAGATAACATAAGATGAAATGAGTTTTCAGATATCAGTGGATCCTCCACAGTAATTAGAGTCCATAGAAACAAAGCCTGTAAGAGAGTATCTGAAGATACACTTAAAGAAGTATGTTGGAGCACATGTTGAATTTTGCAGCTTTTATTTTTCACACGGACACATATATTCTGATATTTATAGGAAAACATGAGCTATACATTATGATTAGCATGAAACAATTCATTCTCATGATGCAGTTGTCATCTATACTAGCATCCACCTATAAATACCTTTTTTTTTTTTTTTTTTGGATAGGCAGATTTAGACAGTGAGAGAGAGAGACAGAAAGAAAGGTCTTCCTTTTCTGTTGATTCACCCCCTAAATGGCCGCTACGTGCCGATCTGAAGCCAGGAGCCAGGTGCTTCCTCCTGGTCTCCCATGCGGGTGCAGGGCCCAAGGACCTGGGCCATCCTCCGCTGCACTCCCGGGCCACAGCAGAGAGCTGGACTGGAAGAGGAGCAAGTGGTCCAGAATCCGGCACCCCAACCGGGACTAGAACCCGGGGTGCCGGCGCCACAGGCAGAGGATTAGCCAAGTGAGCTGTGGCGCCCGCCTATAAATGCCTTTTGTTACCTGTTGTTTTTGGTTTTTCTGTTGCAATTCTAAGATCTTATTCAATCTTATTACCCTTTCTTCAAGTGTGTTTTTTAAAAATTTATTCATATATTCAAAAGGCAGAGTGATAGAGAGAGGGAAAACATAGACAGCAAGAGATCTTCAGTCTGCTGGTTCACTCCCCCAGTGGTCATATTAGCTTGGGGTAGGCCATTGAAACCATGAACTAGGAACTCCATCAAGTTCTCCCCATGTGGGTGGCAGGGTCCCAAATACTTGGACTGTCACCATCTGCTGTTTTCCCAGGTGCACTAGCAGGGAGCTGGATCAGAAGCAGGGCAGCTGGTACCAGAATGAGCATTAACCCACTGTGCCACAACACTGACCCCTTCAAATGTGTTCTTAAAACATTTTTTTTGGTTCTGTAAATTTAGTTATACAGGGATGTATCTGCATAAAAAATACTACATCTTTTTATACCTAGGCAGCAATTCCTCATAACCAAATATAACAACAAAGATGGGGCTTGCTAATGAGTAGTTTATATTTCAGAGTAGGACTCAACTCCATAAAATAAACTGCAGTGTGGACACCTGTATAAGTCAGTCTATCTGGATCTGTGTATTTTAGTTATTTATAGTTGCAGTAACAAAATGATATAACTCTGGTGGCTTAGACAACAAATGTTTATTTGTCACCATTGTGAAGGCTCGGGAAGTCCCTGATCAGATGCCAGTAGATCCAGTGTTTGGCGGAAGATTGTTTTCTGGATTGCAGATGGTCATACTCTTATATCTCCACATGATGGAGTGCAGAAAGAGGAAGCAACTCTCTTGTGTGTTTTCTGGGGCACTAATCCTGTCATGAATACTCTGAGCTCATGATCTAATTACCTCCCAATGGTCTCACCTCCACATTCTATAACATTAGGGATTATGTTTCAACATATGAATTTGGAGGGAATCCAGACATTCAGTCCATAGCAATCTTCTTCACCCAAAGTGAGTATCAGACATTCTTTCAGTATTATGCTTACTATGTCCCCTGAACGTATGTGATCTGATATTGGGTCTGCTCACCAAAGTCTGTTTAATTCAATGTTTACAATTAATTCATGGGAGATCCTTGCTAATTAAGTTCACAGAATGCGTGTTTTAGAGTTTTATAACAATTTGTCATTTCTGCCTGCAATGTTGCTGACCCTACTTGACCATCCCCTCAGCTGCAGTGGTCACTTTGGAAGTTGGGCTGAGTGAAGGGCTTTTCAGCTTAGAGCCAATAAGATCTGTGGCTCTGACCTGGGCATCCTTCGACTCCAGGGCAGGTCCATTACCAGTGATCCAACTCTTGGCAGAGCTGCCAGGGCTCTTCACAAGCTGACTTCTGCTGAAGCCCAGGCTTACCACATTGAAAGCCACTGCAGTGGACTGGCCTGTTGGGTCTCCTTGAGGGCAGATCACTGTACAGATCAGCCATTAATAGGCCTGCCACCCATTGCTTCTGATGCCGAGCTTTCTTTTCCTCCTGGTTTGTGTTAAAGCAGACCAGAGGATGCAAGTCAAGGGAGTGCCCGTTTCCCATCTCTAATCTTCGGTGGCCTGAACTACAAGTCTATAGTCACAGGCATGTTCTGTAGTAGTTTTTCTAAGGTAGACAATGCCCATGAGGAAAATTATATTCTCACTTTAAAACTTTCTTTCCCTTTGGTCTGAAAGGGAGGTTTTTTCTACTTACTGTATACTTCGCTGATGGCGAAGTGAATCTAGCTATGAGATTATTATTTGAGTTCTTATTTTGGCTATGCTATTGCAGAAAAATGTTAGCCATCTCTTTTATAAGGTCTAAAGATTAAATTGTGCATCCTACAGATTCCTTCATAATAGAATTAGTTTCCTACCTTGAAGAGAATAGAGAAATGAAAGAACAAGTTGGGCTTCGAATAGAGAAATGAGGGAGCAAGTCCTAGATCGCTTGCTGACAATAGCAATATCACATGAATACTTCTCTGTCCTTAATGTGCTGTACATTGTGATTTAATGCTATAACTAGTACTCAAACAGTATGTTTCACTTTGTGTTTCTATGTGGGTGCAAACTGTTGAAATCTTTATACTAAATTGATCTTCTGTATATAAAGAGAATTGAAAATGAATCTTGATGCAAATGGAAGGGGAGAGGGAGCGGGAGGGGGGAGGGTTGCGGGTGGGAGGGAAGTTATTGGGGGGGGGGAAGCCATTGTAATCCATAAGCTGTACACTGGAAATTTATACTCATTAAATAAAAGTTAAAAAAAAAAAAAAACAATTTGTCATTTCTTTCTGTGTGTTACACATTATACTAAGGGTAGTATACTTGGACATTCAATTTCATCTTTTCAACAACCTTATATTCTTAATCTTACCTGTCTCTGCTTCTGAAATTACATTCTTCCCCCTTTACTTTTTGTGACTCTACTTTTTTTGACCTCCTTTTTTTTTAATTTCACCAATAATTTTTTCCTCCTTTCATAGCTGGTCTCTGTCTTTCAAACTTGTAAATGTTGGTATCTTTGAGGTTCAAGTCTTCACCATTTCTTTTATTGTTTAATATTCTGTTTAACTGATCATATCATATTCCCATGGCTTAAAGTTTGTGCAACTCTCAAATTTGTTCCAGCTTTTCTAAAATTACTAGTTTGAACCCAGAATTATTCTAGCTAGATCTGCAATACTGATATGAGTCTAGGACATAGGGATTAAAAGGATATTATTGACTGGAATTTGGTCTAGTACTTAAAATGCCTTCATCCTATATTAGTGTTCAATAATTCATTTCAAACCTAGCTTGAATTAAATATTAATATCAGAAAATAAAAACAACTATCATCAAATCATTGATTTAATTTATAACAAACATGGGATTTTCCATCATCCTTTTCTTCATTGAAGAGACATTCTCTAAACACTTATTAAATTTGTACTTCATAAATAATTTTTGACTTTTGCTCTCTTAGAAAAAAATGCATATTTTTCCCCAAGCAATGTGTGCTTACAGTTATTCATAGAAATGTCCTTAAATCCTTAAAATTGGTTTTATGAAATTAGATGGCATCTGTCTTCAAATTCAGTAAAGTCTGGGGAGGAAGATTATGTATTAAACTGTATTATCTGAATCATTTAATGATTTGCTGCTAAACTGGTCACAAAACAGTAAGCTCATCTAAAAAGTATATTTCCTTGTTTTTCAACATGCATTCCTATACTTGACATCTACAACCCCATAAAACAAATATCTCCATCATTTGAATCAGATTTGTTTTCCAGTTTAGGCATTATACATTAGGAAGCAGAGAGTCCGGCTCAGTTACTTTTGTTATTTTGCAGCCTCTCAGACTGAACTTTCGTGTACAATGTATATATCTTCCAGGCACCGTTGCATCAAGCAAACGTCAGTTGTCACTTGTTGGGGCCATTAACTAGACAAGTCCAAAATAAAACTCAGAACACAGAGGACATGCCATGCATTCTACAAATTGTATGTTCTGAGAACCTATTAAAGCTGACAGGGAAGGGGGCCTGCGATTGGTGAGCACCTGATTACACCTTGTACTTTATTCCCTGTTGACTTTGGTTATGCCATACCTTTCCATTTCCTAGAGAAATAAATTAAAAGTCAGAAGTAATTTACCTGATGGCGGGTGCAGGTGGAATTTTGCTCAGAAGAGCCTTTGTACACTGTGAAATCCAATTTAACCCCTTGATGGGGGATAGCTTATTTTCTTTTGTTGACAGTTGTGTGGCAGCTAAAATAGGGACCTGATTAAATAGAGACAGTGAGAGATTGAGGTCTTGTTCTAACAGCAGGGGGATCAAGGCCTCTAATCTTAGCTCCCAGAACACTGAGATGAACTGAGGACTCAGGCAAGAGAGATTAGTCCAGCTATTTTGTGCTATGAGAGGGGAAAATACTAGGAAAGCACATGTAGAAGTATGAACAACTATTTTAAAAATAATACGTAGCAAGAGATGAAAATAAGAAAGCATAGTGTACTAAAAAAAGTGGGCTAAGTTCATTGAAAAGGTGCATTTTGTACCATTTTATCCTCTGATGATTGTTTTTAAAAGTTGAATGTTTTTCAGAGGTAAAATAAGTTGATTTGAAATGTATTTAAGAGACTACAGTTTCATTTGATCATCTTTGTGTATTGTTTTTATCTAACAAGATTATTATTTATATGTATATTTATATATTCAAATGAAATCTAACAAGTATGTGATGTTTTCATAAATTAATAAATTTTTGTTGTGTATTCACTAAATCCTATAGATACTATTCTGTGGGTATGGATTTTAATTTTTCATCAGTATATCTTGCCAATCTTATCCAGAATGTAGGGCATACATTTTATGAAATGACAGTCCTTATCATATATTTTGAGATTTCACTAGGTCCCAGTCTAAGTCTTTTTATGAAGATTCAAATCTAAAGGAGAAGAACCTCACAATTCTGTCTCCCTCAAAGAATAACTGAAAGCTGTATTTCTAGTTAGTTTTCTCTATATGCTTTCTACCTGGTCTTAGGTAGAGTGGAGATATTTGGTTCTATGTAATTTCTGCAATATTTCCTCAATTAGACATCTCCATCTACCATATATAATTTCATCTGCTAATTCATTGAATTTTTAAAATTTATTTTGAGAAAGGGAGGGAGGAGATAGAGAAAAAAAATAGAGACAGAAGAGAAAGAGAATACTTCCTAAATGGCCACAACAGCCAGAGCTGACCCAAGGCAAAGCTGGGAGCCAGCTCTCCCACATAGGTAGCGGAAGTTGGGATTCAGAGCAGATTTTTAAATGGTGTTAATGTGTTTTGTTCAAAGGATAAAGACGTCTCACCTTGTGCTACTGAGCTTTGGAATTCAGCATATGAGTAGACTAAATGTCAGAGTGTCAAACATCAGGTTTCCATACTTGACAAAAATAGGGGAGCTAAGGTCCCAGAAAAATCAAGAGTTCTGAGATATAAAGTGAAATGAGCAGGAATTTGGAAATTAAAGCATTTCGAATATTGAAAAGCTGTGACACTTGTCTAAGCCTCAGGTTCTCCATCTTTCCCATGGGGATAGCCATTCTCTTATCATATGAGTTATTAGGAGAATTAAATAAGATGACTTATGTCAAGCTTACATATTCAACAGGGGCTCGGTAATCATCTGTCCTATTTTTTTCTCCATTGTATATGCCAGGCTGGTTAAAGCCCATTTTCTGTTTATACTAATGGATTTCAATGATGAAAACTTAAAATCCATTTGTACTTATCTGAAGCTTATGCTCAAAAGCAGATGAGACTATGCAAACACACTTCTGTCTTTCCCTTCAGACAGTGAGCTGGATACCGAGAATCAATCTACTTACATTATATTTCATCCCTCTTTAAGCAAGTAGAAGTGGGAAAGGTAAAATTTACATTTCCCAGATTCCCAGATAGAGAAGCAACACTCTTTTGGTGTAGTTCTGCCAATCAAATAAGCCTGGATTAAATTTAGGTTTGGAACAAATTAGGTGTAGAAGCAGAGAATGAGTATCCTGCATTTTTTTTTTCAGTTCCATAGAAGAGGACCTCAAAAAGTTCATAAAAATAGAATTAACAGATAAATTTATTTTGGGGCAAAATTTTTGGAATCCATGCATAGTTTTTTTATAATACACATTTTATTTGAAGACACATTATATGCATGGATTTCAATTTCTTTGTACCAAAGTAGCTTACTTTTAAATTACATTTTCTTATGAACTCTTTTTTTAAAAAAAAAAAAGATTTATTCATTTATTTGAAAGATGAGTTACAGAGAGGCAGAGGCAATGAGAGAGAGAGAGAGAGAGAGGTTTTCCATCCTCTGGTTCACTCCCCAGATGGCCTCAACAGCCAGAGCTGTGCTAATCTGAAGCCAGGAGCTTCTTCTGGGTCTCCCACATGAGTGAAGGGGCCCAAGGACTTGGGCTTTCTTCCACTGTGGCCTCTCACATTCTGGTCTACTTTTTCACTCCCCAAATTCCTACAACACCAAGGTATAGGCCAGGCTGAAGCCAGGAGCCTGGAACTGAACTTGAGTCTCCCATGTAGAACCAAATACTTGAGCTATCACCTACTGCCTCCCATAGAGCATATTATCAGGAAGCTGAATTAGGAACAGAGCCAGAACTTGAACCCAGGCATCCTGATATGGGATGCAGGTCTAAGAGACTACGTATCCACTTTCCTAAATGTCTGATCCTTGTTGATTTTAAATGATTACTAAACACAGCACCACTTGTGGTTATTGTAAAAAAGATCAAAGTCCAACTTAAATTCTTAATGTAATCTCCACTGCGAATAATAACTTCTGCCACTGGTGATGTATTTCTTCACATTGTCATTTTTTTCTACTCAAGTAGTATTGTGTATATTTGTTCTTTGGACCTTTTCAAAATTACTCTCTTTCAGGGAAAATTTCCACAAAGGGGAGTGATGATAATAAATAATCTTGTGGTCACAATGTTTTAAAAACAGGAAAATTTGCTACTTGTACCTCTGGTTATTATGACATGTGGAGGAAGGCAATGGTATTTAACAAGGGGTGACTCAAGATGATACCATTTTAGCACTCTTCCCCCTAACTGTTGTGATAGAAAATGAAAGGAAAAGAGGAACAATGGTAGACAAGGGACACTATTCTGTAGGAAAAAAAGTTCATGTTCCACAGTAGGTCACATAGCATCCACTCAGCTGACATAAGTGCTTTGCAGAGTTGCTGAACATGAGTTTCTGGAAGATTCTGACAGAATTGGTTGGCAAGAGAAAAATTGCTTTCCAGCAGGATCCCTTCTACAAGGAGCTCTTCACAATGAACCTGTTTACCACTTCTCTACTAACCAGTCATTGGCTGGATGCCGCATAGTTCTAAAGGCTCATGGGGCAACACACCTTAGCTGGGGATAGAAACATCACTTGGGCTCTGTGAAGAGGGTTAATAGCAGGTGTTCACTAAGAGCAGCTGTACTTACACTTCTTGAGTAAATTACAGTCAAACTCAGGAAAGTAAGAGAAGATGTGGCATCTAGAAATACTCCTGGCTATTGCTTTGATTTTTGTTGTTGCCTCCTCATTTCAACAGATGTCAACAGTAAAGTGATACTGATGCCTGCTAGTCATTCTGCAAGATTTTATTTTATGTTCTCCTTGCTGTTTCTATTTGTTTAATTCTTAGTTTTGTGGCACTTTATTTTTTTTTCATATCCCTGCCCCTCCTCCATTTAGTCTCCTCCCTAAACGCTACAGCATTTAACAAGCTCTTGTGCATCCTTTTGGAAGTATACTAAGCATATGACTGTATAAGCATACTTCAAAATCTTTATGGAAAAGTGTATTTGAAAGATTAGTTTGTTTAGGCTGGTATTGTGGCTTGGTGAGAAAAGCTACTGGCTGGAACACTGGCATCCCATATGGGTGCCAGTTCAAGTCCTGGCTCCTCTACTTCTGATCTCACTCCCTGCTAATGGCCTGGGGAAAGCAGCAGAAAAGGTTTGGGCCCCAGCCACCCAGGTGGGAAACCCGGAAGAAGCTCCGGGCTCCCAACTTCAGCCTGCCCCAGCCCTGGCCGTTATCACCATCTGGGGAGTGATGCAGAGGATGGAAGATCTCTGTCTTTCCCTCTCTCCTCTCTAGCTGTAATTCTGACTTTCCAATAAATAAATAAATTTTTTTAAAAAAAAAAAAGAAAGGTAAGTTTATTTTGGTGCAAAACATTTTTGAAATCTATGCAGACTTTTCATAATATGCATTTCTATGAACTTTTTGAAGACATATAGTATGCATGGATTTCAAACATCTGCACCAAAATAGGTTTATCTTTTAATTCAAATACCCCTAAATTTCTTGAAGCCCCCCCCACATATTTATGAATATGCGTGTATACAATGTGTATATGTAAACATTTTTTTATTCGCATGTCTTGGATGATTTCTTAAAAGTCACATAGGTAATAGGAGGTGAATTTGAGACCTGCAGATAGAAAAACCTAACAGCTGAGTCTGTGTTTTCAACTACTCTGCTAGCCTAAGATAAATAAAAGCAAAAGAAGTAATATCTCTCATGTGATACTCATAATAATTGTGTCAAGATATCTATGGTTTTACCCATCAACCCCCTTTTTCTGGAAGAGAATTATAGGCTCATTCAGGGAAAATAAGTTCTTTGAGTTGCAACTCTCAGTAAAAAGTGGTCCCAAGATATAGACATATTTCTCTGTAAACTAAAATGTAACTGTATTATGAGACCTTCTACTCTTGACTGCCAAAACATTGTTTTCTTTTAAAAAAATATTTATTTACTTGAAAGACAGAGTTACACAGAGAGGTAGAGAAGAGAGGTCTTCCATCAGCTGGTTCACTCCCCAAATGGCCATAGGCTGGAGCTGAGCCATTCCAAAGTGAGGAGCCAGGAGCTTCTTCTGGGTCTCCCACATTGGTGCAGGGGGCCCAAGGATTTGGGCCATCTTTTGCTGCTTTCCCAGGCACATTAATAGGTAGCTGGATCAGAAGTGGAGCATCTGGGACTTGAACCGGCATCCATATGGGATGCCAATGGTGCAGGCTGAGGCTTTAACCCGCTTCTGCCACAGCGCTAGTTCCACATTGCTTTCTTTTGTATTTGCCTCTCCCCATCAAACAAACAACAAGAAAAAAGAATAGAAGCACCACATTCTTTGCAAAGCCAATTTGCTTTGACTAATGGGCTTACAAATAAGAAATAAATTGGTATTCTTAGTTTTTCCAGTAAATCTTAGTATTTGCTGTTGTAATATTGAGTGGTAAATTTGGTTCTATCCCCCATCATATCCTTTATTGACGCTAAAGAGACAAGATGGGAATGACAAACCACCTCCTGTACCTCTCCAAGCAATATATATCTTGAAGGTTATAGACTAAGCTATATACAAAATCAATTTTTTTTTCAGCATGACTCTGTGGATTTGTCTTTTCTTGAAAAGATATTAATTGGACCACAGGGGCTTTGAGGAAGTGGCTTAGTGGGACTTAAAATCTATCAGCGAATATTTATTGAATGCCTACTTGTAACATATTGCCTTGTGAACATCTTGTAAAATCCTTCCCGTGCCACTGCATTATTTGTATATGTTATAGAAAAGGGTGGCAGGAAGAGATTATACTGAGAAATGTGCTTTTTGTGTTCTATCCGTGGTCTTTCCCATAGAGATCAGTATTAATGACTTCAGAACTGTAGTCCTAAACTCTGTGAAAAGAAAGAAGAGAAATAAGTTATCCACACTGGAAGGTTATTAATGGGAATTTGGAAAAAGGGGAAAAATAATCTTCTTAAAGTGAAGTTGTAGAAAAAAATTTGTCCTGTGTCTTCTCCCATGTATGTCCTTCATATACAGGCTCATGTTTTCCATGCTAGTTGGGTAAAGCTTCAGGCCTGGGACATGTGAGACAGCCCAGGTATATCAAGGACTCACAAACTGATGGCAATAAAAATTGGTTTAGTGATCAGAAAAGTTGTTTTTCTCTGGTCCAGAGTTTCACTTTTCTTATTTTCCATTCTCTACAGCCAACTGTGATTTCAAATTAATACACAGAAAATTCCAGAGTCAGAACTACCATTGTGGTATTGCATTGCTTATGTACAAGTAATCCTTGGTGTATGTAATAATAGCCACAAAGGGCAAGAATAGCAATACTACAATACTAGCAAAGAGAAGCTGTAAAGTGTTTTTTCTAAATTAAAAGGTGAATGTACTATGCAGTAAGTTCTTTTGATACATATTACATTTTCATAATTTTTATTACACTATACAGTCATAATTTTTCTATTCTGTTATTAGTTAATCTTATACTGTACTTAGTTTAAAATCTATTATAGGTCTATATGTATAAGAAAAAGCATTGTGTATATTTAGGATTTGGAATATCCTAGGATTCAGGCATTTGCTTGACATCTTGGAAAATATTGCCTGTAGATAAGGTGGACTGCTGTATATACAAAACCTAAGCAAACAGAATCACAGTCCTTAGAGAAGCTAATAGGAAGAGGATCTCCTTTCCCAGTGGCACTGTTAACCTGGGAGAATTGGGAGGTAGGACTTATGCAGTCATCTTGCCACCATTTGCAGCCTGAGAAAGAAGTCAACACAAGAAGATAGTGAACCAAATATATATACACTTCCTAATATATTACACTTCCTAATATTATTATGTAAGGCACTGGATTGTTCATTTTCAAGACAGGGACCTGTGATGTAGCCGCTATCTATACCAGATTCCATACTAGAGCACTGGTTCGAGTCCAGCTGCTAGGCTTCTGATCCAGCTCCTTGCTAATGTGCTTGGGAAAGCTGCAGAAGATGGCCCAAATATTTGGATGCCTGCCACCCATGTGGAAGACTTGGATGGAGTTTCTGGATCCTGGCTTCAACTTGGCTCAATCCCCACCATAACTTTGTAGCCATTTAGGGAGTGAACCAGCTGACGAAAGATCTCTTTCTTTCTGTCTTTCCCTTTCTGTCAGTCTGACTTTCAAATAAATAAAAATAAATATTTAAAAACAGTTTTCAAGACAGAAAATACTATCATACTGCCTTTGGAATTGAAGATGAGATAATAAAGGAGTTTGCAAATACACACATCCAAGTATACTTACAACTACACATTTATGGTGATGATACAACTACATGGTTAGGGAAAAACTGGAGTGTGCATATGCTTTCAATCCTATCAAGTTGAAATCAGGGAAAGTGGGACTGAAAAAATAATGGGTAAGAGAAGTTCTTTGAGGTTGAGTCTTCATGTGACAGTAGGAATTTGCTTATGGTATAACTTCTTAATGCATTAACTCAAACTTCTTCATTGTGCTTTCCTTAAATTTCTCTTTCAACTTTATCCCAAATCACCATCCAGTCTGCTCTGCTAATAAATGCTTTGTGGAGATATTATTCCCTTTTACAGTTGCCCAAAATTAGTACTTAGCTCTTTTCTCACACAAAAGTCCTATATACAGAGAGTCAGACACAAACATGAATATTTTAAGGAATTTAAAAAAAAATTCTATCCATGAAATAGAGATTTAACGTTGGATGATAATTAAGACCCAGTTTTCCTGGGGCAATCTCAGTTTATTTCTGCATTCTTGAAAATTATTAGCAGTGTCCCTTTGTTAAGTTAAATATAAAAGGGCCCTAACAGCCCAGTGCTCTCTTTGTTCATTGAGTTCCAAAGTTACAAATTACTACTTGGGATGTAAATAAACCAAAACTGGGTTCAAGTGTGTGTGTGTGTGTGCGTGTATGCATATATATGTAATATATAATATATATAATGAATATATTATAATAAATAGTCTGATTTTTGCCAGTCACAGTTAATCACTGGCAGCTAACTAATCAAACCATGCCCAAATAAGGCAGACACCTAAATGTGAGTAACCAGGTAATTTCTCTACTTTGCTCCCGTGTGCAGTCCATAAATGCTCATTGGTCTCACTGCCGAGTGGGAGCTCTCTGAAGCCTCTTCTGGTTTTGCCTACTGAAGTCTGATCTCTTCTGTTAACACATGTTGCCTGGTTCAATAATCACTCTTATGCTCTCATAAACTCTGTTAAATTTAATTTGTTTAAAGTTTTTCTTTAAACATTTTTCACTCTCACATTTTTTACAGTTTGAGAGTAAAGTAGTTGGGCATCCAGGTTGAAGTCCAACTTACAGAGATTTCAAAGGGCTGAGGAGGCTTCTTTAAAAATCTCAAATACAAATTGCTTAGTAGAATTCCTGGTCCATAAAAATTTCTTGATGATAATAAGGGCATGCAAAACTTTATTTCAATTTCTCTGTTGTTCAGACTTGTCATTTGTAAAGTGGGGGGTGGTGGTACTCCACACCTTTGAGAGTGAGGTAAATTCTCCAGGGACAGCTGCCTGCTCAGCTGTTTATGACTCAGTGAGTTTCTCAGCCAACCACTTTCTCACTCCCTTTGCACTAGTTCAGATCATTACGAATAGATTACTCCATGCTTGGGAGAATGTAGAATCTGGGGGTAAAGAGATTGATCAGAAATGGTTCTGTCCTTCAAGGAACTCCTGGTGTAAATGGGAAGGGAGATGAATAGAAAATAAATTGAAATGCGCACTATACCAAATTTGAAGAACAGATGATAAAAGAAATAACAGCACGGATTCCAAGGTAAATTAAATATGTTTGGACAAAAGTCAATATCAATATCAAGGACAAGAACACATATGTCACAGATAATTTCTTTTCTATTATAATGTGAATAGAGCCCTCATTGAGTCTGTATTTTCCAGGGAACATTCTGCGGGACTCAGCAATTTTCTTCCAAAGCAGTTTTAGATGTAATTGTCTACTATTTTCTGACTCCTCCCAAAATTAAAGTAATATCACACAGCTATGTTAAAAATGACATTTTCTGTGATTCTGAAACAAACCAAAAATACCTGGAGAATATTTTATGGTATTATTAAAGACATATTTTAACAAAAATTGTAGATGTTCCAACACCCATTTCACTAGATTACTTGTGCACTACACACACACACACAGAAAATTAACTAAAAATTCAGGTTTGGAATCGTGGGTCATGTGATACCCAGCCATAGATAATTCTTGACTCACAGAAATCAGAAAATCACATTTACATTATTGCCAACACATGAAAAAGTTTTAAATAATTTAGTAAAATGGATAGTGCAGAGCATTTATACAGCATGGATTTTAAATAAATGAATGATGAAATCTTTTATGTAGATTTAAGTAGCTTTGCTGCTTTATAATGTTACAAAATTTGTCAAAACTCTATAAGCTACATTTTTTAATCATTCCAGTGGATCTGTGAATAAATTGCCTGAGAGATTTCTGTGTGTGTGTGTGTGTGTGTGTATACTGGACATAATTCCTGGGAGGAAATAGATCTTCTATAACTGGGAACAATTGCGTACGGTTAGCATTTTGACTTTTTTTTTTTTTTAAATAGAGAAGTTAGAGATTACAAGATACTATGCCATGGATTCAGGCCAAAGTCTAAACCTTCTTTGGTCCTGGTACTGTATCAAATGTGGTTTATCAAAGAGATCACTAAAGAGTAATGGGGTGACCGAATGCATTTAACTTTCTATTAAGAGGGCTAGGTAAGGAAATGATTATTAATGTGATACCCAGAAACCTAGTGTTTTAAAAGATTCGTCATTGAATTTCTGCCTCTGTCTTGCATTCTACCCCCTTCCTGTTGCCCTTTTCCACTGTTCCCTTCTTACAGTTTCATCACTAACTGCTTCATACCCTTCCCCCTTGGTTTTATGATTTTCTCTGCCTTGAATGGCCTTCCTGCTTTATTCTGATAAACTCAGAACTCCTAATTGCTCTATAAAGAGTTGCTCAAACCTGCTTGTTTCTGTAAACCCTCCACCATTTCTCTAGGAAAGAAGAGTTGCAGTATGTACCTAAACTGCATATAATTGATTTGTCAGTGGCCCCCAGTTTACAGCTATGTTGTTAGTTTCCCGAGTCTCCTATTCAATGAAGAACTTTTGAAAGACAGTGTTTCTTGATGTCAACTGCAAATCATTTTTAAGCAAATACTCTTCAAATTTGTCACAGTGAAATTTTAATCATTTATACCCTGAGTTCAATACAGTATACTCAAGTCTTGATTAAAGAAGGTACGTCTATGAATGAGCCACTATTGTAATACAACAGCATCCAATGAAATTGTAAAATAACTTATCTACTGTTTTTACTGAACCTAAGATGCCATTAGTTATAAGATACATGATGATTTTATGTGCTATATAAAAAGATATATTGCCAATCCTAATCTAACACCATTCTTTAACTTAGAATAATTTAGAATTATATCTATGAAATGCATGAAATCTGTTCTCTTTGCTATTTAATTTTTTTCAAACTTTTATTTAATGAATATAAATTTCCAAAGTACAGCTTATGGATTACAATGGCTTCCCCCTCCCATAACTTCCCTCCCACCTGCAACCCTCCCCTCTCCTGCTCCCTCTCCCCTTCCATTCACATCAAGATTCATTTTCAATTCTCTTTATATAAAAAGATCAATTAGGTATACATTAAGTAAAGATTTCAATAGTTTGTACCCACATGCTATTAAATTTTTTAAAAAAGAAAAAAACTTAATTACTTACTGTAGAAATCCCTTATAGACTTTTGTAGACAGATTCAATTTTTTCATCACTCTGCCTTCTCCCCTCTTTCTTTGTGGGTGGTATGTATTATCCTAAAACTTGGACATTATAAAGCATCTTAACATTCAGATACACCTTGAAACTCTTTGAAAGTTTATTTAAAGTTGTTGGTGCAAATTTATCATCATTCGGTAGCAAACTTTGTGCCATCAAAAGTGCTGATAATGCTGCATTTTCTAAATTAGGGCTTCACTAGTAAGTCTTAGATTTGTTTCCCAGCTTCTGATGCCAATTTCTCTTTTCAAAAAAAATTGAGTTGAAATTCACATAACTACTTTAAGGTGTCCAATCAATGGCGTTTAGTATGCATACCGTGCTGTGCCACTTTGATCTCTGTCTACTTCTAAGACATTTTTATTAGCCAAAAGAAAATCAATACTCGTTAGGCAGTCATTCCCCATTGCCCCCTCCCTCTAGCCCATGACAAACACCAACCTAATTCCCACCCCTACTGATTAACCTATTCTGGTTATTTCATACAAAAGGAGTTACACACTAGGTAACTTTTTATGTCTCCCTTCTTTTAGCAAGCAAAATGTTTTTAAAGTTCATCCACGGTGTCGCATGCCTCAGTACTTCATTCTTTTTTATGGATGAGTAATACTCCATTAGATGTACATACCACAGTTTGTTTATTCATCAGATATTGGACATACATGTAATTTTTACTTTTTTGGCCATTGTGAATATTGCAGCTATAAACGTGTGTATACAGGTACTAGTTTGCCTACCTGTTTTCAATACTTTGGGATAAATATCTAGGAATAGAATTGCTGGCTTATATGGTAATTCTATGCTTAACTTTTTAAAAAAATAAAAGTGAAAAATTAATTTTAGCAGAAACATAAATAAAATATTAAGAACAACATATCTGATATAATATTCTAGGTAGAATTTTCATTTGACATTGTATCACATGCATCTCCCCAGATACTGAAAACTATTTTTATGCATCATTCTCCCCCATTCTTTCTTATTGTGGTAAAATATACATAACATAGATATCTAGGAATAGAATTGGTGGGTTAGATAGTAGTTCTATGTTTAACTTTTTAATGAGCTATGAAACAGTTTTCACTAGTACCTGCGCTATTTTAGATTGTCCCAGCAATGTATAAGTTTTCAAATTTCTCAACAATCTTGGTAATATTTTTTGCTTTCCTTTAAAACTTTTTATTTTTATGCTAATGAGTGTGAAGTAGTATCCCACTGTGATTTGGGTTTGCATTTCCCAAATGACTAATGATGTTAAACATATTTTGATGTGCATTTTGAACATTTTTATATATTCTTTGGAGAAATGTCTTCAAGCTTTATACCTGCTTGTAAATTTTATTGTTTTTTATGTCATTGAAATTTGAGTACTCTTTATACTAAAATTTTCAAATTTTTTTTCTGTTTCTTATGTTTTCAATTGCTTGATAATGAGCTTTGGTGCACAGATATTTTTAATTTAGGTAAGTATAACTTATTTACATCATTATGCAAGCTTTTTTATGTGATGTAAATGAGAATGTTTTCTCAATTTCCTTTTCAGTATAGAAACACAACTGCTTTTTATATGATAATTTTGTGTCTTGCAACTTTGCTGAATTTTTTTATTAGCTTCAAATGGTGTGTGGGTGTGTGTGTGTGTGTGCATGTGATCTTTGGCATTTTCTAAATAAATGTTCATGTCAACTGCAAATAGAGACAATTTCATCTGTTCCTTTCCAATTTGAATACCTTATATTTCATCTTATTTCTTACTTGTTTGACTAGAATTTCCAGGACATGTTGAATAACAGTGATGAAAGAGGGCATTTTTGTCTTATTCTTCTTCATAAGGGAGAAATTTCTTTATGTCACCATTAAATATGATATTAGCTGTGAATTTACATAAAATAGTTATCAGATTGGGGAAATCTATTTCTATTTGTTTTGTAAACATTTTAATCATGAAAAGGTGATAGATTTTCCCGTGTCTACTGATATGATCATTTTTTCCATTTTCTGATTAGGTGGTCTATTACATTGACTGCTTTTATTGTTACAGAGCCACCTTTGCATTGTTAAAAATAAATCCCACTTAATCTTGATGTGCAATTCTTTTAATATTATTTTGGATTCACTTTGCTACTAATTAATAGAGAATTTTTGCATTACTAGGTATAAAAAATATTTGTAGTTTTATTTGGTGTCTTTGGCTTTGAGGGAAATTATGGCTTTATAGAGTTAATTGTGCCTATTCTATTTTTGGATAAGTTTTAGATAAACTAGCATTCATTCTTCATTAAATGTTTGAAACAATTTATCTGCAAAATCATCTTTGTTGGAAGGTTTTAATTACTGATTCCGTCTCTGTTTATTATAGATATGTTAAATTTTCTACTTATTCATGAGTCAGATTTGTAATTTATGAATTACTAGGAATTTGTTCATTTTATCTAGTTTTTTTAATGTACAATAGTTCATAGCAGTGATCTTATAATTATTTTTTTGTAGGACTGGCAATAATTTGTTTTTCAGTTTAGATTTTAGAATTAGTCATCTCATTGTTTTTCTCAGTTGAGTGAAAGCTTTGTCACAACAGTTTTTTTTTTTTCAATTTTCTTTAAGGAATACAACTTCATGCGTTTAATATCTACAGATTTGGGAACATGATGATTCTTCCCCCATTGGGTCCATCCCACCCAGACTCTCACCTTTCTTCCTCCTCCCTCTTCCTTTCCCATTCTCATTTTTTTTACAGAGATCAATTAATTTTTATACTCATAAGATTAATGCTACACTAAGTAGAGAGTTACAGATTAATATGAAGAAAAATGAAAGAAAAAAAATATTGTTCCTCAACAGTCAAGGCAAGGGCTATTTAGAATCATTGTATTTCAAAGTGTCAGTTTCACTACTATAGATTACATTTTAGGTACTCTATTAGTTAGTACAGATTAAAGAGACAATATGGTATTTGTCTTTTTGTGACTGGATTATTTCACTAATATAGTGGTTTCCAGTTGCATCCATTTTCTTGCAAATGACAGGATTTCATTTTTTAAAAAACTGCTGTGTGATATTCTATAGTGTATATATACCATCATTTCTTTATCCAGTCTTCAGTTGATGGATATCTTCATCATCTTTATCTAGTTTTCAGCTGATTCCATATCTTAGCTATTGTAAATTGAAATGTGATGAACAGGGGAGTACAGATCACTCTTTCATATACTGATTTCAATTCCTTTGGATAAATTCCCAGGAGTGGTATGACGGGGTCATATGGTAGGTCTACATTCAGCTTTCTGAGATATTTCCATATTGTCTTCTACAGTGGCTGTACCAGATTACATTCCCACCAGCAGTGGGTTAAATTATCCTCTCTACATCCTCACCAGCATTTGTTGTTTGTTGATTTCTGTATGAGAGCCATTCTGATGGGGGTGAAGTGAAACATCCTTGTGGTTTTGATTTGCATTTCCCTGATGACTAGCAATCTTGAGCACTTTTTCATTTGTCTACTGGCCATTTTAATTTCCTCTTATGAAAAAATGTCTTTTCAGGTCCTTTGCCCATTTCTTGAATAGGTTGTTTTGTGGTTGTTTATTTTCTTGAGGTCTTTATATATTCTTTGTCAGTTGCATAGTTTGCAAATATTTTCTCCCATTTTGTCAGTTGCCACTTTACTTTGCTGAATGTTTATTTTGCAGTGTAGAAGCTTCTCAGTTGATGTAATCCCACTTGCTGATTTTGTCTTAGATTGCTTGTGCTTCTACGGTCTTTTCCAAGAAGTCTTTCTCTATGCCAAAGTCTGTAAAGTTTCCCCAATGTTCTCTAATAATTTGATGGCATCACATCATAGATTTAGGTCTCTGATCCCTTTTTTTTTTGACAGGCAGAGTGGACAGTGAAAGAGAGAGACAGAGAGAAAGGTCTTCCTTTACCGTTGGTTTACCCCCCAATGGCAGCTGCAGCCAGCGCACTGCGGTGGCCGGCGCACTGCGCCAATCTGAAGCCAGGAGCCAGGTGCTTCTCCTGGTCTCCCATGCGGGCGCAGGACCCAAGCACTTGGGCCGTCCTCCACTGCACTCCTGGGCCACAGCAGAGAGCTGGACTGGAAGAGGAGCAACCAGGACAGAATCCGGCGCCCCGACTGGGACTGGAACCTGGTGTGCCGGCGCTGCAGGTGGAGGATTAGCCTATTGAGCCGTGGCACTGGCCTCTGATCCCTTTTGAGTGGACTTTTGTGTAAGATATAAGGTAGGGGTCTTGTTTCATACTTCTGCATGTGGAGATCCAGTTTTTCCAGTACCATTTGTTGAAAACACTGTGTTGGCTCTAGAGGTTGATTTTTGCTCCTTTGTCAAAAATAAGTTGGTTGTAGGTGTGTAGATTAATTTCTGGAGTTTCTATTCTGTTCTGTTGGTCTAGACATCTGTTTTTATGTCAATACCAGGCTTTTTTGATTATAACTGCCCTTTAGTATGTCTCAAAGTCTGGTATTATGATGCCTCTAGCTTTGTTTTTATTGTTTAATATTGCTTTAGTTATTTGGGGTCTCTTGTGTTTTCATATGAATTTCAGCATCCTTTTTTCTATATCTGAGAAGAATGTTGGTTGTATTTTGATGAACATGGAAGATTTTCCTACTTTTTAATGTTTTCTTCAATTCCTTTCTTTAATGTTTTGTAATTTCCATTGTAGAGATCTTTGACATCCTTGGTTAAATTTATCCTAGGTATTTAATTTTTTTGTAGCTATTGTGAATGGGATTGATCTTAGAAGTTCTTTCTCAGCCATGGCATTTTCTGTGTATACAAAGGCTATTGATTTTTTGTGTTGATTTTATATCCTGCTACTTTACCACTCTTTTATGAGTTCCAATAGTCTCTTCTTGGAGTCCTTTGGGTTACCTATTTATAGAATCATGTCATCAGCATGATGTCATAGTTTGACTTCTTCCTTCCCTATTTGTATCCCTTTGATTTCTTTTTCTTGCCTGATGGCTCTGGCTAAAACTTCCAGGACTATATTAAATAGCAATGGTGAGAGTGGGAATCTTTGTCTGGCTCCAGATCTTAATGGGAATGCCTCCAATTTTTCTCCATTCGGTAGGATGCTGGCTGTGGGTTTGTGATAATTTTTTTTTTTTGACAGGCAGAGTTAGACAGTGAGAGAGAGAGAGATAGACAGAGAGAAAGATCTTCCTTCCATTGGTTCACCTGTCAAATGGCTACTACGGCCGGCACACTGTGGCCGGTGCACTGCACAGATCCAAAGCCAAGAGCCAGGTGCTTCCTCCTGGTCTCCCATGCGGGTGCAGGGCCCAAAGACTTGGACCATCCTCCACTGCCTTCCTGGGCCACAGCAGAGAGCTGGACTGGAAGAGGAGCAAACGGGACAGAATCGGGCACCCCGACTGGGACTAGTACTGGGTTTCCAGTGCCGCAGGTGGAGATGTATTGACAGCTCATTTATTTGGTGACTTTCCAGTTTCTTGATGTAGGCTCTAATTGCTATATACTTCCCTCTTAACACTGCTTTTACTGTTTGCCATAAGTTTTGATATGAGATATTATCATCTTTATTTGTTTTCAGAAATTTTTCGATTTCACTTTTGAATTATATATATATTTTTTAAAGATTTATTTCATTTAATTGATAAAGTAACAGAGAGAGGTAGAGACACAGAGAGAGGTCTTCCATTCACTGGTTCACTCCCCAAATGGCTTCTATGGCCAGAACTAAGCTGATCTGAAGTTAGGAGCCAGGAACTTCTTCTGAGTCTCCCACATGGGTGCAGGGCCCAAGGACTTGGGCCATTTTCTACTGATTTCCCAGGTCATAGCAGAGAGCTGGATCGAAGAGGAACAGCCAGGACTAGAACCAGTGCCCATATAGGATGCCGGCACTTCAAGCCACAGCTTTAACCCACTGTGCCACAACTCCAGCCCCTTGAATTCTTTTATGACTCACTGTTCATTTAGGAGCACATTGTTCAGTCTCCACATGTTTTCATATATTCTTGAGATTCTCGAGTTGTTGGTTGTAAACTTCAATCCATTGTGGATCAGAGAAGGTGCATGGTATGATTTTGACTTTTTTGAATTTGCTGAGACTTGCTTTATGACCTAGTATGTGGTCTGTCCTAGAGAAAGTTGCATGCACTGCTGAGAAGAATGTGTATTCTGCCACTGCAGGGGTGAAAAATTTTGTAGATGTCAGTGAGGTCAATTTGGACCATAGTGTCAATTAGCTCTGTTGTTTCTTTGTCGATATTTTGTCTGTTTGATATATCTAGTAATGAAAGTGGGGTGTTGAGGTTCCCTGTTAACTACTGTATGTCTCACTTTAGATGTACTAATTGTTCTTTTAGATAGCCAGGTGCCCTGTAATTGGGTGTATATGCATGTCTTCCTGTTGTATTGATCCCATAATCATTATGTAGGGTCCTTCTTTGTATCTTTTAATAACTTTTGTGTTAAAGTCTATTTTGTGTGATGTTAGGATGGCTACACCTGACCTTCTTTTTCCCCTGTTAGCATGGAATAACTTTTTTCATCCTTTCACATTCAGTCTATGTGTATCTTTGTTGGTGAGGTATGTTTCTTATTGGCAGCAAATAGATGGGTCTTGTTTTTTAATCCATTTGGCCAGTCTGTATCCTTTAACTGGAGAGTTGAGGCCATTTACATTCAAGGTAGCTATCGATGAGTAACTACTTGGCCCTGACATTATTCTGTGAATATTTCTATTGTTTGCATTGCATTTCTTCTGTACTTTTATTGGGGGATTTTCTGTCTTTGCATTCTTTCATGATGATGGCTTTCTTTCTGTTTGTGTGTATAACATCCTTAAGCAACTTTTGTAAGGCTGGACACATGGTGACAAATTCTTTCAGTGTCTGTTTGTTATGGGAGATCTTTATTTCACCTTCATTTATAAATGAGAGCTTTGCAGAGTACAGTATTCTGGGTTGACAGTTTTTTCTCTTAATATTTGGACTATATTTTGCCATTGTCTTCTAACCTAAAAGGTTTATGATGAGAACTCAGCTGTGAGTCTAATTGGAGATCCTCTAAAAGAAATCTAGGATTTCTCTCATGCACATTTTAGAATATTTTCTTTATGCTCTTCTGTGGAAAGTTTGATTACAATGGGTTGAGGTGAGGACCTTTTCTGGTCATATCTGTTTAAAGTTTTATGTGCTTCCTAAACTTGGAATTCCTTTCTTTCTCCAAATTAGGAAACTTTTTTGTAATTATTTCACCAAGTAGGCCTGCTAGTTCCTTCTCTCTCTTCTAATAGCTTCTCTCTTTCTTCAGACACTCCTAAGACCCATGTGTTGGGTTGTTTGATAGTATCCTATATATCTCCAACACTGTTTTTAAGTTTTCTAATTTCTTCTTCTTGTTTTTGATCTGACTGTAAAATTTCCAGAGATTTGTTTTCTAACTCGGATATTCTTTCTTCTGCCTTACCAAACCTGTTGTTAAGGCTTTCCATTGCATTTTTTTTTTATTTGACAGGTAGAGTTACAGACAGTGAGAGAGAGACAAAGGTCTTCCTTCTGTTGGTTCATTCCCCAGATGGCCACTGTGGCTGGTGCTGCACCTATCCGAAGCCAGGAGCCAGGTGTTTCTTCTTTGTCTCCCATGAGAGTTCAGGGGCCCAAGCACTTGGGCCAAACTCCACTGCCCTCCCGGGCCATAGCAGAAAGCTGGACTGGAAGAGGAGCAACGGGGACTAGAACCCGGTGCCCATATGGGATGCCGGCGCTGCAGGTGGATGATTAATCAAGTGAGCCACGGCACTGGCCCCTCCATTGCATTTTTTACCTATGGTACTGAATTCTTCATTTCTAGTATTTCATTTTGATTTCTCTTTAAGATCTCAATTTCATGGGAAGAATTTTCATTCATATCATATATGGTTTTTCTTAGTTTGTGGATTTGCTTCTGATTGCTTTTGAATAATTCTATGAGTGATTTTTTGAATTACATTTCTGGCATTTTCTCAATATCTTTTTCTAAAATGTTGTAATGTTCCTTTGGAAGGCTCATAGTGTATTCCTTCTTGTTTCTTGAATTTCTACATTTGTTTTTAGATATTTATAGAATTTTTTTTTCATCTGATGGCTTTCATCTTTGGACTATGCCTCTGTGGCTTAGTGCAATATCTACACTTTCAGTGAATACCAAGAGGTGTGTGATGGGTGTGGCCAGGGAGCTCTATTCAGAGCTCCAGGAAGGGGTGAGCAACTAGAGTAACACCCAAGTTGGGCGTGGTAGTTCTCTTCTGGTTAATTGGATGGAGAATCGTTGGAGTGAATATCCCTTCTCCTCCAAGCTGAGGAATGCCCAGGTGTTAGTCCCCACTGTGTTCAACACTCCTCCATACCACCATATGAACCACACATGTGATCTGTGGAGTCTTTCCTGTGAGCAAGATTCTCTCTGCTATGCACTGCTCTAGGCAACCAAGGGGCTCTGAGAGTGTGAATAAGCGCTCCATGATTGCCCAGAACACAGCTACACCATGCCTCCTCTCATGCTGTCACAATGTTTTCTGTCTCATCTCCCAGGGCTCTCAGGGTCAAGGAGTGCCAGTGGGGCCATTCCACCCTTCTAGCCCATCCTGTCCGCAGGGAAACTAAGGTGTTCCTGGAGCTCCTGTCCATGTATGTTCCAGCCCACTGGATCGAGTCCAGTCCTCTCAGTCAGGTTTGATGTCAGTAGGGAATGAAGGTTTTCCTCTCTGGTAAGATAAGTTGTTCCCAGGTGCATAAAATACCTGCAAGCTACAGCCCCACTCACTTCACAGCTGTGCTGGGTGTGAAGGGGAGCCCCGCAGGTGGCACTTCCATTCCGTAGAGATGGCTCCCCTCCCCTCTCATTGCCAGGTGGGTGCAACTGGTGAAGTGGAAGTCGTCTCCCTGTGTTGCTCTTGAACTACTGTGGTTTCCCCTGCCAACTGGGTGGAGGGCGGCCCCTAAATTGGCTAGGTGCTCACACATGAGCTGGGGTGGCTCCCTGTGTTGAAAAATAGCTCCAGCCCTCCCACTGCTGGCTGCAGGTCTCTGTTGTAGGGAGAGGGTGAGGGAGAGACATGTGCCACTTTTTTTTTTTTTCCCCACCTCTGGGTGAGCAGTCATCTTGCTGTCCTGAAGGATCTGAGTTTGACTCAAAAAGGTGCAGTTCACCAAGCTCTTCCTCCTACGGTATCAATAGCAGCGTGGGCCTGTGGAGTCCGAACTCACCTGGTTTGCCAGGATGCACGCCTTCCTTCCTGGATCCCAGCTGCTGGGTCTTTTGCTGCGTGGCTGCTCCTTCCTCACAGGCTCGGGCTGTTTCTACTGCTTTGGCAGGCTCTCCCACTATAGTTCCCCTGCAGCTTTACACTGAGAGTGCACTTTCTCCACTTTTTAAATATTAATTTTGTACAGCCTAAATCAGACTGCCCTGTCGCTATGCTGCCTTCTTGGAACTCCCCAAAGCTTTGTCATTTTACTGATCTTTTCACAGAAGAAACTTTGATTTAATTGATTCCTTTTACTGTTTCACTCTTCTTCATTTCATTTTTCTTTGTTCTAATCATTATTATTTCCTGTCTTCTGCTAGCTTTATTTTCAGTCTGCTCTTTGTTTTCTACTTCCTTAGGGTAAAATTTAGGTTACTAAACAGGGATATTTTTCTTTTTTAATGTAAATGTTTATAACTCTAAGTTTCCCTCCATGCACCAGGCATAGTACATTCTATAAATTTTGGCATGCTGTGTTTTGTCACCTCAAAACATTTTACAACTATATTATCATTTCTTATTTGATCTATTGCTTCTTTAAGAATGTGTTGTTTAATTTTCACATTGGTGATTTTTCCAGTTTTATTTGTATTATTAATTTCTAGATTCATTCTGTTTTGGTCAGGAAGGAGCCTTTGTATCATTTCAATCTTTTAAAATTCATTCAGATTTGTTTGGTGGCTTGACATATGGTCTATCCTGGAGAATATTATAAGTTTACTTGTCCACAAGAAAATTGTAGGTATTCTGTTATTTTGGGGATAGAGTGTTGTATATATGAATATTTTGGGTTTAGTTGATTTACAGTGTTATTCAAGTATTTTATTCTCTTATTTGTTTTCTATCTAGCTATTGTATTCACTATGAGAGGTAGAATGTTGACATCTCCAACTATTACTGTCTCTTTCATTGATTCTGTAATATTTTCTTGGGGCTCTACTAATGGCTCAAATATGTTTATATTTTTTATCTAACTAATGGACTTTTATCAATAAGCATCTTTTGCATCTCTTGCAACTGCTTAAGTAAACATTTGTCTGTTACTAGTATAGCTACATCAGTTCCTTTTTGATGATGTCTTGCCTAGTTTCTGTCTTATAATGGTAAACTACTTTATTTACATTTATAGTAGTTACTAATGAGGAAAGGATTGATTTTGCTATTTTGTTATTTGTTTTCCATGTGTCTTATTTCACTTTGATTTCTCAATTCCTCCAATACTATTTCTTTTTTGTTTCATTGATCTTTTTACTAGTCTGCCATTTTGAATACCTTTTCATATACTTTCTTGTATAATTGTTAGTGTTTTTGTGGTTACCCTAGGTATTGAAAGTTAAATATTAAATTTATAATAATCTGATTTGACTTGGTACCAATTTAGCTTCAGCAACATGCAAAATCTCCATGACTATAAAGCTGCACAACTTCTTTGTAATGTTATTATTAAAGATTATGTTTGCCTAAACTGTTATGTCCGTTGACATAGATTTTTTATTTTTTAAAGATTTATGCATTTAATTGAAAGGCAGAGGAAGAGAGGGGCAGAGAGAGATTTTCTATCTCCTGGTTCACTCCCGAAACACCCACAACAGCCTGTGCTTGGCCAGGCTGAAGCCAGGAGCCAGCAACTCCATCTGGGTCTCTCACTTGAGTGGCAGGAATTTAAATAATTGGGATGTCATCCATTACCTCCCAGGCACATTAGCAGGAAGCTTATCAGAAACATGGAGTCTCTGGGCCTTGAACCCAGAAACTGATATGGGTTGCAGTCATCTCAAGAAGCAGCTTAAGATGCTGCTGTGCAACACTGGCCCCTAGATGTGCTTTTTAAATGCTATGGAAAATAAAAATAATGAACAAAAGAAACAATAATAATGTGTTCTCTATTTTGTTTAGGGTTTAATTACCATCTAGTGTCTTTTTAAATATTTATTTTTATTTATTTGAAAGGCATAGTGATAACGGGGGGAGAGAGAGACAGAGACAGAGACAGAGAGACAGAGAGAGAGAGAGACAGAGACACAGAGAGAGAAACAGAATCTTCTCTCCTCTTGTTTACTCACCAGATGCCTCCAACATCTGGGGCTGGACCAGGCTGAAACCAGTAGCTTAGAATTCCCCTGTGCCAGGCAGGCATTTTAGCCTTCATCTGCTGCCTTCCAGAATGCATTAGTACAAAGATGGATTGGAGGTGGAGGTGACAGGACTAGAGAAACAGGCACTCTGGTATGGGGTGCAGGTGTCCCAAGTGGCAGCTTAACCTACTGTGCCATGATGCTCACCCCTACTGTCTTCTCATTTCAGTCGGAAGAAATTTAACATTTCTTATAGGCCAAATCCACCAACAAAGGCCTGTCTCAGATTTCTTTTTCTGTCACAGTCTTTATTTCTGTTCATTTCTTTTTTTTTTTTTTTGTTTGTTTGTTTGTTTTTGACAGGCAGAGTGGACAGTGAGAGAGAGAGAGACAGAGAGAAAAGTCTTCCTTTGCCGTTGGTTTACCCCCCAATGGCCGCCGTGGCTGGCACGCTGCGGCCGGTGCACCACGCTGATCCGAAGGCAGGAGCCAGGTGCTTCTCCTGGTCTCCCATGCACGTGCAGGGCCCAAGCACTTGGGCCATCCTTCACTGCACTCCTGGGCCATAGCAGAGAGCTGGCCTGGAAGAGGGGCAACCGGGACAGAATCCAGCGCCCCGACTGGGACTAGAACCCGGTGTGCTGGTGCCACAAGGTGGAGGGATTAGCCTGTTGAGCCACGGCGCCGGCCTCTTTCTGTTCATTTTTGAAAACTAATTCTGCTAGCTAGAGAATTCTTGGTTAACTTCCTGTATTTTTTTTTCTTTTAACCTTTAATTATATATTTCCAATGTCTTTTGACTTCTAAAGTTTCCAATATCAAATTCTAAATACGTTTATTTAGAATTCTGTCTATAAATTATCTTTGTATCATCTCTTTGTGTTTATTCTACTTCAGGTTCTTTGACCTTCTCGTATGTGTAGGTTCATTTGTTTCATCAAATTTAGGAAGTTTTCAGGCACTAAATCTTCAAATACTCTTCCTATCCACTTCTTTCTCTTTCTCCATTTTAGATTTTTTTAAAGATTTTATTTATTTATTTGAGAGGTGAAATTACAGAGAGAAACATCTTCCATCTGCTGGTTCACTCCCCAAATGGCCACAATGGCCAGAGCTGGACTGATCCGAAGCCAGGAGCCAGAAGCCAGGAGCCTCCTCAGGATCTCCCACGTGGGTGCAGGAGCCCAAATACTTGGGGCATCAGCTGGGAGCTGGATTGGAAGTGGAGCAGCCAAGACTTGAACCGGTGCCCATATGGGATGCTGGCACCACAGATGGAGGTCTAGCCCACTGTGCCACATTGCTGGCCCTTTGAGATTTCTTTATGAGTATGTTCTAACACTTGGTAGTGTCTCAAAGATCACTTGGGCTCTGTTCACTTGTCTTCATTTTTTCTCGTTACTATTTACTCAGACTGGATTTTACTTGTCATATATTTATTTGCTCATTTTTTGTCTGCCCAAACCTGCTGTTGAAATACTCTACTAAATTTTTTAATTATTAAATTATTTATTTATTTGAAAAGCAAAGAGGGACACACATACATGTGCATACACAGAGAGGGAAAGAGGGAAAAAGAGAGATCTACCACTTGCTGTTTCACTCCCCAAATGGCACAATGGCCCAGATTGTGCATTGTGCCAGGACAAAGCCAGGGACTATTTTACCTCATAACTTTCCATTTCCAGGATTTTTATTTTGTTATTTTAAAAAAATGCTATCTATTGAGAGTCTCTGTTTCTTCAGATATTCTTCTCCCAGTTTCCTTAAATTATTTTTTCAAGGTTTCCCCTGGGTCTTCAGCATATTTAAGACATTTGATGTTGTCTTTGTCTAGTAAGTCCAATGCCTGAAATCCCTCTTGGATGGCTTCTGCCAATTTGTTTTTCTACAAGTGTATCACACTTTCTAGTTTTTGTTTTATATTTTTCTTTTTGTATATCTTGAATTTTTGTGTTAAAATGGGCAATTTTGTGTATTACCATTTAGAAAATCTGGAAATGGGATTCTCTCTGTCCCTGTACCTGAGTTTTCTGTTGTTGCTTAAGTGCTGTAGGCCTTCATTTGTTTAGAAATTTTTCCAAACTATTTTAGCAAACATTATGTTCCTTTTCATGTGTAGACATCAAAACTTCTGTTCTGATTTCTCAGTGTTCAGCCAGTAGCTTGACAGAGACTTCCTTAAATAGCAGGGAACACTTGTGAAATATTGCCAGGCCTCTTTCACACTGGCTTCACCCTTACCTCCTATTTGCACAGAGCTTAGGTATCAGCCAGAGATCAAGCCTAGGTTCCTCTCAGCTCTTTTCTGAGCCCACATCCAGCTTTGAGTTTGAATTCTAAATTCTGTGCTATACCAGGTGGCCCCTTTTGACCTCATTTCCCTAGTTTTTTCCTCCTTAGCCTTCTTCCCAGGATTTTTAATCTGTTTCTTGCTCTACTCCTGCCCTACTCCTGCCTGCCATCTGCAATCCTTTGCCCCATGTTACAGGTAATATGTCTTTTGTTTGTTTAAATTGATGCTAATATGTTTATCTTGTAATAAGATATTTCAGTGAGAATTGTTTGAAAAAATATGTTTGTGCATTTGTTCAACATAAATTCTGGATTTCCATTTCTAAAGAGAGTTGATAATGGACTTGTAATTTGAACAAATATTTTTCAGTATGTACTATCTATCATGAAGTTTGTACTGACACATGCTTTGTAGACTGATATGTATTCTGCTGCTGTAAATATACATGTTTTGAAGTTCAGTATTGATTTCTGTTTTCTGATTGTCATGGGGCAATATGTTGTTAAGTGCTTATTACACAATAGCTAAGATAAGAATCAACCCAGATGCTCATCAACTGAAAACTAGATAGAGAAGTTATAGGATATGTATACCATGGAATACTACACAGTGGTAAAAAAAAAATTCTGTTGTTTGCAACAAAATGGATGCAACTGGAAAACATTATATTTAATGAAATAGGCGAGCCCCAAAAAGACAAATACAATATGATCTCCCTGATTTGTGGTAACTAATAGAGTACCTAAAAGGTAATCTATGGAAGTGAAATTGACGTTTTGAGATGCAATGACTTTGAACAGCCTTTGTCTCGACTGTTGAGGAACAGGTTTTTTTTTTTTTTTTTTTTTCATACTATGTGTTGAACTCTGTATTTAGTGTAGGGTTAATTTTATGTGTATAAAGTTCATTGAAAATAGAGTTTACTAAAAAATAAGAATGAGAATAGGAGAGGGAGGAGGAAGAAGGGTGGGATATTCCTAAAGTCGTATTTATGAAATGTAAGAAATAAATAAATAAATCTATTTTAAAAATGTTTTAATAGACACCAGCCCAAGAAGTGGCTCCAATCTCAGGAGAGCAAGACAAAGAGAAGTTTCTGTCTTGGCCCCAACAGTAAATGCCAGACAGATCAAAATGGTACCAGCAAGCTGCATCTAGAACATAAACCACCATTCCCTTGGCCATCATCAAATTAAGGAACAAGGGATGATACATGAGCAAGCTAAATCACTGTATCAGTTCCCTGCCAAAATGTCACAGTCTCTTTCTTCATTAAGCACTCTCCTGGTTGTTATAAGCCTCCTGTATAGATTGAGGAGTTCCACAAAATTGATTCTACCAGTGTCTTCCTGCTTAGCGGTTTTTTAGAGTTTTTTTAGAGTTTCCTAACCCTCTAACATTTTCTTTCTCAATCTTAACGGAAGGTGTCAGGAAAATGTTGTGTGACACCTCTGATATATATTCTTAGCTTCAGTTTGTTATTTTTGGATTATTGATAAAAAATTACAAGGGTTTCTATTACGCGGTTGTGCCAGAAAGGATGATAATCAAGAAAGCATAGTCATAGGTTATAACAATTCTAGACATAATAGGGAAAAGAAGTTTAACCTGGGAATCTGATAGTTTTTGCCCAGTTGAGAATTACAGAAGTCATCTGTTTTATGACTCATCCTGATTTCAGAGAGATTACAATGTGAAATAGGAGTGGGCGTTTGGCCTAGCAGTTAAGAGACCATTTGGAACACCCACACTCCACATCAGAGTACCCAGGTTAGAACTGCAGGCAATGACTCCTGATTCCAGCTTCTGATCAGTTCGGATCCTGGGATGCAGCAGTAATAGCTCAAGTACTTGGGTTCCTGCCAACCATGTGAGAGGCCCCTATTGAGTTCCTGGCTCCTGGCTATAGCCCGGCCCAACCTCAGCTGTTGAGGACACTGTGGGAGAGAATCAGCTGATGTAAGCAGAAAAACATGGAAAGAATCAGCGTTTGTGGAACTCTGGGATTTAAATAGAAAACTTTCTTTCTGCCTCTCAAATTGTAAAAAATTTTTCAATTCATATGCAGCTGGAATTGATGAGATATTGTAGATATCATGTCTATGAATCAATACTATTTATGTTTCCCTTTATATTCAACTTCTCAAACTACTCAGAGGGTTTTGTAGTCCTTTAAAGCAATAGTGTTCCCTAAGGAATTCTGACTCCTCATCTTTTGTTGCGGTATACCTATCCGAATGGAGTGCTCTGTGTGTGGCCAGCCATTGTCATCCCTGTGTAATTCAATACAGTAATGTTTAGCGATTGAATCTGAAACATTCACCCTATGTTTAAATGTTGTATTTTATAATAATATTTACCTTAATCTGTGAAATGATGCTCTCCCCAACCCCCATTAAAGTTGAGCCATTTTGAGGCTTATTATAGATGGGTTTGCCTGGAAGTGAAAACAAAAATAAAGCAAAACCAGATTTTTATCATTGCCTGCCTTCTTAACTTGTCTAATACGTGAAGTAACTGAAAACCAAGGTTCCCCTTAATTCCAGAACAAGAATGACTAACAGGACTTCCCCTATAGGCTTTAAATAACATAATTAAGGTGCAATGACATATCAATAACTAATAGTTGCTGGTGTTTTTTCTTGTCTTGTTCCCCTTTCTTTTCTTCCAGTTTTGTTGCTCTGTTTTAGACCTAGCTTTAATCCATACATTACAGTTTTCCAACCCTGCTGACCTTCTGTAAATCTATGGGCTATGGACATATTGCTTGTCAACTAATCCTGTACATATAGATCCTGGATTTCAGCTTCCATGGACATTCACGAGAGTGAAAATGGAAACTCTGTCTTCTATGATTTTTGAAACTCTGTAAATGTTACAGAGAATATATGTAATTTTTTTTTTTTTGACAGGCAGAGTGGATAGTGAGAGAGAGACAGAGAGAAAGGTCTTCCTTTTTGCCGTTGGTTCACCCTCCAATGGCCGCTGTGGCCAGCGCATCTCGCTGATCTGAAGCCAGGAGCCAGGTGCTTCTCCTGGTCTCCCATGGGATACAGGGCCCAAGCACTTGGGCCATCCTCCACTGCCTTCCCGGGCCACAGCAGAGAGCTGGCCTGGAAGAGGGGCAACCGAGATAGAATCTGGCACCCCAACCGGGACTAGAACCCGGTGTGCTGGTGCCGCAAGGTGGAGGATTAGCCTGTTAAGCCACACCGCTGGCCGAGAATATATGTAATTATATGATACATCTTTTTTTAAGTTTTAAATTCTCCAAAATCTAATCATATTTTAAAATAATAATCATAATAAACATTGCAAAGAGGTATCACATCATTTTCTGAGGATTTGCTACAAGGCCAGATGTGCTTACCCATGTTTTTAAAAAAAATTGTAGGAAAGGGATATCTCTAAATACATATGAAATAGTTAATGACAGCAAATGTTAAAGATACTACCATAAGGGATTGGTGCTGTGGCATAGCAGGTAAAGTTGCCTCCTCCAGTGCTGGCATCCAATATGGGCACCAGTTCTAGTCCTGGCTGCTCTCTTTCTGATCCAGCTCTCTGCCTTGGCCTGGGAAAGCAGTAGAAGATGACCCAAGTCTTTGGGCCCCTGCACCCACGTGGGAGACCCAGAGGAAGCCCCTGGCTCCTGGCTTTGGATTAGCCCAGCTCTTGCCGTTGAGGCCATTTGGAGAATGAACCAGCAGATGGAAGAGTTCTTTCTCTCTCTCTCTCTCTCTCTCTCTGGCCCTGCCTTTCAAAAAAAAAAAAAAAAAGATGCTACCAGGAAATGTACACAATCTTAATGTTTCAACATTGTTGTTAATTTTTAATGTGTTCTATTCATAGAAAATAATTTTTATTTGTATCAAACATCTTTAAAAGCTTTTTGTTTGGCAGGGTGTATTACAGCACATATTTCGCTAAACTGTGTTTTATAATAACTTAAAAGTTATTGATTATAAACTATTACACATGTGGTTTTAAGGAACACAACTCTCAAATTAGGGTGAAAAATGATGCCTGTGACCACTCTATGTATTCTGGTTTTGAATTAATCAAATAGTTTAGCACAATCTTTAGTATGCACTAAAGATTGAATTGTCTGGCCAGGGAGTGATTCTGATTCAGGTTATCTGGCCAGGGAGTGATTCTGATTCAGGTTATCTAAGGACATTTTTGTAAAGCTGTGTAAAAAGAAAAATAAGCATGTCTCGAGGGGGCTGATGAGGTACATCAGAAGGGAAAGATGAATCTTCAGAGCAGCCTAGGAAGTAGACCTGTTTCTTCCCATTTCATATGGAAAGTTCCTTTGAGCCATCAGATATTAGAGAATCTCAGGTAACGGGGCCAATAAATGTGGAAATCTGGATTCCAAGCAAACCCTAACTCAAGGATTTTGCTGTGATATAAGCTATAATGACAGCACTGGGATGCAGATCCAGGATGTTCTTCTTGGGTGTTGTTTGTGTTTTTTTGTTTTCTAATTTCAGATGTGGAAATGAAGGCAGATTGCTGTTCCAGCAACAGCTTGCCATGGGTACTTTGCTCCAGGATCTGTGTACCTTTGGGTTCTAACTAATCAATTGTCTGCCAGCATCCTGTGACATCTCTGAATTAGCAGAAAGTGCCTCCCTGCTCCAGCGGAGGCCAGAGCCTTGGTGCTCATCTCTGACTAGGGAAGGATTGTCGTGGTAAAAAGTGGAAAGGAGCAGATGTTCTCGGCGCAGAGCTGGGACAGGCATCTTCAAAGTGTGGCAGAACAACACCATCTGCCCTTCTGCAAGCCCCCAGTTCAGCTGCTCCCGAGGATGAAGGAAAAGCAATTTAGAATCTTTGTGTGGTCTCTTCAGCCCTGTATTTCTCATTAGCCTGAGGCCCACTAGGCTCATTTCATCAGTCAGACTCTTAACATGACTGTGTGAGGTACACTGAGGCCAGCTGGGAACCAGAGAACTTACTTTGTCAGTCATCATTAGGGATTATCCCAGATTTCTGGATTGGGAAAAAGGTAACACTTTCCATTCATTAAACAAACAGGATGTATCTATTCTATGATAAGAACTGTGCTGGCATGTGGGAGTACAATAGAAAATGAGGGTGATAATAGTCACTGATTGGAGAATAGTCTAATAGAGGGAAAAAAAAAACACCGTGTCAAACAGTCCCCAAATAAATCATTGCTAGGAAGAAATGTGCAGTTATTAATAACAACCTGGATACTGTGGAAGAAAATGAAATGGCAGATACGTATTGTATTTTGATAAGGTGGACAAGAAAAGCTATTTTAGGAAAGAAGCATTTTAATTGAGATTTTAAGGATGAAAAAATCCATTGATGTGACCAACTGGAAGAAAGACATTGCAGGCAAAAAGAAAAGGAAGGCACTGGAAGGGGTGCCAAGTTAGGAGAGAAGCCA
Organism: Lepus europaeus; assembly: GCF_033115175.1. Taxonomy (NCBI): domain Eukaryota; kingdom Metazoa; phylum Chordata; class Mammalia; order Lagomorpha; family Leporidae; genus Lepus; species Lepus europaeus. Next base: position 46,840,422 of record NC_084845.1, read on the forward strand.
GCACTTCCAGAAACTGAGAAAATACCAATGAGTAAGGGAGAGAGGCATAGGATTAGGTGGGGAAAGGAGAGGTTGGCTGACTTGCAGTTCATGATAAGTTGAGCAAGGCCTGACTATAGGCTGGTGTTGTGAAAATAACGCGTATTTTCCCTATGACCTACCGTTTATGAAAAAGGCAGCAAATGAAAGAACAAAAGAATGACTTACCACTGGCCAGGGCCACCCCCTTTCAGTTTTGAACATACTCATTTTGCTAACTTCTCTTTGCAAATCAAACTCCAATCCTCTAAATTTTCTGAATTCTTTTGGAATTCAAAAGAAGTGAAAATCCTTATACTCACAAATGAGTATACTCACATCCAAGTATATAGAGGTATATTCATAACACATACAATCCATTTATAAGGATCCGTATCAACATTTTCACATCAGGTCTAATAATGAACAGAGGAAAGGGGAATCCATTTCATGCTAGAAAAGAAAGCACAGTACAGTATTCCTTCAGAGGAAAAAAGTAATGGTACACTGAGAGATAAGCCTTAAGAATATTTTTGCTACGAGCAGTTATTTAGCCTAGTGATTATGTCACCTGCATCCACATTGGAGTGGCTGAGTTCTAACCCTGGCTTCTGACTTTAGTTTTCTTCTAATGGAGGCCCTAGAGGCAGCAATGATGTTTCAAGGAGTTGGGTTTCTGCCACCTATGTGGAAGACCTAGATATGGTCCTGGATCCAAGTCCCAGCTGTTGCAAGCATTTGAGGAGTGAGCCAGTGCTCTCTCTTTCTGTCTCTCTGCCTCTCCGATGTTAAAAGGGTATTTTTGTTAGTTGCAATTTTAATTTTTAGTATATATGCATCGTTTTAAATTTTCTTTCGGTTCAGGCTCTAACTATTTCTCTTGTTAGTAGGTATATTATCCTGACTTTATTTAGATAATGTCATTTAATATTTAAACAATTACAAACAGGTATAACTATCCCCATTTTACAGGTCACATAGTTGGGATTTATGAAGTTTAAGTAATTTGCTGAAGCTTATTTGGGCAACGAGAAGTAGAAGAAGGATTGAAATTCAAGTTTGTCTGATTTTGAATTCATATTGTATCTTTCATGGTTTATTGAAATATGATTCACGTATTATAAGCTTAATCCTTTTAAAATGTACAATTCAGTATCTAAAAATAACTTCCTGTATTCACAAGGTTGTGACTGTATCATCACTGTACTTTGATCACCTCAATTGTTCCTACTCCCTCAGGAAGGAGGGGATGGTGATTCTATTGGTTTGTTTGGTCATTCTCTTTGATTTTGGGGTAGAAGTCGATCATTGATCAGAGAATGTCTTTGGTAAGATGGGTGGATTATAATCAGGCAAAGAGGGAGAAGATTCCAGATAGAAGAAACAACCTGGTAAAGGCAGCGAGCAGGGCTCCTTTGGTAACTTCAGATTTTATGATGGAGGATGGATGAGTTTTAGGAATAAGCAATGACTATATTTATGTTCGCTTTATCATGGGTTTCTATAAGGTTTTTGGATAAAAAAAAAATAGTGAGTGGGCATTCAGCTTTGCAGTTAAGATTTCTGCATCCAACCTCAGCATGGCTGTGTTCTATTTCTAGCTCTGGTTCCTGACCACAGCTTCCTTCTAATGCAGCCCTGGGAAGCAGCAGTGATGACTCAACTAGTTTGGTTCCTCCCACTCATGTGGGAGACCTGGGCTGCATTCCTAGCTCCTGACTAGTGCAGCCCTGACTCAGCTGTTAGGGGTCTACAGGGAGTGAAGCAGATGAGATCACTCTATCCATCTCTGTCTCTCAAATAAACAAATGTGTAAAATACATTTAAAGGTAATGCCTTACATAATAATTTTATGATTATAATGGATTTCTCAATCTTTCCTAGTAGCTCCCTAAAATATTCATGTCAACATTTCTCTTAGTCTTCTCTCCTTTCATAGATATCTTAAAAGGTAACATTTTGTTTAAAGATAGATGTATGGGTGGGTATTTAGTATAGTAGTAAAGATGTCAGTTGGGATGCTTGCATTCTTTATCAGAGTGACTTGTTTTGAGTCCTGACTTTTTTCCGGATTCTAGCTTCTTACCAAGAAGAATCCTGTGAAGAAACAGGTGATGGCTCAAGTTGCTGGGTCCTCAGCACTCATTTTGGGAGACCTGATTTGAGTTTATGACTCCTGACTTTGTCACCCTTGGTCACTGAGAGCACTTGTGGAGTAGACAAGTTGATGGAAGTCCCCCCTCCCCTCGTTCATAAATAAATTAACTAACTAAGTTTAAATTAAAGGGAAGAGGGAAGTTCTTAGTTGTGAGAAAATGGGTAATGTTAAAGTATACCACAGGGACTGTGGAAGCATGAAGTAGGACATGAATCATGGAGTGAAATCTTGAAAGAATTTAAATCCTGATTGTGTGCCAACTAAAAATATCTGAGCTTAGGCAACTCACTTGACACAATGCAACTACCAGGCAAAACTTCTGCATGAATTATATGAAATCACATGTGTCAAGGGCTTTAAATAATTTCTATGGAATCTGGGAAGTGTGAAATATATATTTATATGCATTTTGGGAACATGTGCATGAGCCTTATCAGATTTCTCAAATCACTTGAGTCATTAATCTCAAAGCACTCAAGATTCAAAACAAAGGCCCTCAAAATATAACGTCTCCATATCTTTGCACTGAAAATGTTATATTTATGATTTTTCATACTAGATATGTATTTAATTTTACTGGAGATATAGTCATGTTAATTCACCAGTCGAATCCCTCAAGAAGCACAGTAACATGACAGTTGCTAGTTAGGATGGAGTGGAGACACACATTCTAAATTAAAATGAGTGTGCAATTTCTGCATCAAGCTTTAAAGTAGATATAAATTAGTTGTTAATGTTTTGGTTTCTAGAATCACAGAATCTGAGTTCAGTGCTGACTTATGCCCTGACAACAGCTAGCATTTACATAAATGTTATGCCTAACATCCAACAAATCGTATTGTGTTGTCACTGACATCTTAAAAGTTGATAGCTTATGTAAGAAAATCTAATGGGTGCCTATGGAAGGATGTAGGGGGCAGAGTGGTACTTTCTCCACGAAACCCATGGCCCAAGTTCTTCCCCTTCACAGATCTGTCTTTCTCCAATAGCTTGGCATGTTCTTTGTTTAGTTACTGATCAGGACTTACTTCTTAAACATTTTAACCTGAAAAAACTCCCATCATTTCTGTTCACATGCTGTTAGCTAGAAGTCAATGACATCCCCAATCCTAACTTCTTGGACAGTTGGCAAATGTAGCTCAGCACCAAGAAATGAAAGACAATGGATTCTGGTGACTGCATCGTACAAACAGCCACACTGGTTTTGGGATTCGAGCAAGGGTATTTCTTTTCTTCTGTATAGGCCTCACTTTTCTTATCTGTGTGGTAAAGAGTTTAATACTTTTCCTTTGGGGTTGTGAACATTATATGTGCTAATCAGGATAAAGCTTTCATACTTTTTCTGACATAAGTGTTAAATAAATATTTGCTACCACTATTTATATTATCATTTTGACAGGAACCAGTGCACCTTGACTGCCTGGATGAATACAAAGTTCACATTGGCAAAGATCCAAAAGAACTCAGTGCGCAAAAGATTTCCATTAAAAAAACAAAGCAGTGGCAGTTATTTGTTGCAGTGGTTAAGGTACCACATGGGACACCTGCATCCCATATCCCATATCAGTGCCTGAATTTGCTTATGATTCTAGTTTCTGGCTAAAGGGACTCCTGTGAGGCAGCAATTGGTACTCAGATCTCTGCCACCTGTGGAAGACCCAGGTTGAGTCCCAGAGCCCTGCCTTTGGTGTGGCTCAGCCTAGGCTATTGTGAGCATTTGGGGTGTGAATCAGTGGATGGAAGATTCTCTCTCTCTCTCTCTCTCTCTCTCTCTCTCTCTCTCTGTGTTTCAAATATAAAAGATAATTAAACAAAAAAAATGTTCTTGACATAAGATGCTTAAAGTGGAGTTTTGATGATGTCTTGCTCATACCCAAGTATAAACTTGTCTCAGCTTCTGGATACAGAATGAATCCAACTTTTACCCTCTGAAAAAATAGTTGTCATTAGATATCACCAAATGTGAACTGAATTATATTCTAAATGTCTTTTCATTTTAACTTTACTAATGCAAACACATTATCACTGGCAATTCCCAGTAGAACAAGTATTTGTGTGATGCATTTTGATCTAGTACAGCAGAACAATTTCTATTCTTTTAACTTTCTTATCTGTATGATTCTGTTCTTCTTTTCAATATACTTCCTTCCCACACAAACAGTAGGTCTTTTTTTAAAAATTTTTTTAGAGATTATTTTATTTATTTGAAAGACAGAGTTATGGAGAGAGGTAGAGACAGAGAGAGAGGTCTTCCATCCACTGGTTCACTCCCCAGATGGCTGCAACAGATGGAGCTGCACCAATCTGAAGCCAGGAGCCATGAGCTTCCTCTGGGTCTCCTATGTGGGTGCAGGGGCCCAAGGACTTGGACCATCTTCTACTGCTTTCCTAGACCACAGCAGAGAGCTGGATCAGAAGAGGAGCAGCCAGGACTAGAACTGGCGCCGATATGAGATGCCAGCACTTCAGGCCAGGGCTTTAACCCACTGCACCACAGTGCCAGCCCCCAAACATTAGGTCTTTACATCCTACATAGAACATCTTAAACACCCTAGAGTGGGCACATAGAACTGAGGGCCACTTATCAAAAAGGCCAACAACAGCAGTAAAAACTAACTGTAAAATACTAACATTTAGAATTAGACACAAGTCTTATGAAATCAGAACTCTGTTTCCTTCTGGGAAACAGAAGGTTGTGTTCCACAATAAGGTGAATTCAAGCAGGCCAATATATCTATCAATTGATATATATATATATATATACACACACATACACATATAAGCATGTGTTTATGTATCCCATATATGTATGTCTACCATGTATAATCATATATTAAATATATATGTTTCCATTGATCAAGAGATAGACCTTTAGGAGATAATGTGATTAGCAAAGGACATTAACAAAGTTTAACAAGGTGTTGAAAAGACTATAAAGACTTCAATTCCTCAAAAAGCTAAAATGTACCACCCTGTTAGTGGGGGGGAAAAAAGGCTTCATTTATGGCACACTGTAGGAACTGTGGATGGGAGCTGATAGCAGAAAACTCCTTCTGTGCTTGCTGCAAGATCACAAAAGCATTCCTGAGTTGTACATGGCATGAAAGAAGTCAGACTCAAATCTGTATTCCCAGGGCAGTGCAGTGGCCTTTGAAAATGATTTTCCATGGAGAAGAGACCAGAATCATAACTAGGATCTAAGATTGCGGATGAAAGGGTAATTACCCACTGAAGAATGTACCACACATCATTTCTGAAAAGGGGACGGACTCCTGAGAACTCTGCTCTTGATCTTCTTGTCCCATTGGAAAGCAGCGTATACCGAACTTGGAGAACACATGATTTTGAGCTAGAATCAATCCTCTTCCTAACTTTTCCTCTTTAGAGGTTTAATGACTTGGGGGTGAGTCAATAAATTTCTAGAAGCCTCAATTTCTTCTCCTCTGAAGTAAGGAGGGAAATCCCTGTCACACATCAACATTTTAAGAATCAAATTATATAATTACCTGAAAGCGCTTTGTAAGCAATAAAACATTGCATCAATTAGGTTATCATTAGTGCTTTGATTAGCTAATCTCTGTTGCTAATTATAATGCATTAAATGAACTTTGCTCTAAAGGTTTAAATACTTAGCACCTACATGACTCAATAATTCTGCATAATGGATCTCGTGTGGATTAGAGAGGCAGTGGTCCTACAAACCCGAGTTTGAGTCTGCCCTTTATACTTGGGAACCCCTTTCACTTCTTTATCAACCAGCTGTGTGTCCTTGGGCAGGTGTCTCAATATCTTTGATTTCTGATTTCCTTACCAATAAAACAGGGATCCTCATTTCTACATCTAAGTGTCAGAATGATTATGTTCTTGAAACTTACTAGAATTTCAGTCATGGTCACTCCTGTGCTTCTCTAAAGACCCATTTCATTCTCAACATGACTTAATGATTCAGGAAATATTTCTTAGTGATTCCTATGTGCCTGTAGGGTAAGAAATCAAGTTTGGGCTGGTGCCAGCATTTGAAAAGAGAAGGGGTCTCTGGTGACCAACTGATAATGATAAATCATCTACAGATCTGGCTTTATTACATGAAAATAATAAAGTCTAAAGGCTATCAGCTATGATGCTTATATTTATTTCTTAAATAATTGGTGAGAACTCCAGCATCTCTAGTCAAGAGATCCACTCCAAGTGCATCACTGTTTGCTTTCACTAGTCAGATATAACTGACTGTCTTCTTTGCCCCCAAGCAAGCTTGGCTCCAACACCATTTCTCCCTAGAGGATGTGCCCGATTTGTAGTAAGAATTTAATGTTACTGAACAAAGCTATTATTTCTTCAAATGGCTGAATGGGTATGTTCTCTTACTTTCAGATCTGTTGTTGCTAATGATGATGAAATAATATTCACAACAACACTGTATTAAGTCAGTATGTTTTCCCATGCACTATATGAATCTGTTGATGATGATTTTCTTGTTAAATCTTCAAAACTGTTCTATACACACGCTAAAATGCTGGAAGAAGAGGAAAAGGCATTTATTCAAAGTCACAGTTGATATTGTAGAGAGAGTGGAAGAGGGATTTGGTGTTCAATTGTTGGCTTATATTAAACTATCAGGTTAGCTTTCTTCAATACTCAGTATTGGTATAGAGCTATCTCAGGTGCCTTCCTTTCCAATTTTTTCCCTGATGGTTTTATCATGCAGGTAGCCACCCTGTATTGTGCACTCTACTTTACTCATGTCTTCCTGGTTATTCCTTGGTGTGTAGGTGTGTGTTTTCTTTATAAAACTCTTGTCATATCAAGAAGGCTGTGCTCAGACACATTCTCTCCATTCTGGAAAAACGATTTACCATACTCTTTCACAGAAGTGTCTTAAACAAGATTCTGAGGCCATGTCCAGAAATCTGATTAGTTTCTGATTGATTACTAACCTGAAATCTGATTAGTTGAACTATGACCAGCTACCCTTTTGCTTCTCCAGTATTTATTTTTTACTCAGAATTTCCATCTGTTGCAGGAAGAAGTTATATTCTCCATCATATCAATTTCCTTCCCGAGGTATAAATAATGGTATTGTGATTTCTCTGATTGATTTTATCCACCACTGTTAGTGGACTTTTCAATATGCCCTGAATAATTGTTTCAGAACTAGACCATTTAAGTCTCTTCTGTTCCATTCTTCCTTCCATTTATTCACTGTTTGGTTTTATTCTTTTTCATTTTTATAAGGATGACTAAGCATGTGGCACAATATCAAATTTTTATATCACAAATTTTGAATAAAATATTCTTCATGTTGTTATTACTTGAAGATACTGTTAGATAGTATCTAGAGGTATATAGCTTCACATAATTACTTAAGTGGTTGCTTAAAATATTTATTCTTAACTCATCACAGTATAATCACAGTTAATATTGTGTTATGTCATATGAAATGCAAAAGACAATGTGGCTTTATGTATCTCCCATTCTTTGTGTCCTGATTGTCTTATACAGTTTAGCAGATCTTGTTGCTTACCAATCCTGTGATATTATGAAATTTATATTTCTTACAATAATTTGCACTGAGATATCTTTCATAGGAATTAGGAGAAGAGAGCATATAGTATCTTTCACATTTCACACATACTTACTATTCCTGGTATTCATATTTCTTCCCTTGGACCCATGTTTCTATGTGGTATCATTTCCGTTAGTCCAGAAAATTGTCCATTATTGTTTTTTGTCATAGAAATTTTATGATGATGAATTACTTTTATTGTGAAATGACTTTAATTTTATTTTTGAACAATATGATTTCAAGACCTAGAAGTTTGGTTTGACGTGTGTTTTCCTCCTTTAAGTAAAGCTGTGGTTTTGTTATTTTGTAGCTTCTTTTCTTCTGATAAATCAATCATTCCACATTGTTGTTTGTATGTATATAATGTGATTTTATTTTTCTGATGACTTTCCATGTATCCTTTTATCTTTGATTTTCAGCTCCTTGTTCTATCCATATATGATTCCTATTGTATTATCTTATTTGGTACTTGATGTATTATATATATATATATATATATATATATATATATTTTGGACAGGCAGAGTGGACAGTGAGAGAGAGAGAGACAGAGAGAAAGGTCTTCCTTTTCCGTTGTTTCACCCCCCAATGGCTTCTATGGCCAGCGCGCTGCGCCGATCCGAAGCCAGGAGCCAGGTGCTTCCTCCTGGTCTCCCATGCGGGTGTAGGGCCCAGGGACCTGGGCCATTCTCCACTGCACTCCCGGGCCATAGTAGAGAGCTGGACTGGAAGAGGAGCAACTGGGGACAGAATCTGGCGCCCCAACCGGGACTAGAACCTGGGGTGCTGGCACTGCAGGCGGAGGATTAGAGTGAACCGCGACGCCGGCCTATATTTTAATCTTTAAAGAATTTATTTATTTATTTAAAAGTCAAAGTTACAGAGAGACAGAGGGAGAAACAGGGAGCGAGTGTGATCTTTCACCTGCTGGTTCACTCCACAGATGGTAGCAACAGCCAAGGCTGAGCCAGGAATTTCATACAGGTCTCTGACATGCGTGCAGGGGCCCAGACACTTGGGCCATCTTCCGCTGCCTTTAGCAGGGAGTTGGATCAGAAGTGGAACAGCTGGGACACAAGCCAGTGCCCATATAGGATGCTGGCATCGCAGGCAGCAACTTTACCCACTAAGCTGCAACACTGGCCGCTGGTTTAAATATTTTTTTTTCTTGAATGTATTCATTTGAGAGAAAGAAAGAGCTTCTGTCCTCTAGTTCACTCCCCAAATGTCCAACAGTACCAGAAGTTAGGAACATAATCCAGATCTCCCATGTTGGTGGCAGGGACCCAGCTAGTTGAGCCATGATCTTTTACCTGCCAGGGTCTGCATTAGCAAGAAACTGGAATCATTGATCCTAAGTATTTTGATATGAGATAGGCTAAATGCCTGTCCCACAATTTTGTTTTCTTAAGTTAAGGTATTTCACCATATTTGGGATTTTTCAATAATTGTTCTCTCAAGACATTTTTCTGATCCCATTCTTTCTTCTAATTTTGAAACTTAAATTTAATTAAAATTCACATATATTGATCAACCTTAAAATTGACCCTTCTCCCCACTACCTCACATATGATGGAAACTCCTTCATGGAATTTCTGAAAATTCAGCTACCATATTTTATAGTTTATATATTTCCCTCTAGTGCTTTTTAAATATTTCCAATTTTATTCCTGGTATTCCTCATCTGTTTATTCACTGGTTCAACTTTTTCTTGAGTCATTGTACATTTTATAATAGTTGCTTTAAATTTCTTATCTGTAAATATCAGTCTCTATGTCATCTACTTTTTCAGTTTTTATTCCCAATGATTTCCTCTTGGCTATTGATTATGCATATTTGTTTCTGCACAAGTCTAGTACATTTTTAATTGGTTACTATATTTTACAGGTGACATATGCTAGAGAGGCTGTAGATCATGACTATTTTCTCACAGCCATTTGACATGATTGGGCTCAAACACCAAACTGCATCTCCCCTGAGGCGGGTAACAGATGAAGAATCTGGAGTTCCCTCCAACCATTAAGCCCATTCCTACAGGTGCTGGTTTCCTGGGAAACATGGCATCTTTGATGTTTAGCCAGGGATTTGGATGGAGATTTTAAAAAAGACTTTAAAGATCTTCTTCTCTGGTTCCCTCAATTCCAGGATTCCACTCCAACTTTGAAGGATCTGGCAACCTCACACTGCTTTCTTTTGCTTCATGAGATAGTAAAACTACATTTCTGCTTGAGTTCCAGCCACACAGTTCTGTAGAGACTGGAATGTGCACTCAGGCCCTCGAAACGTGAAATTGACAATGCAGTTCCCTCTTTCCTCTAGTTTCCAGTCGATTTTTCTTTTTTCAATGCATTCAGATTTGCTGTTGTTGCTGTTTGGTGGTGAGGAGGGTCTTGATTTTATATTATTTATCATATTCTTAATCTAATACAAGCTACTGTACCATCAGTAAAAGAGAAATGCCTTCTTCAATTTTTGTTTTTCTAACTAAATCAATTTCTAATAAAAATAATTCTGCACTGAATTCTTTATTTTCCTTTTTCTGTTTTTCTAATGCAATGATATTATGGCTACACCGATGTAACTAGAAGTTCCTAAGTCAAGAATATAGAATCCTGACAGATACAAGGGATATAAAGAGAAGTAACATTGACAGTGCATTACTAATGTATTTCCCAGGTTATTGGTGTCACCACTGATTTCTGAGAATTTGGTAACTCTAGCTGGGCAGAGTAGATTCCTACCTATCCTGGGATAAACAAGTCTACTGATTCCAGGATATACAAGTATACTGATATGCTTCCCTGTAAATCTTGCTCTTTTTTAATGCTTCTGTCTTGAATTACCACCCAGGAAGAAGAATTATAAACAATCTTAACTTTAGTTGAAATACTTGCACTCTCAAGGCTCTGAGAGCAAACTCATTCTTTAATGACACCACATCTTCACCTGGAGTCAGCACTCACTCTTCCTGCATCGCCTGGAAGCCTCCTGGAAAAGGACTTCTAAGAGTCAAACATCTGTATTCAATAATTTGGCATGCTTAAAGCTTAAGAAGAAGAATGTATAGAGATGCTTCCAAAATTGAATTTTAGTATTTCATAGAAAAGCACTATATTATTTACAAATGACAAATAATCCTCCAAACTATGAGCATTCTTCATTTTTATTTTTGTTTATTGTTTAACAGGAGAATATTGGGGAAATCATTGAGTAAAAGTGCAAGAACATCATTTATTAAAGCCAGAGGACCCATATTGAAATTCTACCTCAAAAAAATGATAGCCAGGAAATCAATCCTGTTTGGGTGCTCTTTTAATCTGAGTCTTTCATTGAAACCATAAAGATTTAGATTCTTTATGGATCAGAGGGCATGCAAAGATAATAAACCCATATATCTTACTAAATAATGGCCCTAAAGCAAAAACAACAAAACATTTCTATTATTTCTCATACAAGTTATGTTTTAGATCCAATCTACTCAGAGATTAAACCCATGTTCTTCATTATTATCCTATCATTATCACAACAATCAAATGCTTAAAATAAATGTATTACTTCTGAGAGCCATCTGTCAAAGTTTTGCTGTGCACATAGCTGAGAGATAGGATTGTGAGGTCTGGTATTGCACGTACTGTGGGCTGCTTCATCTCTAGTTCATTCCTAGGGCACCACAGGCCATTTTTCAAGCAAGCAATAATCTACGTGACTAGATCTTTGATCAAAAGATTCTGTGAGACAGGATGACTATTGCAGGCAGCAGGGAATAGCTAAAATGAACACAAACAGCCATTTGCCTTGGCCCATTTATATTTCTTAAACTCAGACAAATCATCATCATAATTTATTTCTAAATGGGTCTGCTGTCATGATATTAGGTACTACAATGGTAGGAAGCATGAAACAACAGATGCACTCAGAGAAATGCATGGAGCCAGGTGTAGTGAGGGGCACCTGAGGTGAAGTGGAAGGAGATGGGTTTGAAAAGATCATCAGAAGCCATTCCATGAAGGTCTTATGTGATAAATTTTCTAGGGAGGAAGGCCAGCATTGTGGTACAGTGGGATAAAGCCCTGGCCTGTAGTCCTGTACCACCATCCCATTTGGATGCTGGTTTGATCTGGGCTGCTCCACCTCTGATACAGCTTCCTGCTAATGAGCCTGGGAAAGCAGCACAGGATGGCCAAGTCCTTGGTCCCCTGTACCTACATGAGATACCCAGAAGAAGCTCCTGGCTTCTGAGCAGCTCAGCTCTGGCCCTTGCAGCCATTTGGGGAGTGAACCAGCAGATGGAAGACTTTGCTCTGAGTCTCTACCTTTCTGTAATTCTGTCTTTAAAATAAATAAAATAAATATTAAAGAATACTGTGGGGAGATGGCTGTTTAAGAACTTGGGCAGGAATATGACATGGTCAGATGTGCATTTTTCAAAGGTTAGGCTAATGGTTTTCTCAACTTAGTACATGATAGCTCAAAGAGAGAGGGTCAGTTAAGTGTGTGTGTGTGTGTATGTGCAGTGCATTTTTAAATAAACTTTTATTTTGGAATACTTATAGATTTGCAATAACCACTTATAAAGACAGTATGGGGAATTTAACATATCCCTCACCCAATTTCTCCTATTGTTAACATTTTACATTGCCATAATTGTCTTGCCCAAACTAATATTGTTCTATTACTATTAACTAAATTCCATATTTTAATTGGCTGCCACCAGTATTTTCATTAATGTCCTCTTTTTGTTCCAGGATTCAAAGTAGGATTAAATGGCCATGTCTCTTTGTGCTCTCCAGTTTGTTAAGTTACTCAGTTTTTCTTTGCTGCTTATGATTCTGACATTTTGGGGTTCCTAATCAGATATTTTGTAGAATATCCATTAATTTGGATTTTTCAAATGTTTTTATCACAATGAAACCATAGCTATTCTTTTTAGAAAGAAAATCACTGAGGTGAAGTGCTCTTCTTGTTACAGCATGTTAGGGATGTGACATCACTAGGGGCATTCAAATTTATCAAATGGTTGAAGAGGCATTTGCTAGGTTGTTCCTCCGTAATATTACTATTTTTTTTCCTTTTCCTAGCCAATTCATTGGAAGTTTGTTGTAAATCCATCTCACTGTCAGTAGGAGAGGGGTGAAGCTCCTTCTCCTAAATGAGAAATATATGTATATATATATATATATATATGCATATATAATTTTGGAATTCTCCTGTAAGAGAACTTGATTTCTTTTCTAGGAAGCATTTTTTTGTTGTTGTCACAATGAGTGGAGCTATCCCTGATATTTATTTGGCAGGATCAAAGGAAGCTGAGAGTTCTGCAGTTTGTGTGTTGATCCTACACAATAAAGCATTGCATATCCCAAACACCAGCTTTACACAATAGCCTAGCATTCTCGATGGGATGATTTCTTTACCACCAAAGATGTGAAAACTGGTTCTTGAAGGAGGAAAAAAAAATCTTACTCTTGCTATATGCAAAGCACAGATATATAAACAATAAATGCATATTATACCTGAGGTATTAAACTTTCATGGGGCTGATTAACAAAAGACTATCTAAAATGTGTTCTTAGGGAGTAGATCATGAAAAAAAGGCTGAGAAATATTGATGTAGCAGAAGGATGAATGTGTTTAAATATATCAAGGGAAGGACTGGGCAGAGAAGCAAGGGTATCAATGAGGCATTGACTTAGACTGAACTTGAGATCAAGTGTACTATGGAATTAAACAAAAAAAATTTTATAAAAATTTGTATGTGGTATCTGGATGACTACCTTTTTTAGTTGCTGAAAAGTCATTTATTAAGAAGACCGTAGAGAAAAATAACGAATTACATTTATATAATAACTTTTCAAAGCCAATAACATTTTGAAATGCACTACTTATCCAAAACAGCATTACTCATATGGTTCCATGATTTTATGTTGTAACTATGCCCTAGCTTCAAAGATGTTTTCTGGATTGCTGAAGTTCTTCAGTTGGAAGATAAAGGAGTGAGTGTTATACATTCTATGTACAGGAAGCCTTGTTAAATGGCTGCTAGGTTTGGTGCATTTTTGTCTGAAAGAAAATTCTAAGGATAAGAAATAAAATACTTTTTTCCTTGGGGATGTTAGAAAAGAGCAAAAATCAAGCAGATATTTATCTCTCTTTGCTATAATCTTGCAGCAATATATGCTTAGCATAAAAAGTTTAGAAATAAAGTATGAGTATAAAGGACAAAATATATACCATAGAATTTTATTACTATCTTGGTACATGGCTGTCCAATATTTTCCACCACTATAAATTATTTATTTTCTTCTTTCTTCCCAACATTTAAAGTATAAATCTATTTTTCTTCAATTAAACTTTCTCTTCCTATTCATTATTCAATTTCTTTAAATTCAAATAGCCTCTACTTAATAAGACTTGCCTTCTTTTATGGGCATCTCTATCATTCTTCCTTTTCCAACTTCCTGACCTTTAGCTATGTGAATTATCTAAGGCTGCCCTTTAAGCACCATTCTTCCATGGACAAAGCACAGAGTGGTGTTAAAAAAAAAAAAAAACACTCACTGAGTCCTATTTAGCACAATGCAAAACTATGAATGATTATGGAAATGAGTAGTTATATTTAATGCATCTCACAGCCAGATGTGTGTATACATTATAATGACACCAAAATAGAGGTCTTAAATGAGTTCAAGGACCCCAGTCAGGATTTATGACTTCCGAGGGTACTGAAATAAATAGAAAATTTTATTACCAAACTGCCGCTCTTTGAAGAATAATTGGGAGTGGGAAAGGAACAGGGAGAAATTGCTATCCTGAATTTCAAAAAGACAATAAAGTTGCATTTTTAAACAATGAATGGTGAACATGATATTAATACTCTGTGAAGTTGACATTTTTCTTACATTTGGATGCTTAATTTCTATTCCTGCTTCCTGAGGTTTCTATAGATTTTCTTTCTATTTTCTTGAATTTTAGGTCATATGGTTTCAGCGCTCATCAGTGTGTCAACCCTAGACTTGGCTCCCTTCAAAATCTTGGAGTGATTTAAAGCTATCAGTGTATTTACTTCTCTAGTCCCAGTGATGTGTTGACATGTGACACAGCTGACCAAGGAAATATTTGGACCAGAATTGGTTTTAATTTTGGGAGGGAGCCTTATGGCTAATGATCTGCAGTGTATGAAATCTGAATGTAACGGAGGCCTCATGAGGCCTGCAGAAGAGAACATGGTAGGAAAGAAAGGTAGCAAAGAGGATAGAACAGGTAGCAGAGAATCCCATCCATAGGGAAGCTTTATCTGCTCAGGGCTAAGACCAAATCAACTTTTCTCAAATGCTCCAGTATGCAATTTTGAAAATACTGCATTTGACTCTTTTACTTGATACTGAGAACTTTTCTTCTTTGCTTGCTTTGACATATTTGTTTTTTGTAGTTTACCTTTTTAATTTTTTTAATTTAAAAATATCTCCCTGTGCTCAGGAGTATTCTCTCTGAGTAATATTACCTACACCCCTCCCTCCCCAGTTTCAGTGATAATCTTTGTGCTCCTGATTCACCAATATTTATTTCCAGTTCCCGAAGTGACAGATGTCTATTTCCAAGAGACTGCTGGATTTGTTTACTTGCGAACACATCTGAAAATTTTATCTTTTCTGTCTCCTATAACCTCTAGTTCAGCTAATAGAATCAGCATCTACTAACCTTCTCCAAGTATGAATGTCTAAGTAACGACGTTCATATATTATTTTCACCACCAAATCCTATTTGTCATTATCGGAGATTAATATTCTTAAGAATAGACATATTTAAGTTAATAATAGATTATAATCTTTCTTTCCTTGAATAAAAGCAAGATTTTGATTCACTTGGTCTAGGTTGGAACCCAAGAATATGTATTTTTATCAAGTTCCTCTGGTGAATCTGGCATTGGTTGTCTATGGACCATATTGTAAGAAAAATAACATTTACAGCATTAAATTATTCATCATAACATTAAATCTGTATCCTTAACATTTAGAAATATATTTGGTACATAGTAAATGATCAGCATATTGGAAAAATGAATAGATCCTCAATTCAACAAACTCAGAAATGTCATTAATTTTTCCTCTTTCCATCATTAAATCTGCCACTATTTTAGTCCACTGAGAATTAATCTGTATTAAATTAAATAGAATTTTGAGTGGGATCTACACATTTGTTCTATTTAAATATTAACCCAAATTATTTTTGTGAGTCAAAGAAAACACAAACTTTAAAGAACCAGTAGATCATCCCTCATTATATTTTACTTTCATTTCAAAAATATATGCTATATTGATAGTTTCCCTTTACTAGAACCCAGTCTCCTACTTTCACAGGAGCTACCCTTACAAAACACAAACAGGCATGTGGTATTCCTTTTCTTAAATAAATATTTCTTTAAGTTTCTAATTTCCTAGAGGACAATATCCCTAGGTGCCAATCTCTTTTATGACTAGATGTTTTTCTCTGTGATACATTTTGGAATGCCTTATTTAAAAAACAGTTAGGGCCAGTGTTGTGGTATAGTAGTTAAAGCCACTGCCTGTGAAGTTGGCATCCCATATGGGTGCTGGCGTGAGTCCCGGCTACTCCACTTCTGATCCAAGTCTCTGCTAATGTGCCTGGGAAAGCAATGAAAGATGGCGCAAGTGCTTGGGTTCTGGCTTCTGTCTGGCCCATCCCTGGCTGTTGCAGCCATTTGGAGATTGATCCAGCAAATTGAAGATTCTCTTTCTCTCTCTCTGGAACTCTTTCAAATACATAAAATAAATCCTAAAAAAAAAAAAAAGAAAGAAAGAAAGAAAGAAAAGCAGATAGACAATCAATCACATCCACCAACAAGATCCAGTGAGGCTGTGAGCCCCTCCCACCAAGGCTATTTGATTCATCCTATGCATTTCTCAGAATACCTTTCTTTGAATCTCTCAGGGCATTGCTAAATTGTTTCCTATTTTTTCCCATGGCTTACCCTTTGTTTGCATAGCAGACAGTTGTATTTCTGAGTGTTAATAGACATTGGTATTAATCAAACATTTCAATCATGTTCATGAATCAAATAAGTTATTGGAAGATTCCACTGTCAGGTTCTAAATGCACCACAAAATGAGGATGTATGCAATTCTCAAGGCTCACAATTGATGGTATTATCAATATTCCAGGGAATGGGCGATTGTGAGTTTCCTAAAGGAATGTGGTGGTGAGCATTTGACATAGGAGTTAGGATGCTGCTTGGGATGTTCACATTCTATATCAGAGTATCTGGGTTCAAGTCCTGGAAATTGATTCCAGTTGCCTGTTCATGCAGACCCTGGGTGGGGGCACAAATGATGGTTTAAGTAACTGGATCCATATCACCCATGTGAGGGATTCAGGCTGAATTCCTACCTGGCTATGGTCTGACCCAGTCCTGGTCATTATAGGTGTGGCACTCTATACCTATTTCTTTCTGCCTGTCAAATAAATAAGATAAATTTTAAAAAGAAATGTTGCTGGCCTGTCAGAAATAAAATGTTCACTGCACAGTTTTCCCAGGATAAAAAAGCCCTTTAGAGTCATAAATGAACAATTTTGTCTTCTAGTGCCGGTCTATATCTCCAATTTCATCCTATTTTTCCTCTGTTCTTCATATTCTGTACTCCAACCATAATGATCTGCTTACCAGCATCTAAATCAAATGAAATAGCTTTTTCCCATCTCCTTCTGAATAACTCCTGGACTGTGCTTCTAATCCTCCACTGTCCTTGTCCCAATGTTACAGAAAAACAGTGGTGGAGAAACTATTGTTACCTCGGTTCTTTGTCTCACATGGAAGAAGAATTTCCAAGTGGGTGGCAAAGAGATTTAAAAGTATTTATTAGAATCAAGGACCTGCAGCCAGAGCAGCTTGGAGAGGGGACATCCAAGAGAGGAAAACCCGAAGTGGTCTGGTGACAGTCAGCTTTAAGTACAATTTTGAAGGAAAAAAAAAAAAAAACTTGCCAATTAGATGGACAATCAGTTACCAGGCAGGGACAAAAATATCTTATTTACAATTCTCCACCCTGTGGGGTAGATAGCTTGTTTTCACAATAAGCTGTGAACTCTGGAGGAGCTCCCTTGTTATTCTCCTGGTAAATGTGGAGATTCCAAAGGAAGAAGGGTAGCCTGTTAGTGTTTGCTAAAGATAAAGTTTTGGGGGAAGGAAGCAAGTATTTTCCATCCCAAATTCCACTGGGATCCCCTATCTATTAACCCATCTTACTCCTCACACCAAACCTCTTGGGTACTGTTAGCACCTAGTTCAGGTTTCACTTTCTGATATACATCTATTTTGAATGGCCTCTCTGCTTCTGAATAACCTCTTTCAGAAGTGGGCATTTCACTGTTTATGTGGATAATAATTACTTATGACAGACCCTGAGCCTCATCAACAGAGCTCTGTACACTGTGTGTTTATTGTAGACCAATAAGTTAATGATACATTATAGAACTAAATAACAGACAAATAATAACAGTTAATATAATTGATAATTAATATATTAGCATATAGACTAATACTATGCTTCTTTCCAGGAAACAAAGAAATAAAGTTTTATTACCAACCCTCTCTCCTTCCAAACACAAAAACCTACTTTTCCCTGAGACTTCTTATTTAAACAGTATTTTATAAAATAGGGGCATGGTTGTGGCGGAACAGGCAGAGCCACCTCCTGCAATGCCAGCATCTCATATGGGTGCTGGTTTGTGTCCTGGCTGCTCCAGTTCTGATCCAGTTTCCTGCTAATGGCATGGGAAAAGCAGCAGAAGATTGCCAAAGAGTGTGGGGCCAGTGGGTGTATAAGGTCCTGGGTTTCGGCACCAATGTAAGGCCGCCACAAAACACACCAGACACTGGAGTAAGGGAAAGGGTTTATTGGGGAAAACCCAGCAGATCAGAGGGAAGGGACAAAGAAGGAAAAAGAGTGAGAAGGAGAGTGTGAGAGAGACAGAGAGAGAGACAGAGAGAGAGACAGAGAGGAGAGGAGCTAGCGAGGAGAGAAGAGAGAGACGAGAGAAGAGAGTGAGCAGAAGAGAAGAGAGAGGGGGGAGGGGAGTGAGAGAGAAGCCAAGAGAGAGCAGAGAGACAGCAAGAGAGAGAGAGAGAGAGACATATGTTCAGGAACAGGCTCTTTTAAAACTTTGCCGGAGGGCAGGCAGGGAAGCAGGAGCAGCAAATCCCATTAGGATGGGGGTGGAGCTTGACACCGGTGGTTGGGCCACCAGCAATGGTGGTGGGGGCTAGAGCCTAGGATGGTGTCAGGGTGTAGATCACGCCATAGGTAAAACTGCACCATTTTCCTAACAGGGTAGAAGATCTCTCTCTCTCTCTCTGTAACTCTGCCTTTCAAGTAAATAAATACATCTTTTAAAAATGGCTCCTGGTATGGGAAGTGGGATACACAGCAGACTCATAGAATGGCGGATGTCCTAAACAGCACTCTGGCCTCAGAATCAGCCCTTAAGGCATGCAGATCCAGCTGAAAAGCCCATGAGAGTATTTTAGGCATGGAAAGCCAAGACACTCTGGCAAAAAAAAAAAAAAAAAAAAAAAAAAAAACAAAAAAACCAAAAACCTAAATGAAAGATCTCTGCGAGTAAGATCCCAGTAAAGAACGGGCCATCAAAGGAGGAGATACCTTTCTCTGAAGCGAGGAGAGAACTTCCACTTTGACTATGACCTTGTCTGAATAAGATCGAAATCGGCAAACTCAAAAGGCTTTCATAGCCTTGGCAACTCATGACTAGAGCCTAGGGAGATTACTGACGCCATAAACAAGAGTGTCAAATTGTTAAATCAACAACAGGAGTCACTGTGTACTTAATCCTCATGTGGGATCTCTGTCCTTAATGTGTTGTTCAATGTGAATTAATGCTATAACTAGTACTGAAACAGTATTCTGCACTTTATGTTCTGTGTGGGTGCAAACTGATGAAAACTTTACTTAATATATGCTAAATTGATCTTTTGTATATAAAGATAATTGGAAATGAATCTTGATGTGAATGGAATGGGAGGGGGAGTGGGAGATGGGAGGGTTGCGGGTGGGAGGGAAGTTATGGGGGGAAAAAGCCATTGTAATCCATAAGCTGTACTTTGGAAATTTATATTTAGTAAATAAAAGTTCAAAATATAAAAAAGAATGGCTCCTGGATTTAGGAAGTTTGCTGATCTGCAAAACTGAAAGAGAATATTATGCTATTATACCCAACTTAATGTACCTTAGAGTATCCTTGGTCTAACTTATCTTTATCTTTTGTGTTCTTCTAGCTAAGTAAAGATGATTGTTTTATTCATTTTTGAATGATTGATGGAAAGACTTGGTTGCTGTTTATGCAAAAGTGTTACTCAGGCTTTAATTTAGACAATAAGTTATGCCTCAGAGAGGAACGAAATGGGACCCTTAAAAATCATGATGCATTTAGAAAAGAGTAATTGTAATCCAAGACACTTGCAGCTGGCTTACAAGAACCATGTAACTGTAACGTCTACTTTTACAGGGGAGATGCGTGAAATTCATCTGTAGTAGAATCCCATAAGTTTTGAAAAATGTTAACTTCATTTCCAAGTTCAATTTGTACATTAAGTCAAGAGATAAATTCAATAAATAGTTGACATCACTAAATCTTGTACAAATAGTGGGAAAGAAACAATATGTAAAAATGTCAGGATTCTGGCCTCTCTCTCACTCTTCTTTTTTCTCCCATTCCCCTCAGTGGCATTTGAGATATATCTGTTTAAATGGTAGAATGTCTGGGAGGCGGCTGGTGCAATGCCACTGGGATCTTGCCTCAGAGCATCCCTGCTAATGCACGAACACTGGCCAGATGCTGCAATCATTTGGGGGAGTGAACCTGTAGATAGAATCTCTTCCCCCACCGCTTCTTTTTCTGTCACTCTGCCTTTCAAACAAATAAAGAGGGATCTTAAAAAAAGTATAATGGAAGTCTTAGGTAGACTGAAAAATAATGAGTCTTTTTCCCTTTTCTTGCATTGAAAAGTAGTTTCCTGGCTTCTATTTTTAACCAAACAAATTTGTATTGGGGACAAAAGGCAATGATATGTACAGTATCAAGAAGTAGGGGTGCACCATATGTTTTGGAACAGATGAATATTTTAGTATGTCTAAAACTGTACTGTCTACATATGGCTATTTAAATTAATTAAATTTAAATAAAATATAAAAATTCACTTTGCTACTCATACTAGTACTTTAAGTGCTCATTGTATACATATGGTCACTGACTACCTTTTTCTATGGAATGTAAAGCATAGATTTTTAAATCTAATCTATTTTTATAAATTAAATCTGAACTATTGCTTCCCTTCCTCTTTCACAAGGAGTCACACTTCTTTGTTCTCTACTTTCATGAATCTCTTTCCTTTCTTCCAAATTCTTACCACAATTTATGCATTCATTATCAGTAACCAAATCTTCACTGCTTTAGGCACCATTAGAGAAAGTACCATCACAGCAAAATATTCATTAAATAGGTTCCAATGAATGAATAGATGGGATGGTAGGGTAGATTAAAAAGTCAGCAAAACATCAGACTGCATGTGCAAGCTATAGAAGAACTTAAACCAGGATGAGATAGCACTATTTTATTTTTAAGTGAAGCTGTATAAACCCCAAATCAAATGGCTTGTTGCCCTGCCCACAAATCCAACTGGGGTGGCATGTTCTTTCTAGAATCATGCCATTTTAGCATCTTGCTTGTTCATTTTCTGGAGACAGATTTGTGTGTGCATATCCTTACCTCTTTCCTCCTCTCTGTAGACACACAGTTTCTTCAACAGTATTTGAAAAAAAATTGATGTGAAATCTTGTTAAGAATTCATACCGAGATTAGAGAAGACACTTCAAAGGAGACATTTGACGATGCTTATCTAATATACCCTAAAGATAATCATATAAACTTCCCACCTAGGAATGAAACTACACTTATTATATTCCTTAATAAAGCAATAATTTTGCTTTTGTCCCAATGACAGAATGTTCTTTGTTTTTAACTTTCAGATATGACATGATTATCTGAATTTATGAAGTTACAAAGTTGCAAGTACTCCTCAAAATACTTTATTTCCATCTCACAAGGAAAAAAAGAAAAAAAAAAAAAGGAAACCTCCAGCTTGAACAGACTATTTCCCAGTTGGTAAGCAGTACAACTGTCATTGTTTTTATTTGATGAGATAAGATGGATGGGAAAGTACTTACCTGCTAATTGAAAAATATTAATGCTGAAAAATTCATTTGTCCAAAGCTTATGACAAATATGTTACCCACTAAAAATGAAATAGAATCAGAGCTAACCATCCTTTTCTACTAATAGTTTCACTTAACAGAAACATTCTTTAGCAATTACTCTGAAGCCAAGGCAATGGGTCTATCAAATAGCATGGTTCTAGAGTGATCAAAAAGGCTTGTGTAAGACATTTTTTTTTTTGTAAACCTCTGTTTTTCTCTTAACTTTTGCATTCCTCAGTTTCTCTAATGTTAAACAGTATGGCAAGCAGATGACATCACATTATTCAGGGCTGAGTAGTAAGTAATCAGCATGTGTGAGACAGATGACATTTTACTAAGGACATTAAATGCACATTTCTCTTGGAATTCATCATGTGCAATATGATTAAGACAGCTGAGGGGAAAAATGCTGGCAAAATGTTGTTCTTGTGAGATATTAAGGAAGAAAAGGTTATCATTCTTCTTTCTGGTGACTATGTAACTATCACATAAACTTTTCTACCTTTTTGTCATCTTTTTTTTGTGTGTATTATAGAATAAAGCACTAGAAAATGAATGAGTTATAAATTAGACATGTGTTTTGTACCCTTCTCAGTATTAAGTGCTTATGAGAAATCTGATCCTAAAAGAAATAGTCTACATAATGAGGAAGAATTTCTTTGTTCTGTAAATTAGTAGATGAATTTCAGTTATGATGACCCTGTAAAAATAATGATCAATTGTAACCATATTTTCATTTGCTGAAGAAAATTGTGACCCTATGCCTTTGAACCTAAGTCTTTTTTTTTCTCAATATAGGCTCATAATAAAGCATTGTTTTCTTTTAATTTGAAGTTAATGCTTGAAAATCACAAAGCTAAAATGGACATGAAGTTACTTTTGCTTTTAAATATATCATCATTTGGGAGTTGTGTTATATCTGGAAAATAGAGACTATTTAAGTGAGAAATATAATAGACAAAGGTAAAAACGCATTCAAGATTGGATTAAAAAAACAGGAAGATTGGGGCCAGTGTTGAGGCTTAGTGGGTTAAGCTGTCACATCCCATATGAGTCCAGATCTAGTCCCTGCTGCTCCATTTCTGATTCGGCTCCCTGCTATTGTACCTGGAAAAGCAGGAGAAGGTGGCCCAAGTGCTTGGACCCCTGCTACCTATGTGGGAGACTTGGGTGGAGTTCCAGGATTCTGGCTTTGGCCTGGTCCAGTCCCAGCCATTGGGGCCATTTAAGGAGTGAACTTCCATTTAAGGATGGAAGATCTCTCTCTCACTCTCTGATTCTCTCTGTCTATCTGTCTCTTTCTTTCCCTCCCTCTCTGTAACTTTGCTTTTCAAATCAATAAACATCTTTAAAAAAAAAAAAAAGCACAGGAATGTTTAGAAGGACTTGGATGCATTTTTACTGTTTTCCTTTTTTTTTTTTTTTTTGACAGGCAGAGTGGATAGTGAGAGAGAGAGACAGAGAGAAAGGTCTTCCTTTGCCGTTGGTTCACCCTCCAATGGCCGCCGCGGTAGCGCGCTGCGGCCAGCGCACTGCGCTGTTCCGATGGCAGGAGCCAGGTGCTTCTCCTGGTCTCCCATGGGGTGCAGGGCCCAAGGACTTGGGCCATCCTCCACTGCACTCCCTAGCCACAGCAGAGAGCTGGCCTGGAAGAGGGGCAACCGGGACAGAATCGGTGCCCCGACCGGGACTAGAACCCGGTGTGCTCTACTTCGATATTGTCATTGAATATGTGTGTTGATTAAGTAAGAGAAACTCTCTGGCATTATGGGTATGATGAAGAACAGGATATACAGCATGGTCTTCCCTCTATGGCAAACATATAAACAAAATGCTTAAAAACCATTGTGTAGGATAACAGTGATTCAGGACTTCCTGAGTGACTCAGATGAGGGTACGATTAAATACATCTGGGATGCACTTGATTGTTCCTAAAGGAGATATAGAAATCTCCTGTTATCTGCAGAGGACACTTTCCAAGACCTCCAGTGGATGCCCGAAATTTCAGATAGCACTGAACTCTGTCTGTACTAGATAGATTATGTTTACACCAGAACATGGCAATGATAAAGTTTAATTTGCTGTTTGGGGATAGTGAGGGATTAACAACAATGAATAAATATAAAATAAAAGAAATTTAACAGTGTACTGTGATAGCATTATGTGAACAGGCCTTCTCTGTTTCTGTCTCTGTGTCTTTGAATATCTTGATTCCTCATTGCACTGTAGTTGTATTTTCAGGCCCTAGTTGGTCACAGGTAACTGAAGCCTTTGAAAGCAAAACTGTGGGTAAGGAGATAACTGCTGTAATCAAATCATAATTATTAGCATTGAAGGAAGGATTGATATACTGCTTTTATATGCTATTAGGTTATGACACTAAGAGTGCTTTTCTTTGTTTCATTTAATTAGCACATAAAATACATATGTTTCTAGATACAAACAACCTTAGCCTAGTGAGCATTCAAATGCCATCATGTGATGCGTCCAAAATAGTCTACAGGCTTTTGTGTCCAGGAAAATAAATGTTAAAACACACACACAAAAAAAGGGCCGTTTTTTGTGTGTGTGTTGTTAATTGTGAGTCACTTATCATGTAGGGAAGGTTCAATGGTCGCTGAAGAATCCCTTAGCTTTCATCAGTGGCAAATCTACAGGATAATGTAACCAAAAAGTCATAAAGTTGAATTGTTTGGCTATTAGCACAAACTGTAGCTATAATCTACCTATAAAGACTATTTAATTAATTCAGTCAACAGCTGCCTTATAACCAATGAAAATTAAGCCAAGTTCGACCAAGAACTTGTAACATCATTCAGTTAGTAAACTATTGAAAACCAATGGGGAAAAAAGCACTTTCTGTGTACTTGTTTTTAAATATTCATGCTATTGAACCATTCCCACTCAACGCATAAATGACAACATAATATTCAACTGTAACAGTTGGTAGAAGCCATTTTAAGTAGCAGTTTAACAAACAGAGATGAATTTTAATTTATAATGCCAGTTGAGCTGTAATAAAAACTAGTATTCCAGCTGTGAAAAAAAAATATCACACAGCTTGGTTTAAAGTTATTTACAGTTTTTTTTTTTCACTTTACAGTACAATGAAACCATCTTGTTTCTATCCACACCAGAAGTTTGTTAAATCCCAAAATATGTTTTAGGAATGAGAAAAGGCATGCCTCTTCAGGGAAATAAAAAATATCTTTGTCGTATTAGATTACAGTGTTCAATTCAGTGAGTAACTCTGTACTATTTCAGAAATTGTGAAGGTGACTTTAGAACAAATGGAAAATCTGTATTGTTATTTTTTAAATTAATGAAAACGGATATTTTCAAACATTTGAGTTTGCAAAAATGTATCAATCAGTGCTTACTTCCTGGGTTGATATTTTGTTAATAAAACATCAACATGGCATTTTTTAAAAAGATTTATTTATTTATTTCTATGAAAGGCAGGGTTACAGAGAGGCAGAGGCAGAGAGAGAGAGAGAGAGAGGGGATCTTCTATCCACTGGTTCACTCCAGATGTGGCCACAATGGCCGGAGTTGTGCCGTTCTGAAGCCAGGTGACTGGAGCTTCTTCCAGGTTTCTCACATGCTTGCAGGGGCCTAAGGATTTGGGCCACCTTCTACTGCTTTCCCAGGCCATAGCAGAGAGCTCAATTGGAAGTGAAGCAGCCGGGATTTGAACCGGTGCCCATATAGGATGCTGGCACTGCAGGCAGTGGCTTTACACCACAGCCCCAGCTCCATTATTTGCATTCTTGATTGTAACTAGTAATCTAGAAAATTCTGTAGACCTAATACCATAGTCCCAAATGGATCGTGAGTAGGTTTCCAACCTACCATTGTATGTTACTTTGATTTTAAAATTTATTCTGCCACTTGACAAATCACAAGATTGTAAAAGCGATGCTGGGAACAACATATATAACATGAAAAACCAGGAGGAGGAGCCCTTCCCCGCCTGATGAGGATGATGGGTTTTCAGGAGAGATGCTTCGTGAGGAATGGAAAACTATGAGACATGGCTGCTAAATGAAGGACCCAATGTTTTATAAGGACAGGGCTTCCATTGGCCTGCTGGTAGAGCTCCAGAAAGGAGAGATGAAGTGGGAGGGGGCTTGGGTAAAAAGCAAGAGAGAGAGAGAGAGAGAGAGAGAGACAGAGCTAAGTGCTAAGAATAAGGGAGGCTGGCAGGTTAAGAAAATGGAAAATTTAAGTGGTTTTGCTTTGTGTGTCATGTGTACTATCACCTCCCTACTACACAATTTTATATTAATAAAAATTACTTTTTAAATTGGTTATATGGACTTTGGAAATGAAAATATTCTGAAGCTTATTTTAGGGAAGATACAATGGAGAGCTGGGATCAGCTAAGTTATTAAATTTCTATTTATCTTTGTGTTATTGCAAAGATGTAAACATTTACCATTTTTATGTAGAAGAATATATATAAACTTGATGATGATTTAGTCAAATACCATCAAACCTCCCTTCACCATGGTGTGTTCAATGATCAAAGTACAGAACAATGAGTTTTATTTTCCTTTGATATTGACATCTTACACAAAAAGATTTTCTCTAAACAGTTTTTGCTTTTGCTTTATATTACTATTATTGTTACCATGATTTTAATAAAGTGGCTTAGGACCATGAACCCCACTCAGATTTCCAGACATGACTAACTCGGTTTTACTTGGCTTGAAAATCCGACATTGTAATGGGTGCCACTCTTGCTGCACTTCAGATCGCTTAATTTCTCCAAATAGTGTCAGGGACAAGTCTCTGGGGAGAGCACAGCCATGCAAGGAAAACTGTAACGTCCTGTAATGAAACCTAATGAAAAATCTCTGGGCTAGATTAGATGGTGATCCGATGTGAGGCCAAGCAAAAGAGAACACTTAAGAGAAGGCTGTGGAGTTGAAATTACACTCTGCAGAACAGACAGGCCATGAGAGGAACTGAGGGCAGAATACCAAAGCACCAGCCACGCTACCTACATTATTTTTAAACCTCCCTGGAGACCGACTGTGAAAGCCGACTGCTTCTAGAGGCATGTCTGTGAGAGCTGCGATAGACCTGTTTTCTGCGTCCCATGTCAGGTTGTGTGGTCTGACAAGTGTGAGGGTATTTGTACAGACGAAGGCTCTGAGTATCTGAAGCAGGAATTGTCATGTAATAATGTGCTACCCTACAGTTCCTGGAGATCAAAAGGTTATCTCAGGAAGGAACGAGTAGTGAAACAAAAGGTGTGGGGAGAGAGAGATGCAGGTACAGAGGGAAGAGAAAGGGAGATTTTAGGTATCTGGAACTCTCACACGTTCCATATTCTCATGAAACTGAACTAGACAAGAAACGAGTCAGATCAACTTACAGTGCAAAGCGTTCAACCTAACTAAATGTGTCTTTCAGACACTTAGGGCAGCTCATTCTGTATCAAAATAATGTAGAAAAATAATCATCAGAGTATTGGTTGGTGAATGAATGATAAAGGTAAAGAAACATGGTGGTATATTGAATGATTTTATTTCATTTAATCAGCATTTATTGCATAATATGAACACGTGAGTGTGGTGGGCATTGTTGGGGTTACCCAAGGATTGGCGATCTCTCTGAATTCCGTTATATCACAGTCTTCCTTTGAGATCACTCACACACTACTAATAAGATAAGTGAAAAATAAGTATGCAGCAAGAAGGCAAATTTGGTTTCTGCTTCCAACTCCTCTCTCCCTGGGTAACTTTGGGCAAGCCACTGAACTTCTCTTTACCTATGCAGCAAGTGCTCGGACCGTCATCTGCTGCCCATCAGGTGTATTAGTGGGGAGCTGGATCACAGGTTCTCCAGTATGGGATGTGGTCGTCCCAAATGGTAACTTAATCTGCTGTGCCACAAGGCCTGCTCTCCATAACACGTATTTTCATATAGGTTTGAATCAAGAAACAAATTAAGGGTTTTAATAAAGTAATATTGAGGTCAGTTTATAAGAAGAAAAAGCATGCTTTACATTAAGCAGTACTTACCGAAAAGCAAATAAAACAACAATTAAATGTCTGTGATTTTTTCAGTGTCTGGGTGTGTACACTCTTGAATCAGATAGCTGGCTGCTATGGTCTGAATATTTGTACCCCTGAACTCAAGAGTTTGGTCCTGAAGTCCTTTTTTTAACATTTATTTATTTATTTGAAAGAATTACAGGGAGAAAGGAAGAGAAAGAGAGAGAGAGAGAGAGAACAGAAAGAGAGAGAGATATCAAATTGCTGCAACAGCTACGTCTGGGTCAGGCTGAAGCCAGGAGCCAAGAGATTCATCCAGGTCTCCCACATAGGTTCAGGGGCCCAAGTACTTTTCTACACTGCCTTCCCAGGCTATTAGCAGGAAGCTGGATCAGAAATGGAGCAGCTGGGACTTGAACTGGTGCCATATAGAATGCCAGCATCACGACGAGTAGCAGCTTAATCCCCTGTGCCACAACATGGATCCCTTGTCCTAAAGTCTTATGTTAATACTTAATCTAATGATGGCATTGAGAGGTAGAGCCTTTGGGAAGGAATTAGATTGGATTGGGTCATTTTGATGGGGTACTCATGATTGAGTCCTGGAGGAGAGAGAGAGAGAGACTGTCTTTTAAAAGATAGATACCATTAACAGACGTTGATCTAATAGGGCCCACCTGACCTGGATGTCAATCTCCAAAACTGAGAGCCAAAATATATCTTTTCTTCATCAAATTCGGCTTCCTCAGGTGTTTTGTTATAATGATGAAAAATGACTAATATGTAGATTTGAATCCTGGTTCCACCTCTCCATCTGTAAAATGGGATAATAACAATACCCACCTCATCAACCTGTGGAGATAATACATATTAGATGTGTAGGGCTGTGCCTGGCACATACTGTACACTCAGTCATATCTAACTAATGCTGCTTGGTATTACTCTTAGGACAGCTTAAGTTATTTCTTGCCTGGCAGTTTCCTCAGGAAATCTCTTGCCTTCACATTAGTTCAGACTTTCCTACGGAATACTTTCCCAACTACTTATGGTTATCCATTGCTATGTTCAGTGCAATTCAAAAACTTCAACAAATTGTGTAAATATTAATTTAATGATTGCTTCTCTTGTGGTCCAGGAAGCTCCCTGAGGGCAGGTCTCATGTCCTCGATCATCAGCAACATTTCTCCAGTGCTTACACAGCCTCTAGGACTTGGTAGGAACTCAGATATGCACTTAATGTTGGGCTAAATGGAAAGAAAAAGCTCAACGGCTGTCTCCCAGGGCTATTTTTTAATATATGTAGTCTTGCTTTAATTTTTCCTCTTCATCACAAGCATTTTCCTACTCAAAATGTGCGTAACACAGCACACTAGGCAGCACAGAATATTTCATTAGCAGACTGAGGAGGAGAAAAGAGGCTATTTACATGTAAATGTATGCTTAACTCAGCCCCTGATGGAGAATACCCAAAGGGTACCACCAGCTTCCTCAGATAGTAATTGGAAGCCTAATTCAGACAGGTTAATTGCAGGATAGTGGCGATGAGTGCTGGCCTGTGCAAAATAGCAGAGGAGGGACTGACAACTGCCTTCAGAGGTTCTGGAACAAAACACTGCTGTGAGTCTGCCTCCCCTGGCTTTAGCATGTCAGTGGTCAAGGGTAACTTGTAAGAAATGGAAACATTCCTCCAGATATAAAAATAAACCTTTCTCCAACTCACTTGGCTATTTCACTAAGAACAACTTAGGCTATATCACTGGTCCTAATTGACACTTTGGAAATTCGTGAGCACTTCTGGCTTTTTTCCTCTGTAGGCTGTGCCTTGATCCACATGCAGGGTAACCTGACTTCAACTACCTACAGCGACACTTACTAAAAGTGTAATTCAGGGCGCACTTCCTATCTTTTCAAAACTTCCTTTTGTATTTTTGCAAGTCAGGGGTAAAAATATCACCTGACTTACAGTGTTAAAACATCAGAGAAAATGATCAACATATATAGCAAATAGCCTAGTGTCTGTCGTTTATTAAGTATTCAGAAAACCTTAACTCTCTCCTTCAGCTATTTTTATTTGCTTGTTTTGTTTTAATAAACACAAAGGTTATCTTCCTGACTGTTCACATATTTCACATTCACTGTGGCTGGCCTAGAAAATTTCACAAGCCACAGCAAACCTGGGAGCTGGCCTGGCATGACTAAAAGGCAGCATCATATTCATCAGTTCATTAAACTCATGTTAGTTTTCTGTCTGCTAATTTACAAATACTTTATCTTTTAAAAAAAATTTTGTTTTTTTACTTGTTTGAAAGGCAGAGAGATGGAGACAGAGACAGACAAATTAGAGAGATCTTCCATCCAGTGGTTCATTCCCAAATGCCTACAACCGTCTAGACCAGGCCTGAGCCAAGAGCCTAGAACTTAATCCCATGTGCCTGGCAGGGACCTAAGCACTTGCTGCTTTCCGGGGTACACATTAACAGGAAGCTGCAGTTGTAAGCAGAACCGGAACCAAGCACTCCAGTATGGGATATGGGTGTCTCAAGTTCTGTGCCAAATATGTGCTCCAAAGACTTCATCTTATAAACAACTTTGCCTGTTGTTTTTCCTTTGTTGTATCTTTGCTATTGGCACAGTGATAGTTAATCAAATCATAACCAGAATTTTGTAGCTGCTTTTAATTTATTAAGAAAGAAAAAGAGTTGAAAGGATGTAGCCCTACAAATAAAATCTACACTTGAGAGGATTCTATAGTGGAGAAGGAAAACAAAGACTTTGAATTTAAGAAAGGGAGTTGGTCTATCAAATATTTTTCTTTAAAAGACTCTATTTAAGTTAAAACTGATATTAGAGCCCACTTCTTTTTTTTTTTTTTTTTTTGACAGAGTTAGACAGTGAGAGAGAGAGACAGAGAGAAAGGTCTTCCTTTTTCATTGGTTCACCCCGCAAATGGCCGCTACGGCCGGCACACTGTGGCCAGCGCGCTGCACCAATCCAAAGCCAGGAGCCAGGTTCTTCCTCCTGATCTCCCATTGGGGTGCAGGGCCCAAGGACCTGGGCCATCCTCTACTGCCTTCCCGGGCCACAGCAGAGAGCTGGACTGGAAGAGGAGCAACCGGAACAGAATCTGGCGCCCCAACCGGGACTAGAACCCGGGGTGCCAGTGCCGCAGGAGGAGGATTAGCCTAGTGAGCCGTGGTGCCGGCTAGAGCCCACTTCTAATTAACATTGAAATATGATACTTAATAAATTCACCCCTTTTTCCCTTCCCCACCCCATCACCAATCTCATTTAGACTCTAACTGTTGCTCTGTGAGACTAGAGGATGGAACACGATAGTGGTTCTGTCAAGTTAGAAAGTTCAGTTACACATCTTCACACATTTTAATCTGGAGGAGTTGGCCTTTGGAACTGAGATTTCACCAGAAGTCCAGCCACACAGTAAGAGAGGCAGTGGTATTTCTGTTTTCCAGGTAATGCATCAAAGAACCATTGGAGGTTCTGTGTTTAAAAGTGTACAGGTAGGATTCAAACTCAGATGTTTCTGACTTAAAACTACATGGGTCACTTAAAATCAAATAGGCCTTTTTCCTTTCTATCAAGAAAAGAAAAGAAAAATTGTATTTTTGTGGTATGTTCACATGTGACAAGTTTCTGCCGGTCTGTATATTTAAGTGGTTTTGTAACTAGACTTGCAGGCTGCTTACTCCCAATATGCTTTCAGATTCTCCAGTGAGGTAAGCTGCTTCCAGGGACTTCAGCATCCCACATGAAAGCCGGCTTGAGTCCTGGCTGCTCCACTTCTAATCCATCTCTCTGCTAATGCTTCTGGGAAAGCAGCAGGAGGGGACCTGAATGCCTGAGCCCTTGCATCCGTATGGAAGAGCAGCTGGATTTCCAGGTTCCTGGCTTCCGCCTGGACAAGCCCCTGCCATTGTGGCCATTTGGAAAATGAACCAGCAGATGGAAGAGCCCTCTCTCTTTAACTCTTTCAAATAAATAAAATAAAATATATTTTTAAAAAAGATTATCTGAGGAAAGGGCTAAGCATATTTAATAACAACAAAGATAGTTTTGAGATTCCAGAAGGAATATTGTGTACATCATATAATAGGTTATGGAGAATATAGTCGTCTATCAATTATTTGACACAAAAACTAAATCAGGCTAGCAGCTCCAGCCTTATTGAAGTCCATATACTTCAGCTGAATAAAAATTTAGGAATTTTTTCTATTAAAATTTCTTATTTTCAACATTACCTAATCCTAACAGTTATATGAAACCATCATCTCATATTAAATAAACTCATTTCCATTCTTTCTGAGAAGAAAAATAATAAAAACCTCAGCTGCCTTAATGCTAACGGCTTATCTAGCATATTTAGAATAAACACAAAATTGTTATGATATTCTTTTTGTAATTTTATGGCAATATAATAAGGATTAGTATATGAACACTAGACTATAATAAAGAGGGGAATTAAAATCAGTCTCATATTTGCAGCAGATAAACCTTTGAAAATAGGTTAAAATGCTCCCTTAAATATCACAGTAATTGGAATGTGTGAATATTTTTCCCCTTGAAGGAAGGCCCACAGTCAGCATGTTACAGAAGGTAACAGTTACACTCAGGAATAGGGAAATTCAAGATATCAAAGTTAAGGAATGGCAAAGGAACTCATATTCTTTAGGTTATAATTTTTTAAAAAGATTTATTTTTTTATTTACTTGAAGGTCGTAGTTACACACGGAGTGGAGAGGTAGCAAGAGAGAGAGGTCTTCCATCCACTGGTTCACTCCCCAGATGGCCACAACGGCCGGAGCTGTGCCGATCCAAAGCCAGGAGCCAGGAGCTTCTTCCAGGTCTTCCATGTGAGTGCAGGGCCCAAGGACTTGGGCCATCTTTTACTGCTTTCCCAGGCCATAATAGAGAGCTAGATCAGAAGTGGAGTAGCCAGGACCAGAACTGGTGCCCATATGGGATGCTGGCGCTTCAGGCCAGGGCATTAGCCTGCTGAGCAACAGCACCAGCCCCATAATTTTTGTTTTTAAAAATTACCACCTGCAGTCTCCTAAAAAGACCTCTCACCTCCCAGGTAGAACATGAAGAGATGCAATGCTGAGGACCTCCTGGTGTTCACTGTCTTACATGACCTCTCACCATGTTTAATTCAGAGCCTCAGACCCTGCCTTTGTGTTCATCAAATTTTCTAATTCTATACATCTTGGTGTTTCATTTCAGTCCTCTAAAATATTGTTTCTTACTCTCCTTTAATTCTGGGGTGGCTACACTCTGAACATAGGCTCTCAATCCCAATCCACACTCCATCTCCAATAGCATGACCAACAGTTCTGGTTTTCCTGAGATTGTTTCAATGTTAGTGCTAAAAGTTTTGTGTCCAGGAAGATCTCTCATACCTGGGCAAGCTGCCATACTCAGTCCCTCTGACCACATCGTGGAATCCCACAGCCATTGCACAGGGCAAAGGGGCAGTAATAAGGCCTGAGCACTATCTCTCAAACCAAAATGTATTGTAAGAGGTAATATTGATTCTTCAGTACATTGTCCCATGTTGTTATCATTGGTCAATTAAATGATTATGATAAGCTATAGTGTTCTTATTTTTTAAAACTTTTTTAATAAAAAATTTATTTGTTTATTTGAAAGGCAGGATTACAGAGAATGGGGAGACACACAGAGAGATCGTTCACCTGCTGGTTCATTACCCAGATGGCAGCAAGAATCAGGTCTGGGCCGGGGGCCTGGAACACCATCTGAGTCTCCCAGGTACTTGGGCCATCTTCTGCTTCTTTCCCAGGCGTGGTAGCAGAGAGCTGGACTGGATGTGGAGCAGTCAGGACGTGATCCTGCACCCATATGGGATGCTGACATTGCAGGTGGTTTGACCTGCTGTGCTACAATGCCATCCCCAACCACTCTTGTGGTTTAAATTATGTTTTTACCATTTAGGTTTGTAAAAACAAGAAGACATGGTTATCACTTTCCAATTAAACAAAAATGTTGAAAAAATGGTTTTCTTACCTTCATGTATGAGATTTGTCAAATAATATGAAAATCTGAAGAAATATGGGTTCTGGACAAATCAACAAATAAATCAACAACAGCAAAAATATCATTCAGCTAGTGTGGTGGAGTTGTGGACTACAACTCCGTTTATCCCAAATCAAAGTTCCGGTTTGAGTCCTGGCTATAGTCTTCTTGCAGTCCAGCTTCCTGCCAATGTACCTTGGAAGGCAGCAGATGATGGCTCAAGTAATAGGGTCCCCGCCCCCCAGTTTGGGAGACCAGGATGGGGCGGCTGGCTTTGGTCTGAATGCGATCTGGCTGTTGCTGCCAGTTAAGGAATAAATCAGTGTATGGAAGATTCTTTCTCTCTGCTTCTCCTTTTCTCTCTGTCACTATTCCTTTCAAGTAAATAAATACATTTTAAAGTAAATAAATTTACATTTTAAAGTAAAGTAAATACATTTTTAAAATACACTGTAACCTGCAGAATAGGACAGTCTGATGGTCACAGGTAGAGATGCAAAGTTTTTTTTTTTTTTACAAATAATTATTCTGAATTTTAGCTATGTTTTTTCTTTGTTTTGCAAGAAGATTTATCCTGGGGAATCATTCTTATTAAATGTTTTGGGAACAGTAATATGGCTTTATTTGCTGCAAAAGGGACACATAACTATACATTTGGCATCTGGGAACAAAACTTGTTATTTGCAAAGGACCACACAGACATCCATTTATTTGAAGTTAACATCCATGGGCTACTCCTCTCAGTTTCTTCTTACTGCGTGTTGAATGCTTTACTTAGTGTAGGGTTAAACTTACGATCATTAAATAAACTGAAAATAGGTCTTTGTAAAAATTAAGAGTGGGAATAGGAGAGGAAGGAGGAAGAAGGGTTGGAGTATGGGTGGGAAGGAGGTTAGGGTGGGAACTATCACTATGTTCCTAGATCTGTATATATGAAGTACATGAAACTTGTATAACTTAAATAAAATTAAAAAAAAATGCAGGGGTCAGCGCTGTGGTTAAAGCCACAGCCTACAGCGCTGGCATCTCATATGCACACTAATTCAAGTCCTGGCTGCTTCACTTCCAATCCAGCTCTCTGCAATAGTCTGGGAAAGGCAGAGAAAGGTGGCCCAAGACCTTGGGCCCCTGCACCCATGTGGGAGACCTGGAGAAAGCTCCTGGCTCCTGGCTTCAGATCAGCTCAGCTCTGGCCATTGCGGTCATTTGGGAAGTGAACCAATGGATGGAAGACCTCTGTCTCTCTGGCTAGACCTCTCTCTCTCTGGCTCTACCTCTTTCTGTAACTCTGTCTTTCAAATAAATAATAAAAAAAATGCATTCCAGATAGGAGGATAAAAAATCATTAACTATAGTTTTTCAAGAAATATATCTGGCGTTAAACAAAAAGCAGATTGATGGTTGGAAGTATCTAAAAATATGATGAGTACTTTAATAAAAGTAAAGAAAAAGGCTCAACGTCTCATCACCTTATGTTGGAAGCTGTGAAGCCTATTTTTCTTCCATGGAGTGCATAAATGGAAGAGCCAAGATAGGCAGGTGTGGTGGCACAGTAGGTTAAGCCATGACCTGGGACACCCACATCCCAAATCTGAGTGCCAGTTTGAGTCCCAACTCCTTTGCTTCTGTTCCAGTTTCCTGCTAGTGCATCCCAGGAGACAGCAGGTGGTTTAAGTGTTTGAGCCCTCCCACCCATGTGGGATACCCAGGTACAGTTCCTGGTTACTGGCTTTGGCTGGTCCAGCCCTGACTGTTGTGGGCTTTTGGAGAGTGAACTAGTAGATGGAAGAATCTCTTTATCTCTGCCTTTCAAGAAGATGACAATAAACATTTTAAAAGAGGTTTCTCTTTTCTTAAAAGGAAAAAAGAAGGAAAAGTAGAGAAACTTACAGGGAGGGAAGTTCAGGACTTTTAATTAAGTCAAATTGCACAACTTTTATGAAAATGTAGATTCACTGGACAAAATAAATCATCAATAACAAATATGCGTTGTGTATAGTATCCTCTTCCTCAGGTACAAACCTTATTTATTAAGCATAATTTTTCATTTTATAAGAATAAACCTCATGTTTCATATGTATTCAATGATAAATATGTTATAAAAATTATTCTCTAGTTAATATGGTTTCAAATATATAACAGTGGTACATGTAATACATGAATGCTTAGTAAACTTTATGTTCATAGTAAGTGAAAATATTTGTCATAGTTTTAATTTTTTTTTTAATTTTTATTTTTTGACAGGCAGAGTGGACAGTAGAGGGAGACAGAGAGAAAGGTCTTCCTTTTTGCCATTGTTTCACCCTCCAATGGCCGCCGCGGTTGGCGTATCTCGCTGATGCGAAGCCAGGAGCCAGGTGCTTCTCCTGGTCTCCCATGGGGTACAGGGCCCAAGCACTTATGCCATCCTCCACTGCACTCCCTGGCCACAGCAGAGAGCTGGCCTGGAAGAAGGGCAACCGGGACAGGATCAGTGCCCTGACCGGGACTAGAACCCGGTGTGCCGGCACTGCAAGGCGGAGGATTAGCCTAGTGAGCCGCGGCGCCGGCCTGTCATAGTTTTAAAACCATGAAGAAGGCTATGGGAGATACCTTGTAATATGGATAAAGACAGAATTATCTACTCATGTGTTTCCCAAGATTTTGCAATTCAAACAAATGTAAATATATAAAATTATGTATGTATTACATGCATGTATATATTATGTTAGTTATAGAATTCTTGGGAAAAAACTCTTATATAAGGACAAAGATTATGGGCATTCATGATCACAAGAATAGGTAAACTTTTAAGATATTTTGATGAATAATGTAGGCCTTTGTATGCTGGCATTCTTTTTTTTTGAAGAAAATCATGATAACTTTAGGCTTTCTATTTAAAAACTTCTTTTTATTAAAAATTAAAAATCATTAATATTCCTTATGTCATTGTTCTTTATATAGAATGCTCCTTCTTTTATAATAATTAATCACCATTATAAACAGTTCTATGAGAAACATCCTTTTGGAAAAATCTTTAGACATTCCATCGTAATTATGCCATTACAATAAATTTGAGTCATTATCATTGATGCAAAACTAATGCTTCTTTTTTACCTTTTTGAGAATCCATGTGTCTTAAACTTTAGTATACATCAAAATCAGCTCAAGGCTTTGTAAAAACAGATTTCTGGGCCCCATCTGCAGAGTTTCTGATTCAGTATATCTGCAGTGGAACATGAGAATTTGCATTTCTGCATTCCCGGTGAAACAGACACTGTTCATCCAAAGTCCACACTTCCAGAGCCACTGTGACATGTGTAGCCAAAGGCTAAATACTAAACCATTTAAAACACTAGTCATGACAATGTTAGCGTTTTTTTCTTATTGAGAAAATATGCAGGTACTCTGATGTATGACTCATGAATCCTTGACAATATTACTGAGGTCCCTAGAGACAGATTTTTAAATCATATGTCATTGATTTTCTGCCCATTGATTTTAAAACAAGGATTCATTTTTCATACTTTGATACTTTGCTATTGCCTTTTGCACACCAAATTTGTTTGCTAATGAGTAAATATTTTCAGTTAGCTTGTGATGGTGCTGACTATGAGGCACAGTTTGTTACCAATTATGATTGCCAGAGAAATACATTTTTATATAAAGCAAAATCTACACAAGCATTGCATTGGGGTTTGGATAATGAAATGGAAAAATGAAACAGATACTAGAAATACGAAGTATAGATCTGTGACATAAAACAAGAAGCATACTTGAGTGGGAAGTGAAAAGAGGAAAGTGTTAAAGGGAAATATGTAGCCTGCTTTGGGGGCACAATGGATTTTAAGTAGTTGATTCTATGCAACTGTAAAAGGACAAATAAAACACATGCATATACTGCAAATAAAACATGAAACCATGTTAGGAATTTGTCTTTTGTTTACATATGGAGAGATCTCTAGGCAGAAAACTTTAGAAGAAATGAGATGGTAGGTTTCAGTAAGCCAAATACCTAGTCCAAATAACAAATACATTTTTCCTTATTTATGGTTGGGCCTTCGTCTGTTGCATAATCCACCCATTACTTTCCACAGCCATTTCCTTCAGGGAGAGGGTTATTCTGATGCAACTGAATTAGAGAATAAGACTCCTGTGTAGAAAGACTACCAGCTCCATATTCTTTCAATTTGTAGAGGCCCAGCTTGATTTATTCATCTAACCACTGTGAAGGGACTAGACAGTTAAGAGTGTAGGCTGAGCCTATTAAGACAGGATTAGCCATGTTATTTCACCTATACGTTGCCAAAAGCTTAAAATCCTTTTGCTGTGCAAGTGCTCAAGAAAGGGAAGATTGAGGGAGCCTTTGTCACTCTCTTTTTATAATACAAAAATCTCTGGGCCATTATCTGTCTCAATCGGTTAGAATCAATCTAATTAGCAATTTTCCATACCTATGTGAGAGATTAAGACCAAGGGGAGTGCAGAGAAATAAAAAAAATAGGACCAAATTATCTTGTTTCTTACTGGCCTTGAGGAAAACATTTGGTAACAGAAATCCACCTGACCCAGTTTCTCCTTCTCCACCCACATACACACAAGTCTACAAAAATATTCAGGAATCAAGTGCCTTGTCCTATTTTAACTTTTTCTTCTAACCAAGTTTATTCATCATTGTGATATTAAACAAAGTTAAGGTTGCCTGGTATTCTACATTTGGCCAAAAGCCCTGTTGGAAAAGAAACTATGTCAAGAGCTTTTCGAATGGAAGTAGGGTGATAATGATCAAGCTAGTGGAAGAATATTTTTATACATCCCACAAACAAATTTTATCCCATGTCTGGCTGTATACAGATCATGAACAACGTGTGTCTGCTAATGTGCTAAGAAAGTGGTTTGAGTAAGGAAAATATTTCTAGCATAGTCTGAAGAGTCATAGGAAAGGCCATCCTGATTTACAAACTAGGCGGGCAGAGCCAACATAGTAATGAAAAAGGGCACTTGGCTAGCTTACTGCAAATTGTTCTTGGTTTAAATATGACAACATGCAAGTTTCATTTTAGTGGCTGGTACACAATAAATTTTCAATCCCTTTTAAAAGCAACATTTATTGAGGGAATCTGTTCAGTGTCCTTCAAGGGCTTGAGAATAAGGAAAATTAAAAGTGTACTGTGAGTCATAATTATGCCTGCCCTTTCATCATGTGCTATTATAATATCTGCTAGGTTTATAGTAGTATTCCCAAAGTGTGAGTCATGTATAACCGAGCAATTTTAGGCATTAAGTGAGAAGAATTAGGATAGCACATGAATATGATATTATACACTTGGAATCATCTAAAAGGGAAACAGATATCCTTGAAATAATCAATAGAAATTAAGGAAACTGAAATGACATGTTTTATTTCGTATTTATTTGACTTTCACATCAAATTAATACTTGCCAATCTCTGTCTCCCTCTCCTTCCTTCCTTCTCTGTTTCTTTTCCTCTCTCCGTATATATCTCCATCAAGTGATCTGACTGGATGTTCACAGCCTTAGGCATACAACTGAAACTGAGGATCAAAATAATAAATTTGTTCACCACATATTTATTTTTATGATTACCTTCCATTTATAGGACTACTGCAAACATAAAGTGCATATAGTGTCTATTTGCTTTAATGTAAACATATTTTTTTTTTGACAGACAGAGTGGATAGTGAGAGAGAGAGAGAGAGATTGAGACAGAGAGAAAGGTCTTCCTTTTTGCCGTTGGTTCACCCTCCAATGGCTGCTGTGGCCGGCTCATCTCACTGATCCGAAGCCAGGAGCCAGGTGCTTCTCCTGGTCTCCCATGCGGGTGCAGTGCCCAAGGACTTGGGCCATCCTCCACTGCCTTCCTGGGCCACAGCAGAGAGCTGGCCTGGAAGAGGGGCAATCGGGATAGAATCCGGCACCCAACTGGGACTAGAATCTGGTGTGCCAGCGCCGCAAGGCGGAGGATTAGCCTGTTAAGCCACGGCGCCGGCCTAATGTAAACATTTTATAAGCAAAAATTGATTTTGTTTATAGCAAAAAAGGAACTATGCAAGTAATTTTGAAAAAATATTAAAAATATGACTATTATATACAAAATTATGGGGGCTATGTCCCAACATATATTCAAATTATTCCTTAAATAGCTAATAGGCATCTTAAAATTAAATAGCCAAAGCAGAATTGATTTCTCACCTTATTCACCCCACCTGCTAAGCATCATCAGTTCTTTCATCTTTTAATCAGAATTAACCATCCACACAGCTGCTCAATTTAAAAATCAAGAGTTATACTTGAATCTACTCTTATCCTCATCTCTACAACAAATGCTTCAGAAAGTCCTATGTAGTCTGCTTCTAACATGGTCTGAAACAATCCACTTAGTTCCAGCAACTCAATTGCCACATTGGTCTAAGCCCCTTTGGTCTAAGTCCCTGTTTCCTTTGTTGTTCATCAGCCTTCAAAGCTCATATTCTACGCGACATCAGCAATCATTTTAGATGTAACTCAGATAATTTCTTGCCACTGACTTCCCCAAATGCTAAGGAGAAAATAGAAACCATTCATGGCCTCTGAGGCCTCTGACTTCACCTCACTACTCTGCACCACCGTCTCTTTCCCATTCGCCATGGATCTACCCACTTGATAGTGAGCAATCCATGTTGCAGTCAGTGGCTGAGCCTTTGCGGCAGTCTACATTAGTATCCTCACGATGTTTTTAAGTCTGTTCCTTCTTAGCATTCAGATTTCGCTGATGTGATACCTCCACAAAGCAGCTTTCCTCGACCCAAATTATTTCACAAGTCATTTGCTTTTAAACGGTTCTACTTTAATCATTTGTATAGCATGATTATTTTCTGTGTGATTGTTATATATTTCTTCTACTAAGAGAAACTAGGAGGAAACAGTTCCCTAATTTGTCCTGTTTACTCTACAACAGAACCTGACAAATAATAATAATAAGAAGAAATAGTCATTACAACACATTAGTGAATAAATTTTTTTGGAGAAGTGTATTCATTTTCTCTTGCTATTATAGCAAACTATCACAAACTTAG
This sequence comes from Lepus europaeus, assembly GCF_033115175.1. Lineage (NCBI taxonomy): Eukaryota > Metazoa > Chordata > Mammalia > Lagomorpha > Leporidae > Lepus > Lepus europaeus. The sequence continues at coordinate 46,881,554 of NC_084845.1, forward strand.
ATTGAAAAAACCACAAAGATGATATCTCACAGTTCTATAGGTCAAGGGTCTGGTGGACTCAAATAATTACTCTGTTTTGAGTACAAAAAGACTGAAATCAAGGTTTTGGCCAGACTGCTTTCTTTACTAGGAAGAATCTGCTTCACTGCACATTCAGGTTGTTGGCAGAATTCAGCTCCATATGACTACAGGACTCTAAGTCCCTGTTGACTTGATTGCTGTTTGCCGGGACTGTTTCAACTTCGGAGGCCACCTGCATTCCCTGGCTCACAGCTAGCGTGAAAGTTCAAGTATTTTTCTTGTCTTCTGCCTTCTTGTCTCCTCTGTATTATTCTTCTACAAAATCTTTCTGATTCCAGCCACAAAAGTATATCTGTTTATATGGGCTCAAATGATTACACTGAGCCTGCCAGGAATATCTCCTATTTTAAGATTCATAACTTCCTTCCATCTGCAAAGTGCCTTTTTGCCACGTAAAATGAAAAACTCATAGGCATAATGGCAGGGAGTGAACCTCCTGGGTGCCAAAATTATGCCAAACACAGAGAGTCTCCATTTGGAATGTGGAGCATTCCTGATTAACCCTAGCTTTTGGCATTGTCAGGCAGAGACTGAATGAGTTGACTTATTGTCTACGGCCATACCACCCTGAAAGCGCCCGATCTCGTCTGAATGAGTTGACTTATGGTCACAAGATAGTTAATGTAATTTTAGTCATCAAGCACACTTTTAAAAGCAGGAAGTTGTTCCTGAAGGATGTCTCTCCTTTTATCCTCCTACACCAACAAACTTCCCCTTAGATTTCATTAGTCCACATTGTTGAGGGAATACTCACAATTGTGATAGAGGCCAATAGATCAGAAAATTGCATTTTCCAACTTCTGTTGCAAAAGGCTAGTGAAGAAGAAGAAAATTGGTAATAGCTTTTGAACTATTTTTATGTTTACCACTGTTCTAAGAAAAATACAAAAAGGTTATGATTATATTACTTGTTAAGTAAAACATTTTCCACAAGCCATCATTTGCCAAATTGACTTTCCAAGTAGAATTTATTTATTGATGGTATTCTAGGTTGTTTTACTTAATGTTCTCATATTTTCATCTTTTAAGAAGGAGGCAATTTTTTCATGATATTACAGATGGATCAAGTCCCTTGGAAGACGAGAAGGCTTTGGTATGATCAACACCTGACCCGCAATCCTATTTTACTGAGATGTTAGCATGCCACTCATTGGGAAACAGACCACTAAATGGCATTCAGATTTACCAGACGGACTGTCAAGGTATAGTCAGTGTCATCTCCTATCCAGAATATAACTTAATGCCTGATGCCATTTTGTTAGAAGTTTCAGATTTAATGTTCCAGAAAAAATTGTCTCAGATCACATAAGCTCCCTGTGTGTTTTCCTGCTTAGGATTAGCTTGGTGCATCTCAACTTTCTCATATGGAATTCTATACACTACCCAGGACAAATCATCTACAGTTTGCTCCACTTAACAGCATCTCTTCACTGTTATTGGACTATTTTTTCCCCAAATATTACATGTTTGACCTATTGGGAAACAGCGAATAGGGAAATTCAATTAGAAGTCATAAATGCAGACTTAACTCAAGGGATTTTATTTATAGACCTTAGAATTCACAAATCCTTTAGAATATGAAAAACATGAAGTCAATAGAATTAGAGCCTGTCAAATACTCCAATTTTGAGGCTGTCTGCCTTTTCAATTGGATATTAATTTCAAAAGCAGAGATTAACTTTGAATCTACTGCTAAGAAATGAGAACAAATTATATTTCTTCATATTTAGTCCTGTTATCTCTTGTCTTATTTAATTCTCCCAATGATACCATAGGCTAAAAATATAGTATTTCTATCCCTTTTTAACGGATGAGAAATATGAGATACTTACTGTATCAATCTGCTGGGGCTACCCTATCAAAAGCCATCACAGACTAGGTGGTTTCAATAACAAATCTGCACACATATCTTGAGCCTGGAAGTCTGAGATAAAGGAACCACTATGGCCAGTTTCTGGTGAGGGCTCTCCCTTTGGGCTGCAGATAGCCGCCTTCTTGTTGTGTACTCACATTACCTCTTCTCTATATGAGGGGAGACAGACAGAGAGAGCGCACCAGTTTATTCCCTTATCTCTTCTTGTTGAGCACTAATCCCATAATGAAGGCTTCATCCTCAAGACTATCTATTACCCATCAAACACCATCATATGGGGAGCAGAGACACAGATATTCCGTCTATGACAAGTACAGAGCATCCAATTATCTTGGTCATGACCACACAGCTAATAAGAAAGTAAATCAATGTGCAAACCCAGAGTCAGACTCTCAAATCCTTATTCTACAGAATGTGTAAAGTGGCCTCTTTGATGTTCCATAATCATGGGCTTGGTATATGGGACGGGAGGAAATTAAGATAGTGGACCAATGCTTATATGGAATTATAAACTCAGTTTTCATTATGTAAAAAAGGTTCAAAATATATAACCCTATTGGTTAGCAATTGTCCAAAGACTTAAATTTCTTTGATCTAAGTTTTTAATTTGGTGTAGTGACACTAATTATTGGATCTTGCTAACAAGCTCTGATTAATCGGCTTTTGTTAAAATCAAAGAAATTTCTTGAAAGTAATTGAACCCAGTCAATTTGTATACTAATGAGCAACATAGTTCCATGGTACAACCAATATGACACAATTAAAAATAAAAAATAACAGTGAAGGGTCTGCATGTTAACTTACTGTTACTTATTTTAAACACAGTGGTTATGGGTGTGAATTAATATAGTATATCATTATGGCTTCTCAACTACTTAAAAGCATGTGGTACTATTTTTGCTTTTGATTTTATAGCTGAGCCTCAATTTAAATGTAGGATTATTTTTAATGAGATAAATAAATGAATTTGATGTCATAGTGATTCTACTTTTGAGATCCAATCTAAGGAGCTAAATCTATCAACAAACCAAAGGCTTTTTTTTTTTTCTTTTCTTACAGAATACTTCAAGAACAAAATGTCAGGGAGTTGGCATGATCTTTAAGGTCAGAAATTTCTGATACTGTAGTCCATTTTGTTCACTTTATAGTCTTATACTCAACATTTCTTATATTCAGGAATTGACCATGAATAAAACAGATACATTCTCTACCTGGAGGAAGCTTATAGTCTAGAAGAAGTATACACCCATCTTCCTTCCTTCAAATAAAGATCTATTTTCTCTCTTTCTTTCTTTCTCAATTTCCTTCCTTGCTTCCTTCATTCCTTGCTTCCTTTTATCCTTCTCTCCTTTTCCCTCTTTTTTCCTTCTTTCCTTCCAAGTATAGTCTAACCTTTCTTTCTCTTCTTTCTCTTCTTTCTTTTCTTTCTTTCTCTTTCTTTCTTTCTTTCTTTCTTTCTTTCTTTCTTTCTTTCTTTCTTTCTTTCTTTCTTTCACCTACTTCCCTCCTTCCCTCCCTCTATTCTTTTCTTTTATCTTTCTTCCTTTCTCTTTCTCCTCTATTTTGTTCATCTTACAGAGAGGGAGGGAGGGAGGTGGGGGAGGAGAGAAAGAGAGAGAGAGAGAGTAATCACACACTGCCATTCACTGCTTCATTCCCCAAATGTCTGCAATGACTGGGAGTGGACTGGGCAGAAGAGAGGAGTGAAGAATTCAATTAAAGTCCCCCATGTAGATGGCAGGAACTCAATTTCTTGAGCCATCACTGTTGTCACCCAGAATCTGTGTTAGCTGGAAGCTAGAGTCAGGAACAGACTATTGAATCCAGATATTGAACACCAGGTTCTCCAATATGAGTGCCTTAAACTCTAGGCCAAATGCCCACCCCAAATATATTTCTTAATACCTTGTTATGTAACCTAATTCAGAGAGTCATCACCTTTATGGGAAAATCTCCATGTGTAGATGTTTGAAAATGAGATCCAAAGATACTGTTTGTGTAGTCAGCATTTTAGAGACAAAAATGTATTGTATATCAAAGATAACTTTGCATTGTGAACTGGACATACATGAAAAAATCTTCTAATGAAGTATTAGCATCCTCTCCCCAGGAAAGTGTAATTTGAGACAAGAATTCAGATGACTTATTTTAGAAAGTGAATGGAGATACTATTGAAGAGAACTATAACGGGGGAGGTCAATACCAGGATGAATTTTTGAGTTGATTACCACTGGGAATTCTTGAAGGATCATGTAGAATATATTTCACAACTGCTGGTCTGAAAGATGGAAAAGGGGAACATTTACCCACTCATCTATGCCTAATTTTCCAAGATTTTTCACCATGGGATATATGATGTTTTATTATATGTGTCAATTTGACTGGTCCTGATATTTGGTCCAACTACATCCTAGGTATTTCTTTGAGGGTGTTTTTGGATGAAATTAGATTTATGTGCATAGAATGAATGGAACAAATTGATCTCTTCCATGTGAATGTGCCCGTACCTCTCTTTTGAAGGGCAGAATAGAAAGCAGTCCAACACTCCTCCAATAAAGAGAGAATTCTCCTGCCTGACAGTTTTTGATTAGGGACTGAGGCACTTCCTGCTTTCATAGCAGTCTGTAAGCTTCTAGTTTGAAGTGGGAATCAGCTCTGCAGAATTTGAACTTGCCAGTCTCCATAGTTTCACAAGTTAATTTTTTATAATAAAGCAATAGATAGAGATGATAGATTATATAGATTGGTAAGTAGGTAGATGGATAGATCAAAGATAGGTAGATCCTATTGATTTTGTTTCTGTGGAGAACCCTAATACAGGGTGTCAACTTTCTTCTTGGCTGGGAGTTATCTGAGTTATTGGCAAATATTTAAGCTACAATTTTGAAAATGACCTAGGCCAGAAAATGACAATTGAGTGGGGCTGCTCAGGTAAAAGTGTCATCAGGTTGTATCTGTGGGAAGCTCATGTGTGGCAGCATTGGTTGGATTAAATAGTAGATGGAGAGGACTTGAGGTATTATAGACATTTGGCACATTTACATATAAAGAGAAGTTACGCAGGAGAGATGAAGCAAGTCACATAATCTCTTTTATCCTATGTAAAATTAGAAAAGCCAGTAACTTTCTAGCTTAATTCAGTGGTTTTTTTTTCTTCTCCTTACATCTGATTCTCAATTCCATTGAAATTTTGAGTGAAAGGTTCACTCTCAACATCATAATTGTTGAAGTTGAAAAGCATCAATGACTAGAAAGAAGGAAAAAAAATAAGGGGTAAACACAAGATGATGTGTCTTTGTCTTTAGTGACAGAATTTTTATGCAATACATGATTTATTAAAGAATTTGAGCCTATTAAATCAGGACAAGAATAAATGAAAATTCATATCCTGTTTATAATGAGGCTATGTAAATGATGCCAATTCATTAAACAGTCACTTGATGAATATTTATTAAGAATGTACTGTATTCCAGGAACTCTGCTATGTAGCACATTAGTGAATTAAATAAATATATGCCCTTCCATTGTAGAATATGCCATCTAATGTGGGGTATTAGGAACTTACTATAAGTATACATGCTGAGAAAAAAGAGGGTTAAGGCAAGTTACCCCCAAAACTTACCATGAGATCTTTGTACTTAAGGAATATAAAACTTTAATATGGTTAATTTTTTTTTATTTTATTTTTAACTTTTATTTAATGAATATAAATTTCCAGTGTACAGCTTATGGATTACAATGGCTTCCCCCCCCCCATAACTTCCCTCCCACCCACAGCCCTCCCCTCTCCCGCTCCCTCTCCCCTTCCATTCACATCAAGATTCATTTTCAATTCTCTTTATATACAGAAGATAAATTTAGTATAAAGATTTCAACAGTTAACACCCACATAGAAACACAAAGTGAAACATACTGTTTGAGTACTAGTTATAGCATTAAATCACAATGTACAGCACATTAAGGACAGAGATCCCACATGAGGAGCAACTGCACAGTGGCTCTTGTTGTTGACGCAACAAATTGACACTCTAGTTGATGGTGCCAGTAACCACCCTAGGCTGTCGTCATGAGTTGCCAAGGCTATGGAAGCCTTCCAAGTTTCCGACTCTGATCATATTTAGACAAGGTCATAAAAGACAGAGTGAGGATAGTAACCAATGATCCTAAGAGTGGCATTTACCAGGTTTGAACAATTATACAGCATTAAGTGGGGAAGAGGACCATCAGTACACACAGGTTGGGAGTAGAGCCATTGGTGGTAGAGTAGAGGTTATGATTACAAAGGAATGAGGCCCAAGTGTGCTAGACAGGGTCTAGAACAAAGGACAGAGTCATTATTAGAGGAGCTAAGAAAGGTGCTGTCTAAGCTACAATTAAGTTTTCTGATTGAAAGGCAAATAGAACCTGATAGAAGGGGCTTGATAATAATCTGGTGGGCTTTAGGCCTTGTAAGTTAAGAGGCCCAGACCTATCTATCTCTTCACATGGGGTATATCCTAAGGGAGGTGTGAACCTCCTAGGGGAAGGCACTCTGTTGACTTTCATTACTTGGCTGGCCTGGGAGGAGAGCTGGCCAGGTAAAGGCAGGTGGCATCTCTAACAAGAAATTGACAGTTCTGCCTGCAATGTTGCTGACCCTACTTGACCATCCCCTCAGCTGCAGTGGTCACTTTGGAAGTTGGGCTGAGTGAAGGGCTTTTCAGCTTAGAGCCAATAAGATCTGTGGCTCTGACCTGGGCATCCTTCGACTCCAGGGCAGGTCCATTTCCAGTGATCCAACTCTTGGCAGAGCTGCCAGGGCTCTTCACAAGCTGACTTCTGCTGAAGCCCAGGCTTACCACATTGAAAGCCACTGCAGTGGACTGGCCTGTTGGGTCTCCTTGAGGGCAGATCACTGTACAGATCAGCCAGTAATAGGCCTGCCACCCATTGCTTCTGATGCCTAGCTTTCTTTTCCTCCTGGTTTGTGTTCAAGCAGACCAGAGGATGCAAGTCAAGGGAGTGCCCGTGTCCCATCTCTAATCTTCAGTGGCCTGAACTACAAGTCTATAGTCACAGGCATGTTCTGTAGTAGTTTTTCTAAGGTAGACAATGCCCATGAGGAAAATTATATTCTCACTTTAAAACTTTCTTTCCCTTTTGTTTGAAAGGGAGGTTTTTTCTACTTACTGTATACTTCGCTGATGGCGAAGTGAATCTAGCTATGAGATTATTATTTAAATTCTTATTTTGGCTCTGCTATTACAGAAAAATGTTAGCCATCTCTTTTATAAGGTCTAAAGATTAAATTGTGCGTCCTACTGATTCCTTTATAGTAGAATTAGTTTCCTACCTTGAAGAGAATAGAGAAATGAAAGAATAAGTTGGGCTTAGAATAGAGAAATGAGGGAGCAAGTCCTAGATCGCTTGCTGACAATAGCAATATTACATGAATACTTAGCAAACCGTTTCAATCATTAGATAACAACTTAAGAAAACATTTACCAGAAGGTCCAATGCCTTCTATAAATTTTAAGAATCATGTATTTGGAAACACCTCTTAAATATCTAACATGGTGTAGTTTGTTTAACCAGTAAACTTAAGCACAATCATATAAAATGTTTTTAATTTCTTTCTACAAACAAGTTTAAAACATATGATACACAGATTCAGGTCACACAAATTAAAATGTATCTTTGATTGATTTTAGCAGCTTAAATTTATGGACAATCTTATCTATAAGCCATTTAAAATAAAACTCTTAATAAAATTTCCTATGTGGACATACAATATGTACACACATATAACATAGCATAATAGACCAATATAGCAATTTTAATAATAGCTTTTAAAATCTTTAACTCTTTTTGTAGATTGCCAATTGATTTGAATTGCTTTTTGTTTTTAGATTACTTTAAGACATTGCTTTAACAGAGCATCAGAGTTTAATTCTATGTCAAAGAGAAATTGAGCTTCCTATGATCTTTTGCTGTGAGGTTTCCTTCCTTTACCTTCTTTCATATTGGTGACCATGTTTCTGTGTTTCTGTGTGTAACACATCTTTAAGCATCTTTTGCAGGGCAGGATGAGTGGCAACAAATTCTTTCAGTTTCTGTTTGCTATGAAAAGTCTTAATTTCACCTTCATTCACAAACGAGAGCTTTGCAGGATATAATATTCTGGGCTGGCAGTTTTTCTCTCTTAGTACCTGGGCTATATCTCGCCATTCCCTTCTAGCTTGTAGGGTTTTTGATGAGAAGTCTGCTGTGAGTCTAATTGGAGATCCTCTGAGAGTAATCTGACGTTTCTCTCTTGCACCTTTTAGAATCTTTTCTTTATGTTTCACTGTGGTGAGTTTGATTACGACGTGTCGTGGTGAGGATCTCTTTTGGTCATGTTTATTAGGGGTTCTATAAGCTTCCTGTACTAAGATGCCTCTGTCCTTCTCCAAACCTGGGAAATTTTCTGCTAGTATCTCACTGAAAATGCCTTCTAATCCTTTCTCCCTCTCCATTCCTTCAGGAACTCCTAGAACCCGAATGTTAGGTTTTTTAATAGTATCCTGTAGATTCGCGAGAATATTTTTTAGATTTCTAATTTCTTCTTCTTTTCTTTGGTTTGCCTGTTTCCTTTCCTGTTCTCTGTCTTCTAAGTCTGATATTCTCTCTTCTGCTTTGCCCATTCTGTTTTTAAGGCTCTCTAATGTGTTTGTCATTTGATCTATTGAGTTCTTCATTTCATTGTGGTTTTTTGTCACTATCACAGTTTCATGTTCTACTAGTTGTTTCATTTCATTTTGATTCCTCCTTAATATTTCACTTTCACGAGAGAGATTTTCTATCTTGTCCATGAAGGATTTCTGTAGTTCAAGAATTTGTTTTTGAGAACTTCTTAATGTTCTTATCAATTTTTTGAGGTCTGCTTCTTGCATTTCTTCTGTCTCATCATCTTCATAATCTTGAATTGGGGTGTGTTTTTCATTTGGGGGCGTCATGGTGTCTTCCTTGTTCTTGTTACCTCGGTTTTTGCGTTTGTTGTATGGCATGTTGGAGATATTTGGTTTCTTCACTGTGGTGTTTTTTTTTTTTTTTTTTTTTTGATTCAAAAGGGAAGTAATTCCGCACAGCTGAACGTAATTGGAGGTAGTTAGCAGGCAAATGATATACCCACAGGAGCCAGAGATCGGAAGCTCTTTCCCAAGGACCACACAGGGAATCTCTGCTGCCCTCAGTGTGGGCTCCAATTCTCCTGCAGTCTCCCACTGGGTTGCCAAGTTAGATGCTAATCTCCTGTTATTTCACCCCTCCCCCCAGAGTCCGGTTTTTCTGCTAGGCTCAGGGCTGGTGCAGACCTGAGGTCGCCCTGCTTATGACGTATGTCCAAAATGGCGCCTGCTCTTTGTCTTGCTCGCCCTTGAGGGGTGAGCGGAGAGAGAGAAACTTGTGTCCGTATCGGTCACTTTTTTTTTTTTTTTCCTCTCTCTCTTCTAGTTAGCCTGGTGAGCTTTTCCCCACGGAGTTTCAAGCCTCGTTCCCTCTAGTCTCCTCTTTCTGCTTGCCCGCTGGTGTCTCAGGCTATTGAGGTTCGGCTCACCTCGCGTTCCAGCGCTGGTGCGTTGAGTCTGCTGCTAGTGTCCCGAACTTGGGCTCCCACGCTCTCCACGCAGGTCCACTGTGAATCACTAGTTCCGGAAGAGTTTCCGCTGCTGTTTCTTCCCCTACTCTTCCTTGACCCTGCAGTATCTCTACTTTTATTAACCTGTGTGTCTTGCTGAACTATCAATGTGCTCCCTTCCTATTCCGCCATCTTGCCGCTCCCACAATATGGTTAATTTTACAAAAATGTGATGAGCCAGAGACACACTCTTATTTTAGATAGTAAAGATTTATTATCACAAGATACAAGAGTTGAAAACAAATAAACCTAAGAATTAAGGAAGGAAGAACTCTTGATAAGCCACAGTCAATTCTCATTGAGAACTTGAAATCTGTTTTCAAAAATTAGAGTTTTTCTTATGTTTATTTACATAAATTGAGAGCTTGGTGATCTGATCTCATAGTTGGACCTGCTTAGTATATAATCATTCAAGCAGCTTGCTTATTGTCTTTTCTGCTTTTTTGTTGTTGTTGTTTTTTGTTTCTGACAGGCAGAGTTAGACAGTGAGAGAGAGAGACAGAGAGAAAGGTCTCCCTTTCATTGGTTCACTCCCCAAATGGCTGCTATGACCGGCGTGCACCAATCTGAAGCCAGGAGCCAGGTGCTTCTCCTGGTCTCCCATGCGGGTGCAGGGCCCAAGCACTTGGGCCATCCACCACTGCCCTCCTGGGCCACAGCAGAGAGCTGGACTGGAAGAGGTGCAACTGGGACAGAATCCGGCGCCCCGACCAGGACTAGAACCCAGGGTGCCGACGCCGCAAGCGGAGGATTAGCCTAGTGAGCCGCGGCACCGGCCACTATATGTTGTGGTCTCCAACTAATTGCTTCTCTATATAACTTACTGTTGAGAGCATGATTGGGCTGCAAACCATCCTTTGAGCTGGCTTTTGTAACAAGTTCGTTGTAAGTTTCTATGCAACTTGTCAGGAGGTAGTGTGTGAAGTGGCAAGTGTAGGTGGTGGTGTCTAATGTGATACCTGCAGTGACTTCCCTCAGAAATGACAGATTTCTATAGTGCAGTGGCAAGATGTGTGAACATACTCCTTCCTGCTTTCAGCCAACTCATGGAAGGAAAGAAGGAAGGAAGGAAGGAAGGAAGGAAGGAAGGAAGGAAGGGGGGAAGGGGGGAAGGGAGAAAAGAGGAAGGAAGGGAGACAGGGAGGGAGGGAGGGAGGAAGTGGGGGAGGGAGAAAAGAGGAAGGGAGGGAGGGAGGAAGGAAGGAAGGAAGGAAGGAAAGAAGGAAGGAAGGAGGGAAGGAAGGAAGGAAGGAAAACTGAGCATCTGGCTTTGTGCAAGGCACTCAGAAGAAGCAAGAATTTTCTTGCTTTTTTCACTCTTTCCCCTTTAAAGATATAGTTATCAATTGCTGAATTGGTTATTTAAGAACTTGTATAGCTCATCACATCATGGAGTCTGTTTTCATTCTAGCAAGTGAAATGGATTTGAAATACAGTTTCACAAATAAACACACACCTGAGAAGTCACTGGAAATCTCTGTTTCTTATGTCTAATTATAACAGATCTCAATTCTAATTCCATAGCTGCATGATTCTCTATATTCTCCCAAAATTTCTGACTTCTTGATTTCATTATTCCCTTTACCTTTCTGCTTTGATATTTTCTAATGTGACTTGCTTCCGTATTATGAAAAACATCTAAATATAAAAATCATTTCATTGATTTCCACTGAAAAATCCATTGACACTTTAGGCATTTTGAGGTTGACTTTATTGATGATTTAAAGAGTCATGAGGTAAAGTCATATAGGGCATGCTCTTCTGCAAATTTATTCAACCTGCAATAATTTACTTTCCTATGGACACTATCAGCTGGAATAGCAATATATTCGATTTCTCAGCTCCTCTTTAAAAAGTATGTAATAGGTGCTAGCATTGTGGTGTACCAGGTAAAGCCATCGCCTGCAGTGCTGCATTCCCATATGGGTGCCAGTTCGAGTCCCAGGTGCTCCACTTCTAATCCAGCTCTCTGCTACATGGCCTGGGAAAGCAGTAGAAGATGGCCCAAATCCTTGGGCCCTGCACCCACATGGGAGACCCAGAAGAAGCTCCTGGCTCCTGGCTTTGGATCGGTGCAGCTCCAGCAGTTGTGGCCAACTGGGGAGTGAACCAGCAGATGGAAGACCTCTTTCTCTCTCTCTGCCTCTCCTTCTCTGTGTGTAGCTCTTTCAAATAAATAAATAAATATTTAAAATAAATAAAAAGTATGTAGTATATAATTTCATTTTTTGAAGATTTATTTATTATTCGAAAGCAGAGTTACAGAGAGGCAGAGAGAGAGAGAGAGAGAGAGAGAGAGAGAGGTCTTCCATCTGCTGGTTCACTCCCCAAATGGCTGAAATGGCTAGAGCTGCACCAATCCAAAGTCAGGAGCCAGGAATTTTCTCCAGGTCTCCCACTTGGGTGCAGGGACTAAAGGCCTTGAGCCATCTTCTACTGCTTTCCCAGGCCATAGCAGAGAGCTGGATCAGAAGTGGAGCAGCCAGGACTAGAACCAGCACCCATATGGGATGCTGGCACTGCAGGTGGTGGCTTTACCTGCTACCCCACAGTGCTGGCCCCTGTAGTGAACAATTCCAAAGGTGGCTCATGATCAGCCCTCATTTTCTGATATTCACCTGTGTGTGCTATCTATTGTGAGAATCTGCAGTGACTTCCTTCAGGGGAGAAGGCAGTCTTTTTTTTTTTTTTTTTTTTTAAACAGGCAGAGTGGACAGTGGGAGAGAGAGAGAGAGAGAGAGAGAGAGAAAGGTCTTCCTTTTCCGTTGGTTCACCCCACAATGGCCGCTGCAGTCAGCGCACCACGCTGATCCAAAGCCAGGAGCCAAGTGCTGGAGAAGCCAGTCTTAATATGACAGAGCTCTGCAGTGCAGTCAGATGTATAATTTCCTGCTCTTCAGTGTGCATTGGAGTTACTGACTCAGTATAGAGATTTTTACTTAACTTGAAATTTTTTGACCTCATAATGCTGTAAAAATCATAATGTATTCAATAGAAAATATACCTTGAATTCTCACAGAATTTTAAAGTACACTGTTGGTTACCAGTGAGAGAAGAAGAGAAAGGGATAGAGAAAGATTGATTAACAGGTGCTAGGTTTTTGGTAGATAGCATTAAGAAGTTCTGGGGCTCAACTGCTCAATAGGATCACTATAGTTTATGTTAATATACTGTATATTTCACTATGAAAACAAACAAAATAGTAGATACGATTTTGGATATTATCATTGTAAAGAAATATTAAAAGTTTGAAGTGATAATATATTTACCCTGGGTATTATACAGTATATACATATACTAAAATGTCACATATTACCCTATAAATATAATTATATATGTCAAAATTTAAAAAAATACCTTTTTAAAAATTTTCTGAACTTTTCCTGCGCTAGCAATATGTAGTATTCTATTCTCTTGTGAAACTAGGCAACAGCAGCAAGCTACAGCTCGCGTTTGATCACAAGGGTAAGAAACTGCCAGGGTAATATCTCATGCTAATTTGCTTCAGCTGTAACTGGATCCTAGCTTTAAAGGAGGTTCTCCCTTTTGGCACTAGAAAAACACTACTTTGAGAAATTGCTTTGTAACTTGCCAAACTTGTAACTTGGTTTAACGTATCTGGCTGAAATAGCAATAGGTGATCAGAGCTCTATCCTTATAGCCCCCTAGGTTGGATTTTGCAAAATTAGACATTTGGCTTAAATCTATAAAAGAAAAAGATGGTGTTTTACAGTAACACCACTTGACCCCAATACTTCCTGAGATTGAATGAGAAATGGCCACTTAAAAGATCTCTGATTTATGTCACTGATTTCCAACCAGAGTTTTATAGAAAGTAGTAAATTCCATATAACTGTAAAATTTCATATAAATGCAATTTTGACCTTAAAATAATCCAGATAAAGGTATAATATGATATCTTAGCATATTACTTCATCAAAGTGTAATTGTTAAATGTAAACTGAAGTACTGTTTGCATCTTAAGTTCTAGGAAAATAAAACTATTTGGATCTGCTAACTAAAAAGACTATTTAAAAGTTAACTAAGGTTAAAATTTGATATTTTTAAATTTAGAAAGCATCTTAGTTTAGGGATTTTTAAAAGATTATTTCAAGTTTCACCTTACCCCGGTTAGAATGGCTCACATACAGAAATCTACCAACAACAGATGCTGGAGAGGATGTGGGGAAAAAGGGACACTAACCCACTGTTGGTGGGAATGCAAACTGGTAAAGCCACTATGGAAGTCAGTCTGGAGATTCCTCAGAAACCTGAATATAACCCTACCATACAACCCAGCCATCCCACTCCTTGGAATTTACCCAAAGGTAATTAAATTGGCACACAAAAAATGCCATCTGCACATTAATGTTTGTTGCAGCTCAATTCACAATAGCTAAGACCTGGAACCAACCCAAATGCCCATCAACAGTAGACTGGATAAAGAAATTATGGGACATGTACTCCATAGAATACTATACAGCAGTAAGAAACAACGAAACCCGGTCATTTGCAACAAGATGGAGCAATCTGGAAAACATCATGCTGAGTGAATTAAACCAGTCCCAAAGGGACAAATATCATATGTTCTCCCTGATCGGTGACAACTAACTAAGCACCAAAAAGGAAACCTGTTGAAGTAAAATGGACATTATGAGAAACAGTGACTTGATCAGCCCTTGTCCTGACTGTTGATGTACAATTTAATACTTTATCCCTTTTAGTATTTTTTTGTTCTAGTTAATAGTATTGGTTGAACTCTGTAATTGACACACAATTATTCTTAGGTGTTTAAATTTAACTGAAAAGTGATCCCTGTTAAATATAAGAGTGGGAATAAGAGAGGGAGGAGATGTACAATTTGGGACATGCTCAATCGGACTTGCCCCAAATGGTGGAGTTACAAATGTGCCAGGGGATTCCAATACAATCCCATCAAGGAGGCATGTACCAATGCCATCTCACTAGTCCAAGTGATCAATTTCAGTTCACAATTGATCACACTGATAGGTCTAAGAGTCAAAGGGATCACACAAACAAGACTAGTGTCTGCTAATACTAACTGATAGAATCAAAAAGGGAGAGAAGGATCCAACATGGGAAGCGGGATACACAGCAGACTCATAGAATGGCAGATGGCCTAAATAGCACTCTGGCCTCAGAATCAGCCCATAAGGCATTCGGATCTGGCTGAAGAGCCCCTGAGAATATTTTAGGCATGGAAAGCGAAGACACTCTGGCAAAAAAAAAAAAAAAAAAAAAAAAAAAAAAAACACCTAAATGAAAGATCTCTGTGAGTGAGATCCCAGTAGAAAGAACTGGCCATCAAAGGAGGTACTTTTCTCTGAAGGGAGGGAAGAACTTCTACTTTGACTATGACCTTGTCAGAATAAGATCGAAGTCGGTGAACTCAAAAGGTTTCCATAGCCTTGGCAACTCATGACTAGAGCCTAGGGAGATTACTGACATCATAAACAAGAGTGTCAAATTGTTAAGTCAACAACAGGAGTCACTGTGTACGTAATCCTCATGTGGATCTCTGTCCTTAATGTGTTGTCCAATGTGAATTAATGCTATAACTAGTACTGAAACAGTATTTTACACTTTATGTTCTGTGTGGGTGCAAACTGATGAAATCTTTACTTAATATATACTGAATTGATCTTCTGTATATAAAGATAATTGAAAATGAATCTTGATGTGAATTGAATGGGAGAAGGAGTGGGAGATGGGAGGGTTGTGGGTGGGAGGGAAGTTATGGGGAGGTGGGAAAGCCAATGTAATCCATAAACTGTACTTTGGAAATTTATATTTACTAAATAACAGTTAAAAAAAGATTATTTCAAAATGTAGATCAAGGAAATATGTTCTTGGTAATAAAAGAGATTTTTTTGGATAAAGAATGGTCATTTTTTTGTAAAAAGAAAAATTGTCCTACAGGAGAATGGCTACATCACTCTAGACTGGAAAGAGAAAGATATGACAAAATATATAAAGGTTTTAGTAAATTCCAGAAGGTGTAAAGAAGTCACAGAATAAGAGGATTTGTAAGAGAATTGTAAGATTTCTGTGTGATAAAATTGGCTGTAATATTGTTTACCATATTTTCTACAAGTTTACCATTAATGCCAAAGGGACACTGACATAAAAGTAGAATCTAATCCTTTGTTAAAACAACAGGGTTATTGAAACACACACACACACACACATCAATTTTCTAGTAAGTATCTGAAAACAGTAGACTTCCAATTTTGAAATCTGTTCAAAAACTGCTGCATCTCCTTTTAATAGTTTCTGTTTAATTGGTAACTTTCTGTGAGTTTTCTAGCCAGCTCCAGTAAGCTCTCTTCTCTTCCCTAGTTCTGACTCTTTTAAATTGTTCCAAATTATAAAATGATTTTATGTGGTAATTCTTCTATTCAAGGTTTTTATTTTCCGTTTTGGAAAATAAGACTGACCAAGGAAGCACACATTTTGTATTCTATGGAGGTAATCTCCTATGTTCTCTACCATCTTTCTTAAGTTCTGATTGTTTGGAAAGAGCTGAATTTTTACAAAGTTAAGTTGTTTTTGGACATATACTTATTTTGGAATATTTGAGAATCACTTTATAGCAATGAACAAATATGATCTACAACTAATTGAATCACCCTGACTAAATGGATGGCTATTATTTCACCAGGTTGAGAAATCTTATTTTGACCAGATATTTTAAGCTCTCTCAACATCATTGACAGACTTCCTAAAAATCAAAGTTCTAAATTCTTTAGACTTTGGTATTTTCAGTTGGGCCCTTGGAAATGTCAAAGGATATATCTTTCATCTTGTGGAGACACTAACTAATTAGGCTGTTTGAATTATATTAAAGGTACTGTCAAGATGTAAGGTGGTGCTAAACTTTAAATTGTGATAATATAAAATGCTACTGATACAGATGCCTAAAAGTTACAAAAGTCTAATGATCTTGTTTTGTTATTATCAGCCATTATGGTTATCTTAATAAAAAAGGCCCAGACGCCTGAAAAGGATAAATGTTCATAAAATCCTACAGGTGTTTTCTAAAATACTGTGTAGAGTAAACAAGTGCCTCTCCTTGTTAATTAATGAGTCTTATAATTTTAACTATGGTTATTTAAACTTTTTTTTTTCATTCACTGTTTTGTATTCTCAAAAAACACAATCAGATTAAGGGGAAAGACTCTAACAAATGTTCTTAAATGCAGGTTTTCTGTCAACTTTAAAATCAATGGGCTAGATAAGAGGTTCCAAAATTCTGAGAAAAAAGTGCAAAAACAAACTGCTCATAGAAATTAAAACATTATTGTTTATGTGTTTAAATGTTCCCTCTTCTAGGTTCCAAAGGACTTTTTTCTGTGACTTCTTTTGTATTCAGTACTTTGGGACAGCTCTGTAAACAGATAGAGCTAAGTTTAATGAAAGACTACAGATTTCAAATGAGAAAAAGTATGGTTGATTCTGGTTCCTAAGAGCAAAAGGTAATTCTAATCAATTGATGGTAATATTTAAAAATAGTTAAAGATTTTAAGAACCTCTTACTGAAACTGTTTTATTGTTCTGTCTTGTATGTTATGTATGTGTTATATGAGTGTACATGTTTATGTTGTGTCTATGTGGAGAAATTTAAGAGCTCTGTTTTAATTGACTTACAGATAAAACTGTGTGTTTAATCTTTTTATTAGAGTTGTCTCCTCCAGACTTGAAGCAGTACAATTCTAGATGGCCATGCACATAAAACCTCGATAGAAACAATTTCTGTGAGCCGGCACTACGGCCCCCTTATGCTATATACACCTTGGGTACAAGAGAATGCGGGCTTTCTGCCACGAGTTTGCCCTACGTCCCTGCCAACAGTTAGCCACTCCTCAGGTTTTTGAATAAGCCTGTTCTGGCTGTGAGTCTGTGTTCTGTGTCTTTGTCCTGCTTTTCCTTCCTTACAGAAACCCATACTTCAAAGTAGAATGCATTGCTAAACTGTAATGTTTGGTAGGTTTGGTGTATTAAATGCACTTTGACTTATGATATTTTCAACTACAATGAGTTTTTCAGGGCATAACCCTATCACAAGTAAAGGAACATCTGTAATGAACAGAGTATGACAGGATAATGAGCTGACACTTCTGAGATTAGGTTATTAAAACTGTGTCTTCCATATTGGGTGTTTTCTCACATTATCTCCCAAACTGCACAATCCAGGAAGCCCTTGGAGAAGACCAAGTGCGTGAACTTGAGAAGGATGTTCTTAGGATTGACAATGTCACATCGATGAGCTAAGATGTGAATTTTCCTAAAGCTGAGCCTTGAGATGGCAATAGCTCCAGGCAACGTTTTGATTGCTGCCATGTGGGAGATCGTGGGCCAGCCTCTGAAGGTAAGCTGCTCTTAGGTTCTTAAACCATAGAAACTGTGAAACACAGGGTGGGTATTTGGTATAGTGGTTAAGGCACTGTTTGGAACACTTGCAACTCATATCAGAATATCTTGGTTTTGAATCCTGGCTGTGCTTCAAATTCAAACTTGCTGCTGCTGTATACCTTGGGTGGCAGTAATTGACAACTGAAGTAAGTTGGTCCCCACCACCAATGTGGCAGATCAAGTTTCTGACTTCAGCCTGGCCCAGCCCCAACTGTTGCAGACATTTGTGGAGTGGACCGATGGATAGAAGATTTTTCTCTGCCTGTGTCTCTCTACTTTTTAAATAAAGTGAAAATAATAAAAAAAATTAAAGAATAAGTGCACAATAGTTAATGTTTACTTTCTTAAGCTATTAAGTTGGGGGAATAATTTATTATTTAGGAGTAGATAAGCAATACAGTATTCAATTCAGTTGACTGTTGGTTGGACACATTTAATAGTGGAGTTTAAGTATTGTTCAATATGGTGAGAACAGAAATGAAGAATTAGAAATTGTCTCCACCCTCAAAAACTATCAAATCTTTTGAGGGTAAATTAGAATTTAACAGAAAACTAAAGCAAGATATCCAATCGAGGAAGTATCCTAGCCCCTTCCCTCTTTTTCTTTTTAGATTTTTTCATTCAGATGCCCATTAGTTTTATGAATGTAGATAGAACAAATAGATTTTTATAGATAACCTAAGGGTATTCTCTGTATGTATTGTTAGGTAAGCAGACATCTATATGTAGCACAGTTACAGTAAATACTGGGACAAGACTATCTTAATTTTTCTTGCTAGAATCAAGCTTATATTTGACAATGTTGTTTTGTGCCAAACATAAGAGCTTAGCCAGCAAAAGAAAATCTCTTGAGACAGCAGTGTGTTCCAAGCATGAATGCAGCATCATGAGATGTTTCCTGTCTGTTGTTGAATGTGTTAGATTTAAGAGTATCCTGTTTCACCAAGGAGCTCACCAGCTTGGACACAACCTCGCTAACAGACTGAACTCTGAGGCCTTATTTTTCATCATCCCCTGAGATTCTGTTTCTCAGACCCAGCAAAGCTCTTACACATCCAGTGTGTTCCAAGATCATTTGCAACTTCCAGGGTTTAGAATAGTCTGTCCTTCCTGTTGGGAATGGTCTTCTTCATTTCTCTGGTGATGCTAACTCACGCCTTAGACTTCAGGTATCATTCTTCCAGGACAGCACCATAAGGGAATCCAGAGAACTCAGTGGTTCCCTTCTCTCATAGAGCTCTTTCCATGATACTAAGTCATTACTTATGTGCTAAGACCAGAGCTTGAGTACCAGAGAGTCCAGAGTGTATATATGCTGGAATAAACCTATTGGTATAGTTTTTCATGAAACAAAAAATCTGTATTGAGTAGTATTTTAAGAGCCTAGACTCAAAAATTCTAATCTGCCACTATTTCTTATTGTTATGTAAGTGGTTGGAATCCTAGTTTGCATTAATTACCTACCACCACACAATTCATATCTGAGACCTGTGACCCTTGAATACAGAAGGATTTCTTGCTCATTTTCATATGCACAACTGCTGTCACAGTTCTTGGCACATAAAATGAACTCAGCAAGTGAAAGAGTGAATAAACAATACAGTTATGAGCAGTTACACACTAAGCTCTATAGGATCAGGGCAATGTCCCCTCTAGCTTTGATCTCTTCACACTGCCAACGGTGTTCTCATATGGAACCATTCATTCATCAAGTCTCTGTTGAATGAATGGATTCCAAATAAGTCACTTCTGTGTCTTATCTCCTTAGTCATATTATTTTTAAATATCTTAATTGTGTCCTTACAAACTAGATGAATTGTGAAATATTCCACTTTAATAATTCTATTACAGATTTCCACTCCAGTTTAGAAAGAAAGGAAAACGCAGGTTATACCCCCAAAATTTTACTTATACCAACATTACCATTAATAACTAATTTTTAATTTTTTTAAAAGATTTATTTATTTATTTATTTGAGAGACAGAGTTACAGACAGAGAGAGGGAGAGAGAGAGAGAGAGAAAGAGGTCTTCCATTCTCTGGTTCATTCCCCAAATGGCCACAACAGCCAGAGCTGAGCAGAACCAAAGCAGAAACTAGGAGCTTCTTTCAGTCTCCCATGTGGGTGCAGGGACCCAAACACTTGGGCCATCTTCCACTGCTTTCCCAGGCCATTAGCGGGGAACTGGATCATCAATGGAACAGCCAGGACTTGAACTGATGCTCATATGGGATGCTGGTACTGCAGGTGGAAGCTTGACCTACTAAGCCATAGCTCTGGCCCCAATAACCATTTTTAACCTACCTCCTCTGTCATACAGGACTCCTTTTTGGCTTGAGACCATATGCTACACTGAGACTTAACCAAGGAATTTGTTGGTTAATCTGGCCTCAGAAGGAGCGAAGTCTGAATGAGGATTCCAGAAAAGTACAGAGCTTTTTTTAAAATTTTTTTTAAGATATATGCATTTGTTTGAAAGGCAGAGTTACAGAGGGACAGAGGCAGACAGAGAGAGAGAGGCCTTCCATCCACTGGTTCACTCCCCAGATGGCTACAACAGCCAGGGCTGTGCCGATTCCAAGCCAAGAGCCAAGAGCTTTTTCTGGGTCTCCCACACAGGTGCAGGGGCCCAAGCACTTGAGCCATCTTCCATTGCTTTGCCAGCCCATAGCAGAGAGCTGGATCAGAAGAGGGACAGCCAGGACTTGAACCAGTTCCCAAACGGGATGCCGGCACTGCAGATGGTGGCTTTACCTGCTAGGCCATGGTGCTGGCCCCAAAAGTACAGAGCTTTTAACAAGAGTTAAATGAATGTCAAGTTCTTCAGACAAGCATTCCAACACTTAAGAATCCTGAATACAAGTGCTTAAAGTTTGCTGTGGTATCTTTTCTATTTATAGTAGCCAAAACCCAAATTAAAAGAAAAAGTACAAGAAAAATCAAGAAAGGGCTGCTTTCCAAGGACAAACAAGTGCTCTATGTTGGGACAGGATATGCTAATCAGGGATTATAATTGTATCACTCTTGGGTCTAGGAAAATTTAGATTGATTGACAAGTTATTGTGGATTCCTATGAATAGAAAGGGAATTTCACAGAAGCTGGAGGTGGGTGGGTGAGAATGAGCTATTTTGTGCATGAAAACCAGTGAATATTCACTATGACTACCCATGTGCTGGGAAATGTAGAGAATGAAATGTAGATTATGCCACAAAGAAATTTACAATCAAGTTGTTGTGACAAGCCATATAATTAGAGCCATGAGTCATTGAAAGACAGGGATACCTCCTGAGAAATGTGTCCTTTGGTAATTTCTTCACTTTTGTGAATAATATAGAGTGTACAGAAGCTAAAAGGGCTATAATGTCACTAGGCAATACAATTTTGGGGAGGCCACCATTGTAAATGCAGTATATAATTAACCGAAACATTGTCATGGAGTACACGACTACAAAAATAATTATCACATGAAGTTCAATACAAAAGCAAATGTTTATTAGAGTCACACATGATTTAAAATACATTTCTGATATCAAAGCAAAGGAAATTTACATTAACTGTGTGCTATGGGCATGCCTTCAAGTGGAAGGTAAAGTTATTGGAGAGAAAATTCTGGAACTAAAGATACTGTAGGTAGACCTTTTATATCTTATACAAATTACCCTTGGTAGAGTGACAAATCTTAATAACATGACTTATAATAGAGCTGTCTCTTAATGTGTGGTCTGTGTTATGCAGACTTTAATAGCAAGACTGCAAGTCAACATGAATAAGACCAAAAGGGAAAAAAAAAAAAAACAAACAAGGATCTAATCTGCTGGCAAAGGAATTGTTCTAAAATAACAAGGAGAGAAGGGAAGTACTGGTTCCCTTGTTGGCTCATCTGTCTAAACAGCTGTAAAGCTTATGCTTTTATTTATTCTTTTGAATGCTTCTAGCTTTGAAACTCCATTGAATAGATTAACATGCCCATTGTCTTTCTAAATTGTCACATCTCACTGTATGTGGCAAGTGATCACCACAACCATTTGATTTCAGATTGCTAAATGTGGGTGTTTTCTAGGCAGAGAGGGCTGAATGCTCTGCATTTAATTGTACTATATGGCCAACCAACCCGCCAGAATAGAAGGGAAAGTCCCTAAATCTACCATTGAAAATATATCTTATGAAGTTGCTACATAACTTGCAATTAACTTAATGCCATGCATTTAGCACAATTGATGACTGCCAGAAGCTTTGTGTTCCGCTAGATACCAACTTGTTAAGCGTTTGATTTACTTATGAAAAGTCAGTCCCATTTTATTTCTATTTAAAATAGAAACAGATAGAAACAGATTGCTTCTACTTCTTCCCACGTGTGCATTATTGTTCATTTATAGAAACAGAGTGTTTCTCCAGATCCTGAGAATCTTTGATAAAATACTACTTTGCAGTTGTTACCCAAGGAAGTTCCTTTTTTTTTTTTTTTTTTTTTCCTCTCAGAGAAGTCTTTCTGGGAGTTACTGGCTGCTTAACCAATTGTTTGGGAGGATTTCTGCAACTTATTACTTTTAATAAAGTTTTGAGGTTTAGTGACACACTTTAAAATATATAGCAAAGACAAAGTTTCCTTAAATACACAACATTAATGCATTCAATATATATTTATTGAGTGTCTTCAATATGAAGCAGAAGTTTTAACCAGGGTGCTGACAACTTTATGTTTGTCAAAATCCATGGGAAGGTAAGAACATATGAACTTTATTCATCCTTGTTTTTTTTGTTTTTTAATTTTTATTTTTATTTATTTTTTGACAGGCAGAGTGGATAGTGAGAGAGAGAGAGAGAGAGAGAGACAGATCTTCCTTTTTGCCGTTGGTTCACCCTCCAATGGCTGCTGCGGCCAGCGCATCTCACTGATCCAAAGCCAGGAGCCAGGTACTTCTGGTCTCCCATGCGGGTGCGGGGCCCAAGCACTTGGGCCATCCTCCACTGCCTTCCCGGGCCATAGCAGAGAGCTGGCCTGGAAGAGGGGCAACCGGGATAGAATCTGGCGCCCCAACCGGGACTAGAACCCGGTGTGCCAGCGCCGCAAGGCGGAGGATTAGCCTGTTAAGCCACGGCGCCGGCCTCATCCTTGGTTTAATAATAGTTAAGAGTTAAGAAGTGCTAGGTCAAAGGACAGAGAGCTGCTGTGTTATAAAAGAGGAAGTAAGTCTTCCTTTGTGAGACCTTGAAAGATCATTCCAACACAGCCATGTAAGTTACACTTAGCGTGGCATATGAGATTAAAGAATTTATTACACTCATAGTTTCCACAAACAGGTGGCAGGGAGTTCTCTCAAACACAAAGGGCCACAAAGAGGAGCTCCCAGGGAGCAGGCTCAGCCAAGCAGGTGATGAGCACGATAGCCTGAGAACCAGTGAGCAAATGCTTTTGCTGGGGATCCAGGGCCATACGCAAGCAAAGGGCACTTGAAGTGCTTCAAGGTCACTAGATTACCACTAGGGAAACTAAGAAGGCGTACTTGGGGCAGGAAGGACCTCTTCTCGCTTGGGTGGGGTAGTCACAGCCTTAGCCTGGGGTTGATGAGGCAACATGACAATGTGGCAGTGTAGGCATTTATAATATAGGTACTATCTGAGCAAAGCTGATTCAGGGACCTTAAATAGGGGCCAAATTGTCTTGAGAATTACCTTATTTTCTACAATAATTGAATTAATTAATAATTATTTTTTCTGCCTCCTTAAAAACCAAGCAGATTTGAGATTGATTGGAGCATTGATATTAAACATCAATACCAAAATAGACCTTTCCCCCCACTTCATTCTTTTTTTTTTTTTAAGTTTTTTTATTTATTTGAAAGAGTTACAGAGAATGAAAGGCAGAGGAGCAAGAGAGAGAGAAAGAGAGAGAGAGGAAGAGAAAGAAAGAGAGAGTCTTCCATCCTCTGGTTCAGTCCCCAAATGGCTGCAATAGTCAGGACTGGGCCAGGACAAAGCCAGGAGCTGGAAGCTTCTTGCAGGTCTTTCATGTGGGTGCAGGAGCCCAAGGACTTGGGCCACCTTCCACTGCTTTCCCAGGTACATTAGCAGGGAGCTGTATCAGAAGTACAGCAGCCTGGACAAGAACTGGCACTCATGTACGATGCTGGCACTGCAGGCGGCAGTGCTGGCCCCTCCCCACTTCATTCTTGATGCTCTCTTTGATATGTGTGCTCATACCGTCACTTTTTTGATAAGAATCACAGGGTTTAGAATGGCATTTAATGTCACAAAGACATTCATGATGTTTATGACTGGTGTTACCCTGAGCATGTAAATAATTCTTGACAAAACTTGCATTTCTTGATTCATTGACAGAGTCCATTATATCTCCCTCAAAGAGGTGTAATGAGGACAAAATAAGCAAATATTCAAAAGGGAATTAACCCAGTGTCGGGACATATTGATATAAAAAATAGATATCCCATATTGAGACGTTAGTATTATTAAAAAAGGACTATAACCACTAGTCTAAAACCCTTAGGGTCAAATGTTTCAGAATTCAGCATTTATCCAGATTTAAAAACATAATATTGAGCATATATTTCATATTATATAGCACTGATATATTAATAATTTTTCAAATTCTGAATATTAAGACAGATTTTTAAAATATTATAATTGACTTACATCCTTTCAGGTCAGGCTCTGCCACAGAATGGGTTTGGGTCAGATCAGGTTTACATGAACAAATTAGTAAAATGTATTATTAAGAGAGTTGAGATTTCAGAATGGAAGCTTATCATATGGACTGTAGGAGACAGTGCATTTTAAATGCCTAGCAAACACCTGGCTAGATCTTGAGTGCATCTGTCCTGAACTTTGTTCCCCTCCTCCTCCTCCTAAAACTTTGTTCCATGTCCAGTTTCTCCAGAGCCGTGAGCATCCATCTGTGAGTCTTGCTCCTACAGTAAAGTTATATGCTTCATGACAAGTTCACATAGGGCTTTGAACTTCAAAACAGATTTTCCTTGGTCGTTTCTTACCATTTCTTAGACATTGTCACCTTTCACATCTAGTTTCCTACTTCCCCTTGTCTATGAATTTCCTACATCCAGACATGTTGCTGTTCAAACTGCTGATAGTAGCTCCTATTTCTGGTATAGTGTCATCCAATTGATTAATTTAATTAGGAATGCAGCCTCACAAATATTTTTCAAATACCATCCTCATTTGTATCCCTTTGCTGAATTAATGATTACAAAATCTGATTAGGGTAGTTTTGGTGAAAATAACCTATATACATATGCATACACCGATACACACAAAATTCATGTGTATTTGTAGAAATATACTTCAAAAAATTTGTAGAATTATGGATTTAAAAGTGAAGCTTGGAACTGGCACTGTGACGTAGCAGGTAAGGCTGCTGCCTACAGGGCCGGCATCTAATATGGGTGCTGGTTCAAGTCCCAGCTGCTCCACTTCCATTCCAGCTTTCTGCTGTGGCCTGGGAAAGCAATGGAAAATGGCTCAAGTGCTTGGGCCCTTGTACCTGCGTGGGAAACCCAGAAGAAGCTCCTGGCTCCTGGCTTTGGATCAGCACAGCTTTGGCCATTGCGGCCATCTGGGGAATGAACCAGAGCATGGAAGATCTCTCTCTCTCTCTCTATCTCTGTAACTCTACCTTTCAAATAAAGAAATAAATCTTAAAAAAAAAAAATAAAAGGGAAGCTTATTTTGGTGTGAGAATTTTTGAAATCCATGTATAGCTTTTTATAACCTATGAACATTTTTTTTAGGCTCTTCATATGCATGAACTTCAAAAATATTTTGCACTGATATAAACTTAAATTTTAATTTTCCATAAACTTTTTGAGGTACACTCATATGTACATATATGTTTATATATCTATGTATCACAGCACACATATTACATACAGATGCATACATATATTATTATATATGATAGTAGATATGCATTATTATATACATACTCTTCCCTTCAGGGATATAGACCTAACTCAAGTTGGAGATGTGTCTTCCTGACCTATATTCACTGGAAAACCATGCATATCTTATGGATGGGCCTGCAATTACCCTGTAATGGACATAGGAGAAAAGCTATCTGCTATGCCTTTAAAATCTCCTTCCGTGAAGGGCAGCACATTAAAAAAAAGAAGCACTCAGTGGATATTTAAAACAGTTTAGGCGTCATAATAGGTTCTATTCTGGGTCACTTTGCACACCAAAATTGTTTTTTGAGACTATTAACAATGTCATGCTGAGCAATTTAATAAACACAATCAGTGGTAAAGCCCGTTACTTTTGTTTTACAGATTTGAAAAATCATCCTCATATCTATCTAGCCATGGTTATAAGCCTGCTTCCTTAACTAGGAAATCTTGAAGAATAACTTCTGCATGTATGATGGGGATTTTTTATTCGTGGGTGACAGAGCCTATATTGCAGTTTCTATTCACACCCAAATTGTTCTTGAGAAACAATTCAGGCATCATTTGTGTGGGCCTCCCACACTCAGCATAGGTTAATAGCCAATGTCACCTTCACTGGGTTATTCTTTGGATAGAGACCATTAAGGGAAATAGCTGTTGCAGTGAGTGGCATATTAAAGTTCTAGCCCAGAGCTCTGTCTGCCCCCCAGTTCTAATATTCGTGAGCGTGGCTCAGTGAAGAAGCTAACGCCCTACTCTTTCCAGAATGCAAACAGAAGGGAATCTAGCCATAAAACTGAAGCATGAGAAAAGTGGGGGCTTCTAATGATCCAAAAGAGATGGAAAGAACATGCTGACTTCACACCATCCAGTCTCCTTCTTCCAGGAGTACCTTAGAGTTTCCCATTTTCCGCTTATTCTTCCTTCTTCCTGTCATCCAGCCTTTTGTACTTTCTACTGGTCTCCAGCCAGCCTTCTTCATGAGTTCATTAGTTTGGGCATGGACTCTTGCCTCTGTTCTCTTCCTCTCAGTGCATCACTTTTCAGTATCCATGACCATGAAATATTATTTTAGTGTTAAGTGATAGGCAAAGGTTTGTTTTACCCCAAGGAGCTGGTATATTTACTGCATGTGAATAATAAAGAATGATTGAACCAGCCGTATTTCCCTTTGAATTTTTCTGCCTGGAAACTTAGAGCTGAGCCCTTTGGTTAATCAAGTGTCTAAAGAGTTACTCTAACTATTTTTTTCTGGTCTTTATTTATTTTTAAGTCTAGGTCTAGCATTCACATTCTAACATATACCTTTCCTGGTCCTGATACTAAACTTACTTGCCCTTTTCCCATTTTTGATACAGCGGAACAGAACTGGACCAGTTATATTCCTATGTTCATATTGTGCTTTCTTTCTCTTTCAAAAATGTTTTTATTACAGTTGATCTTGTAATGCAACAAATTATTTGTAGAATGAAGCAAGGTATAAATAAATAATAAGCAAGTAAGCAGTACCTTTGCAATAGCAAGAGAAATAAATATAGAAGGAGGAAGGAGATATAAATTACTCTGCATGACAAGCTAGGTCGGGGATGAGATGGCATTTTCTGGGAGCTTGACAGGAAAGAGGTAGGAAGGGATTGAAAAGGAAAAAAAATTGTGGATAAACTCTCTTTAGGGAAAATGCCCTTGATTTGTAGGAACAATGAAATATTCTATTCAATCAGAGTATTTTGGTCTAAAAAGGATCCCCTTCTGCCACAGCAGACCTGTGTGAAATTCTGTTACAAAAAGAGCCTACAGGAAGAGAGGGCTTCCATAATTGTGACATGATAGACAATTAGCAATCAGCATAGGATGACAGGACTCAAAAATAAGTTAGGATTCTTAAAAAATGATAAAGCAGGTAGCAATGGGAATTCAAAGAAACAGTACCTCTCCAGGTAGGAGGCAGGGCTTGACTTATTTCCATCTTCCCTTCTTTCCTTCTTTCTTTTTGCATTGCCTTTCCTTCTTCCTCTGTGTTTTTCCTTCCCTTTCCTTCCTTTTTTCCTTCCTTCTTTCCTTCTGTCCCTCTCTCTCTTATCATCTACTACACACCAAACCTTCACAGAAAGTGTTTAGCTGTCTTCTCACCAACAAGGGAGACCCAAATTGAGTTTCAGACTCTCCTGGCTTCAGCCTAGACCAGGCCAGGCTGTTGCAAGCATTTGGAGAGTGAACCAGAAAATGGAAGATCATTCTCCATCTGCTTATTTGTCTCTCTCTGTTTTTCAAACAAAATGAAAATAAATAAGTAAATAATAATAACAAAGACAATAAAGACAATTTCTTACAACTGGGTAATAAATCAGAGGGAAGTCAACTTGAGATAAAATAAAGGAAGGTTGTGGTGGTGGTGGACTTTGGCTTAATTGTTAAACAGCTACTTGGGATATTTACGTCCCATATAAGGATGCCTGGCTTGAGTTCTGTTGGTGCTTCTAATCCTGGAATCCTGCTAATATCTACCCGGGGAAGCAAGGATGATGGCTGAAGTTCTTAGGTCTTGCCCACATGCACTGTGGGGGGCAGAGATGATGATTCAAATGCTTAGAACCTTGCCACCCATAAGGGAGACTACACAGACTACTTCTTCCCCACCCTTGCCTTTTAAATAAAATGAAAAAAATTAAAAGTGAAAAAAATGAAAATTACAAAGAGAAAGATTGGATTAGACTTTTTAAATCTATGACTCTGAAATTTATTTCTCTTAATTATTATTCTATGGCATTGCCCTCTAACAAAATAATATTTCACAAAAAAAAAAAAAACTGAAATTCTCATAGGAGCTTCTGTAATGTAGGTACTCAGAGTATGGAGTGAAGAAAAAGGACTGTAATTTGGTAAACTAAGTGAAAATGTGAAGTATGATGGATGTAAAAGTTGCTGGAATATACTAGACATCTTGTCCAAGTTATTGTATCATTGGTCTTTATGGCACCTTTTTTAAAAAAATTATTTATTTATTTGAGAGGCAGAGTTATAGACAGAGAGAGGGAGAGACAGAGAGAGAAGGTTTGCATCTGCTGGTTCACTCCCCAAATGGCCATCATGGCCAGAGCTAGGAGGATCTGAAGCCAGGAGTCAGGATCTTCCTCCTGGTCTTCCACTTGGGTGTTGGGGCCCAAGCACTTGGGCAACTTTCCACTGCTTTCCCAGGCCATCAACAGGGAGCTGGATGGGAAGTAGATCAGCCAGGACTCAAACCAGCACCCATACAGGATGCTGGTGCTCTAGGCAGAGGCTTAACCCACTATCCTCACAGTGCCGACCCCTATAGCACCTTCGTAAATGTAGTTATTACTCTTGGTTTGCAGATTAGGGGATGAAGTTTAGAGAATTAAGTGACTTAATACTTAGCAGCTGAGTGAGTGTCCTTGCACAGACCCTGGGTCTATATGCTCTTCTGAGTGGGGAGGAAAAAAAAAAATTCTTTGTAGAGTTGTTTTCTTCTGTGAGCATTAGAGTTAACACATGTGAAATGTCTGTGAGCTAAACTAGTGAGTAGAAGGTACTTACTAATATTCACAGTCATTGCTTATTGCTATCATCACCATTGCTATCATCACTATCACCTAAAGCTACTTCTCTCTTTTCCTCATCATATAAGGCCTCCTAATAACATGACCCTGCTTCTTACCACAGTGAATCATGATTCACAGATGAAGAAAACCTCTTTAGAGAACAGGAAACACTATTCTGGCAGGCAAAGAATATTACAGGGCAATTTTTAGATATATGAGAAAATTTTTGTTAAATACGTTCGGAAATTATGGTGACTGTTACAACATATCCCTCCTCAGATCTCCGACTCCAAGAAGCCCACGTGATGAATAGTCCCTGTTTTTGCTTCTAACAGCACTGTCTCATTTGCATGGGCAGGTGGTACATCTGCTGTGAAGGCCACCACAAAACACACCAAACACCGGAGTTAAAGGAAAGGTTTATTGTCAGGTTGGGGGAAACCAGACAAGCTGGAGGGAGAGAGCGAAAAAAGGGTGAAAAAAAGGGGCCTGTATCCAAAGTCAGGCCTTTTTACAGCTTTGCTGGGATGAGGGAGTGGGAACAGTGAATCCTGTTAGAGTGGGGGTGGAGTTGCAGCTTATGGTTGGGCCATTTGGTCACCTGACTCCTAGTAAGCCAGGCTTGGTCCTGGAGAGACTGAACTCAGTATACGAGATGGCAGCTGGGCCAGAGCCCAAGATGGCTTCTGGGCCTCAGATAGGATGGCGCACCATTTCACTAACACCACAGGCTGCTCCAGTCAACGATCAAGCCTTACAGTGGTACTAGGGTAGTTCCTTAAGGACTCTTCAGATAGTTACAGTACTCAGCATTGGAATCCACTGCTTTGTTACACAGCAGTGTAAGACTTTCCTAGCCATCTTCTATTTCCTCTTTATTCCCCGAGCGTTAAATATGCATCGAGATTTATTGGTGCTTCCAGTCTCCCCCTCTCCTTCATTCTCTCACAGGACTTTTGCCCAAGAAGTGTCCTGGAATCTGCTTAAGGAAGAAAAATGCACTAAGTAGTGATTCCCTAAAACCTGGATCTCTCTCTCTTTTTTTTTTTTTTTTTGACAGGCAGAGTGGATAGTGAGAGAGAGAGACAGAGAGAAAGGTCTTCCTTTGCCATTGGTTCACCCTCCAATGGCTGCTGCGGCCGGCGCATTGTGCTGATCCGAAGCCAAGAGCCAGGTGCTTCTCCTGGTCTCCCATGTGGGTGCAGGGCCCAAGCACTTGGGCCATCCTCCACTGCCTTCCCGGGCCATAGCAGAGAGCTGGCCTGGAAGAGGGGCAACCGGGATAGAATCCGGCGCCCCAACCGGGACTAGAACCTGGTGTGCCAGCGCCGCAAGGCGGAGGATTAGCCTGTTAAGCCACGGCACCAGCCAAGACCTGGATCTCTAGTTCCAGTTAGCATTACTTTTGAGTAATTTACACATTTATGTTTCTTTATTTTTAAATCAAACTTGAAAAACACAGGGTTGCTGTAGACGATTCTTTTTGTTGTTTTCATTTCATGACACCAGAGCAATCAAGTGCTGTCTATGCTATGGATTAACACATTGTTTCTTATATTTCAGAGCTAGATCATAGTCGTTGCTAACTGGTTATCCCCTGTGTAAATTATTCTTTTATCTAAAAACATAGTTTTATCAAAAAGTAAACTTTCTTTGATTTTTGGCTCACAAGTGACGACATGTTGTAATGTGACAACAGGAAAAACCTGTATCTTTGAAAATTTGCTATAATTAGCACCTCTGTTCCAAAACTAACATAATTTTGCAATAAAGCATTCAATGCCCTCCTAGCTGACATATCCATTAAATTAAAAATCCCCTAATTAAACAAAGTTATATATCCATTCTCACCATCACAACTTGACTTAAAATCTAAGTCTTCTATTAGTTTTGAAGTAGTGGCAACAGTAGCAAAGTTTTAAATCCAATCATTATAAAAAACACACTCTTAGTCCTAGGTAGATTGCTTCTTCCTAAGTCAATACTTCATTCTTTGAAGGCACAATAGCTCTATTATTCACCTAAATAACAAATAGATCAAATATGAGGTTTCTAATACAGAAGAGAAAGGTTATGGTATTTGTGCTACAACCACAAGAAGCAATGGTTATTGTTTGTTCTTAATTAAGAGGCACACACTGATAATCCATCTGTATCAATAGAATGGAACATGAGCCTGAGAAAACACTAGATTTAATCTAAAATGGAGTGTTGAGATTTTCCAAAATCTCTTACACAGTATCTCAGTGTAGGACTATTTTTGATAATCTTGTTCTAAGGCTATGATCAATGAGAAGTTAAAGAAGGATTTAGTGGTGATGATAGGATTTTCTTCTCTGAAGGATGCTACACTAGGGAAAACACTTTGATGGGAAAGAATTTTTGAAACTCATTACTTAATAATATTTTATAACACATATTTAAAAAACTTTGTTTTGAAAAGGCTTTAATACATAATTTTCAAGGTTATAGTCTTGATCCAATTGTATATCCAACCTTGATGACAAGAACTAAAGAAATGGTCATCCTAGGTTTTAAGGTACCTGAAATATAATGCAATGAAATTTTGCTTAGGAAAAAGTTGCCAATAACACATTTATTTAAGTCCAACCTAGCTGTGAGATTCACAATCAAATTTTATTAAAACTAATTTACTTTTAAAACGTTTTCCTCACATTTGCAGATTCTCACAAAGTTGGGTTCTATTCAAATGAGCCCAGGGAGAAAAACAGATGTATCATTAGTGCCCATGGAAATCAGGTCCAGGAATGAAACCATGCCTTCTGTCTGGTGGAAGTTACCTGCCTGTGCTCAAGTTGTGGTCAGATGAGCTATCACATTAGTTAGAAAGAAATCAGTTGCAAAAATACTAGCCATCTTTCCAGATGAAAGTGAGAACATAAATGCATGAAAGGGGAGCCAGCAACATTATTTCAAGGATTCCATGCTGTTTCTTAATCCCAGAGTGAAGGCTGAAATTTTTAGTACTGCCACACCAACTTGGTCTCATTTGGCAGACTGCACTTAGATTTCAGCAATTACTGTCAGCATTTAAAATTTGATAAAACAAAATGGGGTTGGCCAAGATTCTGTCATTTTCATTTTTAAATCTATTTGTAAGAAACAGCAAATCCTCTCTTTTTCAATGGGTAGTGCTAGACTCACTAAATATCATTTAGAGAGATTTTCATTTCCACAGAATATTCTCTGCTTATCTACAAATATTTTTCCTGCATACCACAGTGACTATATTTCTCTTCTCTTTCTAACTCTGTCTCTTTCAAAAAAAAATACATAGGATGTATATATATATATGTATATATCCTTTAAAATTCCAAAAATACTAAATTGTGTTCAAATATCTCAACTCCTTATTGAGCAGATTCTATATTTGGGAAGTGTCTTATTCCTGATACCAGTTGCATTGTGGCTCAGTGGTAACCAAAAAAGTATCCATAAAGTAATTATTAGATTAAAAATACCAAACTCCCATATTTTATTTACTCTTCCAATCTGGAATTTTTCAGTCTTAGTCGTCATCTAATATAGAAAAAAAGTATTTGCTTTCTGAAGAATTTTTGGAAATAGCTCTACTAGCCCCTTACTTTGATTACTATCATGATCACTGTTTTCAAAATCAGTTGGGCATCCCTACTCCTTTAATTCAAAACTTTCTCCATTAGTCGTCTTATGCTCATCACATAATTTTTTTCTTTTTGCTTTCTTAAAGAGCTTTTCCCACTACTACTGAATTTTCAGGCCAAAGTCTTCTTCCACCTACACACCCATTTCCTCCAGTCAACTATTGCTGAAAACCAGGAGTTTCTATGCCTTCCAATGCAGCTACCTTTTTTTCTGGTTTTCTGGCTAGAAAAAAAAAAACATATTTCATTGATTACTCTAACATACAATATACTTCAAATGCAATTACTTATTCATTCCCTTTCCTTACCCACTCTTCAACCAAGCAGAAAACTACTCTTAACTCAGTTATTATTAGTAGTAGCATTTGCACATTTGGAGAGTACTGGAGAATTAACAGCAATTGCTTGGAATTTGCTGAACAGTTACAGACATAATTGCATGTAATGAAAGCAACAGCAATACCTAATTAAACAAGCTAGTAACCTTGCTTTTTGGAATAGAGATTACAAATGGGCCATTGAATGACTGTATTCTACATACAGTTGTGTTTTGTTTATCCAGATTTTTGCAAAAATTTAATGATCAGAAGAATTTACAATAATAAATTAAATGACTTTTTTTAGGGAAAATCAGTAGATAGGACAACACTCAGCATGTGGCTACCCTCTGTAAAAGTATTTCATGCTTCTTTTCATTATGATCTCTACCATTCTTTATTAATTTGTACCTCCCTCATTTAACTATATTTCTTGCTAGCTCCAGCAAACATTTGAATTTTTGAAATTTGTATCAATTCCTTTATAGATATGTGTGTGTGTTCATGTTTGTTTTGATAATGCAGTCATTTTATAAGTAAATAGTATTACCTAAATCAAGATAACACATTCTGCATATCCAATTCACCTACTGAAGAGTATTTGGAATTTTAAAGTTTTTGGTAACTTTGAATAAAAATGCTATAGACAATCACATGAAACATTTGAAAAATTTGTTTATTTTCTGAATTTTTAGTTAATATACTTGCATATTTTATGGGGTACAATGCAAGTTTTCAGCACATAACACATATCTGCAACCAACCAAACCAAGCAGCCATACTTTCTGATTCCTTGTCTTTGCATTTGGACTGTGTCAGCTTTTATCTTTTAGAACTTTATGCAGCATATTTTATATTACCATGAGCCATTGTCACCCCATTGTATGGCAGTATACTAGAAAGCATTTTGTTCATCCTATTGTAGTTTTTTTTAAAAGATTTATTTATTTATTTGAAAGTCAGAGTTACACAGAGAGAGAAGGAGAGGCAGAGAGAGAGAGAAAGATCTTCCTTCCTCTGGTTCACTCTCCAATTGGCTGCAATGGCCGGAGCTGCACCAATCTGAAGCCAGGAGCCAGGAGCTTCTTCTGGGTCTCACACATGGGTACAGGGGCCCAAGGACTTGGACCCAAGGACTTGGGCCATCTTCTGCTTTCCCAGGCCATAGCAGAGAGCTGGATCTGGATCAGAAGTGGAGAAGCCAGGACTCGAACTGGCACCCATATGGGATGCTGGCACTGCAGGTGGTGGCTTTACCGGCTATGCCACAGCACCAGCCCCCCTATTGTGTTTTAATATACCTTATCCAAGCACCCCTTTGCAGCATTGTTCACAATAACTAAGGTATTGAATCAACGTAGGTGTCATCAATGAATGAATGGATAAAGAAAATGTGTTGTGCATACACAGTGGTATATTTTTCTGTTATAAAATAATGCTATATTGACATTTGCAGCAAAATAGATGGAATTGGAGAGCATTATGTTAAGTGAAATAATCCAGACACAGACAAATACTGCATATTCTTTTTTGTGTTAAAGTAAAAATTAATAATATACATGTAAATATACATGATCCACTCAGTCGATTTATATTGTTCATTACAGCTAGAAGTCCAACACATCTGGCTACTTTAGCCTCTTTTTTTTAAAGATTAATTTATTTATTTGAAAGTCAGAGTTACACAGAGAGAAGAGATGCAGAGAGAGAGAGAGAAAGAGAGGTCTTCCATCTGCTGGTTCACTCCCCAGTAAGCTGCAACAGGCCTAAGCTGCGCCAATCTGAAGCCAGGGTCCAGGAGCTTCATCTGGGTCTCCCACATGGGTTACAAGGGCCCAAGGCCTTGGGTCATCTTCTACTGCTTTCCCAGGCCATAGCAGAGAGCTGGATAGGAAGTGGATCACCTGGGACTTGAACTGGCACCCATAAAGGATGCTGGCGATTCAGGCCAGGGCATTAAACTGTTGTGCCTCAGCGCCGACCCCTACTTTAGCCTCTTCAAAAAGGTTTAACACCTTTTTTCTTTAAAGGAACAGATAATGAATTTTTTGTAGACCATAAGGTCTTGGTTATGACTTCTCAATTTGGCTGTTATAGCCACAAAGCAGATTTGACCATATCTAAATGATTGAGAATAATAATGTTCTATGAAACTACTTATAAATATAGACAGTGGACTGAGTTTGTTTTAAAAGCTGTAGTTTCTTGAGTTCTGCTTAGATGATCAAGTAGTTTTGTGCAGAATATTATGTCCACAATATGCTCCATAAAAAACAACAACAATAAAAAAATCCCACCAACAGTGAATTTATATACACATATCAGAGATTTCAATCATTTGGAAAACTGCTATTCAGAAGAATGAACTTTTGTTTACCGATTTTGTTCTTGCTAATAATGGAACATATATTTTTATTTTTAATATAATAACTCTTAATGTCTCCAGGTATAAGTAGAATCACATTTTTCATTGATTGTCTTAAACCCATTTTACTTCGCCATCCCCATTGCCACTGATCTGTCCCTTGGTTTCTATACTTATTTTATTTATTTATTTTTCTTAAAAAGTAATTTATACTGTATAATAAAAAGAGGATACTTTCCACCATAGTCTTATTTCCACCTTGGAATTAAGTGATCTTAGTTTTCTGTTTATCTTCTGTTACATTCCATACATACATACAAGCTCAAAGGTGAATACGTGAATGTATGCACATTCTTTGGATCTTTTTCTTCATCAAAAGTTTAGGAATGCTACTTAAAACATTCAGTTATCTTTTAAAATTGTTCTATTGCCTAAATACAAAATCAAAATTCTTACACAGATAAAATTTATATAACGCCTTTTGTGAAACTATTATTTCCTACCTTCTCATCTCTTTTCCATTGATTCTGTCTTTAAAACAACTTAGTTCTATGAATCTCATATTTCCTCTCTATAAAATGGTAGGGAGAGAAGGAATGATAACATTGTATCTTAGACATTAATGAAAATTGATGGGGTCATGCCTATAAAATATTAAGCACATAAAAATAATTCAGTAAATGCAGGTGGGAAATGATAACTGTAGGAATAGTACTATATGTATGTAAACTGTGAATCATTATGTATTTAAAATGTTGCCAACAAGGATTTTATAGTCTTGTGAAATTTAAAATATATTTTAAACATATAATTCAATTTAATTCTCCTTCACTATCTTTATATATCTATTCCCCTATCATGATGATTGGAACACAGTAAGAATTCACATGCTAGACAACATGGTCCAGATTTTTAAGAAACTCATATCCTAAAATGAGAAGCACATGGTAAATCAACCAGTGCATAAAGTTGTCAATGGTATATCGTGGTGGGGATTCTGTGGGTAATAAAAGAGGTGATATAGTGTGGATTAAAGTGTGGTTTGCTACTAAATTTAAAGAGCTGGGCTAGTGGTGTCATCCTTCATATGGGCATCATTCCTGCAAAATTTAAAATGGTAGTGCTCTGGGATTGGGTAACCAAGGTGGCCCTGTCTAATCTTGATGGCCCCAGTAATACTCTAATCTGAACCCAGGGGAAAACATAATCTGAATTCTTACAGAGTTTATTTATTTCCTTTAGGATTTGAGGAGCTTGGTAAAAGACCCAAGTACCTGGCTTTTACCGCAGACTGTTGGTGAAAATATGACAAGCAGTATAGAACAAAACCACAGCAAGAAAAGGTACTGGGTTAGAGGCTGAGTACAAATGGGAAAATCAACTTCTCTGATGCTTTCTCCAGTATTTCTTAACAGAAATCGGGGCAACAGATTGAGAGAAAGGGCAACCACATGTACAGGAAAGGTTGATGCATCCACTGTTTCTGAAATGTTTATTTGGAGAATAAATACATTGTGAAATG
This sequence comes from Lepus europaeus, assembly GCF_033115175.1. Lineage (NCBI taxonomy): Eukaryota > Metazoa > Chordata > Mammalia > Lagomorpha > Leporidae > Lepus > Lepus europaeus. Next base: position 46,918,920 of record NC_084845.1, read on the forward strand.
CTTGCCAGAGCCTATTAGAAGTCAAGATGTATAATACATTTAGGTCACTTTTGTCTACTGTCAAGTAAGGGATGTCATTGAATCATCTAACAAACCAGAACATTGCCTAAAGGGAGAGATGCAGTGGTGTCGTGCTTATATTATAGTACCTGTACTATAGACACTTTTTATAAATTTCCTTGTTAATCTACATAAATGCCTTAGGAAGTATCAGTGTCTTTACAGATGAGGAAATACCAGCTAGGTATCTGAGAGAAACAGGAAATAGTTTAGTAGAACCTATATTTAAGTCCTATTATCTTGATCTACTGATGTATGGATGCCTGTCATGAACAATGGCGTTATGTCTCAATCAACCCATCATAAGTTGAAAATAGCATATGTCAAAAACGCATTTTATACATCTAAACCACCAAGGATCATGACTTAGCGTAGGTTACCTTAAAGGGACTCAGAATGTTTACATTAGCCTATAATTTTGTAAATTTATCCTACACAAAACCTATTTTATAATAAAACTTGGAATGGTCCATGTAATTTATTGAATACTCTACTGAAAGTGAAAAACATGATGGTTCTATGGATACCCATCACTAATGCACAATTAATATACATTACATGACAGTTTCTAGCAAATACATATTGCTTTCACACCATCCTAAAGCTGAAAAATTCTAAGCCAGAGACATCTGTGTATGCATTTACCACATTTCTTTTTTTTTAAAAGATTTATTTATTTATTTATTTGACAGGTAGAGTTACTTACAGTGAGAGAGAGACAGAGAGAAAGGTCTTCCTTCCGTTGGCTCACCCCCCAAATGGCCGCCACGGCTGGTGCTGTGCCGATCTGAAGCCAGGAGCCAGGTGCTTCTTCCTGGTCTCCCATGTGGGTGCTCCACTGCCCATGGGCCACAGCAGAGAGCTGGACTGGAAGAGGAGCAACCGAGACTAGAACCTGGTGCCCATATGGGATGCCGGTGCCTCAAGTGGAGGACTAACCAAGTGAGCCATGGTGCCAGCCCCTTCACCTCATTTCAGTTCCTTGTATGAATCAGGCCCCTTGGCCAGTGCCATGGCTCAATAGGCTAATCCTCCGCCTGCGGTGCCGGCACACCGGGTTCTAGTCCCGGTCGGGGTGCTGGATTCTGTCCCGGATGCCCCTCTTTCAGGCCAGCTCTCTGCTGTGGCCCAGGAGTGCAGTGGGGGATGGCCCAAATGTTGGGCCCTACACCCCATGGGAGACCAGGAGAAGCACCTGGCTCCTGCCTTTGGATCAGCGCAGTGTGCTGGCCGTGGCAGCCATTGGAGGGTGAACCAATGGCAAAAGGAAGACATTTCTCACTGTCTCTCTCTCTCTCTCTCACTGTCCACTCTGCCTGTCAAAAAATAAAAATAAAAAATAAAATAAAATAAAATAAATCAAGCCCTTACCAGATTCTGATTAAAATTAATATGACTTCTTATCAGAGAAGCATCAACAACAAGGGCTATATTCTTTTCCTATATTACCCTATTTTATAGCTAACACAATGTAGAAGCTCTTCCGAATCTAAGCTAACTTCACCCTATTTATATGACATAATTCCAAGGTTCTCCTTGTCCCTTTGAGGTCCAGGATACAATCTTGTGCCCAGTGACCAGTAGAGGGGGATGGTGAAAGTATTCATATTGGGAGAGAACTTTGTCGATATGGAGAGGGAAGACCAGGTTGGAAGGGTTTGCTTCAGCAGTCCTTTTTCCCCTTCCTTCCTTCCTTACTTCTTCCTTCCTTCCTTCCTTCCTTCCTTCCTTCCTTCCTTCCTTCCTTCCTTCCTTCCTTTCTTTTTTATTTTTATTTTTCAAAGACAGAGTTACAGAGAGGTAAAGACAGAGAGAGTTCTTCCATCTGCTGGTTCATTTCCCAGATGGCCGCAACAGCCAGAGCTGCGCTGATCCAAAGCCAGGAGCCAGGAGCTTCTTCTGGGTCTCCCACATAGGTGCAGGGGCCCAAGGACTTGGGCCATCTTCTACTGCTATCCCAGGCCATAGCAGAGATTAGCAGTCTTGGTTGTCAACATTAACATGGGACAGGTGGAATAGGGTTGTTAGCATGTTGTGGTCTTGAGTGGTACAAGTTCTCACTAATGGGTAGAGTCCACTCTTAACTGGAGCAGCAGATGGTAACATAATATTTATCAGAATACCAAGTGTTTAAAATTCAGAAATCTACTGTGTGTGTGTGTATGAGTGTGTGTGTAGGAGGTACTCTTTGAAATCTTGATTTGAATGAAAAATTTTATTATCTTTTTTTCCTGAGTGTTGTTTTAAAGGAAGAGTGACAGAGAGAGCAGGACAAACAGAGTTATCTTTTTTCCCCAAATGGCAGCAAAAGCCAGGTCTGGGCCAGGCCAAAGCCTTGAACCAGGAATTCATCCTGGGCTCTCACATGGGTGGCAGAGACATAAGTACCTGGGCCATTTTGCACTTCCTTCCCAGGCACATTGGCAGGAAGCTGGATCGGAAATGAAGTAGCCTGGACTTGAACCAGGACTTTGATATGCAATGCCAGAATCTCAAGCGGTGGCTTAGCCCGCTATGCCACAATGCCAGCCCCTCTTTTTTTCACTCTGAAAATAATTGGTTACCTCTTTGGTGTGGCAATTCTTATTTTTTTTCTAAGAATTTTAATTGATGCATAGTGTTTGTAAAGAGTAAGGACAGTGGAATTCTCCCGTAGTTAGGGCTGTGAGTCAGCAGCAAGGGTGCATGCAGGTCCCGGCACTTTTCACTTACCTTTGTTCAGCAAGATGTTGGTCCCCTCCCTGCCCCAATGGGGTAGGGGCTTTTGGAGTCTCTGTACCGTTTGTAGTTCTTGGTACCTTACGGAAGTTTTCCCTCAGTTGGTCGCCTGGAAAGGTGGCCCCTCTTTGTTGTTCTGGTATTTTTCCATGGCTGAGGTAAGTGAAGGTCCCCCCGGGTCAGCCCTCTTGCTCCCATTCCAGTCTGCAGTTCAGGGTACACTATGATAAGTTGACACACCTATATGATGTGTGATGGTTATTTCAGGAGACTTGGTATTTCTAGTTTCTCAAATATTTGTCATTTCTATATGTTGAGAAACTTCAGGTTTGTCTTCTGGTTATTTTGAAATACATAATTAATTATTGCAGGCTACAGTTATTGTACTTTGATACAGAGTCCTAGAACTATTCCCTTACATATCTATTTACAGATTTATTTATTGGTTTAAAAGGCAGTTACGGAGAATGAGAATGAGAGTGAAAGGGAGAGTAAGAATGAGAGAGAGAGAGAGAAACATCTTCCATCCACTGTTTCACTCCCCAAATGGCAGCAATGACTGGGTCTGGGCAAAGCCAAAGCCAAGAGCATCCAGGTCTTCCATGTAGGTGGGAGGTGTCCAAGCCCTTGGACCATCTTCCAGGAACTTCCCAGGAGCCTTAGCAAGGAGCTGGACCAGAAGTGGGACAGCCAGTGCTGCAGCTGTTGCTCTGATATGGGGTGCCAGCATCAGGTAGCAGTTGTGCCACAGCATAGACCCCTCTTACTGTATTCTCTTTATCCAACTTCTCACTATCCTCCACCTCACCCTTGCCCCTCACTGTATCCTTCCTAGCCTCTGGTAACCACTACTGTGCTTTCTTTTTCTTTTCTTTTTTTGACAGGCAGAGTTAGACAGTGAGAGAGGGAGACAGAGAGAGAGTTATAGACAGTGAGAGAGAGACAAGAGAGAAAGGTCTTCCTTCCGTTGGTTCACTCCCCCAAATGGCCGCTACGGTCAGAGCTGCTCCGATCTGAAGCCAGGAACCGGGTGCTTCCTCCTGGTCTCCCATGTGGGTGCAGGGACCCACGCACGTGGGCCATCCTCCACTGCCCTCCCAGGCCACATCAGAGAGCTGGACTGGAAGAGGAGCAACCAGGACTAGTACCCGATGCCCCAACTGGGCGGAGGATTAGCCAAGTGAGCCATGGCGCAGGCCCATTCTACTTTTTTTGAGATCAACTTTCTTAGTTTCCTCCAATGAGCAAGGCCACATGGCATTTGTCTTTTTGTGAGCCTGACTTGTTTATATAACAAAGCTTCTTCCAGTTCCATACATTGGACACTCTGGAGCAAAGCAGCTGCAGGGACCTGCACGTAGTTTCCAAAGTGAACTCCAAGCCTATGAAGACTATGGAAATTTTCTGCAGCTGGAACAGAGGGCAGGTGGTCCATGGGCAATGATGGCTGCTGGACCTTTCTTACCTTTTCTCTCCAATGGGAAGACACCTCCCACCTATCCTCCGCCCTATCTTCCACTCTTCTACAGGGAGCAGGTTGCAATTGCAATGGGTTTTGTTCCTCTTTCCATGCTGCCATTCTGAGTGTTTGCACCATGTCCTTGCTGAGTTCCAGGGTTCCCTCTCTCTCTCTCGGTCATTTTTCTCAAAAATGCTGTCATTTCTTTGTTGTTGTGGGTTTTCGTTTTGTAGGAGACCAGCATCAGAAACTCTGTTCAACCATCTTGGCTTGTCTTTCTGTCTGTCTAGCAACTCTTGTTAACTTTGCAAGCTCACCTGCGTAATGACATCTTCTGGGAAGTCTTCCTTGACCACCCTCAGAATTCTTTCATCTTTGCTTCCTGTGTTCCTCCGTTGGTGTACCTACCATACCATAGTAAATATTACTTATTCATCCACTTGCTTCCTTGACTCTAAAGCTGCTCGAGGGACAGGTTGGGGCTTTTATCATCCCTTTGTCCAGGGGCCATTCCTGACAGGGGCAGTAAAAATACTGTATGTCTTAAATTGAATTATAAAAGTGGTAAATGAACATTTGCAATGCACCACATGATGGCAAAATGGGTTAATTAGTGAACGATTCTAATAAAACATTGACTGAAAAGTGAAACTCTGTTTCTCCTCCCAAATCTTGTTCTTCTTGCTTCTTCCTGCTCCCTGGTTTGTGATGAAAGATGTAAAGCTGTTGGGGTTTTATGAGTCTTGCCATTAGCCTACAAAACCTTTCAAATATGATTCAATTTCATGCAGACAGAGACTCAGAGCAAGTTGGCAGTTAACAGCTAATGATTTTTAAGGGTTTAAGTCAGCCCTAAACATTATTCTAATGAGTTTTTGTGGTTTAGTTACCTTTAAACATTAAATAGTCAAAGAGTCCATCAATACAGATATGTTTAGCAATATCAGGTGCGTGCTGCTCACCAGTACCTCCTTGATGGTGTTGAATATGGCATCTTATTTTACAAAAAAAAAAAAGAAAAAAAAAACCTTGTAAGAAATAGTTTAAGTGTACCTACTTGAGCCTAATGATGTGTGCCATCATTAAGCCGGGAAAAATGTGAACTCAAAATTATTCTCTAGGTAGCAAGGAAGAGATTTACAAAGGGACAGAGAAAATGGCTGCTCTGCCCTGTTCTGACCCACACCACGTTCACTTTAAGCAATGCAGCTAGTGGTTAAAATAGCTGGCCCTGGGATTTCATCAGCTCTGTGTTCAAATCTCACCTCTGCAATTAGTAACAGGATGATAAGGCTGGAGAGGATAATGATAATTCTTATGCAGCCAAGTTTTTGTGAAGATTTCATGAAATGATGCTTGTAAAGATGTTAATAATAATAGCTAATATGTGCTAGACTTTCTTTTACTTTAACAGCCTATTCTTGAGGTTTTGGAGGAGAGAAAAAAAATGAGCTTGAAGGGTCAGTATCCAATTTTAAGGCTGTAAAAATGAGCCTAATATTTCCATTATGATTTTCCTTATTCACACAGTAATTAAAGAAACCAAAAGTTGTCACTTATTTTATGCAGAAAATGTTTCAGACTTTTTTTTTTCTTTTTGCAAAACTCATTTCTATCCTTGGACTCACAATAACTTCATTACTCTTTTCAAGTCAAATCACATCCCAATCTGAACCATTCAAATTGGCCTAAGATCCTGCACTAACAAAACGTTAATATTTATGAGCAATGCATTTTGGGTTCAGAGATAGGAAGAGAAATCTTCAGGGAGCCAGAAATGAGTTATTGGCCTTCTATAGAATGTGTCATTTGGAAAGACCGGCATTGTAGGGAGAGATGATTCAAATGCATGATTTCAAGGGGCAATGCAATCTAGTTTACTAATCTCTCATTATACTAACGTGAGGCTTTTGTGAACACTGACTGCTCATTAGCATCCCACTGAAGAATCTAGATAATGGATGCCAGTTTTATTTTCATTATTGAGCATTTCAAATATTTCTATTCCTCTCATTAACCCATCATGCAAAAATTAGGAGTAACAGAAAGTAAAACAGATCATTTAAGTTATATAAGCATAGATGTTTTGAAGGCCTCTAAATAACTTAAATGGGTATTTCCATGACCTTTGGAGTCACTTCTGTCTCTTCCTGAGCCAACTCTTGCCTAAGCTGCTGTTGCACCCCTTTCTTCCTTCCTCACATTCGATTTTTGCTTCCTCTCCATTCAAGCTGGTGTTGCCCTTATTGTAGAACTACAATACAGAGACTGTACCTGAAATATGCTGGTCAAGTTTTATCTAAAGCATTTAAAAGGATTTTTGCCCATTAGTTGGTAGGAAGAATAGGTAGATTTTTGTAGGTTTTTTTTTTTTCCACAAGAAAGATAGGAAGAAAATTGAAAAGGCTAGTAGAAAACTTTAACTTAACACGTTAGTTGAAGCTGGGCAAATTTCTCCAGCTTGGTGCGTAACCCACTCAAGTGAGGGAAGCTGAAATGCTACCTCAGAAGTATCAATCAGATTATAAAGGGGTCTTGATTGACATTCATCTTGGGAGAACGTGACTTAACAAAGGAAAGAAAGAACATATAACAAGGTTTTCTTCTTTATTCCAGGCCTGGTTAGATTGAATAAGCTTTTGGTCTCATTGACCAGTGCTAAGATACAAGAGAAAAAAGTAAACCTAAGCCAAAATATTCAGGTCCTAATGCCTGAATAAATCTAGTTGATCCTTGAAATACTGGGAGTGGCCACTACATGTGACAAACAAAAGACTGATATGAGAATGGAAGAAGTCAATCCCATGAAATGCACGTGTAAAGTTACATTGCACAACATAAATCTCCGATGCCATTAGATTAAGAGAATAATGATTGAGTGTGGCTTGCCAAAGTACTTATTAGCTTTTAATTGCCCTAATCATAATGACTATAGAGAGTACTAGGATAATTATAAACCTGTCTGAACTGTGGTATGCATAAGGTTAGAATCAGATAGACCTGAATTAACTGCATGGTTTCATCCTTATACTCATGTGATATTGGACAATGCACATTACTTCTGTGCACTGTGGCTAATATTGTCCATTTCCAGGGTTGTTTTAAGGGTGAGAGACAATGGGCCGAAGCAGCTGCCACGGTGCCTGACCTGTAGATACTGAGGACTCAGCAGCTGTGGCATAGTAACTGTTGTTATTATTGTCTTTGCTCTAAGACATTTCTCTCATGAGAAAACAGAATGAGTTCTTCAGAATGAAAACAGAGTCCATGCACCTTTCAGAGGGGCCTGCAGCAAGAGCGGCAGTGAAGCAGGAGCAGGAGATAGACCAAGTCTGGATTCCGCTCCTTACGTGAGGTCTGGCGATGGCTACAGAGGAGACACTCGGGCAGGCACTTCTTCAGGATCGTTTTGATTGTCTGTCTCACAGAAGACCCAGAAAAGATACGGGCACTTTGTTTTATGTAGTACGCCATTAAACTTGCTTAAAAGCTGATATTCTCGGTCAGCCTCACTGGCTTCTGCCCGAAGAGAAATAAGAATCAAGTTTCCAAGTTGGTTGTATCAGAGTAGGATGTCACTGAGTGTTTCCCTATGTCCCTGACTTAGGTTTGCACTGAAATGGTTTCAGATTTTAAGTAAGCTCCTTGCAAGTTCTCTAAAGTATCAAGGACCCCATCAGCAAAATGGTACTCAGGATGAAATCTGCTGAGCAGGGATCTACCTGCCAGTGCATTCCACTCTTGTGTCAAATGCATGCTACAGAGCTGTGGCAGGTTAGGTGTTTTATCTTCTGCCTGAAATCTCTTCCAGGGAAATTTCATTCATGACCAGGTGAAACTGAGATAGTGCCCTTGGTAATTATTGATCTTACCTGGATTTTCACCATGTACTATATATAGCACAGTCACCAAATAAGAGCATTTATTATTCTTCCCCTTATTCCTAGAAAAAGATCAGTCCCTTTAATCTAGGCATTAAGCTACTATTAATAACTATACCTTTAAACTCATGAATAAATGATTAAATGGTTTCATACCAAACAAGGTTACATGTCTTCATTTCATGTCGAAGGTTTTTGATATGGCCATCATATTAAACATTGCTACATATATTATCTCATTTAATTTAATCCCTAAAACAACTTTACAAAGATCCTAGTCAATCCAGGCTGACATAACAAAATATCATAAACACAGTGGCTTTTTTATTTTTTATTTGTTTATTTTTTAAATTTATTTGACAGGTAGAGTTACATACAGTGAGAGAGAGACAGAGAAAAAGGTCTTCCCTCCATTGGTTCACTCCCCAAATGGCTGCTATGGCCAGAGCTGCTCTGATCCGAAGCCAGGAGCCAGGTGCCTCCTCCTGGTCTCCCATGTGGGTGCAGCAGCCCAAGCACTTGGGCCATCCTCCACTGCTTTCCCGGGCCACAGCAGAGAGCTGGACTGGAAAAGGAAAATCCAGGACTAGAACCGACACCCATATGGGATGCTGGCGCCGCAGGCGGAGGATTAACTAAGTGAGCCATGGCTCCGGCCCCCATGGTGGCTTTTAAACAACATAAATTTATTGTTCCTAGATCTAGAGGCTGGGAAGTTAAAGATCAAGGTGCCAGCAAATTTGGATTCTGGCAAGGAATTGCTTTCTGGTTCATATGTGGCACCCTCTATCGGACCTCACCAGATAGAAGGGCCATCTAGCTCTCTGGAGTCTCTTTTACTAGAATCCTTGTTGCATTCATGAGGGCAGAGCCTTCATTACCTAATTGCCTCCCATAGGACCTGCCCGCTAATGTTATCATAATGGAGTTTATGAATTGTGGAAAGATAAAATGTTCAGACCATAGCATAAGATAAGAGTTATTATTAGCCCCATTTTATAGATGATGAAGCTGAGGGCTAATCTGGTGAATAATATGCTCCATGTTTTGCAGGAAATACACAAAATATCAGAGTTTGAACCACACTCTCTGGTTGTAATGTCCATTTACACCACTCTCATTTAAGGTCATGTGACTAAGACTAAATGACTTACAACAATGAGAGTATTTTCATGTCATAACTTGACCATTGGTTTGCCATCACTCTGGTGTGACAATGAGATTATTTTTCCCCATAAAATGTCTTTATCTTTGAGTAAAGAATCTATTCTTTTAGAATCAGCAGTGTAGCATCTGTACAAAATATTCTCAAAAGTGTCTGTAATAATATGTTCCTGAATTGTTTTAATTTATAGTAGGATTGGAGGAATATTATGCACAGCAGTCTTATAAATAATGTGACATAAATAACAAGTGCATTTAGTGCTAAAGCAATTATTTTCTTTCCAAACAATCATTCACTTTTTACTGGGAACTAGAAATTTGCATCTAACATTGTCTCTTTGCATAATTAGGGTAAGTCTCCTTTTCTCTCCTGCCTTGATGTTTTATACCTAGAAATGGTGAGTTTTTCTTTGAGAATAGTCAGGATCTACTGACACTTATTTTTGTCTGGGTCAGCAGCAAGACTGCTTATGGTATTAGAACAGTTTTCCCCAGTATCCTCCTGGGATTGTTTCTAGGCCCCTCTTTGGACACAAAAATCTGGAGATATTCAAGTCCTGTATATAAAATGGCATGGTACAGTATTTGTGTATAACCTACACACATCATCTTGAATCCTTTAAGTCCTATCCAGATTACTTATACAAAATACACTGTAAATGCTATTCCAAAGGTTAGTACTGTCTAGGGAGTAATGACCAGATGAAAAATCCATGTATGTTCGGTACAACTTCTTTTCTTCAGTATTTTGGTCCACAATTGGTTGAATCTATCAGTGTTGGTACCAATGGATATGGAGAACTGAGTGTATTTACTTTGCTATCAACACTGCAGGGTTACTGTAAAGAATTGATATAATGAATCCCAAGTGTCTGATGCTAGGCTTGGTGTATTCACGTGATGAATCCTTCCACTAGTATTTATAGAAATCCTACTAAATGCTGGCCCCTGTGCTAAATCCTGAGCACACAATTTTAATGATAATAAGAATCACCAGACATGAACATTGAATTCAAGAAGGTTATTGTTATGGTTAAGACAAAGAAAAAAGAAAAAAAGATAACAATTTTCAGAATATCCTATTAAAAATATACCTAAGAAAGATAACAGTTTAGTGACCAGGGACAAAGGGGATTTAACTCTTAAGTGGGACTCTGAAGTAACATTCATCCCAGGCAGTAAGAGACAAAGCACACTCCTGAAAGAGGGAAGAAAATGTGTGATTCTTTGGATCTGGAAACAATGTGATATTCTCTCTCTTTTTTAAAAATATTATTTACTTGTTTGAGAGGAAGGTGTATTGAGAGAGGAGAGAGATAGAAAGAAAGAAATTGAGGGGAGTTGGGTGCCAGGCTGAAGCCAGGGGTCAGGAACTCCATCCAGGTCTCCCCCCTGGGTGGCAGGGACTGACATCCTTGGGCCATTATCTGGTGTGTTAGTTGGATCGGAAACCAAGTGGCTCTGACTTGAACTGGCGCTATGATGTGACATGTTGGCATTGAAAGCAGGGCCTTAACCCACCATACCACAATGCCAGCCCCCAGTGTGATGATCTTAAGGAATTGAAAGAGCCAATTTGAACTTAATCTGCAAACACAGGACATGGTCAGGTTGTAGAAGTTGATGGAAAACAAGGTTTGAAAAGTTATGGAACTTTCTCTGTACTACCTTGCTAGTGATAGTAACAATTTGGGTTCAGGTTTCTGTGAGTAAATCCCAAATTATTTATCCTAAGTTCTTAGAATAGAATAATTTACTAAATAGTGATGATGATGGTGGTAATGACAATGATAGCTATTCTGACTTGATGCTTCTATGTGTCCAGTATACTTCTACTCAGCTTTTATTCACAAAAGAACCTAGTCCTCAAAACCTATGAGATGACTTAATTTTTCTGTGAAGCAAAATATTCATCCTACACATGCATGGTGGTTAAATAACCAGCCCATATCAAACATCTACTAAGAAATGAACTTGAATTTCAACCCTGGTTTAAAATAAATCATCTTTAGAGATGTGTATAATTACTCTTCTTAATGACAGATTAAAATTTTGCTATTTTTATGAAGGATTTTAAACAACAAAAAGTTATAAGAACATACAATATCTTTTTATTGAACTGTTTGAAGGCAAGTTGTCAATTTGCTGCACTGCTACCCTGAGCTCTTTAATGTTTAATATCTACAACCAATACTTTCTCTTATATTATCAAAATATAACCATCAAAATCAGAAAAGTGAAACTGACACTTTTTTTTCCTACCTAAGACTAATGTCTTTATTGTAAAGGAATCCGGTTTGGAATCATACATTGCATTTGGTTGTCAGGTCTATTTAGTCTCTCTCAGGCTACAGAATTCTCCGTCCTTTGCTTTACTTTCATGAACTTGTCACTTTGGAAGATTATAGGTGAGTTATTTCATAAAATCTCCCTCGTTTTGAGTTCTTCTGATATTTCCCCACAATTAGATTCATGTTTTTCAATATTTTAGGGAAGAATGTGACAGAAATATTACCATGTTCTTGCCAGTGCACCTTCTTAGGTGATATATAATTTCAATTTGCCCCACTTTTGCATGTAATAATGTTGATTACCTGATTAATGTTGTTAGAATTCAACTTCTTATTTAATGTTTATTTATTTATTTTCATCTACTTGGAAGACAGAGTGGGAGAGAAAGACAGAAAGAGAGAGAGAGAGAGAGTCCTTCCATCTAATGCTTCACACTCTAAATGCTCATAGCATCCAGGGCTTGGCCAGGACTAATCTAGATACCCAGACCACCATCCAGTCGACCGATATGGATGACAGGGACATAATCACTTGACCCATCATCTGCTGCTTCCCTGGATGCATTAACAAGATGTTGTATTGGAAGCAGAGATGCTGTGACTCAAAGGGGCCCTCCAATGTGGGATGTGGACATCCTAAATGGTGGCAGAAACTGCTGCACCACTGTACCCACACTGTGCAACTTCTTTACAGTATTTGAGTGACAGCGTCCTTTGCTGGTCGTCTGCTGCCATCTACTATGTCCCTGCTTGAATACTCTTTTCTTCTCATTTGAGTTCTGACCTACTGTACCAACCACCACTGCTACCCCGTTGCATGTTTTCAAATGCTAGTACCCTCCTGTATCCTTGTGGGCTCTTCTCACACCCTGTCCGGACTCCGATCCACCTATGCAGATTGCTCCTTACTCAGTCCCACTTGATGGCTACTTGATAACATTACAAAGGACATTTCTAGGTTTTAGATATGATTTGTCCTCCCAAGCGTTCATGTGTGGGAAGTTTGGTTCCCAGAGTGGTGATGCTAAGGGTAGACCTGGTGGAGGATCCACAGCACATTGCAGGTGTGCCCTCAGAAGGGGACCCCTGAGTTAGTTTTCATGGGAGGGCTATTAGACAAAAATGAGCTTGGTCACTCCGCGCCCTTTTCAGCTGTTTCCTTGGATATGTGATCTACCCCTCTCATATATATTTTCTCCCTTATGATGCCATCTGCACTGAGCCCTTCACCAGAGCTGAAGCGATGCCAGTGTTATGCCCTTGAACTTCTACGACTGTGAGCAAAGTAACATCTTTGTTTTTTTAATAACTTGGCCTGCTTCTGGTATCTCATTATAGTTATAGAAAATGGACCAATATAGAAGGGAAAAAGAAGAGTAGGAGAGATGTGGATGGGGAAGGAAGTGAGGAAAGAAGACCAAAGGATAACTTTGAGGTATGAGGGAGGGTCAGCATTTGGCTTAGTGGTTAAGATGTCATTTGAGATTTTTCTATATCATGGGAGTATCTGAGTTCTAGTCCTGGCTCTACTTTTGATGCTATATACCCTGGGAAGCAATAGTGATTACTCAGTAATTGAGTCTTTGCCACCCACATGGAAGACTTGAATTGAGTTCCTGGCTCCTGGCTTTAGCCTGGCCCAGGCTGGCTGTTGCAGGCATTTTAGGGAGAGAACCAGCAGGTAGATCTGTCTCTGTCTTTCTTTCAAATAAATAAAAAATAAATCAGTAAAAAAAATTAAAAGTAAAAGACACTGATTTTATTTTCATTTGAGAAAAGTACTCAGTGTGATGCTAGATGAAATAGCATTGAAAACTTTTTCATTCTCATTGTACTCTACAGAAATGATTGCCTTTTCCTAAAACAACAAAAACAAAAAGAAAAAGGTATTTCTCATCTATACCTGCTTTTTAAAATAAAACATACTGGGGGGATTCCCAAAACATAGTCAAAGTATGAGCATTAATAGAAACAGAGCCAACATTATACCCAAATATATCATGACTTTAAGTTACTAAGATCCCTGAGTCTGCCTTTTCTTATGTACTGTATAGTTAATTAATCACTGCTCTCAAAAAGATGAGTATTTTCTTTGGTTCTCTCTAATCTGAGCAATATAAAAATGAAACTGGAGAACACAATTATGCTGTCTTTCACCTTCATATCACGATGTCTTTACTGTCTGCCCTGAGGCCTTGTCTTCTTGAATATAGCAGTGTATAGTAGTTACAAGTGAAGTCCAAAATCTACTACTTATGACTTGGCTTTGTCCAAGTGACTTAACTGACTTAAGCAACAGTCTCTTTTTTCCAAAAATGAGTATAATTTTATGAGAAAAGTTACTGTTGTGAGGACCAAATGAAATAACTAGGAAAAGTGCTTAGCATGAGCCATAGACTACAAAGTATAGACCTAAATTTTTCAAATGTTTCCAATAATTGACAGCTTCTTTCTCTTGTACTTGGTAGTGCTTTGTTGATTTCTCTTTCACGACAAAAGTTATAATCCATCTGTTACCATGTAGAGTCACCCTCATTAGACTTAGATTTTCTTATGTCAGAAATCATTTTTCATGTCTTTATCCTCAGCCCTAAGCAATTTTTTGTAATATAAGAGACTCATTCTGTACATGGGTGAAAGGAGAGAGGATAGTAGACTTGTGAGATGATTACATGAATTAATGAAAATATTAAAGAATTATTGGCTAAAGGAATAAAATGTTGTAACAAGACTAGAGGTAAGGAACTTAATATTTAATGAATATCTATTATTCAATTAATTGACTATTTTATATATATTTAATTGACTATATATATTTTATGATAAATCGTCAAGTTATATGTTATACAAGATAAAAACTAAGGGTGTCACTATAAAAATAAACAAAAACAACTAATACACTTTAGTAAATACATAATAAATCTAAATATCATATTTGACTTGATCTGAATTCAAAGTCTTCATTGTTTTCCACCATTACTTGCTAGTTTCAATAGGATAGTGAAATTAGGAAGTATCCAGGAATACTTTTTCTCTGATCTTTTCATATTTTAGAATAATGAAATGAAGATGGAAGAGTCATCACTTTTTGTGCAATAAGTAGATGATTAAGCATTCCCAAGCTTATGTACAATAATTGTATTGTTTAAAATTTTTTAAAAAGATTATTTATTTGAAAGTCAGAGTTACAGAGAAGCAGAGGCAGAGAGAGAGGAGAGAGAAGTCTTCCATCCTCTGGTTCACTCCCTAAATGGCTACAACAGCTGAAGCTATACCAATCTGAAGCCAGGAGCCAGGGCCTTCTTCTGGGTCTCCCACCTGGGTGCAGGGGCCCAAGAACTTGGCCTGTCTCCTACTGCTTTCCCAGGCCATAGCAGAGAGTTGGATCAGAAGTGGAGCAGCCGGGTCTTGAACTGGCATCCATATGGGATGCTAGTATTGCAGGTAGGGGCTTTACCTGCTATACAACAGTGCCGGCCCCCAAACTTAATATTCTTAATTTTTAAAAACTTTTCTATAAAAAATTATGTACCCCAAACCCCACTGCCTGTCACTGTAGCATGAAGTCATAGGAACTCCAATGACTCCAGATGACAATTTGATCAAAAGCAAAGAAATTCCTTGATATTGAACAAGAGGATGGAAGAGAAACAGTTAAGAAGCAGAGAAAATATCGAATGATTTTAGGCAAAATAAAGAATTTCAACTATATGAGAGAAATTCATTTAGCAAATGTAGGATCCCATCAATTAACTCACTCTGTATTGTTGAATATATTTCTTTCCATCAGACATCTTTTTGACGTGATAGATGATTATTAATCTGAAACATCAGGGTGTTGGCTCACTAACAGAACATATCATTGGGCTATTTTGACTTCTCAAGTGAAAATTTCATACTTTTTAAAGATTTATTTATTTATTTATTTATTTGAAAGGCAGAGTTAAAGGAGGCAGAACCAGAGAAGGAGAGAGAGAGGTCTTCCATCTGCTGGTTTCATTCCCCAAATGGCCAAAACGGCCATAGCTGCACTAATACGAAGCTAAGAGCCAGGAGCTTTGTCTAGATCTCCCGTGTGGGTGCAGGGGCCCCTACATCTGGGCCATCCTCTACTGCTTTCCTAGGCCAGAGCAGAGAGCTGGATCAGAAGTAGAGCAGACAGGATTTGAACGGGCGCCCATATGGGATGCCAGCACTACAGGCAGCAGCTTTACCCGCTATGGCGTAGCGCTAACCCCCTATATATTTTTTAGTACAGCAAAATGTCTAATAAAATTAGAGTCAAAGGAATCAAAAGTAAGAGGGATTTTGTACCTTTAATTGCTTGTTAATTTCATGTTTATCTTCAATACACAGAAATGTTCAATTTTAAAAAGATGGACTTTGAGTATTCCGTCAAAATGCTTTTCCCCTCATATTCATACATCAAATATTCCTTTTTCACTGATATATATTTTTAGAGCTAAGAACAATAGTCTCTATGGTCAGGAGAAATAAATGAACATATCTTTGATAGATCCATTACAATAACATTCTTTGATGAGTTCCAAATTTACATTCTTGAAAGTTTACCAAAAGGGTTTGACAGGTATTCTTTCTGCTTTGATATTGTTGATAGAGGATTCTATCCAACGCAGATTTTATTTGAAGTGATAGGTTCTGTAAGCATTTTCAAATTCAGTCAAGTCTGTGGCCTTTTGAAGAGAAGACACATATTCTTGATTTTCTTTTCAGGATTAAGTCCAGTGTTGCCAAGGATGGAGAACCTATACAAAAATCTGTGAGACTGTGTGGGCAGATAATTCATAGGCTCACACAGAATCACCACAATACCTTCACAACAGTTCATGCTTATAAAAAGCATACAGTAAACAAATATATGGGAAAAATTGGAGGGGCCAGCATTGTGGCGCAGCAGGTTAAGTTGCCACCTACAACATTGGCATCTCATGTGAGCACCAGTTTAAGTCCTGACTGCTTGACTGGAATTGGTGGGGCCCAGCCCCAGCTGTTGCAGTCATTTGGAGTGTGAATCAGCAAATGGAAAATTTTTCTCTGTCTCTCCCTCTCTCTAACTCTGCCTTTGAAATAAATAAATAGATCTCTTTACAACTTTGAGGAGGGTTTAAAGAAACCCTAAGGCAAAATATGTATATATACATATTCATACATCAAATATTCATAAAATATTACTACATTCTAGTATTATAGAATGCACTTCCAGCTATTTGGAAGTAAAAATCAATGATATTTGTGATCTTTCTTCCCCGTTGTCTTTCAGTCTGTGGAAGTGAAGAGTCTGAGAAAAACAGGTGCAGAAATGTGATGAATGTCTAGGTAGAATTGTGAAAGAAATGCTAGAATATGGCTGAGAATGTGGCCTCAGGACAATTGGACCATTAACAGTTCTCTGAAATGAGTGGCATGCAAGACGAATGGAAGATGAATGGAATGCTGTCAGATGGATAGGGTGAGGCATATTGAGAGAAGAAATCACCAGAAAATGCACAGACGGACACTTGTGACTGCAAATGGTTCATTATGGCATCTACAGGTCCATACAACACAAAGGCTCAAATCCATAGACTTATCTTGGAAAGTGACAGCGGAAGCTGGGAAAGTGGTGTGCTGGGGTCAGATCCTGAACCAAGATAACGAATGCACAAGAATACATTTTATTCCTTTTTGCTGCCATTTTGGAACATCTCCAGATTACACACATATATGTATAGATACTTAAATATAAATGTATATAAATTTTATATCTATATACTTAGAAAAATTTATAAATATGCGTATGCATGTACATATATATAGATAATATAGTATATATAATTATACTGAAAGACATGCTCCAAGTTTATCAATTAAAGCATATATGCAAAAGAATGCACTAATAATTATTTTCTTTTATCTTTTTAATTTTTGGCTGTTTTCTCGCCGTAGTATTTACATTTTGATTCCTCCTGAGCTATCTTACACTTTCTTATTTTATTTTGCATATTACTTGCATCTTAAATGACTCTTAGAGTTTCTTCCTTATCATTTTCAGTCTTGTAGAGAAGTGATTCTCATCAAATTAGGAAAATCAGAATACCCCATTGCAAGACCTGACACACAGTATGGCTCCATGTCCTCTATTTCCACAGCTATGTCATGCCATGTTGCCTGCCAGCAACTGAGTTGTGTCTTGATGCTTCATAACCCCCCAGGAGAAGATTTCTTTGAGGACTTGGTATCACATGGCTTGTGTGGGGTGTGTGCTCGTTAGAGTGCTCTTTTTGACCCATCAGTTCATACCTTACAGGACCATCTAGAGGAATAGCAATCCTGAGTGCTCTGCAACTGACTGTCAGATCCCTGTGGATAGCTGCATTTTGTCAAAGAGTCAAAGTAATATGTAAATAAAAAATAGCTTTTTGTAAAAGTATATGAGTTATCTAAATCCTTTTGTTTCTTATTGGATGATCATGGGCATATCATCACCATTTTATTCTCCAAAATACTAGCTCAATTGCACTTACAGTTCCTCTTTCATAGCTAAGCTGCATTTTGTGCCACTCCTAATCTGAATTTGAAAGACATCTTTAGTTTCCTTAAGCAGGTTATTGAGTTTTCTAAAATAAGATAACAGTCTGGTTTTTTGAGAAACTGAGAGCCTCTTCAAGATAGACTCTTCCATCCCTTTCCTTTGAAGGTAATCATTTCTTGCAAACAGAGAGCCAAGAACAAAAGAGTCACTGAGACATGACTAAAGCTTAGAGAATTTGTTCAGAAAAGTTCCCCAAATGCACATTTTTTAGAGGCAATGATTTAAGCCCTTGACACCCTATCTTTCTGGCCCCCACACATAGGGTCATCTGATTATGCCTATTCATATATGGCCGAATTAATCTCAATCCTTTAAAAAGTTATTTTGTCTGTAGTCAAAAATGTGTTGCTTATTTACTGTCACTCCTAGAAGGTTCAATTTCTCTGGTAGTAACTGATAAAGAAGGGGATTTCTCAAAGTCAATCTCTCAAAATAAAGAACTTAAATCCATTTAACATACCTCTGGGAAGCAGATCTGCATTACCCTAGTCTATGACTTCTCTGGCAATAATAAGGTGTAAGAGAGTACACAGTCACTAGTGATTTCTGTAAGTGAAACAGTGAGGGGACAGAGACAATGAGGCAAAAACAAAATGGGACCTGGGATTAAGGGATCTTCCACTCAGCCATGTGAAGAACGTTGAAAATTATTGTGGTATTGTTTAGCAAGCAGCTGTCAAGTTATTGTAATTTGCAAAATGATTTTTTTCTTTTCTCTTCTCCTTTACTGCAGGCATATTAGAAATGGCTTCATTTCTGAGAGATGACAAAGTTAATCCTGTTTTGAGTTCTATTGGATGAAAATGGCATTTTGAGCTTGCTTTGCATTTACTGAATAAGCCAGCGAGTCCAACATTTACTGAGTGCCACTAAATGGAAGACACAGTGTTAGACATTAAGGTTATAAAGGTAAGTTAAGAATAATCATTTCCATCAAGATATGGAATGTTTGTTGGGAGTTACAAACAGAGCAGAGCATTGTAATTTTCTCTTTTTGTAAATATGGGAGTAGAGATAAGCAATGGTGATGGACGAGACTCTGGTCAATCTAATGGATTGCTCCAAAGTGAAAGAGCATTGGTCTGGAGGCAGAGCTAAGTCAAACCCACAGGAAGGAGCCTTTGTTCTAAAGAAGGTCCCATGTCACTGCTGGGTTTTTTGAGGCTCTTTTAGAAAACACTCAGAGACAATCTATCCATGGAAACATTTCCCTCTATTGTAACTAAACACTAATGTACACAAGGTACTTCAAAAAGTTCATGGTAAAATGGAATTAAAAGATATTTATTTTGAGGCATAAAAATTGGAAATCTAGGCATAGCTTTTTTTTCATAATATCCATTTTCCATGAACTTTACTTTGACCTACTGTTCTACATAAATTTCAAAAGTGTTTGCACCAAAATGAACTCATCTTTTATTCCACTTTCCATGAACTTTTTGAAGTCCACTTACATTAAAATAATTTAGATATATATCTACATGAGCAGGGGTACTGTGTTTTCAAATCCCAACACCTAGCAGGGTGTGGTATCTTGTATAAACAAAGTAAATATTTGAACAATTGAATCAGAAAATGATAGAAATTTAATTCTACCTAAAATAAGATCTTGAGGACATTGTTAATACTACAATGTTCAAGTGCAAAAAAATCACAAAATTTGGGCTATTATTATGACACAAAATAGCAATTTAGATGTTAGGGTAGTTTTACACCTATGGGTCCAACATGGGCAAGGAGAAACTGTCCAGGTTTTGTTCATCATAAGTGTAGAAATATCTAATTTATAAGAGGCAGTGATTTTTGATGTGACAGAGTCAGCTGTTGAGATGACATGTGAAAAACAAAACAAACCAAACACCTTTCCTAATCATTCCATGTCACCTACCTTTATGCCAAAGAGTGCCAGAGTCACAATTCCTTTAAATTTCAATGAATTTTTACCTAAATTGCTTTGTCAATAAAAACTTTTTTATTATAAGGAATATACTGCACCCCCAAATGGAAATACCATGATGTATATATTTAATCTTTTTGAAAGATGTATTTATTTGAAAGACAGAGTGACAGAGAGAGAGAAAGAGGCAGATTTTACACACACACACACACACACTCACACGCACACAGACACACATATATGGAAGCAAGGGCCAGCCTGGGACAAGTTGATATCAGGATGCTAGAACTGCAACTGGGCATTCCACATGAGTGTCAGGGATCCAAGTATCCAAGTACTGCTGCTCTCTCAGGTGCATTGGCAGGGATCTAGATTGGAAGCAGAGTAGCTGGGACATGAATCTGTACTCTGATGCTGGATGCCTGCAATGCAAGTGGTGGCTTAACCCATTGTGCCACCATGTCAGCCTCTATGATGTTTATTTTGATAAGTCACATGCATTCTGTATCTGAGAGGTCTACCCTGAGTGAAGCATATATCTGAAAATTACCCCGGTTCCCATTTGTTGGAGACTTGCCAACTGTCGGGTAATTAGGGACTGACTGATAGCTATGGTCTTGGTTTGGTCCATTATGTTTTATTCTTTCTGCAGTCAAAAGACTTGTCATTTAAACAAAACTGTCATCACACGATAGTGGATATGATTATGCCATCCAAGCCACCCACTAAGTGGCATCACACATATCAGTCTCTCTGGACACAGAAACAAAGATGATTTAGAAAACATTTTTCCCATTTCTGTGGATTTTCAAAGTTGGAGTTTCATTTTCAGCCATCTATTTTGTTTCTAATTTTTTCAGCTTGGGCGAACAAACTGTAGAGGGGAAGGAGAGAATTCAAATACTCTACTCTCACCCTTAGACATAAATGACATGGGTAATAAATGTAGATCTACCACTTTTTATAGCTTCTGATTAAACACTCAGTCTTTCTAAGTTGTATTTCACTTATCTGTAAAGACTGTATATTCTTCATTCTTACATCCATTTTTTTTCAACAAGTGTGTGGATATACTGAAAATATAATATGTACCCACATAGGTGCTAGGAATACAATCATAAAAAGAAAGACAATCAATCATGAAGCTTAATATGCTCCATGTTTACTGAAAAGCTTTCATATTATAAACATGTATTTCAGAGACTTTAAACTAGTGAGAAACATGCCTGTAAGAAAATGACGTTTGAATGGTGATCTAAAGTCTAAAGATAAGTTAACTAGTTGAAGCAGGAAAGAAAAATTTCAAGTGAAAGGAAAAATTTCATTTGCAAGAGCCCTGTAGTGTGAAAGTTTGAGAAAAAAGGCCAGTGTGAATTTTACAGAGAGACTATTGCTGTATCAGGACTTTCATGTGATCTTTCATGTGCATATGAACACCTAGGAATTTTCTTTTACATTCAGTTTCCAACTCAGCATGTTTGGAGTGAAACCTGAGATCTTGCTTTTCCAAAACAGACTTCCCAAGTATTATCAGTATTTTTGGTCCATAGACCTCACCTAGAGTAGCAAAGTCCTAATTGGAGTTTGGTTTCTGCTATTCTGATTAATAGAAGGTAAGCATACTATTGCTTTTCACATTACCTAGGAAAGAGTGAAGAGAGAATGTCAGACATATCAATACAACAGTCATGTCATTCTCTTATTTCCTTCTCCTCACTTTTTCCCAGTTTTTACTACTAACCCCCTTTTTTTTTTATTAAACTTTTATTTAATGAATATAAATTTCCAAAGTACAGCTTATGGGTTACAATGGCTTCCCCCTCCCAAAACTTCCCTCCCACCCACAACCCTCCCCTTTCCAGCTCCCTCTCCCCTTCCAATCACATCATGATTCATTTTCAATTCTACTAACCCCTTTCTACTAACCTCTTTCTGAAACATATATACAGGAAAAAGTAATTTGCTCTACTGTAAATAACTATTCTCTACACAAAAGAAGTGGGATATGATTGGCTTGGCTAGGGTCTCAAACCAAGAGTTTGAGTCAGTGTCTTTAGGTATGGTTAAGTTATTGGCTCATCTGTTGTAAAGACGTTACCCAGGTTAAGGATACATATATTGGGGCCGGCGCCATGGCGCACTAGGTTAATCCTCCGCCTGCATCACCGGCATCCCATAGGGGTGCTGGGTTCTAGTCTCCTCTTCCAGTCCAGCTCTCTGCTGTGGCCCAGGAGGGCAGTGGAGGATGGCCCAAGTGCTTGGATCCCTGCACCCGCATGGGAGACCAGGAAGAAGCACCTGGCTCCTGGCTTCAGATTGGGTAGTTCCGGCCATTACGGCCATTTGTAGAGTGAGCCAACAGAAGGAAGACCTTTCTCTCTGTCTCTTTCACTGTATGTAGCTCTACCTGTCAAATAAAAATCTTTTTTTTTTTTTTAAAAGGATGCATGTATCAAGATGTAATATTGGAGGAGGAGTAAGTCTGAGTTTAACAATGACTCCAGCTTTGTTTCTCCCAAATATATAAAAAAATAAATACGAAGCCATAATTCAAGAGTTTTGAGTAACTGGGCAAGGAACAGAAAGAGGTGTCATTTACCTTTGAATAATTTATTTACGCATTAACTTGAGTAAACTAGCTGTTTAAGAAGGGAAGAAAGAAAATTACAAATGCAATACTAGTAATAATAACTCCTCACAGTGTATGTTGAACTAAAGTGATTAGAGTCTACCTTTAGGTTCACTAATTCTACAAATAATTTCTGTGGTATCTCAGAATAGTCAGTGAAGGTCAACATTACAGGTGATCTGAGATCTCATCGTAAGCTCCGCTGGTAGATGGAGACGTTTTATGAAACCACAGGTTCTTTCTTTGTTTAGTAGGTCCCTTTCAGTGGAATGAAAGTTGAAAATGAAGAAGCCTACATAATAATGTGATATTAAGGAGTGTATGTTTGTCAAAATAGTTAGGCCCCTGCTTGGGATGCCCGCATCCCATGTTGGAGACTATAGGCTTGAGTCCCAGCTCTTCCCCCAATTCCAATTCCCTGCTAATGTATAATTTGGGAAGAAGTAGGTGATGTAGTGCTGACGTAATTGTATCCCAGCTACCTAGGTAGGAGACCAAGATGGGGTTTCCAGTTCCCAGGTTCAGGTGGCTCTGCATGGGTTATTGTGGGCATTTGGAGAATGAACTAATGGACAGAAGGTCTCTGTCTCTTGCTAATTCTCTTTATCTTTGCCTTTCAAATAAATAAATAAAAATTAAAAAGAAGAAAAATGTATCAAGGTAGTTTTGATATGATTAAGATGGTTGAAAACAATCCAACAACACACTATAAAACAGCACAAGCTTCAGTTACATCACGTGACCCCTACATACACCACTGGTTCATCTACTATACACTTTAAGTGTATGCCACGAATATCCTTGACTTTAAGATGTTTACCTTCTACGGGCAAGGACAATAATGGTTATGATCAATTTACATAAAAGTTTGAGTGATGGGAAACATTCCAGACTTGACTGTGTGAGTCAGAAAGATCTTTATAGGAGTGAAAGCAAATCAGAAATTTCTGCCAAGGCTTAGAGAATTAGTGGGGGATTATATAGTGGCCGGAATCTAAAGGTAGAACAAAGAGCCATTTACAATTATCTCACATATTCTCCAAGACTGTATTGGTAGGTCCCAATTACAGTATATGAGTATCTGTGTGTGAGTCAAAATAGGATACAAGATCAGGAATAAATTCTGTTGAGAGGAGATTAGCCTAGAGAGGTAGGAGGGAGATGTCACAGACACACATTATTTGCCCTTTAGTTTTATACCTGTTCTCACTTAATGGTCAGGACAACCCCGCAGATAGCAAAAGAAGTATTAGGCAGATTGTTAGCACTTAATTGATATTGATATCAATGGAGTTGATTGGCACCAAAAGGTAGAATGCTGTGTGTGTGTGTGCGCGTAAATAAGGGTTGGCAAAACTTTCTACAAGGAAAAAAGATGGAAAAGAAGTATCCTTATTACTAGATTTTCGGCATTGAGGATGCATAACCAGTGAAAATCCATAAATATTTTAATGAAGATTTAGTATGAAAAATATTATTTTATTAATTAAAACATTTTAAAATGTTGCAGAAAGCTTCAAATACCAGGCATTGTTGGTAAATATTTTAGAGTAAAGATCCTATTTGATTCCATAAGTACTCACATTTCCAGATCAATGTAGTCTCACTGCAACTCCACTAGGAAATTATTGTTTAAAGGTTATGAGTGAAGAATTGTGTGTGTGTGTAGTTTGGTGATTAGATAATTGGACAGTTTACAATGTTAAGCAGCAGTAACTATAACACAGGTGATTGTAGTAATAGCCTTCTATAAAACATAAATGTCAGTCTAGCTTCTTTTTTAAAAAAAAGTTTAAAATGCAGAGTGACAGAGAAAGAGGGAAGGGGAGAATGTGAGAGATGGGGATAGAGAGAGAGAGAGAGACAGAGAGAGAGATCATCCTTTGGCAGAGTCACTCTCCATATGGCTGCAATGGCCAGGAACAGGCCAGGATGAAGCTATGAGTCAGAAACTCTATCCAGGTCACCCATATGCAGGGCAGGGCTCCAAACACTTGGGTCATTTATCTGCTGCCTGCCCAGGTGCATTAGCAAGAGGCTGGATGGGAAGTGGAGCAGCTGGGACTGGAACCGGGACTCTAATATGGGATTCCAGTATTTCAAGTGATGTCTTTACTTACTGTACCACTACTCTGGGCCCTAGTCATTCTACCTTCTTTAAGTCAGATCTCATGCTGTAAAATGCAGGGGGAGAAGAAAGAACATACAAGATAGCAATTACTTGTTTTCTTTATTGTTTAGTTCACACTTCTCATTAGGAGACTGCTAGTGGTCTACATATTGTTGTTGAACGAATGTCGTAACTGTGACATATATCTGCTGAAATTTACTGCAATTCTTTTCTTGAATGTTGTGTCTATCTAAAAAACAAAACAATATAAAAAGAAATATCCACATGCAGGCACCCACACAAAATGAGATCATGGTCTAATTTAAATGGCAAAGCTAGGAGGGAACAGAAGAAGGGAACAGAGAGGGGAGATGGTTCTCAATTTACTGTGGTTCAGCTTAGTTTTTCAACTTTATGATGGTGTAAAAATGTCCCCATAAAATCATTCTGTTCTTCACTTTTAGTACTCCATAATTACACAAGATAGGCAACACTTAATTATAAAAAGGCTTTGTGTTAGATGATTTCACTTAACTCTGAATGTTCTGAGCACATTTAAGGCAGGCTACACCAAGCTATGATTTTTGGCAAATTAGTTGAATCAAATGCACTTTCCATTGGCAGTATTTTTAACATCAGGAGAGATTTTCTGAAATGTAAACCCATTATAAATAGAGGAGCAAGGCCAGCTCCATGGTGCAGTAGGTTAATCCTCTGCCTGCAGTGCCGGCATCCCATATGGCCACTGGTTCGAGTCCTGGCTGCCCCTCTTCCAATCCAGCTCTCTGCGATGGCCTGGGAAAACAGTAGAAGATGGCCCAAGTCCTTGGGCCCCTGCACCCTCATGGGACCGGGAAGAAGTTCCTGGTTCCTGGCTTCGGATTAGCATAGCCATCTGGGGAGAGAACTAACGAAAAGAAGACCTTTCTCTCTGTCTCTCCCTCTCTCTGTCTGTAACTCTACCTATCAAATAAATAAATAAAATCTTAAAAATAGAATAAAAATAAGTAGAAGAGCAGATGCCATTTCTTAAGATACAAATGTCTTTTGATATGAAGGAAAAACAACACATAGAGAGTGGAGCGGAAATAGGCTAATGAGGCTCATTTTGCTTTCCTTAGAAGTTATTAGTATCTCCTAAGAACTCTGAACACATCATGGTGCCTCCACAATTCTATACATCTGCAGTTTGTTGAGAAAAGGGAAGTTTTGTATACACATTCATGTCAATGTGGTAAGCACTTCATGACTGTTACAGTTATACAAAACCTGACAGATGCTTAGGACACATTTATTGAATGCTTAACTAAAATAATGTAATTGTCAGAAGGAGAAAGGTAGTTGTGTCTTTGAATAGGCAATGATGTGTTTTTTCCTCTTTTTTTGTCCTTTTTCGGTAGCATCTCATCTAACTATTCTCCTTTCATCTTAAAGAATTCTGTTCAACTCCAAACGTAAATTGCAGAAAGGGTATGTGTGCATACATGTCTCTGTGCATCTGTATGCACAAGTTTGTGTCTGTATAAATGTCTGTACTGGTGAATACATCTATATATATATATTCTTGTGTATGTATGTATTAATGTGCATGTGTTTATGAGTGGTGTGTGTGCACATAGATATGTAACTGTGTGTAATTGTATCTGTATATGTGAATTTTTTCTGCCTATGTTTCCAGCAATGTGTGTGTATGTGTACATGTTTATATATACATGAGCTTGTATCTGCTTCTCCATATGTATCTGTGTACCTATGCAGACATCTGTGTTTCTCCGGGTATATATGCTTTTATGTGTCTGTCTGTATTATGAATTTGTATGTTTGTGTATAGATGTTTATCTGTACATGTATCTACTTTTGTAAGTTTGTGCATCCCTACACATCCACAGTTAAACATATTTGCTACTTTCTAAATAAATGACAGTGTTGCTTGCAGAAAAAAATAAGCTATTTAGAATCTAATGTTCTGGAAAAATTCATATTACAAGACATCTGCTTATACCAAATTCTATTTTGTCTACATTTAGCCACAGGTGTTAAAAAAATGATAAGCACTTAGAGAGCAGACAAACCAAAAACTGTAATAGCATTCTTACTCAACTCTCACAGTGAATGAAAGTATAAGCAATGCGAAAATGTCAGTCCAAGATTTTCCTAAGTGAGTTCTCGTTGATGTAAACAGGACTCACTTCTTGTAGAATGTGCTGACACAGGACACATTGTAAAAGCTTATAGTGCAAAGAATCTGCTTACCTGATATTAATTTACTTTTAACAGTTTAATATAATATTGATTGAATTAGCATTTGGATTAATGGCCTTTAAATTCAAAGGGTCTGAAACAGTAGTCTTTTTTTTTTTTTTTTTTTGACAGGCAGAGTTAGACAGTGAGAGAGAGAGAGCGAGAGAGAGAGAGAAAGGTCTTCCTTTTTCCATTGGTTCACCCCCCAAGTGGCCGCTATGGCCGGTGTGTTGCGGCCGGCGCGCTGCACCGATCCGAAGCCAGGAGCCAGGTGCTTTCTTTTGGTCTCCCACGTGGGTGCAGGGCCCAAAGACCTGGGCCATCCTCCACTACCCTCCTGGGCCACAGCAGAGAGCTGGACTGGAAGAGGAGCAACAGAGACAGAATCCGGCGCCCCAACCGGGACTAGAACTCTGGGTGCTGGTGCCGCAGTTGGAGGATTAGCCTAGTGAGCCACGGCGCTGGCCAAAGCAGTAGTCTCTTAATATAGAATGATAACTGAAAAGTCAAAAAATTTGAATATCAGTTTTCTAAGTATGTATACCTATCTATCTCATATATCATTACATATTCATAGTATATGTTAGTATTAATTTATACTATGTAAGGATATAGATTAAATATGTAGATTTAGGTGCTATACAGGTATACATGTCACACACACACACACTCATGTATATGTATAACAAGCACACATATATAAAATACATCAAATTAGATTAATGTGAAGATCTCAGAGAGCACTTGTTGAGTGCCTGATGAATGCCAGATGTTAGGCTTGACACAGAATAAGAAAATGACAATCACGTTCCCAGAACTTAAGGGACCCAGCTTTAAATGGGAACAGGGCTGGCTATACCTTTTCTTAGGTCCTGCTTAAAAAATGAAGGAAGTTAGATTTTTGTTCAAAAGGCAGAAAAAGTGCCATTAAAAGTGCATGAAATGTTTCCTTTTCCTCCATGTTTTCTCCCTCTCCACTTATATTGCCTTTTTAAAAATTTGCTGGTACATGCCGTTATAAATAAAGGCAATTAAAATTGTACATTATTAGCGTTAATGTTACCATTGATCTTTCTATCACACAATGATAGAGCATTTAACCCTTTTGCAGAATCACTGATGTTGCACACTGTCTCTGCATGGTTCATCTTTGGAGGGTGCCTTGAGCTAATGAGAGCAGACAAACACAAGCCAAGCTCAGAAAGGCTGGAAGGACAGGAGGGGGTATTTAACTTAGTGGTTAAGGTGTCTGTCCCTTATTGGAGTTCTGAGTTTGATGGCTGGCTCTGGCTGCTGTCTCCAGTTTCTCTTAATGCAGACCCTAGGAAAAGGTGGTGAATTAAGTAATTGTGTCCATGCCAAGTACATGGATGATGTGGTTTGAGTCCTGGCTCCTGGCTCCACCCCTGGACCAACTGTGGCTATTGTCATTTCAGAAGTGGAGTGGTGCATGGGAGCTCTGACTGCTCTGTCCCTCTCAAAAAAACATAATGAGCTCTTCAATGAGAAACATAACAGGAACAAATACACTGTACAGTCTCATAATGTCAAAATTCTTCATTGATATTCAGCAACATCATTCATAGAATATTGATGAATGATTGATGGAAGAATGGAGCACACCTGTTACTAGAGTCTTTGCTTTTTGAGATTTCTCTGATTAGCTTTCATTGGTGCATATTATTCATGCTATTAGGTAACTAGTTAAATCCAACTTGAAGACGTGTGGTTAGACTGTTATCACAATAGATATGTGCCTGGGTGCCCCGGATAAAGTCTGCTTATTGAGTATAGACATATATTTTAAAAATCCCTATGGCCTTTGTGTTTGATTGTTCAGGAAGAGAGTCTGTCAACTTGCAGTACCCACACAGAAAAACAACCATTCTTTTTCTCCATCATCCACCTTGTTCATAAAGATGAGATTATAGGTCTGAAGTAGGGATTAAAAATCAAGTCAGGCTGGCGCCGCAGCTCACTAGGCTAATCCTCCACCTTGCGGTGCCGGTACACTGGGTTTTAGTTCAGGTCGGGGTGCTGGATTCTGTCCCGGTTGCCCCTCTTCCAGGCCAGCTCTCTGCTGTGGCCCGGGAGTGCAGTGGAGGAGGGCCCAAGTGCTTGGGCCCTGCACCCCATGGGAGACCAGAATAAGCACCTGGCTCCAGGCTTCGGATCAGCATGGTGTGCACCGGCCACAGCGCGCCAGCTGTGGTGGCCATTGGAGGGTGAATCAACGGCAAAGGAAGACCTTTCTTTCTGTCTCTCTCTCTCACTATCTACTCTGCCTGTCAAAAAACAACCAAAAAAAAATCAAGTCAGAAATATTTACAAGGCACATTCTTTGTCGCAGACTCATGACAAAAGATGAGATTTCAGGCAGTTACTATGAAATCTGCTTTCCTATTAGGGAGTCCCTAACTTTTCTTTATCCTGTCACTTCATAAAGCTGTCTTCCTTTCTGGCATTCCCAAAGTAACATGTGTTCTTCTTGCTTTATACATATCTGAAATCCTATATTCATTTGTCACAGTGATTGTAAATATATTTGATTATGTGTGTATGTTAAACTAAGTTTAATTTAGTATTGTCTTCAAAACTAAATTACTCAGAGAAGATGGGCTGTGTTATTCTTTTTCCCACTGATACAAGTTACCAGCATTGATTTTTTTGTTGTTCTTAGAACCTTCTCAGTATGTGTTATATTAAATTAAAATCAATTAAATTAATTAGTCACAGTAATTCACCATGACTTTAACATCATACAATGAAATTATTTTTCAAAAACTGGCCTATTAAATGCTTTTTCTTAAGATATAGCTTAGGTTACAGATTCACAGCCCCTGAGTTATAGACCACTTTATCCAGGTAAGGAGAATGGGAGGAGATCATTTAGGGATGGGTGTAGGTTTTAAAAAGGATCTGATAATACAGAAACATTATTAACAGTTCTTTACTGGTGAATAGTAAATTTTAACCAATATTTTATCAGAGTCTTGAAACTTGGACTTTTTAGAAAAATCTCCTCATTTCTAAAAGAGTGAGGAATCTATGACTTGTTAGAAATACAAAAAAAATGTCTTTTTACATTTGCATGTGAGTTTGGGGTGGGTGGGGCTAGTCCCTAGGGACAAATGAGAGAATTGTGTCCATTTGTCCTGTTAAGGAATTCTACTGCACTACAACTTGTGCCTGTTTTATTGTCACTATCCCCATTTTTCAATTTACTAGTTTAACAACATTTTAATTATTTATTTGACAGAAAAAGAGACAGAGAAAGGGAGAGCTCCCATCTGCTGGTTAACACCTCAGATATCCACAGTGACCTGGACTAAAACCCAGAGCCAGGAATGAAATCCAGGTCTACCATGTGAGTGGCAAGATCCTCATTACTTGAACCATCACCACTACCTTCCAGGGTCTTCATTATCAGGAAGTCAGGAGTTGGAGCTGAGGACTGAACCCGGGTACTTCCATGTGGATTGTGGGTATCTTAACCACTAAACTAAATGCTTGATCCTGTAACAACTTTTTAAGTAAGCAATAATTTATTGAGCACTTGCAAAGTATAAGCACAACATGTGACAATGAACATACATACATTTTCATCCTCAAAACAGTTCTGTCTGGAAAATATTCTTATCTATATTTTGTAAAATAGGAAGTGAGGCTGCCAGGGAGTCTCGGAGTTCCAGAGTTTTTCATTAGCAGAGCCGAGGATTCAAACCAGGACACTCTGCCTGTAAAGCCATTGTTCTTTCTCCCTAACATGTTTCTTAAAATGTAGCATCTGCTGGCTATCAGCATTTGCAAGGACTTCAGGCTGATTGGACTGGACACCAGGTTTTAACATTGGGCAACATTTCCTGTGGCTATGACTTGGGCCTTGGAACTGCAGCATATACATTTAAGTGTGTGACATCAAGGTTCTATTTTCAGACATTTAAGCTGATTGGGACTTTCTTAGTCTTTGTGTATTTTGGCAATTCATTTAATCTAATCTTTATATATTCTAAAAAAATGTCAATTTTAGCTCCAGTGCAAATGCTGCACTCTGATGTAAACTCCAGAGCTGAACTTGAACAAACTTAATGCATTCCATTTTGTAATGTAATAACCAAGTTTAAATCCGACAGCTCTAGGAAACGACCAAGAATGTAAGGGCGATTTAAAGCCTAATGATCATATTCGCTGCTACTGATGGTGATGATGATGTCTGTTGCTTAAAATGACTGTAGCCAAGACATGCAAAGCAATCAATTATGAGCTCCTAACATAAATAAATAAATAAAAATGAAGAAGTGAATGTTATTCCATTCAGGAAATACCTTCCTCATTTCCCAAAATAAAAAAAAAAAATTCAATGATAGTATTTCTGTTTCTATCTTCGCTGGCTCCGATCCCAAATCAAGAAACACAAAGTGTATAACTCTTCATCTGTGATATATTGATTCTAGGTATTTAAGAAATATTTCTTAGCTTCTGCTTTTCTTGGTTATGGGCTTGCTGCAGAAGGCAGCTTAAATTTAGGGTTAACAGCAAAGGTATTGCAAAAGAATGAGCTGTGAATCAGGAGCCTACCTCTCTATAATTGTGGAATACACCTGACCTTGCCACTGTTTGAACTATTACTCCATCACCTTAAGAGGGGATGAAAAGAATGCCTATCTCACAGAGACTGTTTTGAGTATTAAACAAGGTAATATGTGTGAAACAGTAAGTCCAGAAGTTGCCATATATTATGTCCTTAGTAATTTAAGTTATTTTAGTAAACCATTATAGATTATAGATTTTAGAACAAGGGACTGGTGACTTCATTTCTAAAGATAATTGATTTAGAGGTCTAGACTGGAGAGAGTTGGTCAGCATGTCAGGAGCAGAAAGAGGTGTTGATGGTTCTGCAGCATAACATGCAGAGTGTTTCTGTGAGACTGGTGACAAGGTAACTTCTTAGAAGGAAAAAAAAAAAGAGAGACCTGGCATTGATTAATTGATCTGTAAGAGTCAGTGCTATACTCTGTGGTGCACACTTATTAATTCATGTATCCATATTTGAAGCTCTGAGAATTAACCAGGGAGCAATAGCCAGAAAAGTTGGAGTGGGCCATTTATTTTATAGGGGATCACAAGTTATAGTGAAAGTAACAGTTTGAGTCCATAACCTTTACTTGCTCTAACAGTTGGAACAGGTCATTTTATGTACAAGTATCTCTACTTTTGCATCTATAAAATATGGGTAATACTGCTTAGGGGACAATTAGAAGAGCATTTGTATAATATTGGAATTTATACAGTAATTTTTTAGACATTGTAACATAATTTATTCTCAATTTTTTTCTCCTCCCACATCACCAGATTTCCTTCCAGTAAGGAAATCTGTCTCTCTCTGTAACTCTGCCTTTTGAATAAATAAATTTTTTTTTTAAAGAGAAAGGTCCAGCCTTAAAAACTTTAAAAAAGAAGCTGATATTCTCACCTCCTCACTAATTGCTAGAGATGCTACAACTCATCTATACAAATGCTTGAATTTATTTTTTGTGTCTTATTAAAAAAGTCCATTTACTTTGGTTTACTTTGCCAGTGAGTCCTCTTGTACTCTACTGCATGAACTTTCATTATACTTTAAGATATACTGGCCGGAGCCGTGGCTCAATAGGCTAATCCTCCGCCTGCGGCGCTGGCACACCGAGTTCTAGTCCCAGTTGGGGCGCCGGATTCTGTCCCGGTTGCTCCTCTTCCAGGCCAGCTCTCTGCTGTTGCCTGGGAGTGCAGTGGAGGATGGCTCAAGTGCTTGCGCCCTGCACCCCATGGGAGACCAGTAGAAGCACCTGGCTCCTGGCTTCGGATCAGTGCGGTGCGCCAGCCAAGATGGCCATTGGAGGGTGAACCAACGGCAAAGGAAGACCTTTCTCTCTGTCTCTCTCTCTTACTGTCCACTCTGCCTGTCAAAAAAAAAAAAAAAAGATACATTGTAATGTCCTCTCTTCCATAAAGCCTTCCTCAGCCTTCCTCACCCCACTGCCAGGCCTCCCAGATTTGGTCACTTATTACTGTGACCACATAGCAATGTCCATTTACCTGTCGGTACTCATATCCAATAATGTGTGTGTGCACATGCCTGTCTGCTGCTCCAGACAGCAAACTTCCAGAAGTCAAGCCTTATTCTGTGTGTTTTTTTTTTTCATATTTATAGTACCTGGTAGAGCATCTTGCAAAGAGACAGCACTGAATGCATGCTTATTAAATGTAATAATATTAGCCCAATGGGTGGCTGGTTAGCTCAGTTGGTTACAGTGTGGTGCTAATAATATTAGCCCATTGATATTGCTACTATTATATGAAAAAGATCAGAAATAAAGAAGAAATTTCCATTATATTTCAAATAAAGTATGAAAAAATTCTTACATGCATACTATATGGGAAATAACAGCAGAGGCATATTATCAGTATATAACTTTCACAGCCTATTGTGAGTCATAGCATTTCTTCAAAATGGATGCTGGATGTTTCTAGCTCTAAACTACTAAAAGGTTTTGTAGTTTCATTCTGAATTAAATACCTTTCTCTCATCTTCCCTCCCACTTTCACCATCAGTACACACAGTCACACCTTAAGCTCAAATGCCTCCTGATCTAGTTCCTGCCTTTTAGTGTTTTCCTTAGGAGCTGTTCATTTTGTCACGAGCAACCAAATCCAAGAACTTTAATCTCACCATTCTTTCATACATTCACTTTACGTTTGGCCAGGTTATCCCCAGGACTGAGGAGTTGCCACGTGGTGGGCACACTGGCGCCAAATGGAGGTGCAGTCAGTTGTTGCTAAACTATCTTACTCTCCTTGGTAAGGTAGATTGGCCCTGGGCAGCTGAGAATATGTTTTGAACACTTGGCCAACAGCACTTGGATTCCCTAATGGCTCCATCTCGGTCTATAGCTAAGTGGACGTGAAATCAATATGCGCTCGTGGAAAGCTGGCCCTGGTGAGATGCATTCTAAATAATGCAGTGTATAGTAACAATCGGATGGTGCATAATTCCCTCCATCTAAAACAAAATTGATTTTTGTCCTCTAACTACTATCCCTGCTCTGCAGAGGGATCTATTTTCATTTAAAGTTTCAAACTTTTCAGCCATGTACCATAAACAAACACTAAAAGATTTCATAATATTCTCAAGATTGTCCACTTTTAGCAGCAAAGAAGTGCCACTAAGAATGCTAAGGGCTAAGAAGTAATAAACCATCAAAAAGCTCCATTGCAAATGCTCTGAAAAATCCTTTTCCTTCCCTAGCTCAGCAGGATGTGGCTCTGCTTGCACTTCCAGGCTAGGATCCAAAAGGTTGCCTTTGGCCTTATCTGACCCCTTTTTTTCCATGCCTGAGAGGGAAGAAGAAATACTCAGAAGATAGAATGAACGAACTAAATGGTCTGCTCTTGTCTCTACTCTCTCAACGTCTGCTGCTGGGAGAAAGAAAAAGAAAAGATTAGATTCTAAACCAGGGCTTCTTACTAATATGCACTTGGATCTCTTGGTGATAGTGATAAATTGCTGCTTCCATAGATTTGGGGTGAGGCCTGAAATTCTGCATTTCTAACAAGCTCCTAGGTGACACTGATGCTGCCAGTCCAAGGACCACATTTCTAGTCTTGTGTTAGGCAGAATTCTAAAGATGTCCCTCTCCCTCCAAGATTCATGGACCTTGGTTATTTAATCAAATAATCATCTAGTGACTGCTGGGAAGGGAGTTTGCAATTGTAATTGAAGTCCAGTGTCAGTTTCAATTGACTTTAAGAGAGGGAGGTATATGTGCTGCCTAAGTGAGCACTAAGAGAGGGAGGTTATCCTGGTGGATCTAATCTCATGGGACCTTTAAAAGGCAGAAAAGAAGGCAGGAGTCAAAGAAATGCAACACAGGAGAAAGGTTGACAAACTGTTGTTGCTTTGAACATGGGGGAGACTAATCACAAAATGTTAAGGAGACTTCAGCTGGCATGAAATAGGGCCCTCCCATCCAACCTAGGACTGCAAGGAACTTGATTCCACCAAAACCTTGTATGGGCTTGGGAGGGAATACATGTCCAGAACCTCCAAAAGAGAATGCAGCCTCGCTGGCACCTTGAGTTCTGTCTGGAAAGGCTCTAAGGAGGAAGCCCAGCATAGTCTCTGAGCCCAGACTACAAACACACAGGTGCTATGACAGGAAAGGGAAATTGTTTTAAGATGTTCAATTTGTCGTAATTTGTAGTATGGCAGTAGAAAACTAATTAATCAGGAAGGTTCTAATTCAATAGAACCTACCAAAATCTTGCCATTCATGTGTGAGTAAGAAGTAAGTTTGGATCACTGTCCTTGAATATGTAAGGATAGAATGTTTTTTAGGAAGAGAACAAAGAATTTGTAGTTGGAAATACACATATGGCAGTCTCATGGTGTGTTAGTTATCTTTTTTCCTAGTATAATAAAGTACCTGAAGCATGCTAGCTTTATAAACAAAAGGAGTTCGTTTTAGCTCAGCCTTCTAAAGGCAAAAGGCCTAGCGGCCTCATCTAACAATGGGCTTGCTGGCTGAGTCCCAAGGCAGCACAGAACACCGATGGCAATAAGGAGGGAATCTCCTTATGTGAATCTGTTTTCTTAAAAAGCCACCATTATTTGTCAAGAGGGATCTTCTCTAACAACTACATATAATCTTGGTCATTTTCCAAAGGCTCTGCATAGAAACACTGTAATGGATTAAGTTTCCTTAAGTATCACTGCCTTATGACTCTGGAGTTTAAATTCTTGCATGAGTTTGGGCGCCACATCATCTTAAAATCGTAGATATGTGCTCTCAGTTCTTCCCTTATTGCTTTGACCTTGCAAAACATCTTTAAACTTCTTTGGGCCTCAGAGTCGTCAATGCAAAAGAAACAAACAAAGCCTGTTTAATAGTACACCTCCTGAACGATTGCTAGAAATAGGCTAAGAATAACATTCAAAATAAGTGAAAACGCCATCTAAACTATGAAATACTATAGATGGATACTGAATCAGATACAGTACACATTTAAATTATGCCTCATTGAACTTCTCTCTGGCCATAAAAAAGTTCTTGAGTTGCTAAAACACAGTAACTTACTGTTCAAAAGTCTCATCGTTCCTAGTGAGATTAGATGAGAGTGAATATTAACACGTTGAAAATACCTCGTTGTCACCTGCTCTTTTTATCAGATAGTAATTTTATAGTACAATTGCAGACGTAATTCTATATCATGTCTTTTTTAAGAGCTGTAAAGTAAAAACTATGTTATTGGATTAATTGGAGAAACTTGTCCAATCCAACTTTCTTTCTCTTTTGCTGTCAAATGCACTTATGGAGATTGTAAATAATTCAGGTATTATTTGCAAACAAGAGTGTTCTAAGATGAACTCAGTGGAAATTGTTAAGAGATAAGATACAGGTGAATTGCAAGTTAGGAAAAAGCAATGCAGAAATGTGCTCAGGATTAATAGAAGAGTGTTATCCAATATTTAGTATTTTCCTCTTGCATGGTGCCAAATCATTATTTTGTGGCAACCTTTCCCCTGCTTTTAGTGTGTGTTAACTTTCTGTGGTGAGCAGATGTGGCCACACACATTCTGTTTGGCAGAAGGCAGATGCCCGCCCCTGAAATGGGTGCCTGGTTCCAAGGGCAACATCTGGATCACTGGCTTGGCTGTGTTCCTGTCTGTGCTTGTGGCTATACAATGCTCCCTGGAGACATTTTATGATTAGTCTGCGACAGAGTTGGCAGGAGTGTCCTGTCTCCCTGACAACCATTTTCCCTTTGATTCTTATACATCTGCTCAGTCACATACAGTACTTGAGAAACTTCTCCCAGCTCATTGCTGATCACAAAGCAGATGACAGAAGACTTTTGTTGAATACGATATCATTTTTCCTGGTGTCCAAAGCTCTTGTTTCCCAGCATCCTCACAAATGCTTCATACTGCAGTGTTCCTCTCTACGAGGCCACATTGTTTAGGATAGAGTGCTAGGCTCTTCTGAGTGCTCACTGGCACACCTTGAAACTGTAAGGACTTCTCAGAAGCCAAGTGGTTGGAGAAGCTGCTGCTTGGCCAGGCTTCTTGTTCTTGAATAAAGATCTGGTTGGATGAACCTGTTTTGTATTCTCTCTCTCTCCGTCTTCTTTAGAGCCAGCTTCTTATGGCATCAAGAACTCAGGCTTCCTTATCCGAAAGAACATTAAGCTATACTCTTATTTTTTTCTTTCCTAGCAAATAGCTATTGGTACCAAGTGACGTCACTCAGACTATTCTCTTGTCTGCAAAGAGACAAGAATGTGATTGAGGCATTTCACAAAGCGAAGTCAGTTTTTAGTCATTCTGCAGGTGCTATTGGAGAAGAGATTAGAGCTCTAAGGATGAATTTTTTTTTTCCCAGCATATCTTTGTATATTTTCCTTCATAAAGGTTTTGAATTATACACAGGAGGAAAAGAGTAAGATTCACAAGAATCCACTATGACCAGTAATTTAAAGATATTAATTAAAATTATAATACTACCCTTGAGGATGAGAATGTGCATATTTCCATTGAAGCACAGAGAATTCACACAATTTGAGAGTGCAGTAGGGCAATCCTAGTACCTAGCACTTTGTTCTAATGACCTGTGTAACGGGAGTAGTACAGGCTATACCAAGTGAGGATGATTAATCTAGCAGGGTGATCACGGAGGGGGCTGCCACGGAGGACAGAGTTCAAGAATAAATTTAGCATTACTGTTTTCTCAGATCCATGAAATGTTCAGGGTGGGATTAAATATGCTTCCAAACAGAGTGATCTCTCAAGCTGTGGTTTATGGGCTAGAGGTAGGATAAGAGGACATGAGGGGCCTAGGAGCTATTTAAAACAAGTCCAACTCCCCTCTACTGATTCATTCTACCACTTCCTATTGGAAGCCTCCATAAATGTCACCCTGACATTTTTCATACTTCCCTGCCAAAAAGAAAATTAATTGTGACAAAGATATTAATATGAGATATTAATGGGGAAATGGAAATGGGGTAAGAGGTATATGGGAACTCACTGTATTACTATCTCACCATTTTTGTTTTGTAAATTTAAAACTGTTATGAAATAAAATGTCATTTTCAAAAGGAAAATGTAATAGCAGATAAGCAGATTATTAGGAGCCTAAAAATCAAGAGATAATTCAGTTCAGGAATGATGTCAGCATAACAATGAGTCTGTAGCTTTTGAGAATTCATAGGTTACATTTTTATATCAGAACAGAGTGTTTTTGTTTGTTTTCTTTTTTTGGCTAACTGCAAATTTTGGGTGTCAAGGATTCCTTGCATTCTAGGGTGTATCAGCCCAACACCCAACATAGTGGTGCTATTTCTTTCTTTTAATCACTTCTTCTTTATTCTGGATATTATCAACATTTTTTCCTGTTGTAAATATTATTAAAATATAGCTCTGTGGACTTTTTCAGAGGACAATCTTGGATTCAGACGACTAGAATAAAAAGTAAGAGGGGTGGGCACTTGGTCTAGTGGTTAAGCTTCCATTTGGGACACCCACATCTCATGTTTGAGTGCGTGTGTTCAATTCCCGCCTCTGCTGCCTGACTCCAGCTTCCTGCTAATGTAGTCTCCGGGCAGTAGCTGATTCCCTTCCACTGTTATGCAATACCTGGACTGAGTTTGACTTCCAGCTCTGTTCTAGCTCAGCCCTGGCTGTTGGGGCATCTGGGGAATGGACCAATGTAAGGCTGCCACAAAACACACCGAACAACAGATTAAGGGAAAGGGTTTATTGCTAGAAACCCAATAGACCAGAGGGAAGAGGCGAAGAGAGAAAGGAGAGAGGAGAGCATAAGAGAGAGATCAAGAGATGGAGAGAAAGAGAGCCACGTGTTCAGGAACAGGTCCTCTTAAAATTTTGCTTGGGGGTGGGCAGGGAAGTAGGAGCAGCAAATCCCATTAGGATGGGGGTGGAGCTGACATAGGTGGTTGGGCCATGTGGCTACCTGGCTTCCAGCATTGGGAGTGGGGGCTAGAGCCTGGGGTGTAGATCATGCCATCTAACAACGAGCAGATGGGAGTTCTCTACCAGTCTGTCTCTGTCTCAGTCCACCTCCCTCCCCTGTCTCTCTCACAATTAAAAGAAATATTTTTAAAGAAATTAGAGATAAAAAGTATATAATAAGTGAACATGTAATTATAAGAGTGGGGAACATCCAGTACATGGGTCATATAAGGCCTGTGAAATTTTGGTTTGGCCATGCCAAGGCAACTGCAGGCAGGACTTGAAATTCAATGAACTTATGGCAGGCTAATTTTTAAATTGATAATTCTGTGTGTGCCATGAATGATGTTATAAGTATCCAAATGTCCCTTGGCAGAAAAAAGTTTCCTCACACCACTAAAAGAGTGCCCAGTAAAGCTATAAAATATTCCAAAAGCTAGCTAATGCTGAACGTTCCTACTCCTATATTAACTGTGTGCTCTTCAGTCACTCAACTATGAGATCTGAAAAAATTTTGGTTTCTTTATCCCTACAATGAGAATTGATAAGAGCACCTACTTTATGAGACTGTTGTGAAAATTAGAACTGAAGGAAAATATCTGGACAGAGCCTGACTCATAGTAGAACCCTGACTGTGAAAATTGTGCTTTGGGGTTGAGTGTACAGACTTTTAAAGCAGAGATTAGCATGAAAGAGATTATTGATAAGTGATCTGTAGATCTGTACCTGTGAGTAAAAGCAAGGAAACCAGGTGGGACGGAGTGAGAAGTTGGATGGGGAAGCAGCCCGAACAAGGTCTCTACCCATTTCCGCACATAACTTTGAAGCTTAGAATTCCTTCCTGAATTATCCTGAATTGGGGTAAGGGTCTGTCTCTTTTCTTTTGGGGGAGATAACTTTTGAGCAGAAAGCAGTTCCCAGAGAGGGTTAGTCCCAGTGCCTGTGATATTTTATCAGGTTTGAGGGCAGGTCTAGGAGGCACAGTTGAGCATTTTATGAATGTGTGCTAGTATTACTTTTATGATTCCCTTTGTTCATTTTTTAAGGTTGAACTATTTTTCTCCATATTTAAATTCCTTATACCAAAAAAAAATTTGCAGAGCCCCAAGCAGTAGTACAGATGGAAGACCATGTACCATACTTCAGATATGTAAAAAGTATAAAGCAAGCTTCTAGAAAATTAAATACATGTAATTCTTATGAATGATGCACTTCATAAGGACCTGAAAAGTAATTTCAGACACCTTATATTTTTACTGGTACACAATGATGTGGAAAAAACAAATTCCCAGACCCCAGACCATGATCTGCCCTTTTTCCTATTCCCTCTTGGTGTAGCTTCAATCTACACCACAAAAAGCTTATAGTGATGGATATGGAAAACCAATCTATTTCCAAACACATCCCCAAACTCCCACAAATTGGCTGCTCTTTTGTTGTCTCTCAAGCAAGGAGAGGCATGTTGTAGTTTAGAGGGTGGGAACTTTCAGGATAGAAGGGCTCAAGGTTGAATTAATCACCAATAGCCAATGATTTGATCAGTCATGCCTACATAATGGAGCAGACATAACACCCAAAAAGGATGAGCTTCAGAAAGCTTTCAAGGCGGTGAACACCTGGAGGTACTGGGAGGGCTGCACTACTTCATAGGAGTTCTGCTCCCCTGTCCCTGTAGCTTGCCCTATATATCTCTTCCATCTGCTTTTCCTGTTTGTATCTTTGGTTAATAAGCCAGCAATCTAGTGAGTAAGCCATTTCTCTGAGTTCGGTAAGCCATTCCAGCAAATGATCGAATGAGAGGTTGTGGGAATCTCCTATTTGTAGGCATAAGCACAAATGATAATGTACTTGCTTGGAAGTAGGGAGCACGCTTAGTGTCAGAATTCAGTTAAGTTGTAGGACACCCAATTGGTGTCTGCAGAAAATTTGACAACTGCTTTGTGTAGAGAAAATGTATACTTCTGATGTCAGAAGTGAAATAATGAAAGTGGCCTGAACACATGAAAAACTGGTTTGTTTTTCTCTGTTCAGACCCTTTTACATCCCCATTCCTTCTGCTTCAGGATCTATGCACACGCTCCTCTTTCTCAGGAAGATTGGTGCCTCCTTATACCCTATGCATCTACAACTCTTTCGTACTCTTCAGATGTCAGCTCAGTAGGAGGACTTTGCAGATCTCCTTAAAAGGGTGGTTTGATCTAGCCTGATGTCCTGCATGTGTCACCTGATCATGGCTCTCATCATGTTTGCAAATTTACAAGCATTTCCCACAACAGATAATCATTTGTCAGTCTTTAGCATTCAGAGCATCTTGCCACACGTGCTACCTTATTGAGTACAGTTGCTCATTCTCAAGTGCTCAGCAGCAGACAAATTCTCTTCGTTTTAGTATAGTCTTAGGATGCAGAATAGGCTGTCTTGGAAAGGGCATTCATTTCCTCAGGGCTCTGACTGCAATGCTTATTAAATGCTTGGTTGGAGAAAAAGACTTTCTGTGTTTTCTTTTCGCTGTGTGACTGATTTAGAGTTTGAGCAAATTTCTAAAGTACAATGAATTAGATCCTTTGGATTTTTGTGGTAAATTCTTCCTAAGTATAGGGGATGTCAGTCCCAGTGAGTTGATTGATTAATTAAAAAACATTGATTGAGCTTGTATAAGCCTGCCTCCCTAAATGCATACTATCATGTAAGTTAGCAATTAGAGCTGTAATGAAAGTAAAATCGGATAATAAGGCAAATTTCCCTCTATTTTGGACATCAGGTTCAGAGACGGCATCTTTGAATGTGACATCTGCAAAGACAGAAGAAATGAGCCACTGAGGCGTCAGGGAGAAGGGTACCTTAAACAGAAGGCACAATACTAAAGGCTGTGAATCATGGTTGCTTTTGCAGGTGGAAGTTCACAACAACTGGAAGCCAGGCACAGAGAAGGGGGAGAGGTTGATGGGGAACTGCATGGAGACCAGAATGCATAACACTTCCAATGCCATGTTGTGGAGCTGGTGAGTAGTAAGTGACTGTTTCCACGCAGTCACCTCTGCAGACTTAGTGTGTGAGTCCTAACATGGGACATCTGGACTTGACACTGATGTGTTTACAGAGGAGAGCACCTGACCCCATGTCTAAGTAAGGAGGCCATCTGAGGGAGGGAGTTTTAAAGTCAGGAAGAACATAAGATGAGCAGAGAAAGGACGGGAAGTAGAAAATACCGGATAAATGCTACCTGTTATTAAAAGGCCAATCTGCTAATGTGTTTTAAAACACTCAGGTGTCAAATCTCTTTTCCGTATATGTATAATGGGGATACTAATGCTTCCTACTAATAGTGTAGTTGGGTTGCACATGTTACATAGCTTCCCCACATTTATACAATTAGTGAATATCTGAGGCTGGCTGTGGAACCAAGGGGTTTGACACCAAAGCCCAGGCTCATATGCGATTACACCATACAACCATCCTTACCAAGGAATGGAGTTGCTGGGGAGAAGGAAAGCCAGAAAGGCTGAAGGACACCTGCAGCAGGCCTTGTTTGAATCAGAATTCTTTAAAATGTAATTTTATCATAAAAATGTTTTATTAAAATAGAAAATAACTACCATTTGAAGCAAATTATTAGAGGAGAATTGATTCTACACTCTAATATTTAAGGATAAACCCTGTGAATTTTCCAATGTGATTATAGTCCATCATTTTTCTATGATATGTTAACATATATATATAAATAAATAAAATAGCTAAGTTTTCCACCTCTCTGCT
Source organism: Lepus europaeus (assembly GCF_033115175.1). Lineage (NCBI taxonomy): Eukaryota > Metazoa > Chordata > Mammalia > Lagomorpha > Leporidae > Lepus > Lepus europaeus. Next base: position 46,961,725 of record NC_084845.1, read on the forward strand.
GTAGTTACTTATGTTCTCCCACTGTATTAATATGTTTTGAAATCATTATTTGATTGTCCACATATTTATCATTGATTCAGTGATTTATTTTCCCACCCCATTTTTTGATCATTGAATTTGTTTTTAAATTTATTATTACTACAACCAGTGCTTCAGTGAATAGTCACATAAATCATTGGAAATACAGTTGGCCTTCTGTGTTCATGGATTCCTTATCCTCAGAGTCAGCCAACGTGAAAAAAAAAAAACTACCTGCATCTGTACAGACATATACACACTTTTTCATGTCAACAATTCAGTATAACAGCTGTTTATATGGCTTTTACATTATTGTGATGTACTGTAAGAAACCCAGAGATTATTTATGGTATATTAGAGGGTGTGCATAGATTCTGTGCAAATATTGTGCAATTTTATAAATGGGACTTGAGCATCTTCAGATTTTAGTATCTGCAGTAGGGTCCTGGAACCAATCCCTATGGATATCAAGGAATGATTATGTAGTTCAAAATTATTTTCTCATTTGAAAGAATTAAAATATATGCACGTATATGTATAAATACATATTAAGTATAGGAACAATATATATACATATATATGTATCTTATATGTATAGACACATACTTTATAGATATAATATATCGGCTTAGTATTTTAATTCTTATTTTCTCTCCTACACTACTTTACTGCCATGCCTAGATCAGTGCCTGGCTTATAATAAAAACTCAACAATTATTTATTGAATGATAGTCTGAATGCAGTTCCTTGTCAAGAGTAAGTTGAAGGTAAAATGTCTTTTAAAGGGATGAAAAGAGTACAAATATTAGGACTTTACAAGTCAGGAATGAATCCAGCATTAGCCTTTATGCTTCAGCAAGAGGGAGGCCATGTGTATATGTACTGTAAAACAGAAGACATCTTTAATTGCCCTGTGTTCAGACAGTCCTGGGGTGCACTCATTTCCTGATATTCACCAGAACACCAATCTTCACTTAACACAGTTAATGATATAATTTTTATTTTTAAAAGGGAGTGCTGATGTTCCCACCAGCTTCAGAAGATGTTTCAAATCTGGTTGTGAAGTCGTTCTATTTCCAATTAAGCAGTGGGGGGATTCAATTACAAGCTGTGGGAAGCAAGGCGTTTGTGTCAATAAACCAGCAGTGGTATTAAGGGTGGCTGTCTGGTTTGCAAACATGAGCAGCTTGAATCCTAAAGGCGTATGCTTTTGAAATTATCTAACTATTGCTTCTCATGGAGATAGGATTAAGCATACCTGAAACCCAGCCTGGGGTTTTCTTCAGGAGCATTTTCTCTCCTTGAACTCACAGTGAATTTGGGCATTAAAGAAGCATAATAAAGGGCTCATTGGGAGCTTGTTAAGGAGGTTAGAACCATATTTTAAAAAGTGTCAGAAAACTATCCAGAACAAGGCAAAACAATTTGTAGTAGGATTTGTTTAGTGAGGGAAAAGTGCAGATTCTTTTAAAGTCATAAGTTTTTCAAAGTGATAAGGTTTTTGGATCTCTCTCTCTCTCTCTCTCTATATATATATATATATATATACATATATATCTGTGTGTATGTATGATGGTTATTCAAGAAGTTCATGGGAAATGGAATGAAAACTCGTTTATTTTGACATAGATTTTTTTTAAATCCATGCATTGTTTTTCATCATAGGCATTTTTCATGAACTTTTGGGAGGAACTTATATCCATAGATTTCAAAATTTCTTGCACCAAAATAAATTTATGTTTTTGTTCCACTCTCCATGAACTGTCTGAAGTACTTTTATATATCATAAAACAGGAAACCGAGGCCTCCAAAGGTAAAGGCAGTACCCTCTCCAGTGTCAGCTCTGCTCCTGGTGCTCTGCTGAGAGGCACATTTACAAGTGGAATAAGCATCCGCAGTTCCCTCTTGGGAACGTGCAGTCCAGCTAGAATGTATTAGTCACTCCATAGCTGTTTTTCTTTGATTCGATGGACCTGTGATCCTTTTGCCAAACCAGTTATCTTCCAAAAGCCCACATTTCCATCCTCTACATTGTCATCTTTCCTGTTGCCTTCTTACATAAGTTTTTCCTGGTTGGAACTACGACTTAAAATTGCTCTGTTATAGTTGGATTTGAAAGAAATTTTTGTTAATAGGGCTCCTTGAGAGTATTTAGCCTACATGTCATCCCCAAGGGAAGGAAAATTTCCCTGTTAGATTGGAACATTTAATTCCAAACCTGTGTTATTTCCAAAACAAGGGCTATTTCCACTTAATTCCCCATGAAGCTGAAAGTAATTCCAGCGTCTCACAATTTGCCACTCACTGTTCCCCTGGGAAAGAGAATAATTCACCTGATTGGTGACTTTGGGAGAGGGAACTAAGCATGTCCCACTCTGCCTTTTTCTCTTCTTTGGTTCTGTAGATCCTTGAGGTAAACCCAAATGGGCATATACTCAGAGCATTGTGCTAAGGTCTAGCTGTGCATCTGATTTCAGGAATAAAATGCTAGCATGGCCCATTTGGTCATAGATTTGCAACCACATTTTCCAATCTGCCTTTACCGACTCAAAGTTTAGGTTTGACATCCACCTTTAACTGTTGGCTTTTCAGTTGGTTCCTGCCTTAAAGAGGAGAAAGAGGTTTGTACTGGGCAACGTGAGGATCTGGAACCACGGTACATAAGTGAGACTACAGAACATCTCTGGAGTAGCTGGATTTTGCTACTGAATGTAACTGTCATTCAAGACAGAGAGAATCATGTCTCCTAACTGGGCCCATGAGACAGCACATTCCTAGTTAGCAAGGCAAAGAGATGGAAGAAACAAATTCTTGCCTCTCTCTCTCTCTCTTTCTCTCTCTCTCCAAAAGACATGGGATTAGTAAGGGAAAGGAAAGGGAAGGGACAATATACAAAGTAAATTAAATCATGACTTCAAAGCTTGAATCCTATGAACTAGCAGAAATTGAAGTTTTTCGGGGAGCTTCAGACCATAAACTACAGAAGGCTAGAACATTGCTTTCACCTTTTCTTCCTTTTCTTATGGATCTTCTATTATTTTAAGCAAGTGGAGAAAAGATATGACCTTTGATGTATTAAACTACTATCCATGCCACTTCTTTTTTTCCTAGATATATCCATGCTGCCTTATAGATTAGGGGAAAATTCATCTTTCTCCCAGAATGAATTGAGAACTTTGTGCCAGAGTGTTTGTATATGTGGGTGAATGTGTGTGTAGGTCTCTGTGTGTATACAAACAAAGTCAAGTTCAAGTCTCTGAGGACAAGGGGAAACAGTTAAGGAAAAGAATAGAAAAAGGCCAGAAAATTGGCTCCCTAGACTGCTCTCTCCCACAGAAGAAGTATCAGTTCTTTGAAATGAATTCAATATGGAACTGAGGCAGGCTGAATAATGACCTCCTCAAAAATGTCCCCATGTCAATGCCTGGAACCTCTCAGTGTGGTTTTTAAATGTGAGCAAATTGAAGACTGAAATTGGGAGACTCTTATGGATTATCTGTATGGTGCCAATGATGTCTTAAGGGTACTTACAGGAAGGAGGCCAGAGGTTCAGAGAAGGAGAGGATGATGGAAGCCAAGGGTAGAAGCCACATCAGGTGTGAGCTGAAGAATCTTCTAGAAACTGCAAATGTCTTCTTTCTAAAACCTACATATGGATTGAAAACTGAAGAGTCTGTTTTAAGCAACTGAACTCCAGAACCATAAGACAACTAGTGTGTGTTGCTTTAAGTCTCTAAGATTGTGTTGACTGACTAAATAGCAAATTGATGCTATGCAATTATTATTTTTATTAGTGGTTTAATGTATTTAAATATTTTTTATCATTATTTCAGAATAGCCTTAAATTTATAAAACAAAAATTGGGTGATAGTAATACAAAGGGTTTCCATATATGTCTCACCCAATTGTCCTTTTAGCATCTCATCAGTATCTTTGTCACAATTAATTAACCATGCCCAACTTCTACTATTTTTAATCCAAAAATCTTTTATCTCTCCCTCCCAGTCTCTAGTATCATCATACCATGTATGCAGGTTGGTTTTTTTCCTTTAATTTTAACTCCTAAGTATAAGGGAAAATGGGAAAACCTGTGGTATTTGTCTTTCTGTGTCCGGTGTATTTCACTTAACATAACATCCTCCAGTTCCATCCTTTTTGCCTCAGATGACAGGATTTCATTTTTTATATCTGAATAGATGCAATTATTGATTTGCATTTATTTGTGATAAAAATTATACAACTTGCTTTTACATATGTGTAACCTCTGTAATGGTGAGTGCATTTACAAACAACATATGGACCTTCCATTGCTATTTCTTCCCACTGAAAAGCTTTCATATATCAAAATCTTTCATATCTGGATTTTCAGGTTTAGACCTTGAAGTCTCTGAACTAGTGACTGGTAGCAGTTAGCTAATTATGCTTCCTGAGGGAGACTCTGGGGAAGAGAATTAACCCCTTTAATCCTCCTCATAACCATTTAGTGAACAAGTTAGTGAACTATTATTATGAAAAGCTCTTAGACACAGGGGATCACGCTTTTGGCCTGGCCCGAGTCTTAGACAGAATAGAAGGCAGGTTTGATGTGAACAGTTATGAGAAGCTTGCAGGCAGCAAAAGCTGAGGATTCATTAACACCAAAAGCCCATTAACCATCATAGAGCCATTCTTCTCTAAGCTCTTCAGTTTGCTTCTTACATAGGAAATAAGTTTAATAGCTTATTCAGGACATAATTGGATTTTAAAAACCTTAAAATTAATTATAATATAAAATTACTGCATTTTTCCTTAAACAAAATAGAGTAGTAAAATTTTGAGTGTCTTAACTAAAGCCATCTTTTTTTCTATAAAACTTTCATTTCAAAGAAGTTCAGATTTTAATAGTTCTTAAGTCTCTCTTTAAAGAAATCCTAAACTTTACTATTATAGTTAAAATTGGATTATAAAATCAATCTAATATAAATTGAATCATTAATTAAGACAATTTAAAAGGAAATAATTCAATTTCATTAAGGAATTGTTACACTGATATTATAAAGTGAATAGATTTCTGTAATTAAAAAGCATTGAATTCCATATGACCATTTATCGTTTCCCTTCTTTTAACTGTTTTGGTGAATTTCTAAAACAGAATTTAATTAAATGCTGAAACAAAGACATAACTCAAAATTAAAATTCTGTAGAACAACTCGCTAGCCATTCATCTAATGAATTTTCCCTCCAATATTTTAAGAAACTATAGCAAAGTGAAATACTCTCGTATCTAAAATGATGAGAACGTATTTAAAAGAATGACAGCTTTAAGTGCCATTCGCTATCCACGTGAACTCCCACCAAGTAAAGGAACCCTTTTCTAAATGTCTTAGATGAACATTTATGAGGTGATTGACATTTTCCTGGAGTGTAGACCAAGACTCAAACTGTGTTTCCCAGCATTAGATTTAGTGTTGTTCAGATCTTACAGATAATAAAGCAGACATTTCTCAGATCATAATTTTGAAGAAAGACTTTTTCAGATTAGAGGGACTTGAGAGTTTGCCCTTTTCTAGTGGTGTTGAGCATTGTCAAGCTGTTAACTTTTGAAGGGTGTTTGGCCTAGTGGTTAAAATGTCCCTAAGTCACTTTGGAGTACCTAGGTTGATGATTCCTGTGTCCAACTCCTAATTCCAACTTCCTGTTTTTTTTTTTTTTACTTTTATTTTCTTTTTTTATGTTCAGCATTTTTTAAAAAACGATTTACTTATTTATTTGAAAGACAGAATTATGGAGAGGCGGAGGCAGAGAGAGAAGTTTTCCATCAGCTTCGTTCACTCCCTAAATGGCCACAACAGCCAGAACTGGGCTAATCCTAAGTCAGGAGCCTGGAGCTTCTTCTGGGTCTTCCACGTGGGTGCAGGGGCCCAAGGACTTGGGCCACCTTCTACTGCTTTCCCAGGCCACAGCAGAGAGCTGGATCAGAAGTGGAACAGCTGGGACTTAAACCAGCACCCATATGATATGTCGGCACTGCAGGTTGTGGTTCTACTCGCTATGCCACAGTGCTGCCCACCCCCCAACTTCCTGTTACTGCAGACCTGGTGAGGCAGCAGGTGATGGCTCAAATAGTTGGATTCTTGCCAGCCACGTAGGGGAGCAGGATTAGGTTTCTCACTTTGGACTATGACCTCAACTGCAGGCATTTTGGAGAGTGAGCAGCAGATAGGTGCTCTCTTTGCCATTCTCTCTTGTTTCTCCATATCTCAAAAATAAAACTAAGATAAAATAAGCAAACTGATAACTTCAGTGATTCTCAGCTTCTTCATCTGTCGAAGGAGAAACATCTTTCATGCAGAGTTGTTATGAGGGTTAAATATAAAATTACTTCTCAACTATCTACTGCAGTCCCCGGGACAGTAAATATTAGAATATTAGTTTATTTTCCTTTCTGTCTTATAAGACTGTGGGATTGTAGCAGAAAGGGGACGTTTAAACTCTGTTAGATGGTATATGCTAGTGGGAAAGGCTATGTTCTATCGTGGCTTCAAAATTATATGCTACAATTTTTATTATGAAATTTAAGTGGACATCTTTTAGATAAAACTAGTCTGTGACAAAATGGCTTTGACAGCAGGTTTGTAAGTGATGAAAAATGTATACACATACCCATGTGAAGTAATAATGTTATTATCCTACCATTCTACAAGTTTTAGTTGTTGCTATTTTTCATTTTCTCTTTGCCTTCATGGATATATTCATGTGAATGACTTTCATCAGTGATTTCATCCACAGACCTGCATCTTTAAAAAGGCTTTGACTGGGCCTCCTGTTTTTGCCTCTCTCCAATAATTTGGACCACAGCAGTTAATTGCAGTGTCTAATTGTATCCTCAATTGGCTGATTGCACCCACAATTAACTAAATATAAGCACCAAGCATCTTGGTACATTCAATTTTATGCCTCAAAGGGAGCCTGTGTGAGAGGGTAGTTGGCAGTTGGCTTCTCAGCTTCTCAGACTTGGAATTATAGGTCTAATTTTAAAGCTTCCAAATATTTTCTGGTTGGCAGAGTCCATAAACCTGGTGACTATCTTAGCTACACTTTCAAGGGCATAAAATCTGGATGGATTGCAGACATATCACAATTTAAGAAAATGTCAGTGGAAACCTGATATTACATCTCATCAGATCTCTCCTCATAATATGCTTGATCAGCTCATGGGATTACTATCCTGACCAGTACGTGTGCAATCATGGCAGACTGGAACAGAAGTGCATCTCAATCTCACAGCAAGTTGGGAAGCCCATGTTTAGCAAATTGCAAGACCTCTTTGAAGAGTAAGTTGCAACAATGCATTTGAAATACAAACACACAAGGCAGGTATCTCAAATCTGACTAGGAGCCAACTTAAATCTTGGAAATCAGATTAGAAACACATTGATGATGGAAGCCTGTCAATTCCTGGGCTTGAACATCCAAATTAGCTCACATCTGGGACAGATGTGCCGAGATAATACTGGTTAATCCGCCACTTAAGAGAGAAATTAAAACTCACAGAGTTTTGCAGTTTACCCCGCAATCACTAGCGTGTTGTTTTGAAAGCAAATCAAGAGGCTTTAGAAGTTTTTAGATTTAGTAACAAAGCAAAACAAAAGTTCCTGAGGCAGCTCTATTGAAATGTACAGTTTGGAAATCCAGAGAAAAATGAGGAAAGAGAGATGTCGATGGAACGCCTTTCCAGCCTGTGCCACTGTTTTGAGTATAGGCAATGTTTGAGAGTTTCAGCAGTAGCCTTTGCTATCTCATATCATGTGGAAATCCTACCTAATAGGTGAACTAACCCCAGGATAAGGGTAAGCGTTCTAATTTCCAGTACAAACTAATGTTTCCACAGGATAAACCATGGTTGCACAATGCTGTAATTTTGAGCTGGACAAAGAGATCCTAAAACCCATGTAGCTCTACAAACCATATACTCAGTATGTTAACTAGAGTCTTTATTCTTCTAGTATAATGGACCCGCACCAGCTTACTACAGATCAATCTTAATATGTGTCTCTTAATTCTTCCTTATAAAAGAGATGAGGTTAAAAAATCTTACCAGCTGAGAGGTAACCAACACTGTCTGATAAAAGAAAATAATTGATAAGTGTATCTAAGGTTTAGGAGAAGATTAAATTTACAAAAAATATTTGAAGGTTTTGAAAAATACAAAAAGAAGAAAAGACAAATTACTTGTTCCAGCCCGTAGGTGTTGAGGGTGAAGGGGACAATGTGAAAGAAATAAAAGGGGAGGAATTCAGAGAGAGTGTAAATGCAACCCTTGTTTGGAGGGATTTCAGAAAGACTAATGTCTAACATGAGATTTTTAATTTAGTTTGAGTATGCAAAGCATAATCTTACCTCAGTAAGGTCTCTATTCATGGAAAAATACATCAATTACTTGTGTATTGAAACCAGAGGAAGGGCTGGGCTTTGAGTCTGGTTCTATATACCCTTGTTCATAATGGAAGAAGAAGGCACGAAAGGGATCATGGAAGAGAAAGTTCTTGGGGCCTCACCTAAATGTAGAGAGGCCCTAGACTTCTCCACATCATGGACATGGGTGTTCCAGATGACCTTGCAACGATGCAGCAGCCCGAGAATGGATGCTTGGCCTGTCAGTTTATGACACCTATGTCCCACAGGGCCCAGTTTGAGTCTCGGTGCTGCTCCTGCTTCCAGCTTCCTGCTAATCCACACTCTGGATACATCAGGCGATGACTCATGTAGTTAGGTCCCTGTCACCCAAGTGGGGTGTCCCTGGCATTGGCCTGACCTGGTGCCAGTTGTCATGGGCATTGGGGGAGCGAACCACATTAGTGTTGTTGGGAGTTCTTTCTCTGTCTCTCTTTCATTCTCTACCTCTCAAATAAAGATATATAGTGAAGGAATTTTGGAGTTCCCAGCTGGCATCTGAAATACATAGACATGTTTGTGAAATACATTTCATCTCATTTCCATGAGATGCCCCAACACGGTAGGAGACATTGTCATGGTCAATACTAACAATATAATGTGATTCAAGCAACAATAGCCACATGCACAACTTGCCGGGGCATTAAAGGGAAAACAAACTTGGGGATAATTCCTAGGCTGCTCAAAGTCTCTGTGATATAGATGGATTCTATAGTATGAGTTCAGAGGACAGATGCTGCTTTGTCTTGTGAGCCTTAACTTTTGGGAGATCTTATACCAGACATAGACACGTTAGGGTCTCCCAGAACCATGAAAAATCAGCAATTTCTAGCCTTGCCAAGATCCCTTTGAAGAGTCATCTTTTGATACCTATCTCTTATCCTGTTCGGTCTTCACATTGCAACTTTTGTAGGTAGGCTCTGAGAAATCTGAAGTAAATGCATGTTATTTTCAAGATTGTGGAGTTTTAAAGAGTTTAGAAAGTTCAAATAAGGTTTGCCTGGCAATTTACAATTCTGAGTGCTTTATCAGAAATGTCTTGACGATTGGCAAATCCATCACTAAAGAAAAGCCTGAATGGTCCTTCTTTACTTTTCTTAGAAACAACTCTGCCATGGCAAGTGATTCTATTTTTCCATCTATGAGAGAAAATACTCTGCCTTTACCATTATTAAGCAAGCAGCTGTCATTTATTTTTTGGCATAATTTAAAGTCCTTTGAATGCTTCTTTTTAATTTTAATAATTTCTGAGGTGTTCATTTGTGCATTAAAATTCAGTAAGCTGGCATAGCCCTAGGCTTACCTTCAGGGCAAAACTGTGTGCAAGACATGCTTCTATGAGATAATTTGTTTCCTAATTGGCATCCGTTTGCTGAAATACAATTAAAGTTATTGCTCTAATATTAACATCAACATCTTGATTGCTCTATAAAATATGAATATTTATAAATTTTCTCTTCCATGGCAGATATCTCTGAGGCACTTTATTTTTGGTGTTGATAGTTTCTTATTTATTGAAAAGTTTTAATTTCTTACAGACTAATAATGAGATAAGGAGGGTCTACATGGCCCGCTGAGGTAAGGTTTAAAACTTACACTCTGAAAGTGTTGTTCAGAGTCATTGTTAATGAACTCTGTTTAGCCTGGAGCCCAAATATCTTGCAAACTTGGGGGGTAGAATCATCTGGTCTACCTAATTTGCGCCATTGTGAAGATTTAGTACCCCTTACTGAATAAGGACAATCCATTGCATATACCCAACTCTTTAGGATTTGTAGTAGCCTTGTACTAATCTCAAGTGTGACAGGTCTGGAAGACGTATTTCACTATGAAGTTCTGAGAAGCATAATTTTCACATTTGTAGGTTGTTTTGTTTTGAGAATGAATTGGACCATTCACAGTTGCTTAGAAGCAAGAATGTAAGAACACAGTTCTATAACTGTATATTCAGAATAAAAAGGATTAATTTTTATCAGTTAAAATGTTCACATTGCATTTATTCACCCATCAAATTCTTTCAATGTGCCTTTCAAAGTGGAAAAGTAATCCAGGTCATCATTAATGTTAAACATATCAAATCCTAGACAAGAAATAATCTTTAAAAAAAAAAACAACAACACTGTCATGTTTGGATATGTAATACACCTCTCCAAAAGCAACTGTAAGAAAGAGCTCCTTTAGCTCCTCCAACTCCTTTTTCTTATCTGGATGACTATCTAAATCATGAGATGAGCCACCAAGACAGACTTCCTAAAGGGGTAAGAAATTCTTCAAAAGTCCAGTGCATTGGTCAGAGCCAGAGCAAAATGAAAAGGAGAAGAATGCTACTTAATTTGGGCGTAAGTGCACAAGAGGGAGAATAGTGGGGTGTCTATAAGAGTAATTAAAAATTCAGTGGAAAATGCATATTATGAAAAAATTAAGCATTAATATAAAAAAATCACACCAAAGTAAAGCATTTCATTTTTCCATGAGCATTTGATTTTGATGTACTGTCATGTACAACAGGTGAGAGTTCAGGGAGGATGGGAGCCAGACTGATTAGGAGGGTATCTTCCATCCATGTGGTGAAGGGGACGTAGAAGAGAGGATTGCTACATGCAGAGTATAAATCAATAAGTGCTAAATTAATAATGATAAGAAACCTGGCTTCTCACTATCAGATGAAAATGTTTCAAATGGCAAAATGGGAGAAGATTGTGATGGACCCTGTTGCTGAATTGGGAGGTTTTAGTTTTCAATATATAGCTCTATACATAGATGTATTAGATAAAATACACGTACAGATATGATTTGTATGTTTCTGTGTACATAAATTATTTCTTTTTAAAAAGATTTTATTTATTTATAAATCAGAATTACAGAGGGAGAGGGATAGAGAGAAAGGGAGAGAGATAAATCTTGCATCTTCTGGTTTACTCCCCAAAGGGCCACATATCCAGGGCTGAGCCTGGACGAAGCCAGGAGCCAGGAGCTTCTTCCAAGTCAGCCACGTGATTGCAGGGATGCAATCACTTGGCCATCCTCTGCTGCTTTCTCAGGCACATTAGCAGTGAGCTGGATTGGAAATGGAGTAGCTGGGACTTAAACCAGTGTCCTTATGGGTTGCTGGCACTGCAGATGGTGGCTTAATCCACTGTACCACAGCATTGGACCTAATAAATGCATTCCTAATCCTGTCCACTGAAAGGGTTTGTGAGCTCACATCCAAGAACAAGGAACACATTTAGTAACAAGGTCATGATTTCAAAATATTGCTTTCATTACATGCAATCAGGACTCCTTGGAGAAATAGCTGATTCTAAGTTTGAAGCAGGGAAAAATAAGTCAAAAAGCACATTAGAAAGTAAAGACAATGCTGGTCTAGATAACACAGGTACCCACTTAAATGTGCTCCTACTGACCAAATCTGGATGAATTTCAATATCATATTAAATAACAAAGTGAATAGGCTAAAATCCATGGAATAAACATAATCCATAAAGGCATGACGCTGTGGCACAGTGGGTTAAAGCCCCAGCCTGCAGCACCAGCATCCCATATGGATGCCAGTTCTAGTCCAGGCTGTTCCTCTTCCAATGCAGGTCCCTGCTGATGTATCTGGGAGGACAGCAGAGGATGGCCCAGATCCCCTGCACCTATGTGGGCGACCGGGAGGAAGCTTCTGGCTCCTGGCTTTGGTTCAGTTCAGCTCCAGCTTGCGGCCATTTGGGGAGTGAACCAGCTGATGGAAGATTTCTCTCTCTCTCTCTCTTTTTCTCTTTCTCTCTCTATCTCTACTTCTCTCTGTAACTCTTTCAGATAAATGAAATAAATCTTTTTTTTTTATTTTTATTTTTGACAGGCAGAGTGGACAGTGAGAGAGAGAGACAGAGAGAAAGGTCTTCCTTTTGCCGTTGGTTCACCCTCCAATGGCCGCCGCGGTAGCGCGCTGCGGCCGGCGCACCGCGCTGTTCTGATGGCAGGAGCCAGGTGCTTCTCCTGGTCTCCCATGGGGTGCAGAGCCCAAACACTTGGGCTATCCTCCACTGCACTCCCTGGCCACAGCAGAGAGCTGGCCTGGAAGAGGGGCAACCGGGACAGGATCGGTGCCCCGACCGGGACTAGAACCCGGTGTGCCGGCGCCGCAAGGTGGAGGATTAGCCTGTTGAGCCACGGCGCCGGCCATGAAATAAATCTTTTAAAAAAATCCATAAAATCATAGTGATATTAGTAGTAAAATTAATTGAAGGTTTGAGGAATGAAGTATTTATGTAATCTTTTCATATTTTCACACCAAATATCTCTAAGTAATAATTAGAAAATAACTATAATGATGAAGCTTGGAAACACCCCTTTAATAAACTGGTCAAAATTAGCATCCCCATTTTTGAAATGCAGTAAGATAATGTATTGAGAAGAGAGCATTACTTACATGATATAGCTGCCAAGGAGGCATCATCTTGATATAAAAATAAGGGGGCATAAGACAAATCTAAATTGAGGGAAAGTACATAGGGTAACCAGCCTATAAAATGAAAATGAATAAATAGGCTCCCAAATGATCAGGATCATGAAAGTCAAGGAAGGTCTGAGGAATTGTTCTAGATCAAAGCAGAATAATAGGATAGCAACTAAATTCAGTTTAAGACTCCAGATTGAAAACTTTTGCTATAAATGGTACTTATTGGAACAACTGGAGAAACTTGAATAGATCAGTGTTGAAACTTGAAGTGTCTGTTGATTAAATGAGAATAAAATAGCAAAGTTAATATCCTCTTCTATCTAGTAAAATTCTATCATGTTAAACATCATTCTATTATGGATGTCATTGTTGTTAGGAAATAATCTTAATTACTGAGGGTTTGGGGCAACTTACTGTCAAAGATTTAAGAAATTTTCCTATGAGTTTCAAAATAAAAAGTAAGGGGAAAACTATAATATTTTTCAAGAATACCATCTTAAAATGAAAGTGATTGTTAGAACATATAAATAAATATTTGTATTTCCTCATGCAAATGGGAGAGTACACATGCTGCTCTTCATTTGGACTTTTTATTCTATTGGTGATCTTGGCAATTATCACTTACTAACATATGTACCAGACACTCAAAAGTACTCAAATAAATACTGAAATAAGTAAATCAAATAAAGTAATCAAATAAGTAATCAAATAATTTGATTTACTTATTCCAGAGGGGCAGAGAGAGGTGGGATAGGAGAAGAGAGATATCTTCTATCCATGAGTTCACTGCAAAAATGGCATCAACAACTACTTTTGGCCAGACCAGAGCCAGGAGCCAGGGACTCCGTTCCAGTCTCCTACTAAGGACTTAGAGCCGTCTCCTGCTGCCTTCTCAGTCACATTAACAGAAAGCTGGATCTGAAGTGGAGTAGCTGGAACTCAAACCAGCACTCTGATATAGAATTCTGACATTTCAAGTGGCAGCTTCAGCAGCAGCACCACAACGCTGGACCCTCATATTTTTGAAAAACTATGAAATTAGCCATTTATTTCCTTTGAATCACAATTCTGAGTAAAACTCTGTGATCATATCCTGACCTCAATAGAAATAGGTTACATCCTGTAGTTTGTATGTCTTTCTTGGGCCTAAGTGTAACATGGTTTCTCCTGTGTGGCTACATTTGATTTATTTGTACTCTTTTAAAGTCACCTTTTTATTAAGTAAATATTATTCACATGTATGTGTCTGTGTCATGGGGTGAAACTTCAGAAAAACCCAAAATATTTATTATTATTTACTTTGATTTTTTTAACTTTAATTTAATAAATATAAATTTCCAAAGTGCAGCTTTTGGATTACAGTGCCCCCCCCCCTAACTTCCCTCCCACCCGCAACCCTCCCATCTCCTGCTCCCTCTCCCATTCCATTCACATCAAGATTCATTTTCAATTATCTTTATATACAGAAGATCTTTAGGATTAGAAAAAATTAAAAAGTCTTTATTTTTACTTCTATTTTAATATATTGTTTTGAATGATAAATCAAAACCACTGGATGATTTAAGAATTACACTGTTGATGGAAAGATACTCTCTAAGAGCTCCTGCTGTTTGAATCTTTTTGTTGAGCAAAATTCCTCAGGGTACAAATGCCTGATAACCTGTTTTTTCATAAAATGCTAGGTGTGTGGTTTGATAAACTGAAAGGGCAGAAAGAGTATATTCAAGAAAGCCACAATTCCAGTGAGAATTAGGTTAATATTGGCTCCTACTGAGGAATGGTACATTCTAAAAGTTAGAATCTATGACTTTTGGGGCTGGCACTGTGGCGCAGCAGTTTAAAGCCCTGGCCTGAAGTGCTGGCATCTCATATGGGCGCCAGTTCTAGTCCCGGCTGCTCCAGTTCTGGTCCATCTCTCTGCTATGGCCTGGGAAAGCAGTAGAAGATGGCCTAAGTCCTTGGGCCCCTCTTCCCACGTGGGAGACCCAGAAGACGCTCCTGACTCCTGTCTTCGGATCTGCGCAGCTCCGGCCATTGTGGCCATCTGGAGAGTGAACCAGCAGATGGAAGACCTCTCTCTCTGTCTCTACCTCTCTCTGTAACTCTGCCTTTCAAATAAATAAAATAAATCTTTAAAAAAAAGAATTTGTGACTTTTGCAGGGAAAATGTAAGAGTAGCTATGGAACACTTGGCAGCACCTCGCCTGTATCTCTCAGCTTCCACTGTTTCAGTTGTGTCTTGTTTATCTCTCACCTGCCAGGATCTATATATCAATCTCTGAGTTTTCTTTCAGTATCATGGAGAGCTGCCTTACTTCTGTCTACCACAGATGAGAGGCGCCAGGAAATTAGCACCATGCTGGAGCAACCCATAACTATTCACTGGCAACAGCTATACAAGAATCTAAATTCTCTTAACTCCTGTGGGATGTGTGGGCCTGGTTTTACTCTGTTTTTCAGACATTCCTTCTGAGATTATGCTCCGTTGCCCACTTTGTTCCTTTGTGTTGCTTCTCCACTTCTGTCAACATTCCTTCCACTTGCCAAATAAACCACTTACATTCAAATTCTACTGTTAGGATCTACTATGGTAGGGTTGCTAGCAGGACTGTTGGTAGCAAAATAAGGGCCTTGGAAGAAACATTTCATTAAGACATTTAATATGGCACATGCCATAAGATTGCTTAGAAATAATAGGATGAAAGAATTCTAGGACAGCGTACCAAGTTAATCTAGCAACCACACAGCTGATTGAGATTTTTAAATTCTACCCGCTTCCATATCTTCAAGGACTAGGAAACTAAGTCCTTTGGAGGTAAATATTTCTACCTGATAGAAAAGTCTTTTTTATATAAAAACAGAATTAGATCCTCCAATCTTCCAACAAGGACACCAAATAATTTCAATCCCTCTTTCAGAGTAAAACTTTTCTATATTTGAAAACAACTATTGCATCTTCTCTGAGATTTATCCAAATTAAATGTTTTCAATCCCTCCAATTCATTCTTATGAAAAATAGTGAGGAATCACATCTTGATTTTAATTTCTGTCTCCTGGAGATGGTGACAATGAGCCAATATTCCTTGGTGGTTCCCAAAATAATAGGAAGTCCAAGGAGGATACTGATTGCTTAAGAGTAAAATAGGAGTCTCATCTCTTCTATACATTGCACAAGTAGAAGTTTAGCCAACATTAATTTAGCTTTTAAGTCACTGTTTGATCTGGAGACAATTTAACCCAGCCTTCATCTCACCCCATTAACCTTATTTTCAAATGACCATTCAGATTCCAGCCAAAGCACATGCTTCTAGCCTTGTCTTTCTTTGCAGGTGGAGTATAGACTATTATGAACAATAAATATCATATTTCCATGGGGAAAAATTTGATAAAGAGAAATTTTCTTTGTCTAACCATTTTTTAAATTAAACTTTTATTTAATGAATATAAATTTCCAAAGTACGGCTTATGGGTTACAATGGCTTCCCCCTCCCAAAACTTCCCTCCATTTTTACAGCTTTTTTTTTTTATCCCTAAGACAAGGAATACAAGGAACCAAACAATAATGTACACTGTGAAAGTAACCTTACCCATGTTAAACCAGATAGAGCCGCCAGGCAGAGTCCTTCACCCATGGCAGCAGAGAAAGCTGCAAGTTTCTTTTTGCCTTTCTAACAGAGAATCCAGACAGAGTCATCTGCATGGGTCCACGTGTACCTGAATGCTTTATTTAAATTAAGAAAAAAAAATCCTTTCAAGAACTTCAAGACATTGGTGACACTTACTGGGGTAGAGATTTGAGGCTGACTTTTAGAAACAGTGCCAGGGAGAATGACATCTGGGTGATACAAGAGAGGGGAGAAGCAGAGTATTAGATAGGTCAGGAGAGGTTAGTGGGGTAGCATCACTGGGATGTGTCCCGCTGAGTCTTGGTGGTTTAATGAGGTCTTAAGGAGTGCAAAAATGTGCATAGTTAGTTGCACACTGTTGTTTAATCCCTATAAGACAAAAGACTCCCAGAGCCTTATTGCACTTGTCTTTAGAATGCATGAAATCAATTGCATCTTAAAAATATTTCCTAAAGCCATCTGAGTCTTAGAGCAAGGTTCTTTTTATTTTTCCTTCCCTTACAACCATAGTATCAAGAAGGAAAAAAACAGAATGTCCTAGTTTGGGTCAAGTTATGCTGGATTATTGTCAACCTAGCATGCTGGCCTTGCTCCTCTAATATATCTTCTTTTCATGTGGAGACATCAAGGTCTACCATGAAATATATTCAGTTCTGGATATAGCATTGGAACAATATTATTGGTAAATGGAACCAGGTTTTGCAGAAACAGAGACCTTACAGCATGACTCCATACAATGTCCAATGAAGAAAAGTGGAAGGCATTCTCTTTGAATGATTAATTTATTACATTTGTCCCTCACTTGATCTATAGCATTCTTGTGTATTAAAACTGCCAACTATCTCTAGCAGAAAGATTCTATGTTCCTTACCTATAATTGGGTTCAGTAATGTTTATTAACATCTTCCTAATTTTAACGTAAAATACATACTCCAATGAGGGTAACCAAACTACTTGCATTGATATTTTATAAGACCACCCATTACACTGTGTATATAGCATCAATTTCATTATATTGGGAATCTTTGCATTTGTTTGTCTCCTCTATTAGGCCTTGAGGTTGATAAGATACAAAAGAGTCTTGTGACTTCTATGAATTATGAACATATTAATGTACTAAACACATAATATCTCATCAATAAAAATTGAATAAATAAGTGAAGACCTTCTAACTTTTGGCTGAAGTCATCAGATGAGTACACTTGGATAGTTCATTTTCAATTTCTCCTTATTATACTTTTCAGGCTTATGTAAGTTTAGGTTCTTTTAGGCTAGTAGATAAAGAGTACTTCCTCTTCACTCTATATATGATTTTTCCTTTTTTCCAACCAATAAGAAGTGACTCTGTTATTTATGATTACTACTCTTCTGCTAGCAAAGAGAGAGTTTGTATGAATCACACATGATGGAATCATATACTGCAGGAGATTTCTGAGCCTAATCAATCCCAGCTGGCCTTCACATTTGGAGAATGACAGGGTATAAGAATGAATGGCTGCCAGTGACATGGCTCAATAGGCTAATCCTCCGCCTGCAGCACCAGCACCCGGGGTTCTAGTCCCAGTCCGGGCGCCAGATTCTGTCCTGGTTGCTCCTCTTCCAGTCCAGCTCTCTGATGTGACCCGGGAGTGCAGTGGAGGATGGCCCAAGTGTTTGGGCCCTGCACCCACATGGGAGACCAGGAGAGGCACCTGGCTCCTGGCTTTGGGTCAGTGCGGTGCGCCAGCTGCAGCACACTGGCCGCAGCAGCCACTGGGGGTTGAACCAACAGTAAAGGAAGACCTTTCTCTCTCTCACTGTCCACTCTGCCTGTCAAAAAAAAAAAAAAAAAAGAATGAATGGCATCTTTGGTAGAGTAGTTCATTTCCTCATTGCCTTGCTTTGATGAACTGGCTTCTCTTTTCCTAGCATCCAACTCTCTGAATTATTTTCCTTGAGAATTGAGAACTTACTCTCAATATAATCATATTTGTTAGACTCATTTGCCAGTTCCTCCAAAGTATCTTTCAGTGATCCTGTTGTTAGTAGCCAAAGGAGTTTCCAGAAATATGTGGCATGGCAGAAATGCAACCCTCTTTGGAAGACTTACTAATTATGTTATTATTTTTTTTTAGTAGACTCAAATTACATATTAATTCCATGGCCATTAAAATTTGCGTTTGTCTGCATATGTTCAGAGTTGCCATTATTGCTCTGCTAAATTTAAATCCCCTAACCTCTACAATACTGCATAAATAGAGGAATTCCTTTTTTTTTTTTTAAGATTTATTTGTTTACTCAAAAGTCAGAGTTAGATGCAGAGGCAGAGAAAAAGAGAGAGACAGTTTTTCCTTCCACTGGTTCACTCCCCAAATGGCCGTAACAGCTGCAGCTGAATCTATCCAAAGCCAGGACCCAGGAACTTCTCCCAGATCTCCCTCGTGGGCGCAGGGATCCAAGCACTTTGGCCATCTTCCACTGATTTTCCAGGCCATCAGCAGGGAGCTAGATCAGAAGTGGAGCAGCCAGGACTCAAACCTGTGGCCATATGGGATGTCTGGGCCACAGGTAGCATCTTTACCCACTACGCCACAGCGCCAGCCCCAAGGAATTCCTTTTTTATCTCGTGTGCAGGATCAAATGAACTTTTAAACATGCAAACTGAATTATGTAGCCAAATGCTTATGTCTTGTCTCCATTTGTTATTCAACAAGCTCATGTTATAAATGTTCACACATAGCTTTAGAGAAGTTAAAGAATTTGGTAAAAAATTAGAAATACATATGTGGCTAAACTGAATTTTATATTCATTTTTGCATAGCACCAGAGCTTGGCTTGTGTTTATTCTACCAAACTCTGCTGACTTTGAATATTTGTGCAATACTGATGTTTAAGCAGACTTTTGGGGGGGGGGCATGAATTACTATAGTTTGTCAATAATAACATGACAACATGTAATAAAATTTTAAGGAATTTGTAAAATACAACATTACTTAAGCATATGACAATTTTCCATAAAAATGATTTCCAAGTTTCTTTTTGAATTAACTGTGCATATGTTTCAGTCCATCACTAACTAACTCAAAAATGCTTCTAACATTGTATTCAGTTCCTAACACCCTTCACGGGAATACTTCCTTGGCCTAGAAAATAAGTTTAAAAGTCAAAGGCACTCCCAAATGCTCAAATGATCCACAAAACATTTGGTCCCGGTCTTTTTTCTTATTTCACCTTTAATTTTGATTGACACCCAATAAATCTACGTATTTATGAGCTGCAATGTGATGTTTTGATACATATATGCATTGTGTATTGATACATTCAGAGTAATTAGCACATCTATCACCTTAAGCATTTATTTTTTTGGAGAGACCATTCAAAATGCTCTTTTCTACCTGTTTTGAAATACACAGTGTATTATCATTAGCTAGTCACCCTCCTGTGAAATTGAACACCAAAACTTATTCCTCCTATGTGACTGTAACATTTAATTAATTGAGCAAACTCTCCCCTTCCATACTTTATGCCCTCCTCAGCCTCTGATAACTGTTATTCTCCTTTGTACTTCTGTGAGATCAGCATTTTAGATTCCTCATGCAAGTGAGATTGTATAGTGTTCATCATGCTGTGTCTGGCTTATTTCACTTAATATAAAGTGCTGTAAATTCATCCGTGATTCATCTGTGTCATTGCAAATGACAAGATTTCATGTTTTTAAATGGATGGATATGTATTCCATTTAGCACAAGAATGTGTGTGTGTGTGTGTGAAATCTTCTTTATCCATTCATTTATTAGTAGACATTAAAGTTGTCTCCATTTCTTGGGAATTGTGGAGAATGGCCATATTAAATATGGATGCACAAATGTCTCACTGATATACTGATTACATTTTCTTTGGATATATATACCCAGTAATGGGATTACTTGATCCTATTGTATTTCTAATTTTTTTGAGGAACCTCTATAGTTTTTGTGTGTGTGTGTGTGGCCACTGTAATTTACATTCCTACCAAGAGATTATAAGAAATCCTGTCTGTCCAGGCCCTTACTAACATTTATTACTGTTTGTTTTCTTTTAAATAAAATTTTGTTTACTTGAAAAATAAAGAGAGATGAACAGGGGAGAGGAATCTTTCATCCAATGTCTCACTTCTCAAATACCTGAGACACCAAGGGCTGGGCCACGTCAAAGCCAGGAGTTCTGTAATCAATCCAGGTCTCCCACATAGGTGACAGGGACTCAAGTATCTGAGTTATAACCTGCTTCCTTCCCTGGTGCAGTTGCAGGAAAATGGAAAGTGAAACAGGGATTTGAATCCTAGCACTCTGAATGACATGTGGGAATCCAAAGCAGCATTTTTACTGCTGCACCGTATGTTTGACCCTATTTTTTTGGTCTTTTTCATAGCAGTTATTCTAACTAGAGTGAGGTAATATCTCAATATGGTTTTGATTTGCATTTTCTTGAGTATTAGTGGTGCTGAACACTTTAAAAGTATATCTATTGGCTATTTGTGTGGCTTTTCTTGAGAATGGTCTATTCAAGATTTTAGACCATTTAGACATTTATTAGTGTGTTGAGCTCCTCAAACTTTTTTAAAAAATTTTTATTTATTTATTTATTGGCAGGCAGAGTGGACAGTGAGAGAGACAGAGAGAAAGGTCTTCCTTTTACCGTTGGTTAACCCTCCAATGGCCGCTGCGGCCAGCACACAGCGCTGATCTGAAGCCAGGAGCCAGGTGCTTCTCCTGGTCTCCCATGTGGATGCAGGGCCCAAGGACTTGGGCCATCCTCCACTGGAGCTCCTCAATCTTAAACTACAATGAGAACAAGAAATCATAGCTGCTTGATAGAAGCTTTTATATGATTTTTGTTCTCTAAACACATTTCACCAAAATTTCAGTAGAAGAGTCACTGAAAAATTCAGACTTTGGATCCATTTCCATAGTGTCATCACCCATGAATACTACTCATGTAGTTTATAATTTGCTTTAACTTAACCTTAAAATTAAATTACAGCCAATGCTCACAAAGATACAGTGAAATGAGTGTTCTTTTACAAAGCTGCCTTTTCATGATTCATTTGACAAGCAATGTGGTAGTATGACAGGCACTTAAAATATTTACAAATTTGGACTGGGCATTTAAGCTCAGTGATCAAGATACAGGTTAAGATGTTTACATCCCATTTTGGGGTGACTATATTCAACACCTGACTCTAGATCCCTGCTAATCCAGACCCTGGGAGGTAGTGATTGTGGCTCAGATCATTGATTCCCACCACTCACATGGGAAACCTGGATTGTCTTCCTTACTCCTGACTTTGATTCAATCCAGTTTTGGCCATTGTGGTCACTGTTGGAGTGAACCAGCAGATAGTAGTGATCTCTCTCTCTAATAAATGAAGTTTAAAAAGTTAAAATATATTTACAAATTTTTCCTAATAAATACACTTCTGTGAATATAAACCAAGAAAAATATTCTGAAAACAAAGTGTAAAAAAAGAGCAAGCTCTTAAGTGGAAAAAAAAGTTTATTGTATCATGTTTTATTGCAGTAAAAAATAGGGGAAAACGTTAGGAATTATTTAAGTACCCTATGGTGAATATACTTGGTAGAATATTATGCAATTATTTGAATTACAATTTGAAGATTTCATAATAATATAAAGATGCTTATGGTGCCATATTAACTAAATTTGCTTTTACTTTAACTGCACCTGTATCAATAATCCCTTTGTACTAAATCTTCCATGCCTTTGTTTCTGAGAAAGTTTTCAGGATTCGAACTCATATTTCTATCCCCATGGCTCCTTCCACAACATGTCTTCATTAAAATCTAACAGCTTCTCATGGTCCTGGGAGAGAAGAGAATCTAAGTAGAGATGTAAAATTGATACAGGAGGGATGAGAAGCCCGCAGATGAACAATACAACAGTTCCAGTCTCGGATGAAATTCTGTATCTTTTTTTTCTCGTTTGCTTTCTGAAGATCCTTTAAAATCTTATTTCTCAGTGAGTAATTTTGTCTTTATGGTACAAAAGGTAATTCCCATACCTAATATTGTTTCTAAGCACATGTGAGTACCCTGCTGAGTTATATATGAGTTTTTTTATGAATATGACAAAAAATGAAAATTCCATTTCTAGACTTGAAAAAAATGTAAATTGACTTTCACGCTCAAGTGAGTCATTTCAGGGATTGAAGGGGGGGGCAGATTCAGTGCATCATCTCTTCAATATGCATACGTAATTGATATAACTTTTAGCAATTGTTCTACATTTACAAACTTCATATTCGCAGAATAAAGTAACAGACATTATTGATTTTAAACAGATCTTAAGTTGCCCTCATCAAAAGTTGCCTACTCTTGGGTAAAGGCATTAGCAATGTCTTTAAAGGATTGTAAACTGCTAAGCACTACAAATTTTAGTGTTTTTGTTGTCCAAGTTAGCTTCCTAGATATCCTGCATTATATCTATTATGTTGTAAGAATTGGGCAGCTGGTATTCTAGCTGTCATCATTCATATTTCCTTCAATCTTTAGGCATTTGTTTTAAGTTCCCTGGATAGATAAACAACACTGTGACATGGGATGAGAAACTGTTTTTAGTGACCCCAGCTGATCAATAATAGGAATCTCATTTCTGCCCAAGCAAGCAATTAAAGTTGTGAATAGACAATATATTAGTGCTGAATGGTGAGCTTTTCATTCCTGCCCTAATGCAAATGTGATTGTGGATAAAGTTCCTCTGAAATAAGATGGTAAAAAAGAAAATTCACACAAATTGATGATATTTAAGATGGCTTGTTCAGACTATAAGGTATAAAGAGTGAAGTATCAAGTGCTATATGGTAAATTCCCCTTAATCTGTGGTTTCATTTTCTGCAGTTTCAGTTACATGATTGGGAAAAATATTAAGTGGAAAATTCTAGAAATAAGCAAGTTACACTTTTTTTGTTTAAAATTTTATTTATTTATTTATTTGAGAGGCAGAGTTACAGAGTGATGGAGAGACAGAAAGACCTTCTATTCACTGGTTCATCCCCGAATGGCTGCAATGGCCAAGGCTTGGCCAATCCTAAGCCAGGATCCAAGAGATTCTTCCAGGTCTCCCATCTGGATGCAGGGCTCCATGCACTTGGTCTGTCTTTTACTGCTTTCCCAGGCCATAAACAAAGAACTGGATAGGAAGAGGAGCATTTGCTACATGAACCAGCACCCATATGGGACGCTGATGACGCAGGTGGAGATTTAACCTACTTCACCACAGCGCTGGCCTCCACAAGTTATACATTTTAATCTCTGTGCTATTCTGAGTAGTGTGATGAACTCTTTTGCTATGCCACTGCATCCCACCCAGGATGTCAATCATCCATGCTTGTGTATGTTACTCTCCTACTAGTCACTTATTATCCATCTCAGTTATCAGATGAACCTGCAGTGATCTGCAGTGCTTGTGTGTAAGCAAGCCTTATTTTACTTAATAATTGTCCTAAATCCCAACAGTAAGATTCTGGCAATTTTACTACTGTACAATGTTATAGTCATTCTGTTGAGTTATTGTTAATCTCTTATCATGCTAAATTTATAAATTAAGCTTTATCATAGAGGTGTAATGCATAATATATATGTGTGTGTGTGTGTTTGTGTGTGTGTGTATAGGATTTGATGCTATCTGCAGTTTCAGGTATCTTCTGAGGGCAGTTGAATGTATATGCCAAGGATAAGGTGGGAGAAAAATGTACAAATTAATTTTCACGTACAGAACTATTTAGTGTATCCACCTTTATCTTTCATTTGTAGTACTAGGTTGTAAATATTAGTTGCTGAAGCAAAGGGTGAAAAGCTAATGCTGAAGTAACTGATCAAACTGAGTCATATGGCTGCCAAACCTTCCATTTTTTTGTTACACAACAGCTATGTATACAACAGCTATGTACCATTAAAATCATGTGTGTACACCTATGCATGTGAGTACACATAAACACACACTGTACTTTAATAAACAATATAGATTCGGTTTGATTTATCTTTTGTATGGTCCTTCTGAAAAAACTGAATTATTCTTGCTGATATGTCTGTAAAGATTTTTATTATGTGAGGCTTAAAATCAGTGCTCAATTAATATTTTTGAAAATGTCTGAGCAAATATGCATTTACAGTGAGGTATGTTAAGTGATTTTTAAGTATGTCTTGGAAAACATGCTTTACATATTTACTGACTCTAATAATCCTTAGCACAAAAAAAGTTTTATTCAAATAATCAGTAGTAAAAGAGAAATTTCTTTTTTCTTAATCAAAGGAGGGAATTTTTATTTATTTTTTACATTTTTAATTTTTATTAATATAACAGATTTCATGTATTTCATTGGTACAGTTCTAAGAAGATAACCACACTTTCTTCTCTCCCTCCTTCTCTCCCTTAACCCCTCTTCTTCCTTCTTCTCTTTTTCTTTAATTTTTCAAAGACATAATTTCAATCCACTCTATAATTGCAGGCTAATGTGCCACTAACCATAATATTCAATAAATAAAAGTTAGGAAGATAATAGTTCTACAGGAGTATAAACAAGGGCTACAAATAATAATCATATCGCAAGCTGAGTATTTCATTATTATACATTTGTTCGTATTCTATATTAACTGCCACATATCAGAGAAAACATGATATTTGTCATTTTGGGACTGGCTTATTTCAATAAGCATGATAGTTTCCAGTTTTATCCATTTTGTTGCAAAAGACAGGATTGCACTTTTATATGGTTGAGTAGTATTCCATTGTGTATGTATACCACATTTTCTCTATTCAATTGTTGAACATCTGGGTTGATTCCATATCTTAGCTATTGTGAGTTGAAATAATCATGAAGGTACAGATGACTCTTTCATATGATAATTTCATTTCCTTTGGGTAGATTCCCAGGAGTGAGATGGCTGGGTCATTTGGAAGTCTGTTTTCAGATTTCTGAGGAATCCCCATACTGTCCTCTATGATGGCTGTACTTCTTTACATTCCCACCAGCAGTGTATTAGTGGACCTTTTCTCCACATCTTTGCCAGCACTTTTTGTTTTTTTTTTTTCTTCTATTTTTGCATGATAACCATTCAAATTGAGGAAAGTTGGAAATTCATTGTGTTTTTATTTACATTTCCTTGATGGCTTGATCTTGAGCATGCCTATTCATGACCTTTGCTCATTTCTTAACAGGGTATTATTTGTTTTGTAATTGTTGAGTTTCTTGAGTTCTTTATAGATTTTGGATGTTAATCCCTTATGAAGTTGCATAGTTTTCAAATATTTTCTTCCATTCTATTAGTTGCCTCTTCCCTCTGGTGTTTCCTTTGCAGTCCAGAAGCTTCTTAGCTTTATGCAATCCCATTTGTCTATTTTTTCTTTTATTGCCTGTGTTACTGGGGTGTTTTCCAGGAAGTCTTTGCCTATGCCAATATCTTGAAGAGTTTTCCCATTGTTTTTATTAATGGGATGCAGGGATTTTTCTTAAAGATTATTTATTTTAGAGGCAGAGTTATGGGCAGAGACAAAATTCTTCCATCCACAGGTTCACTCCCCAAATGGTTGTGGTGGCTGGAGCTGGGCTGATCCAAAGCCAGGCGCCAGGAGTTTTTTCTGGGTCTCCCACGTTAATGCAAAGGCCCAAGCACTTGTGTCATTTTACACTGCTTTCCCAGGCCATAAGCAGAGAGCTGGGTCAGAAGAGAAGCAGTTGGGACATGAACTGGTTACAATATAGATTGCTGGCACCACAGGCAGAGACTTAGCCTACGACACCACAACACCGGCCCTGTCCCAATGTTTTCCTCTCATAATTTGATGACAGCAGGTCATAGAACTAGATCCTTGATCCATTTTACATTGATTTTTGTGTAAGGTATATTGTAGTATTGTTTCATACTTCTGTATTCATAGATCTAATTTTCCCAGCACCATTTGTTGAAAAGACTGCCCTTTCTCCAAGTATTGATTTTAGCTCATTTGTCTAACATTAGTTGATTGTAGCTGTGTGGATTAATTTCTGGGGTTTCTATTCTGTTCCATTGGTTTACACGTGTAATTTGTTTTGCCAGTTCAAGGCTATTTTGATTATAACTGCCCTGTAGTATGTCTTGAAATCTGGTATTGTGATGCCTCCAAACTGTTTTTGTTTGTAAGATTGCTTTAGCTATTCAGGGTCTCTTGTGTTTCCATATGAATTTCAGCAAGATTTTTTTCTGTATCTGAAAAGAATGTTGTGGGTATTTTGATAGGGATTACATTGAATCTGTAAATGTCTTTGAGTAGTATGGATATTTTGATGATATTCATTCTTCCAATCCAGGAACATTGGAGATTTTTTCCTTTTTGTGTGTGTCTTCTTCTATTTATTTCCTTAGTGTTTTCTGATTTTCACTATAGAGATCTTTCACATCCTTGGCTAAATTTATTCTTACATATTTAATTTTTCGGTAGTTATTGTGAATGATACTAATTATATACACTCTTTCTCAGCCATGGCATTGTCTGTGCATACAAAATCTATTGATTTCTATGTGTTGACTTTATATCCTGAAATTTTATCAAACCCTCTTGTGAGTTCCAATATTCTTTTAGTAGAATCTTTTGATTCCCCTATATATGGAATCATGTCATCTGCAAACAGTTATAGTTTGATTTCCTCCTTGGGCATTAGAGTTGAATACTATAATTAATAACCTTTGTGGAAAGATGGCATCATCACTTTAGAATGGTTCTGTATCTTAGCAATGGAGGGTTGCAGAGTTGCCAAGACACAAATTGTTCCAGGTTGCTTATTATTACCTTGTTGTGCAAGAATCACAAATATGGCTTATGTGAGAACATTTCAAGTATAGACTAATTTTTATAAGTGCCTTTAATGGTCACCTCCTGAAGTCATTGGTCATTATTTGTAATATGACCTATCCTTCCAGAAAGGAAAATGTATCATTTATAGGAAAGAATACAGAGCAGAGCTCCATGCTAAGGATTAACTAATGCTAAACTGTGGAAATCTTTACTTAATATATACTAAATTGATCTTCTGTATATAAAGTAATTGAAAATGAATCTTGGGAAGGGATGGGAGAGGGAGTGAGATATGGTAGGGTTGTGGGTGTGAGGGAAGTTATAGGGGGGAAAGAGCCACTGTAATCCAAAATTGTACTTCATAAATTTACATTTATTAAATAAAAGTTAAAAAAAGAATTAACTAATGCTATACATAAGAGATATTGTAGTTGGCACTGTTAGGGGAACTAAAGATTTTGGTGGACTAATTATAAAACATGGTTAACTGTCTCACTTAGGCAGTTTATAGCTGCAAAAGAATTGTATAAATGTTACTGCTAGAAACAGTAGATAGTATGTAGCCCACTCTTATTCAGGGATAGTCACAGAAGTATCTTACTTGAATTTCCTGTTGCATGGAAAGTAAAGGTCTCCAGTGATATCAGGAAACATATGCCTTTACAATCTGAATAAAGGATTCTATCTAAAAATCTGGTTATGTAACTTCTCTATATATACTCAATTTAAATGGTGGAAAAAGAAATCTGTCTCAAAGCTTCTTCCTAGGGAAATCTTGAACCTCTGACTCTAGGCAAATTGAAAGCATATCTTTCTTCTGTCTTTCTCTGCAACTGGAACAGCGATTGTTTTTTTCTTTTTGTTTGTTTTGCATTTGAAGAGGAAGATTCTGTGAGCTTAAATTTCTACTATTTATTACTGTTGTATTTATACAATAATTTCAATGCTTTTCTTAATACAGTGTATTTTTACATGAAAAGTTAATAACTGAATTGACATTCGTGAAATTTTCCATAAAAGAAGACAGTCTTTCATGAATGAGAAAGAATTGCTCTGTTATGTTAACAGCAGCAAAGATTCCTTGAGAATGCAGCGTCATACTCTATTTTTCATGACATTCTTAACAGCCTTTTTTGTTGAGACCTTTGCAGAGAAAAGGTAATAGAGAAAAGACTAAGGTGAGATTTATAGGACAATCACCCAATGAGCATGAATTAGAGAACAAATAGTAGTGTGCTCTCCAACTGTGAGTGGTCAGCAATAATGGATAAAAAGTCACTGAACATAGAGCCCAAAAGCAATTTGGCCCTTGCATTCCTCAGAACATCAGAAACGGGATTTCAGAGGTGTTGGATGTATTATGTGTTCGAACTCAAAGTACATTCAATATAAATTTTCTGAGAGTCCTCCAACTTCTAAGAAAAATGCTAATTGCTGAGCAGATAAGGAAAAGGAAGGACTAAGCCAGATTAACACATAACTTATTTGGCGACATCATCAAAAATATAAATAAATGTGATCTATTCATTGTAATAAAATGCCCAAGTTAAGGTGTGAATTTTTTCCCTATGAAAATCAAGAGGAAAAAAGGAGCTAATTCTGAATCGTTTTAGAGGGGAGAGGAGTTTTGTGAAGATAAACAAAGATGAGCAATGCCAATATCCTGGATATTGTATAGAAAAATATTTCCTCATCTACCCAAGTAATTGCTAATGTTAATGAGTTTTTTAAATGAATATGATAATTCATATGTGATAGAAATATAGTCCTTGACTTTACTCTCTCACTTTGGGTATTTATTTCTGATTCTCTCGCATCCTGAATGCCCAGGTTCTAAGCCATCATTTCCATTGTGCCAATTGTAAATATTATAGATTTTGTGTGTTTAGTGTGAGAATTTTCCTGAAGTGACAGTAGATGGTGTTGAGAAATGACAGGTTTATTGTAACTCTCCAAATATTCTGTATGTAGATCTGTGCTTTCTACCAAAGACCTTCCTCTTATAATCCAAGGAATCAGCTATAGTGTCAAGAATCTCTGAAGCATCTTTCCAGAAACAGAAGAGTGTAACGGAAAGTACAAGAAGCATCCTTGGCAGTTTTTGAAAGGGGAATTTGTGTTTCCTAAATATGTCCTTGTCCTGTTTTGGCCCCTTTCGAGTGCATTAGAGCTGGCTTCATAGCAGGGTTTTTCTTATGTTTTATACTATGTCCCATTGGTGGACACATTCTACATAATCATTTTCAGTAGGTATATCTGTCTTATTCTAGACTGTGCATAGAAGGAAATGTAACCTGGGGTCCAAATGTCTTTCTTGAGTCCATTTCTGTGTATTATATTCCATCTTGTCTTTGTCCGTTTCTACTAACAAGACATGTTCTTTTAAGTCTTGTAGCAATATCCAGTCTGTTATTTAATATTACTACTTCCCCTGCTATGTTCAACCTCAGTTGCCTTTCAAATGTGTCTGAATTTTCTTGTAGCAGACCTGACACATTTCCTCACTCCATCTAATCTAGACTTATTAATGAAGCCATCAAACATATAACTAGGCAGGGACTGAACAGTCTTCCATGTGGAACCACTTCATGTTAGTATAGATAGGCATATTTATTTATTTATTTATTTTCGGAATGGGGTCTAGAATCCTCACCCCTTTCAGGGAGGGTGTGCTGACTTTTTGGTAATATTTCTAATGATAAAAATGGAACACCAGGTCTGGGCCCTGATTTTTAAAAATTATTTTTTCTCCTTATTTTGTGCACCTGCCTACCCCCTCTGACCCTGCTTTTAGATGCTTTGACTTCTTAAATGAGCACCATGTTGATCAGAAGATTTGAATTCTTCCTGGTATTCACAATCATGCCCCTGAGCCCTACCTTGAAAGATTTTCTGCTTCCCTCTTCTAGTATATACAGGGACTGCTACCAAGGAAAAATCCAAAGCTCAGCCCATCAAGACTGGGGCAGGATGCATTCATGTGACAATCACATAATGAGTTGTGAAATCATGATTTTTAATGAAACTCTATTGTCTGCTGTGACAGATCAGAGTATGTCATCCTCTTGAACAAGCGGAAACATTTCCAGATTGATTGAGCCATCTCCACTGAAGCAGGATCTCCATTTATTTTGCAAAAACCTTTAACCCCTAAGAATAGTAGCTGATTGTAATTGCATAAATGACATAATATTTTAGAGACCTATGGAGAACTTGTGTAGAACGCCTTTTTTGAGCAGAGCCTGCCTACGTAGTTCTTATTCATCATTCCTGATTTCATTAGTAAGAACATTTGTATGGAAATGGATTAAGGTTTATAGGTTTATTTTATTGTGCTGCAGATTCTGCTGTAATTATACTACTGATGGATTGTATGAAATTGCTTTGTGGGAAGCTTTCAAAACACATCAGATTCCAGAAGTAATTGTGGTCTGCAAATCAGCTTTTTTTATGACCCGCCCAGAGTTACAGAGAGAGTCTGCCCTCACTTAACTTACTCACACCTTCCCACTCTTATAATTTTTCTCCTGGACTTAAAGAGCAGCATTAAGTTGGCTGAGATAAATATACTTTTTTATTTTATTTTTTTTTTATTTTATTGACAGGCAGAGTGGACAGTGAGAGAGAGACAGAGAGAAAGGTCTTCCTTTTGCCGTTGGTTCACCCTCCAATGGCCGCCGCGGTAGCGCGCTGCGGCCGGCGCACCGCGCTGTTCCGATGGCAGGAGCCAGGTGCTTATCCTGGTCTCCCATGGGGTGCAGAGCCCAAACACTTGGGCCATCCTCCACTGCACTCCCTGGCCACAGCAGAGAGCTGGCCTGGAAGAGGGGCAACCGGGACAGGATCGGTGCCCCGACCGGGACTAGAACCCGGTGTGCCGGCGCCGCAAGGCGGAGGATTAGCCTGTTGAGCCACGGCGCCGGCCGAGATAAATATACTTTTAATACCTTCCAATGCCAAGTCTCTAAATTTTCATAAAATGTAAGCAAAATTGCATAATAAGAGAATGAATAACAAGCTTAGTCTTCTTATATGACTTTTTAATCCCAACCTCTGATATTTTTTAAATAAGGAATTCCTGGGATGTAGAAGCATTATAATTAGTGTTTGGATGACCAGCAAGATGAAATGTTTTGTTGTCTTTCTTAGGTAGTTTATGATTTCTGAGGAACTGATGAGGGAAAATTTGAACAGACTTTTTTTATTATGGAGCCACTAGACTTCAGTTTACTTATCTGCTGATCAGACAATGATCTTGGGTCTTCCAAGCTTGAAGTTGCTTTCTTATTCTTACTTCCTTAGTTTGGAAAGCTGGTATAAAACGTTTGTAAATCCACAACCTGGCTCTAAGACTATCAGAACATAGGGGCTGAAGCCTCTGGCCATTGTTTCATTTAGAAGCATGTGAGATTGAAGAAGGTGGAATAGAATTCAATAGGGATAGTATGTAGTCCTCTCCTGCAAGCACCGAATTTGTTTATCCAGTTACCTATTCCATATCTTCACGTATAGAAATATCCAATATGTGCCTGGAATTTCACCAGGTCAGGAAGAAGAAAAATAACTCCATTTTCACAGTCTCAGAATCCTATTTCTTCTCAAATGTGCCCCATCTCAGTAAATGACATCATCATCCCTCAGGCCCCAAACACACATCATCTTTCATTGTTCTCACACATACTCATATTTCATTCAATCCAAGACCAAGTTTTCCAGGCTCTAATTTAAAAATCTATCTCAAGTTGATGAAGTTTCAGGGCCTTAGAACCATCTACACCAAAAAAGCAGCGATCTATCTTCTAGATTCTGAATCACTAAAACAACTTCCTTTTAGTGGGTATTCCAACTTCTACTCTTATATGTCAAAGGTCCATTCTCCACCTAAAAACCAGAGTGAATTCTTAAAATTGAAAATCAGAACCCCAGTTCTTCTGTGTCCACGGCTGTCCCAGGGTCCAAGAGTGTGCTATTGCGATCAGAGTAGATTCCAGACTTTGTCCAGAAGACGGCCACTATCTCTTACCCGCAATGTTAAATCTTGGCAGCTTTATTAATCTTGCCTCTTTTTCATTTAGATTTCTGTGCAAATATTACCTCCTCACAGACATCTTTATATTTCCTCTATCTAAAATTGCTGTCCACTTGTCCCATATATTCATTCCCTATTTTTTTAACCTTATAGCAAGTCTGTCTATTTATCTTACATTTATTTATTTGTGTTATCCCTATTTCTCAAAATAAACTTTAAAGTTCCAGGAAAATGAGGATTTTTGCCTCATTATCTAAGCACTCAATAAAAATTTGATGAGTTAATGATCAAATGAATGAATGAAGAAAATAAGGTTGAGGCTGAGTCCCAAGAATTTTAAATTTTTAAACCCAAGGAAAGAAAAACAAAGAAATGGAACTAGAAGATTTGAGAGAAATGAAGAGAGATACTAAATGTAGTACACCCTTGACTTCTCTTCCATGAATAGGTAGCCCAGTGAGATATTCAGTGCTTCTTAGAAAAACAAACAAGTCATCAAATTGGCATCTGGAAACAGGAGGTGTAGGGTGCAAAGGAGAAGAGGAATCATTTAGAAGCTGCAGACTGTCCCTTTACCAAATGACTGAATTCTAAACCTAATTGGATGTGCTCCACTAGAGAAAATAGTCTACTCATTAAAACATCAATATATGAAGTTCCAAGCAATCTGGCATCTTTTTAAAAATCACAAATGTGCCAAAGAATGACTCATATAATATTTTATTCCAATGGGGTAGTTTTTACCCATAATTTATATCAGGTGTACAACTTATGGAGGTAAGAATTTTCTAGATATTGATCATCTACTTTTGAATCAATGTTACAAAGATACTGACATTTGTAAAATTGATAGAATACTACATTCTAGTACCCTGAGCTTAAAGTCAGTTCTAAATGCACATTTTCATTTTCTTTTTGAGTTAGAACTCAAAGTAAAATACCAGCTTTGTGCAGTGAAGAGAACAGAAGCAGATCAAAACCCTGGGTTTTTGTATTTGGTTTAAATTTTAGTAGTTCCTTAATCTCTGGCTAGTTCTTCCAACTCATTTTCCCTGTGTACATATTTGAAATTGTTCACAGATCTTTGAGAATACCAGATAAAGCAACGTCTATGACTAAATTTCATAAGTGTTAAATTTTCATTAGTAATATTTTAACGTTAAATGTTAATTCAGTGTAGAAGTAACCATAGAAAGGGCGGGCACTGTGACAGAGTGGGTAAAGCCGAGGCCTGCAGTGCTGGAATCCCATATGGTTGCCAGTTCGAGTCTCGGCTGCTCTCCTTGTGACCCCAGCTCACTGCTTTGTCCTGCAGAAGCAGTAGAAGATGGCCCAATTCCTTGGGCCCCTGCACCCATGTGGGAGACCCAAAAGAAGCTCCTGGCTCCTGGCTTTGGATGGCATAGCTCCGGCTATTGTGGCCATCTGGGGAATGAACCAGCAGATGAAAGATCTCTCTTTTTCTCTCTGCCTCTCTGTAACTCTGCCTTTCAAATAAATAAATAAACCTTTAGATTAAAAAAAAAAAAAGAAGTAACCACAGTAAGATTGATTTAAACGGTTGTTAATTTATGTGTCAGTTTGGGAGTAGAATGTCAAATTTGTCCTATCGTCGTCGTCTTTTTTTTTATGTTCACTGCATTGTGGCATAGCAGGTAAAGCTGCCACCTGTGATACCAGCAGCCCACACGGGTGCTAATTCCTGACCCAACTGCTCTACTTATAACCCAACTCCCTGCTAATAGCCTGCGAAAAGCAACGGAAGATGGCCAAAATGTTTGGGTCCCTGCACCCACGTGGGAGACTCAGGTGAAACTCCTGATTCCTGACTTCAGCCTGACCCACCACTGGCCATTGTGGCCATCTGGGGAGTGAATACTGAGAGAAGATACCCCTTTCTCTCTGTATCTCCCTCCTTCTGTAATTCTGACTTTCAAAATAAGTAAATATTTTTTAAAAGTGTACTTCTATTCATCTATTTGAAAAGCAGTGTGCAGAAAGTGACAGGAGAAGGAAGTGGAAAGGTAAGAGAGAGAATATTCCATCCACTGACTCACTCTCCAAATATCTGTGACAACCAGGGCTGTGCCAGGCTAAACCCAGGAGCCCAGAACTCCAGCCAGGTCTCCAGTGTGGATGCCAGGAACCCTAGCGCTTAGACCATCATTTGCTGCCTCTCAGGATCCATTAGCAGGAAGTTGGGTTGAATGTGTGGAATCACCAGGACTGGATCAGGCATCACAAGTGGAGCTTCAATCCAGATGCTTTGGTCTTTTGATAAGTATATAATGTACCTCAAATAAAATGTTGTCCAGTGACATTTCTTGGCAACTATATGTAAACAACCATCCTGTAGAAATACTATGTGGCAAATGGGGTTATGCCATCACCTGTGACTCTGGCATCCCATATCAGAGTGTTTGCTGGAGCCCTGATTGCTCTGCTTCTAATGCAGCTCCCTGTTAGTGTGCTTGGGAAAGAAATAGAGAACGGTCCAAATACTGCACTGATTGGGGAGACCAGGATGGAGGTCTGGGCCCTGGCTTTGGTCTGGATCTGCTCTTCCTGTCGTGGCCATTTGGAGAGTGAGCCAACCAACAGATCTCTTTCCCTCTCTCTCTCCCTCTATTCCTCTTTTACTCTGCCTTTTACACAAATAAAATAAATCTTATTAAAAATGTAAAAGAACCACCCAGTCCACACACACACATCTTCACAAATAGATTCTTACTGGCAAAATTTGCATTTCCAAGTTGTATTGACATAATAGCACTTACTCACTAGTATTTCCTTCTTATGAATTTTTGGATTCCTTTATTTTCTGCTGTCATTTCCCACTCTCTACAAAGAATGTTAATCCCATAAAAACAGGAACTCATTCAGTACTATATCCCCAGTTTTAGGTCTGTGGTTAAAGAAGAAAGGAAGGAAAAATAGTAAAAACAAAAGAAGAAAAACATGGTATTAAATTGGAAAATGTTTGTGATGAGATTGTGATATTACTGGGCATGCATTTGATGCTT
Organism: Lepus europaeus; assembly: GCF_033115175.1. Lineage (NCBI taxonomy): Eukaryota > Metazoa > Chordata > Mammalia > Lagomorpha > Leporidae > Lepus > Lepus europaeus. The sequence goes on from NC_084845.1 coordinate 46,997,104, forward strand.
GATAAGTGATAGTTGTAAGTATGGTAGTTTTTGCTCTTATAGTCAGTGCTGTGTAGGTTCATTGCACAGTAGACAGTAAAATCAATCTTTTTTTCCCTAAAGATTTATTTACTTGAAAGGCAGCATTACAGAGAGAGAGAGAGAGAAAGAAAGAGAGAGAGAGAGAAAGAGAGATCTTCCATCCACTGGTTCACTCCACAAATGATTGCAACGGCTGGGGCTGGGCCAGGCCAAAGCCAGGAGCCAGGAATTCTGACGAAGTCTCCCACATGTGTGGCAAGGGCTGAAGCAGTTGGGCCATCCTTTGCTGATTTCCCAGGTGTATTAGCAGGGAGCTGGATTGGAAGCAGAGCAGCCGGGACTCGAACCAGTGCCCTAAGCCACAGCTCTGGTTCCCTTCTATTCCTATTTGTCAGTGAAATGATTTTAGTTTTTCCATACCTGAGGAAATTTCAAATTCTTTTGCTTTTGAACTCCTATATACTGACTAGTAATCCCCTAGTTGTCACTAGGCATAGGTAAAGAAGACCTTTCAAAAATAGTAGACATAAAGTTTTCATCATTTACTATGAATAAGGCATCCAGGATTTATGGAGAAAAAATTCTAAAAAGTAATTTGGAAGGAAATGATTAAATACATACTTAGAGCTCAATAGGAATCTGATTCTATATTAGCACTGAGAATAATAATTATTAGGAAAATATAATTATTATCTTTGTTAGTAGTTATTGCTTTTATTATTCTGCATGTTGTTTTAGAAAATTAAGAATATTGATCAGGAGATATTGATAGTCAATGTCCTGCTTCTCAGGTAATCTTCTATATTAGAGACAAACATGACAGGGAGAAAATAGGATAAAAATAAAAATGGAACAAATACTTTTTATTTCAATATTGATTTATCCCAAATCCCTCTTTATCTCAATAGGTTAGGCTTTCCTGATTACTCAGCATAGGTTAATAAATCTTCAAGAAGTTCAAGTTGTATTTTATTAGGTCATATCTACAAAGTAGCAATTTACAAATGAACTACTTATTGTAACTATTAGGAAGTTTAATTTCAAATGACACAATTCTGAAAAGAATCATCTTGCATCATTATCTTATAGTCCTAAGCGTCCTATGTTACATATATTTTCAGGGTAAGTAATCACCCAATTAATATTTGAAACTCTTCTACTCAAAGTGTGGTTCATGCAAAAGTTACTACCATGCTGTAAAAAGAGAGTCTTAATCTTAAGTTACCTTGTATTCTACTGATTTTGTATTTATCATTCATTTTCTTTTCTGCAAATTATCTCTATATTGTTCTTGCCTTTAATTGGCTTCCCTCTTTTTTCAGCTTCTCCATTCCAAAGATTACAGAACTTTTCAAAAAACATTCTTGAATAAAGCCTGCAGGAGATCCTTAAGTTACTTTTCCTTTGATTAATTTTTATTGTATTTTTTTCTTAATGTTTTCTTTAGAAATTGGATGGAATGACTCAGGCATATTATCCCATACAGTCTCATGAGTTGACATTCCATGTTTGAATAATTACATTTCACTTATAGTTAGAACGTCTGTTTGTGGTTTTGGGTTTCTAATGTTCTTTTTTTCTCTATTTTTATTCTTTATTTCTTCTTGTTTTAAGTATTACTGCCTTTATCTTTTTAGAATTCATTTGTTTATTTGAAAGGCAGTGTACAAAGCAAGGGGGAGGGGGAGAGAGAAGGGTGGAGAGACGGAATCTTCAATCTACTGTTTCACTCCCCAGAGCAATGGCAGTCCAAAGCCAAGAGCTGGAATTCTGAGCCTCCCACATGGGTAGCAGGGACACACATAATTAAGCCATCATCATTGCTTCTCGGGCTCATTAGCAGGGAGCTGGGTCAGAAGCAGAGTAGCCAGAACTTGGACTGGCACTCTGATACAATATGCAGACATGACAAGCAGTGGCTTGTTGCTGGCACTGTGGCGTAGCCAGCATCCTGTATGGGTGCTGGTTGAGTCCTGGCTGCTCCATTTCCAATCCATCTCCCTGCTAATGTCGTGGGAATGAAGTGGAGGATGGCTTAAGTGCTTGGATCCCTGTACCTATGTGGGAGACCTAGAAGAAGGTCCTGGCTTCTGGCTTTGGACCAGCCCAGCTCTGGCCTCTGTAGCCATTTGGGGAGTGAACCAGCTGATGGGGGATCTCTCTCTCTCTCTCTTTCTGTCTCTCTTCCTCTCCTCTCTCTGTAACTCTCTCTGCCTTTCAAATTGAAAAAAAAAAAAGTCTTAAACAAAAAAACAGTGGCTTGACCCACTGGGCCACAGTGGCTGACTCTAATGTTCTCTTTTTAAAAATGTTTATGTATTTATTTTACTTGAAAGGCAGAGAGAGAGAGAGAGAGAGAGAGAGAGAGAGAGAGAGAGAGAGAGAATGTGAGAGAAAGGGGATCTTCCATCCTAGGGATCACTTGCCAAATGCATGCAGCTGCCAGGGCTGAGGCAGGCTGAAGCCAGAAGCCTGTCACTCAATCTGGGTCTCTCACATGGGTGGCAGGGATCATACACTTGAGCCATCGCCTGCTGCTTCCCAGGGTCCATTATCAGGAAGCTAGATGAGAAGCACAGGAGCTGGGACTCAAACTGGCACTCAGACAAGGTATGTAGGAGTCCCAAACAGCAACTTAACCCACTGTACCACAGTGTCTTCCCCTGCTTTTTTTTTTTTTTTAATTCTCCTTAGATTACTTTTGAGAGTTAAAAAGGCTAAGACACCCCATGGGGGAAAAGTGAGCATTTTCTAAATTTCCATTAGGAATAAGAAAGGACACTGAATCACACAAATGTTAGCTTAGTGCTCATTTAAAACCAAATCCATGAAGAACATTTGTATTTAATTTCAAAAAGTTTGATTATGTCTGGTTCTAACTTTTATATATTCCCTGATTTTAATTTTTTGAAGCCATAAAATGTTTTTTCTTCAAACCCCATTAACTCCCAAGTTTTCAATTCTGCAAATATTTCAATGACATAATATATATTTCAAAGTTATAATAAGTATTTCTGTATTGCTCAGATTATTAATTTTTTATTGCTCAATTTAAATTTTATTAGGTGTCATATAGGATAGTGGGACATAATGGGTTAATACTACATCATTGGGTTGGACTGTGGTGCAGTATTGAAAACGTTGCTCAAGATGCCTTCATTTCCATATCAGAGTTTGGATTCAGCCTCCTGTTAATGCACATCCTAGGAGGTGCAGATGGTGGCTCAGAGGCTTGGTACTCTGCCGCTCATATAGTGGATCTGGATTAGGTGAGCTCCTGACTTCTGCGTGGCCTGGCACTGGCTGTTGCATACATTTGGGTGTGAACTAACAGGTAGATCTCACTCCATCTGTCTGTCTGTCTCCCTCTCTGTCTTTTAAATAAAATGAAAATAATTAACTACTGATGTATGTTGATTCTACCAAAATACATTTGGACTAAGGGTTTATTTACACATATGCATCCAATGACTTGTAGGCGTGTACATTCCTATGAAACACACTAGCTACTATGAGAAATACTAACATGAATCCAAAATAGTCCTTGCAAATGATATAGGACAGAAACAATCCATACTAAAACATTTTTTTTAACTTTCATTTAATGAATATGAATTTCCAGTGTACAGCTTATGGATTACAATGGCTTCCCCCTCCCATAACTTCCCTCCCACCCGCAACCCTCCCCTCTCCCGCTCCTTCTCCCCTTCCATTTGCATCAAGATTCATTTTCAATTCTCTTTATATACAGAAGATCAATTTAGTATAAAGATTTCAACAGTTTGCACCCACATAGCAACACAAAGTGAAACATACTGTTTGAGTACTAGTTATAGCATTAAATCACAATGTACAGCACATTAAGGACAGAGATCCCACATGAGGAGCAAGTGCACAGTGGCTCCTGTTGTTGACACAACAAATTGACACTCTAGTTTATGGCGCCAGTAACCACCCTAGGCTGTCGTCATGAGTTGCCAAGGCTATGGAAGCCTTCCAAGTTTCCGACTCTGATCATATTTAGACAAGGTCATAAAAGACAGAGTGAGGATAGTAACCAATGATCCTAAGAGTGGCATTTACCAGGTTTGAACAATTATACAGCATTAAGTGGGGAAGAGGACCATCAGTACACACAGGTTGGGAGTAGAGCCATTGGTGGTAGAGTAGAGGTTATGATTACAAAGGAATGAGGCCCAAGTGCGCTAGACAGGGTCTAGAAAAAAGGACAGAGTCATTATTAGAGGAGCTAAGAAAGGTGCTGTCTAAGCTACAATTAAGTTTTCTGATTGAGAGGCAAATAGAACCTGACAGAAGGGGCTTGATAATAATCTGGTGGGCTTTAGGCCTTGTGAGTTAAGAGGCCCAGACTTATCTATCTCTTCACGTGGGGTACATCCTAAGGGAGGTGTGAACCTCCTAGGGGAAGGCACTCTGTTGACATACTAAAACATTTTAACACATAGGATTATGGGAAAGGGGGCAATTTGGGCAATTTGGAAGACTAAATGAGTAAAACTTTGAGTTATTATTTTAACAAGAAGGAAGGAAAGCTAGTGAGGATGAGGGCTAGCATGAACAACAACAACAACAAAAAAAACAGAATAATGTAATAAGGTTGGAACACTTTAACACTATTTATAGTTTATGTTACTACTCTTGTTCTATGCCAAGTCAACTAATTTCAAGATTGTTTAATACATTTAGTGTTCACTTGTTTTTTAACCTATTTGTAACTTAATTTCTTCATTAAAAAAAAATGTTTGAAAGGCAGAGTTTACAGAGAGAGAGAGAGAGAGAGAGAAAGAGAGAGAGAATCTTCCATTTGTTGGTTCATTCCCCAAATGGCTTCAATGGCCTGAGATGGGCCAGTCTGAAGCAAAAAGCCAGGAGCCTCTTCTGGGTCCCCCATGTGGGAAGCAGGGGCCCAAGAACTTGGGCCATCTTCCACTGCTTTCTCAAGCACATTAGGAGGGAGATGGATTAGAAGTGGAGCAGCTGGGACATGAACCAGCGGCCATATGAGATGCCAGCATTGCAGGTGGCAGCTTTACCTGCTACACCACAAAACTTGCCTGTGACTTAATTTCTTCCTCACTCCTTTTTGAATCTCAGAATTCTTACCTGCAATCTCCTGCTTGAAGAAGTTGCTTTAGTTTCTTTTAATGAGGATCTGATTTTGATGGAGACCCTGTGTTGCTTATTTGGGAATTTTTTTTCTGCTGCCATCACACTTTAACCATTAATCAGAGGAGCTTAAGTATTTATAGTTACATAATTATTGTTTTATTTTGGTATTTTGTACTCTCTATTTGTCCCACCTTTTTAGGTTTCTTTCCCTCTTTCTCTCATCTGATTTTGATTGAGAACAGTTTTAACCACTTTTCCTATTTATTTGTGTAGTAGTAAGGCTAATTTTTAATCTTTATGACTGTGTGAATTAAACATGTATAATTCTCAGATTCTAAGATCAATGCAGGCCATTATTTTCCCTCCTAAATAGCACAGATACATTGTATAATTTAAATCCTTTACAGTATTAGAGGAAATACTGAAAAGATTTGAACTGGTATTTTCAGCATTTCTTCTCTTTTATTTCTCTTTTTTCCCAAGATTTCTCCCAATTTTTTGCTCTGTTTTTTTTTTCTGTTATCTTTTAATTTCTCTTGAAATTTACTATCTTATTCCTCTGTGCTGAATTCCAGATACTCTGGCTTATGCTTGACCCAGTTCACTCTGTTTTGCTTTGTCTGATCCATCAAAATATGTTGATTGATTATTAAATTGGATTTTTTCCATTTCATTATTTTCTTTCCCTTGCATGTATTTCCAAGCTTTTTTCATTTTTATTTTTTAAATATTTGTGTATTTATTTGAAAGAGAGAAAGAGAAACAGAGAGAGGGAGAGAAGAGGGAGAGAGAGAGAGAGAGAGAGAGAGATAAAGAGAGAAAGAGAGAGCTGTCGTTCAATGGCCACAACAGCTAGATCTGGGCCAGGCTGAAATTAGGAGCCAGGAATTCTATTCTTTTATCCCATGTGGGTGGCAGGGCCTCTGCTGTCTTCCCAGGAACATGTGCAGGAAGCTGGATCTGAAGTGGAGCAAACAGCACTTGGATCAACACTCTGATATTTCATGCAGGCATCACAAGCAGCAACTTAATGTGATATGCCACAATGCCAGCCCCTGACATTTTCTTCCTTATATTTAATTATTTACTTTAACCATTTCTAGGGCAGATGGAGAGAGAGAGAGAGAGAGAGAGAGAGAGAGAGAGAGATGACATCTGGTGATTCATACCTCACATGCCTACAACAGCTGGGGCTAGACCAGACTGAAGCCAGAGTTATAACTGAATATGGGTCTTCCATGTAGCTGGCAGAGGCTCAAGTACAGGACCCATCATCTGTTGCCTCCCAGAGTGCACAGAGTGGAGCCTGGACTGAAACCCAGGTAATGCAATATGAGATACGATCATCCCAAGCTGCAGCCTAACCACAGCACCAAACACCTACAAGTTTTGTTCATTTTAATTTACAGTGCTGGTCTGACGTTTTCAATATTTAAAATTCAGTACATGTCTTTTTCTGCTGTCTTTTTTTTTCTGCTGGTTCTCATTCATTTTGCTTTTTGTAATTGGCTATCTTCATGTGCTAGTCTTTGCTGTCCAATAAGTGTGCCGATTTCCTGAGGCCTGGAATAAATACACCTGCTTACAAACAAATGAGTGCTTGATTCTGCTACGTGTCTGAGGGAACTACCATGTGGGGACTACCCAAAATAAGATTTGTAGCTTGAGGTTTCCTGGCCCGTCCAGATTATCAAAGTCTTGCATAGCTGAAACTTCTTAGGAACATTTTATTCTTTTCTCACCTTTCTCATTCTAACCTAAGCATCAAAGATTCTTTTCGCTGCTTACATTTTTCGAGGGGAAATAAGGATCATATTTATGCTTGCACATTCATCAAATTCCAACATAATGTGAGGGAGGATATTATAGAAGAGTCTTATTTCCATGAGGCTGGCCTTGAGTTGGGGATTTCTCACTAAGGGGAGGGAACACACCAAAGCCTGAGTGTGAGGTTGGTAAATGCTACCAGGAGAAAGCAGCTTTGCACTTTAATATTTCGTCTCACTCAGTATCTTTCCAGATCTGCAAACACATTGAGATAGTTATAAATTTTTATTCTAGTAATTATATTATTTTCAGTGGAGAGATGATTACGATGACCTCACCTATTACATTGCAGTTTTCACTGGCAGCTCATTCTCCCCTTGCTGACTAACATTTCTGGGATGATTTTTTGGGGCAGATTTTCAAATTTTATGGTATCCTGTTCCTTGAAGTTCTTAGGTTCTTTACAGAAACAAAACAAAAGGAAAATAATCAGTTCTTTTGTATCACCTTAATTTGTTCCTTTTCATTCCATATTGTCTTATTTTGTCATTACTTTCTTGCCCTTTTGAACAATTTGGTTATGTATATTTTTTATTTTTTATTTTTTTATTTTTGGACAGGCAGAGTTTAGATAGTGTGAGAGAGAGACAGAGAGGAAGGGCTTCCTTCCATTGGTTCACTCCCCAAATAGCTGCTATAGTCAGTGCGCTGCGCCAAACTGAAGCCAGGAGCCAGGTACTTCCTCCTGGTCTCCCATGCGGGTGCAAGGACCCAAGCACTTGGGCCATCCTCCTCTGCCTTCCCAGGCCACAGCAGAGAGCTGGACTGGAAGAGGAGCAACCAGGACAGAATCCAGCACCCTGACCGGGACCAGAACCCAGGGTGCCGGCGCCGCAGGCAGAGGATTAGCCAAGGGAGCCGTGGCGCCAGCCATGGTTACATATATTCTTACAACAGTCAGCTGTTTATATTCTATTATTTTTTATTATATGGTTCTTAATTTTTAACTGGGTAACTTTATAATTTTTGACATTTGTGCTTGTTTTGTAATACCAACACTGGTATGTCTATATTGCAGGAGACCACAGCAATAGAAATAATCCATAAGAATTTAGCACAATACTGCTGATAACAACTGGAATATTTCTTGTCCCTTTAGTAGACATTTTGTCACAGAACTATTAAGCATAAGATGATATATTTTTCTTTTTCGTTGGTTAATATGAGTAAATGTTCATGAAGTAATGTTATCTTCACTGGTTTATTGCTGACATTTATTAATGACTTCATAATATAGCATTCCCTGATAGGCTCAAATTAAAGAATGCTTTGAAGATAATTCTCTGTATTTGATTTCTGGTTATCATTTGTATCCTGTGTAACTGTAAGTAGTGTTCAAAAATGCTCAGAAGTAATTTCCATATTTATTAAAGATGGATACTCATAGTAGCAGCAGATAATATGTGTAAAATCCTTATACATGTTTTCTGGAACATATTCAACACTCTGATGCATGCTGTTTTTAATATCCAAAATTTCAAACAAGTTAGTTTATAATGATGCACAGAGTTTTTTGATTTGAAGTGTTCACACATTATCATCACTCAAACATGTGAGAGGCACAGGGCAGAAAACTAACAACCCAAAAAAGTTGAAGTTCTTTTTCTGGAATTTTATTACTCTTCAAATTAAGCAAGTTAGATTCTCAGCATTTCAAGCAGAATTATCTTATGTGGGCGGTGGGGATTGGAGGATGTTATTATCACATTATTTTATCTATTTCTTGACCTTGGGACATTGGTTTAGCTGACTAACAGGAATTTTCTTTGCTTTCTAAAAATATTGCACATGAAGTCCACAGTGATAATAGACTGCATCATCACATATTTCAATCTTCGCTCTTCATTAAGTGGATTATTTTTCTCCAGGTGTAGTATATCTGTAACTCCCTCAGGATGTGCCCCCATAACAGACTGCTTCTTGCTTCTCTCTCTCTCTCTCTTAAAGTTTTACTTATTTGAAAGGCAGAATTAGAGAGAGAGAGAGAGAGAAGAGCAGAGGGAGGGAGGGAAGAAGAGGGAGAGAGAGAGAGGGAGAGAGAGAGAATCTTCCATCCTCTGGGTCACTCCCCAAATGGCCCCCAAAACAGGGACTGGGCCAGGCAAAAACCAGGAGCCAGGAGCTTCTTCCAGGTCTCCCAAGTGGGTACAGGGGCCCAAGGACTCAGGCTGTCCTCTGCTGTTTTCCCAGGCCTATTAGCAAGGAGCAGAATGGAATGGAGCAGCCTGGACATGAACTGGACATATGGGATGCCAGTGTCCCCAGGGCCAGCCCCAGACTGATTGTATGTAAAGTCCCTTTTCTCACACAGCTGGGTGTCTGTGATACAATCGAGCCTGAAATGTTCAGGGTTGCTGAAAGAACAGTGTAAGGTGTGCACAAGGGCCACTTTTACCTCTCTAGAGCAGCTGGAAAGCAACTTAGAAGCCATCTTCGTTGCAGGTGACGAGGGAGCTGTGCACAGCGAGTCACACCTATCACCGGCCTTTATCGTGGCTTTCGTGGCAGTTTTACTTTAGTTACTTCTTAGGTCTCATTGGGCTGCCTCATCAATGATTCAAAAAACTCCTGTAATCTCCCCGGATCTTCAATTCTGAATCATAATAACTTTCCCACAGCCCTCATTCCTTTGAAGACTTGTTTAAATTTTTCTAAACTCTTCCTAGACTTTCTACTTCATTTATAGACACTTACTTCTCTTTCAATTATTCATGAAGGTATGCAAACAGTTGGAAAATCTCAAAATGTGCACCCAATGATTTTTTTTTTAATTCAGTTCCTGAGTATATTTGGATTAAGTCTGCCTTGAAATGCCCTCTAGACATTAATTTTCACAAGTTGTCTTACAAGGCCTTATTTTACTTTGTTCACAGACAACAGATGTGAAATCTGACTTTACCAATTAGAAAGAGTTTGGCAGCTTGGAACAGAAGTACTCTGTTCAAATGGACTCAAATAAAAAAGGAAATATATTACTTCACAAAGTAATGAGTTGTGTTGAAACATGGTACATTGGGTGGATATAGGTTAAGCTATTATAAAAATAAGATTCCAAAATACAGTAGTTAAACAAGATCGGAAATCTATTTATTAATATAGAGTTGAACTATGCATCTACCAGAAAAATGCACATGGACCATTCAGGAGGTAGGGTGGCTTTGCTTTATGAAGTTTATTCCCCAAAAAGTTCTTCTTGTCATGCAGCTCCAGCATCTGCTGTGATGTTACTATCATTCTCTTGTTCATTTCTGACTAATTTACCCCATATATAGATTCTAGGCCCTAGGAAAGGGCAGTAAGGAGTGCAAAATAAGCAATTTCCTTTTAGAGAGGTGACAAGAAAGTTGATGAACACGCCAGTTTTATTCAAATTGTGTTTCCGAGGACTCACTCCCAAGGCCACGTGTAGCTGAGAAAATGGTTGGCATAATAAATTGAAGTGAAATTTATTAACTGAAAGGCAGAGGATAAAGCAGATACCATTAGGACGGGGGTATTAGCAAGACCAGCCACATGGTGCATGATCAGCAGCTCAGTTGGGTCAACCCCATTCCTTTGCTCTTCACTGTCATCAGTGATGTGTGTTTTCCCTTATGCCTATTTTCTTCCCTGTCGCAAGAAAGTTACCAATGATCAGAACATATCGTTCTAGATGTGAGCTATTCAGAGGCAAAAAGAGCTATTCTCTTTGAAGGGTTTTATTTCAGGGGTGATTTGATCTTACCTGAAGTCCTTCAGCATACCTCCTCCCTGGGACCCAAGCCATTGATGGAGCTATAAAGAGAATCAGAGCACTATGACTGCCCATACAGGCAGTTATAACTGCTGAACTGGGCTGGGTCATGGTCCCAATGTCATAGAAATAAGGGTAGTTACTTAACAAACCTGGAATTTTATTTTCAAGAACAACAAAGGAGAATGCATACAAGGTAATAATTGCTTACTGAACAACTACATTATAAGACTAATAAAAAGTACAGCTGCCCAGCTGCAAGGCTTTCCAAGAATCTTACAGTCATCTGTAATGAAATTAATGCCTGTATAATTTAAAGGATTTACACAAGGTCATTTAACAATCTATCAGTTGAATTGTATAAGGTCATTTTTCCAAAAGTCCAAAAACAAATAAATGTGCATATAAATGAACAATGCAGCCCATATTTCAACATATGCTCATGTTGATAGAGCAACAGCTATATAAGTTTGTACACATGAATGAACAGCTAGAATTCATTGTAACAATTTCTCAAAAGGGCCTTAAAAATAACAACTGTATTCAAGTTGTAATTTTCTACTTCTGATCTTCCAGAAAAGCAAATTCTGTTCTCTTGGTGACTTCTATCAGTTATGGGCATTTAAATGGTAGCATGTTTTAAATCAAGTGGTTTTGATTGTGCAACTATTGTGTCCTACTTCAGCAACTATCGTGTAGCACCTGCAAGGAAATAGAAAGAGCAGAGAAGAAAGATATTACAGCAATCAAGGGACTTCTTTGTTTTGTTTGTTTGCTTTTTTTTAAATGATTAGTTATTTATCTAAAAGTCAGAGTTACAAGGAAAAGGAGAGATACCGAGAGAAGAGAATGAGATCTTCCAACTGCTGGTTCATGTCCCAGATGGCCCCAACAGCCAAGGCTGGGCCAGGTCAAAGCCAGGAACCAGGAGCTTAATCTGGATCTCCCATGTGGGTGGCAGGTGCCCAAACACTTGAACCACCCTCTTCTGCTTTTCCCAGGTGAATTAGCAGGGAGCTGGATTGGAAGTGGAGCAGCCAGGACAAGAACTGGTGCCTATATGGGATGCTGGCATCGCAGGTGTCAGCTTTACCCATTATGCTACAATGCTGACCCTGTTTGCTTGTGTTTTAGTAAAGTTTTGCAGTACTCTGAGAGACACAATAGGAAACAACACCAAGCTGAGTGTATGTAAAACAATATTAGCTGGTCTGGGTGGGCATTGTGGGGCATTGGGATACTCCATCCTGCATCTGAGTGCAGGTTCCAGTACTGGTACTTGCTTCTAATCTAGCTTCCTCCTAATGCATTCTGCAAAGCAGCAGATGATGGCTCCAGTACATTTGGACCCTTGCCACCCACTTGGGAAAGCTGGATGGAGTTTTCTCCCGACTTGCATCTGGCCAGTACTGGCTGTTGCAGATGTCTAGGGAGTGGACCAAAGGGTGAGATCTCTTTGTGTATACCGGTTGTTAGGTCATAACCTATCTTTAATGGTCATAGTTGGAAGTGATACAAGAACACACTGTGACTCAATAGATGATGATGTCTTTGCCACCTTATAAAGTAGTATCTGCCCCATCCCTGAAAGTGTTTAAACTGAAATTGGAAGAACACATGGCAAAGGAAGCTTTAACTTCTGCATTCAACCCAGTCAGGTGGAGATAATCAATAAAATTGTTCATCTCTATCATGTAAACACTTTATGATTGTAATGCGAAAGTGAGACCTGAAATGGAAGATTTTTAACGTACAAAATACACCACATATATGAATGAGAACCTCTAATGAAACACCATGCAGGTGTACTAAGCGTGTATACTAAAGGACAGGAAAAGAGAGCTTCAAAAGTTAGACTTCAGGTGTCGACTTTATATCAATAGTTTAAATAAGCTGACCCAAAAAGACAAGGTTCATGTTTTCTCTGAACTGCGGTAGCTAATATATACAGTTCAATTTTTTTTAAACAGATATGAGCAAAATTGACATCGTCTCAATTTTATACCCCTGACCTATATTCCTGTAGAACAGTGCCCTTTCTGCTTTTTACTTGTAGAGCTCTCTATTTAGAGAACATTAAGCCTGTGATTCTAAAGTTAATTGAATGTATCTTATTGTAAAAAATTAAAAGACATAAAAGAAAGAAATGAAGGAGGCAAGGAGAGAAGAAAGTGTTATTACATTCTTAGAATTTTATCAATGAAATACATTATATCTATTCCCTTTATGTTATTAAATTCAAATGGGGGGGGGGGCATGGGAGCACATTTGTTTCCCAGAGATTATTGGGAAATTTCTGAAAACATTTCGATGTTTGCAACTGGGGAGGTGTTTTTACATGCTCTAATTCACAGGCAATAGAGTCCCCTATCCCTACACCAGGGAAAAAAAGAAAAAGCACACATAGCTCAAGATGTCAGTAGTGCTGGGGTGAGAACAACCTGATTGAAATGAAAAGGCACACTGGCCACTCACTCAGCATTCTTGTTTGCTTTGAAATTGTGAATGCTGTTGGTCATATATTGTGCTGATTTATAGATACATGTGCAAGGGATGCAGGAGCTATGTTATTTCCCCAGTGCGTGCTGTAAGTAAAGCATTGAAAATAAAAAAAGTGTCTAAGATATTATAATAAGACTGCATCCTTCTCACTGTGAATAACTTCCTATTGTATTTCATTATTAAAATAGATTTCTAGATTTCTCTTCTCAGAGGCATAACATTACTTCAATGTGACATCTCATTTAAAATTATCCTTGAGAATAGCAGAAAATAACATTGTACCTGGCTTCATAATTTGGCTCAAGTGCTAAATACCAACAAAACTTGTTAAGTGTTTTATTTAAAATCGGTTAATGTATGAAAAAAACACACATTAGACTGACAGCTTTCAAAAAGATCTATGTGAAATCACACCACAATAAAAATAGTCCTTAAACTCAGTAGCAAATTTGATCAGTAATATAAACCTTGTGGACTATTCAGTCAAGACTTTCTGACAATGACGATTGGTAAATGCTGGAAATGATGGTGCAGCCAAGTAGGGACTTTACTCTGCTCTGATAATTAGATGAGTCTTCAGAAATCTCCTAGGTTTTAGTGACAGAGCAGAACACAGAGAAAGAATGTCCAAAGTCTCACATTTGATGTTAGTGACTTATCTGCAGTACAAACCCAGGCCTTCTGACCCCTTGACCAGTGCTCCTTTCAGCACCTCAGACCTCAGTTTAAGGAGAAAACCCATTTTTCCATGGAAATTTTCTATCGTAGGGTGTCCTCATGGTGGTATTTGGTATAACTGAGATACTCAAGAAGAAAAAAGGAAAAGCAAAACTTTTTCCCAAAATCAAGTAAGGTTTAGAGTGTTGTGTGTTTTACTCATGAGTATATCTGTCCCACATTTGCCTATGAAAGATATTTAAGTTCACTGCAATTAAAATATGTCCATCAACTGAAGACTGGATAAAGAAATCATGGTATGCATACAGGGCAGAATACTACTCAGCCTTAAAAAAGAATGAAATTCTGTCTTTCACAACAAAATGCATGTGACTGTAGACCATCATGCTTAGCGAAATACACTAGTCCTCAAAAGGCAAATATTGTATGTTTTCCCTGATCTCTGTTAATCAATATACAGAGTTCAAAATAAGTAATGTATATAAACAAAATTGACATTTTGAGATTTAAATATTGTTTTTAGTCCTTGTCTATACTCTTGAGGAACACTGGATTTTCTACTTACTACTTGTTGAATTCTGTATTTAGTGGAGCATTCAGCTTGCAATTATGAAAGTATGCTATTGAAAAATAAAAAGAAAAGAGAAGGCAGAGGGAGGGTAGGATGGAAAGTGTCATTATGATCTTAAAACTGTATATATTAAGTACATAAAAATTTTCCCTTTACATAAATAAAAATTTTTTTAAAAAAGAAAGTTTCATTAACTGAAAAGACACTCAAATACTCACCTTGGTTTTGAATTTGTCCATGAAAATATACATCAGAGAGAACCTGTTAATGTTTCATGTTCGACAGCTTCTTTCTCAATATGAAATCAGCCCAAGTCAGTCTTGCTCAATGATCTCTCTATCTGAAGTGACTTTCCCTCTTCTCCTCTTGGCCTGACTCTCCATTGCCTTGCAAAATCTCACACTGAGCTTTGCATCCTCTGAAAGACTCTCCTGGACACACTCTAGCTTAAGTGTCGCTTCTTCACTTGTAAGCCTTCTCAGAAGGTATCTAGGATAAATCACATCACACTGTAATTTGTAGTCATGATTTCTCTGTCTCCAACTCAAAAAATTTTCTTCTCCCAGTTTACATGAATCCCAGGAATAGAGCCGATACATAATAAGTCCAATCTCAGTATATTAGATTTGTCATTTTTTCTTCAAGCTTCTCTAGAGAAGAAATCCCAAGCATTCTTGCTCTTTCCTCTTGGAAAATATCGTGTTCAATTGTACTGAGATCTATTATTCTGTCAGCAAAATGCATGTCCAACTGGTAGCATCTGAGTTGATGATCTCTGAGTTCTTTAATACATTTGTATATGTTTATGTATGTGTAAGTGTGTGTCAATTAATTATATATTTATCAAATATAGAGATTAGAGGAATGATATATTTCACTAACCTGTTTTTGATGCTTTTCATGAAGTTGTGATATGTTTATATTTTGTCAAGCTCATGAAAAGATAATTGATTCTTTAAATTTTTTAAATATGTATTCATTTATTTGAGCAGCACAGTTACAGACAGAGAGGGAGAGGTCTTCCATCCTCTGATTCACTCCCCAAATGGCTGCAATGGCTGGGGCTGATACAGGGGCCAGGAGCTTCTTCCAGGTCTCCCATGCGAGTACAGGAACCTGAGCACTTGGTCCATCTGCTGCTGCTTTCCCCAGCCATTATAGACAGCTAAATCAGATGTACAGGAGCCAGGACTCAAACTGGCTCCCATATGGTATGCCAGTGGTATAGGCAGAGGCTTAACTTACTATGCCACAGCTCCAGCCCCAAAGATAATTGATTCTAATACACCTGCCTCTGGATGTGAACCTATGGCACCTGTCATTCCAATCATGCAATGCTTTCACAAGCTTGTGATCTGTGAATATTCTAGGAGCTATAGGATGTATATGCTAAATTTTGTAAACATAAGAATGAAGAAAAGTAGATTGGCTGTATCTTAAATGTGATGAATTTTACTAGCACTTTTTGAAATTTATTGTTTTTAATTATTTCCCAGGTAAGTTGAGTTAATATAACTATCTCTGAGAGGCTGCTCCAAACATTTGCAAATGTTCTGACTCATATGTTGTGACACTATATTTAATGCTGTGATAGGGAACCTGAACAATTCAGGCACTCTGATATGGGATGTGGGTGTCCTAAGCATTATATTCGTTCATTTTTAAGAATTATTTTATTTATTTGAAAGGTAGAATTTCAGAGAGAGATAGAGAAAGAAAGAGACAGGTCTTCCATCTGCTGATTCGCTCCTCAAATGGCCCCAACGACCAGGGCTGGGCCAGGCCAAAGCCAGGAGCCAGGAGCCAGGAGCCAGGAGCCAGGAGCACCTTCTGGGTCTCCCATGTGGGTACAGAGGCCCAAAGATTTGGGCCATCCTCCCCGGCTTTCCCTAGTGCATTTAGCAGGGAGCTGGGTAGGAAGTGGAATAGCCGGGACTCAAACCAGCACCCATATGGGATGCTGGCACTTCAGGCCAGGGCATTAACCCCCCTGTGCCACAGCACTGGCCCCAGCAGCATAGTCTTTAAAAAATATTTATGTTATTTGAAAGGCAGAGTAACAGAGGAGGAGAGACAGAGCGAGAAAGAGATCTTCCATGTGCTGGTTCACTCTCCAAATGGCCACAATGATTGGAGCTGGGCCAGGCCAAAGCCAGGGGCTCAGAAGTCCATCAGGTCTCCTACATGGGTGGGAAAGGCCCAAGTACTTGGGTCAACTTCTGCTGCTTTCCCAGGTGCATTAGCAAGGAGTTGGATCTGAAGTGGAGCAGCTGGGACTCGAACCCACACTCTCATATGGGATGCTGTCTTCACAGGCGGCAACTGCACTAACTGTGCCATAATGCTGGTCCCCACAATCGGCACCTTCACTGCTGCCCCCAATACCCACCCTGGCTTCCACTCTTTCTGTGGTGGTTTGAGTTGACATGTTTCTGAATGTGTGCCTTTATCACACATTTTAAACTTTGGCTGTTGTCCTTAAACTTAGTGACTGCACCTGGCTACCTCCTTTTGACCCTTGGTTCTCTTTCTTTGGACTCAGGATGCTTTGTTGAAAATGTTTGTTTTACCCAGCCCTTGGCTGTGGTCTCACCACAGTTCCATGTAATACAAGGAGTTCCAAAGGATCGACTGGTCAATCATTACATTTCTCTGGTTATAATGCCCCTGTACAACAATGCACATGTGAAAAATTATTACATCTTGAAGACCACTCTCAATTCTTTCAGGAAAAAGCAGTTTATCAATACTGCTTATCTCCAGTTTCAGTCATTTCTTTCATAAGTGACTCTCTGTCACTCTTTAAAGGAATAGAGGAGAAAGTAAGAGGCAGTATTATTTACAGCAATGGATCTCCAGATGCAGCCCTTGGACCAGTAGCAGCAATACTACATGGAAACTTATTTGAAGTATGCCTGTTTTACTCTCATTGCAGACATACTCTGTAGGAAACTACAGGGTTGGAGCCCAGCACTCTGACATTTATGAAAGCTCCCCAGGTAATTCCGATGCCTGCTGAAGTTTTTAAAAACTCTGATGTCATTGTTAAGAGTCCAGACTCTTCACATCAACTGGCTACTAGAGACTGTCAGTTTGCAAACTCCTGGTGCGCCAGGCCAAGTTTATAAATTGAATCCTAATCCTTATGTGATAGTATGTAGGGGTGGGAGTTTTAGAAAGGGATTAGGTCATGAAGATGGAGCCATCAGCAACCCAGGAGAAACTTCTCACCAGAATTTGGCCTGGGTGGCCCCTGGATCTCGGAATTCCAGCCAGTGTGAAGTAGATTTCTTTTGCTCATGAGCCAGCCTACCTGAGGCGCTTTGTTACAAAACCTGGAACTCACTAAGACACTGGCCCTGCTCATTATATGCTATGTGGCTGTGGAAAGAAATTAAACCATCCTGTGCCTCTGTTTTGTTCATGAAACATTGGCTAATAATGGAATCAAAGTGAAGTATGTGTAATAAATACAGGCAATACATTAAAAACTGTGCTTGCCAACTAGTAGGGTGTTTGATACCAATAATTCTAGTAAAGACCAAAGGAAGTCATTCTAAACATTGGGCAAGTGGATAAAATACTAACATGCCAGACTCATAGTTATATATTCACTTTATAGTTTTTGTTATTATTTTAAAGAATTCTGTCCTGTTCTGCCTGTTGCTTTGAATGAGAGACGTGGATAGTTAGTGGTCAGGCCAAATTGGTTCCTTGATTTCCAGGAAAAGTTAGGAGGAGAAACAAGTGTACTTTTCTTCCTCTTATTAAAATGCTAAAAAGCTGTCTTGGAATAGGAAAGTAAAAGTACCACAATTACGTGCTAAGCGTTACAGAATCAAATGATCTTCCCATTGGAAGCATCACAGAGATCAGCAATTGCTGCTGTCTAACAAACACAAGCAACGTATTCCTGACAAGGCTTTGTCATCCGGGATATCCTCGGTAAAGGTGGTCCACCACCGCATGAAGAAGGCTGTCACTTTAGTGGGCATTTTTAATTGTCAGCATATAAGAAAGCTTACTATCTCTTACTCTCTCTATCCTTACATTTGCAGTCTGTAGGACAGTGTTCAAGCTAATTAACCTCCAAGAGCTTCTGATTTTCTGCTTTTTCTGGAAGGGAAATAAACATGTCAACCTTGCAAATGTATTCTGAGCATTCGATGTGAAGACACCCACAGAGCACCAACAAATGATGGCTTACTGTAGAGAAGCTTCTGTAGGATAGGAGTAGGCAAATGCAAATGAGACTGAAAGTCTCAAATATTGCTGTTCCTTTAAAGCAGACAATTGTATGGGGCAAAATTTTAATATAGAGGACAAGATATGGAAAAACAACTGGGTCTTGTCAAAAGGTGGTCTAAGTTAAAAAAAAAATCGTCTGTATAATTCAATGCATACGTTGCAGCTATAATATGCATGTAGCATGTTTTCTAACAATTCTACTTTGACAGTTCTCATTGCTTTTTATGCAATTGTTTTATTTTTTGGCAATATTAGTATGTGATTTCCAAGCTTTCCTGCTTATTTAATCTTTCCTACTCCTTGATATGTTCTTCCCACTTGTGTTTGCAAGTGTTTGGATGTCACCTTTTTGTTAATTAACTCCTTTTTTTTTTTTTTTTTGGTCTTCCTTTTGTGTGCTCTGCAGGTTTCTTTATTTCTTTTTTCTTTTTGGTTTCCTAGTGACAGCTTCCTTTCAGTCCCTCTTCTCTGTTTGCCTCTCCGGAGAAGAAGCCAGTGTCAAAATGTTAGCTCAGTCTGGTTTCCCATTACTAGCTCTGCAAGTCCCCAGGCCCCTCCTCTATTTAGCAGTCTAGGAGCCATTATGGCACAAACATCATTTTCAAATTGTCATGTAAATAAATTCACAAGACTCAATAAAATGGGAAAAATAAAAACACCTGTGAAATAATGATTACTTTTGCCTTACCTCATGCCCGTCTTGTGTTAGATTTGTCCAGACTCTCTCACTGGAAGCTGATACTGCTATGCTGTAACTGTGAAATTAATTATCAGCTAGGAGGGTTAAGGACTTAAGGTGTGAAAATTGCTGGCTGACAAAGGCCGCGGCTCCATTACATCTTCAAAACCAAGTAGACATTATGAGCTAGTCTCAAAACCTGTCTTAAATTTATTGGTTTGTTAACAAATTCTCCTGTCCTATGGAAAAGAGATAGCCAAGGAACAACAACAAAATAAAGTGAAATGGAAAACTTCTAGATGTAGCATCCTCTTTGACATGGAAGACTCTTAAATAGATACTTGGGCATAAATTACGAGGTATTCATTTATCAAGAAGCATTTGGGATAGTATGAAATAGAAATATGTGATGTGTCTGTGTAGAACAACTGTGGAGGAAAAGCTTTTCCCTGACTACGTCGTCTTGGTCACGTTAATAGTTCAGTACCATGCCCCACCTCAGTAGAGCAAGGTTGTTATTTAGGCAGGAACAGATTAACCCAGACTGTGAATACAGTGTCACAGTAATTGTTACAAGCAGGACATGTGGCCATTAGAAGCATTACTAAAACTCCCTGATATGGGATAAACTGATGTTCTGTTCTGGGTTGAAAGTTGTAATAGAGTTATTTAGCTTTGTATTGTCAGTATTCATCTCTCCTCCTTCCTGAAAGAATAAAATGGAGAGAGGAGTTGCAGGTGACCATTAGAGAGAGAAGTGTAAAACCCTTGACAAAACTGACTCTATGCAAATCTAAGCGAATTCATTCTCCAGACTTAAAAGTTTCTACGTTGGTAATTATTTCAACTTGAGCTATCTATGTTGGTTTTCTGATAGTTGCTACCAAAAGACTTGAGAGTAATATAGAAATTTTTCTAGGTCTGTCTCAATTCCTAGATGCACTATTCTTTATTGAATGCCTAAAATGATAGGTCTGTAATAAGACAGGGAGTACAAAGGTAGCTAAGAGACATCTTGGTTCAGATGACCTGTTCACCTCTTTGGGAAAACAGGACACACTATATGAATAGATCCCTAATGGGGAAAAAAAAAATGGAAAAAGGAAAACACAACTACGGGTATTCAGAAGGCTGATTTTAGCAACTAGAAGCTAAGAAATCAAATAACAGTAATTAAAACAGCATAGTAATTGC
Organism: Lepus europaeus; assembly: GCF_033115175.1. Taxonomy (NCBI): domain Eukaryota; kingdom Metazoa; phylum Chordata; class Mammalia; order Lagomorpha; family Leporidae; genus Lepus; species Lepus europaeus. The sequence continues at coordinate 47,017,687 of NC_084845.1, forward strand.
ATAAAAACTGACATATAGATCAGTAGAACAGAATAGAGAGCCCAGAAATCAATCCACATCTATACAGTTAACTGATTTTTGGCTAAAGTGCCTGGACCATGTATTGGATAAAGGATAATCACTTCAATAAAAGGTGCTGCCAAAATACAGCACACTATATGAAAATTAGATCCTTCCCTCTCAACATATAGAAAAATCAACTCAAGATGCCCCAATGACCTAAATTTAAGACCTGAGACTATGAAGTTGCTGGAAGAAAATGTAGGGGATATACCTCAAAGACATTGGTGTAGGTGATGCCTTTTTTTTTTTTTTTTTTTTTTTTTTTTTTTTTACAGGCAGAGTTAGACAGTGAGAGAGAGAGAGACAGAAAGGTCTTCCTATCCATTGGTTCACCCTCCAAATGGCTGCTATGGCTGGCACACTGCACCGATCTGAAGCCAGGAGCCAGGTACTCCCTCCTGGTCTCCCATGCGGGTGCAGGGACCAAGCACTTGGGCCATTCTCCACTGCACTCCCGGGCCATAGCAGAGAGCTGGACTGGAAGAGGAGCAACTAGGACAGAACCAGTGCCCCAACCGGGACTAGAACCCGGGATGCCGGGGCCGCAAGCGGAGGATTAGCCTAGTGGGCCACAGCACTGGCCTATATTGAGATTTCTTAAAAACTAGAAATAGACTTCCATATGATCCAGAAATCCCATTACTGTGTATATACCCAAAGGACATAAACATGCATATCAAAGATATACCAGTACCATGATATTTACAGCAGCACTGTTCACAATAACCAAAATATGGTATCAGCTAAGGTATCCATCATCAGAAGACTGCATAAAGAAACTGTGATATATATATATATATATATATATATATATATATATATACATACATACAATGGAATATTATTCAGCTATAAAAAGAATGAAATTCTATCATCTGCATGAAGCTGAATACATCTGGAGGAAATCATATTGAGTTAAATAAGCCAGACACAGAATGACAAATATTGCAGCTCTCCCTTGTATGTAGGAGTTAAAATGAAAAATGAAAAAATGAAAGAAAAAAAAAAACAAAATAAAAACCAAAGAAATGCCAGTGTGCCAGTATTGTGGCAAATATAGTTGTATCAAACTTTATATCTTTGTCAAACCAATGGTTAAGAATGATATACTTGGCCGGCGCCGTGGCTCACTAGGCTAATCCTCCGCCTGCGGCGCCGGCACCCTGGGTTCTAGTCCTGGTTGGGGTGCCGGATTCTGTCCTGGTTGCTCCTTTCTAGTCTAGCTCTCTGCTGTGGCCCGGGAGGGCAGTGGGTTCTTGGGCCCTGCACCTGCATGGGAGACCAGGAGGAAGTACCTGGCTCCTGGCTTTGGATCGGCGCAGCGCACTGGCCTCAGCGCACCGGCTGTAAGGCACCAGCTGTAGTGGCCACTTGGGTGGTGAACCCACAGAAAAAGGAAGACCTTTCTCTCTGTCTCTCTCTCTCTCACTGTCTAACTCTGCCTGTCAAAAAAATATATATATACTAATATACTTTCAATGATTTGTGATTATTTTAAAATTTACTTTATATGAATGAAATTGTCATCTTTTCACTTGATTATTATTTAAAGCCCTTTATTTTTTTTATAGCCCTTGCCTATAGTCCTGCTGAACTATGGTCTTACTTGATGAATTATTTTATGTAATGGAGCATTCACCTTTGAGTTCAATGTAAATTGATAGATGTTATCTCAAATTAAAAGGAACAAAGGAAGGAAAAAAGAGAAAAAGGGAACTATCAGTATATTTTTAAAATTATATCCATGAACTACATTGAATCTGTTCTCTTTGTATTTACTATCCCATTAAGAGAATTGATGAGAATTGTGTTGTAGTAATTATCATACATTTGCTCTGACCTGCGACTCTAATGTATTAATAAATTCCTTTTAAAAAAAGAAAGAAAGCCATGACAGTGCTGTTTTACAAACAGATCCTCAAAAACTTCAAGTGTTAGTATAAGGGCTTCTTCAAGGGAACTCAAATGTACTTTAGAAAGGCCAATGAACTACAAAAAAATAGTGTTCATGGGAAGGTCATACCTAAGTTAGACCTTGTTTAATTTCATATTCACTCTGTACATATTTTTTTCATTAACCTTATTCATGCTCTTTTGAAAGCTCCAATTCATCTTAGCAATGCTGTCAAAGGCATTATTGAGTTGCTAATTAGTGGGGAATTTTCCTTTTCTTAGTATAGATCTTTAAAAAGTGTTACTAATACAAAAGGAGATAGAAGTGGTACAAGAAATACAAAATAAGATGGGAAAATATTTGAAGAGAAGGTAGTATTAAGATCAACAATATGGAACACATGCTCGAGCTATCCCCATAGATATCGCCCTGAGCTACTAAGCCTTGGAAATTGTGAGTTTTATGTCATCAAAAGATATAATAAGATAATGGATGAAATTGGTTCTATAGGAAATCATCATTAGCTATGTATTCATTTATGCATTGATTCACTCCTTCAGTAAATGCTTATTACTAACTCTATACTAGGCACATCACAGAGGTGATGTGGTGAGTAGGTGAGATATGGCTGTTTTCCTCATGGGGCTTAAATTTTAATAGGTAGAAGGATCTTTAAACAAGTAAACATAGGCAAAAGTGGTTTATAATATTTAATTTTTAGAGGAAAAGAAAATGAGCAAGAGCATTTTTATCCTCTGGTTCATTCCCCAAATTCTTGCAATGTCTGGGGCAAGGCCAGGCTGAAGCCAGGAGCCTGAAGATCAATCAAGATCTCCTATTAGAGAAACAGGGACCCAACTGCTTGAGTCCCCGCCTGCTGCCACACAGGATACATGTCAGCAGGAGGCTGGCATTGGGAGTAGAGCTGGATCTTAAACCCAGGCATGCATCCTAGCTGGCGTCCTAATGTCTAGGCCAATCATATAACCCAGGAAAGTGCTCTTTATAGCTTAGAGAAAATATTTATTCCAAAGACCACATACAAAATGGAAAAGGGCCCCTTAGGTTATGATATTCAAACTGACACACAAAGAGAGAGATGGAGCCAGCAATTTCAACAGCCAGCAGAAGAGCTTTCAAAGAAGAGGTCACAGCAAGTGCCGCACCTTGACATCGCAAGGGGGCTTGAAATCCATGAAGCAGCAGGAAGCCAATGTAGCTGCAGTGTGCTCAGCAAGAGGAATTGGCGTTGTTGCATTTGGAGACCTCTGCCACGTGAAGCAAGATTTCGCAGGGCTTTGAATGTCATGAGCAGCGTTTAATTTCAATCAAATGGCAACAGGAGTTTTAAGAGTTTTAAGAGGAAAAGTGGCATGATCCATATATTCATAAGACCACTATGGATGTTCTGAGTAGAGTGGATAATGGTAGAAGAAGAAAAGGAGGAGGAGGAGGAGGAGGACGGGGGGGGGGGGGTGGGGAGAAAGAAGGAGAAAGATACAAGTGCCTCACACAAGGGTAAAAATTGCCAACACTGGATGCATATTTTTGAGGTACAATTAATATATTATGGGCTCAGTAATCTGTATGGTTCCTTTCAAATCTACTGTGGATTCTTAGAAATGTTTCTGCACATTTAAGGGTAAAGATACAAGATTGATAGACACAGCTTTGTAACACTATGTACTCCCTCCCATTTATTTGGGCCATATCCCGCATAGATACCAGGAATTGCAGAAGCTATGACACTATTACCTCAATAACTGTTCTTCTATCAGATACATTCTTGAGAAAGATAAGACTTTCCATATGATGTCAGGTCACAGGCTAATAATTTCTTGTCTTACAGTTTAGTGCAGCTTTAGGAAGATGCTGTCCACACAGTCCTCCAGGTTGACATCCTGTTCCATGAGCCCAACTCTTGCCTCTCTGATCTGAGTTTATCCTTGAATCCTCTACACTGACTTCTGTCATTGTTTGTGATTAATAACTGCTGTTTTTGAGTTAGAAACCATCTTAGAGTTGTCCTCACCCTGCTTGGTACTGTTTTCCCATCTCTGCAAGTACTCTGAACCCATCCCATTTTCTCTGTTTGTCTTATGTCACTCTTTGGAGTCCAGACACCCCCAACACAATGGAAGCTGAGATAGGCAAGACCTCAGCCCACTAATTCCCTTGCTTGGACACTCATTGTTGGTTCACAAAAATGTTACTTCTTTCTATTTCTTTTTGTTGTCTCCATGATCTCTTCTGAAAACAGATAGAGCTGACTTGCTTCAGTTTTACTCTGTTGTGAGGTCTAACAGTTAGTCCCCTGCTCAAATGCAGATTGTGAAGGGCTTAACTTAGTAAGCAGTGATAGTAAGTGAGAAAATAATTCAAGATAGGCAAAGCATAATTGTAACTGCAGGCACACGACTGAATTTATATGACCCCTGACATTTACATTTAGTTCTAGTGTTTTATGATTTTTTTTTCAAAATTTGTTGACAATTTAGAAACAATTATTTGAAAGACAGAGAGAGATCTTCTATCTGCTGGCTCACTTTCCAAATACCTGCAACAGTTATGGCAGGGACCCAAGAATATGAGTCCCTGATGCCTGCAAAGGTGTACATGAGCAGGAAGCTGCTTTCAGAGACAGAGGCAGGATCCAAATCTAGGCAATTTGATGTTGGATATGAGCATCCCAAGTGGCATCTTAACCCAAGTACCCAGGTTCTTGCCACCTCTGTGGGAAACCTAGATTGAGTTTCAGACTCTTGGCTTTGGCCTGGCCTATCTCTGGTTATTGTGGACATGTGTCGAACTGGCTCTCTGCTCTCCAAATAAAGTGAAAATAAATAAATAAAAATTGAAAAACAAAATGTTCTTTTCACTGTGTCCTTGCTGACTTCCTTATTTAAAATTTCCTTGACTGTGTGTGAAGAAAACATCAGGAATGCTGCTGAAAGTAATTTGTTTTCCAAAAGAACACTTGGAAACACTCTTGGTGTTACTTATATCCTTAAATTTTCATTAATGTTTATAAATAGTTATTTCTTAATACATATAATTTATGCAATTCAACTGTTCAAATTAAATTACTCAAAACTTCTACAACTTCATTTTGAGTTATTTGACCTGCCCAAAGCTGGGAAAATTATATTAAAGTAACATTCCATTTTCTAAGAGCTTTTACTTAATTTAGTTCAGTTCCATTTTTTTGTTACTTAATGGTTTATGATTCTTAACTACATTACGAATTGTGTCTTTTATCACTATGAAATGATATTTGTCCTCCTATACAAAGCTGTTTCGCTTTGATTTTCACTCACTCTGAAATAAATAATATCTCAAATTATTTGACAATCATTTTAACATTTTTGTAGCTACATTCAATTACACAACAAACACTCACATTTGGATTGGGAAAATAGGGACTTTGAAAATTGTTATTATATTTGAGATCTTCAGAAACCGTTCACATCTAATGTCATAATTAACATTTCTACAAATGAGATAAAAATTCTGATGTACAAATACAATCACATTTTCTTCACCTTCAGCAAATGTTCTTTTTTTTTTTTTTTTTAGAATTTTTTTTTTTTTTTTTTTTTGCCAGGCGGAGTTAGACAGTGAGAGAGAGAGAGAGAGAGAGGGAATTAGAGACAGTGAGAGAGAAACAAAGAGAAAAGTCTTCCTTCCATTGGTTCACTCCCCTAATGGCCCGCGCTGCACCGATCCAAAGCCAGGAGCCAGGTGCTTCCTCCCGGTCTCCATGCAGGTGCAGGGACCCAAGCACTTGGGCCATCCTCCACTGCCCTCCCGGGCCACAGCAGAGAGCTGGACTGGAAGAGGAGCAACCAGGACAGAATCCGGCGCCCCAACTGGGACTAGAACCTGGGGTGCCAGCGCCTCAGGCAGAGGATTAGCCAAGTAAGCCACGGCGCCGTAGTAAATGCTCTTTAACAAACACAATTTTTAGTGAAAATTGAGCTATCAAAGGTATTTGTATATTGATATATGATCACTATATTAGTGATCACTATATTAGTTTTCTGTGTTAATCAGAATAGGGCAGATTATTCTGTGGCAATAACTGCATAATGTAGAGGTAAGGAAAGAAGGTAGGAAGGAAGGGAGAGAGAAGGAAGAAGGAAAAAGTCTCAGTGACATAAGGCAAGACAGTTGTTAGATATTGCTGTGGACCACTTTCAGGTGGTTGTCCTGCTGTTTCTCTTGCAAACGGTGACTCAGAAATCCAGGCTGTTTCCATGCTATGGCTACACTATCCCTGGGCAGCGTGGCTCCCGAGTTGCTATAGTGCAGTGGGATTGTGCCCTGTACAGCACTCTCACCTCCCTTCTTTATTTTATAGACCTTTCACGTTTTTGCTTGTTTCCTGGGAGAGCTTCTTAGTTTGTCCTCTCTGCTCTTAATCCCATCTGGTGCCATGTCAGTTCTTCGTTTTACTGTCTGCATACATAAATCCTACTGTTGCCTTTCCAGTCTCCTTACAGCTTCTTTCCACTATCAAACAGCTATCTTTTTCTTCCTCATAATGACACATTGTTATCCCAGAGACAAAGTGCTGAGGGGAGAAAAACTGTTTCGCAGATACTGAGGCGATTGGGGTTCTTGGAAAATGCAAAACATTTCCCTCAATCCTCTCCTGGCTCTAATTGTGATTTTTTTTTTTTTTTCAGTGATAGGGTCATCTGAGTCTTCACGATGATATCCTATTCTTTTCTTCTCACGCCCACAAGTCTTGCTTTTCTTCCATCTACCGGCTCTGCCCAAGAATGAGGGGTGATCTGAACTGACTCAGTTGGGTCGGTCAAACTAAATCCCCTGTCAGGTGTCTTCTTTGCCTTTCTCATACCCTCACCTCTGATTCTAGCTGAAGGTAAAATTCTAAGTGGACTACAGCTCATTTTTGCTTCATGCATGGGGTTTACTGTCTTCCCTGGAGTTACTTGGCTAATTCTGAGTGGGCCTCTTTGTGCTCCTAGAAAGGCTCTGGTGAGATCTGGTTCTACTTGCACATTTGCCAACTTAATAAAATGCATTCATGGTACCATTCTTTCCTGTTTCCCTCTCCATGGCCTCTTGTTCCTGTTTTCTGGTATTATTTTCCAAATAAAATCCTTATATACATTTCCTCTTTTTTTCTGCATTTTGAATGAATCATGGTAAGACAATGTGTTTTGTTATCTTGATTATTGCTGAACCTCTCCTCATTTCTTGTCTCTATAGGGAGAGTTCCTGGATTATGAAAAAAAAAATTTTTTTTTTTTTGCTTTTTTCCCCCTGCAGTTTGTAAAGTAACCAATGAAGGTCGTTTGATGCATTGAAGTATATCTTTAATTTTATCTCAGTTCCCTAAAATATTTGGCAGAGGATATATCAAGAGATAAAACCACCAGGCTTAATCTTACTAAGGTTACCCATATCTGGGTTCCATTGTGTGGTTTCATACTTCCAAATTTGCTGAACTACTCTCTCTTTTCCCTCTCTGTCATGCCATGTTAATTTTGATAATGATAAGTTGATGTTTTGATACAGAAAAAGAAGTAATGATAAAGTCAGTGCAGGGAAAAATAATATACTATAGTCACATCAAAAAGTAATAATTACATCAAAAAAAGTTTCCCAAAAATATTTGGGAAACTTTCTGTTTGAAACAATTCTGGAGTCCCTGGCTCAGGGGAAGAGAGTGAGAGAGTATGCATTTTTTTCTTCTAAAACTAGCATGTTTTTATTCAGTAGAAAATGTGAAAAATTGGTGCCCAGGAGTTCAGATTCCCAACTGAACTATAGGGTGGTAAACAAAGTTGATAGTAATCTGGCTTGAGAGAATTTTACACTGTCTGCATTGACTTGTTTCTGTGGTCCATTTAAGATGTTATGCATTTCTGAAGGAAGTAGGAAAGCTGAGTTATGCAAACCAGGTATTATTATTTAGATGCCACTCTAAACTTTTAGAATCTGTAGTTATATTCCTCAGTAGTTTCTAACTCATAAGGAAATAATATTATCTTGCATTTTCCAGTTTGCTAAAGCAAATTAACTGCATTGTTGACTTTCCGTGGTCTCCCTTTGAATGGGAAAAGCAATAAAAATGAAATAACGGTAATAATCACAGTTGCTGGGAGGTTTTCTCCACTGTGCATCTATAAATGAAAACCTCTGTGATCAGATCTTGCTGAAACAGGTCACTAATTAGCTTCTATAATTAATACCTCATTCTAGTAGGGAAAGCCAGGTAATTATCTGGTATATTCTAAAGGTGAGTCACCCCATTTTAAGTAGCCATCATCTTAGAAATACAATTGTAGAATAACAAGTACTTCTGCATGTTTAAAAGAGTCATGAACCTCTGCAGCAGTTCTAACTCCAGCTGTATAAAACAGATTTTCCTGTTTGTATCAGCAAAGAGATTTTGGCATAGAGCTTTATCTTTTTAATATGATGCCAATAAACATCTTTCTTCATTTTTTAAGAAGATACCCATACTTTTTGATGCAAGAGATTTAACTTATTTGAACATTTCTCAAGCAATTAGAATTTTTTTTTTTTTTTTTGACAGGCAGAGTGGATAGTGAGAGAGAGAGACAGAGAGAAAGGTCTTCCTTTTTTGCCGTTGGTTCACCCTCCCATGGCTGCTGCGGCTGGCGCATCTCACTGATGCGAAGCCAGGAGCCAGGTGCTTCTCCTGGTCTCCCATGCGGGTTCAGGGCCCAAGGACTTGGGCCATCCTCCACTGCCTTCCTGGGCCATAGCAGAGAGCTGGCCTGGAAGAGGGGCAACCGGGATAGAATCCGGCACCCCAACCGGGACTAGAACCCGGTGTGCCGGCGCTACAAGGCGGAGGATTAGCCTGTTAAGCCACGGTGCCGGCGCAACTAGAATTTTTGAAGTTGTCTTTTATATATTTTTATTTCCTAACCCACTCATACCTCACTCTAACGTTAACTTAGATACTTACTCCTGTACAAGTTATAGTATTTATCCCTTCTACCTGACTAAGCTCCATTCAAAGAAGAATTGCACAGGTTGAGGAGCGTTATTAGAAAAATCATAAGCAAAGTTAGCAGATCAGAATTTATAGCCTGCATTATGTATTTCTGCAATCTATAGGTTCATTATATCCCATTAAGACACCAAGACCCCAAATTTTAACTTAATTCATTGACCTATATTCTATGTATATCTATAATTTTATATCTATCTGAATCAGGAAAAATATACCCACACGTGTGTAGACATTCATGGTGTTATCTGCTTATGGTGATTAAATTTCCTGTTACTGCTGTAACAATAGAACATTAGCTGTCACTTAAAAAATCTTAAATGGATATGACACCATTTTAAGTATTTTGCCTCTATTAATTCTAATACTTAAAAAAATGTTAAGAGTCACAATTCTCATCCCCATTTATATGCATTTAGTAGTTCATGTCTCAGAAATGTTCACAAATCCGGATCCATTTTGGTAATATCACTTGCATTACTCTGTGTTGCTTTATACGTTACCACTGTTTGCCAGTAATATAATTGGCAGTTTTCCTTAAATATGTTGATATGAACATATCAGGGAACTATTTTGTAAAGAAAATATTGTGCTGACAGTTTGATTTGGTTACCCATTAGACTAGCAGTGGGATGTCTTTGGCCTGTGGATAATTCAGCTAGCCACCTGTTTTCATAAATAAAATTTTATTGGAAGACAGTCACGCCTAATTGTTTCCATATTGTCTATGAGTATTTTAACATTACAATGGTAGAGCTGAGTAATTGTGACAATGACTATAAAGAAATTTAGGCTAAAAAATTACTCTCTTATCATTGATAGAAAAACTTCAGTCCTTGGACTAAATTATATATAGTAACTATGTGGATATAAGGCTTTATAAAAGCAACCTACATATGTATCATTGAGTCATAGGCACAAAAATTTTAACTAATTTTCTTTCCATTATGTAAAATTCTGCCTTGATATCTAAGCCCCTCTTAAAACAAAACATGATAATCATGTATTTTTGCATTTCTCTTTTGCAATATATTCCTTAAAATATCTAAACCTGATGGTAACACTGTGTGGTCATTTTCTTATCATAAACATCTTTAAATAATGCCTCAATTATGTGCAGTCGATCACCAGCTGTGGTCCATTCTGCCTCTGACAGAGTTTTTGAATTCAAGAATTCCTTTCTTTTCACATTTTCATCATTTTACCCTTTATAACTTAAATAGTATGGTGACCTTCTTCTAACCCCCTTCTTTTCTCAAAATATGCAATTTTAATTTCTTCATTCCATCTGTCATGAATGTAAAAATAAGAACAAGAGAAAAAGTATACTTACATAGTATTTACCACTTACACACGTTTCTGTCTACTTGTCACCACTGTTCTATGAGTTTTGATTGTCACAAAACAGATGAGGAAACTCAGGCAGTAGGGGATAAATAACTCGTACTGGAGTAAGTATCTAAGTTAACGTTAGAATGCATATTGTTCTCGACCATATTCCTCCTGCTCAATATAAGTATTTCTTTATCGAGACCTCTTGGACTGACTGTGTGATCTTAGAGTGGCCATTCTTCTTCAGATTTTGTGAGCTGCCCCTGCTGTCCCCTGCATCCCTTCCTTCAATGCATTTCCACCTCTCTGAGAACCGTGATGCTCTTTGGTCCATAATGGCATTGTGACTACATGATGGGAAGGTTCACAGAGCCTCTTGGAGCCAGAGAGCTTAGAGCACATGCTTCCCACATTGTGGGCTTTGGGCTGCGTATTGATGGTTACTTCTTACCTCATTTGGTACAAAGGAAAGAGAGCTGCACTTTACCAGCTGAATCTTATCTGTATCTTAACCTTACTGTTCTCTTTTTCTCAACTGGGCCTTGCTCGTATCAGTGCTTGCTATGCTTCTTCAATTATGGTTTTCTAAATATATATATTTTTTCACTGTGTTCATCTGATTTCTCCTGTCTGGATGCTTTGTTTTGGTTTCTCACCTTGTTACATCAGAACTGACTTTGAAATTCAGCTGAGGAAAGGCAGCAGAGAGTTTGAGAGTGAGTACACAGCAGTCATAAGGCCAGGGCTTCTATCCCACTCACAGCACTCCATGACTCTATGGCCCAAGGTAAGAAACAGGTCATTTCTGAACCAGCACTCCATTTCGCTAAAGTCAGATATCAAAAGAGTGGCTACATACTACAAGATGCTATTATGGACACTTCCTGGGATAATCCTGGAAAATGCTTAGCGTATGACTGGTTCATACAGTTTCTTTAGGAATGCATACAATCTTGGGAATATATAGCTCCCTTTTCCAGGATAGGGTTTAGTAAACTTTTTCTTTGAAGAACAATATAGTACATGTATTAGGATTTCTGGGCCAAGAGAAAAAAACAGGGGAGAGTAAATATACTTGGTTTTGTAGACCAAAGACAAAATTGAGGATATTGTATAGGCGTTTATATGACATTTAAAAATTTATACCATTCCTAGTTCATGGATAATATAGAAACTAGTGGTGAGCCAGATGTGGCCCAAGGATTCTACTTTGACATCCCCTACTCAAAGAGCTGAATAAAAAATACAATTAACAGTCTTTTTTATTATTTAGTCTTTACAAGTAGATTGCAAACTCTCATATGCCAACATTGCTCTCCTATCATTTTGTTATTTATCTCTTTAAAAAAAGCATACTTCAGTGCAGAGTGATCATACAGACATTTCTGTATGTGTATATGTAAGTGTATAGAGAGATAAATGTGTCTACATGCCAAATGCCAGTCCCTGTCAACCATATTTTAAAGTATATTTTTCCTTCATTTAGGTATTAAGGAACTTTTCTTCCTGTCTTTTTATACTTTGTATTTTATATTTCTCTCTACAAAAAAAAATTTTTACTTTTTATTTTATTTGAAAGGCAGAGGGAGTCAGAAACAGAGGGAGACAATAGTATCAAAGATTGAAGCAGTGAATACATTTAATTAGGTTAGACATGAGGGTAACATCCATGCATACTTGTTTTTTGTTTAAGGTAAAGATTCAGATTTGACAGTGAATTCCCTCTGCACGACTTTCCATTGGAAGGCATCTGAGGCTGGTGCAGGTGACAGAGCAGTAGCATGTCTCAAAAGCAAATGGAGACACTTTAAAGGAGAGGTTCAAAGGAAAACAGCCCAGGTTCTAGACGATGATATGTGAATAAAGGTTGGTAAATTCAGTGCACTTCTTCTTAGGAGAAAAAGTAAAGTGTCAGAGGCTTTCTGGTGGCTGTTGTTTCCTTTGTCTTTGATGTGGAAATAGGAAGACCATATAGTACTGAGTATTGAGCCTGAGATGGGTGCTTCCCCGGTTTTATTAAGTAATCATCACAGGATATCTCAGTATACTCATACAGATGAGACATTAGTGTGTGAGAGTAGTCCCTGAAACTAATGCAGCTATTAAGTGACAAATCTATGAATTATAGCTCACACATGTATTTTATTCCCATACCTGTGTAGGTATCTGAGAATATATTTTTAGCAAATTAATTTTAAAACCAGCAACCCAGCTATACTTTTTGAACATAACACACTAAATTATTTTAATTAATATTATTTTCTTTAATAGCCTTATTAATTCTAAATATATATTTTAATTTATGAGCTTATTTGTAGTGTGGTAGACTGTAAAATCTTAGAGGAAATGTATATCTGTTTTGTGAAAGTAGATATGGTCTTTTTTTTAAAAGGTTTATGTATTTATTTGAAAGGCAGAGTTACAGAGAGGCAGAGAGAGAGAGAAAGAGAGAGAAAGAGAGAAAAAGAGAGAGAAAGAGAGAGAGAGAAAGAGAGAGAGAGAAAGAGAGAGAGAGAGAGAGGTCTTCCTTCCACTGGTTAACTCTTCAAATGCCCACAACAGCTAGAGCTGGGCCAATCCAAAGCCAGGAGCCAGGAGCCAGGAGCTTCTTCCAGGTCTCCCACATGGGTGCAGGGGCCCCTTCCATTGCTTTCCCAGGCCATCCATAGCAGAGAGGTGGATCAGAAGTGGAGCAGCCAGATTAGAACCAATGCCCATATGGGATGCTGGTGCTGCTGTGCCACAGTGCCAGCCCCACCCGATATGGTCTTAATAGCCTTGTCCCAGTTTTTTAAAACTAATCTTGGTACATTGTGGCAATATTCTTGGTTTCATGGATCTTTCTACATGAGATGCTATGTGTTTTCCTACATATTTGGTTTTTCTTTTCTGTTCTTTTTTCCTCTTTTTTTTTTTTTTTTTTTTTACTTTGTCTGTCCTTAGTTACTTACTCTACGTTCTCTGCCCTGCAGTCTTCATCTGGCGCCGTGGCCTCAACCAGTCCCACAGTTCCAAATCAAGCCCTACAACTGCATCTCCTGAACTCTGATCCAAACCAGGCTCCTCGTCCAGAGGAACCACTGAGAGGTGATCTGATGGAAAATGACCAGTGTGACGTAGTCAGCTTTGTGTGCTTAAATTGTTGGTGTTTTATGCACGATGGATTTTTTGCATTAGTTTTGATTGTTTTTTAAAGTTGCATTTCATATCATTTATCTTAATTACTGAGGTTTTCAGCATCCTCTTAAATTGTGTGCCTCACTTTATCCTAGTTCCTTCCCTGATGGGAACAAATGGTTCCCAAGTCCAAAAGCCACTATGACTGGGCTTCAATCCTAGATCCAACAGTTCCTGGCCAACTTTCCATTAGCAAGTTTCTTAAACTCTGTAGACATCATTTTGACCATTTGAAATGATAACAACACAGCCCGTATCTTTGTGATGAGGGCTGTTTAGACAAAAATCTATCTTATGTAATTCATTTACTGAATCAGTTTCCCTCAGGCTAAGGCTTAAAATAAGTATTTAAAGAAATGAAACAATATAAAATATATCCTTGTTTTATATTGTTTCTGATGATCAGCCTTGTTTGGGAAGGACTGTGCAGGATAAGACTTCACAGTCCCTCTTCTTTTTAGCCATTTGTCATTCTTCTCAATATCTTAGACTAGGTTCATATCTTAATTGATTCCTGCATGTGTTTGTTAAAGAATATTCTGTATGATTCCCTTTCATTAAAATTATAGTATACTGTAAAAAAAAATAGAACAGGATAGTTATTGAAAACCCATTGAGGGAGCTGGCTTTGTGGCCTGGAGGATTAAGCCACCATCTTCTATGTCAGCATCCCACATCAGAGTGTTGATTAGAGTCCTGACTGCTCCACTTCTGATACAGTCCCTGCTAATGTGCCTGGGAAAGCAGTGAAAGACAGCTCAAGCATCTGGGCTCTGGCCACCCATGTCAGAGACCGTGGTGGAATTCTTGATTCCTAGTTTTGGCCTGGGCCATCACCAACTATTGTGGACATCTGGCACATGAACCAGTAAATTAGCAAATGGAAGATCTCTTTCTCTCTGGCCATCCCTCCCAGTAACTCTGCATTTAAAATAAATAAAATAAATTTTTTAAGAAGAAAAACTATCTGACAGTATCATTACCTTTCTTGAAAACCTTGACAGTGAAAGCTAGAGACAGCCAGAATTCTTTAGAGGGTACTTAAGCCCCTAATGACAGAGAATTTGTCAAAATGCTGAGGTTCTTCAGTCCATGCAGTTTTAGGTAAATATTTGAAATAATGTTTTATAATATGGTATTGCTATTTCCATGCATTTGTAAATATTGTGCTCTTTGTTTAAACATTCACATCTGTCTATGCCACTTCTTATATAAAATTTTATCTTTTGAAAGACATAGAAGCAGAGAGAGCGGGACAGAGACAGAGACAGGTTTGCTGGCCTACTCTACAAATGCTCATATTAACTAGGGCTTGGCCAGGCTGAAACTAGAAGCTGGGGGTTCAATCCAGTTCCCCCTCATGGGTGAAAACAACCAAGTATTTAAACCATCACGTACTGTCTCTCATGGTGTGAATTAGCAGAAAAGTAGAATGAGAAACAGAACTGGTACTGAAACCCAGGCATTCCCATACATGGTGTGGTATCCCAAGGTGCATCTTAACTGCTACCCCAACTGGCTGCTCTTGTGCTTCTTAATCTAATATGCCCTCCTCTTTCAAAATTCAGTTCAAATGTAATCAAATCTAGGGTGCTTTCTTGCAACAGATGTGTATTTTCCATGTACCTATTTTGGTCAAGTCTGCACTTGGTGCTTCAAGGAGCACAAATGGATATGCCCAGCTATTTCTTTGTAAATGCATTGAAGTCACTTAGCCTGATTATATAATCTCTGGTTCCTAACACATACATTGCTCATTGTGGGACTCAAAAATTACTGAACAAGTGAGTGTACAAATAGATTGAACATAAGTCTTTTACACTAAACTGCTTGAGAAATCTAATGGCTCTATAAAATTTAAGCTAATAATGCCTGTATTTTTGTGATTAGGAGATAGCTGAATAATTTGCTTCCATCTCTTTCTCTCTTCTGTCCTTATAATCAATCTGTCACCAAGCCTAGATGGTTTTATCTTACAAATAATTATTTCATGAAGCTATTTACTTCTTTCCATTTCTATCCTCAGCGCAAAGTAGTTATTTCAAAACATGCATCTGATATCTGACACCTTTATGGATAAAGGCAAAGATTAAATAGTCTTCCAGGCCTTCTCTAGTCCAATTGAATGCAACCTCATTATGGTGGATAATATTTCTTGAAAGACAATTGCAACCATATGTCTTCCTGCACAGGATGTCCACACTTTCATTGAGTCAATCAGCGTACCATTCTTTTCTCTAAACTGGGATACCTTTGTGACCAACTTGATGAATGCAGTGTTGTCAAAGCACTGCTAGGCCATAGAGATATCAAGCACTTCCATCTTTTTCTCTTGAGTACTGACTCTGGGTTCCCAGCTGCCATGCTGTGGGAAGCAACATGAGTGTGATCTGGCTGAGCTTTAGGCTGACAACCAATAATCCTTCCAGCTACGTGTGTGATGCTGTTGGCCTCTACCTGTGGAGTCACACCTTCCAGCCACCATTGCTCCAGCCACATGAAGCAAAGAAAAGCTGACCCTACTCAGCCCTGCCCAGATTACACAGTCATCAGAGAAATAAATGTCATTGCTATCTTAAGAAAATAAGCTTTGTGGTGATTTATTTCAGCACTGACTAACTATAACACACATCGTGTGCTGTACTCCCACTGCTGGCACTCTGTGCTCTAGCCGCACTTGCCCTCTTTCTAATACCCATCACATTCCCCTTTTCCACTGCTTTCACACACTGTTTTCTCTCCCTAGGATTTTTCTGTCTCCCTGATCAATAACTTTATCTGCCAATTCTTATTTATCCTTTAAGTCTGTGTTTAAGCACAGACTTCCTAGACTTAGAGTCTACTCTCAGTTCTTCCCTTTCCAGTCTTTATCACAGTTACAAGTTTTACTATTGGGATCACAGTTTGATTAAAACCTAACCAAAGTAGATGAAAAGCCCATAAAAGTCAACTTCTTGGAACATGCATTGTTCTAGGTACTAGGAATTCTCTGTGAACCAAAAATATCAGACCCTATATTTAAGAGGATCATGTTCTAATGAGGCAGAGAGAAAATACTGGGGACTGGTGCTTTGGTGAAGCGGGTTAACCAGACATCTACAGTCTGGCATCCCATTTGGGGTGTCCTGGCTGCTCCATTTCAGATCCAGCTTCCTGCTAATGTGCCTGGGAAAGCAGTGGAAGATGGGTCAAGTGCTTGGGCCCCTGCACATATGTGGGAGACCCAAATAAAGCTCCTGGCTCCTGGCTTCAGCCTGGCCCAGCCCTGGTCATTGTGGTCATGAGGGGAGTGAACCAGCAGTTGGAAGATCTCTCTCCACTCCCTCTCGTTCTCTCCCTCTCTCGCTGTAACTCTTTAAATTAAAATAAATATTTTTTTTAAAAAATGAAATAATTTCACATAATGGTAACATGCTATGGAGAAAAGCAAATCAAGGTAATAGAGGAGAAAGAGAAGAAGGATGGGATGAGTATTTGATAGGACTTATGGAAAAGATGATGTGTAAAAGATGATGTTTAAGTAGGAACTTGCATGAAGTTGCCTTCAGAATAAACTCCTATAACAGAATTAGGTTTAACATTTAAAAACTAGAAGGAAGTAGGATAGAGTGAGCAGAAAGTGAAAATGGGAGAGAAAGACGAATTAGGTGATTTTTACTATAGATTGTTGAATAAGATGAGATTTTCTTTTCTAAGTGTGATGGGAAACTACTGATGGATTTTGAATAAGGGAGTCTATGTGGAAAAATCTACTGTGTTGAGTGGGATACAGGAGTGTAATGAATGTACTAAACACTAGCATGGTGGTTTGGAAGAGAGTATCATAGCTTATACTAGAGGCCTTTAAAAGGTTATGAGAGGTTCAGAGAGAAGATTAATATAGAAGGTAGAACTGATGGAATGTGCTGCATTCGTGAGTGAATAATTCACCCTCTCCAGGTTCGACTACATTTTCTTTTTCTCTTCCAATTTCTTTTTCTCTTCCTTTTCTTCAAATGCCCTTTCTTCTGTGCTCCTATCCATTCTGACTTTTCTCTCATTATTATTCAGTTCTTTAGAATTCTGGCCAAATATTCAGGTCCTCTGTAACTTTTTATGTGCGTCTGGTAATTAATGACAAAATTAAAGTCTTTGAGTTTGAGAACGTGCTTCAATGAATCACTATTTCCAGAAGTCTAAGTTCTTCAGATCTGCAATTCTTTTCCTTGTTGCAATAAACAAGAAATCCTCCTTGGGTACTTTTGTTAATATGTATGATTGTAGTTTTCTTTCCCACCCATGTGAGATTGAATGCAATCTCTTCCCCCAATACCCAAATGCCTATGCAGCTTTAGAGGTGAAATTAATTGTTCATTTCATTTGATTTTCTTCAAATGAGCTCCAGTTTATTTCTCCTAGATTTGTCATTGGCAGATTTATTTTAAAAGTCTTTTATTTCAGTTTCTAAAGTATTTATCCTCTGGGTCTCTTCTCTTTCCTGTAAGATGGGAGACTAATTATTCTTCTTCTAATGAAGTTCTAAATGTATCCCATATGGTGGCATCTGTGTGTTCAGAACAAAGATGCTTTGGGATAAAATAAGTAAATTTCTCTCTTGGGGATTCCCTGCAAGCTTCACTTTGTAAGAGAGATAAGTTCAGATATTCACAGACTTCAGGTTGCTATAGAGATCGTCTTCTTCCTCCTAAACTTCGTCTTGCAGATAGGAGGGGAAGCTCAAGAACCACTGAGTCACATCATGAGAGAACTGAAGAAACTTGAGATCTATTCTTAAATTTTCCAGTGACATTTTAAAATGCTTTTTATGTTGCAGCCACTTGATTTCCAGATGAGAAAACTAATGCAAACAGACAAGGAGGTGATAAATTCCTCAGGGGAGTGTTGCCTGGCCCTTCCATTCCAAGTCAGGCTTCCTTCCTTCAAAGTAATTATCTGTTTGTAAATAATATAAATCAAGTAATTACACTAATGATAGTCTGAATCCCTCCCGCCTGATCAAACAGACTTTGTATGCTTTTGTTCACCTTATTTTATAGATTGTAGTCACTAAATAAATATTTGCTGAATGAATGAATCAATTATATGATATTATAAAGTACATATTAGGTGTACAATAGTATAGCAAACACATAATCTATGTAAATTAACTTAATGCACAAGAATGACGACATTAACTTAATCTTCATAGGAAGCTAGTAGTATCTGGAATTAATAATGCTTTTGAGCAATGAGAAACTGAGCTTAAGAAAGTTTAAAATTACCAACCTGCAGCATGGATGTAAGGGGACTTTGAAAAGTTCATGAAAATGAACAATAAGATACATTTATTTTGGTGCAAAACACTTTGAAATCCATGTATACAGATGATCTTCAGAAAGCTCATATGGAGTTTGAGCACAAAGTTGAAAAAAAAATCTCTTCATGGAAACTGTATGTGATGAAAAAAACATAGATGAATTTCAAAATTTTTATACCAAAATAAATTTAAATCTGTTTTCCACAAACTTTTGAAGTACTCATATAAATCATCTTATATCTTTTTTTTAAAGAAAAATATTTATTTAGTTATTTGAGAGGCAGAGTTACAGACAGAGAGAGAGACATCCACTGGTTCACTCCCCAATGGCTGGGCGTGGGCCAATCTGAAGCCAGGTGCTTCATCTAGGTCTCCCAAATGGGGGCCTAACCACTTGAGGCATCTTCCACTGCTTTCCCAGGCCATTAGCTGGGAGCTGGTTCAGAAGAGGAGCACTCAAGACAGGAACTGGCGCCCATAAGGGATGCTGGCACTGCAGGTGGAGGCTTCATCTACTGTGCCACAGCGTTGGCCCCAAGTCATCTTATATCAAAATCAAAACTATTTCCAAAGCACCAAAGCAATAATTATCATTTTTTTGCTAACATCTTTATGTATTAGGTGTCATTAATTTTTCAAAACATTCCCCTTAGAGAGATACAGTTGTACTTCCATAATGAAATGAAAACTGCATTTCTTGATTTTCAGGGTCAAACCATTAATAAATGGCTAAGAATTTGAATCCAGATCTGTGTGACAAGGCTTTACATTCTGAATTATTGTATTGTAAATTGTGATGTTTAACATGCACTTTGCCAGAGCAAGTCTTACATAATTTTGAGAATTAAAATGAAAACTTTTAATAGTTTACTGAAGACATGAATTTCTTCAATGAAAGCAAAAAGTATTTAATATAATCTTACACTGATGTTGCTGGATATAAAAGTAAAGGACTGTCATAGATGATCCAAAAGATTTTCAAACAAATATGTCAAAAGATACATGGTAAATGCTGGACAACTGGCAAATTTACAAGTTCGGTTTGGCTTTCACAGAAATTTTGTGATTTCGAACCACAATGTCATCATGATCACAGCTGTGGGAGATGCTGACAGTCAGTTATTTTCTGAAGAGCAGCGCTAATCACATCTCCTTGGACTTCTCAAAACATAACACGGCTGCCTTCCCCAGGTCTTTCAAGTAAGTTCAAAATTTCTTGCAATGGGTTTACATCTTAACCACAAATGCTTTTCATGCTCATCTTTTCCCACTCCTCCCTATGCAGTTTTTTCAAGTACTCAGCTGATAGAGATTCCAGAACCTTGATGTATTTCATGTCATTGAGATTCTGCCCATTCCCTCTGTCTTCTCTCACTTCACCAGGCAGCCAGCTGCTCCAGCACACCCTGCAATACCTATTCAAATGGTAGTCCTATTCCCTAAGAATAGGCCAGCCTGCTAAAGATATAGTAAATGCGAGGATGGAGGGTGAAAGTGAGTTAAAGTGTCACAGATTTCACCTTTTTCAAATCTACCTTTGGCTTCATAAATCATATAATTATTTCCCTGCTGCAAACTGTGATTTTGATGAAAAAAAATCATCAAACTTCTTTCAAGGCCTTGAGTTTGATAAGAAGCTTTTTTGCAATAATAAGTGTTTGTTGCTACATAGTGATTGTGTGTGTATGAAATACCTAAATATGCATAACTATACAATCTGGGTGGTATAAACTTACTCTAAGAGGAAAATGGAACATAAAAGAAGAGAAGTATCATTTGTTGTGGGATAACCACTTGCCAGAGACTGGATCAATCATTTTCCCTGCTATTTGTTCCCATATTAAAGTCATCAGGGCCATCTGGTGACCTCTATGTTGTAGATCAAGAAAATGAACTCTTGAGAGCGTAAGTAATTTGCTCAAGGTCACATGTAGAGTAAGCACTAAAGTAGAGTTTAAATCTAAATCCACCCCTATCTGGCTCTAAAGACATTTACTAATTTATTTGGGTGAAAAGCTCATTGTAAACTTCAAATACTTAAACTGTTTTATATCAAATCTTCTATAATTAAATGGAAAAAGCTTTTCGAAAAAAAAAAAAAAAAAGCAAGTCAGCAGCTACAGTCCCATCACCCAGAATTAGCAACTGTTAACATATTTGCTTATATGCTTTCCTTTTTTTGTTGTTACCCAATGAGTTTTCTGGGGAAAATCCTGATATTTATTTTTATAAGAGGAAAAATATGTATTACAAAAATTAAATCAATAAAGTTACCAAAAAGAATATATAAAGAATCACATCAATTTCTACCATTAAGTGCACATGTGAAAGTGGGATGGAGGGACTAAGGAGGGAAAAGTGAGGGAAGGAGGAAAGCAGGGAAGAGCAAAAGAAAGAAGGATGCAGACATAAATACCTCTTCAATATTAGATCACATCAAAATGCAAATTATTTCTTCATCAGAAATATCATTTGCTGAAAGATTCTCTTAAGTTAAAATAAATGAGATTATGGAAGAGCTGTTGAATATTGTACTCATTTTTTTGGGGGGGGGGGGAAGAGGGAGGTAGGCGAGCGCACACACACACACATACACACACACAGTCTTTTACCTGCCGTTTCATGCCCAAATGCCTACAACAGCCAAGGCTTGGTTAGGCTGCGATCAGAAGCCAGGAACTCCATCTAGGTCTCCCACAACATCAGGGTCTCCATGTATTAGGTGTTAAGGACTCAAGCAAGTCTGTAAATCTGTGTGTGCTGCCTCCTACACACATCAGCATGGAGCCAGATCAGAATCAGAGTGGCTGGAGCTTGAACCAGGCACTCTGATATGGGATGCAGCTGTGTCAGTTAATAGCTCAATCTACTGCAGAACAATGCCTGCCCCACAGGCCAGTGTATTTTTTTCCTCCATGTGAATAAGGTGTTTAATTTGGCTAAATGCTTGCAGAATTCCTTTATAATCTAAAAGTTTGGCAGTTCATCTGAGATATATATTTGTCAGATTATTTTGGTATCCTACGCTGCTATGTATTCCTTTGATCCATGCATTTAATTTGTATTTCTTTTCAGCAATATGTATTGCATACAATTAGACTTTTTTATTTTTCTCTTCTATATATAGGATATTTTACTTGAGGGGCACCAATTACCTTATGCCAAATGAACACATCTTCCAAATATACTTACATCTGATTGTTTTACTCTATTGTTTTCATCTGTATTCACTATGATTATCCCAGTGTCAATAATTTAGGCCTAGAATATTCCATTTTTGCATGTTTTTTCAGGTTATTAGTTGCATAATGGTAATAGTTAGTCCCTAATGTGTTTCCGTTATTCTGCACCTTCTCTTTTAATCTTACTTGATTGTGATAACACCTTCTGTTTAAAACTGTCTTATTGAATCCAGATTCTTATTAATTTATTTGATGGCATGAAGAAATTTTAAGGAATCATGAATTAGGCTGTATATTGTGTTCTTGGATTCTTGTTTTTATGGCACTTGGCTTTTTATTGAAATTTTTAAGTGTTGGTTGTAAATATTCTATATAAGTTCTTTGCTCCTTAATTTTTAAAAATATTTTTATTTATTTATTTGAAAGGCATAATTTCAGAGAGGGAGAAGGAGAGCAAGAGAGAGACAGTGATCATCCATTCGCTGGCCCACTCTCCAGATGGCCACAATGGTGGAGGTTGGGCTAGGCCTAAGCCTGGAGCCAGGAGCTTCCTCCAGGTCTCCCACATGGGTGGCAGGATCCCATGCATTTGGGCCATCCTTCACTGCCCTTCCTAGGCCACTAGCAGAGAGCTGGATTGGAAGTGGAGCTGCTGGGACCCAAACTGGCATCCCTATGGCTGCTGGCCTGGCAAGCAGCAGATTAACCTGCTGTGACACAAGGGCAGCCCCACCTCTTAGTTATTTTGAGATAACTCTGTAGACTTTCTATTGTTTTACTTGTCTGAGCAGAGTTTGGGGGAGTCCGTGACTCACACCATACAGAAGAGCAGTTTGTTTTGGTTTTGTTTTTATTTTGAAGAGCTTCAGAGAATTTTCCTTTGTGTTTCGCCAACTTTTCTATACCTAAACTAAATGAGAGAGCACAGATGGGACTGCAAACTTTGTAAAACTTGTGGGTTTTGCTTTCTGGTAAAAGTATTTATGATGGATTTATTATATCCTCAATCGAAATCTCAGAGGTTGAGTTCTTACCATTCTCACCAATTTTAACCGCTTCCTGTTTAACGTGTTCAAGTTCCCAGTTTACTTCTCTTGCTGGAGTAGGGTTTCTAGGGCTTGTGGGGTGAAACAAGGTAAAACAAGACAATATCGTTGCTTGCTAATTATGAGAATTTGTAGGATAGTGTCATCTCAGCACTTGACTTTTCAGGGAATATCGGAATTCTGGGAGCTGGTGTGATGCAGTGGGTACAAGCCAAGGCCTGTGAGGGCAGCATTCCATATTAGCATCAGTCTGAGTCCCAGCTATTCCACTTCTGATCCAGCTCCCTGCTAATGCACCTGGGAAAGCAGTGGAAGATGGCCCAAGCACTTAGGTCCTTTCACCCACGTCGGAGACCCAGATAGAGTTTAGGGCTCCTGGCTTCAGCCTGGCCCAGCCACTGCTGTTGCTTTCATTTAGGGAGTGAACTAGTGAATGGACAATCTTTCTCTATCTGTCTCTTCCTCTCTATCTGTAACTCTGCCTTTCAAGTAAATAAATAAATCTTAAAAAAAAAAAAAAAAAACCTCTCCACTGCATTTCAATTATTTTCTTTCTTCTTCTGGACAACAGTTGTGAGTTACTGTATCAGGTTATACTGGTTTTTTGGTTTATTTTCTGTTGGTTAACTTTAAAAATTTTTAGTAGTTAGGTTATTATTTATTTATATACAGAGAACAGATTTCATGTATTTAATATATGCAATTTTAAACATTTAATG
Organism: Lepus europaeus; assembly: GCF_033115175.1. Classification (NCBI taxonomy): domain Eukaryota; kingdom Metazoa; phylum Chordata; class Mammalia; order Lagomorpha; family Leporidae; genus Lepus; species Lepus europaeus. Next base: position 47,041,411 of record NC_084845.1, read on the forward strand.
ATACTTCCTACCTTCTTCCTTCCTTTTTTTTTTCTTTTAATTCTCTCAATAACAAACTTTCAATTTACTTTATAGTCACAGGCTTAATGCTCCACAAAATGAGAATTCAACAAGTAGAAGTTAAAAGGACACTGTTCTGCAGGAGTTTAGATAAGGCTATAAATAACAATCAAATCTCAATATGTCAGTTTCATTCATAAACATTACATTTTCATACTCTATGTATTAGCTACCATAAATCAGATAAAACATGATATTTGTCATCTTGGATCTGGCTTATTTCACTAAGCATGATGTTCGCCAGTTGAAGCCGTTTGTTACAAAAGACAAGATTTCATTTTTTTAAGGTGAAGTAGTATTCTATCATGTGTATATCATTATTTTATTAAAGCAGGAAGAGAGAAAATTCTTTGAGTTTTAAAATACTTATTTAAATCTGAATTCTAAAGTATGTTATGAAGCCTCCATACTCTAGATCACAAGCCATGTGTTCCAACTCTTCACCATGAATTCAATTCAGCTGAAAAATCTAGTTCATTAATTTTTAATCACATTTTCTTGTGCAAATTATTCTGTTGTCTTCAGGAAATTATAGGCTCCTTGAAGGCAGAATATTTGCATTCTTTCTTTTATTTTTGTTCTCCTAGCACCAATCCCATTTCTCAATGTGTGTATTAGATGGAGCCTGACATGCTCATCATAAGGACTTGGCTCCTAATAGTTGGGCTGCCTAAAAACTAATGCAGAGATTTTTGTTTTCAGTGGAGTGTCCATTGGTAAAAGTACTCAAACTGGGGCTTGAATGTTTTTCTGAAAAGGTTGTGTGGAAGGAGATAGTCTATGTAGTTGACATTGAATAGGGTTATGTTAAAAGAGTTCCCAAAAGTTTTCCACAGACAGTGCCAGTTAAAGTTCCCGTAGGAAAAGAAAGAAGTTGTTATTCCCCTAATATTCTGAAAACACCTAGTTCTAAGATGGGATTATAGCCTAAGTATTCTTCACTCTTAAGTTTATCTCTCACTGTCTCTTTCTAGCTGGCCTTTTTTTCAGTTTTCTTTTGTATTTATGAAAATTGTATTTCTTTATTTGGAAGGTAAAGTGACACACACACGCACACACGCAGATCTTCCCTCCACTGGTTCACTCCCCAAGTAGCCATAATGACCGAGGCTGTGCCAGGCCAAAGTCAGCAGCCTAAACTCCATCTGGGTCTCCAAAGTGGGTGATAGGGACCCAAGTACTTGGACCATCTTCCACTGTTTTCCCAGTTGCACTAACAGGGAGCTGGACTGGAAATGGAGCAGTCAGGACTTGAACCGGTGCTCCACTGTTGGGTGCTGGCATTGCAGGGGATGGTGTAACCTGCTATACCTGGGTGCTGACCCCTTCAGTTACTTTTAATACAAACAGAATGACAATAATAACAACAATAATACTGCCAACACAGCAATAGAAATAGCAATAAGAAAATAAATATGCCAACCTTAAATAAATCTTTTTTGGTATTCCTCTTTTGAGTATGAAACTCTGAGGTTGCCTGTGACTGTTTTGAAGCCAGTGCGAAAGTCCACTCAGGTGCATTTTTAAGCTTATGATTATTAGCTTTCGGAACCTGGCAGTTCCCTAGTGGTCTCTTCAATAGCTGTGTCCTCTACCTGACCTTCCGTCTCTGCCCACAAACAATCATGGGAGTGCAGACTATTTTAAAGTAAAATCCCTCCAGCAGAAAGGTTTGTTTCCCCTCTTTTGTTGCCTATGTAAATTTCTGATGTCCTTGCTTTGCATTCCTAGAGGTCCAACAAAGCGCCAGTGTGTGAGAGTAATCATCTATTTGTGGATTTAGGGGAATGGTGAATAAGCGAAGTAGGATAAACTGCAATAGGTCAGGACTTTTTAAAAAAACAAATTCTGAATATTCTGACGACTTGGATATACATCCTTCAACATTTTTATGTGACTAATAACATCTGCAGAATAATTATGATAATTATGGAGTATACCATGTCCAAGTATGGTAGCTGCTCAAAATACCACATGATAGCGCATGAAAATTGCTTTTTATTTACCTGAGCAGGAAAAGTTAGATCCAGAGTAGACAATCAAATCGGTAAAATTTTGAACTGAAAGTTGAATTGAGTTCTTTCTGATTTTAACACTTTTATGAAACAATACCACTGTTATTAAGGAGGCCTGACAACAAAGTTTGGAATAAAAGACAATGCCTGGCATTAAAATAAAGTCAAGAATAAGGTTAAGTTCTGGGAGGGTATTTTATATAAGGAGCAGAATATTTTGATAAGCTAGCTCATAGAAAAATAAGTAAATAAATATTAAGTACTTCAAAAGGCTTATGGAAAAATGGATATTTTAGTACAAAATATTTTTAAATCCGTGTATGGTTTTTCTACAATATGCATTTTACATGAATGTTTTGAAGACCCTTTATAATTACAAATTTCAAACATTTTTCCACCAAAATAAACTTGTGTTCATGTTCATTTTCTATAATTTTTTTAAAAAGCTTATTTTATTTATTTGAATGGCAGGGTTTCAGAGAGACAGCGGGAGAGGCAGAGACCTTCCTTTCCATCTGCTGGCTCACTTCTCAAATGGTTGCAAATGGCCTGGGCTGGGCTAGGTGGAAGCCAGATGCCAGGTCTCCCATGTAGGTGCAGGGGCCCAAGGACTTGGGCCATCTTACACTGCTTTCCCAGGCCATTAACAGAGAGCTTGATTGGAAGAGGAGCAGCTGGGACTTGAATGACACCCATTGGGGATGCCTGTGCCATAGGTGACAGTTTAACCTGCCATGCCACAATGCCAGCTCCATTTTTTTTTAAGTACACTTGTAAAATAGAGCAGGGTAAGGGGATTCTGAAGGTGTGAGGTTTTCCATGAATTTATTAAACAGTTTGGGCAGAAATCCTATTTCCAAAGATGACATTTAAACAGAAAATTCATGGAGATAATATAGCTGAAATTCAGTTATATCAAAGAAATGAATTAGAGTCAGAAACATTGGTCCCTGTGAAGACTTTATGGCAGGAGCACCCTTGGAGAAGTCATGGAAGGACAGATAGCTGAGTGGAGGTGGAGTGGCATGGTTGGGCTGGGTAGCTGGGGAGGAGTCAGAACTGAGGGTAGGTGATGGAAGCTAGTGAGGTCTCAGAAACTGCATGACCAGCTTGGTGCCAGTCACTGGGCAGTAAAGTCTGACCTAGAGAGTACACACCACACAAACCTCTGTGATTATACTTTATCATTCCAACAGTTCCATCCAACAAAATGCATGAAGGGCCAGAATGTGACCAGTGGCACACTAATTTCTAATTCCTGATTAGGTTCAGGTGTTTATATAAAATGATGCTGGGCCCATAGACCCTTATATTACAGTGAGCATATGTCTAATGTTGGTTTTCTACAATGTCTCTTCATTTTCCCTTTCCTTTACAAAATGTACTGTGACTTGGAAGAGATTTAGAAAATGATTTTGTACATCAGCTAGGAGAAACTTAAATCCCCAAAACATCATGGAGTGACTTAGAAACTTTGCAATATGATTGCATAGTCTAAAAGAACAAGTTTGCTTTTTAAAAACCAGTTTGTTCAATCCAGAGAAATGTCTCTAAATCCCCATGATAGAGTGCGGAATGCAGCATCAGTTGAACTTCCATCAGAGTAACCTAGTGAAATGACTTTTGGATCAAGTTAATCCCTTCCTTTTTTGGTCTAGTTCTGTAGAAACTATCACTTCAGATGATAAGGACTCTTCTTCAGCATGTGTTTATCTCTCTTATCTTTTAGAACATTAAGCTTTAGGAATGCAGCAAGAGACTGTCTGTCAGTGCCTCCGTTATGTGGTCTTTAAGTTACTATGAAACATCATGGTGAGATGGAAAGAGTGTACTATATGGTTGAAGAGCCCATGATGTACATATGTGAGTAGATGATAGTTGGTAGATGTTAGATAGATAGATAGATAAAGAGATGAGTAGAGCTGGAATATTGTGTGTGCATGTGTGTAGTTTTCTTCTTTTGTAATCCAAAGAATAAGATAAAATAATTCATGCTGTACAAAAATTTCTATATGGCTTAGTACACTGTAAAGCTCATTTCTAAAAAATCCTCTTCAACAATTGTAGAAGAGTTCTACTTTAGATCTTACTAAAGACCAGTTTCCTTTACATGTTTCTATGTGCCACATAATATGTGCAGCATCATGTCTTCCAAGTAACAGTTGACTTCGACTTATAGCTAATTGGATGAATGTGCAGGTGAATGGATAGGTGGGAAGATATGGTGAATTCATTAAAGAATAAATAGACTGAATTGCTTTTCAAAGTTGAGCACTTCAGTCAATCCATCTTGATATCTAGTATGTCATCTGGTCAATGACAATATCTAAAATTACATCTAAGTCTCAAATTTGTAATTTCATAAGTCATGTCACTTTCATACGTCATCAAATTTTCATCATATTTGGAAGAACTATTTCCTTCTTTTATTTCAAAGTTTGATGTATTAGTTACATACATGAAGTAAGAATATGGGTTCTAATGATTCACAGAAAATTGAATGGGATTAAATTTGTTTGAGGATTACATTGGTAATGTAATATACCATTATACTTTTACTAGAGACTTGTATTTTATTAAAAAAAAAAATGTACGAGTAGCTACAAGAACACTCAAGAACTTTAAAGGGATATTCTCTGCAGCCAGTGTTGTGGCATAGTGGGTGAAGCCACTACCTGCAAGGCCCGCAAATCATGTTGATGCCGGTTTCCATCCAGGGTGCTCCATTTCTGAGCTAGATCCCTACTAATGGACAGGTAAAGAGCTGCAGAGGCTAATCCAGGTATTTGGGTCCCTGCCACCCATGTAGGAGACCCAGATGAAGCGCCTGACTCCAGGTACTAGCTCTTATGGCCATCTGAACTAGTGGATGGAAGATCTGTCTCTGTCTCTGTCTCTCCCTCTCTGTGATTCTGACTTTCAAATAAATGGATGTATCTTAAAAAAAAAAGGGGGGTGGTGTTCTCATTTTATAACAAGAGATTGAGCTTTATTTTCTTTTTACTGTAATATAAATTTAAAGGATATTATCTCAAAAACTACGAAACAAGAAAAAAGGAGAGAGAGGGAGGGTGAAAGGCAGAGAGGGTGAGGCAGGAAGGGAGGGAAGGTGGATGGGATTATCATTATATTCTTAGAATTTAGCTATGAACTATATTGAATGTGTTAAAAACTAATTAAAATTAAAAAAAATAAAGGACTGAGACTACAATCAGAAACAACTTATGTCTGATTACATTTATTGCTGTCTGAGGTTACTTTAGGCTTATTCTTAATATTTATAAAAAAGATTTAGTTATTTACTTGAGATGCAGTTATAGAGAGAGGTAGAGACAGAGAGCGAGAGGTCTTGCATTTGCAATCCCAAATGGCTGCAAGGACCAGAGCTTGGCTGATCTGAAGCCAGGAGCCAGGAGCTTCTCCTGGGTCTCCCATGCTCATGCAGGGGCCCAAGCACTTTGACCATCCTCCACTACTTTCCCAGGCCATCAGCAGAAAGCTGGATCTGAAGAGAAGCAGCCAGGACATGAACCGGTGCCCACATGGGATGCTGGTGCCAAAGGTGGAGACTCAGCTTGCTATGCCACAGTGCTGGTGGCCCAGGCTTATTCTTTTTAACGTGTTAAAGCAAAGAATGTTTTTAAGACAATGAGGCACAGGTCAAATATTAAATTTAGATGAATAGAAATGTAGCTTGCTGATGTTTGATAAAGCTGTATAACCTTTGTAATCACTACATACTCTTATAGAAAGATTCAGGTAAAAACCCTGAGTTCTTTGCAAATTTTTCTTTTTCTGATAAGTTAAATTTAAAAATTAATCCAATGACCCCAATTCTATGTTTCTTGTTGTACAAAATAGTTTATTGATTGGCCAAGGTATAAACAAAATTTCCTACATGATTTATTGATCAAAAATAAAATATGAGAGCTTATTAACGCCATTGTCAGATGCAGTCACTTATTCCTAAGTTTCTTTTTTTCCTAATTTCCTTTTACAGTAATAAAAGCAAAAGACTTACCTACTTTTACACTTTACCAAGCATAGATCATTCACCACTATCCTATTTTTCCAATGGGAATGTTGGAGATATTGTACATTTCAAATATGTGATTTCATAAATGAAACCCCCAAAATAAAAGTGTTTAATAATCACAAATTTATATATTAGAGAAAATGTAGCCACTAGTTATGCTTATTTTGAAATAAAAAAATTTCTAAAACAATCTAATCATGATACAACATATAAACATTAAGAAAGTAGAGATTCTTTTGGAAACTGTTTTTTGACTATTTCTCATGGAAGAGGGATTCTCTGATAGAAACTTTCCAGTTTTGGCAATAAAATTTGAATAGACTGATGACTAAACTTATTTCATATTTATTCATAGCTTCCATGTACAAAACTGGTACCCAATTTGGATAAGTTGTCCCACATTTATATGCATGCATTTTAATCTGTATTTGTAAGATGTCATCTTTTGCTATAATAACTATAAAACTTATCATCTAAAGACAGCAAAAGATAGTGTCACTAATAATTATAGTGGAATAAACAGATCGTATACATTGGGGACTTAGAATCACCTTATACTGAGTTGAATACATGATAGATCCTGCTTTCTTCTAAGCATAGACTCTACTTTAAAGATGAGTATTTTAATCATTATCATACCAGGGTGTATTTCAATGAGAAAATTTTTCTCTTCAAATCCTCTAATTCTATGCATCTCTGATTCATTTTTCACAATGAATTTCCCTGGCCCCATTGCTCTCATTAATTACTCTTTCAGAGTTTGCACTGCACAACATTACTGGCCCTGAAATTGTTTACTTTTGTTTATATATGTGTAATTTTTGTCTTCCCAAATATAGCATACATTTCTCAAAAGCAGGGAGGAAGTCCATTTCCTTGAGGTCTTACCTACAAATCATCACAAATGATCATATATTGAATGATCCAACTTGATGGAGTATATTTTTCTCTCGAACTTCTACCTCCACATTTTCCATTGCTTGTTGCAGCAACACTAGGCTAATATATCTTCAACAGTCTGAGCATATCAACTATGTAGTGTTCATTCAGTCAGCCTATCATGTTTTCTTCCATTTATTTGCACCTTGAGTTTCTTGCTTTACTTTCTGCTCAAAAGTTGTTTTTTTAAAGATTTATTTGTTGATTTGAAAGGTAGAGTCAGAGAGAAGACAGAGAGGAAAAGAGAGAGAGAGAGAGAGAGAGAGAGAGAGAGAGAGAGAGAGAAATATCTTCTGGCTGCTGGTTCACTCCCCAAATGGCAGAAATGGCCAGGGCTGGGGTAGGCTGAAATCAGAAATCTGGATCTCCATCCAGGTCTCCAACATGGGTGTCAGGGGCCCAAGACTTGGGTTGTTTTCTTATGTTTTCCCAGGAGCTAGATCAGAAGTGGAGCAGTGGAACTCAACAGGCTTCAATATGAGAAGCGGCATTGCAAGCAGCTGCTTAACTTGCCGCTCCACAACGCAATCCCAGTTTAGAAAAGAATTTCCTGGGCTGGTGCCTAGGCTCAATAGGCCTATCCTCCGCCTGCAGTGCCGGCACACCGGGTTCTAGTCTCGGTCGGGGCGCCGGATTCTGTCCCGGTTGCCCCTCTTCCAGGCCAGCTCTCTGCTATGGCCCAGGAGTGCAGTGGAGGATGGCCCAAGTGCTTGGGCCCTGCACCCCATGGGAGACCAGGATAAGCACCTGGCTCCCGGCTTGGGATCAGCGCGGTGCGCCGGCCGCAGCGCTCCGGCCGCAGCGGCTATTGGAGGGTGAACCAACGGCAAAAGGAAGACCTTTCTCTCTGTCTCTCTCTCTCACTGTCCACTCTGCCTGTCAAAAAAAAAAAAAAAAAAAAAAAAGAATTTCCTGGCACCATCTATATTATACCCACGTTCTACTCCATGAGACTTTATCACTACATTGTTTAACTACTACTCTATAACTCGTATTTGTTTTCTAATGTCTAATAAGTGCAAAGATGTCACCTCAGTCTACAATAATGGGAAAATTTCATATCTTGTTCATTCCTAGAAATGTGCCAGGAATAGAGTATGCCCTAAACAAATGTATGTGTCTTTTGAACAAGTATCACGAGTTAAGAAAAACATGTTCAAATAAAGTGATCGTGGGAATAAAGGAAGAGATGGAACAGTGTATTTTTATAGAATATGAATCATATTATTACAATGTGGACACTGTGCTTCTGTACTTGAGCTCAAATCTGTCCTTGACTTGATTCCCCATGAGATTAAATACATCACACTTAATGATCACCACGCCTCACATAAATTCTGAGAAATTTTCTGTCTCTAAAAATTCTTCAAAATATCTTCTTCATAGAGATGTGAATGATAACTAAGATTTGTTGTGAAATTCTTTCTCAGATGTTAACCAAAAATGAGCAAATAGTAACATCATGCTGTATTATTATTTTTTTTTTAAATCAGATTTTGGACCTGAAAATGAAGAAGTATGGAAGTAATCTACTCCGGTTGTCTTAGATACTTTGCATATAATCATGTTTTAGGAGACAAATTGAGGCTCTGTTGCTTTAAAATAATCATACATGGCTCAATGAAAATGACATGCTTTAAACAAAGTACTTTAGTGGATTTTTGCTTTTGTGTTGTCAGTGCACATAAAATTTAACCACATCCTGGAAGGTCCTTTTTTTGTTTTTGTTTTTACAAATGTAACAGGACATATAAAACTTCTTAGACTATTATCCCACACTAATTTTCTTGGAAAAGCACCCCTGCCATCTCGAGAGTCATTTTTTCTCAGTGGTTATATTGTCGGAATAGAAGCTGCTACCATTGCAAACGATCCACAGAGTGGAGACTTGACTAAGTTCAGCCCACGGAGACAGCTTGATCATACACCTGATCAAACCCACACCAATAAGAATCTTTCTCATGGATTTATCAAATTTGCATTATCAGGAGAAGCCATTTTCTCCTTGGTGACAGAAGCCTGGAGCTAAGACCTATTTTGACCTTTAAGTGTACAAAATCTGCTTTTGCAAGTAAAAAAGAGGACAGAAAGCAATCTAGGAAACAAAACAGTGATAAAATCAAAGTGCAAAATAGTTTGACTATATGGGTATTTGACTTTTGGGTTTCAGTTGCTCAAGATAAACTATTTAGTGAGTTATACCTTGTTTTCCTTTGCTTTAAAGAAATAAATAATGAAACTCTTTCTGGAGCTTTTGGTACTTTTGTTTTTCTCTTACTCATTTTGGGGTACTAAACAAACCCTAATTTATGCTGCAAACCTTTAGGGGGATCTTCTCCAGGGACATCTATATTTAAATGTTAGACTAAGTTATTCACTCACTCTTTTCTACCATATGTTCTATTTCTTGTTCAGATTTATATAATTACATGTCCTATTTCAGTGTTTGTATGTGTGTGTGTGTGTGTGTTTTGTTTTGGATGTGAGCTCTGCTATATTCTACTCTCTGTGAAGAGTAAGTTTCTGTTTTATCTCTGTGTCTAGAATTCAGTACCTTAGTGTCAAACATTGGGTCCTCAGGAAGTGGGTAAAGCAATAACCTTGGGAAGCGGATCTCTTTGTCTTGCTAAGAAATGAGAACTCTCCACCAGGCTTCACTCCTGACATTGAAAGAAATAATAATAATTACAAGCAGATAAATAAAACGAGCAAATATTGAAATGGACATTGGTGACAAAAATCTATTTTATATATTCTATACAACTTTTTGGTAAATCCCAATGCTTTTCTTTTGCAATTTCAGTTATAATCTCTTTCCCTGGAAATGCTTCTTCAAAAATACTCTTAGCTTGCTCTGTGATTCCCTTGGGTATTTTTATTATAATCTCTTAATTAAATGATACTCAATATTATTTTATATTTGAAAAGCATAAATATGCACATAATGCATATAAAATATCAAAATGTTTCCTAACTAAATATTATTCTACTTAATTCACCTTGTTCCATGCTATAGAATTTTATATCTAACATTAATGATAATTTTTTTGTACTTTATGTGGCTTTTTCATTTCTGTTAAACATAGAGTAGAAGAATGAACTTACCTGGCATGGAAGTGGTTATTTTAATGGGTGGTTTGCTTTTAGGTTTAGTATCATAAATGCTCATGTAAAATTCCACATATGTCACCTATTTGCATAAACTTCCATAATTTTATCATTCATGGATTTTAGGGAGTGACATTTAAAATTTATTTATGTGAAAATCAGATTTAAATTGAAAAGCATCCAGGGGAAATACATAGCAAATATTTCTGTTGTTAAAATTATGCCATTAGGAGAATATTCAAGGAGAGTGCACTTTGCAAAAAGGCTTAGTACAGTGTGTTTATCTTGGTACTGGCAGGAGCAGAGATGGTTTTACCTAAAGTATATTAGATAAGAATCACCCTCAGCAAATCCAAGCTAAATTTTAAGTAAAAAAGATTTCTAGATTCACACACTTTCTTCCCTAATGGAATTACATTTGTTTGAATTTATGCTTTTTTTCTGTGTCAAAAGTTCAACCTTGCAGCTATTTTAACCATTCAGGAAAATTTAATAAAAGACCAAATATTTAATCTACATACCAGAGAATCTTTATTATATACAAGAACTCAAAAATGTCCCCTTGTTTTAAATTTCAATATGACTTATTCTAGGCCATTATGAGAATTGAGTATCCAAAGATATGAGTATAGTTAGCCTAAGTGCAATGATGTTTGTACTGACCTGCAAGCTAAAGACACTTTATTTCCTCTCTATCGCAAATACAAGCTTTACTTTGATTTAGCCTTCCTAGACTATCTTCTGATTTTCTGTTTTTTAATTTTCACCATTCATTTACAACTGAGTCCTATATTCTAAATGTATTGATCCCATTTTAATTCTCTAACTAGGTCTCCTTATTTGCATACATTTTTGTGTGTGCCTCATTTGCCTAGCATATCTTTCTCATCACTCAATAACTGTGACATATCTTTTTTTTTTTTTTTTTTTTAAGATGAGCAGATTTCCATTAGGTGGTCAAGAACTTAGCTTAAGCATTAGGCACCTTTTGCTGTGTCACTAATTGTTCAATGATGGGCAAATTGCATAAATTCTCTCTCTGCCCCAGTTTCTTAAGTGTAAAATGGTGATACTATCTTACCTGAAACACTAGATTCTCTGTGCATAGATTCAAGTATTTTGGTGTTGCTTGTTGGTATAAACACTACCAAAAACAGAGTGGACATTTGGCTTCATTGGGTAAGACATCTACAGCCCAAATCAGAGTATCTGGGTTTGATGGCCAACTCCAGCTCCTAACTTCAGATTCTTTTAATGCAGAGCCTGGGAATCAACAGGCAATGATGCAAGCAATTTGGTTCCTATTGAATTCCCAGCTCTTGGTTTGTTTTGGACTATACCTGACCACTGTGGGCAATGGAAGAAAACTAGTGGACAGGAACTTTCTCCTTCTTTAGCTCTCTCTTGCTCTTAAATAAATAAATACATGTTAAATGGAAAAAGACTACCATAAGTAAATAAATAAAAGTGAACTAATATAATTCTGTCTATACGACTGTTTCTTTGACCTGATGATATGTAGATAGGAAAAAAAAATAGCCCAAATGATAATTCCAGTGATAAGTAGTGGATGAGGATGGCATAGCATCAGAACTATCTGATGACTTTATAGAAACCCAGTGCTCATGTACTTCACTCCTCTCAACTCCGTAAGTTGATGTCAAGTAACCTGCAGCAGCATTAGTCCCAGTGTTACTGGGGCCTTTTCTCAGCTGCTATGTGGCCACTATATCATCTCCTTCTCATTTTGCTGATGTCCTCATCATGATCAATTAATACATTCTTTGAAGCTGAAAAGCTAACTGAAGTCACTCCATCTCTACTTCTATTGTTAGGCACATATTCTTTCCACAGATTTTTTTTTTAAAAGATTTTATTTATTTATTTGAGAGGTAGAGTTACAGACAGTGAGAGGGAGAGACAGAGAGAAAGGTCTCCCTTCTGTTAGTTCACTCCCCAAATGGCTGAAACAGCCGGAGCTGCGCCGATCCGAAGCCAGGAGCTAGGAGCTTCTTCCCAGTCTCCCACGCGGGTGCAGGGTTCCAAGGACTTGGGTCATCTTCTACTACTTTCCCAGGCCACAGCTGAGAGCTGGACTGTAAGAGGAGCAGCCGGGACTAGAACCGGCACTCATATGGGATACCACCACCGCAGGCAGAGGATTAACCTACTGCACCATGGCGCCGGCCCCTCCACAAATCTTAATTAAGCCTTCTTTGTCTGTGAGTAGTGTGCTCTCTGCTAGGTGTTCATTGTTTACTATTTATTCTAATGGCAGTTATGGTGAATGACAGGAATTCAGACCTTGTAGTCTTTAATTCCAGGTAAACCAGTACCATCTGTTGTGTCACACTGAATGGTCTCTAACCTCACTCATCATTGCAAACAGGTGCATAGCATCAGCCTCTGGATTTTTTGTGAAGTCTTATATGAGATCTTTGTTGTTATCTGATATATAACATACTATTTATGATTTTTATTGCTAGAGATATTAGTAGAAAGGAATATGATATAAGAAAGTCAACAAGTGAAAAATTAGAAGGTTTGATAAATTCTATGAAGGCCAAGAACTAGAATGCTGGATGAAATGTAGAGAAACAAGATTCAATAAAGTGATCCAAGAAAGCTTCTTGAGTTGGTACATAAATGATAAGAATGGAAATGGCCCAAGAAAACCAGATGCAAAATATTTCTGGCCGGAGAGGTGTATCTGAAAGATTGTCTCAGAGAGTTCTCTAGCATATTCCAGAGACTGGAAGGAGGATGTACAACTGTGGTATACCAATGGGTTATTTCAAAGAAGTTATCACCCAAGGCTCAAGGGCCACTAATGCACCAACATCATCTAAAGACGTTCTCTGCCCCTGGGCATCATAGCTCTCTCCTAAGGTGGTGGACAGTGTTCTTGTCAGAGGTAAGAAGTCCTCTATGTAATCTATGACAAGTATAGCCAACCCCACCCATGCACAAGATAGACTCTATAGCAGTTACCCCCCTTGGAGTCCCTCTTTCATTCTACCCTGTGTCTTCTTTTATCTGAAAATTGTTACTGCATGTGAAATGCCTCTTACATTTTAAGTGTTTTATAAAAGTGTTAGTAAATAGTTCTTTTAGGCTAAATTTCAGACACATGTTACTGGATGAATAAGAGTTAGACACAAGTGTCATATTATGATTTATACTCCTGTTCTGCTACTTAATTGCTTTGTGACTTTTTTATATATGTTTTTAAATGTTACATTGAAAAATTAAACACAAACTTAGTGACTTAAAATGAGACTCATTTATTAGCTCACTATTCTGTTAGTCAGAAGACTGAGTGTGGAATGATTGGACTCTCAGCTCAGGGGTTCTCAAAGCTGAAATCAAGGTCTCAGTCAGGTTCTTATCTTGAGTTCAAGGTTCAAGGTGGCCTTTCAAGCTTGAATCATGGTGGATGAATTCAGTTCCCCGCTGTTGTAGTATTGAGGTCTTTGCTTGCTGGCTGCTATCCAGGAACTTCTTATAGATCCTAGATACTATCCCACTATCCACATTATTCTCTATGTGACTTCCCCCATTCCCGAAGAAGCAACAGAGACTCTCTCTTATGGTGAGTGCCACTCACTTTTTAAATGGTTTCTTCAAGAGCTTGTTTCTTCTTAAGACTTTACCTCAATGGATCATGCTCACTTCAATAATCTCTTCTTAAATTTAACCATGTCTTATAATATAAAATCAACCACCTACTAACTATCTCTTCATGTTCAGAGTGCACACTTTCACCTGAGGGCATTGACAGAAATACTGAAGGCATTCTTGGAATTCTCCCTACTACACTTTTGTCAAAACTTTGAGCCGTAGAACCCCTTTTTGAATCAATTATAATGATGTTTTGTTTTTAAGACTGATGTGATAAATAAATGGGATAATTGGTATGAAGTACTTACGATGGTCACTGGCATATGACAAATCTTGAAGATTATCAATCATATTATACTCACGGTAATATTAATACTATGATCACCACAACCCCTACATAGCCATATTGTTCAAATACAAATGGATCTGTGGAAGATGGCATGATGTCTATATTTTGGTTTATCTTTTCCCTCTATTTTCTTTTGTTCTCGTCTGAAGTGATTATATGCCTGAGAAACTGTCTTGGCTCCAAATAGACTTCTAGAAGATTTTTCTTCCTCGTTCTCCCCTTAGGAATGTGTTTCCTTGAATGAACACAGTGGGGCTTTCATATACTCATTTCCTTCAATACACCCTCCCCCACACCAAAAACTCTTTAAAGTAAGAGATGTGATCATTTCAGATGTGTTTCAAAAGTACATGAAATCTTAATTATGTCCTGGCTCTACCAGGATAGTTAATTCAGGGAGCTGCCACATTCCGTACTGTAATACAGGTGTGTTAATGATGACTATCATGCAGAGCAACAGCCAGAATTAAATTACTATGCAGTAACTTCTGATAAATTATAGTTATTTTATAAGTAAAAATCTAGCACAATTTGTTAATCCAATAATGAAAATTAGTCTTGTTGAAAATTTCAAATCTGATACCCCCAAAATATAAAGTATGTACTTTTTTGCATTTTTAATTCAGAAAAAAAAGATGCACATTCCTATTTGTACATCACTAGGTGTAGCTTTTTGCTTTCTAGATACCCCCAGGATGATGCCACTTTTTAAGAAAAACTAAATATTCAGTGTTCTGCAGCGTTTCGTCTTTGTGTCTATTCAATCCAATCCAGTTTATTCTATTTCAGATCTCTGGGTGAAATCTCAAATCCTTGTCTTATAGGCCATGGAGAATGCTGTAGAGGGGTGGATTTTGATGGATAGGCTGATTGGAAGCATCCGAGTTAGTTTCTCTTACCCTGAGCATCCATGCTGATTGAGCAGGAACAGAACTGAGCTTTTTACGTCAATTTGTGACATCTGCTGTGATTCTCCACCTAAGCCACCTTAACCAAAATGTGTTATCCCTACAGAGAAAAAGAACAGAGTTACAGTTGAAACCACAAATATCAGTAAAAGCTTTTCCTAAGGTAGGAAGCTAAAGTAGGAGAGATATATTACCTTTAACCCTAAGGAGGTTGAAATGAATTTGGTGACATTAGATATTTCACTCACTGCTATGTATCTCCAATGTTGAATTGGTTTTTTTTGGGTTATGTTTCAATATAAATATAATTTTTCTTGTCTTCATTTTTTTCTTTTTGAATGGCATTTTATGCTTCAGAATTTGAAATGTATTCCAAGCACAGCCATAATCCATTGAAATGTGATTTTTTGGTTTGTCATTCACATTTTTTTTCTGATGATTGGATTGATTTTTATTGCTGATGTGCAAACATGCAAAATAAAGATCCTAAGACAAAAAAACAAATTTTTTTGAAAAATAAAAAAGTGTATGCTCTTGTGTAATATGACTATATAACATGAGGCAAGCTGGCCATGTGATTCCATGCCACATCTAGACAAACACCACATAAAATTTACTATCCTAACCTTCTATAAATATACAGTTCAGTAGCACTAATTACATTCACAAGAATGTTGTGCCTGATATGGGGAACCTGAAAGGAAGATTAGGTAGGAAGAAGTGAGCTGGAATTTTTGCCAGCCCTGGATTGTTTTTTTTTTCCCCAGAAACCTTTTATTTAAGGTACACAAACTTCAAGCATTTCATAAATACAATGTTAGGAAAATAGTGATAGTAAGTCTTCCTACTGTACCTACCCTCCACCCCTACTTCCACCCTTCTTCCTTCTCCCTCTCCTATTCCCATTCATATTTTTTTTACTAAGATCTATTTTCAATTAACTTTATACACAGAAGATTAACTCTATACTAAGTAAAGATTTCAACAAATAGTATGAAAAAAATACTTCTTCAATAGGTTTTTGATTTCTGTTTTGATTTCTTCTATGACCCACTGCTCATTCAGGGGCATACTGTTTCAGTCTCCATGTGATGTACATATTCTAGAGACTCTACAGTTGTTGATCTACAGCTTCATTACTTTGTGATTGATTTAAATTCCTTTGAATTTGCTGAGACTTGCTTTATGGCCTGGCCTGTAGTCTATCCATGCACTGGTGAGAAGAATGTGTTTTCTGCAATTGTAGTATGAAAACTACTGTAGGTACCTGTTAGGTCCATTGGTCTATAGTGTCAATTAACCCTGATATTAGTTGACTGTTGTTAATTAACTCTTGCTGATTTTCTGTCTGGATTATCTGTCCATTGCTGAAAGTGGGGTATTAAATTCCTCCATTACTATTGTATGGGAGTCTTTGTCTCCCTTTAGATTCATCAACATTTCTTTTAGATACCTGGGTGCCCTGTAATTAGGTGTATATGCATTTATTATAGTCATATCTTTCTGTTGAATTGATCCCTTAATCACTGCACAGTGCCCTTCTTTATCTGTTTTGACAGTTTTTGTGTTGAAGTATATTTTATTTGATATTAGGATGAATACACCAGCTCTTTTCTTGTTTTCTGTTAGCATGGAATATCTTTTTCTATTCTTTTGCTTTCAGTTTGTGTTTATTTTTATTGGTGAGATGTGTTTCTTATAGGCAGCAAATAGATTGTTTTCCATTCAGCCAGTCTGTATCATTTAACTGGAGAGTTGATTCGATTTACATTCAAGGTGATTATTGATAAGTAACGACTTTGCATTGCCGTTTTTCCACTAATATTTCTATTGTTTACTTTGGATATCTTTTGTACTTTTACTAGGAGAATTTCTGCCTTCACCTTCTTTCATAATGATATCTGTGTTTCTGTGTTTCTATGTTTAGCACATCCTTAAGCATCTTTTATAAGGCTGGATGAGTGGTGACAAATTCTTTCAATTTCTGTTTGTTATAGAAGGTCTTTATTTCACTTTCATACCTAAATGAGAGCTTTACAGGGTACAATATGCTGGGTTAACAGTTTTTTTTTTCTCTTACGACTTGAAATATATCTTGCCATTTTATCCTAGACTATAGAGTTCCTGATGAGAAGTCAGCTGTGAGTCAAATTGGAGATCCTCTGAAAGTAATCTGCGTTCCTCTTGTGCACGTTTTAGAATCTTTTCTTTATGTTTTACTGTGAAGAGTTTGACTACAATGTGTCATGGTGAAGATCTTTTCTAGTCATGTTTATTAGGAGTTCTTTGTGCTCCTTGTGCTTGACAATCCTTTGCTTTTTCCAAATTAGGGAAGTTTTCTGTAATCATTTCACTAAAAAGGCCCTTCTAATCCATTCTCTCTTTTTATACCTTCAGGAACTCCTAAATCCCATATGTTGGGTTGTTTGATAATATCCCATAGATCTCCAACACTGCTTTTTAATTTTCTTATTTCTTCTTCTTTTTTTTTGGTCTGATTATAAAATTTCCAGATATTTGTCTTCTAACTCGGATATTCTTTCTTTTGCCTCACTGATTCTATAAGGCTTTCCAGTACATTTTTTATTTGTTCTGTTAAAATCTTCATTTCCAATATTCCTTTTTGATTTTTCTTTAAAATCTTAATTTCACAAGAAAATTTTCTTTCATGTCATGTGCAGATGTCTGATTATTTTTAAGTAATTCTATGGTCAATTTTTTGAATTCCCTTTCTGGCATTTCTTCAATCTCTTAATTTTCACATTCTGGGATTGAATGTTGTTGTGTTACTTTGGGAGCATCATGTTGTCTTCCTCATTCTTATTTCTTGAATTGTTGTGTTTATTTTTAGGCATTTGTGGAGATATGTGTGCATTTATTTTTTTTCCTTGTGGTGAGTTTTATCTTTCTACTATTCCTCTGTGAATTAGAGGAGTATCTGCTCTTTCAGTGAATACACTGAGATGTGTGCTGGGTGTGGCCAGGGAGCTCTGTTCAGTGCTCCAGGGTGAGAGGAGTATCCATTTTGACTCCCAAAGTGAGTGGTAAATTTTCCTTCCTTCCTTCCTTCCTTCCTCCCTCCTTCCTTCCTTCCTTCCTTCCTTCCTTCCTTCCTTCCTTCCTTCCTTCCTTTCTTTCTTTCTCAGAAGGGATATTTGCTTCACTCTGCTGGCATAGTCTCATGCTCATCTCCTCTCCTCCAAGGAAATCAATGCCTGGGTGCTAGCCCCAGTGGATACAATATTCAAGCATGCTGCCACAAGAACAACACAAAGGACCCATGCAGTCCTCGGTGTGAGCACAGCAATGACCCTCACTTGGGAATTAGGAGCCTCCAAACATGTGGAGCTACCCACAGTGACTGCCAAAAGACCCAGCCACACATTGTGCCCTCTCATGCAGTCACAGTGTTTTCACAGTCCTAGCACATGAGCCTCCCACAGTCACCCAGCCCCCTGTCAACTCTCCCAGCCAGACTCAGGCATCTCCTCCCGACTGGTTCTGGGGTGCAGATAAGAGCTGGTGCAGCTGTTACCTGTCTGAATTTGTGCCTGCCCACTCTTGGCTAGTTACAGGACACTGGTTCCAGGTAGTCGGGGAGAGAGAAAAACATGTTCCTCTTTTTTCTTCCTCTTGGTTGGCAGGTATACTGTCCCCCACAGGGCTCCAAGCCAGACTCATGCCAGACTCTTCCCACAGCTTTATTGCTAGTGGGTTTAGTTGCTGCAGTCTGGTCTCACCTCATTCTCCAAAGCTGGTGCTGAGGCTCTCAAGCTGCTGAGGTCCTGAATTGTGTGTGTCCATACCCTACACACAGATCCACAGTGTTCCTCTAATTTGTGTGGAGTTTTCTCTGCCGTTTCTCCCTAACTCTTCCCTGAGATTGCACTCTCTCCATTTTTTTTCAACTATCTTTCCCTAGACTAGAGCAGTAAGCTCTGTCTTTAACATTTTGATTGTACATTTAGTAATTAATGCTGCATTTTGCTAAACAAAATTGTTTATTAATTCAATAAATAAATACTCATTCAATATATAGTTATTTTCTAGGCACAAAATTGGGCACTGAGATTACAGATATGCAGCATTTAGTTGCTTTAAAAGAAGAGAAGCATCATATTGTCTGGAATTCACACATACCAGCTAAAGGAACTTAAATAAGCTACTTAATATCCTTTTGCATCATTTAAAAATCTGTATAATGTAGATAGTAATATTACCTCTCATAAGATTGCCATGAGGAAAAATCACATTAATCATAAAATGCTTAAAAGATCTACTTAATATATAATGAGTTCTGCCGGCACCGTGGCTCAATAGGCTAATCCTCTGCCTTGCGGTGCCGGCACACCGGGTTCTAGTCCCGCTCGGGGCGCCACATTCTATCCCGGTTGCCCCTCTTCCAGGCCAGCTCTCTGCTGTGGCCAGGGAAGGCAGTGGAGGATGGCCCAAGTGCTTGGGCCCTGCACCCCATGGGAGACCAGGAGAAGCACCTGGCTCTTGCCTTCGGATCAGCGCGGTGCACCAGCCTCAGCGCGCCGGCCACGGCGGCCATTGGAGGGTGAACCAACAGCAAAGGAAGACCTTTCTCTCTGTCTCTCTCTCTCTTTCTCACTGTCCACTCTGCCTGTCAATATATATATATATATATATATAAAATGAGTTCTCTGTATCCTTAAACGTTATCAATAAAATTGGCACCTTTACCTTCGTATAGCTCAGTCTTTAGGAGGACAAGTGACTACAATATGGCCATATCTCATTATGTACAATATTATGTGCTCCTCTGTTAGCATTGTAGACTGAGAAGGGATTGTTGAAGAAAAAGGGTGAGAGCATTCCAGGTCATGAGTACTTAATATTGCAGCAAAACAACCATAAGATTGTGTAGGGGAGTCATGGGTGATGAGGCTGCAGAAATAGACAGGCATCAGATCATGGAGAGGGTGTGTGTTTGATTTTTTTCCTTTGAGGGCAGTAAAGTCACTGAAGTACAAGTAAACTCAAAGTTTGTGGAAAAATGGAATGAAAAAAAATAAGCCTATTTTGGTGCAAAAAGAAATGACATCCATGCTTAGTTTTTCATGAACTTTCTGAAGATATCTGGTAATTTGACCAAAATCAATTGGAATGCTTGAAGAATTGGACCAGTAAGGATGAGGAGGGAAGAGGTTAAAGGGAGAGCATCCGATCAGCAGGCAACAGCACCAGATTTGGCTATGATATGACAACAATGATGGGTTAAATAGACCCAATGCATGATGATAGGATGCAGGCAACACAGAATAAGAGGGTGTTAGACCCCCATTTGAGGAAATACAAGGAATTTGATGAACTAAGCACCAGTTTTTAACTAAACACCAGTTTTTAAAAGTGTAATTCATCCATTTACAATGTGTGTCAAAAAGCAACAGTTATGAATTTTTAAAAATATTGATGACAAATATTACATTGTCAGAACTTCATGAATCAGTTGAACAGAAAAAACAGACCACTTGACTTTATCATTAGAGAATTAGAGAATAGCAGAATATGGTGGCTGGTTCAAGTCCTAACTACTTCACTTCTGATCCAGATCCCTGATAATATGCTGGGAAAGAAGTGGAGTATGACTTGAGTACTTGGGCCCTTGCCACCCATATGGGAGACCAGGATAGAGTTCCAGGCTCCTGGCTTTGAACTGGCCCAGCCCCAGCCATTTGGAGAATAAACCAACAGATAGAAGATTCTCTCTCTCTCTCTCTTTCTCTCTCTCTCTCTTTCTCTGTAACTCTGCTTTTCAAATAAATAAATATGTAAATCTGTTTTTAAATTGGACATAAAGATGAACTTAGTTGTCATAGTTGAGATAATATTTGAATTGATTTCCAACAACTAGATAGATAAATTTTGCAGAATTAGGGATAGTTTCAGATCTGCTTTCTAAGACAGTGCATTTTTTACTACACCAAGAAATGCATGGATTAAGAGTAAAACACTAGCTGAGGAGATGCCCTGCCGTTAATTAAGAGCTCTGCACTCTTGGAGGAAGGTTAACGTAAGCATTTTTCAGCTTGTGTGTTTCATTTTGAGTTCTGCATGTTGAATTTTGGAGTCACATTTGCTGCTCTATTTTCCTCTAAGTAGCCCTGCATTTTGTAGTTTTCCATTATGTTGCTATCTTATTAATGAAGAATTATGATGGCAAAGAAATCTTTTGAGGCAGTTTAAACTGGGAAAGTGCTTAAGGGGGAGGAAAGGATGTTTTCAAGTTGTAATCAGGGACTCCTAAACATTAGGACACATATCATCTTGCTCCCAATCTCCCACTTGAGCCACGATCATAATGTATTTCTTTTTGGAGTATCAGTAGGCAGGGGGAGAAATAAACAGTACTCAATAAAAAATAACTGCGTAGAATTTTTAGTAAAGCAGATATTTACACATATATTAAACTTGGAAATAAGAAAAAGGTGAATCTCTATAGACAAGTAGCTATGTAGAATCCAAAGTTAAATTATGGAGTATGGAATAGTCTCCTTGAAAATAAATGGTAAATAATCAACAAAGAGAAAAAATGGTCATGGAGCTTGCCTGTGATGAGGCTGAGGAAAGTAATTGACCCATCCATTCCTCAATGAGTTAGAGAAAGGAAGTTGGCTTTCTTTTCTTTCAGAATAAGGAGTATTTTTTTGTGTGATGGCAGTTTTTACTTTCCACCAAAGTGCACATTCTTTCTTACTATTCTCTTAAGATCTCAATCCACATCAGGACAATAAAATGTGCCTCTATGATGGAGAAAGACTTCTGATGTGTTCCAGGTTGGGATACTTAGTGAACCCTGGGAAGCGACTAATCTACAGGTCAGGATTTAGTAAATTCAGTATCATTTCAGGTCTAATGATGTTGGAGTGAAAACAAACAAAAGGAGGAAACAGAAATTTGATATTATGAGGTGTATTAGTAACAAGGATTTATGTCA
This sequence comes from Lepus europaeus, assembly GCF_033115175.1. Taxonomy (NCBI): domain Eukaryota; kingdom Metazoa; phylum Chordata; class Mammalia; order Lagomorpha; family Leporidae; genus Lepus; species Lepus europaeus. The sequence goes on from NC_084845.1 coordinate 47,063,408, forward strand.
GTTTCCTCTTCTGTGGATTCTAAAAACAACAATTGATGAGATGATTACTCCATTATTATCCGTTCCTGTGGAACAAATTGCCTCAAAATTAACAGACACATGTTTATTATTCCACAGTTTCTGTGGTGCAGTAATTCAGGAGAGGCTTAGCTGAGGGATCTAGGAGTTGAAGTCACACCATCACTCAGGCCTGTCGACATCTGAAGACTTTGCTAGGGTTGGAGTCAGCTTTCAAATGGTTGTCTGATAGTTTTTAGAAGGACTCAGTTCTGTGCCATAGACACCTCTCAATACAACAATTATGAGTGTCCTAAGGTAAAAATATAGGCTGTCTAATTATATTGGAAAATCAAGCAAACAACAAATATATTTTTAGTGTAAGTATATCCCCAAGATTGCAAGAGATACAAAAATAATCATGTATTTATTTATTTATTTATTTGAGAAATAGAGTTAGATAGAGAGAGAGACAGAGAGAAAGGTCTTCCTTCCGTTGGTTCACCCCCCAAATGGCCACTATGGCTAGAGCTACGCTGATCTGAAGCCAGGAGCCAGTTGCTTCCTCCTGGTCTCCCATGCGGGTGCAGGAGCCCAAGTGCTTGGGTCATCCCCCACTGCCCTCATGGGCCACAGCAGAGAGCTGGACTGGAAGAGGAGCAACCGGGTCTAGAACCCAGTTACCATATGGGATGCTGACGCCACAGGCGGAGGATTAACCAAGTGAGCCATGGCTCCAGCCCTCATGTATTATTTATCTGAAATCCAAATATAACTTTTTTTATATTTTCATTTGATATATATACCAACTCCATCACACAGAATGGCAATTGGCTTCTCCCATTCCATATTACCAAAGGAGAAAGAAAATCAGAAGCCTTTATCTTTTTGACATTTTTTGAAAGTTACATGATATCATATTTTATTCATCAGAAGCAAGACATAAAGTCTGGCACACTCAAGGCATGGACAATTAGTATTCACATTTTGTAAACAGACTTGTCAGGTAATTTGTACATATCTGAAAACCACCATAAATATATACACAGTCAATACGTTTGTGTATTGTAAAGAAATCCTTTTATATTCAACATTGACTGTAATCATGTATATTTAAACACACACACACAATTGGACTTCACTGTACAGAAATGTATTAAGTATACAGTTGGTCCTCCATATGCAGAAGTTACATGTGTGGTTTCAAGCAACCATAGTTGAAATGTTCAGGAAAATTTATTTCATCTGTATTGAAAACCTAGACTTGTGTCCCTTGTATTATTTCCTAAGTGATGTGGTATAGTGACTATTTCCACAGCATGTACATTGTGTTAGGAGAGATGGAGATCTTCCATTGCTAGTTCACTCCACAGAGAGCAACAACTGCTTGGGCTGGGCCAGGCCAAAGCCAGGAGCCAGTAGCCAGGGTCTCCCATGTGGGTGGCAGGGGCCCAAGCATTTGGGCCATTTTCTGCTGTTTTTCCCAGGACATTAGCAGGGAGCTGAGATGGAAGTGGAACAACCAGGATATAAACTGGCTCCCCATGTGATACTGGCATTGCAGGTGGCAGCGTTACCTGCTATGCCACAACACTAGCCACTCAGTTATTAATTTTCCAAAAACATATTATTACCAATGCAATTTTTATGTTTTTCATTTAGTAATATTTTGCTACCATTCATGTTGCTGAAAATTCTGAAAGTTCATTCGTTATAATGGCTGAATCAGACTCAGCTTGTTACTTTATTAGATTATCCATTGACTTAATATCTTATTGATGGACATTGATATTGTCTAAAAATTTCACATGAGCAATATTGCTATGATAATACTTACACCATTTAATTCAAATATCTAAAAGATTAATTAGCATACATACATATGAGTGGAATGAAGTTATATATAATTCTTTTTTTTTAAAGATTTATTTATTTATTTGAAAGAGTTACACAGAGAAAAGAAAGGCAGAGAGAGAGAGAGGTCCTTTATCCACTGGTTCACTCCCCAATTGGCCACAATGGCCGGAGCTGCGCCAATCCGAAGCCAGGATTCAGGAGCTTCTTCTGAATCTTCCACGTGGGTGCAGGGGCCCCAAGGACCTGGGCCATCTTCCACTGCCTTTCCAGGCCATAGCAGAGAGCTGGATTGGAAGTGGAACAGCCGGGACTTGAACTGGCCCCTGTATGCGATGCTGGCACTGCTGGCATCAACTTTACCTGCGCTACAGCGCTGGCCCCCAAAGTTATAGATAATTCTTGTAGTCAAGAAAAAACAACTTCTGCCAAGAATAAGAATAAATTTCTGGGTTTTGTTAGTTTTAAGATGACAGGGCCTGGAAAATATCAAATAATGAAATAGTTTTGTGTATTTCGTTGCTCAATGTTTCCTCCTTGCTGTTTTGTCTTTTGTTAGCTATTAACATGTGATGTAAAAATCACCACACTTCTTATCTTTTCCTATATACCTAGATCCAATGTAGCCCTATTTTTCTCTGAGCTTTTCATCAATTTCCTTCAGTTTCCATGAATCCATAAATATTCTCACCTTAGACCACATTTCTTTCTAGATAAAAAGCAGAATCAGCTGTCACTCTTGAATCTCTGCTCATTGTAAAGATTTTTTTTTCTTTTGACACTATCTTTCATGGCTATGCCTGAATAAAGCTTTAATACATTTGACATCCATTTTGGGCTTGAATACCTTCATACTCTTGAATTATCCATAAAATATATCTATATTTTTTCCTTCTTTTTGTGGTTATATAGTGCTTTGTCTCATGGCCATAGGTTCAAGGATACAAAAATGACTTGTGAGATGGGAATTTGGGCTCATACATCTTGCCCATGCCCTATGGTCCTAAGCTTAATCGTGAATATATCATTTTCTTTTACTTTTAAGATTTATTTTATTTATTTGAGAGGCATAGTTACAGTCAGAGAGAGGAACAGAGGGAAGGGTCATCCATTTACTTGTTTACTTCACAAATGGCTGCAATGGCTGGAGCTGGGTTGATCTGAAGCCAGGAGCCAGGAGCTTCCTCTGGGTCTCCAAAAGTGAGTGCAGAGGCCCAAACAGTTGGGCTGTCTTCCACTGCTTTCCCAGGCCATTAGCAGAGAGCTGGATAAAAGAGGTGCAGCAGGTACACAAATAGGATACTGGCCTCACAGGCAAAGGCTCAACCTACTACACCACAGCGCCAGCTCCGTGAATATACCATTTTCATCCTGTGATGAATTGCTGCTAGGTCTGCTCAACTTTCTTGCTTGTTAAATAGAACAGAACACAACTCATCATAAGTAGTTACTAATAAGATCACTCAGCTTCAAGATCAAGCATTCCATCTCTACCAGGGCTCATTAGGGCATCAGGAGTTTTTGCAAAGGTTGTATAAATCTCCACTACAGATATATGGCCTAACTCCAGAACTATGATTTTCACACTAGAAAACCACACACAGACATACCTACACAGAGCATCTTCTACTACACTCATATCTGCAAAAGGACATTCTCATTTACTGAAGCATCCCCCCAAATCCTTAGAGGATCTATGATTTCTCTGCTTATTGATGTTCCCCCCAGCAACAGAGCTTTGTTGCTATCCAGTTTCAAATTCCTATCATACTACTGACTTTTTCAGTCCTTTCCTGAGACATCCTTTTGGAATCACACCTTGAAAAAGGAGGTGTCAAATAATTAGCAGCAAAGAGATATGTGTTGAAATATTCTTTTAGGATGATGGAGGGAAAGAAGCTTTCTGAGATTGTAGTATCTGGAAAGGATAAATGGGAGAGAGGAGGAGTGGGACTTGTCATATAAATTCTTCATATGGTAATGCAGATCTGACTTCTGTGAAAGCAAAGAGAGGAAGAAGTAGAAATGGATAGGGGAAACCTCAGCTAGAGAAGCAAAAAATAATTGAGTAGACGTTCTTGACATATTCCAGATTTTAATTTTTAATATTTATCTACTATTTATTAGAGATGGATAGAGATGGAGATGTTAGAGGGAGAGAGAGAGAGAGAGAGAGAGAGAGAGAGAGAGAGAAAGTGTGTGTTAGTTCACTCCCCAGATACTTCTATTGGCAGAATTTGGACCAGACTTGAGCCAGGAGACACAAACTCTATCCATGTCTTCTCCATGGGTGACAGATTCAACTACTTAAGTTGACCTCCAGGATGTGTCATTAGTGGGAAGGTGGAATTGGGAATGGAACTGAGACTCTAACCAAGTCAGTCTGATTTGGGATGTGGGTATCTAAAATGGCACCTTAATCAATAGGGTAAATATTCACCCCATTTTAACCTATTATTTTACTATGGCTATCTGTGATAGAATCTACAATCCAATGTGTTACAGTCCCCTTAAAATATCCTTATTTATTAAATGTCCTGTTTTTCTGGTCTATGAGTTTTATTTCCCCTAGAATATTAGCCACTTACCAGACCACAATGAGGCATGCTGCTCATATTTGACTCCTCATGCTACCATGGCAAGAGCTCTGAACCATCAGCCACAATAAATGGATACTCTTTGTCTTTAGTAGTGTTCTTTGACCACCCTGTCACATCCACGCCAGACCATTTCCTACTCCAGGTCAAAGTCCACTGCCCATCCTACACAAAGTATTTCAACATAGTCCATCAGTTGCATATTTTTTTTTCTGCTTTTGTCCCTTTGGTGTTTTCATTTTATAGATCCTTTATGTTTAATATTGGGAGCAGGAAATAGTAGTTCAATAACACAGTAAAACAATGGACTGGCATTGATTTTCAATCCTTATCGTACAGTATCTTATACGTGTAAGAACAGTATGTTAACATGTGTAACCAACTTTGGTGTTGTTTTTCATTCTTGTTGAATACTATACAATGCAATCTAGATATTAGCTCTTTGAGGTATTTAACTGGTGGATTCTTCTCCAAGGGCATGGCATCTGAGCAGAGATCACAATGGAGTAGAGGAGAACCCACTTAAAGAATTGTGAAGAGTATTCTAAATTAAGGACTCCCAAAGTTGAAAGCCCTAAGGATAGATGACCTTGATGTTTTGCTAGTGAAACATGAAGGTCAGTAAATGCCTAGATGAAAGGGTATGGTGGCATTAGCTAGAAAGCAAGAAAGATAGATATCAGCCAAAATTGCTGGGTAGGTGTTAGAAAACTTTTTCTATAAATAGAAAATAAATATTTTATGCTTTGTAGACCATATGTTCTCTGTTGCAATCACTCAGCTCTTCTGTAACAACATAAAAATGTCAAATATAATACTCAAATACATGGGTGTAGCTTTGTTCCAATAATTTTTTTATTAGACAAAGGAAAATGTACATGAAATAAAAGAAAAAATAGATTGGTCTATATCAAAATTTAAAATTTCTGGACATCAAAGAACACTATCAACAGAATGTAAGGAATGTATGGAATGGGAAAACATTCGCATATCATATATCTTATAAGTAGTTAACATCTGGAATAAAGAACTCTTGACAAACAATCCAATTTTTAAAAATGGGAAAGAATTTGAATAGATATTTCCCTAGAGAAGATAAAGAAGTGTTCAAAAAACCCCAAGAATCTACAACAAACATATTAAAACATACTAACACTAATCATTGGAGAAATGTAAAAAAAAGACACAGATACACAATATGTACCCACAAAGTTGGCTACTATAAGGAGAGTAGGGGAGGTAAGAGGAAGAGGGGTAGGAGGAGGGAAAGTGTAGAAGAAGGGAAGGGAAATGAATGTTGGGCAGGATGTGAATAACTTGGAATCTTTATGCATACTTAGTTGTAATGTAAAATGGTGGAGCTGTTATGGAAAACATTATTACAGTTCCTCAAAAATTAAAAATTAAATTGTCATGTTATCCAGTAATTCCAATTATGAGTATATGCTCAAAAGAATTAAAGGTAAAGTCTTGGGGTGGGCATGTATAACAGATGGTTAAGTCCCCAATTTTAGATGCCCACATTTCTTATCATTCTCCTGATATCAAATCCTGCCTCCATTTCTAATACATTTCCCAGATAAAGTGTCTAGGAAGCAGCAGATGATGGCTCAAGTACTTGGATCCCTGCCACTCCCATGAGTAACCCTGATGGAATTCCTGGTGCCTGACTTTGGCCTAGCCCATCCCTGGCTATTGTGGACATTTGGGTAGTGAACCAATAGATGGAAGATTTCTCTTTCTTCTTCTCCCTCTGTATCACTATGCTAACATTACTGTGTTCATAGTAACATGATTTGTCATAATCAAAAAGTGAGAGGAAATTGTGTCCATCAGTAGGTAAATGAATAAACAAAATATGGTATTATACATATAATGAAATATTATTTGACTTATAAATGAAGGGCATTTTGACATATGCTCCAACACATGAACCTTGAGGATGTCATGCTAAATGAAATATACAAATTATGAAAACACAACTACCATATGAATACACATATATGAAGTAAATAGAACTCTTTAAAGACACAGAAAGTAGAACTACATTTTCCGGGAGCAGGGAGGATGACAGAATGAAGTTACTCTTTAATGTGTTTGCAGTTTTAGTTTTATAAGATGAAAATAACCTTTGAGATTGAATTCACAACATTGTGAATATACCTAACACTACTGTATCACATACTAAAGATGGAAAATATGGTAACACGTATAATTTACCACAATTAAAGGCAAAAACAAAATCACAGGCAATGTGAAACATTTGGCCTATGGGTCTAAATTAACTGACTCCTGAGGAAGGATTTTGTAGATTATAATAGAAGATTTTGATTTATTGTAATTATGATAAAGATATTTCAGTTTAGCACAGGAATTATAAGTGCCACTTATAACATATATCTTTGATTATTGAGAAAAACAATGTTATCAAGAATATGAAGGAATAGAAGGAAACAAACCAGCTATAATGATATTGAAAATGTCCAGGTATGAGAGGCCGATTTCAGAGTAGGGAGATGAGATATTATCAGAGTAAAGGCATATTTTGAAGATAATGCAGATTGGCCATGGTTATATGCCATATGTAAAAAAAAGAGAATCAATTGTTGATTTCTGGATTTTGGCTATAAGTGAGTTAATGATGGAGCTATATATTGAATTCAGAAACTTGTAGAATGAACAGATTTGAGAAAAAAGTAAAAAAAAAACTTATATGTCATATTTGAATGTCTATTATGAATTTAAAGGGAGATATCTAAGACATGAGGGAAAATGTGATCCCTGAATTCAGGAAAAGGGAGAGATTCAATATGTATATATGGAGCTGGGGTGTGGCACAGCTGATTAAGCCAAGTCTAGAGACACTGGCATTCTTTATCAGAATGCTGGTTTGAGTTATGGCTGCTTCCAAACCAGCTTCTTGCTGATGTGCTTGGGAAGACGTTGGTTGATGGTCCCAGTTTTGGGACACTGCACCCACATAGGTGACCCAAATGGAGTTCCTGGCTCCTGGCTTAGTCTTGGTCTAGTCTAAGATGTTGCAAGCATTTGGGGAGTAAATCAGCAGATAGAACAACTTTCTCTTTGTTCTGCCTTCTCTCTCTGTCATCTGCCTTTCAAATAAATACATTTTAATATAAATAAATGCCTTTCAATAAGTGCATCTTAAATAAATAAATGAGAGTGAGCAAGAGAGAGCATAGAGTTATCAGCATGTATGTTTATGTATTTCAAATCATGAAATTGAGAATGGGGACTAGCGCTGTGGTGCAGCAGGTTAACGCCCTGGCCTGAAGTGCTGGCATCCCATAAGGGCGCCAGTTCGAGACCTGGCTGTTCCACTTTCCATCCAGCTCTCTGCTATGGCCTAGGAAAGCGGTAGAAGATGGCCCAAGTCCTTGGGCCCCTGCACCTGCATGGGAGACCTGGAGGAAGCTCCTGGCTCCTGGCTTCGGATCAGCACAGCTCCAGCCTTTGCGGCCAATTGGAGAGTGAACCAGTGGATGGAAAACCTCTCTCTCTCTCTCTCTCTCTCTGCCTCCCCTCTCTCTGTGTAACTCTGACTCTCAAATAAATAAATAAATCTTTAAAAAAAGAAACTGAGAATAAATGGTTCCAGAAAAGAGGAGTGAGTAAGGTAGATGGATAGTTGACTAAATAAATTAATAAATAAGTTAATTAAAAATAAATAAAATTCACTAGCCTGTCAATCAAGTGAAGAAACTTCATTATTCTTTACTTCACTTACAACACTAGCTAAATGATGAAAAGGTGCCTGGTAAAATGTAACTAATCAGCCGGCACTGTGGCTCAATAGGCTAATCCTCCACCTGCGGAGCCAGCACACCAGGTTCTAGTCCCGGTCGGGGCGCCGGATTCTGTCCCGGTTGCCCTTCTTCTAGGCCAGCTCTCTGCTGTGGCCCGGAAGTGCAGTGGAGGATGGCCCAAGTGCTTGGGCCCTGCACCCCATGGGAGACCAGGAGAAGCACCTGGCTCCTGGCTTCGTATCAGCGCCGTGCGCTGGCCACAGCGGCCATTGGAGGGTGAACCAATGGCAAAGGAAGACCTTTCTCTCTGTCTCTCTCTCTCACTGTCCACTCTGCCTGTCAAAAAAAAAAAAAAAAGATGTAACTAATCAGTGATCAATGATTGTCCAAATTGATATCACTGAAAGTAGTCTTGTTGAGATCGTTGATGAAGTAGTGATGAAGAATGCTCAATGGGAAGGGCTGAAGAGAAAATGTAAAAAAGTTGAGACATCATAACATATGGATAGATATCAATGATGGCATATTTTAAAATTTTTATTTGTGGATTTTATTTTACTTGAAAAATAGAGAGACAGAAAAAGAGTGAGAGATCTATCTATTGCTCCATTCCTCAAATGCCCTTAACTGCCAGGACTGGGCTGAGTGAAATTCAGGAGCCCAGAACTCAATCTGAGTCTCACAGGTGGGTGACATAAAACCATGTACTTGACCAACCATCTGCTGCCTCCAGGGTGCCTATTGTCAGGAAGCTGAATTGGAAGTGGACTAGCTGGGCATGAAACCAAGGACACAGGTGTTCCAGACAGCATTGTCACTGCTGTGCCTAATACCAGTCCCTGGGGTTATATTTTGAAGGTAAAGTTGTAATTTTATCATTTTTGTAGTTCAATAATTTATTGAGGTGAATTCATGTACAGGTAAATTCACCTTTTTTTTAAACTTTTATTTAATGAATATAAATTTCCAAAATACAATTCACCTTTTTTGTATGTATATGTTGTGACAAACATAGATAGTTATATCACTACTACCTCAATAAAAATATAGAATTAATCCATCATGTCAAGATAGTTTAGCTAATGCCAAAGTTACGAATCATTGGCTTTAATGTAAAATTTCTCATACTGATCTGAAATTTTGTGACAGAAATTCAACCAGAAATTAATATTGTTCTTCAATATTTTATAACTCAGTTTCTTACATACAAGTTAGTAGCCTGTGAGTAAACCAAGATAGGAATTTAAGAAGTCACTAGGTACAGTAATTTAAATTATGAGCTCAAAAGGTCCCACACTATGCAGTTAAAAACTGAAAACAAGGGGCCAGCATTGTGGCACACAGAGTTAGTGATCCTGGCATTCCATATCTGAGTGCTGGTCTTATACCAGCTGTGTTGCATCAGATCCAGCTATTTACTACCGGGAAAGCAGTAGAAGATGGCCCAGGTACTTGGGCCCCTGCTTCTCACTTTGGAGACCAAAATGAAGTTCCAGACTCCTGACATCTGACTCCTTTTTGTCCCAAATGTTACAACCATTTGGAGGGTGAGCTAACAGATCTCTTTCTTTCTGACACTCTGTCACTCTGTCTTTCAAATATATAAATTATTAAATTTCATAGAAAGTGTAGGTAAGTAATTCTTCAGGAGAAGTTCTTTTTAAAATGATCTTCAGGGACATTGTGGTTTGGACATCCTTAGCAATCTTTCTCTGAACATTTGCTGGTGATGCCTGGATGTAAAATTGCAAAGTATTAAATCATGACAGAACTGAAGGAAAAAATATATGCTGAACTCATTCTTTGTTTGACTATTTGTTGTAGCCTAGAAGCACATGAGAAAACATTTCAAATCCTCAAACAAAATAAGAGGTTGGTGCTCAGCATTCAGTATCCTAAAAATAACCTCAAACGTCTCTTCAAACATTTTATCTCCCCCAGAGATTAGAAGGAACAGAGACTGATGGCATCTAAGTGTTTTATAGCAGTAAAATGAATAAGCCCACAAGTATATCCATTTTTCACATTCATTTTTTAAAAAATTAATAGCAGAAATAAAACACATGCCCTGTTAAATCATCTGTTCTGAGAAGCAATGACAAGTTCTTCTCCTGATGCTGATTTCAGACAGGGCCAAGTGCACAATTCCTGCTCAGTGAAGATTTTAATGCATGGACACTATCTCTCTATCAAAAAAACTGACAGTGGAATGATTACTTTGTAGTAATATTCCAAAATGAAGATAAATATCAGCAAGAATTGTTTGAGAGAACTTCACAGTCTGCCAGTCCAATTTTAATGAGAGTTAAACTGCCTATATAACAGTACATTATTTATTTCATAAAGGCAAGACCTCTGTTAAAATGAACAATAAAGATATGAGGATATATTTAAATACTATTAGAAAATAATAGATAAATAGATTCTGTTTCCTACTTTAATGTACAAAAAGGATAAAAAAAAAACCAGAACTTCGCAGAATTCTACTTTGACTCTTGTCAAATTCAGCATGCCCTGCCACCCACTCCATGCCTCTCCACACACCTGCAAGAGCCTTTAACAAATAGACCACTTACATCTTTCAAGCAATTATCCTTCAAAGCTATCATTTAGGTCATAACCTGAGAGTGCTAAGAAGGAATGGAAGCATTAGAGGACAAAGAGATGAAAGTACGAAAATAACGCCAAGCTTTAACAGATGAGAGCACTCGAGTGCATTGTAATCACAAACATGTAAGTCAAGTGGTGGAGAAACAAAGAATAAACTAGAACCACGTATTTCAATGGCATAATAAACTGACATATGTTTTTCTGTGATATCAATAACAATAAAGATCTAGGCAACTGGTGGTTTATAATGCGGGGTGAAATGGAAAGACCTGAGTATTGAATAGGGCAGATTTCTGTCATGTTGTGTTCCTCATTATCAGTGTTATCACTTGGACCTTTAATTATTTTATATATTTTACTTTATTTACATTTACTATTCATTTTAAACTTATCATTCCACAGTGATTACTTCTTGACTCAAGAATAGATAATACACATATATTAACATGGTAGAAATGACATGCCAACATTTACCCAAACACCATCAAATTCAACCTTGTACCATTGCTAGTAAATGCACCATTTTCTGGAAGAAAGTGAGACAGTTGAAGTAGTTTCATTTAGTCATTCTAGAATTAAGACTTGTATATTTTTCTTAGTTCTGTAATACTCAAGGCCCAGTAGGGAAGAAAATTCACATAATCAGATTAGGCTGGATCATTCTTATGATTCTTTTCCACTCTGAGATTCTATGATGTTCTGTAGGAATGGGGCAAGTTAGAAGCCAACTTTGTGAATTCTGTAGAGTTATTTGACTCTGCAAATATCTCTGTAAAGAGTTAACATTCATCTGATATTTAGAAACTTGAAAAAGCAATTTCAGGGAAGAAAAGACTTCTTCCAAGAAGATATTATAAATCTATTAGATATATCAAAATAAAAGGTCACCGAGTCAAGTGAGCCAGGAGGTTTATATCCAGGAACAATATTTGTAACTATGAATATAATGAAATCTTTTGCTTTGAGAGTTAATTTCCCCAGTGTATAGTTGGCTGAATAATTGGCTCAACCAACACAGACAAGATTTCCTACTTCTCAGAAGCAGTACTGGCCACTGCTCATTTGAAATCACCTGACTTTTTTTTCTGGGATGGCACATGTCATGTTGCTATTAAGCAAATTGAGTCTGTGATAGTTGTCTGTAGGTGACAAAAATATGGGAGACATTCTGTCACTCAGCATCAATTGAGAGTTTAATGCTAAATGTTCTTGTCATCAAAAACTCGGCGCATGAGTCCTAACATGGACAGTGCTTCAGTTCTGATGTCACTGTCAAGTTGAAGACAAAGGAGATTCAGATATTCAAATACTGATGCATACTGCAGCTTAAATTTAGAAATGCCCTTTCAACATTCTGAAGAAAAGTTTATGAAAAGTATGCTCTCTAAATTTATATCTAAGGTACAGCAATCGGATTTGTGTTTTGGTTCTGTTAACCTTCCTTGAAACTACAGATTTGTATTAATTTTAAATGTCCTTCAATGACAAAGTGAAATGAGGGCTTTCCTAAGGAAATTTGTATTATAAGACTAGAAGAGTTTGTCATTGTCAGGAAGGCATTTTTCCTATCTCATTTTCCAATTTCATCATGCCACCCATTAAAAGAGTTGCTCTAAAAACAGTATAAGTATCTTTGTCACTTCTTGTCCAGTGTTCTCCCCATATTATCCACGGCACAGGAATTAGCAGGAAGTCCTCTGAAAACACAGGAATCACCATGGAACTTGTAAAGGAAGGGGAGTTTCTTGTCAAAGAACTCAGGAACATTTCTCTGGACTATTTTATTTTATCTTTTTAGCAGACATTTTAGGTTCCTGAAGGCCTGTGTAATAATCCTACATGATGGAGTGAAAATTTAAGAGGGAACAAGAGTAGGGGAACAACCCCACAAAATGGGATTTCATCACTCTAGGCTTTTTATCTCTCTTTTTCTACTAATCATCATCATCTCTCCATATCATTCTGGACATAAGAAACAAATAATTTAGTGGAAAACTTGTGTTGTAAAGGCAGGGGGAGATCAACTTTGGACTCAGACGATCTCATATTTGAATTTTGTGAACCATCTGAATTTAGTCCAGGTGCTTAAGTTACTGTCTAAGCTTTCAAACTTGAAAAGAAAGAGTATATTTGACATTTTTGTCTGTTAAGTGTCTAGTAGGTGCTTGAAAATGATCACCTATAAATATTCTCATCATCTATGTTCTATCAAGATGAAGTAACAATTCCGCAGGCATGAGTAGGATGTTCATTTATGGCGAAACCTACAGAAATGATTGCACCAAAGGGAAGGTGGCAGAAGTAATTGTCTTGATGATCTTATCATCCTATATGTAGCCATCCAATATCTCAGGATCAGACAAAATCTCTCTAGAATACATACGTTTTTGAATTTAAAAAGCCTAAACTATTCATCTCTGAGGCAACGGTCTGTCTCATGATTCGAATTCCACAAAAGCAACATTAAGCACAGGAATGCAATTTCATGGAAGTTTTGGATGTTTTTTTGCTCCTGAGCAAGTAATCACAACTTGAAAAGCTTAGTGAGTTTTAGTGCCAGATAATTAATCTTGGCTCTTTTTGATATCACATCACTTTTATTCACTAATAATCAAGAACTTTCTCCCACCATGAGTAGCATTTCATTTTAGAAAGCATATGTTTTAACCTTTCCACTTTTTCTCTTCAATGCTGTTGATCCTGTTATCTCTAAAAAACAAATTAAATCTTCAAACTGTATGTGAACCTTGAGCTAATCAATGTCAGAAATTTCCAATTTTTTTTTAAAGAAATGGATCGATTTCTCCAATAAAAATCTCATACAGATACCCAAGACATAAGACAAATGAAAGTAAGCATTGTTCGAATTAGCATAAGTTTGATGTCTCTTCACTGGTATAAAGCATATTATTTTCATCAATGTAATACAGATGTCTTATCTTGTTTACTAAAAAGAATTATCAGGGCAGGTTTTCGGGTACAGTGGATTATGTTGCTGCTTGGCACATTGGCATTCCATATCAGGCTGGTGGTTTGAATCCAGCTTTCTGCTAATGCAACCAGGAATCAGTAGATAATGACACAAGCACTTAGGTCTCTGCTACCCTTGTGGGAGACTCGTATGGATTTCCCAGCTCCTGGCCCAGCCCTTGAAGCTACCAGCATTTGGGAAGTGAACCAGTCAATGAAAGATACAGATATATTCATTTCTCTCTCTCTCTCTCTCTCTCTCTCTCTCTCTCTTTCTCTTTCTCTTTCTCTTTCTCTTTCCCTCTCTGCCTTTCAAATACATAAATCTTTAAAATTTGGACTTTACAATCATCCACACTTCAATTCATATATCCCCATTAAGGCATCATCACTTCTTCCATTCCATCAACATAACCTAGAACAGTCTATCACATGACACTATCTCTCTTGTTTTTTGCAGTGACAGAATTCATGGCCTATTTTCACTGAAAATTTGGTTCCATGAATGATAAGGAAGACACAGTGCACTTTTAGAGATGGAGGTTATTATGTTCTTAAGATTAGAACAGTGTAACATGGAAAGAGATTTTCTGACAATAAAGTTAGAACATTCAGAGGTAATGCAATCCAGAACCCCAGAAGAAGAATTTATATCTAGACCCAGATACAGTCCAAGTAAAGAAACCTCCCCCTCTAATACTGCTGAGGTATTGGGATGTAGTTAATTCATCAGAGTTAATCATCAGTGGTTCCTCAAAGAGGCTGACAACCTCTCTTTCATCTCTTTTTTCTTCTTTGTCCTCTGGCTCATGGATCCCACTTATTTTTTTTTTCTCCCAAGATTTATTTATTTATTTATTTGAGAGGCAGAGTTACAGACAGAAAGAGGGAGAAGGAGAGACAGAGGTGGGTTTTTTATCCACTGGTTCACTCTGGAAACAGTCTCAATGTTCAGAGCTGGGCTGATCCAAAGCCAGGAGCCAGGAGCTTCTTCTGGGTCTCCCACATGGGTGTAGGAGCCCAAGCACTTGTGCCATCTTCCACTGCTTTTTAAGGCCATCAGCAGGGAGCTGGATCAGAAATGGAGCAGCCAGGACTCGAACCAGCACCCAAATGGCATGCTGGTGTTGCAGGCAGAAGCTTAACCTACTACACCACAGAGCTGACCACCAACTTCTTAACGTGGCAGTTTCCTACAATGATACACATTCAATAAAAGCTAGAGAGGTTTTTTAAAAGATCTATAGATAGAGTTTTTTTTTTCAGAAAGATAAGCAATTTATCTTCCTAAAATATGTTGTTTAGGAACCAAAAAATATATACAATTAACTGGTAGTGATAGAGATTAATGCAATGCACAAATATAGGGGAACATCATTACCATTCTTTTCTTTAGATTCTAAAACATAAACCATTGTAAATTTTACTTTGAGTATAGTTTCTTAATAAATGCTGAGCATCCCATTGTGGTATATATAAATTAACCTGAATATCAGAGTGAAGCATGACATATACACAGACACACACACTCACAAAATGTGCCCCACTTTGTTTCGCTGTAGTTGGGGATGATACCATTTACTTTAATTTGCTTTAAAAAGCAGAGGCAAACTTATTAATTGAGGGAAGAATCTAAATATTCCCGCATCTTTATGAATTCAAAATAATTACAAGGTGACAGATCTGATATTTCAAAACTGAGGGAACTGGGAAGATTTTAAAAAACTGCCATTATTCCTCAATTAGCTCGTTTCTGCCTTAAGTAACTGCCTATGTGCTATTATAGGATATATCAGCCTTTTTATTATTCTCTGGATCTTACATATCAAAGGCTTCTCAATTTCTTCATTGCTCAATATATGTTGATCAAATGCTTATTTATGTATTAGGCTCTATGTTGGATATTAAATGATAAAAACAAATATGAAGTCATGTTCTTTCCCTCAAAAAAATTATCACATTATTACACATTCAGTAACAATGTTGTTTAATTATTTCAACTACTCTTGCTCTTAAAATGCTGAAAAATATGGAAAGAAATAGGGACAGAAATCATAAAATTGCCATGGTATATGTTTCATTCATATAACATTTTTGGGCATTTACTATGTGCCAGGTACTATATTAGATGTTGGAGATAAAGTGATTAGCAAAAAGTTCCAGCAGTTGTGGTCAAATAGGGGAAATTCAATGTATAAATAATTTGAGTGCTAGATAGGAGGTCCAGAACTTTTTGAACAGTCATAAGTGGATGTTCTGTCTACATATCTAGTCAAAATCTGTAATCCAGAAAAGAAGCAGAACATAACTTGAAGAAAGAATCCAGAGTGTCCAGACAAAGAGGAGATCAAAGGGGAAGCATGATAAAGGGACAGGGAATATCGAGGTATGGGAGGACTGTCCATGGAGGACATCATAGGATATCACAGATAGAGAAGGGGAGAATGAAAACAAAAGAGATAAGAGGGACTTTGTAGGCTCTATTAAGATGTGGGCTTGATGGAAAAAGCAAGAGGGGAATACAGAAAGTTATAAGCCAAGGGATCATGGTTAATTCTTTTGGCTGCTGTATAGAAAATGGTTTGACATAGAAAGTTTATATTTTGTTTTTAAGATTTATTTATTTATTTGAAATGCAGAAATACTGGGCGGAGGGGAGAGAAAGAAAGAAAGAGAAAGAGAGAAAGATAACTTCCATCCACTGGCTCACTCCGCAAATGGTCGCAATGGCCGGGATTGGGCCAGACCAAAACCAGGAGTCAGGAGCTTCATTCAGGTCTCCTAATTAGTGTGGAGGACCAAGCACTTGGGCCACCTTACACTGCTTTCCTAGGCATACCAGCAGGAAACTGGATCAGAAGTGGAGCACCAGGACTAGAACTGGGGCCCAAATGGGATGCCAGCACTACAAACGGAGGTCATAGCACCAGTCCCTATATTTTTCTTAAAATGTGGGTAAAGATACATGCTCTGGAATTAGGATCAGAGTCTCAGAGTCTTAGAGTAGTGTTTTTAATGCATTTGTCCAAATCCTCTAATCTTGCACCCTTTGTACCATAACATTCTTGAGGTAATTCCTGGAATATGCACAATAAATTAAAAAGTAGTGGCTAATCAGCTATGTAATGAAAGGAATATATTTCTTGTTTGAATCCAAATGTTTAACACACTCTACCTTATCAGTTGTTTAAGTACAGAGTCAAGTTGCTTAAAATCACAACCATAAAAATAAATGTTTCGGAAATAAATATCAGCTAGTACAAAACTATTAAAACTACATAGCACTGGATATTATTGATGTTCTAGGACAGTGATCCTGTTTAATTGTCTCAGTTATCCTTTGAGTTACATACGAGTATATAAACTTAGGAAGTAAACTGAAATTCAGACAGATTAAGTAGCTAGCAGTCATACAGCCAGTGGGGTGAAAAGTCCAGGATTTAAAACCAGGCTTTTATGTTTACATTAAAAAGCAGAAATAACCATCTATTCTATCTATGAAATACATGAAATGTGTTCTCGCTATATTAGTAAAAATTATTCAAAAAGCAGAAATAAGCTTACATTTTGTGGAGACTGTGGTAGAGATATTTTGGTATTCTAGTCCCACTTCACTTAAATTTTCCTATATTTTTGATCCTTGAACTCTTTTTTAAAATTTATTTTTAAGGTAAACAAATTTCATGTAATTCATATTACAGATTTAGGAACATAGTGTGTGTGATACTTTCCACGGTATCCTCTCTCCTGCCCATACTCCTACCTTCCTCCTCCATCCTTTCTAATTACCTCTCTTAATTTTTACAATGATCTACTCCCAGTGTACTTTATACTCATAAGATTAACTCTAAACTAAGTAAACAATTACAAAATAGTAAGAAAAAAAAAAAAACACTGTTTCTCAACAATAGAGATAAGGATTATAAATAATCATTGAATCTCAAAATGCCAATTTCACTCCTATAAACTAAATTTTTGGAAGTAAATTAGTACAACCATTGTGGAAGATAGCATGGAGATACCTCAGAAAGCTGAAAATAGATCTACCCTATGACCCAGCAATCCCACTCTTGGGAATTTACCCAAGAGAAATGAAATCAGCATATGAAAGAATTATCTGTACCCCCATGTTTATTACAGCTCAATTCACAATAGCTAAGATATGGAATCAACTCAGCTGTCCATCAACTGAAGACTGGATAAAGAAATTATGGTATACATACACTGTGGAATGCTACTCAACTGGAAAAAAAAAATGACATCCTGTGTTTTGCAACAAAATGGATGCAATTGGAAGCCATTATGCTTAGTGAAATAAGCCAGTCCCAAAAAGACAAATACCATATATTTTTCCTGATCTGTAGTAACTAATAGAGTACCTAAAATATAATGTAGAGGATCTTTGAACACTTAAATGAGAGGGAATATTGGGATGCCCATTTTCCATCTCTCTTTGTGAAGCAAGAGGGCAATGGAGAACCTCCATTTAAAAGTAGGGGAACAGAGATGCTTGCCCTAATGCCAACATATACTGAGACAAAATGAGTTTGGGAAGGGGGAAAGCACATGTTTCCCCATTATCACCTGACCACTCTCACGTGGCTGCAGTTTTCATCCTCGCTCTGAGAAATACTTCCCTTTACCTAACAATGAACAATTATACCCAAAACCCAATTTTTTAGAAAATGTAGATATATAATTATATGATTAAAACTTTGTGATGATTTTATCAACAAAATTGAAGTTAAACCCTTGACTTATTGTATGCTTCATTATGTCTTTGCCCAAGGGAAGGCAATTTGACTTTTGATGTTGCCTTCTTTTTCTCTCCTTTCAAAGCTATGATTAAGAACTAATTTATTTAGATCTGCTTGTGATTAGTTGAATGATTCTGCTCCTTGTTGTAATTAATTTTCAGACACTTTAATTGATAGTACCTGTACTATATTTAATGGATTTTGAGGTGCCAGAATAAAAATGTTGCTTGTGGAAACACTCAGATTTCACTATACGAAATACAACACTGATGTGTTCTATGTCATTTTTTTGTATTTGTTTCATGACTATCGTGGAGGGGAAATGTTAAAATCAGTTGCAGGGTTAGTGCCCAAATATATTAGTAGAAATAGCAGAATAGTTTAAAAAAATACAGTGGACCTTAGGCACAGACTTTGTAAAATCCTTAAAATTATGTTTACATATGCACATACATGCAATTTTTGGCAGTTTACCTTATAAATACTTGACCTCAAAAATTTTTCCATGCCTATTATAGTTTTGAACTCTACATGTATATTGAAATACCTGTTAAGCTCTAGAACTACTAACAGAAAATCAATATTAAAAGTGGAATTCCTTGGATTTAAATATTGAGATTTACCCAAGTTTCAGACCCAAGGTATACACTGGTATGCACTCTACAATAGTTAAATACTTATGTTTTTTAAACCTTATAAAACATTTGTGACATTTCATTGTCAGAATGAACTAAGAAGTTAAGTTGAAATATGATTGAAATATATGTGTTGATTACGAATTACATTTTTAGCCATGTTCAAACATTTTTGAAGCATATATATTTTTAGAAATACGGTGGAAAACTTTTTTTTGTATTTTATATTCCTGAATTTAGTTATATTCTTTTTTTCAGTTACTGTCTTCTTGACTTTCTGATTTACTTATTTTCTGAAAGGCCTGTGTGTAATAGGCAAAATACAGCTACATAGCTTTAGATCTGTTGTTCTACTTTACTCTGGAAAATAATATTATTGAAAATAATCAGTCTGTCTTTGAATTTCCTGGTCTCCCATTTCCTTCCTCTGAGAGAATACAATATTACCCCCACCTCTTTCACTGAATTGCATTAAATATCATACCACACACTTTTGACATTCATCATAATAATCACAGAATCTTTTCCACCTAATATTTCATTGATAGATCTTCCATATTATGTTATATCCAAATATTGTGTATTTTAAAGCATTTTAAAAATCATTCCATTTTTTGGCTGAAAGTTTCCTGACAGAAATGCATGGGGGAAAGAGCAATGCAATTTAAATGTCACATTTATCCCTGCAATAAATTGTACATTCAGGCAGTTGTAGTCTCAAGGAGGTTTCCCTGTCAGTTATCAGCTCTCAGTTAGTTGAAATTATAATGTTCAGGAAGATTTTCCTAGGCATAGCCAACTTGTGCCTTAAGAATGTAGACAAATACAGCCAGTGCTGTGGCGTAGCAGGTGGATATCCCCTATAGGTGCTGGTTCAAGTCCTGACTGCTCCACTTCCGATATAGCTCTCTGGTTAGGTCAAAGAAAGCAGTGGAAGATGTCCTACGTCCTTGGGACCCTGCACCCATGTGGAAAGACCCAGAGGAAGCTCCTGGCTCTGGAAGACCTCTCTCTCTCTCTGCCTCTCCTCTGTGTAACTCTGACTTTCAAGTAAAAATTAAATATATCTTAAAACAAAAAGAATGTGGGCAATGACAGGCAGAACTTTTATTATTATGATTCATGTTACTTAATGAATCTGAGGACTATTAAAATAATTTTCTATTTTCCTCCCAAATGCCAGCTCAATACCTTAGTGCAAGATGGAAATTTCTACAGGTTAGTATATATCAGAATAGCTTTATCTTAGAAAATTACAAATACTCAGGGAAGAATTTAACAATGTAGTCTACAGCTGCTCAGCATCTAGTTTTCTGCTCCTCCCCTACCTCTTCCAAACAGGAAGCTTATATTTCCCTAACACTTTGAAATTTAGGCCTGATCATCTGAACTTCTTTGCCCAGTGAAATATGAATGTGGTGATATGTGAAACTGCTAGGTGGAAGTATTTAATCACGGATGCTTGAGGCCCCATTTCATTTTGTACATGTATGAGAGAGCTTCTGAAAGTGCATGTAAAATGCATACTATGGGAAATATGCACAGGGTTCAAAATTTTTTTCATTAAATAATATTTTCATTCATTTTTATTTGGAAGACAGGGCGGCAGAGAGAGAGACAGGGAGACAGATGGAGAGAAGTGTTTTTTATCTGCTGACTCATTCCCCAGATGCCTGCAACACTCAGGCTGGACCAGGCTGAAGCCAGGAGCCTGGAACTCAACTCAGGCCCCACATGGGTAATGGGGACTGAAGTACTTAAGCCATCTCCTGCTGCTTCCTAGGAGGAGCACTAGCTGGAGGCTGGATCTGAAGGGGAGCAGCTACTCCAGTGTGGGATACAGGCGTATCTCAACTGCTGAGCCAAATGCCCGCCACTAAAATAATCTTTTAATTCCATTTGCCACAAAAATTTTGAAGTTTCCGCGCATACTCTTTGTTGTCTTTTTAAAGATTTATTTATTTATTTGAAGAGGAGCCTGTATTCAGACTGCTTCATCTGCTCTAACAAAACAACTCTTGCTTTAAACAGCTCTGTTAAGTTAAAGTCTGAAAGTTGACGTGGAGGTGCAAAGCTAAGCCAGCACTTAGAGGACCATTGCACCTGGACAGTATCCCAGCCCACAACAGACTCTGTGAGCAGTAAATAAAACTAGCATATGGTGAGTGATACTTTCCCTTCACAGCAGAACAATCCCAATGTGATTCTCTGTCCTTCGATGTCAAATAAGGGCTTTAAAATGCCCTAAATTTCACTTCAGAAAACACCTTTTTACAGATTGTAAAGTATTATATAAACACCCTGCCTTGTTTCTATAGTTTTTCCAACATTTCATCTACAGCTTTTCTAACACTGTATTAGTGTCTCCCATAATAAGTGTGAAGACTTCAAAATACCTGGAATTGCAGAGCATATATTTTGAATAACAAATGCTAAAATACTGTATCAAAATTTTAAACAAGAAAGCATCTGTCCAATTCACAAAACCAATGCCAAAGTCATTGATCCAGTGATTGTTAATGGATATCTTGAATCCATGTCCATGTGATTCTAAACTTTATAATCTTATCACTAAAATTGAAACCTTTTCCTAGCTAATGAAACCTAGCTCCCAAAGTTGTCATGAGAATTAAATAGGATTTCATGTGCAAAGCAACCAGACCAGAGCCTAGCTCCAAGAAATAATAAATGTTAATTTATCTTCAGAAATACTCATGATGCCCCTTAAATTTTAATCAGATGCCCCTACATATTAAAATTATCAAACAGCAATCAGTATGGTCCTCAGTGATTAGTGTCTTTTCCACAATAGATCATAGTGCTCTTTCCAGACCTTTAAAATGAAATTGCAGCTTAATCCAGCATGCCTTTGTTTCAGCTTGCTAAAGCATGAACCTGTGCCTGGATCTACATTATGAAACAGGTAAAATTTTCAGTGCATTTTATTTACATAAAATTGCTTATTTTCTCTGGAACCACTTCTTTTGGCATCATGTTGATAAACCATGGAGGAATCCATCCTAAATTCCTTCTCCTCTAGCAAAATTCACTTTATGTAAACCTTTAGACAACACACACACACACATAATATATATGAAGGGAACTCAGAGTCTTTAGAAATGGAATTAAAAAATAATTTTGATGCAAGAAAATTTTGAAATTCATGCATAGATTTAAAATTTTATATCATATTACCTCTCCACAAATTTTTAGCACAACCTCATATATATCTAATCTGAGTTTAACCAATGTATTGAATTTACGTTTATATACTTCTTTTATTGATCTGCATGTTTGTTTTATTATTGATTTTTACAGTATAAGATAAAATTAAACCAGTTTCTGAATTGTGGATAAGATAAGGTATTTTCCAGTGACTTCTAAATATAATGTTACATATATTTCATCCATTTGTTAGCAAAACAATTTCATAGTTGATATTAGAGACTGGTTAAGGATATATATATATGTACATATGTATATATGTACATATATATATAATATGTGCATGGATTTCAAAATTTTAGCTATAATTCATAGATATTGATATATGTAATTGATCAAGTGAAAGAATGTAGTAGATTTGATGTCCATTAGGAATCATGGGCAGAACTGACATATTGTTGTTTTGTTCATAATATTAATGCTGGCTTACTCTGTTAGGCTATTTGCTATCCCTAATGCATGTGAATACAGCATTTCAAAACATGTTCACTTGTTTTACTTTTCTAGTACTTACTGAATATTTATCACTGGGTTTCTACTTGCAGATTAGGAAATGCATTTACAAACACTTAGAATATTGGAATTTAAAATATCTTTAAACATCCTCTTAATATGCCCTTTCAGTTTACACAAATGGCACCTACACTTAAAAAAAGACTAAGTGAAATATTGTGCTTGCTTATAGCTTATGACTGGTCATAGTCACGTTACTACTTGGGAGGTGGGGTGGGCACAGACATTTTCAGTTTCTGAGAAACAGTAAAACTTAATCATTTTGATTATTTCATGTGAATTCAGGATTACAGCCAGACCCAGTCATGTCTCTTACATTTACTAGCTATGTGAGGAAACTTAAATATATCTGGGAAATGTTAGGCATAAAACATTAAAACACCACAAACATCAACAACACCAAAACAAGCTAACCTCTTCGACTGGAAAATTTATATGGGTTATATCATCCTTAGTGCCCTACCTTTCTCACTGGATAGATGTAAAGTTAGATGTGAATATATATCATAGAGGATAAGATACTTTGTAAGTATAAGCCAGTCTCAGCCTGTACACTGCCACAAGGGGGTTTAAATATTTCAACACCCAACCTTAGGATATTGTATTGTGGAGCATAAAGATAAACTTCTACTTTAACAGTGTGGACTCTGATGATAAATTGCCAGGAATTTAATCCCAGCTCTTGACTTGCTAGCTGTAAATTGACCTTAGACATGTCACTTAATCCCTCTGTCTCAAGGATTTTTCACCTGTAAAATAAGATACTAACACTTCTGAATTCAGAAACTAGTTTAAGAAATAAACAAGTTCATACATGAACAATGTTTGGGAAACCAGGTGAATTGGCATGTGCTGAACGTAATGTATAATAAACTTAAGTGAACTTATTTTTTATTGTTGGTTTATTATAATTTTCAAGACTGCTAAGAACCTCAAGCCAGTGTAAGTTCCACATCACTTCTTCCTAAGGTTATACAAGAAATATTTTTGCACTTAGTTGAAGATAAGGGCTTGGTGTTTTGTTCCTTTTCTTATTGACCATCCTATGTGATTGAAGTATCTACCTACATTACTTAGGCTTATTGTCATGCCCATGGTTCAAACTCCAAGTCCTGGGTCTTTGTTAGACTCTGATAACAGCGTCTATCAGTTTAACCTCCAAGGATTTATTGTCTCCTGCATCCTAAACATCTTGATCAGGGATTTTTCTGTGATGAAAAGAAGACACTATTTCTTGTTCTTTTAAAGATTTATTCATCTATTTGAGAGGCAGAGTTTCAGACAGAGAAGGAGATACAGACAGAGAGATCCTTCATCTGCTGGTTCACTCCCCAAATGGCTGCAATAGCTCAAGCTGGGCTGATCCAGACAGGAGCCAGGAGCTTCTTCTGGGTCTCCCATAGGGGTGCAGGGGCCCAAGCATGTGGGCCATCTTACACTGCATTCCAAGGCCATTAGCAGGGAGCTGGATCAGAAGAGGAGCATCCATGACTAGAATGGCTTCCGAATAGGATGCCAGCGCTTCAGGTGGAGGTTTGATCTACTACACCGCAGCGCTGGCACCAAGAACACACTATTTCAAATCTGAAGGATGCTTTGGCTTTCCTTGCTTTCATGCTATGCTCAGCATTTTCTCCTGATCCCACCTGCCCATATAGTTTTTAGAGAATTTGAAAGGAGCTTTCACATCAACACAAGATTTAGCTAGTCTCAAGTCTATATGATTAATCTTAGTGATTTGTCATTGAACATAAACCCATTTCATTTTGTCAGTCTAATATTGTATTTTGATAGATCCCTTTGACTATTAACAGTGCTGACAAACTATCTAATAATTAGACACAGAATTGATTAATAAGGTTTGATGGGTAACAATTCGAGTTTACTGTCTTATCTTGACACTTATTGAAGATTTTTATGCTGTTAAGATTGAATGATACATGCTAATTGATTTGCATCTATCATCCTCTTCATTTACTTATCTGTGCTGTACTTGTAACCATTGGGTTGTCTGTGGTACGTATTCGGAAGGTATTCAGAAACCAATCTCTCCCCAAATCTTTACTTTATTGCTACAGATTATTAAGCAGTTCCACATTATAGACACAAAAAATGACTTGGGATTCAAATTAAAACAAGTTTAAATAGACTGCAGAGGCTTTCCTCAGCAGACTGGCTTCTACATTAAATACTCAAATTAATGCACATCACCATTCAGGCAGAGGAACTACCATTTTCTGGACTCTAAAATATAAAGGCTACTCTTTAAAAAAATACAATGAAATTTACATAAAATATTAAGTTAATTTTCTATATCATTGCATATCATATTTAATATATCAAAGCAAAAACTTCTTTAATATATTTTATTTATTAAAAATATCATCATATAATATTCAAATTATACTTAAAAGACAAAACTGAATTTATCTGAGCTTTACATATTTGTTCATTCATTGAATCATTGGTTTATCCACCCATTTATTCAGCTATTTTCTGGATTCTGCTAGCCTTTAGTTGGTTCTTACTAATTATTTTTGCATTGATTGCTTTTTTCTTCCTTCCTAGAAGTACTCCATATTTTCCAGTCCAGAAATTTGGAACATTTTTATTTTTGCATGTGGGTTTGGATTAGCTTGAGGCAATCAAAATCATCATCATTCTGTCCAAAGTGATAGGATCAGGTTGTACTTAAAGACCACAATTTACAGTGATGATATAAGAACTAAGGATATCTCTAGAATAAGTACCACAGCATGTAACTTCACAAAGCCAAAACCCTGGAGATAAACAATATAAGAGAGACAGAGATATAGCAAAACAAACAAAAAACTAGGAAACTGCTATATTCAAAACTAGTATTAATAAATGCTAGCATTTACCATTTATTTTATATTAGATATCAATTGACATAATGATGCTGTAATAACAACCCCAAAGCCTTAGTGGCATAATACGCATCTATTACTCAGGCATCAGGGTGATCAGATGGGCATCACTTGGCAAATATCTGAGATTTGGCAAGCTATTATCTGATGAAGGTACTTTTGATAGGAATAATTGGAGCAGCTTACCTTCTGATCCATGTGTCTCTAGTCTCTAATGCTTCTTTTGGAATTGCTTGCTTAGCTTGGGCATTTCTTTCTCGTGGTAGCAGGTGGAGAGAGAATGACTCAGCCCACTAACCCTTCCAATCCTCCTTTTATGTGAAGCTTTCTAAGATTCATTTGACTGAAATCAAAGCACATGGCTGAACTCAGCGTCAAAGAAGGAGAGTGCTTCAAAGATAGATGATCAAGGAGATAGGACCTGGAAGTGTTGAAGAATTTTAGGCCATGTTATAATCTACAGCAGACTTTACTCCTACTAAGGCTGCATTCTGAGAACATTGTATACCTAAAATCATGTCATCTCTTTTTTTTCCTGCCTCAGTTGCAACCTTACAATTTATCTTCTACTCTCCCTTTCATGGTCACTGTTCTATACATCTTAATTTAGCCATCCTTTGTAAACATTTTATTGTTTTTTGAGGCTACCTGAGTGTGGGGAACCGCAGGGTGGCCACCTGTGGGAGCCTCCTCATTTCTGTATCTACATAGCTTGCAGCAATCGGTCGACCACAAGTCCTACGAAAACAACCAGGTGAAACAGATGAAACAGAATGGGCTCTGCATAAACAACTAGAAGGAACCAGGTGAAACAGATGAACTTTCGACCTGAGGCTATACGCGTCCTTTCATCTGATTGGATGATATCAGCATAAACTGCACGTGAAGAGAACCGCTATTGGCTGTGGAGCGCATGCGCCACGGGACTTGGGATATAAAGGGACATTGGGATTTGGGTGGGCCGCCGCCGCGGCCGCCGGCCGCCGGCCCTCCTCTTCTTTTCTCCTCTCCCCTTGCCCTTTCCTTCTGTCTCCAAGAGTGAAAGTTCCTTGAGAACTGATGAACAGAGAGTCCGACACCTGAGTACAAATTTGGTAAGCAGAATGGTATTTGCCCTGTCTGTAATATTTATTACCATGCAGGTAAATCAAAGTGGAAGAGAGGGAATAGGACCATATCATAGGATGAAAAGAAGTCTGGATTGTTGACTTGTAGTTTTGAATCCTGTAGCTTCCACTTAACATTTTATGTGTTTGGGCATGTGCTTTAAAAGAGAGAGAGGTCTTTCATCCTTTGGTTCACTCCCCAAATGGCTACAGTGGCAGGAACTGGGCTGATCCAAAACCAGGAGCTTCTTCCGGGTATCCCATGTGGGTGCAACAGCCCAAGGACTTGGGCCGTCTTCTGCTATTTTCCCAAAGAAAAGAGTTGGATTGAAAGTGGAGCAGCTGGGATTCGAACCAGCACCCATATGGGATGCTGGCACTGCAGGCGGCAGCTTTGCTTGCTATGCCACAGCACTGGATCCATAGTTTATTTTTTGTAGCAGGTATATAAGCCCCAGACCTAAAAAGAATTTAGGTCAGTGAAAGAAGCTCTTCTACTTTTCTTCCACTTCAGAAAATAGTACCAGAATATAAATATGAATACTACTTTACAATAAATATCCAACTGTGCTAATCTGTTTCAAATTTTAATTTTTCCTTTAAAGACTTATTATTTTATGATTTAGTTATTTATTTGCAAGGTGGAGTTATATAGAGAGAAAAAGAGAGAGAGAGAGAGAGAGAGAGAGAGACAGAGACACACCTTCCATCTGCTGGTTAACTCCCCAGATGGCCACAACAGCTGAGGCTGGACCAGGCTGAAGCCAGGAGCCAGGAGCTTCTTCTGGGTCTCACTTGTGCATGCAGTGGCCCAGGGTCAGAGGCCATCTTCCAGTACTTTCCCAGGTGCATTAGCAGGGGGTTGGATTGAAAGTGGAGTAGCCATACCTCAAACTGGTGCCCATGTGCAGACTAGAACCAGCTTAACTTGCTGCACCATAGTGCTGGCCCCTATTATTTTTTATTTAAGGAATTTACTAATGTTAGATTATCATGGTCACAGCAAATGTATGATAATTACTACAACATAGTTCTCATGTTAATATGATATTGATATGAAGAGAACAGGTGCCTTATAGTTCATAGATACAATTCCAAAAATATAATACTTCCCTTCCTCTTTTCCTCCTCCCCCCTTTCTTTCAATTGTATCTTTTACTGTAGGATTCCAGGGTAATTTCCTTTCTAGCATCTGCAAGAAAGGTGTGTAGAGGGCAAGTACATAAAATGGCTGTCTGACTGTCTCTTCTCTAGGGGCTGCATCTTGCCATCTGCTTTTATTTACATTCTGTTGCCTGTTAGAATCTGCACATCCTCCAGCCACAGGTTCCACACAGAGCTTCTAATAAGATGAGCTTTGCTCTGGAATTTCTCTGTTATGAATGAAGTATTCCCTTCCTGCCAAGGTCATTCTTCCTGTTCCAGGTGCTAATTTGTGCTGCTCTGGATCCACTAACATTATTGATAGTGGAGTCCTTGGCACGTGTTATATTGAAATATTACTAATGTATGAACTGTAACATTAAATTTCTAATCTAATCAATCAAGTGGCATATATATGCAGTAGATGCTTGGCTAGTAAAAAGATTAATTGCCATGTGCAATGAAAACTAACTCTCTATAAGGTGAAATATTGTATGTCTCCCACAGAAAGATGGAAGCCTGAACACTGTGTTAAGCTAATGACTACTTCTGCCATTCAACCATATGGATTGCCTTTAAGACAAACTGAAATGAAGATTAAAGGCATGTAAAATCAACTCTCTATTAAAGCAGTTAGGGCTTTTCTCCAGATTCTACAGGAAAATTATGCAATCTGTTGCAAACGCAGACACTTGTCTCCCAGATGGTGCCCAGAATCTATCTAAGCAAACACTCTTTCCTTGCTCTGTGTAACAAACCAAGCATATTTTTGATTTTCTGTGCTTGATTATGCATCTGAAGACATTTACAGGGGAAAGACCTTGTAGAGTTGTTGTGGATTTGCATTGTAAAACTCCACAATGTTGTGGTAATATACACTTCTGAGAGCAAACCTGGAGTTATAAAGTAAAAGATGATCCTGTTTTCTGGGATGTACTGTGTCCTTGATTTGTTAGCTGGCAATATGCTTTCTGCTTTTTTTTTTCTGAAAGTGTTCTACATGCAGTTGTTTCCAAAGTAAACCCATGAGTTTCTCCAATTTTGAATGTTTCGAAAATTAATGTCGGATCTTACATTGTGGCATAGCAGGTAAAGCCACCGCCTTTGATGCAGGCATATCTTATGGGTGCCGGTTCATGTCCCAGCTGCTCCTCCTCTGATCCAGTACCCTGCTAGTGGTATGGCCAAAACAGCAGAAGATGGCCCAAGTGGTTGGGTCAATGCTACACATGTGGGAGACCCAGATGAGGCTCCTGGCTGCTGGTTTTCACCTGGCTCAGCCCTGGCCGTGGCTGCCACTTGAAAAGTGAATCAGTGGGTGGAAGACCTCGCTCCTTCTCTGTCTGTAACACTGACTTTCAAATAAATAAATATATCTTTAAACAAGCAAACAAAATTGACAATTAATGTGAACATGACAGTTTTTTCAGGCCTACTGTGAAGGAAATGCCTTATTGGTATTAGGGCACGGCATTAATTATTATTGAGGGCATTTTGTGCTGTAAAGTCCTTTCATTTGAATGGATGCATGATGGTGTGTTCTTTTCATTCCACAAATGTAGCAAATAACTTGTGTCATATGTATGGAATAGGGACTGCTAATGCATGATATTGGGCACAGAGGGCAGGCTACATTTCTTCCACATCTTTTCTACTATTTTTTCCTCAGTTGTCTTTTTGATGCTCAAAACACATTTCTGTCATTCTTTGATTTGACTATCTCTCCATATTTTCATCCTCACATCAGATTTCAGGAAGATGTTTTTCATCATTTGGAACTGAGTTGGGTGCATGCTATTTGCTTTCAAGGTACCAAGAATATACCAGTCTCACAGACTTATGCCCTGCTACCGTCATAAAGCTAAGCTCTTAGAAATTCAAATGCACTACATTTAAATCTTTTACCTCTTATTTCTTTAGCTTTTCCCCCAGCAAAAATTGTGGCCCTTGACAGGTACTCACAAATTTACTTACTTACTTGCTTGCTTGGTTACAGACCCACAAATAGTGAATGCAGAAGTGAATGAATCAATTAACTGGTCTATATAACCCATGAGGAGAACTTAAGTACACACACACACATGAGCTTAAATACATAGACACACACGTACTTGAAAATGTTCATGGGAAAATGGAATTAAAACATAAATTTATTTTGATGCAAAATCATTGAAATCTACTCATAGATTTTTCATAAATGCATGTTCATGAATTTTTGAAGATGCCTTCTGATTTCTGTTTTGATGTGTAGAGAGTTGGAAGTTCTCATTCTTACTCTCCCAATAAGAGGAGAAACTGATTAAACTGAGAATCAATGGCTTTTCTTAGCTTCATCTGAGAATT
This sequence comes from Lepus europaeus, assembly GCF_033115175.1. Classification (NCBI taxonomy): domain Eukaryota; kingdom Metazoa; phylum Chordata; class Mammalia; order Lagomorpha; family Leporidae; genus Lepus; species Lepus europaeus. The sequence continues at coordinate 47,093,813 of NC_084845.1, forward strand.
GAGGTCACACCAGAAATAACTGGAGAGGGCTACTTCAAAGAATGCATGCCAGTTTACCTGAAGCAGAGGCCATCAGAGCCAGTAACTGAGAGAAGCACTGAAATGCATTGCTGATGACTGAATGTGTGCTAGTCTGAAAGTTAAAATCTCCAAGGGGGCCAAGCTAAGGGAGTTCACACTTCCATGAGTTTTGCTTGCAGGTGTCCCAGTGAGTTCTTTTGGAGAAGACTGAAGAACTATCCCCTAAGAGGGAGGGTGCAGGTCAACATATTGAGATAATAACTCCAGGCTTTCTCTAAAACAATGGCCCAGCAAGAGAAAAAACTTTACCATTGATTTTCCCCTCTACCTGGTTGCCTGAGCATCGGCTGACATCACACATAGCCCAGTAACTCTATACCAGAAAGGCCATGGCCATAGAAATGCAATTTTTGTATTTAGATTCACACCCCACATGGCAGTGACAAGAAATTGACCTCAAAAAAGAAAACAGTGAAAGAAAATCAAGAACAGAAAGAAAAAAGTCAGGAGGACTGCAAAAGCCAATGTGCATCATGGTAAAATTGAGTTGGAGATCGGATAATAGCAGAAATGGTGAAGCTTCTGTGATGTCTCTGTGTGTGGTGATTGTGCAATTTTTTTCACGAGAGCATTAGCAAACTAAGGATTATATATATATATATATATATATATATATATATATATATATATATGACTTTGTGGCCAGCGTTGTAGCATGTCAGGTAAAGCTGTCACCACAATGCTGGCATGTCATATGGGTGCAAGTTCAACTCCCAGCTGCTCTACTTCCAAACCACTTCCTTGCTAACTGCAAGGGAAAAGGAAAGATGGTCCATGTGCTTTGGCTGCTGCCACCCATGTGGAAAACCCAGATGAAGCTTCTGTCTCCTGGTCTCAGCCTGGCTCAGCCCTGGACATTGCTGCCACTTGGGAAGTGAGCCAGCAGGTAGAAGACTTTTCTCCCTCTCTCTCTACAACTATGACTTTCATATAAATAAATAAATGTTAAAATAAAAGAAAAAAAAACTTTACCAGAGCCTTAGGAGGCTGAGGGAAGGAAAGTATCAATTTTCTATAGACTTACTGCCTCCCTTTAAAGGGAAAAGACTTAGAAGTATTTATGAAGGTTACTGTCAATTAACACAGCACTACTAAAAGCCTGCAGCACAAGTGTAAAGTTACAGAATCCTCCTCTTCTTCCATACCTTTGCTCCTCATTAACAGGAATCCCATAGAGTAACCGTGGATTATAATTTAAATGACTACAAGGATAGGATTCTATTTAAGAAGAAGTTTCCAGGGAAATCCACATATAACAAGGGAAACAGAAGCAAGGACACTGGTAGCTGCAGTAAAGAGTAAACATAGCTAACTCTTAACTTCTTACAAGTGAAAAAAGATGACTATATAAAAAATGAAGAATGTCACAGGATTAAATGTATTAATATAAAAACCTTCATATTTCTTATTCCTATCTAATGTAATACATAAATATTTGCTCAAGTTATCAATAACAACAGCAACAACGTGTAGCAAAGGGATAAGCACAGTAAATGGCAGGCATGTCGTATGGCATGAGAAGGAAGAGCTGGGAATGCTCTGTTGTAAGTCACCTACACTATGTGAAGTAGGATTTGCACTATTTGTGAACTTGAATTAGTTTTTTAAGTGTATATTGAAACCATTAGGCCAAATGCTATTTTTTAAAATAAGAAGTACAATTAATGGATAAGAGAAAAAAATAAATCTAAGCATATTAAATACTCATTTAAAACCTGGGGCTGGCATTGTGGCACAGTGGGTTAAGTCACCACCTGCAATACTGGTATCCTGTAAGAGTGCTGGCCCAAGTTTCTGCTTCTCCACTTCTGATCCAGTTCCCTGTTAATGTGCCTGGGAAGACGGAGGAAGATGGCTCAAGTACTTGGACCCCTGCTACCCACTTGGGAGACCTGAATGGAGTTCCAGGCTGCTGGCCTTGGCCTGACCCAACCCTGGCCATTTTGGCCATTTAGAGAGTGAACAAGCAGATGGAAGCTCCCTCTGTCTCTCTCTCTTTCTCTGTAACTCTTTCAAATCAATTAGTAAATAAATCTGGAAATAAACAGTGAATGCAGAAAATGGGGAACATTTTCAAAAATCAACAAAGAACAAGTATAGCAATTAGAGAATATATACAAACATGAAAGGTGAATTCAGCTATGCTGATGATCACTTTAAATGTAGGTTAGTCAAATATGCCAAATATGCCAGTGACTATCAGAGTATGTAGAAAACAATACCCAGGTATATATCATTTATAAGATGCTTTCTTTACATATATAGACACAAATAGATTAAAAATAAATATATGAACTCTTATTCATTGTCAGTTGGAATGCAAAATGGCACAGCTGCTCCATTTGTCAGTTTCTTACAAGGCTGAGTGTACTCTTTCACATGATCTGATTCAGCAGTTGTGCTCCTTGGTATTTACTCAAATGAGTTGAAATCTTATGTCCAAACAAACCCTGCATATAAATGTTTAAAGCAACTTTCTTTATAATTGCCAAGCCTGGAAGCAACTAAGATGCCCTTCAAAAGGTGAATGAATAAATAAACAGTGGCACATTGATACAATGGAATATTATTCAGCGCTCACACAAAATGAGCTACCAAGCAAGGCGCAGGTTCGATGGAAACTTAAATACATATTGCTTGGTGAAAAATGCCAGCTTGAGAAGACAATTATGTATTGTATTATTCCGACTCTATGATATGATGTTCTTGAAAAAGGCAAAAACTATAATAAGAGTAAAAAGGATCAGTCATTGGCAGAGATTCAAGGGTAGGTAAGAAGGGATGGATACGAGGATCACAAGGTATTTTCAGCGGACTAAAACTACTTTCATGCAATTTATGTCATCATACATTTGTACAGACCCATAAAATTTACAACACAAAAATAGATATTAATGTAAACCATGGACTATAATAATAAGAAAGTGACAATATTAGTTCAATAATTGTAATGAATGCACTATACCAATAGAAGATGTTATATGTGTTAGAGTGAAGAGTGGGGATATGGTGTGTATGCATTTATTGGTATTACTTATTCTGCAAATCTAACACTGTGATGAAAAATAGTCTATTAATTATTAAAATATCCAACCAAAATGTTGCAACTCCAATTGTACAGTGGTTCCAAATCATGAAAGGTTTTAGTTACAGTTTTGCCCTTTCACCTGACTTAATCCTCCTTCAAACAGGTGAATTATCTACAGAATTGCCAAATCAAAAGTTTGATTGAGAACTTGGTGTTTTTATTCCATATTCAAAAGGTAATAGAGTTGCATTGAGAAAGGAAATAGATCAGTGCTTAGACATCATATAAATCTGTTTTTTAAAATCTTTTTAAAGATTTATTAATTTATTTGAAAGTCAGAGTCACAGATAGGAAGAGATAAGAAACAGATCTTCCAAATGCTGGTTCACTCCCCAGATGGCCGGAATGGCCAGAACTGGGCCAGGCTGAAGTCAGAAGCCAGGAGCTTTGTCCATGTCTCCTCGTGCATAGCAGGTACCCAAGTACTTGGCCAGCTTCTGCTGGTTTTCCCAGATTATCAGCAGGGGTACGGTTGTTGCAGGTAGGCACTTTTATCCACTGCACCACAAGGATGGCCCCAGAACCAGTTTATTTTATGTAAAAGAATGAAACTCACATCTTGTGATTTGATTAGTGTTTTTAATCCCTTGTCTGTACCCTTGTGGAGTGATGGGCTTTCTACCATGTTGAACATTATGGCTAGTAGTGCCCTACTCCTGTGATTATAAAGTAGTTTGAAATTATATTATTGCAAAAATTAATGGAAAAAAAAGGAAGGAAGAAGGAGGGATTGAGAGAGGGACTGTTAGGAGGGCAATATCATCACCATCTTAGAATTATATCTATGAAATACGTGAAATCTGTTATTTTTATGTTAATGTTTACAATGAAAGGAAATATGTATGTTGAATATGGATTTTAATATCACTGAACAAGATTATCTATATTACTTGTTAAGAAGATTTATTTAGGGGTCATTGTTGTGATGCAGTAGGCTGAACCTCTGCCTACAGTGGTGGCATCCCACACGGGCACTGGTTCGTGTCCCAGCTGCTCTTCTTCTGATCTGGCTCTCTGCTTATGGTCTGGAAAAGAGGTAGAAGATTATCCAAATGCCTTGGCCCTTGCACCCACTTGGGAGACCTGGAAGAAGCTATTTGGCGAGTGAACCTGGGGATGGGAGACCTTTCTCTCTGTTTTTCCCTCTCTCTGTTTGTAACTTTACCTCCCAAATAAATAAATAAAATCTTTTAAAAAAGATTTATTTATTCATTTGAAAGGCATAATGACATGGAGAAGGGGGAGAGGAGACAGAGATCTTCCATCTGCAGGTTCACTCCCCAAATCGCTGTGCCATAATGACTGCCCCCAACTATATGACTTTTATTGACTTAATATACATTTATTCTTTAGAATCAATTTCTTTGTAATGACTTGGGTAATGCAATGACAAACTATGGTTCCTGGATAAGGGTTCATAGTAAATATAAAGTGACATATGAAGGAGCTTCCAAAGCTCATGGAAAATGGAACTAAAAGGCAAGCTTATTTGGGGCAATATACTTTGAAATCCATGCATAACTAAGCCATCAGGAAATTTTGAATATGAGACACACATGAAAGGTAGTTCACTTTGTACAACTGACTGTAAGACTAATTCAGGCCATGGCTTCTTTAATGCAGAAAGAGAGGGGTTTGGCCTGGTGGCTGAACCTCCCATGTACAGTGAATGCTGCTTAATAAGAAATGGTTGGGAAACAATGATTTCATTAGAATAGGTAAAAGGACAGAGCAAAGGTGTGGGGCATTTATTTCTAAGTCATGTGAAGCACAATTAGATGGACTTAGCTACTGATTGAATCCTTGCCTTCTCTGTTCCAAAGTGACTCCTCTTTTACTTGGATGGATTTGGGATTGTTTTATGTCATTCCCCAGGAGAAATCCCTAGATGACTTTGTCTTTGGAATGTCACTGGTTTCTGGGGTGGGCATTTAACCAGGTACTCTTCAGCAGCATTAATCCTTGTAGTTTAAATTTCAGTAGCCACTGTACTTACCACATACCAAATTTTTGAGAATCTATTTGAATAGAATAATTTACAATTGAGGGACTTAAGAATTAATATAGGAAATAGAGTTAGAAAACCAAATTCTGTGACAAGTTATTAAAGCATTTATATTTCATGATTATATAGTATTTTATTGCAACTTTTTGTTCTAGTAAATATGATATCTGACATTTTAATACATTTGAATGCATAGAACCTCTTATCCATAATTTAAATTCTATTTCGTATACCTGTGTAATTCAAGCTCTTAAGGATTTCATGCTAAGTGAAATTTTTTTGTACTATAATATATATCATCTAGAGATTTATTTCAGAACTTACTTAGAGTATAACCCATTTCCCTTAATATTTCACAGCATTTTTGTGGAAGGATCATGAATACATATATTATTTTTTTAACAGTTATAAAGAGAGAGTGATTTAGGGGGTGGAGAGAGGAAAAAGGAGAGGATGAGGATAAGGGAGAGGGAGAGGAAGAGAGAGAGAGAGAGAGAGAGAGAGTCCCTATGTAGTCCCAATGGCTAAGGCTGGGCCAAGACAAAGCCAGGAGCCAGGATTCAGGAGCCAGGAGCTTCATCCAGGTCTCCCATGTGGCTGGCAGGGTCCCAAACACTTGGGTCATCTTGTGCTGCTTTTCCCAGGCTATTATCAGGGAGCTAGGACAGGAACCCATGACTGGCCCCTACTTTTTTTTTTTTCAGAGTGTACATTTTTTTGAAAGGAAAAGATAACCTCCATGTGACAACTTTACATACAGTTTAGAAGCCCTTGTGATAGAAGCAACCTTTTATCAGAGAAATAGTCAGATCTAGGACTTTACAGCTTCAGAGTCTATAGGTTCCCTTTAAACATTTACTGTGGTATATTCATGCTTGCTTTAAAGAATGTTATGCCAAATAAAAAATAAATAAAAAATTAAAAGAAAAAAAAAGAATGTGATGCCTCAATCAAGGACAGTCCTACTCTACCCAGAGATTTCAGTTATATGGGTAATAAATCTTGTCATATCCACTAGGTGTTCATGTGTGCATGGTGTCACCAGTCTTGACATGAAAACCAAACTTTGGGCAGGAGCCTCCTGCTTTTGCACAATGACTTAATAGTTGTGCTTAGAACAACTGATTTGTATCCAAATGAGTTTCTTCTTGGTCCCATTGTAAGCCTAACCACCACAAACATTGCTGTCATCAAATTCCTTTACATAGTACACATGGTTAATGCATACATCAGAAAAGTTCTTCTAGCACTCTGTAAGGGATGGGGAAAGAGGGAATGGCTTGAGCAGAGGTTATGGCAGTTAGCCAGGTGAAAGAAGGAAGAGCGAATGGAGTGAGCAAAGGGAATTTGGCAAGTGACTGAGTTTGTATATGTGCAAAGTACCACAGATAAGACAGTAGGGAAAATTCTTGAGAACAATTTTGATATTATTATGTCTCATAAGTTATAGTTATGCCTAGGAGCTCACAAAAATATATCATCCTTGGGTTCTTCTTTAAAGACAATTTTCTAAAAGGAAAGAAGCGAAGGAAGAAAGTGAAAAGAGGAAAGGGGAAAAAAAACTAAATCACCTTCAAGAAGCAAAAACAGAATAGCTTATGCCTGGACTGTTGAGAAACAGTTATCTTAGTTTTTTCATTCCATTCTTCTTTTTTCTTTTTTTCTGTTTCTTTTTCTTTCTCGGACTAAGCAGGAGAAGGAGGAGCAAGGTGGGGAGTGGGTGCGAGGGCAGGCACAGTGGGAAGAATTACTATGTTCCTAATGTTGTATTTATGAGATTCATACAAATAAGAAGACAATAGGAGGAGAGAAAAGCCAAAAATAAAATAATCCAAGACCATATTAAGGCTTCAAGTATAGTTCTTAGGAAGCCAATAATCGTATTTGTGTGAAATATAATGATAGCTACCTTTTAGATATGCTAGATATGATCTTCTAATGGGTCATTCACTTAGCAACAACCAGAGGAGAGTTACAGGAGAGTTACAGTTCAAAATATTGAGCAGTGGCCTGCAGATGATGTGTGAGACACCATCTCCAGAATGCTAGTGGAAACTGTATTACCATATAAACTCCTCAACACAAAAGTGCAAAAAGAACAGAAGTGGACAGTAGGAGAATTTTACATATTGTAATAATATGTTTGGAAACACTCTGAAGCAAAAGAAGTTCTTTAATACTTCCACAGGAAAATAAATTGTCCCCTCAGAACAACAAATCTTCAACACTGATACGAAGTCTCAATATCAGACTGCATTCTGGAAGAAAATTGTATGGGTACACTGGAAAGAATTTGAAAGGCCAATGAAAATGGAATCAATTAGAATTATATTTTATTTATTGAGTCGATTCACTTAGGATACATAAATTCTGAATATTACTGATAAGATATATGAAGTATAAGGCCATTCAAAATTCTGAATATTGCTAATAGTATTTAAAACTATCAGATCATTCAACCATTTCGATCAAAGAGGCATAGGGGAGGGCAGTGATTTATAATTTCATGATGCAATGACAAGGTGGATGCTGTTAACTTCCTTAGTTATTATTAAAATAGTACTCCATGATGGAAGCAACACGGATTTTTTGGAGTTATGCTTATTTTCAACTTCACCCAAGATTTTTTCTTAAATCGAATATATCATAGACATTTAAGAATCCGTGTGCTTCTCTCTCAAATGTCCTTGGACTTTAAAAATTATTGCCTATGGGGCGCCGGATTCTGTCCTGGTTGCCCCTCTTCCAGGCCAGCTCTCTGCTGTGGCCTGGGAGTGCAGTGAAGGATGGCCCAAGTGCTTGGGCCCTGCACCCACATGGGAGACCAGGAGAAGCACCTGGCTCCTGCCTTCAGATCAGCACGGTGCCCCGGCTGCAGCACGCAGGCTGTGGCGGCCATTGGAGGGTGAACCAACGGCAAAGAAAGACCTTTCTTTCTGTTTCTCACTGTCCACTCTGCCTGTCAAAAAAAAAAAATATATATTGCCTATGAATTATTTGTTCTTAAAAGAAATAGAACTAAATCACAGAAATTACTGTACAAGAGTGAAGCAACTAAAGAGGAACTTGATGCATATTTTACTTATCCCTGAATACTAAAGAAAAGTGAGTGGATTTGATGCTCCTTTTGACTTGCATAATTCTAGGTGCTAGGAGGAAAACTGACAATGTGATGATTATTCCATGTCTTAAAATTGCCAAATGTTTAAGCTAATAATGCATGGTGGAAAATGAGGAAAGTAACAGAATCAATAATAGTTTAGTTTCCTTCTTTAAGTTGAGAATGTTTTGTCATATCCTCTTTGACATACATAAATTCAACACATATCATGTATTCTATAATTCTAAGACTGCTATTCTCTGTTCACGATTGGCAAGCATATTCTTTATTTCAATTTAAGAAAGATATTGTGGCACAGACTGAGCCCCTTTGGTGTTTCCTTGACTAGTGATAGAACTGCTATACTTATCTCTGTACTTTGGGGAATAATAAAAGATGGATGGGCATGTTTCAAGAATGATAGACCATTTGCCTTTTTGCTTATGTCTTACAATAATGAGAGAATATTCATTATATATAAACAGTTGTAAACTTCCCCATATCATAATGAGGTCAGTTAACTTCTACCTTAAACCTTAATACCCTCAGAGAGTTGGGGTTCATTTGCTTCAGTAAACATAACCCAATGTATTGCCAAACCAGAATTGTAGAATTCAAAGCATCTCTACCACTGATAGATAAGTATCCTCAAACATGTTCAATTGTTGTGGAAGCACCATTCTTATAGTTACAATTCTGGTATTTACAAAACTAAAATAAAAATGAATGATATTCTAAAAATCCATATTTGATTTCTTTCAATCTGGCATTTAAGCCTGTTTGCTCCCCCCTTAACTCTGTGGGCAAATCAGAGGAATTATATACTCATCACCCTTTTGTGTGTGTATTTTATTAGAAACATTGCACTGAAGTCTGTGGATTCTATGGACAAAAAGAAAATTCCCTTAATGCAAAAAATATAAAAGTAATTCAGTGAGAAGGAAGAGAAGTTTATGCTTATAATGAAATAAATTGTTAAATATTGTAGGATGAATTTTTCTAAGGCAATATATTTCTATAGAAAGACACATTAATTGCCTGGGAGTTGAAGTACAGATGTACAAGAGACATAGCTTTTATTGCCAGAAAAATAAACAATTATGCAGACTATTTACTGAAGGCCATGTTCATGAATAATATGAAAGGAAATTTTTAAAAGCATTAGACTGTTTAAGAATAATTTTGGATTTTATTTGTTTCTTAAATATTTAAGTTGAATTGCTTAAGTGTGTTATAGCATCACACATTTTATTAAACTTATATAAAATGCAATCATTTTATTTGTTTCAAAATTTTTAAGTTTTCATATGCTCTTCATTCTTTAAGAATAAAGTGTTTCCTACTAATTATATCATAGTTTTTCAAGAAGAAATAATAACAATAAAATGTTCTCTCTAGTTTCAGCTTTCTGAAAATTTCTTCTCAAGATATGAAGCTGAAATCATAAGGCTTGTATGAGTATCTGGAAATGATCTAGTTATTCTGCTTTACATGGTCAGCACAAGTGGATATCATGTTCTTGAAATAATAATTTTTCATCATCATGGGGGCAACCACCTCATACTAGCACTCATGTATATTCCTTATTGGAATAAATTTTAAAAATTGGGATTTTAGTCTTTGTAAGCAATTTATTTCAACTTTCTGACATATTGTTGCTATGTAGGTGAAGGTGACAAGTAATTGCAGGTGTAAAAATCAAAGCATAGGAGATGGTGTTGTGGCCTAGTGGGTAAAGCTGCCGGCTACAGCACCACAACACTGGCATCCCATATGGGCTCTGATTCTTGTCCCAGCTGCACCATTTCTGATCCAGCTTCCTCCTAATGTCCTGGGAAAAGCAATGAAGGATGGCTTAAGTGCTTGGATCCCTCCCACCCATGTGGGAGACCAGGTGGAAGCTCCCAGCTCCTGACTACAACATGGCACAACCCTGGCAGTTGTGGACACCTGGGGAGTGAATCAGTGGATGGAAGATCTCTTTATCCATCTCTCCCTCTCTCCATGGAACTCTGACTTTAAAATAAATAAATAAATCTTTTTAAAAAATCAAAGCAGAATTTTATAGGATTTATGTGGTTGGTGTGCCTAATGCATCCTTCATAGTACTTAAAGAATATTAAAAAAAACCTAATGGTTATTTTCAAAAAATAAAGATATTTTAATATTTATAGCTATGCATAAATATTAAGTAGAGTAACTGAAACTTCCCCATTAAATAGTAGCTTTTGAGCTGCCTGCATGAAATCTTAATTTCCAAATGCCATTCTCAACTTTTGCAAATGCTGTAGTTTCTCTTGCTCACCATCACATATAACAATAATTTAGGTTGGGGAGCTAGTTGATAGTAGTTTTATCTTTATTTTCTTAGGGACCAAAATAATCATGAAATAGAAAACTTGTACACTAATGCCTTTGGTATTCAAAGATTCTTTTTTTAAAATTTATTTTTATTTAGTAAATATAAATTTCCAAAGTACAGTTTATGGATTACAATAGCTTCCCCACCCCATAATTTCCCTCCCACTCACACCCCTCCCATCTCCCATTCACATCAAGATTCATTTTCAATTATCTTTATATACAGAAGATCGATTTAGTATATATTAAGTAAAGATTTCATCAGTTTGCACCCACACAGAAACACAAAGTGTAAAATACTCTTTCAGTACTAGTTATAGCATTACTTCACATATTCAAAGATTCTTATGATAAAAATATTGTCACTAAAATATCACATTTGTTAATATCCATGATGACTATGGATTTACTTTAACCCATTTGTACATTCAGTTCTTCCCAAGCAAACATCATATACTTTCCTTACTTATTAATAAGAGCATATGAAATATCACAGGTAATATCTTTCAAAGATCTTGATTTTTGGAGTCAATTTGGTTTTATAACTATCATCTTCCATCCATTACTTTCCAAAATTTTTTAATCATGCAACCTAAGTAAAAAAAAATTGAGACACAAATCAGATTTTTAATTTCACTTATGAATAAGTCTGGCTGCATTTATCAGAAAAAATACTATTGACTTAAGCGGTGTAGAAAGTTTATATTGTTCCTGCTTTCCTTTGGAATAGACACTTATCCTGCTTTTCCCCAACCAACAGAGTTAACAGACTAGATTTGGAGATATTGAGGTATAAAAATCAGAATTATGGTTAATTACTTCTGCATAATAATACTGGCTTTGAGCAATCACTATATAACAGATTGGGATTTTCTGCATCATCTTCTTTGGTTGACTTAATTTACAACATTTTAAGAATAAATGTTTAGTTCTAGCCTCTCAAAATTTCAGAGGTGTTTAGCCAAAAATGCAGAAAATTTTAACTGAAGAATGTCATTTACAGTCAGCTATACCCACTACTGATGAGAAATGGCATCCGAAAGTTGGCATGTGTTCTTTTAATATTTAATAATTTTATATTTTTAGTTAGATTAATTTAAGAAGCAGAATGCTTTACTGTAGTACTATTTGAAGTTAATAGAGGTGAATGCATTGTTGGCTGTGACTTGAGTTCACCCATCACTCACACTGTTCTCTCTGGAACAGACAAAAGGTACAGGATCAGTGCTCACAGAAATAACTAACATATTTTATTTGTACAACCTGCATTTGGGGAAAGGATTCTGAAAATCCTGTTTAAGAAAATATTTTCTAAAAATATTGTACATTTTATAAAATCTATTGTTGCTAGTCTTCAAAAGTTTTCATAGTTCATTCATATGAGTGTAAATATAAATCAGATACTTTTTAATTTATATTGATTATTAGTCAACCCTACTTGTAAGAGAGGCTGGGAAATCTATTTATAAGAATCACAAGAGTTTGGCAGGCGCTGTGGCTCAACAGGCTAATCCTCTGCCTTGTGGCGCCGGCACACCGGGTTCTAGTCCCGGTTGGGGCGCCGGATTCTATCCCGGTTGCTCCTCTTCCAGGCCAGCTCTCTGCTATGGCCCGGGAAGGCAGTGGAGGATTGCCCAAGTCCTTGGGCCCTTCACCCGCATGGGAGACCAGGAGAAGCACCTGGCTCCTGGCTTGGGATCAGCGTGATGCGCCAGCCACAGCGGCCATTGGAGGGTGAACCAACAGCAAAAAGGAAGACCTTTCTCTCTGTCTCTCTCTCTCTCACTATCCACTCTGCCTGTCAAAAAAAAAAAAAAAAAAAAAGAATCACAAGAGTACAGTTGTTTTTTTTTTAAAATAAACAAATGGGGATGTTTTCTGGGAAACTAATAGCTCCTGCTAGTATAATGCAACTTTTTACCCTATGTCAACTAGTAATAATTTACTTTATGTTCTAGAAAACTCATTGCTTATATGAGCAAATGGAACTTTATTGGGGCTGGTTTTATGGCCCCACAGTGGGTTAAGCTCCCTCTTGCGACTGCAGCAGCCATAACAGAGTGCCAGATCTAGTCCTGGCTGCTATGTTTCCCAACCAGTTTCCTGCAAAAACACTTGGAAAGGCAGAGGAAGATGACCCACGAGCTTGGGACCCTGTCACTCAGTAAGAGACCAGGATGGAGTTCTTGGCTCCAAGATTCAGCCTGGCTGAGACTTGGCTGCTGTAGCCATTTGGGGAGTAAACCATGGCTAGACGATCTCTCTATCTCTCTTTCTCTCTCTCTCTGATGCTCTACATTTCAGAAAATAAATAAATCTTTAAAAAATGGAACTTTATCTATTCACATATTATTGTAGAATTTCTGGAATTTATTCCAATGGTTTGTAATACTTATCTCACCGTGAAAAGATAAGTATTTCAGTTCTATGTTCCTTCTTGCAAGAGATAGAAAACATGTAAGGCCACCACAAAACATACTAAAGACCGGAGTTAAGGGAAAGGGTTTAGTGACGAGGGAAATCCGACAGGCCGGAGGGAAGGGGCGAAGAAGAAAGATGGGGGGGTGGGGATGGAGAGAGAGAGAGGTCCATGTGCAGGAAACAGGTCCTGTGAAGCTCTTGCAGAGGGTTTGTACCTGGGAGCAACAAATCGCATTAGGATGGGGGTGCAGCTGACACTTGCAGTTGAGCCATTTGGTCACCTGACTTCTAGCAATGGCGATGGGCGCCAGAGCTTAGGATGGTGTCCAGGGTGTAGATTGTGCCATAGAGAAGGCCATGCCATTTTACTAGCAAAACACATGGGGGTACTTCAAAAAGTTAATGGAAAATGGAATCAAAATATGAGTTTATTTTGGTCCAGAAACATTGAAATCCATGATAGCTTCCTTATAATAATTATTTTCCATAAGCTTCTTGAAGAGTCCTCCTTGTATTTGCTTCAAAATTTTTGCACAAAAATAAATTTTATCTTTTGATTTAATTTTTTATGAGCATTATGAAACATACTCATTGAATGGTATTGTGGCAAAATGGGTGACGCCTTGGTTTGTAATGCCCTATCACACATTGGAGTGTTGGTTTGATTCCCTACTGCTCCTCTTCTACTACAGCTTCCTGCCAATGCACTCGGGGAGGCAGTGGAAGATGGCTCTAGGACTTGGACCCTTGTTGCCTGTATGGGAGACCTGGATGGAATTCCTAGCTCCAGGCTAGTCCAGACCTGGCTGTTATAGCCATTTGGGGAGTGAATCAATTAGAGATCTCTTTTTTAATTTTTAAAAACGTTTTTATTGAGGTATAATACACATTTATTTCACTGATCTATTTTTACAATTAACTGTCAGTTTACTCTATTTCATGATATAAAGAATATGTTTCATCTCTCTTCTGGAATTAAAACCAGAAAGAGATTCCTGTGCACATTGTAGAACACAATTTTAAGGAGTTTGTAGGCCACAGAAGCCCATCCATGAAACCCCTGGGGGACACATTGGCCAAAGGTACAAACTGACTCTCCCTGGAAACCTTAATCAGAGGACTTCAACATCTTTAGTTACTCTGCTGCTTCACCTCTCAATTACCCAATGCTACTACCACTACTATTATATTTTCTCTTGCTTTCTGAGGTGTAAATGAATAAAAATGGGGAAAAGTTGGGGGAAAACACTTCTAGTACTTAAATGGCCAGCTGCTATTCACAAACATCATAAACACACAAGTGTACTCCAATGCACAGCCAATGAAAGTGCTAGAAGACAAAATTGGGAATTTTAATTTTATCATCAAATTCACATAGGCTTTTTCTAGTCCACTTTTAAGACTCCTATTTGACAGAACTAAGCTGCCTGTAACTTTTTAGACACATAATTAAATGAAGACATTCACACTCAGATTTAAGTGGGAAATCAGGGAGAGATTAAGATGAGAAATTAAGGCTGAAGTATTTATAATAATTCCAGAAAAGACTTCGTAGATTTCACTACATAAAATTTATTTACTATTTTATTTAAAAAGTATATACCATCACCTACTTTTTAATCGATTAATTTATGAAACCATTCTCTTGTAGAATACACATTGGCATTGAAACAGTTTAAAGAAATGTAATGGCTATCTACAAAAAATTAGTTTTGATTGTTATATTTCCTCCATACTTTAAGTGTCTTTTCACAAAAAAAGAAACTAAATATTTCGAACATTTTATATTCAGCAATTTTTAAAAAAATACTGTTTTCCACTGCTATGGTTTTTATAAAGGTCTTGACATAAAGTTTCAAATAAAAAAAAAATAAGGTACTAGGATAAGTGTTTGTCTTAACAGCATTTTACATTTAACATCTTCAACTGGCATGCAACTTCTTGTTGTCACATACCTGTTATTTAGGGAAAATTACACCCATTTTACAGAAAACTCCCAATACATATACTGCAATTAGTTCAAAACAATGTTAAAAAGATGAGTATGAATGGCACACAAAAACTGCTTTTTTATAAATAACTGGAATTTCTTATCAGGAAGTAGGCACAGGGAAATCCAATCCCTAGGGCTCTGCTCTCTGGAAGAACACCTTTAGGTAATTTTTAAAAACTTTAACATCAGGCTGCTGAAGTGCTTGACAAAACTCCTGAATTATTTCTGGAGCTACCTGCAAAGAGGGCAGGTATTCTTGTTGAAGATACTGAACACATTCTGGGCCCCGTTTGAGATGAATGGTTTTCAGTGTCACTGCACATTCAGATAAGGCCAACACTTTGTGCATCTGCCAGGTCAAAGGTTTGTTTTAAAGGCGCTCAGAAACATGCAGGGACAATGTGCTTATAAACAAAATCAGCAAATCCCATTGGTCCATCTTTACCTCCCCAGAGTTCTACTAACTTTGAAAGGATGATAAAACAGGTTTTCTGGGCAATTGGAGTTGGAGACCTCTTTCTCTGCTTCTGTCTCTTTTTCTCTGTCACTCTTTAAAATTAATTAATTAATTAAAGAAATTTTTTTAAAAATCAAAGAAATGCCTTCATATATTAAAGTTTTATTTGAATTTTTATTCCTGAAGGAAATACCTATTAACCTCATTTTTTTTTTCTTTAGTCAAATGTTGTTTTCCATTGCAAGTAAGATACATTTAGGTATAGGTACCTATTAACAGGATAATGATACAGCTCAAATATTTGCAAGAAGTGTGAAAGCAGTTCTGAAGAACTGGGTCTCTGCTCTTTTTATTCTTGTCTTGTCTCTACTTCAGTCTGTGTTGCTCCAGTTCTCTCTCATAGCAATAAACTCCCCTAGCTGGCGGACACATAGACCATTTCTGAAGCAAATGCTTCACTTCCTGGATCTAAAAGATGAGAGAACCCTCACATTTTCCATCACCAAGATTCAGAAAATATTCCAAATGGCTCAGATGAAGTCTCAGGTCCATCCCTCATCCAAGCATAGTAATCAGGACACAGGGTACCATAATTAGTTCATGGTAATGATATGTGCCAGTCTTTGTTTCAAAAGGATCATGACTTATTGACAAAAGAGGTACAGGATTGCCAGGTAGCCACGGATAGGCTGGCATCATTTGATCACTCTATTATGACCTTATTAATTACTAATATTACTCAGAAAAAAATTGTTTCACTTAATTCATAGTAAAGTGAAATAAATTTCCAGACAATTATAAATATCTGGTACATGGGTATGATGGTAAAATCAAAGGTCATTTTTGTTGAATGCAAGGGTACTTCAAAAAGTTCATGGGAAAATATAATTGAAAAATAAATTTATTTTGTTTTAGAATTTTACAATCTAGACTTTTGAGGTGCCTTCAGAAAGTTTGAGAAAAATGCAAATTATGAGAAAACAGTGCATGGATTTCAATTTTTTCCACCAAAATAAATTTATATCTTATTTTTCTTTTCCACAAGTTTTTGGAGTACCTTTATTCCTAAACAGGAGAGTAATCGGAAGAGACAAAGAATTAAGCACAATGTAAAATCCATAGGCCTCATTTAAAAGCCTTGGAATTTCAGGCCAGAAGGTGTTTTTTAAGGCTGCCTAAAATATTTTGATCATTGTAATTTTTGTAAATATAGACAAACAGCAACCAAAAATAGCGTGTTAAAGTCATCTTGCCTGAGGTAGTGATAAACACAATGTCATTGAATGAGGGGGACAGGAAGACCAACAGAGAAGCTACGTTTTTCCAGATGTTAAAGATTTGTAAACAGGTTATAGCAACAGCACATTCTGCTTTGAATTAACTTTGCCAAGCAGATTGCTAAAGCTAAAAGAAAGGAAAAATAGAGAGTCTCAGCCACCCAGGGGATTTTCAGTGAGAGGATTGTGAAGGATGTTTGCTGGTACAGATCACTACATGGGATAAACCTGGTTTTATGTTTCTATTTACATATTAATTGTAATTCAACTATGGCATAATTAGAAAGACTCAATACAAGGTTGTATGAAAACACCAATTGCATAAACAATAAGTATTGGGCTTTTGAGACTTGTTACAAAGTTTACTTAAAATACTGTCACAGTTTTTGTCTCGACTTTATTCATGCATAGTTTCCATTTTAATGATTGATTAATTATTTCTCATAAATTGAAATGAAGCTGGTTTTGGCAGTAATACTCTTTCATTCCATTATAATTTCTCATGGAAAGAATTTTCTTGAGGGCTTTAGACATCACAGTTAGTGATTTTTTTTCAAACAAGGGAGCAGATTAAACAAAATCTCTAGTGATAGAGATTGAAAGTATTTGTTTTTTGCATGGAAATTAGAATAGCATCATGTTGAATTAATATGTTACATTCTTTAGGGGTTCAGATAGATAAAATGAAAATATTTAGGATTCTTAACGTTAAAGCAACTGTGCAATGGTGTTAGAAATAAACCATTGCATACAGTACATATATTCTAAATAAATATCAAGTTCTTTATTATTTCTCATTCCAAAACAACTTTATTTTATGATTAAAAAGAATCATTGTTCCTAGGAAAAGGGGAATTTGTTTTCAACCATGCATTTTTGCAAATATTTAAAATATCAAATATAATATAATAAACATATATGATACAACCTGAATGTAATATAATTTGAATTTGGGGAGAAAGAAGGTGTTAGGTGGTTATTTTCTAGTTGATTGTGAGATGTATGGGAGTAGGATTTGAAACTATTGACTAAGGAAGAGGAAAGTGGAAGAAACCTATCACTTGTTATTTCAATCACTTTTCTTCTTTATTATCTTATACTTGTTTTACCTTTTTCATCTTATTGTTGGCTGCAGTTATTTTTATCATTTACCTTTCTCCTCTATTGCATCTGATTTCCTCAACTGTATCAATAATTGCAGAGCACAGTAAAACATCATTATAATGAGTAGGTATAATATTTTGGGTTTGGTGGGAGTGTATGGGCAGAGCTTGTAAGTGAAAAAGTACTTACTATGCAGGAATATTAGAAGTGACAATATGGTCATGCTGTTTCTCTGCCTCACTTTGTAAAAATACCACTTTATTCAGTGGAGCAACCTCTAGGTCAGAAGACTGAAAGTTCTACCATCAACCTTAGAAATAGTCTGATGAATATTTTTTATATATAGATTAAAATGTTTGTTTTTGGGGCCAGCACTGTAACGTAGTGGGTAAAAGCCACTGCCTGCAGTGCCAGAATCCCATGTGGGTGCCAGTTCGAGTCCTGGCTGCTCCACTTTCGATCCAGCTCTCTGCTATGGCCTGGGAAAGTAATGGAAGATGGCCCAAGTCCTTGGGCCCCTGCACCCTTGTGAGAGAGCCAGAAGAAGCTCCTGGCTCCTGGCTTTGGATTGGCGCAGCTCCAGCTGTTGGGGCCAATAGGGAGTAAACCAGCGGATGGAAGTACTCTCTCTCTCTCTCTCTCTCTCTCTCTCTCCCTCCCTCCCTCCCTCTCTTTCTCTCTCTCTCTGTAACTCTGCCTTTCAATAAATAAATACATTTTTAAAAAATATTTATTTTCAGAATATTTTTTTTGGACAGGCAGAGTGAATAGTGAGAGAGAGACAGAGAGAAAGGTTTTCCTTTTTGCCGTTGGTTCACCCTCCAATGGCCGCTGCGGCCGGCGCATCTTGCTGATCCGAAGGCAGGAGCCAGGTGCTTCTCCTGGTCTCCCATGGGGTGCAGGGCCCAAGCACTTGGGCCATCCTCCACTGCACTCCCGGGCCATAGCAGAGAGCTGGCCTGGAAGAGGGGCAACCGGGATAGAATCCGGCGCCCCAACCGGGACTAGAACCCGGTGTGCCGGTGCCACAAGGTGGAGAATTAGCCTGTTAAGCCACGGTGCCGGCCAGACTATTTTTATATGTAGAAAATAAAATATATAAGATTGCAAAGAAAATCAATCACATCAAAATATACTGATGAAGGGGTTAGTGTTGTGGCATAGCAGGTAAAGCCACAGCCTGCAATGTTTGGATCCCTTATCGATGCCGGTTTGTGTCCCAGCTGCTCTATTTTCAATCCAGGTTCCTGCTAATGGCCTGGGAAAAGCATCAGAAGATGATGCAAGTGTCTGGACTCCTGCTATCCCTGTGGGAGACCCTGATAAGGTTCCTGGGTGCAGCCTGATCCAGTGCTAGTTATTGTGGCCATCTGGAGAGTGAACCAGCAGATGGAGGGAGATCTTTTTATGTCTGTCTCTCTGTAGTTTAGTAATATTTCTACTTAAATTTGTATTTGAAGGAAGTATAAAGTTTAAGTTACAAACTGATGGATTTAAAAATATAATTGATTTTTATTTGCCACTTACACTGAAAGAGCATCTTAACTGAATCCATAAAAACTATATTAACAATCTTGCTATAGATACAAGAAGCCACATTATTGTTTCATATTTCAATTTATACCATCAAATTCAGTAGTCCAGAAATTGCCAATTTAAGGAATATAAAATCACCTGGTGAATTTATCATTTTTTTCCAAAAAAACACCAGATATTAATGGTCCATACCAAACAGAGGTGCTTTAGTCAGCAATTTTCAAGGGAACTATGATGCTGACTTGTGTTGGGGAACATTTAAGAAAAGTACAGTCAACTTAAATATCCACTAGTTCTTTGTCCATGGATTCATTCAACTATGGTTGAATACCAAAAAATACCAAAAAACTTTATATGGCTGCTAACAAGTATTATATAGTTAGGCTTGTAATGGCTGCAAATGTACACTGACTTATTTGTATTGCCATTGTTTCCTGAACAATACAGTGTAACAGCTATTTTCAAAATACTTATTCTAATGGCTATTATAATTAATGTAGGGCTAATTTAATATATAAAGAAGGATGTTCATAGGCTATCGGCACATATGGCATTTGTGTAAAAGATTTCAGCACGTGCAGATTCTGGCATCTCTAGGGGCTCTGTGGGGACCAAAGAACCCTGGAACTGTGCTTAGCATATTCTCGGTCTAGGTCATAGCACTCTTACCAACAACAATGACAATACAACAGAACTATTTAAACAGACACTTAAATGAAGGAAATAATCTCCTACCCAAGTAACTTTTGACAAACTGCCAGATAATTAATCTTTTGTAGGTATGTATTGGTGTGTATGTGATATTCTTGAAATTTTAGCAATATAGAAAAATGGAATGTATCCAAACATATAATGCAATCCACAGGAGATATATATGACTTATTTGTCTCACTCTAACTCTATATATGGTGCAGAAATGAATTTATTGTAAACCTCAAGTTGGAGGAGACAAAAATGGCATTTACACAGAACCTATTATAGTATTAGAGAGTGAGCTCTCGCATAATTTTGCTGTTACAATTTCTGCTTCAGGACTGGATTTTTTTCCCCTTCTTTCATTCTCTATTGTTTTTCATGCTAATCCTGGCTTGAGAAAATGACCTTGTTAACAGGCAACCATTAGTGCCTTTCTAAGTATTTTGTCTATTTCTTAGTTCTTTTAGGGCAGTTATTGATATAAACAGGAATGACAGTTGTTTGCAGTACAGAAGTGCACCAGGGTGAGAATGAAAACCTTAAACTTCATTACAAAATTAGGGAGAATTGGGAGGTAGCCCCCAAATATAAACAGTATTATGATTCTTATCCAGGAAGCTATAGAATGATTGTTGAAGATGTTCAAAAGTGAAAAGAAATCCAGATATCCTTCAGAGACCAAGTTAGTATGGGACAAAGTATGAGAAAAGAAAAAATCTCTTATTTACCCTGCGATGTTGGGTGAACAGAGTATATCTTTTGATTTTTTTTTTCTGAACAATGGTGCTTCCAACTGGCAAAATATGTAAAAACAAATCAGAAATTCATTACTAAAGCAATTCTGAAAGTTTGAGTTCTAATCAAGTGAAAAAACAGGATGCTTCTCAATAAAAAAAGTAAAAACCACTTCAAAAAGAGGCCAAATATATTTAAGATAGAATAATAGCACTCATCCTATCTTTTCCCTTGATTACAAGCAAAAGAAAATGTGAGGACGCTTACTGGAGGATTCTGAAAATTAAATAAAAGTAGGTGAGTGAGATAAGAGACCTCAAATTCAAATAACGAGCCCTAAGGTATATCGTTCTCTGATATTTCTCAGGATACACTTCAGGGCAGCCCACATTACAAATCTGTACATTCAGATAGTAGTCCTCTGAGGCAGAACTTACAGAACTAAGAAGTACTCCACTGTACAATGGAGCTCTTTTGATTCTCCCAGCTCTTCCCAAGGCAAACCTTATTTCCAAGCTATACCTTGTATTGAGAGTGGTGATGGTAATGGGGTTAGATGGTCATGTGGTGATCTCTTTTACCGTTTACTCAATGTAGAGCCAATCATAAGAAGTGTGCAACAGTGCAGGGAGACCAAACCTCTTACTTTCTAACAAGAACATGAGGAAAACATGAAAGACTCAAGATTACATGTGTGTAGCTCATCATAAAAAGAATGGAGTTGGAAGAAGAGATTTTTTTGAACATATGTACAAAGCCTTGGGCTCACTTTTAACCTGTGCGTGTGTGAAACTGACTGGATATAAAACAGCCAAGACTTTGAGAAATGAACTTCAAAACAGACCACTACCAATGACCCAGATTGGTTTCTGAGTGATGAATATATAAAGTGGACCGTAATAGCAATGCAAAGCCTTTGAAAAATAAAATGATATGGGAGCTCCATTCTACAGAAGGTGGGTCAAGATTTGCATTTTGCATCTATCTGGATTATTGCCTGCTAAAACAATAAAAAACAGAAAAAATGACTCTCTTGAAGACCTTAGAAATATATATACAGTGTTTATATATACATATACATATTTAGTGTGTTATTTATTTGAAAGGCAGACACACACACACAGACACACACACAAAGAGCGAGAGAGGGAGAGGGAGAGGGAGAGGGAGAGGGAGAGAGAGAGAGAGAGAGAGAGAGAGAGATCCCAATCCACTGGTTCACTCTTCAAATGCCCACAATGACTTGGGCTTGGCTAAAATCAAAGATAGGAGCCTGAAACTGAATCCTGTTCTCCATATTGATAGAAAGATCCCAATTAGTGAGCCATCATTGTTGCTTCACAGGATCTGCATTAGCAGGAAGCTAGAATCATGAGCCAAAGCTGGTTGTTGAACTCAGGGACTCTGATGTGGGATGAAAGAAACGTAACTAATGTTTTAAGTGTTATGCTAGATATTGTTCACCCTTGAATGTATTAATAGGACAAACTCTAATAATATAATATTCAGACTGTTCAAGATATAATTCAAGATAGCATTCATAAACTAGGGAACACAAGAAAATCAATGATCTTATGAATTCAGTATATGGAAAAATTTTCTGGATGCATTTATACATATTACTATGTGTCTGTAACATATGTGTATAAATATTTTTTTCATTTATTATACTTTTATTTAATGAATATAAATTTCCAAAGTACAGCTTATGGGTTACAATGGCTTCCCCCCTCCCGTAACTTCCCTCCCACCCACAACCCTCCCCTTTCCCACTCCCTCTCCCCTTCCATTCACATCAAGATTCATTTTCAATTCTCTTTATATACAGAAGATCAGTTTAGTATATATTAGGTAAAGATTTCAACAGTTTGCCCCATATAGCAACACAAAGTGAAAAAACTACCGTTGGAGTACTAGTTATAGCATTAAATAACCGTGTACAGCACATTAAAGACAGAGATCCTACATAATATTTTTTTAATTAATTAATTTTCTATGCCATTTCCAATTTAACACCAGGTTGTTTTTTTTCATTTCCAATTATCTTTATATACAGAAGATCAATTCAGTATATAATTAGTAAAGACCTCATCAGTTTGTACCCACACAGAAACATAAAGTATAAAAATACAGTTTCAGTACTAGTTAGAGCATCACTTCACATTAGACAACACATTAAGGACAGATCCCACATGAGATGTAAGTACACAGTGACTCCTGTTGCTGACTTAACAATTTGACACTCCTGTTCATGGCATCAGTAATCTCCCTAAGCTCTAGTCATGAGTTGTCAGGGCTATGGAAGCCTTTAGAGTTCGCTGACTTTGATCTTATTCCGATAGGGTCATAGTCAAAGTGGAAGTTCTCTCCTCCCTTCAGAGAAAGGTACCTCCTTCTTTGATGGCCCCCTTCTTTCCACTGGGATCGCACTCAGAGAGATCTTTCATTTAGGTCTTTTTTTTTCCCATGATATCTTGGCTTTCCATGCCTACAATACTCTCATGGGCTCTTCAGCCAGATCCGAATGCCTTAAGGGCTGATTCTGAGGCCAGAGTGCTATTTAGGACATCTGCCATTCTATGAGTCTGCTGTGTATCCCGCTTCCCATGTTGGATCCTTCTCCCCCTTTTTGATTCTATCAGTTAGTATTAGCAGACACTTGTCTTGTTTGTGTGATCCCTTTGACTCTTAGACCTATCAGAGCCATCAATTGTGAGCTGAAATTGATCACTTGGACTAGTGCGATGGCATTGGTACATGCCACCTTGATGGGATTGTGTTGGAATCCCCTGGCACATTTCTAACTCCACCATTTGTGGCCAGTCCGATTGAGCATGTCCCAAATTGTACATCTCCTCCCTCTCTTTTTCCACTCTGAAATTTAACAGGGATCACTTTTCAGTTAAAATTTAAACACCTAAGAATAATTGTGTGTTAATTACAGAGTTCAACCACTAGTACTAGAACAACAACAACAACAAATACTAAAAAGGATAAAGTATTACATTGTACATCTAGAGTCAGGACAAGAGCTGATCAGTTCATTGTTTCTTATAGTGTCCATTTCACTTAACAGGTTTCCCCTTTGGTGCTCAGTTCTCACCGATCAGGGAAAACAAATGATATTTTTCTCTTTGGGACTGGCTTAATTCACTCAACATGATGTTTCCCAGATTGCTCCATCTTGTTGCAAATGACCGGGTTTCGTTGTTTCTTACTGCTGTATAGTATTCTATGGAGTACATGTCCCATAATTTCTTTATCCAGTTTACTGTTGATGGGCATTTGGGTTGGTTCCAGGTCTTAGCTATTGTGAATTGAGCTGCAATAAACATTAATGTTCAGATGGCTTTTTTATTTGCCAAATTAATTTCCTTTGGGTAAATTCCAAGGAGTGGGATGGCTGGGTTGTATGGTAGGGTTATGTTCAGGTTTCTGAGGAATCTCCAGACAGACTTCCATAGTGGCTTAACCAGTTTGCATTCCCACCAACAGTGGGTTAGTGTCCCTTTTTCCCCACATCCTCTCCAGCATCTGCTGTTGGTAGATTTCTGATCATTTTTTCAAACTTTTAAAGACATTTTCATACTTTTTCCTATTCTACAAACTGTACATGGCTCATCTTCATTTACCATTCTTATACATAAAATCATTAATACGCTGATTCTTCAACTCAGTTCCTCTTCTCTCTTTTAAAAACAACCCATAGGGGGCCGACGCTGTGGCGCAGTAGGTTAACCCTCCACCTGCGGCACCGGCATCCCATATGGGTGCCGTTTCTAGTCCTGGCTACTCTTCTTCCAATACAGCTCTCTGCTGTGGCCTGGGAAAGCAGTAGAAGATGGCCCAAGACCTTGGGCCCCTGCACCAACATGGGAGACTGGGAAGAAGCACCTGGCTCCTGGCTTCGGATTGGCGCAGCTCCAGCTATTGTGGCCACTTGGGGAGTGAACCAATGGAAGGAAGATCTTTCTCTCTGTCTCTTCTTCTCACTGTCTGTAACTCTACCTTAAAAAAAAAAAAAAAAAAAAAAAAAAAAAAAAAAAAAAAAAAAACCATAAGGCTGGAGCCGCGGCTCAATAGGCTAATCCTCTGCTGCAGTGCTGGCACACCTGGTTCTATCTAGCCCCGGTTGGGGCATCAGATTCTGTCCCAGTTGCTCCTCTTCCTGTCTAGCTCTCTGCTATGGCCTGGGAATGCAGTGGAGGATGGCCCAAGTCCTTGGGCCCTGCACCCGTATGGGAGACCAGGAGAAACACCTGGCTCCTGGCTTCAGATCAGAGCAGTGCGCTGGCCACAGCGGCCATTGGGGAGTGAACCAACAGAAAAGGAAGACCTTTCTCTCTGTCTTTCTCTCTCACAGTCCACTCTGCCTGTCAAAAAAAAAAAAAAAAAAACAACATAGTAATTACTCCTTTTTTTTTAAATTTTATTTAATGAATATAAATTTCCAGTGTACAGCTTATAGATTACAATGACTTCCCTCTCCCATAACTTCCCTCCCACCCACAACCCTCCCCTCTCCCGCTCCCTCTCCCCTTCCATTTGCATCAAGATTCCTTTTCAATTCTCTTTATATACAGAATATCAATTTAGTATAAAGATTTCAACAGTTTGCACCCACATAGAAACACAAAGTGAAACATACTGTTGGAGTACTAGTTATAGCATTAAATCACAATGTACAGCACATTAAGGACAGAGATCCCACATGAGGAGCAAGTGCACAGTGGCTCCTGTTGTTGACCCAACAAATTGACACTCTAGTTTATGGCGCCAGTAACCATCCTAGGCTGTCGTCATGAGTTGCCAAGGCTATGGAAGCCTTCCAAGTTTGCCGACTCTGATCATATTTAGACAAGGTCATAAAAGACAGGGTGAGGATAGTAACCAATGATCCTAAGAGTGGCATTTACCAGGTTTGAACAATTATACAGCATTAAGTGGGGAAGAGGACCATCAGTACACACAGGTTGGGAGTAGAGCCATTGGTGGTAGAGTAGAGGTTATGATTACAAAGGAATGAGGCCCAAGTACGCTAGACAGGGTCTAGAACAAAGGACAGAGTCATTATTAGAGGAGCTAAGAAAGGTGCTGTCTAAGTTTCAATTAAGTTTTCTGACTGAGGGGCAAATAGAACCTCACAGAAGGGGCTTGATAATAATCTGGTGGGCTTTAGGCCTTGTAAGTTAAGAGACCCAGACCTATCTATCTCTTCACATGGGGTATATCCTAAGGGAGGTGTGAACCTCCTAGGGGAAGGCACTCTGTTGACTTTCATTACTTGGCTGGCCTGGGAGGAGAGCTGGCCAGGTAAAGGCAGGGGGCATCTCTAACAAGAAATTTACAGTTCTGCCTGCAATGTTGCTGACCCTACTTGACCATACCCTCAGCTGCGGTGGTCACTTTGGAAGTTGGGCTGAGTGAAGGGCTTTTCAGCTTAGAGCCAATTAGATCTGTGGCTCTGACCTGGGCATCCTTCGACTCCAGGGCAGGTCCATTTCCAGTGATCCAACTCTTGGCAGAGCTGCCAGGGCTCTTCACAAGCTGACTTCTGCTGAAGCCCAGGCTTACCACATTGAAAGCCACTGCAGTGGACTGGCCTGTTGGGTCTCCTTGAGAGCAGATCACTGTACAGATCAGCCATTAATAGGCCTGCCACCCATTGCTTCTGATGCCTAGCTTTCTTTTCTTCCTGGTTTGTGTTAAAGCAGACCAGAGGATGCAAGTCAAGGGAGTGCCCAAGTCCCATCTCTACTCTTCGGTGGCCTGAACTACAAGTCTATAGTCACAGGCATGTTCTGTAGTAGTTTTTCTAAGGTAGACAATGCCCATGAGGAAAATTATATTCTCACTTTAAAACTTTCTTTCCCTTTGGTCTGAAAGGGAGGTTTTTTCTACTTACTGTATACTTCGCTGATGGCGAAGTGAATCTAGCTATGAGATTATTATTTAAGTTCTTATTTTGGCTATGCTATTACAGAAAAATGTTAGTCATCTCTTGTATAAGGTCTAAAGATTAAATTGTGCGTCCTACAGATTCCTTCATAATAGAATTAGTTTCCTACCTTGAAGAGAATAGAGAAATGAAAGAATAATTTGGGCTTAGAATAGAGAAATGAGGGAGCAAGTCCTAGATCGCTTGCTGACAATAGCAATATCACATGAAAACTTAGTAAACAGTTTCAACCATTAGATAACAACTTAAGAAAACATTTACCAGAAGGTCCAATGCCTTCTATAAATTTTAAGAATCATGTATTTGAAACACCTCTTAAATATCTAACATGGTATAGGTTGTTTAACCAGTAAACTTAAGCACAACCATCTAAAATGTTTTTAGTTTCTTTCTACCAACAAGTTTAAAACATATCATACACAGATTCAGGTCACACGAATTAAAATGTATCTTTGATTGATTTTAGCAGCTTAAATTTATGGACATTCTTATCTATAAGCCATTTAAAATAAAACTCTTAATAAAATTTCCCCATGTGGACATACAATATGTACACATATAACATAGCATAATAGACCAATATAGCAATTTTAATAATAGCTTTTAAAATCTTTAACTCTTTTTGTAGATTGCCAATTGATTTGAATTGCTTTTTCTTTTTAGTAACCTCAGTTAACCATACTTTCAGTTGGTACTGTTAATACATTATTGGCTTCATCTGTTTACAGAGCCATCCCAAAGTACTGACTACAATAGAAGTGGCTGGAAAAAGTCCATAGGAACCTATAGGAGGACAGCTAAACACAGAACCAACAACGCTTTAGTTTTATGAGCAGCAAATCATATATAACTGTGGATGACAAAAGACTTTAAGTCGCCATGTTTAAAATTATAAACTCATCAACCAACAAGAGGCACTTGCTTACTTCACAGTATTTTTGAAAGCACCTGTAGGATTTTGCAAGTGCTTTAGGCCTCTGGTGCTTTCTCATTAAGATAACTATCATGTCTAGTAACACAAGATCATTAGATTTTTTAATTCTCAAACATTTATATTAATAGCATTTTCCATTATAGAAACTTAAATTTTGGTACCACATCACATCTTGACAGTACTTTTTTTTTTATTTTATTTTTTAACTTTTATTTAATGAATATAAATTTCCAGTGTACAGCTTATGGATTACAATGGCTTCCCCCTCCCATAACTTCCCTCCCACCCACAACCCTCCCCTCTCCCGCTCCCTCTCCCCTTCCATTCACATCAAGATTCATTTTCAATTCTCTTTATATACAGAAGATCAATTTAGTATAAAGATTTCAACAGTTTGCACCCACATAGAAACACAAAGTGAAACATACTGTTTGAGTACTAGTTATAGCATTAAATCAAAATGTACAGCACATTAAGGACAGAGATCCCACATGAGGAGCAAGTGCACAGTGGCTCTTGTTGTTGACCCAACAAATTGACACTCTAGTTTATGGCGCCAGTAACCACCCTAGGCTCTTGTCATAAGTTGCCAAGGCTATGGAAGCCTTCCAAGTTTTCCGACTCTGATCATATTTAGACAAGGTTATAAAAGACAGAGTGAGGATAGTAACCAATGATCCTAAGAGTGGCATTTACCAGGTTTGAACAGTTATACAGCATTAAGTGGGGAAGAGGACCATCAGTACACACAGGTTGGGAGTAGAGCCATTGGTGGTAGAGTAGAGGTTATGATTACAAAGGAAAGAGGCCCAAGTGCGCTAGACAAGGTCTAGAACAAAGGACAGAGTCATTATTAGAGGAGCTAAGAAAGGTGCTGTCTAAGCTACAATTAAGTTTTCTGATTGAGGGGCAAATAGAACCTGATAGAAGGGGCTTGATAATAATCTGGTGGGCTTTAGGCCTTGTAAGTTAAGAGGCCCAGACCTATCTATCTCTTCACATGGGGTATATCCTAAGGGAGGTGTGAACCTCCTAGGGGAAGGCACTCTGTTGACTTTCATTACTTGGCTGGCCTGGGAGGAGAGCTGGCCAGGTAAAGGCAGGGGGCATCTCTAACAAGAAATTTACAGTTCTGCCTGCAATGTTGCTGACCCTACTTGACCATACCCTCAGCTGCGGTGGTCACTTTGGAAGTTGGGCTGAGTGAAGGGCTTTTCAGCTTAGAGCCAATAAGATCTGTGGCTCTGACCTGGGCATCCTTCGACTCCAGGGCAGGTCCATTTCCAGTGATCCAACTCTTGGCAGAGCTGCCAGGGCTCTTCACAAGCTGACTTCTGCTGAAGCCCATGCTTACCACATTGAAAGCCACTGCAGTGGACTGGCCTGTTGGGTCTCCTTGAGGGCAGATCACTGTACAGATCAGCCATTAATAGGCCTGCCACCCATTGCTTCTGATGCCTAGCTTTCTTTTCCTCCTGGTTTGTGTTAAAGCAGGCCAGAGGATGCAAGTCAAGGGAGTGCCTGTATCCCATCTCTACTCTTCGGTGGCCTGAACTACAAGTCTATAGTCACAGGCATGTTCTGTAGAAGTATTTCTAAGGTAGACAATGCCCATGAGGAAAATTATATTCTCACTTTAAAACTTTCTTTCCCTTTGGTCTGAAAGGGAGGTTTTTTCTACTTACTGTATACTTCGCTGATGGCGAAGTGAATCTAGCTATGAGATTATTATTTAAGTTCTTATTTTGGCTATGCTATTACAGAAAAATGTTAGTCATCTCTTGTATAAGGTCTAAAGATTAAATTGTGCGTCCTACAGATTCCTTCATAATAGAATTAGTTTCCTACCTTGAAGAGAATAGAGAAATGAAAGAATAATTTGGGCTTAGAATAGAGAAATGAGGGAGCAAGTCCTAGATCGCTTGCTGACAATAGCAATGTTACCTGAATACTTAGCAAACCGTTTCAACCATTAGATTACAACTTAAGAAAACATTTACCAGAAGGTCCAATGCCTTCTATAAATTTTAAGAATCATGTATTTGAAAACACCTCTTAAATATCTAACATGGTGTAGTTTGTTTAGCCAGTAAACTTAAGCACAACCATCTAAAATGTTTTTAGTTTCTTTCTACCAACAAGTTTAAAACATATGATACACAGATTCAGGTCACACGAATTAAAATGTATCTTTGATTGATTTTAGCAGCTTAAATTTATGGACAATCTTATCTATAAGCCATTTAAAATAAAACTCTTAATAAAATTTCCTATGTGGACATACAATATGTACACACATATAACATAGCATAATAGACCAATATAGCAATTCTAATAATAGCTTTTAAAATCTTTAACTCTTTTTGTAGATTGCCAATTGATTTGAATTGCTTTTTGTTTTTAGATTACTTTAACACATTGCTTTAACAGAGCATCAGAGTTTAATTCTATGACAAAGAGAAATTTTGCTTTCTGTGATTTTTTGCTGTGAGGTTTCCTTCCTTTACCTTCTTTTATATTGGTGACCATGTTTCTGTGTTTCTGTGTGTAACACATCTTTAAGCATCTTTTGTAGGGCAGGATGAGTGGCAACAAATTCTTTCAGTTTCTGTTTGCTATGAAAAGTCTTAATTTCACCTTCATTCAGAAATGAGAGCTTTGCAGGATATAATATTCTGGGCTGGCAGTTTTTCTCTCTTAGTACCTGGGCTATATCTCGCCATTCCCTTCTAGCTTGTAGGGTTTCTGATGAGAAGTAACCCGAATATTAGGTTTTTTAATAGTATCCTGTAGATTCCCGACAATATTTTTTAGATTTCTAATTTCTTCTTCTTTTCTTTGGTTTGCCTGTTTCCTTTCCTGTTCTCTGTCTTCTAAGTCTGATATTCTCTCTTCTGCTTTGCCCATTCTGTTTTTAAGGCTCTCTAATGTGTTTGTCATTTGATCTATTGAGTTCTTCATTTCAGTGTGGTTTTTTGTCACTATCACAGTTTCATGTTCTACTAGTTGTTTCATTTCATTTTGATTCCTCCTTAATATTTCATTTTCACGAGAGAGATTTTCTATCTTGTCCATTAAGGATTTCTGTAGTTCAAGAATTTGTTTTTGAGAACTTCTTAATGTTCTTATCAATTTTTTGAAATCCGTATCTTGCATTTCTTCGATCTCATCATCTTCATAATCTTGAATTGGGGTGTCTTTTTCATTTGGGGGCGTCATAGTGTCTTCCTTGTTCTTGTTACCTTGGTTTTTGCATTTGTTGTGTGGCATGTTGGAGATATTTGGTTTCTTCACTGTGGTGTTTTTTCTTGTTACACTATGGCTCTATATTAAGTGGACTGTCTGCTTTCGGTGGAGCCTTAGAGGCTTGAGATAAGTGTGGACTGAGAGCTGGGTTTGGTTCCTCAGGGTTAAGGGTGTGTCAAAGATGACACTCCCAGGTTAGGCGTGGTAAATCTCTTTCTTTTTTTTTTTGCTTCAAAAGGGAAGTAATTCCGCACAGCTGAATGTAATTGGAGGTAGTTAGCAGGTAAATGATATACCCACAGGAGCCAGAGATCGGAAGCTCTTTCCCAAGGACCACACAGGGAATCTCTGCTGCCCTCGTTGTGGGCTCCAATTCTCCTGCAGTCTCCCACTGGATTGCCAAGTTAGATCCTAATCTCCTGTTATTTCACCCCTCCCCCCAGAGTCAGGTTTTTCTGCTAGGCTCAGGGCTGGTGCAGACCTGAGGTCGCCCTGCTTATGACGTATGTCCAAAATGGCGCCTGCTCTTTGTCTTGCTCGCCTTTGAGGAGTGAGCGGAGAGAAACTCGTGTCCGTATCGGTTACTTTTTTTTTTTTTTCCCTCTCTCTCTTCTAGTTAGCCTGGTGAACTTTTCCCCACGGAGTTTCAAGCCTCGTTCCCTCTAGTCTCCTCTTTCTGCTTGCCCGCTGGTGTCTCAGGCTATTGAGATTCGGCTCACCTCGCGTTCCAGCGCTGGTGCGTTTAGTCTGCCGCTGGTGTCCCGAACTTGGGCTCCCACGCTCTCCACGCAGGTCCACTGTGAATCACTAGTTCCGGAAGAATTTCCGCTGCTGTTTCTTCCCCTACTCTTCCTTGACCCTGCAGTATCTCCACTTTTATTAACCTGTGTGTCTTGCTGAACTATCAATGTGCTCCTTCCTATTCCGCCATCTTGCCGCTCCCATCTTGACAGTACTTCTAATATAATCCAAATAGCCTGATTAGTTGGTGTCTCTATAAGATGAGAGATATAGGTCCTTCGATTTTTTCAGTTGGGCCCAAACTGGAAAAACCAAAGTCCAAGATTTACTGGAAATTTTAGAGACCAGATTGTTTGAAACTTCGATTTTTTGAATGCCTGTCAAGAATGCCAAGAAGGCTCAAAATCCAAAATATCTGGTTGAAATAAGATTTCTTAAAATCATGACATAACATAGACCAAATTTGATCATTGTTACAAGGTGATTATTCAGATCTTTGAAAATAAGCACATATTTAAATAACCCATAGCTCTTAATAAAAATGCAGCTGTTTTTGAACAATTAGAATTTAACAGACATCAAGAGAACATAATACATTACTTTAACACATTGCTTTAACAGAGCATCAGAGTTTAATTCTATGTCAAAGAGAAATTGAGCTTCTGTGATCTTTTGCTGTGAGGTTTCCTTCCTTTACCTTCTTTCATATTGGTGACCATGTTTCTGTGTTTCTGTGTGTAACACATCTTTAAGCATCTTTTGCAGGGCAGGATGAGTGGCAACAAATTCTTTCAGTTTCTGTTTGCTATGAAAAGTCTTAATTTCACCTTCATTCACAAATGAGAGCTTTGCAGGATATAGTATTCTGGGCTGGCAGTTTTTCTCTCTTAGTACCTGGGCTATGTTTCGCCATTCCCTTCTAGCTTGTAGGGTTTCTGATGAGAAGTCTGCTGTGAGTCTAATTGGAGATCCTCTGAGAGTAATCTGATGTTTCTCTCTTGCACATTTTAGGATCTTTTCTTTATGTTTCACTGTGGTGAGTTTGATTACAACATGTCGTGGTGAGGATCTCTTTTGGTCATGTTTATTAGGGGTTCTATAAGCTTCCTGTACTAAGATGCCCCTGTCCTTCTCCAAACCTGGGAAATTTTCTGCTAGTATCTCACTGAAAATGCCTTCTAATCCTTTCTCCCTCTCCATGCCTTCAGGAACTCCTAGAACCCGAATGTTGGGTTTTTTAATAGTATCCTGTAGATTCCCGACAATATTTTTTAGATTTCTAATTTCTTCTTCTTTTCTTTGGTTTGCCTGTTTCCTTTCCTGTTCTCTGTCTTCTAAGTCTGATATTCTCTCTTCTGCTTCGCCCATTCTGTTTTTAAGGCTCTCTAATGTGTTTGTCCTTTGATCTATTGAATTCTTCATTTCATTATGATTTCTCGTCACTATCACCGTTTCTTGTTCTACTAGTTGTTTCATTTCATTTTGATTCCTCCTTAATATTTCATTTTCACGAGAGAGATTTTCTATCTTGTCCTTTAAGGATTTCTGTAGTTCAAGAATTTGTTTTTGAGAACTTCTTAATGTTCTTATCAATTTTTTGAAATCCGTATCTTGCATTTCTTCGATCTCATCATCTTCATAGTCTTGAATTGGGGTGTCTTTTTCATTTGGGGGCATCATAGTGTCTTCCTTGTTCTTGTTACCTT
Organism: Lepus europaeus; assembly: GCF_033115175.1. Classification (NCBI taxonomy): domain Eukaryota; kingdom Metazoa; phylum Chordata; class Mammalia; order Lagomorpha; family Leporidae; genus Lepus; species Lepus europaeus. The sequence continues at coordinate 47,127,253 of NC_084845.1, forward strand.
GGTTTTTGCATTTGTTGTTTGGCATGTTGGAGATATTTGGTTTCTTCACTGTGGTGTTTTTTCTTGTTACACTATGGCTCTATATTAAGTGGACTGTCTGCTTTCGGTGGAGCCTTAGAGGCTTGAGATGAGTGTGGACTGAGAGCTGGGTTTGGTTCCTCAGGGTTGAGGGTGTGTCAAAGATGACACTCCCAGGTTAGGTGTGGTAAATCTCTCTTTCTTTCTTTCTTTCTTTTTTTGCTTCAAAAGGGAAGTAATTCCGCACAGCTGAACGTAATTGGAGGTAGTTAGCAGGCAAATGATATACCCACAGGAGCCAGAGATCAGAAGCTCTTTCCCAAGGACCACACAGGGAATCTGTGCTGCCCTCAGTGTGGGCTCCAATTCTCCTGCAGTATCCCACTGGGTTGCCAAGTTAGATGCTAATCTCCTGTTATTTCCCCCCTCCCCCCAGAGTCAGGTTTTTCTGCTCGGCTCAGGGCCGATGCAGACCTGAGGTCGCCCTGCTTATGACGTATGTCCAAAATTGCGCCTGCTCTTTGTCTTGCTCACCCTTGAGGGGTGAGCGGAGAAAGAGAAACTCGTGTCCGTTTCGGTCACTTTTTTTTTTTCCTCTCTCTCTTCTAGTTAGCCTGGTGAACTTTTCCCCACGGAGTTTCAAGCCTCGTTCCCTCTAGTCTCCTCTTTCTGCTTGCCCGCTGGTGTCTCGGGCTATTGAGGTTCAGCTCACCTTGCGTTCCAGCGCTGGTGCGTTGAGTCCGCCTCTGGTGTCCCGAACTTGGGCTCCCACGCTCTCCAGGCAGGTCCACTGTGAATCACTAGTTCCACAAGAGTTTCCTCTGCTGTTTCCTCACCTACTCTTCCTTGACCCTGCAGTATCTCCACTTTTATTAACCTGTCTCGACCCCCGGACTAATAGTGTGCTCCCTTCCTATTCCGCCATCTTGCCGCTCCTAGTAATTACTCCTTTTTAATTCCTAGTTTAATAATTTTAATTATAATACAGAATATAAAACAAGTCTTCTTGTTGGTCTATAGGTTTTTTTTTGCAGTTTCAAAATCAATATTCAGTATTTGATATTGGAATTTTTAATAGTGATGGGGAGTGTGTTCAATTAATATCTCCATAAAACCTTATAATAAGAATTTCAATTCCTTAATCTTGGGTGGAAAAATAAAAAGCAACAAAAAGTTCTATTTTTGTCAATGAAATCAAAATATGTTTATATGGTGTTAATGGACTTATTTAAGGTTTTAAAAGTCTGATTCTGGTATTCAGAATTCTGCATTATTAATCAGAATCACAGACAATTCTATTTCAAAAAATCTGTAGACACTTATGAAAAATAATAGTTAAGATCTTTGTTATTCAGCCAGTGCCGCGGCTCCACCTGCAGTGCCGGCACTCCGGGTTCTAGTCCTGGTTGGGGTGCCGGTTCTGTCCCGGTTGCCCCTCTTCCAGGCCAGCTCTCTGCTGTGGCCTGGGAGTGCAGTGGAGGATGGCCCAAGTGCTTGGGCCCTGCACCCACATGGGAGACTGGGAGGAAGCACCTGGCTCCTGGCTTTGTATCCAGCACGCCGGCCATAGCTGTATCACTATTTGGTGATCACCATTTGGGCGGTGAACCAACGGAAGGAAGACCTTTCTCTCTGTCTCTCTCTCTCACTGTCTAAATCTGCCTTTCCAAAAAAAAAAAAAAAAAGAAAAAAAAATCCTTGTTATTCAAAGTGCAGCTCTCATAGAGCTTCTACATAAAATTTAGAATGTTGGGTTAAATTTGAATCTTGATTAAATGAATAACTTCTGGCTCTATACAATATGAAAGGAAGATAATGCTGGGTTATAGTACTACTAAAAGCTATTTTTAAAAATTTCATTTTATTTGAAGAAAGAGAGAGAGAGAGAGAATCTTCCATCTGTCATCCCCAAACAAGTGGGGCTACTTCAGGTTCAAGCCAGAAGTTCAGAACTCAGTCAGGGTCTCCCATGTGGGTGGCAGAGTCCCAAGTACTTGAACCATCATTTGATGCCTTCTAGGGTGCACAATAGTGAAACCTGAAAAACTAGCATGGAGAGCTGAGCTAGGACTTGAACCCAGGCACTCCAATATGGGTTCTGGATGTTCTGAACTGCAACTTAACTACTATCTTTTATTTATGATGGTCCTGAAATTCTTTAAGCATAACAAATTTCTAATATCTCATTTAAAGCTCAGAGTCTAAAAACGATATTCCTATCTAGAAAACAGAAGGGCTGGCCGGTGCCGCGGCTCAATAGGCTAATCCTCCACCTTGTGGCGCCGGCACACTGGATTCTAATCCCGGTCAGGGCACCGATCCTGTCCCGGTTGCCCCTCTTCCAGGCCAGCTCTCTGCTGTGGCCAGGGAGTGCAGTGGAGGATGGCCCAAGTGCTTGGGCCCTGCACCCCATCGGAGACCAGGAGAAGCACCTGGCTCCTGCCATCGGATCAGCGTTGTGCACCGGCCGCAGTGGCCATTGGAGGGTGAACCAATGGCAAAAAGGAAGACCTTTCTCTCTCTCTCTCTCTCTCACTGTCCACTCTGCCTGTCAAAAATAAAAAAAAATTAAAAAAAAAAGAAGGGCAAACAATATGACAAATTTTCATCAGTTTTTCAGTTTAATGCTCATCTTTCTTTTCAACCTCACCATCTACCTTTTAAAGGTGGCTTCAAAATTAAAACTCAGGCAGCATTGATTCTTAACAAACACTACAAATTTGGAAGTTCATGTACCATGTTTTCCAGTTTTCAGATGAGAAAACTGAAATTCTTAAAGTAATTATAGGTCATATGAGTACAACTGAAATTATCTGCAAGGGCATTCAAATGAAATTTCATGAATAAATGAATCAGTGCATGAGTGTTTTGACTTAAAATATATTTTAATATAAATTAGAATATTTAAAACCACATATTAAATAATCATTGGTTCAGCAGCTTAAAAACATGTGCAATGAGATCCAAGTCTTTGAATGTCTAAAAATTACACTTTATTTTTCCTACAATTCATCATTCCCCTAAACAATCTTAATAATTGCTGAGAGCTGAAGAAAGAGTAATGTCCTTTGAAGGTCAAACAAGTTAGAAGCTAAAACATAGACATAAAAGTTATAAGCTTAAAAGAGAAACATACAAATTTGTTTTTCAGCTAAAATGTATTACTCAAGAAGTAAATTTTACAATGAGGCAATCTCCTTAGGAAATTCTACAATAAACCCAATTTTCTTTCAGGAGAATTTTCACAGTTTCAAATCTCATTTTCTTTTATTTTTTCTAAATTTTTGGTAATACAGCTCAGGAGATTGGTGACAAAAACAGCATAATGAATTTTCAGCCTGCATAATTTATGACTTCATACTCATAGCAACAGTTTTAACCTCCACTCGTATTTACATTTGCCCTCTATTTCCCAGATTCAAATGGTCTTTCTAAGGAGATTGGTTTCATGCAGAGACAGGATAGTAATCAAAAATTTCTATCTTACTCACAATAAATCAGAGTGATTTCTGTCCACATTTGTGGCTACCATTGAAACAAAATGCACCTCTGACTGGGGGATGCATGCAGGCTATTAACTGCTTGAGTTTTGATTTGCAATAAAGATACCTTTTCAATTTGTTCGGTACTTCCAAACCAGGGGTGTGGTCTCCTGGTGTATTAGAACAGTTTAACTAACAGCTGAAGCCCTTGTTAGTTCACAAAAACAACATGTTAAACATCCTAATTAGAGCAACTCTTCATGATGCAGGAAAAGAGAGGACATGAAAACAGAGGAGTATGTATTTTATTGATATTTTAAAAAGTGAGCTGCAAACATGTTCCTTTACCTTTTTAATTTGGTCTCTTTCACTGAAGCAAATCAGAATAAGAAAACTCCTCCTACCCCCCACATTAGACTGGAGACATGGAAGGGGATTGTTGCAAAACCACCACCAACAGCAGCAAAAGATGCATACATTACTTGAAAACTTGAGTCAGAAGAAATTGATATTCAAAAGACCCAGGCAGCCCAGACAATCCATTATCCATTTAACCACATAACTGACTCAGACACAACCACCTGATCATTGCTGGTCCAGATGGTTTAGCTAGAAAACCGCAACAGCTAGGCATCTGGGTATACTGAGTCCTACAGTGAGGATGAGAATATTTAAAAGAAACTATGAAAAGACAGGAATTTTTGTTTTTCCAGACAGAATCTGTGAACGTTACCAAAGTAGCACCCACTACATAGCATGGAGTGTAGGGAAGAGCGAATGATTTGTTTTAGTCAAAGAGCAGATATGCGTACAAAATGGAACACAGTTGAAGTTTCTCAATGTTACTTAGTAAGGAATGCCAATGAGGCTGTCCCTAAACTGCTTTTGTTATTAGAAATGGACCCAACTCTTAATTTCCAGATAAGAATTTGATTCTGTTAAGGATTCTTAACAGCCTAAGTGTTTAATATGTAATATAGTGTTAAAGACAAATATGTGAAGGGGGAATTCAGGTCAACTGATGAAGGGAAAGAAGAAAAATTGGAGGTGATATGTCTGTTGGTGTGCATTATGACAAAATAGCTGATAAATTCGGAGCTAAAAGCATTTAAATAACCATCTGGAGTTTCATTTATGAGAAATAAAAAAGGCCGTATTTTTCAACAAGTTATTCTACTATATATGCATGGCAGGTAAAATTATATGGGACACTTGAATCTGTTTCCCAGAACAGTTGAAACAAGTTGAGTCAGAGTGAATGCCAAAGCCATGACTAAATTGGGAAGTAAAAATAAAAGCCACCAACATGGTGCTGAATAGCTAGCCATTCACTTACTTATTCCACAGATATTATTGAGTATCCGTGACCTGCCAGATGTTTTGAGAAATAGTAAGAGTGTACAAGACAAACCATCTTTACTCAAGATGATCATTTGACTAATGATCGTGAGGCTAAAGTTAAATCACTCTTGTTGTCTTCCAACACCGCTCTGCTGGATCAGCTACTGTGGAACTTGGGTTTCTCAGCATTGATACACTCAAGGTTTCCACCTAGCAGGATTCAAATTAAAATTTGAGAACCACTGGTCTAATGAGAATTAAATTGCTAAACTGACAATTTCAAAGCCACATTATGGCCGGCACCGCGGCTCACTAGGCTAATCCTCCGCCTTGCGGCGCCAGCACACAGGGTTCTAGTCCCGGTCGGGGCACCGATCCTGTCCCGGTTGCCCCTCTTCCAGGCCAGCTCTCTGCTGTGGCCAGGGAGTGCAGTGGAGGATGGCCCAAGTGCTTGGGCCCTGCACCCCATGGGAGACCAGGATAAGCACCTGGCTCCTGCCATCGGATCAGCACGGTGCGCCGGCAGCAGCACACCTACCGCGGCGGCCATCGGAGGGTGAATCAACGGCAAAAGGAAGACCTTTCTCTCTCTCTCTCTCTCTCACTGTCCACTCTGCCTGTAATAAAAAAATAAAAATAAAAAAAAGCCACATTATGATACAAAGGTTTTATTGTTTCTTTTTCAATGCAATAAATTTAAAAATCATATTAAGGATTTAAAAATTTGGTGTTTTTGATCCAAGTTTTATCATTCTAGTAAAATAGTTTACGTATATCTATATGATTAAAAATTATCTTTTTTTAAGATTTTATTTATTTATTTGAGAGGTAGAGTTACAGACAGTGAAAGGGAGACACAGAGAGAAAGGTTTTCCTTCTGTTAGTTCACTCCCTAAATGGCCGCAACAGCCAGAACTACACCGATCCGAAGCCAAGAGCCAGGTGCTTCTTCCTGGTCTCCCACGCAGGTGCAGGGGCCCAAGGACTTGGGCCATCTTCTACTGCTCTCCCAGGCCATAGCAGAGAGCTGGATTGAAGTGGAGCAACCGGGACTAGAACCGGTGCTCATATAGGATGCTGACACTGCAGGCGGAGGATTAACCTATTGCGCCACGGTGCCAGCCCCAAAAGTTATTTTTTCTAAAATGCATTTCAACTAAACAGTGAAGGAGAAAATAGCATGTCTTTTTATTATATAGCATGAACATTATATAACATGAATCTACTTGTATATTATTTCTACTAGTCCAGTAAATTCATTCTTATTACCTTCCAGTTAATCTCCATGCTTTTACCAGATCTGAAGCTTTAATAATGGAACACAGTTGATGGGTACAAAGAAATTGCATAGAATGATTTAATGATTAAAGCTATAGAAACAGAATGCCTGCATCCATCATTGCATATTGGTTATATGTTGTATGTTTAACTTTAGGAGATAACTGAAGTTCTGATTTTTGCCACTATAAATTGGGCTCACTTTTCATATATATAGTCTTTTGTGTCTGGCTTCTTTCACTTAACTTGATGTTTTTTATATTAAAAATTGTATTAATAGTTGTAGCTGTATTTGTATTAATATTTCAGTCCTTTTTATTGGGAAGTATTATAACATTGTGTGGATATTCTAACTTTATTTAATCCTATTGATGGACACTTGGTGCATTTAAAGAGTTTTGCTATTAAGAATAAGGCCATTACTGATGTTTTGCAGACAAATATCTTTGTTTTGCTTAAATCATACCTAGGTGTAAAAATGCATGACAATGGAGTTGACATTGGTTTCATTGTATAAGTTATCCAAACTGATTGTATAATTGTTCACTCCTGCCAAAAATGTTGAGAGTTCCACTATTGCACATACCAGTCAATACTGAGTGTCATCAATCATTCTGCTTTTGTTTTTTTAAGTCCTCCAGTAAATGCAAAACACTATGTAATCAGGGCTTAACATGTATTTTTCATAGAATAAACATTTTAAATGCTTTTATGTGTATATTAGTTATATGTATATTCTTTTTTGTCTTATCTGTTATTTGTAACTGATTTGTAGTTTCCCTTCTATTATAAATGCAAGTACTTTGTTAGGGATATAGATTTCCATATAAATGGCCTGTCTATTTAGCATGTTTCTGAGTGAGCAAAATATTGTATATGTTTTAATAAATTCAAATTCATCTGTCATTTTTAAAAATTGGTACTGTTTAAACCTAGAGAATCATTGTCTATCCCCTGGACATGAAATGTTTCCTTTGTATTTTCTAGTACAACTTTTATATTTTAACTTATTGATTTATGTCAATGACTCATCTTGAGTAAATAATCATGCAGTGTGTGATATAGAGTTCAAAGTTAGCTCCCAACCATATATGTGCCACTTTAATATGTTACAGTCATATAAATAGTTTTCAGCTATCGCATTAACTAGACCATCTTTTTAGAGGAGACTGAGGTTCCTAGTGAAACTGAATGCAGATGTCCCATATACCTCCTGTTCCCCCACCACAAACACACAGCCTCCCTTATTGTCAACACCTGCAGACAATGGAACATTTATTACAACTGCCACTTCACTATCACCCAACGTCCATACCTTGCCCGAGGATTTGCTCTTGGTGTACATTTTATGGGTTTGAACATATGTATACTCATCTTATGACATGTATCCTACAACATTATACAAGGTAATTTCACTAGGCACCCCTTCCCTCAGAGCTGTGCTTCTCTGATTCTTCCCTTCCTTCTATGTAACACTCAGAAAAAAAATGATCCTTTTACCACCTTCATTTTACATTTGTACAGAATGTCATATAGTTGAACTCATACAGCATACAGATTTTGCTGAATGGCTGCTTTCATATATTAATATGCATTCAAGTTTCCCCAAAGCTGTTTGATGGCTTGATACCTACCTTCTCAGTGCTGAGTAGTATTTCATTGCCTGAATATACTGCAGTGTGTTTATCCATTCCTCTACTGAATGATATCTTGGTTGCTTCCAAGTTTGGTGATGAATGTAACTGTTATGAGAGCTGCTGTTAGTCCATAGACTTGCCAGCATTTAGTGTTTTTTTTTTTTTTTTTCTTTTTTGGCATTCTAGTAGGTGTATAGTGGTTTTCTCATTGCTGTTTTAATTTGGATTCCTCTTATGACATATGATGTTGAGCATCTTTTCATATGCTTATTTTCCATCTATATTCTTTGGTAATTTTACTGTTTTATTGTTTTGTCCATTTTTTAATTGGGTTAATTTGCTTATTGCTGAATTTTGAGTTTTCTCATAGTTTGAATTGCCATAATTTATCAGTTTTTTTTTTTTTTTTTTACTTTTCTAGTTATTCCAGAAAAATTTTCTTGGAAAGATATTCTATTCACCATTGAATTGCATTCATGCCTTCAAGTAAAATGAAATGTTGATTTTCATTCTGGAATGTAAAGTATGGACTCGTTTTTCTCTCTTTCTCTCTGTTAGATACAAAGGAGAATTGTGAAAGTAGAAGAGTGCATGAACTGATCCCGGACCAGTGATTGGAGGAACAGTGTTGTGGTGAGGCATTTTGTGATCCCACAACCAAATATAACCCAGGCATAGCGTTTTCTCACTCCCAATCTCACAATAAATGATATTTGGTTTCTTCCTAGCATGGAATTGTAGTTCTGTAAGACACCAAATATACCAGAAAGAACTATCAAGAAAGATTAATCAAAAGTCTTGTTGAAAAATAGGGGTCAGGAAAATTTTTCTTATACCTTACAAGGCCTGAGACTCCCCCTTACCCAACCCAGGGACACGAGGGTAGGCAATGCAAGATCTCAGCAAAGAAGCTTCCAGTTTGGGAAGCAGTTTTTCCATCCTCCATATATAGGGAGAATCCCACTACAGTAAGTCCCCAGAGACTCCCTTCTTCCACCAGAGGTATAAAGAGTCCCAGTGCAGATCAGCCTCCTTTACACTTCAGGTAGCACATGGAGGGAAAAATAGCATGAGACACACTAAGAAGAACAAAAGATCACCACAAAGTATTTGAAAATTAAATTAGCTTAGAAGCCAAAGCCCACAAACAAGCCAATGCTTGCAAGATAAACTTAAAGAGAGGTAGTAGTTTCCTACTATAGTAATCTGAATTAGGCAACGACTATAAACACTAATCAAATGAAATGCTTGCTTTTATTCTTTTTGAACAATGGTTTTGATACTTTTTATTTGTTGAACTCTTTATTTAGTGGATCATTAAGTCTTTGGCAATAATATAAATTGAAGATATGTTATCTCAAAAATAAAAAATAATAATAATTTAAATTAAACCAAAAATCTCTTAAAATATTCCAGCAAGAATCATTCAGGAAACCTTTACCAAAAAATCACCCATCATTCCAAAAAGGAAAATTACAACTTGGAAATAAAAAAAGAAAATCAACTGACGCCAATACTGAGAGGAACCAGATGTCAGAATTATCTGACAAGGATTTTAAAGCAATCTTTATAAACATATTCAATAGCCTACTAGAAACTCCCTTAAACTGAAAAAAAAAATTGAAAATATCAGCAAAGAAATACGTTCATAAGAACCAAATGAAAATTTACTGTATAGCAAAAGAAACTTTCAAAAACTCTCACTGCACGCACTGAAGAGTCGGTTGATATTAACAGAGCATATACTCAGTGTACTTCAAGACTGCTCCATACGTTTTCTCCAGTACGAACAACAGACAGAAAGGAGACTGAAAAAGGAGATGAATAGATTCCCAGGCAACTGTGGAATTTTCAGGCATCACTAGACTTCCAGAAGGTGCGATAAAAGAGAAGAGGTTGCAGAAGCATTTGAAGAAATAATAGCAGCAAAATTCTTAAATTTGGGGTAAATATAGAAACCTATAGATACAAGAAGCTGAACAAACTTCACAAAGGATAAACTTAAAAGTTTCATGCCAAAACTCATTATAATAAAACTTATGGGGCCGGCGCCGTGGCTCAACAGGCTAATCCTCCGCCTTGCGGCGCCGGCACACCGGGTTCTAGTCCCGGTCGGGGCACCGATCCTGTCCCGGTTGCCCCTCTTCCAGGCCAGCTCTCTGCTGTGGCCAGGGAGTGCAGTGGAGGATAGCCCAAGTGTTTGGGCTCTGCACCCCATGGGAGACCAGGAGAAGCACCTGGCTCCTGCCATCGGAACAGCGCGGTGCGCCGGCCGCAGCGCGCTACCGCGGCGGCCATTGGAGGGTGAACCAACGGCAAAAGGAAGACCTTTCTCTCTGTCTCTCTCTCTCTCACTGTCCACTCTGCCTGTCAAAAATAAAAAAAAAAAAAAAAAAAAAAAAAAAAAAAAAAAAAAAAAATAAAACTTATGGGAATTAAAACAAAATTCTTGAAGAAAGCCTGAATGAAATGACATATTCCCTACAGAGGGAGACCCATTTGAATGATTTCTTACCTTAAATCATGAAATTCAGAAGCAAATGACATAACATTTTTCAAATGCTAAAAGAAAAGAACTGTCAACCACTAGTGCCGTATCCAATGGATCTATCATTCATAAATGAAGGGGAAAAATACATTATCTGATGAAGGGAATCAAAAAGTTACTAGCAGATCTATCCTTAAGGAATAGTTAAAGGGAATTTTTCAAAATAGTAATGAAAGATGAAATTTGGATCATCAAGAATGAACAGCAGTGAAAGAGGGGAGAGCATTTCAGTCAGTGTAGTGGATTATCCCCTAATGAGTTTTCTAAAATATTCTGTGCTAAAGAGAAAAAAAATTGTTAAAGTATCTGATATTCAAGACAATGATATTAGAAGCGAGGATGCTAAAAGGAACTTAATGATTTTCAAACTGATTATATATATATATATATATATATATCTACATCAAAAAATAGCTAAGACGATAGTTCAGTGTCATAGTCTTTAAAATACTTATATAAACTGAGATGGAATCTTATAATACACAAGAAAACAAGAAAAGAAAAAGGGGTAAGAAATAGTGATTAAAATAAAAATAAAAATAAAAATGGTAGATATAAGCAGGAATATAACAAGTAAATTTAATGGAAACAGTGTAAATCTGAAAAATAAAAAAATTAAAATATGATCTCTGTGTAAGCCTATGTGGAGAAAACTATAATACTTTTATATAATAAAACTCAACAAGAAAAAGGCCTAGACAAGCTGCAGTTGGTCCAGGTGAAGCCGAGTGCCAGGATCTCCATCCTGGTCTCCCACATGGGTAGCAGGGGCCCAAGTCCTTAGGCCATCTTCTGTTACTTTCTCAAGTGTGTTATCAGGGATCTTGGTGGGAAACAGAGTCCCCCCAACCCCATCCCCGGCACTCAAAGTGGCACTCTGATATAAAATGTTGGTGCCGCCGTCCATGGCTTGGACCAGTTTGCCAGAATGTAAGGCCCAGATAGTTCTTATCTATACAGGTTTAGGAAACTTGGGATGGACATATGCCACTAAGAAGGAAGTAATGTCTAAGATAATCTTGATGAGTGAGTGGGAGTTAGCCTGATGCAGAATTCCAGAGAGAAATAGCAACATGGATGAAAGAACACGGTGAGAAAACACAAATCTTGGCAGGACTGAAGTTTCAATATGGGGAGTTAGAGGAAAAGGCCCGGAGTGGTAAATATTATGTTGGCCATTGAAAAGATTAGGCTTTAACCGGTGGCCTTTCCATAGGAAAATAATTCAGTAGTTGAAGATGAAAAATAAAGTGGTTAGGTTGTGACTATGGCTTTTGAATTCCTGTTCTCTTCTCTGTTGTTGTCATTTTATCACCCAATTAGAATTCCCATCTATTGTTGTTCTTGCTATCCCAAACTTGAAGAAAAGTAGAGATGTGGCATGTGTCTGGGATCACAGCATAACCGGTTTCTGTGTTTTAAATGACACAGCATGAAACGTTGTGTTGGACTTTTTAGAAGTCCAGAAGTCCAGGCATGAAGGGAATTAAAAATGAGCTAAGTAAAATTGATCTAAATCAAATGCAACTTAAGAAACTCATACATAGATGTATGTGTTTTTAAATAACAGGTAGGGGGAAAACCATCTACCATCCTTCAAGTAGAATCTGGATGTCAATAAATAAAAGCAAAGCCGGGGTGATCATTGTGAAGACATTCCTGATGGTTGATTTGGAAAGGACAGATGCCTATGACATTGACTTCACTGTGGAGAACACAACAATATTTGGAAGATGAAAGATAAAAATGGACATTTTGTTTTTGTAGTGCAAAGCACCCTGACCATGTCTGAAATTGAATTTTGTTTTGATTTTCAGAGGGAGATGTCATGGAGATATATGCAAAGATTAAATTGCAGCATGTTGGGTCAATGCAATGCCACATAAACAACACGAGAGTCTTCTGAATTAAATTAGCTCGTGCAACAGAAGTATTTGGAGTCACCAGTCACAGAAGAGCAGGTAGTGTACAATCTCGGTGATCCAAAGGTCTGTTTTCTTATTCTTCCACATGTCCTTGACTCAGTTGATAATATATGAGCTAATTTCTTAACTCTTGCCTTTAAGTCTGTTTATTCTCTTAGGATTTTACTACAGGTAATATTTATCTACTAATGAAATCTAAATTTCCTCCAGGACTGTGACATTTTCTGTTTTTGTTATCAGTATATGCCCAGTACCTGGCATAGATCAAGTTTATGATATGCATCTGATGTTTGTGTTGATGAGATAATGACCAAAAGAATAAATTATCACTGAACTTTAGGTAAAGAACCAATAGCAACTGTAACCTATTTAGCCTTTGCTATCTGGGGCTTTTTGATGATTGATTATTTATACATATTTTATATTATTAAACTTGCAAACATCTTAACCCTAGTGTTATTATCATAACTTAAAGCACTTTAATTAACATAATATTAATCCACAATTATAGGGTACAATTTGAGGTTTTGATTCATAATAAGTGGGAAAAAAATTGAGGTTCTGAGAGAATAGGCTATTTGCCCAAACTGACAGGAATCAGCAGATTCAGTGTTTAAGCTCAGCAGCCATTTTTTTCATAATTGAATTTATCAGTGCAATATACAATCCATGGGACAGACACAGGAATCTAGGATGTGGACAGAAAAGAAGATAAATTAATTAGACGCTTTATTTATCTCAACTAAATATCTCCAAGTGTCAAATGAAATATTCATGACAGCTGTTAGAGAGTGTTAGGAAGTTAAATACATCCTAATGCATATAATGTTCCTAACACAATAAGTACTAATAATGATAATGAGAATAAATAATAATCATATTAATATGCTGTGATTTAGGAATTTATAATATTTTAACATTGTTACTGATTTTCAATAAAAAAGAATGGCTAATATTATTTTTTTTATCCAGAAAATCATATTCCTCTTCAGTCACCAGGTTAGCAAAGGGAAAAAACTCAATACTGTAGCTGATTAGCATGACTGGCTTTTCTGAGAGGAACAGCCAATAGAATAACATACTGAAAATTTCAATTGTAATTTTCCGTGAGATTTGAGGACTTTGTACGTCATTGTCCTTGCTATTATTAACCTTCTGTGCAGGCTGGGGTTCTGCTGCAGCAAATTAATCCACTGCTTGCAATGCATGTATTCCATATCAGAATGACAATTCCAGGACTGTCTGCTCTATTTCCAAACCAGCTTCCTGCTGTGGTGTATCTGAAGAAAGCAGTAGATGAACCAAGCCCATCCCAAATGGGAAACCCAGTCCATTTGGGGAGTGAAGAAACATATCTCTCTGTGTCACTCTTTGCTCCAAATAAATACATACATAAATCTTTTAAAACAATGGGCTTTTTTTGGGTACATATTAACTTCTCCCAGCCTTACGACCCACCTAAAGAGACTTAAATTTTATCTTGAGTTCAGAATATTTTGATTTTGAAGGCATCTTTATGTAGAGACCCAGGCTTAGATGTTAGTCTTTACATAGTCTTTTAAGCATTATAGTCATTGGCAAGACTATTTCCCAAAAGTTCCTTAAATGTTACATTTTATGTCTCACCCTCTTGGATTTCCAGACTGGGGATAAAGCCACAGCTTCTCAGAGGGCCAAGAGTTTTGTAACCTAAGGAATGAAAATCAAATTGAGGGATAGAAGTCATTCTTGTGAATAAAGTACTTAAGATGCTTGCACAGAATAAAGAAAGCACTGAATAAATGTTAACCAATGGATTTTTGAAATCAATATATATAGTTCAAGAAAAAATAGCTAGTGATCCAAATGTAATTGCTTTTCTAGCTATCTTAAATTGTGCTTTAATAAATATTAAGAATGTGATATAGGCCATTATGATAGTTGTTTTGCTGAGTGGGGGTGACGGTAATGATTGGTAATGACAAAGGTGAGTAACTTGGGGAGATAAATCTGTGGAGTTTCCATTTTCATGTAGAATGATTTATTCACTTTAAGATAGTTTATTGATTACCACCCCTGGGAAAGATTTCTTGTTGACCAATGGAAGATGAAATATGGACAAAAATGTAAACAAGTAGTGGGATTTCCTCAGAGGATTCACAATGGTGCAGAAAGAAGCAAAAATTTAATGTATTTTCTTTCAGTAGGAAAATTTTCTCCACTAAACTAAAGCTGTTTACAGCGTGAGCTCTCAAATAACTTGCTAGCCTACATCTTGCTAGCTGTGCAGCCATGGATATATTTCTTACCCTTTTTAGCCTCTGTCATTTCAATTTAAAAAATCTGGTTAATAATATTTATCAATTGATTAGACTGTTATGAAAAATGAGTTCACTTTATAAGCTTGGTTGACACAGTGTCAAGGATCTGGAAAGTTTTGTGTTTATGAACTTGGATTATTATTTAAGTATCAGATGCATATCCTGGATTCCAGGTCTATTGGTATGAATATAGTGACATCAGGTGAGAATGAAAAGAAAGCCTTCAAAAGCTAATTATTCCCAGCTGAGCTTCTCACACTTTCATTTTTACCAACAATTGTAACACAGAGGGACAGATACAATACTCTTCAGAATTTTTATTGTAGCTTTATGTTCTAGTGCTTTAATTCATGATATGGATATATTTGATCCAAGGGCTTCTAGTACCTTTCTACAGTGAAAAGAACTTAACCATATATTCCATGTTGAACAATAAAAGTTACACCCAATGAGCTGAAAGCTTTCCCTGACCTTGCTTCTCAGGTTGGTTTTGTTCCTGTGTTTGGGCAGACATTAATTGAAGCAGAGCTGGAATCTGCCTGGAGCAAGGACTCAGCAGTGTGGGAAACTGAGCCTTCTGCTACCCTCATTTTTAAATACATCACTTAGAATTTATAGATTTACATGATTTTTCTGAAAGATAATATATGTTGTACATAAGTTTGGCATTTTATAAACATTCCTACTTATCTCCATTTGAATGACTGACCAACACTAAGGTTATTTAACAAGAGAATTTTATACTTCGTATATGAGAACATTTTATATTATGTGAGATAATATATTGGATATGTGTGATGGATAAGCTGGGTTACTTTAGGAAATGCTGTTTACCTTCTCTAAGCCTCAATTTATCTCTAATGTAGTGATAGCAATCATAGAATTATTTTTGAGGATTGGATTATATTACATGCTTGTTCCTTCCTACCATCTGTGTTGTGATTATTATTTAAAAAGGGATTTGTTGTATCATGATCAATTTTAATTCATTTATTTTTACATAGGAGGCATGTTTGGATCTCAGGGACAGATAGCGACTTGACCATTGAATTGCAGCTACCCAGGGGCAGAGTTGGATTTGAAACTCTGGTCTCCCAGTTCCTTAGTCAATATTTTCTTTAGTGAGAGCATGGTGACACCTGAAATTGGACAAAGTGAGCCCAGCCTTAGGACAGGAGCATATTAAGTAATGGAGAGGTAGATTAAAGAGAAAAATTAAAACACAGCCGTGTGTGTGGATCCCATAGATAATTTTTGAAGGCATATATTGTCTTTGCCTTCATTGATGAGTACATCTATTGTATATTGAATTTTGGATAATTTTAATTTATTCTCTAGAGAAATGAAAGCATAACAAGCAATAACATTATCTGCTTGTTAGTTATAAACCAGCTACTTGCAAATCAAAAATATAATGTTCTATACAAACAAAACAATTGAAAGACATTCAGGATTATTTATGGCTTATTCATTGTCATTACTTTAGCAAAAAAAGTTGATATCTTATTATTTGATTATCATTATCATTTATATCCCTTGATGCTATTCCTATGGAATAATGGTCTTTCAACTTTTTATTTGTTGAACACTATATCTATTGGAGTTTAAGTCTGTGATTATAAAGTATATTTAAAGTATTTATCACAAAAATTAGAAGAAAGGAAGGAAGAAAGAGAGAAGGAGGGAGCAAGGGAAGTGTCCTTAAGTTCATAGAATTGCACCTTTGAAATACATGAAATCTGTTGTTTTATACTAATAAAATATTTTTTAAAAGTTGTAGAAGAATAATGATCCCAAAAGATTTCTCTGCCCTAATCCTAGAACATGTGAAAACATTGAGGTATATGGCAAAGGGGAACATTTTGAAAATTGTACAAAGGATGTTAATCATCTGCCCTTAAATTAAAGAGATTATTTTAGTTTATGCAGGTGGGTCCAACACAATCACATATGTCCTTAAAAGTGGAGGGAGGTGGAAACTCTATGAAGAAAACACTTCCTTTTGAAATCTACACAAAACAATCCCATCAAGGTGGCATGTACCAATGCCATCTCCCTAGTCCAAGTGATCAATCTCAGTTCACAATTGATGACTCTGATAGGTCTAAGAGTCAAAGGGATCACACAAACAAGACTAGTGTCTGCTAATACTAACTGACAGGATCAAAAAGGGAGAGAACGATCCAACATGGGAAGCGGGATACACAGCAGACTCATAGAATGGCAGATGTCCTAAATAGCACTCTGGCCTCAGAATCAGCCCTGAAGGCATTCGGATCTGGCTGAAGAACCCATGAGAGTATTGTAGGCATGGAAAGCCAAGACACCCTGGGGGAAAAAAAAAAAGACTTAAATGAAAGATCTCTGCGAGTGAGATCCCAGTGGAAAGAAGGGGGCCATCAAAGAAGGAGGTACCTTTCTCCGAAGGGAGGAGAGAACTTCCACTTTGACTATGACCCTATCGGAATAAGATCAAAGTCGGCAAACCCTAAAGGCTTTCATAGCCTTGGCAACTCATGACTAGAGCCTAGGGAGATTACTGATGCCATGAACAAGAGTGTCAAATTGTTAAGTCAGCAACAGGAGTCACTGTGTACTTACATCTCATGTGGGATCTGTCCTTAATGTGTTGTGTAATGTGAAGTGATGCTATAACTAGTACTGAAACAGTATTTTTACACTTTGTGTTTCTGTGTGGGTGCAAACTGATGAAATCTTTACTTAGTATATACTGAATTGATCTTCTGTATATAAAGATAATTGGAAATGAAAAAAAAAACCTGGTGTTAAATTGGAAATGGCATAGAAAATTAATTAATTTTTAAGAAATATCTTGTAGGATCTCTGTCTTTAATGTGCTGTACACTGTTATTTAATGCTATAACTAGTACTCCAACAGTATTTTTCACTTTGTTGCTATGTGGGTGCAAACTGTTGAAATCTTTGCTTAATATATACTGAACTGGTCTCTGTATATAAAGAGAATTGAAAATGAATGTTGATGTGAATGGAAGGGGAGAGAGAGCGGGAAAGGGGAGGGTTGCGGGTGGGAGGGAAGTTATGGGGGGGAGCCATTGTAATCCATAAGCTGTACTTTGGAAATTTATATTCATTAAGTAAAAGTTAAAAAAAAAATTGATAGCTATGGGGGGTTTGAGGACAGAGTGTGAAGAAATGAACGCAGGTAAGCCTTCAAGGCAGGAAGAAAGAACAGAGTAGGGAGAGGGAAGGTATTGCCAATTATCAGGGAGCTGCTTCTGGAAGTGGAGATGTATACCTTGGTTGATGACACTGCTGCCAGTAGAGTAGCAAGGCTTTTTTTGCAGCTGGCTTTAAGATGACAGTTGGTTAAGGAAGCCAGACTTTCAAGCACCAAAACTCAATACAATATGATTGACTAAGGTTAAGGTAGGAAGCTGCAAATCTTCATATATGAATTCCAAAAATGAATTCACATATACACAAAGTAAATACATATGAAAATGAGATTTTAGTCTGCCTTTGGAAAAGTTGAAAAGAATTGAGACAGTTATAGTTACCCTTTCATTTAATATCCCATCTAGATTTCTGCAAATATTTTTATTTGATTTCCAATTTAGTGATGTTATCCTTCTTTGCTCCCATTTGTGAAAACATGCCCCATCTGAGTCCAAGCAGTCACTCCTCCTGTTCCATCTTTGTTCCAGCAATGATTCTGCCAATTTTCTTATGAAAATGAAATAAAGGAAGGATTTGTACTTGAACATGAATCTTAATTTTACCAGTTACTAGATGGGTGATCTTACCTTACTCCTTCAGTAGTGTTTTCTTTTCATATGTCCTGAGATGATTTGCTTAATAGCTGCAACTGACATAGGTTCTTTAAATAGGTTATTTATATTCTTTATTGCCTGTCTCTACCCACTAAAATGAAAATTATGATGTTAGCAACTTTGTGTGTGTTTATATACAATCCTGCATGCCCCCAGTTACAGAACAGTACCAACAAATAGTAGGCATTCAGTTAATTTTGTTGAATGAATAAGTGTCTCTATTCATATTTTAATCATCAGTAAAATCCAGCTGCTAAAATAAATTTCCTGAGTTAATTGTAAAAAATGGAATGTATATTGAATATAAAATGATTAATATTATGTTTTTGGTGTTGAATAATAATGGATTTTTTTTTGCTTTTGTTCTTCATTAAAACAAATAGCCATAAGTACAGGTAAGAAATAGAGTAGAGTGATTTTTGTCAGCAAAGAGGATGGAGCCCAAATGAGAGGACTGATTTGGGGCATAAGGAACACTAATAGACCGACAACACAACTTATATACACAACATTAATGAGTACTGTTGTTTCTAATAGAACTTTCTTGTGATGATGCAAATGTTCTGCTGCTACCCACATGTGGCTATGAAGCAATTGAAAGGAGAATAGTGAAACTAAGGATGTGAATTTTTCAATATTGTATTTAATTAAATAGTCAAACACGAATAATGGCTACACTGTGATAGAGCATGTCTTAAATCATGGTTCCCAAAATTAAATGAGCTTAATGAAGACTCAATTGAGAGCACTCATTAAAATGCATGTTTTCAAGCTTTACTACAGAATTTCATTAGAGCTGGAGGTAAGTCCTGGGGCTCAGCATTTCGAAGAATCAATTTGAGGTTACTGATGGAGGTTACCTGTGAACCACTCCCTTAGAGCCTGTCTTTGTACCAATTCCTGGAGTTCTCTTCCTGTTATTCACTTTGTCTTTGGAAGCATCCTCCAACCTTCAATTCCATTTGCTCTCAATGTTAGCTTTGCTTTATCCCAAGAGTTCAGAAATGAAATTGCATTTAGAAGACAGAACTGTTTCCTTAATTTCCTTTGATGCTGTTTTTAGATGAGTGCTGGTTTATCATTTGATTATCATTATTCCTCTCTTAATTTGACTCTTCTTATGCTTTTAGAAGATCCAGACATTATTGTGAGTCGGATAAGGAGTCCTGATGTCTCCCTATTACACTTGGACTAAATTTAGTAGCACAAATTTTTAAATATGTCCAAAGTCATCTCTAAAGAAGGTGGATATTTAGGAACTGTTGGACCCCTGGATGTCCTACACTGTCATTCTCATATGAGAAATTTGATAACAAAAAAAATGAAGAGCAAAGAGTCGATCATTACTGTTTCCTTTTCTTCAGATGTTCAGTCTTCAGAGGTCAAAGGAAAAAGTCATGATTAAAGATTAGTGATGATTTTATCCATATGTGAAAACTTACCTGCTTCCCAACTTTCTAAGAAAGGTTACATTTCTGAAACTACATGAGTAATAAGATTGCTTGTGTCCTTTTCTTGCAGTAATACAAGTACCTGGCACAAATAGATGTATTTGTTACTATCTTTTGGAAAGAATGAAAAAATATATATGTCAGAAAACATGGAAATACCTGACCTAAATAATAAGCATCATGGTTCCCAAATTGAAGTAGTTGGAATATTGGTACAGCAGTTCAGGGTTTCTATAAAAGCTCCAAGTTTGTCATTGGTGCTTTTAAGTTCCTCATACTGATTTTCTTTCCTAAATGTAAAATCTTGGTTGCCAGAAAGTTGTTACAGATCCATGTACATCACTTCCATCCAAAAATAGAGTGGAAGAAGTGGGGGTACATTTTGGAGCTCTTTGTCAGGGAAAATATTCTTTCAAAGATTCCATAAGCAAACATTTTGTATGTCTCATTGGCTAGAATTTTGACAACTGATGGATCTTACCGCAGAAAAGAATTGGAAACTAAGAATCCAACATTTTGGCCGGCGCCGTGGCTCAACAGGCTAATCCTCCGCCTTGCGGCGCCGGCACACCGGGTTCTAGTCCCGGTCGGGGCACCGATCCTGTCCCGGTTGCCCCTCTTCCAGGCCAGCTCTCTGCTGTGGCCAGGGAGTGCAGTGGAGGATGGCCCGGGTGCTTGGACTCTGCACCCCATGGGAGACCAGGATAGGCACCTGGCTCCTGCCATCGGAACAGCGCGGTGCGCCGGCCGCAGCGCGCTACCGCGGCGGCCATTGGAGGGTGAACCAACGGCAAAAGGAAGACCTTTCTCTCTGTCTCTCTCTCACTGTCCACTCTGCCTGTCAAAAAAAAAAAAAAAAAAAAAAAGAATCCAACATTTTCAATCTTTTTAATGGGAATCAATTTCTTCTGGAAAGGATGGAAGAGGAGATGTGCCTTGGCACAGTTAATGAGACCATGTGGGTTGCTATATAGAGATGCCTGGGTTCAAGTCCCATCTCTTCTTCCAGTTCTAGCTTCTTGTGAAGCTGGAGATGAAGTCTAATTACTTGGTTATTTTCCACCCACAAAGTGAGGACCTGGTGGAGCTCTGGTCTCTGGCTTAAGTCTGGCCCAGGTGTTGTGGGCATTTTGGGAATAAACCAGAGATTGGAAGTCTCCCTCTCTCTCTCTGTCTCTGTCTCTCTCTGTCTCTGTCTCTCCCTGCTCCATCTCCCTCTCCTTCCCTTTGTCCCCTTTCTCCTTTCAAATAAATAAAAATCAGAATAAAAAGGGCACAAGATAAAGGCAAATGTTTGGGGTTAGGCAACCAATTTCTTCCAGAAGAGAATATGGACTTGCTGTGGGTGGCTTAAAACTGTATAGGAACACAGTGGATGGAATAAAGATATTTCCAGCTTATTAATTCGTGTAGAATACTTTCCACCCAATGAATGTCATCTGGGAAATACTCTCTCTTAGAGTGTGGAGGAAATAAAACAATCATCAGATAAGAGGAATGAGCATTAATATGGAAAAAAGAGCATTGAACTTAAATAAAACAAGACTCTAACATTTTGACCAGAAAAGGATTTGGTGAAGGAGTATAGAATAAATTCTTTATAGCTCTCAGTCTTATATTGAGCTGCCATTGAATAAGATAAACAGTCTACTTGTGTGTGATGCAGAGAAACACAGCGTGAATCAAAGCAGGCAATGTTATTGCTTTTCAAGGCAGTGGTTTGACTAGACTGAGAGTACTATATCTGGTATTTGTCACTATTTCTTAGATAGGGTATAATTTCCCTTGAAGGACTGTTGCACTGAGTCATTTAATGATACCAAGCTTCGAAGATTTAAGATGTAAAGAACGAATGTTAAAAGTTGTGCATTTGTTCACTGGGAAGTAAACGGAAGTTTAAATTCCTATTTAGCCTTTACAATTCCTATCACTGGCAAACACTGTTTCTTCTCCTCATTTTTCTCTTTATTCAGTGCCAGTCCATATTCTTCTGTTACTTCCCCTGCTCAATACTTTAACTGCAGCACTTTATGTGAGTAGTGCAAAGCGAAAAATCAGTGCTGCTCTGGATGAATCATCTGTCAGTGAGATTTAAATGCATGCTTCCTACCTGCCAAAAGGAAAATGCAATAAATGCATTTTGAGATAGGGAAAGTTATGTATCCTTAATAACTGGCACGTTTATTATAACCTAGACAGAAATTGTCTACTTCCAGGTTAACAACAACTGCTAGATAAAATATTCAGCTTTGTCCACAGGCACATCACAATTAGAACTAAGGTTGTAAGTGTGAGTTTCGTTGGTAGATGCGGCATAATAAAGCAAAATCATATTAATCCCCTGCTCTGTTACTTGGTAACTGTACAACTTAAGAAAGACGCATATGCACCCTGAGTTTCAGTTTCTTCTATTGTAAACTGGAGAAAATAATAGTACTCATCAACTTAAATGTAATTTTGTATTAAATGAGATAATGCTTATAAGTGATTGAATTAAAACTGATTCATAGGATTTGCTTGATACACATTAGCTATTATGCTGAAAATGATAATACCAACAAAATCCAAGTAAATAGGCAATAAATAACTTCACTTTTCAGAGGCTGACATTGGGACAGAGTTGGTTAAGCAGCTGCTTGCAATGCTGGCATCCCGTATTGGAGTGCCTGTGAGTCCAGGCTGTTTTGCCTCTGATTCAGATTCCTACCAATGCACCTGCGAAGGCGGGGGATGATAGCTCGTGTTTGGGCTCCTGCCACAGATGTGGGTGACCAGGTTGGAGTTCCTGGATTCTGGCTTTAGCTTGGCCTAGCACTGACTGTTGCAGTCATTTGGGGGAGTTAACCAGCTGATCGAAGATCCTTCTATCTTTTCCTGTCTATACTGTGCCTTTCAAATAAATAAACCTTTAAAAACAGAAGTAAGCATTACTTTTCAGATAAAGAGAAAGGATCTTTTTCATGAATGTACAAATGAATTGAAAGATTAAACTTATAAAATAAATATTTGGAATATAAGTTTGGAAAGCCTGGATTTCAAAGACTGAAAACCAAACCAGTGGAAATAATCAGTATATTGCTGGGAAAAATGCTTCTCAGTATTTTAACTGGATATACACTCTCGTGTAGGTAATGCTATACTATTTCTATCTCTACTATGTGGCATTAGTGATTAAGAGAGTGGGAGAACCTTATGAATCCATGTGGTTCAAACCGGTCGAGACGGCTCATGGTCTTTTCAGAAAGCAAATATAATAGCAATTTTGTAAAATTGCTTTGAAGATTACATAAATGTATTTTGGAAAAACACTTGGAATAGTGCATGGCATGTACGTAAGTAAGTTAAGTGTGAAAAGATACAAAATTCCATCAGTTATTGAAGGGAAAAATGGCCTGGATCCCAACATTACTTATTAATGGCTTGGAATCAAATCAGTTGAGAATAAAATATTATCTTATTCTGCATGTATTGAGACTTAGTGCCAAGAATGATAATGGCTTAAACAAAATGGAGGCTTATTTTTTTCCATCTGAAGATGTGCACACAGGACATGTCAGGAATGAGAGAGCTCAGTGAGAAGAGAGGGTAACTTTCTGAAGACTTTACTCTCAAATGACACCATTATTAAGACTTGACAACACTTTCATGGTATAAAAGTATGTTTTAAAGAGCTCTGCTTTCCTATTATTCAAGTGATCATTGGCTGCATGTGACTAGTGATGACTTTATTAGAGAATGCAAGTATAGAAGATATATAAACATATAATCATAGAGAGTGTTATAGATTAGTGCTACTGTAGATTTCCTAAGGACTCCCCAACCCTATGTCCAACTTCATATATACATTCAGTTCTTTCATCCACACCTGCTATACTCCTGCATGATTTCCTTCAATCTACAGGAAGTTTCTGTTCATATTTTATATAAAGCAAATTCACACCTAATGCTTTCTCATCTTACAGATTCAAATTAGGAAACTTCTGGAAATAATGGGTTTTGATTTTCCTTATTATCATCAAAAATTTGGGGGAGTCCCCCATTCAGACTTAATAGAATCTCAATTATTAGTATCCTCTCCATATAAGATATCCAGTTATATATCCAATATATACATATATGTATAATACACCCCCCCCACACATGTATATATTTACTGTGCATCATATCTTCTTCACTTCACTCCAACCTAGATCTCAAGTGGATTTCAATTTTTTCTTAGAATATGAACAATAGTATATAACATATATTGGGTGTTTTTCTTTGTTCCACATGATCTTCCTTTTGGTTATATAGATTACTCCTTTAATCCTCAAAACTATTAGGTGGTCACTATTATTGCCTCCTCTATCCTGACCTATAATGTAGATGAAGAAACAAGCAGGAAGAGATGAGATAATTTTTTGAAGGCACACAGTAAGAGACAGAGCTGGCTTTAGAAGCTAAAAGCCAATTGGTTCCAACAGTAAGCAATCAGATTATGATACTTAGTTTTAATTTATCAATCCTTATACCTCAGTCCATAAAGAGATGCAAATTTAGATTGATGCAGGTAACTCGTTTGGAGGAGAGACTTAACTGGAATGCATACTTCTACACTTATTTTTTTTTCTCCTTCCCTACATCATCCTGTGTTATTGAGCCTATTCAGGCATTAAATTACAAAAGAACGTAATAAGCAGGAGAATCAGTCAAAAGGTACTCATTTACAACATGCTAAGTGCCATATTCTCTTTAGACACTAAGAAGTCTCCAAATTTGTAAACTGAAGTTGCAAATATTATAATAGGACACCAAGTAATGGAATCACAGTTGACCAAACCCTCAAATGGCTGAGATTTTTTAAACACATCTACAGTTTGCATAAATAAAATTTTCATTATATGACAAAACCTATTGCAGGAAGCCCATTTTCTTTTCAATGTTATTCACTAAGACTGCAGCAGCCTGGCATCATGCAGGCAAGCATAAAGCCTCTATTAACTACTGTGCCCAAAATTTCATAGCTGTGGCATAACAAGCTTTGGAATTTATAGAACAATTATAGAATTATAGAACAATCAAGGCTTTATATAACTGCCATAACTGCTAGCTTGAGCACCACAGGTAGGAGTTTAGGAAATGCTAGTGCTACCATTGCAAATGTTTTTTAAAAAGTATTTATTGTTGTTCTTTGCTTTTGTTATTTGCTTGTTGGGTTGATTGATTTGGTCTATTTTTGAGCAAAGCGTGCTCCCTTTACATTCTACTTCTGCATAGCATTTTAAATGAAATATCTATTCATCTAAAGATTATTTAAAACATGCCCATTGCTTTAACAAAATTACACTATTCAATTCTTATAATAATCCTTAGTTTTGAGATGGGAAAATTGGGGCTCAGAGTGATTGACGAGTTAAATTGCTTATGGAGAAATAGCAAAATAAGTCATGGCAGAAAATATTGAATCCTATTTTGCTGACCCACAAATATATGCCTTTAAAACAATTATTTTTGGCCTCTATGTCCAGCCTCTCTTCTCTCCACTCCCAGTTCCTCTTTCCTGGAGCTATTTGGGATAATAAAAAGAATACACTGGATTTTTTCATTACAATGAGCTAGTTTACAGTTACTATCCTGAAAAATGCATTTCTGGCTTTAAACAATCTCCATCCATTGTAAATTAAATTAATCATCCTTATTTTTATGTAATTCTTGGAGAATAAAATGAGATAACCAAGGAAAAGCAAAAAGTCCACTTTTTAGATCTGATCTTCTATCAGGGGGTTGAGATGAAGGAAACCCTCACCTGTTTTATTTTTTCCTTTGATCAACATTTGCTTCTTCTTCATTCTTGACTTTTTCCTCTCTCCTTCCCCTACCATCCTTCCTCTTTCTTGCTTCCTTTTCAACATTTATTAGTGGTGTTATGAAAAAAATCAGACGCTGACTACTTCAGATCAAGTGCTACCCGGATACTAAATTGAATTGAATAAGGTTATGTAGGATTGTAACCTCAAATCTGCTCATCTATAAAACTCCAAATACACACTCAAATATTCTTCCCAGAACTTCCATTTTAAATTGTTGATGATATTTCTTTCAGACACTCCAGGCATTTATAAAATTTTGTTCTACAGATTTTATCCTAATGTTCCCACATTTCCTGACTGCTGTACCCTACCTTAATTTCCACATCTTTTATCTACTAATGGCAAGTTGTTAAACATTTGAAGTGGAATTAAACATCTTGCTCCATTGCATTTCACTTCTCCATCTGGCTTTTGCAATTGGAATTTAGTGGGAAATGTAATTTTGAGCTTTGGGGGGCATGTGTGAGCAAGAAATACTGATGCCATCAGCCCACATGTCTATACAACTCTGAACTTGGTAGATTCCATCATTTTCTGAGGAACAGATGGCAAAGAAAATAATCCTAAAATGTCCCTATCATGAAAAAAATAGAGAAAGATGTGTTGGGGTGATAGGGAAGGAGGGAGAGTGAGAGATACAGAAAGAGAAAGGGAGTCATACAATGAATTTGTGTAGTTATTAGTTTTGAAGATTTTTTTAGAAAAGCCTTTAACTTGAATTGCATGGATTCATTATGTAAAAGTGTGTATGAATGGGTTCAGTCTTTTAGCCTAATTAATAATATACTCATATATTATTAGTAAATAATACATCCCACATCAGAGTACCTGGATTCATTCAAATTCTGATTGTGGTTCCTGACTCCAGCTTCCTGCTTGTAAAGACTCTGGAAGGCATCAGTGATGGCTCAAGTAAATGGGTTCCTGTCACCTACACGGGAGTCCTTGATTAAGTTTCCAGCTCCTAGCTTTGGTTGGTCCAATCACAGCTGTTCTGGGCAGTTGGGGAGTGAACCAGTGGGTACGGGTTCTTTCTCTCTATTTGTTTCTGTCTCGATGTCTCTCAAATAAATCTTTTTAAAGAAAATGTACAAGAAGGCTCTAAAAGTTAGGGATATGAAGGAAAGCACTAGAAATATCACAATGGGAGAGACAACAGAGTGTGCCTTTCTTTAGTCATTCTGGTTATCTAAACCAATACTCTGAAGAATTTAATGTTTCACAAATTAAATCAACTCTAAGAGAAACCTTCCAGATGACAGCACAACAACCTGTCAGGTAGGGCCAGGAGTTGGTCCCTGAGGTATAAATCTACAAAAATTCAAAGCATAGAATAGAAAGAGACTTGGCAATCTTGATTTCTTCCTGGCTAAACAACTCTATGGTGAAAACACAATCCAACAATTGTGGTAACTGGCAGCAAGGAATTTTGGTTGTGTTTGTTCAGACCTTGAGGTACAATAAAATACCTCCAAAATGCCTAGCTCAGTATAGTTATTTATTCTTGCTTTCGAGTCTGTAAGCTGGACAGCATTTTGCTGATTCAGTGTGGATTTGATCGAGCATCTGAAAATTAAACATACGTCAAATGGGTTTGGAGCCTAATTGCATAATAAACACAGATATAATCTACAGGTTTTATGTTTTCCAAGAACCATCAGGTTGCAGAGAATGTTCTTATTCTAGTCATGGCAGTAGCAAAGATAATTAAAAAAAAGAGAAAAATGGATAAAACCTCTTGAGGTCTAGGCATACACATGTCACACAGCCATTCTACCAATATGTCTTTAATCAAAGCAATCACATAGTTTTCTAGTTGTCTACTGCTGTGAAAGAAGTACCAAAGTTTAGTTCTATTAAAAAAGTGTATTATGGTACTCTTGGATACTATTTGCTAAGTGTTTAGAAAGGGCATGTGTGGAATGCATATCTCTTCTGTATTGTGATGCCTGGTCCTCTCCTGAGTTGAGTCAAGCAAGTTAAATTGCTGGACTGGAGTTCCCCTTTCAAGATGACCTATTCATTCATGTGTTTGTTCTGAGTTCAGATGGTTATAGGACAAACAGTAGGCCTGTTGGACAAGGTGCCTAAACATGAACTTTCTAGCCCCAGGATAGTTGAATTTGTCACATAGTGACTCCTTGAATATGTGGTTCAGAAAAACAAGCAGGAGCTGCATAACTTCTCCTGACCTAGATTCTGCGTGCCTTACATTGTATTCTCTTAGCTACAAGCTAATCATTAAGGCCACCTGAGATTACTGGGGGAAAGAATTGGCTCCTGTCTCTTAATGGGAGGAATTTTTGAGATTTATGGTTATTTCAAATCATTGTGAATAACTGAATCCAAACTCAAATTTCAGAGAAAGGTACTCTTCCTCTAGTGAAATATAGTGCAATGTCACATGCACAAACCATGAACCCAGTGAGGTATGATGAACTATAGCTAATCAATCAGTAGCCACAAAACACAAGTGAAAACCAACTGCTAGACATAGGGATGACCTACTTCACTAATTTCTTTCATGCTTGGTGAGTATGAAAAAGATAAATTGTCCTGTAGGAAGTGGAGACCTCAAGGTCACCTATTTTCTCAAGATTAAAACCTCAAACAAGTGGGATCCAGTAATGCTAAGTAAGATACCTGATCAGAAGAAATCTGGTTATCAGGATTGAGCCCAAACAATGTGATACCAAATCTGAGGGAGCAGGACTAATGTAAAGTCCCATTTCCCCAGTGGAGCTACATTTATAGTACATATGACTTAACACACTTGAGTTCTGGAGCTGGGGATTCTACAACAATGAATTAAAGTGATAATTGGTTTAGCTAAAAAGTATCAAAAAACGAGGACAGCACTCTCTTATGAGCTGAACATTTCTAGAATGTTTAAACAATATGTGAGATACAAAATGAAGATTTGTGTGTTGAGTTTCAGTATTATTGGCCACCATATTTTGTACTAGAAGAGCTTATATAATATCTTCTATAATATTCCAGAAACTGGAGTCTATTGAAACCTATTTCATTGTCGAAAGTTATCAACTTTATAAAAATTTAAAAACTGAATATACTCAATTATTTTAAGGATTTTTTAAAGATTTAATTTTTATTTCAAAGAGTTACAAAGAGAGAGAGAGTTAAATAGAAAGGTTTTCCATCCACTGATTCACTTCCCAAATGGCTGCAATGGCCAGAGCTGAGCTGATCCAAAGCCAGGAGCCAGGAGTTTCTTCTGAGTTTCCCACACGGGTACAGCAGCCCAAGCACTTGAATCATCCTCCACTGCTTTCCCAGGCCATAGCAGAGAGCTGGATGGGAAGTGGAGCAACCAGGACTCGGACTGGTGCCCATATGGGATGCTGGCATTGCTGGCTGGAGCTTTAACCCACTGTGCCACAGCGCTGGCCCCAAGGATTTAGTTTATGTATTTGAAACGCAGAGTGTCAGAGAGAGGGAGAGAGAGAGAGAGAAACAGATCTTCCATCTGCTGATTCTCTCTTTAAACAGCTGTGGTTGGGCCATTTCCACATGGATGACAGGGGCCCAAATACTTGAGCTATCCTCCACTGCTTTCCCAGGCACATTAGCAGGGAACTGGATCAGAAAAGGAGCAACCAGGATTCCAACAGAGCTCTGATATGAGAAACAGCAGCTCAACCTGCCAGACTCTCGGTGATTTTTTTATAAACTTTAAAAGCTGTGTAAGTAATTTATTGATTTAAACATGTGAATATTTCCCACTAACTAAGACATATTTTCAATAATAGTGTACTCTGAATCAGATTTAATAGGGATGAAACAAAACTGAATTCTTACAGGGGTTGGAGATTCTGCATCTTCAAAAATAAAAAAGTGATGCCAAGAGGTTACAATCACAGATTAAAATAAAAGCGTTCTCAAGGCTCTTTTGCTAAGGTTCTAGTTTATAAAGTAGAATATGAAAATTTCAGTCAGGAGTCATTACTATTATTCATATTTTTGCTGACACAGTTGGTCACTCACAGAAGGCCAGCTGCACAATCATCATTTCTGGTCGTATTTACAAAATACATACCAAATATTTAATCTACATCAAGGTTCATCATTTAATAATAATCTCACTTTAAATTACTATTTAAAAATGTTTGGTATAAAGATTAGAAGGTTAAGCTTCTGCCTGCAGTGTCAGCATCCCATATGAGTGCAGGTTCGTGTCCCAGCTGCTGTACTGCCAATCTAGCTCCCTGTTGATGGTCTGAGAAAAGCAGTGGAGGATGGCCCAAGTACTTGAGCTCCTGCCACCCACATGGGAGACCCAAATGAAGCTCCTGACTCCCAGCTTTGGCCTGGACCAGTCCTAGCTCTTGCAGTCATCTGCAGTGTGAACTAGCAGATTCAAGAAATCCCTCCCTCCCTCTCTCTCTTTCTTTCTCTTTCTGTCTCTCCAACCCCTCTGTAGCTCTAACTTTCAAATAAATATTTTTTTTTAAAAAAGTGATCTTGATTTCTGAGGCATAGAGACTAGAATTAAATAGCTGTTTTATGTGCCAGAAAATGTCTTTCTTTCCTTAGTATTTGGATGCTTTAAGTATAATTCTTAAAAAACAAATATCCATAGTTCCCAAATGCAATTATTTTGTCTATGGAGAAGTTTACTGTCATAACCATAACCAGGAGCATAGGTTTCAGTAAGTAGGGAGCACAGAAATTCTGGATATTCCCTTAACCCTTGCTATAAAAGCCCAGGTAAACCGCTTCGTATGAAGACTGCTTAGGAAACTATATCTTCCCATTGCCTCATTTACTTGCCACAGGTTAAATAAAGTTTTCCTTTGAGCAATTCCCACTTGAGGTTGATTATTAGCAATACGCCAGGTGTACAGACTCCCTGTGTCCAATAACACTGAACTACTTGGACTTTCATTGAAACTATCTGCAATGTTTAGTAGTTTACAGCTATAACTAAGTTTGTTGACAAGCTTGCCATACCATAGAAATGATCTGTTTTTCATAGAACACAGTCTACGAGTTTATGCATGAAAGATGGTAAGTAGATTATTGAAAGATAATTTTAAGTAATTCATATATTCACATCTTCCGATTAACAAAGCATTAAGATACATTTCACTGGTGACATATTCAATGCATACATAGAGAAATAAATTGTGAAATTTAAGACTAGAACATTTTACTTTATGTAAAGTCAACCTCAGTTAAGATTAATACCAGATAAGTAAGTAAGTAAGGCAATGTCTATTCCTAAGAAGGTGTGTAGACACATATGGTATTTTTAAAAACTATACCTTGGAGACTTCTGCATATAATGCTCTCATTCTATGTTGTCTCTTGACATAAGAAGAAATTTAGTGATGGGCAATTAGCCTACTGTCTAAGATGTTGGTTAAGACTTCTATGTCCCATAGTGGAGTGCCTGGGTTACTTCTGACTTCAGCTCCTGCTGATGCACACCACCAGGAGGCAGCAGTGATGGTTGAAGTAATTGGGTTTCTCCCACCAATGAGGAAGATATGCACGGAGTTCCCCCAGGCTGAGGAAGTGAACCAGAGGATTGGAGTGCTCTCTCCCCCACCCCCATTAATTAAGTAATTTATCAAAAGGAAATGTAACTAGGAAAGTAGACATGACAAAATTTCTCTCCCAGTGAAGTATTCCTTGGTTCCTCCATTATATTGGATTATTCAATAGCTTGACCTTGTCCAACAGGGACATATTTCCAAACTGCAAGCATCGCCAAATCATAGCTACCTCTTAACGTTTTAGATATCCTCATTACCTTGGTACAGTGTTCAATATTAGCATATAAAGCCTTTAAGCTATAGTCACAAATTGTGTTTACAAATTACTGCTTATTGTTCCACACCTCCAAGCCTTGTTGCATACGTTGTTTTCTTTCCTTGGAAAACCCTTTATGCCTTTTCCTATCCACCTTTCACAGTTCAGCTCTAGCAATATTTCTGTTTTGAAAACTTTTATAGATCTCAATCTTTTATGAGGTTATTTGCTTCCCAAGAATTCCAGGGTACCAAATAACATCATAGTATTATTGGTAGTATTAAGTAAAGTAATTTTTATAAAGCAATTGATAATATCAGAAAGTGATGTGTTATATTTTAATTACAACCAGGAGTTTACTGTTATGCTGTAACTCGGTTGTGAAGTTTTTTTTCCCCCAGTTATTCAGTTTTATCAACTATATGTCTGTCTTTAGTATCTGCACTAAATATTGAATAGAAGAGAATCTCAGGCAAACGGCATTGTGTATAGTAGCACTGTTTTATTTGTTTAGAAATCTCTCATATGTTTTGAGATGAGGTTTTATATTTGAAGAAGCTTCTACACACAAACTACATCTTGGTTCAAGTACAACACTTTGTATAACTTAGGGAACTTCTGATTACAAATCTTTTACCTTGATAAATAATGTATATTTGTTGCAGTTGCAAGCACAATCTTTTCTCCAGGGATACTAACAACTAAGTTATTCAAGAAAAAAAATAAGTGGTGGAATATTGCTATTGCTTGTGTCACCCTTTTAGTAGTTTTGTAATATGATAAAATCTGTCCCTCAGTTTTCTTCCTAAGGAATTTAGAGACTGTAGTAAATGTACATCGGTGTTCACATACTGCAACTCAGATGTATGGGTGAAAGCAGAATGTGGTGATTATGGATAAGTACTTACAGATACGTGACCTGATTAAATTGCAGCTGTATACTCATAGTTTGACCTTTAGTAGCTTACTTACATTTTCTATTTTTCAAAATGCATGTGTATAAAACAATAATGATGTTGACAACTATCTCCCAGCATCAATGAGACAATTAAAAAGGAGGTAGTAGCCTTACTACATGTTATAATGCTTCACAAGGTGTAGGTACTCATTGAGGTTTGATCATTGTTTTAATCCTCTTTAGAGGATTAAACTCACATTTTATTAGAAATGTGATGACATCAAGACCATTATTCTTGCCTGGATTGACATTTTGCTATCATTATTTCTAGACCATTCTCAGGGTTCATTTTCTCAAAGCCCTTTCCTCTCTTAAGTGGGTAACTTAGGTAGTAGTAAAATGCACACAAGTATCCAAAAACATTTTTGACTTCACATTGTTATCATATCTAGTCAGTCTTCTGAGATTTCATAATAGAAGACAGAGACTATAGATTTCTGTAAACAAAGATGAGATTTTTCTGTTTGAAAAAACATTAGTTTTTTTTTTTAATTTATAATGTTGAGACATTAAGACTTAAGCAGTCACACACATCCACATACTGTTTGTTTTTTGTTTTGTTTTGTTTTGTTTTTTGACAGGCAGAGTGGATAGTGAGAGAGAGAGAGAGAGAGAAACGTCTTCCTTTTTGCTGTTGGTTCACCCTCCAATGGCCGCTGCAGACGGCGCATCTCGCTGATCCGATGGCAGGAGCCAGGTGCTTCTCCTGGTCTCCCATGGGGTACAGGGCCCAAGCACTTGGGCCATCCTCCACTGCCCTCCCGGGCCACAGCAGAGAGCTGGCCTGGAAGAGGGGCAACCGGGACAGAATCCGGTGCTCCAACCGGGACTAGAACCCGGTGTGCCGGCGCCGCAAGGCAGAGGATTAGCCTAGTGAGCCACGGCGCCGGCCCCGCATGCTGTTTTAAGAAGCCCAGATATGTTCATGTAGTTGCTTGCAAGCTGTTTGTTTTCTCCACTCTCCTCCAGCTGGAAGTCACCTATAGTCCTCTGTGAAGGGATTGTCATCACAAACAATGCAGATTGTAAAAAAAAAAAAAAAAAAAAAAAAAAATCTGAAACAAAAGCACATGCTCAAATCTCCCAGGTCAATGTTTCACAAGTAAATCTTTTTCTTTGCAGTCTTTCATACCAGGAGAGTGATTTTTGTCTGTGGTTCTAAGCCATTCTGAATTTGTATCATGTGAATGAAGGCCATTTGTGGGAAGAGAGTAGTCTACTTTGGCACAATTCTGTTCCCTCAAGACCATTTCATGTATTTACTGTTCAAGCTATTCCAGTAGGAGTCCCTAATGTATGCAGTAAGTTTCTTGATCATCAGTACACATGCTGTGACATAAAATGAAGGAATACTGACCAAATTGAAAGGATAGGCTTTAAAATTTAAGTTTCTGGGAGATGTACGTGGTTTAAAAATAAGATCATAGATCTAGGCTCAAAATGACTGCTAAATCTGTGCAATGAGCAATCAGAATAGCTAGTGAAGAATTAGAGGACAACATTTAGGCCCATTGTTGCAAAATAAAAGATACTGTGATCCAGCTAGTATGTTAAAAATCTGGTCTTATAAAAGCTGGTATGTATAGAAAAATTACTGTATGCCTGGAGCCTTTTTACTTTATCCCAACAACACCCCAGTGAAGAAGTTACAGTTTATCTTCACTTTGTAGATGGTAAAACTCATGCACAGAGAAGTTAAATAATTGCTCAAGTTTATACAAATTCTACATAGTATGAAGTCTCTAGACTTTGTAATCTTAATGGCCATGCACTCTTTGACACTGGGGTGACAAAAATTTAGAGAGGAGAAAAGTGAACCTCAATGTGCATCTTCCTCTTGTCTATCTAGCATTTGCTTATAAGGCCAATACTCATGCTGAGGACAATAGTAGTAAATAATAATAATCCCCATGGTCAAATAGGTAATTTAAATTTTGAACTGTGATTTTCAACATGCTGAGGGTGCAAAAGTCAGGAAGAAATGGAGAGGAGAAACGAAGCTGAGCCACCATCATTGAGTTAATCAGCATATGGAAAGTTTATCAAGGGAGGTGATGTGTTTTTGGCTTCTCACTTTCCTGAACCACATAATGGCAAATAGGCCTTTGAAATTATGATCATTTTGTATGGTCAAGTGGACAAATTCTCATTTTAATAATGAAAGAGCTACTTTTTCAGACATAATTCCATGGCTAGCTCAGTTTACCCTAATATATATGAGCATAGCATAATATTTCTTTTCACTTATTATAACTATCATTTCTTTGTGTAATTCTCCCATATTAATTGCCTTTCAGTGAAAACCCTCATTCTCAAAAGGTAGGAACTACTTCAGTTGCTTTTAGTTCAACTTTGTATCTCCTAAATATTGATACATAATAACTATAATTAGTAAGTTAAAAGATAAAATTGTGTGTATGTGTGTGTGTGTGTTTGATTTTTCAAGCCCAGGGTTTACCAGATAGTACTAGATACTACCATAGGTTTTTTTTTTTTTTTTCTTACAGGTGGAAATATAGACAGTGAGAGAGAGAGACAGAAAGGTCTTCCTTCTGCTGGTTCACTCCCCAAATGGCCAAGATGGCTGGTACTGCACCGATACGAAGCCAGGAGCCAAGTGCTTCTTCCTGGTCTCCCAAGCGGGTACAGGGGCCCAAGCACTTGGGCCATCTTTTACTGCGTTCCCAGGCCATAGAAGAGAGCTGGACTGGAAGAGGAGCAACCAGGACTAGAACCCAGGGCCCATATGGGATGCTGGAGCCGGATTAACCAAGTGAGCCATGGTGCTGGCCCTGATACTATCATAGTTTTAATAGTGGAGACAAATGCTGATGAGAATGAAAAGGACAGGCAAACCAAAAACAACTAACATCAGAGCACCCAAACAACAATAGAAATCAAACAGAGGTCGGCGCCGTGGCTCAACATGCTAATCCTCCGCCTAGCGGCGCTGGCACCCTGGATTCTAGTCTTGGTCGGGGAGCCGGATTCTGTCCTGGTTGCCCCTCTTCCAGGCCAGCTCTCTGCTATGGCCCAGGAGTGCAGTGGAGGATGACCCAAGTGCTTGGGCCCTGCACCCGCATGGGAGACCAGGAGAAGCACCTGGCTCCTGCCTTTGGATCAGCGCGGTGCACCGGCCGCAGCACGCCAGCCACGGCGGCCATTGGAGGGTGAACCAATGGCAAAGGAAGACCTTTCTCTCTGTCTCTCTCTCTCACTGTTCACTCTGCCTGTCCAAAAAAAAAGAAAGAAATCAAACAGCAACATTGAAAAACATTGCAGTAAAGCCTTGAGGCTGTTGGTTAAAGGAATAAACTTCATTATGATTAAGTACTCTTAGCTCCATCCATTTCAATTTATTATTATTTTTGGCAAATAAATAATGTGGGGAAGAATTGAAATGTTTGTAAAATTACATTTTAACTGTGGCGCACATGCACACTCATACACACACATGAGATGGAGGAGGGAGAAAAAGAGAGAGAGAGATTTTAAAATCAGTTTTGAGCAGGAAAGAGAAAACAAACGAATACATAAAGACCATAGCTAATGTCTCTTTCAAACCTGGGACAAAATAAGATTGTCCTAGAGAGGATAATGTGGGAAGTTTACTTTTGATTATATATCCCAGATCTCTACTAAATAGACAACTTTTGTTGTATGTCACAGTGCACAACTGATTCAATAACATTCTGTCTCAATTTTATTCCTTAGCAACTGATTGCAATCATCTTTGTTTTTTTCCAAATAGACTCACCACCAGGAGTGGGATGATAATTAGCGAGGGGACAATATAACTTCAAAGAAAAGATCACGTCCAATTTAGTGTGTCAGATACCATGTGGGCTTTATTTTCCTTTTAAGAGAGACACTGCTTGAGTAAGCATCAAAATTACAGTCCCATCTTAAACACAAATACAAAGGGAACAGTAGAGAGTGAATAATTCCCAAATATGTGGTTTGGGTTCTAATGGAAAAACTAACACCAGAAACATTTTTTTGTGATTTTCTCCTACCTAAGGTACAAATAAAGTCATCATGATTAAAGGGATCCAGATATAATAAACTATCATTTTCACCTGAACGACTTTGTGTTTTAAAACTGCAGTGTTCACTGTGTACACATGGACATGACCTCCACACATGAGACACAAGAGAGAAACTGAATAAATACAACTTAGTCATTATGAGCAGTAATATTAGTGTTATGTATTTTTGTGGTTTTTAAACTTTAGAATTCAATAACTAATATTGGGGAAATTAATTAATCTTATCAAAAATTGAGCTTCTTATCATTAAAATGAAAACATCAATTCCTAACTTATGGGTAGAGTATCTAGGAAATAAGACCATAGCAAATATAAAGAGGATAGTACAGTAAATCTATCCAAATCCAGTAATAACACCCACACTACTTCTCCCTCCTTACTTCTATTCTGACACAATTATACTCAAACTGAAAGCATATAAAGAGAAATGGTTTGATTTTTAAAATGGGGATATTTATTTACCTCGTATTAAGGGTACTTCACACACACACACATACACAATCATTTCAAAGAGTTGTGATATTGGAGTAACCACAAGTTTTAGTGAGATGAATAAACTATAGCAGGATTTATGTTCACTTCTGGTATGTTGTCATACTAACAGCATTTATTCAGTATATTGCCTATGAAATATTTCAATTTAACCATTAATTGGTATTTACCAGAGTATATGTAGGTCTGTAGGTACTATGTACATATTATAACATATACAAATGATTCTAAAACATAGATATTTGGAACAAGATCTCTATATTGGAATTGTGTACCTCACAAACTAAGTTCCATGATATAAAGACACTATAACCCTTGGTACTATGTCTATATTCTTTTAACTTCCACCAAATAAGCTAACACATTTCTAGGTCAACAGTGATAATTAAATTATATCATTTATCTATAGAGTTAAGAATACGTATATAGTTAAAAAATAGCAAGCATTTGGAAACTTTTCAAAAAAGGATTCATTTATTCATCTGAAAGTCAGAGTCACAGAGAGGAAAGACAAAGAGACAGATCTTCCATCCATTTGTTCACTCCCCAGATGGCCACATAGCTGGGGTTGGACCAGGCAAAAGCCAGGAACCAGGAGCCAGGAGCTTCTTGAACTGGTTCTCTCACATGGGTGGCAGGGTCCCAAGTACTTCTGCCATTTTCTGCTGCTTTTCCCAGGCCATTAGCAGGGAGCTGGATCAGAAGTGAAGCAGCCAGGACATGAACCAGTGCCCAAATGGAACACTGACATCTTATGTGGCCATTTTACCTGCTGTGCCACAACACTGGGCGCAGTATTTGAAAACTTTTCAAGTTACAGCTCTGATGTTTCTTCTGCTTTTGATTATCTTTTGATATTAGATTTTGATTGATAGCATTTATGAGACCAATAACATGGGGTTTTAAATCAAGAAAACAAGATTTAAATCTTTCAATCATTTTGTGAGTTTAAATTTTAATATCTCTGAAATGATAATACCAATCAGTCAAGGTCATTGTGAGATTTCAAGAAATTAGGTAGCATGATGGTTAATTTTATGTGTCAATTTGGCTGGGTTAAAGAATACCCAGATAGCTGGTAAAAAAAAAAAAAAAAAAGAAAAGAAAAAAAAACTCATGTCTGTGTGTGTCTGTGAACATGGATCCATAAGTGATCATCTGAATCAGTCAGTGAAGATCCACCTTCACCAATGGGGTGACCACCATCCAAATTATTGAGAACCCAGAGAGAACAAAAAAGGTGAAGAAAGGGTTCATTACTTCTCCCTCTTTTTTTTTTTTAGATTTTGTTTATTTATTTGACAGAATTACAGACAGTGAGAGAGACAGAGAGAAAGGTCTTTCTTTCATTGGTTCACTCCCCTAATGGCCGCAACAGGCGAAGCTATGCCGATCCGAAGCCAGGAGCCAGGTACTTCTTCCTGGTCTTGCATGTGGTTGCAGGCACCCAAGCACTTGGGTCATCCTCCACTGTCTTCCCAGGCCACAGCAGAGAGCTGGACTGGAAGAGGAGCAACCAGGAC
This sequence comes from Lepus europaeus, assembly GCF_033115175.1. Taxonomy (NCBI): domain Eukaryota; kingdom Metazoa; phylum Chordata; class Mammalia; order Lagomorpha; family Leporidae; genus Lepus; species Lepus europaeus. Next base: position 47,165,691 of record NC_084845.1, read on the forward strand.
TAGAACCCGGTGCTCATATGGGATGCTGGCGCCGCAGGCGGAGGATTAACCAAGTGAGCCACAGGGCCGGGCCCTACTTCTCCCTCTTATTGAGCCATCACATTCATTTTTTTTTTTTCCCCTAGGACATCACAGATCCTGGTTCTTGGGCTTTCCAACAGGTGAAGAACTTACTAAGTGTCACCACTCTCCTCCCATTGCCATTGTTTCATTCTCAGACCTTTGAATAGAGGTTGAACTACATTTCGAGGATTCTCGCTTTTTAGTTTGCAGATGGAATATTATGGGATATCTGGCATCCATAATGTCATGAGTCAATTCCCATGATTGATCTTCTCTTACAGATCTCTATATATACCATTGTTTCCATTTCTCTGAAGAAGAATCCTAACTCACAGAGAATTAGAAGGAGCTTACTTCAATACAATGGAGGTCATATATGAAAATCCCATAGGGTAAAACTAAAAGCTTTTTCTCTAAGATCTGGAACAAGACAAATATTTCCACTTATGCCACTTATATTCAACATGATATTGGAAGACTTCCCAAAGCAGTTAGGTGAGGAAAAGGAATAAAATGCATCCAAATCAGAAATAAGGAAGTAAGATTACCTCTGTTTATAAATAATAGGATACTGTGTATAGAAAACTTTAAATAGTCTCCCCAGAAAAACTATCAGAAATAATAAATGGATTAGTAATTAACAGGATACAAAATATAAATATAAAACTTGTGCTACTTACACAAATATTTAAAATATGCTATTTTAAATAATTTATGTTTGCCTGGTTCTTAAGCTTATCTTCTCCTCTGCAATATTTGATTTGTTTACCATGTTTGTTTCCAAAATCAGGACTCAAAAACCCCTTGATTTATATTTCATATTCAAAGTTAGAAAAAAGAAAACTTACTCTATTGTCTTCTGTCTGTCTGCTCCTGTGTCTCTAGAGTCCAGTGCTATTCGTTTACAGAATAAAATGTATCATTGTCATGGTTGTCCAAAACAAATGGCTTTCCTCAAACATTAATTTGGACTGTTAGTGGCAAGAAAATTCCAACATCAAAATAGCTTACAGTGAGAGACATTGCCTTATTTTCTTCTCTGTTCAACTGTCAAGAGTATGGCCTGTTTGATGGATTTGTGCAAAGAGTATTATCAAAAACTTTTAAAAATAAGCTACCTGATTCTTCAGGTAGTGGAATACAGCTGCTGACCAATATCCTAGTGGCAGAGTACAAGCAATAAGCATTTAGTGAGTGCCTACTATGGATTAAATAAACACCATGTAAAATCTGTAAACATAAAGACTACGAGGTTTATGCAGAGGAACTTTTAATTCAGTGGTAAAGCCTGGTATGAACATAAAGAAGCAATATACAAACTAAGTAAATTTTTCCAAGGACAAGCTGGTAAAACTTGAATTTTTACCACATAATACTGAACTCAGTGGTGACACTCTCAGCCCATTTTCTACTTTTTTGTGGTCTTTCTTTCAACTCATTGAAATGGAATACACTTACCTATTCTTTATGATGTAAAAAAAAAGAAATTAAATTTTGGACTGAAACCAAGTTAAATTTAAATCTTCCTTTGAATGATACTAGTTAAATGAAGTAGTTACTTTTTATGGTTGTCATGTAAAATTGTACTTCTCATTTATAAATCATCTATTTTAAAGCACATACACCATAATACATTTTTGAAGAATAATTGACATAATGCATAAGACAACTTTTAGCCCATTGGACAAGTTAGGTTTCTGAACCTCAGTTTCTTCAATAACAGCTGTTTGATCTGGCTGGCTCTGTTTCCGTTCCCTGCTTATGGGTTTACATAATTTATTTCCACTGAAGAAAAGACAAAATGAAAACAAATATAAAATTAGTATTAGTCCTAATGTATATGCAAAATGTGTCTTATTGATATTTCCCACTACATCTTCTAAAAATTATTACTGCACCTTAAGCTGATAGTACATTATGGATATTAAACATATGCACATAAGGTGTTTGAAAAATAAGATAGGACTTGGACTTATGTCCATCTTTGAGGAAAGAGAGGTGATAGAAAAAAGGATGTTTGAATTTGTATAATAAAGTTTAATTAAATTCCTAGTTGCATGAATTCTCTTTCTGATATTCTGTCCCCATTGGTAATAACCATAAGAGCATAGGTGAACTACTAGATGATTTTTCACTTTAAATTTCATTTATGAACTCCAGGCAGATTCTGTCTCTGTGGAAAAAAATAGTGAACAGTAAAAGAAATAACAAACAAGGTTTTATGCATTAATGCAACTGCATTTCAGGCAGTTTTAACATTATCCTTTCCTTTTTTTTTTTTTTTATAAGGATGGCATTTTCTTTGATGTTACTTAAAAAAGTGTAGACTATAAACACTAAGGAAGAAAAGAGGCAATTCCTATCAACTACATTTGTATTCATCAATTTATCTGTCTTTACTTGACCTCATTTGTTTAGTTCACATGTCTTTCCTAGATTTCAATTTACACTGAAAGCAGTGCCTGTCTTTCCACTTTAATTTGGAACAGGCCCAAATGAAACCACGAGAGAAGAAAGATATAAAGAAAGATGAATACGATTTATTACATGGAGAATCAAAATGACCTCTCAGATATTGCCCACTGAGGATATGACATTTTTCGAAGAATCAAAAAATTTGCAAATTCACAGTTTATATTTTTCTACCCACTTAATGATGGTGCATTCATGGGTGGTTACAAGAAAAGGCAGGATATAGACCCACTAGGGAACAGTCATTCATTTTAAGTGATTATGAGAAAGGAGCAATGGGGAAGGTTCCAAAATGCCAGTGTACACACGATATTGTTATAGTGAGATTAACGAGCCGGGGGAGAAATGCCCTTCAAGGAGGCCGACAACTGCCAAGTCCTCTGACATTTTATCAGGTGGCCACAAGTTCTTCAACTCCTTCTGATGCTGAACTCCATTGTGAGATCAGAAAGTGAGGACAAGAGCAGAAGTTCCCTCTTCTTAGGAATTCAAGTTTCTTCTAGCACAGTTTATGAACCTCTAATTGCTGCTGCTGATAATGCTTGGTCTTCCTGGCTGATACTCAGTATCTCACCCTTCTCATTAAAGGTTTCAGCTCTGCAAAAGAAGATTTCACAATAATAAAAGCTCTTTCTGGTTAAGCACTGGCTTAGTCAGCTTTTCATTGCTGTAACTAAAACACCTGAGAGGAGCCGGTAAGACGTGAAGAAGGTTTATTTCGACTTGCGACTTGTTGGTTCACAGTGCAAGACCTGGTTGCTCCGTTACCCTGGCGTCTGGTGGAGGTTGCCATGGCAGAGTATCTATGGAGGAATGATCACACGGCAGTCAGGAAGCAGAGAGAGAGACATGAAGCATGTTCAGCTCATATAAATGACCTTCTCCTGAGGACTATCTTCCATGGGCAAGTTCCCCAGATGACTTACAGACCTCCCATTCCCAGATGCCATAATTAGGTCAAGTCTCCACCCTTCATCCAGCAACCATTAACATGACTCATTCAACTGTTTAATGTTCAAAACAGATGTCAGACCAGAATATAGTTCCTCAGCTCTTCTTTACTGTGGTTGCCAAACACATCTATCTTTTTTTAAAAAAGGATTAGGCCTTGATTAAGAAGAAAGTAGAAAGATGCCAAGATCATAACTATGTGAGGACGTGACAAGGATGTCAGAAATATATAAAGTTACTACCGTTCACATTCTTAGAATGTGATTTCTAACTACCCTCCGAAATAATATTTGAAGTTTTCTTGTTGACTCACATTACTAATTTTAACTATGCTTGAGTCTGACCACTTCCTTCTCCTACCATCTCCACACTGTGATGCACTTTTGAAAATTCTTAAAATAAACATGCCTTGTGCAAACACACAGCACAGCAACAGCAAGGCACTTCCTTATTCAGAAAGTTAATCTGCATAAGTGAGAGCAGCAGTTTAGGTGAGACTTCATTCAATATTCATTCTGTCTAATAATGATTCTTACTTGTGTCCTTAGACAATTTTGCTTAGGCCCTGGGTGCAAGTCACAAGAAATTTTGGGATCCTCAAGATGATCACTTGGCAACTGAATGAACCATTACCAAGACCTGGTGTCCAAGTTCCCCTTTACTCGTTTTTGTTAGTGGGTTCCTGCCCCTTCTTTCCCTGCTCTTTCTAATACTGCATCATCTGCTATTCACACTATCTCCTACCCTCCAAGGCTTACAATCTCCACTGCATTTGACTCATACCATAGGATGCTATCTGTGTTCATGGAGCCATTTACTTTTGTAAAAGCTGGCTGAATGATTTGGAATCCTTCTAGGCCACTTCTTATATTTAATTTCACTACTGATAGAAAATGTAGACTTGCCTGTAAATGTGGCTCCATTTAAAATTCAGACCTTTTGTCATTACAGAAACATCTGCTTTGATGCACACCAAGATTTCTGGGTTAGAGAACAAAATGCCTCCAGGGGCCTGTTTTTAGCATCCTCTGACATAGTCACTAATAGTAATACTGATAGTCCTGTTCTACTCCAGTCCCTTGATTACCTCTCATATGTTTGTACACATAGGTTTAGATTTACCCAATAGTTCAAAGAATACCAAACCCAAGAAAAAATAATAATTGGCATTTTGTGAATAGCACTCATGCCAGGCACCATATGGATGCTTTACAAACATATCTTTTAATTCCTGAAAGATAAGAAAAGTGGGGCTCAGAACTCAGTAAATCTACCCAAGGTAGCAAGGCTATTATGTGGCAAAATCAGCAGTCAGAGTCAAATCATTCCAATTTCCAGAATCCTTGCTGTTAATTTAATGCCAAAGCCATGTTCAAAACATGTTTGCTAAAGCAGGCATTTGGCACTGCGATTAAGTCTCTGCTTGTAATGCTTGCAAACCATGTTGAAGTGTCTCCGTTAAAGACCCAGCTCCCTTCTCAATTTCTGCTTCCTCTCAATGTGCATCTGAGAGGCAGTGGATAAGGGCTCAAGGTGACCCTGCCACCCTGGCAAGAGACCTGGATTGAGTTCTTGGCTCCTGGGTTATAACCCTGGTTGTTCCAAGCATTTGAGGAGTGAACCAGTAGGTGGGAAAGAGTCTCTCTTCCTCTCTTTCAAAATCATCCTTTACATCGCTGTCTCTATCTTTCAAATAAAACAAATACATACAAAAGTGAAAAAGAAATGCTTGCCCTACTGCAAAGAGGTCTTGAAGTGCAGACCTGCATTTTTGAAATGAAGACTTAAAGCCATGGAGGAAAAAGTCACACCTGAATGTCTAGCAACTAACACAGTCCCTGCCAGTTTTCAGTTAATCCCTTAAAATTCATATGTAGTTTGTGGGCCCAAAAATACTGATGGCATCTTAAGTAATCAGAAAAAGCTTATTAGAAATGCAATGCTCAGGCATCAGCCACCAGGCAGGGAATCAGCATAGGCATTTTAACAAGATCTCCCCAATGATCTGTATGCAAATTAATATTGGAGAAATATTGGTTTGGAAATCATCAGAGTACTTTGAGGTAGAATGGCTTTGAATGTCTCCTCATCTACATAATTGACTTCTCTGTTCTTTTTGCTTTCTGCTGGTTGAGCAGCCTTCCTCCATTAAAGATGCTGCTATCCAGGACTAGCACCCATAAATCCTTAATAAATAAAGGTATAGTTGGAAAAGGTGGAGAGGGGGTCATCTTGCTTTGCTTGGTAGAACATTAGAGTTCTCTACTGTTTACAGTTTAGCCAAAGAACCGTTTGACAGTCCTCTGCCTATGATGGTATGAGCCACATATATCATGACAGTGTAGAATCAGAATCAGTAAGTTTTTCTTTACATGAGTTTTACTCCCTTTCCTCTGCCCCACCAGTACCAAGATGGCATCATCATACACTTAAAAGTGATTATATTATAGGAATAAATTTATGAAGTAGTTGTTTTTCAGTAATCTGGAACCTTTAAAAATCTCCATAAAATCTATCAGTAAGACTGATGAAAATCATCATATGGTGATTAAAAAATATCATAAAATATTCATATGACTAATAAATCTAATGCTCTAAAGCAGGTTTCTTTGGAAATCCTTATTTTTATTGCCTGGGAAATTTAGAGAATATTACTAAGGGAAATGTATTTGTTGGGCAGGATGGTCTTTTTGTTAGTTCTCTAATTATATAACTGAAAAACCTTAAAATAATTGATTACTTAATATGCATACAGTACTTTCAAGAAAAATGTAATAATAATATTATTTGGGTTAGTTAAAAGAGCACATAAAGCCAGTATGGTCTTGGATTCAAGTGCAGAATCTTTTCTATATTAATGCTTAATTGATAGTATCTACTTTCTGATCCATAAAGTAGGATTTCTACATGTAGAAGAGTGAATCCCATTCTGGCTATAAAGCTTAAAATATATGGACAAAGAGCAATTTGTCTCAGTCATAAAGAATCAAGATGATTGGGGGGAGGGGTACTGGTGAATCGTGGAAGGATCCAGGAATACTTCAGAAGGGGAAGAGATGGTCCAGGGAGAGACGGGTACCCGACATATACAATGGAAAGAAGAATTGGAGACCCCATGAGTGATCTCGTATTATAGAAAGATTGTGGTTGAGACATTTGCCTGTCATAGACCTAGCCAAGAAACATCTTGCTATGAAAAATATAAATCAGAAACTAAAAAAACAAACAAGAACAGGTGGTGAGGGAAGGAGGTGATCAGAACACAAATCTCATTCATTTCTGTATCTAGAGCTTGCAATTTCATAGACGATCAGGTATTGTGGGCAAGAAACCCTCTTATATCTTGCCTTAAGTGCATCTTGTGTCTGACTCTCTGTAACAGTTCCTCTCTCAAAGACAAAAAAGAGAGAGGCTAGCTCTAAAATTTAGCTAATGGACTTGATAATCCTTTTGTTCTCACCTCCCTTCTTCATTGCTTCTCAAGTATTTGTGTTAACACTACTATGATTCTACCATGTCTGCATAAAATCTGTATTCATATTTCTTTAAATTGACTTATTTTTGAGTAAATACATGGATCGTAAAAGGAAAACTTATGTCGCTACTGAGGAGAATTTACCAGGCATTAATAAAATGTTAAAGACTTGTTAGCATAAAACTGGAACTTTTTATAAATGGAATTATAATACTGACAAAGAATGGGCAAGGACATTACTTTCTCGGCAATGCAGTGCCATTTGTTCCCAGTGTCAGCCGAGTCTCTTAAAAAATGTGTGCATTACTCACACTTTCCAATGAAATGCTCGGTGTCTTAGGGCAGTGTGGTTTTGTTGCCCATTGAACTGAGATCTTTAGATGGGTGTCTAGCTCACAAAAACAATTTTTCCTCTGACTTCTACTCTCTAGCCTTCCCCTTTCACACCAACCTCCTCTGTATTGTCGTCCACATGTGCTGGGCATGCCTCTGTTCTATGTCCTTTATTGCGGTATTTCATTTGAACTCATGACTCTTTACTCCTTTTTCTCTTCTGTTATGAGACCCTTTGACCCCTTAATTTATTTATGTCACAGCTTTTATCTCCCAGAATACCTAACATTGTACTCCATTTCAGTTATGCTATTGACGACAGAATCCTGAGCTTCTATATTTAATACTTGCCTGCTCTCTCTACATCCATGCACCAGTTATGGGTAATAAAATGATCTGGATAGGGTGGCAGTAGAGGTGAGCCTGTTCTATACAATGCAGATATGCAGTCATCATTTAAAATGTAAATTTCATGCCCTTTGAGCCTGACTTTTCAAATCATGTGTAAGGAAAAGGCAAAATGATCAATTGCCGGGTCTTGCATGCAGAGAGGGATTGATTCTTGTGCTGGTAATAAATTCTAAATCTGATTTTACCTCATGAAGGTTAGCATCCTTTAACTTCTAGGAGCTGTTTGGTATTACATAAAGCACATGGTCTTTGAATTTCACAAACCCGAGTTTCTGTCTAAGTTTCATACCAGTGTTGGGTTATGGGCTAGCCTCTGAGCCTTTTAGAGTTTGTTTTCTCAGAATATTGAAATAAAATTGTTTTTACATGTGGTCCTGAGACATCTCAATATACTTTCCAGTGACCTTGAAATGAATAAAATACATGTTAGGAGTTATACTGCAGGTCTAAGTCAAAGCACATCTCAGTGTGGCAACCAAAGAGACTCACATAGAAGAATCTTGGAGGCATTATTGGCAGATATTAGATGCCTCCTGTTGCGGGAAGAATAAATAAAGACACCTCAGAAAATTAAACTTACATGAAAACTTGGGGTACTTTTCATTGGCTGTGAAATGGGAAAACAAAGAGCTTATGCTGAGCGCTATTTTTCACAAATATTGCTATCCAGATAACAACATAAAGTTCATTTTTAGAAATAGCATCCTGCAAACAGGGAATCTCATTATTTTTCTTCTATGTTTGTTACTAAGCTTTTAATTTTCTTGACCTTATTTAACAATGTGTAATTTGCAAGAAAACAATAGATAAAAAACAATGAAAACACAATATGAGTCATATTAAGGTTCTTAAAAAGTCCATGCTTTTGTGTGTGTGCACATGCGCACACACACACACACACACTGCAGAAATGCTCCTTGACAAGACTGTGTTAGTTAAGAAAAATGAATGTGTTTGGGAATTACTGTTCAGTAGTTTAGAGGATGGGATTTAGTATTGTTTTAAACAAGGTGATAAAGAACTTTGAACCCTTTTCTATTTTATTTTATATACTTTCATTTATATATTAATCATGTTTTTGGCCAGACAGTATACCCTAGACAGACATATACATGTCTGACATAATGAAACAATGTGATTACTCTGTTCTAACAAATTCCCAGTGTAATAATCAGCCAAGTAACTTTTTACCCACCACAAATATCTGTGTCAAAGAAGAAAGAGAATTGCATAGACCGGAGCTAGTTCCCACTCCTTAGACTTCCATTTCTGGGTGTCTGTTTTCATAGTTTAAGCTATAAATTGAATGGCATAATTTGATGATGGACATAGAACTGTGTATTAGTTTTTATTTTGACAAAATCATTAAACATCACATAGGTTGAAAAATGAATCATAAGGCCATAAGCCTGCCTTAGAAGATTGCACTTCATAAACTGAATTGCTCACATGGGCAACATTTTGGTGGAAGTTATAGATTTTCTAGCATATCTCTGATAGATAGGACTAATATAACTTCAATAAAAAACTCTGGATATGTCAATATAAAATTTTCCCTACCATTGAAAGATGTAAGATACTCCAACTAATAAATCGGAGGACAACTTATTCCTTAAGGTATACTCACATACATATTGGGTTACAACAAGCAACAAAATCATTGAGGTAATAAACCTCAGTCACAGAGGGGCCATTGGAGAGGTTTTCCATTACAAGATCCCAGCATGATGGCTGTGTGTATGAAATACCCCCAGAATGTTAATTTTCTAGTAATTGTCTCAGCTATATGTTCAATGATTTAAAACTACATATAAACTACACCTGAATGCTACACATGCCACTTATATTTATGGTAGTTTATATGAATTACACTACATTAAAGACTGATGATACACATATCCATTAAGGGCCACTACTTGTGAAATCTATTCATAATGCAGTTTGAGTTTAATGTAATAGTTTGACTGTGATATATGAGATTGATAAATGAATATGTGGATAATTGGTAATGGTGGCATTGGGTAGTTAATGAAATTAATCATGAAGAACTACGTAGACTGAAGAACAAAATTTTGGAAAAAAAATAACCAAATAAGCTGATTTTTGCATTTATCAGTAATTTGTTGCTGTTTCAGATGGTATATTATTTATGTCTCAGGTGTATCATTATTTAAAATTTGAGAGCAATAATGAATATCTTAGTGAGGCTACGAGAGCTAAATTTTGAAGCAAGAAGCACAGTTTTTGACAGCTAAGAGTTGCTAGTTTCCTTACCTCACCCATGCAGGTCACTTTTCACATTCATGACATATACTTCCCTTGATAGTATGTCTTCTTGTGATCCATTGCTTTCTACTTTATTTCATTTATTTCTGGGACATGAATCATTCCTTTCTACCTTTATGTTAGAATTCTCAGAGAAACGGCACAAGTAGAGAGTGTGTATGAACACACACACAGCAAGACACACACCCCCACCCACTCCTACACCCTAATATATAATAGATTTATTTTAAGGCATTGGATTTTATTATGGAGCCTGGGAAGTCCAAACTCTGTGGTTCAAGTTCAAAAGCCAATCATTGACAGAATTTGCTCTTGCACGGGGGAGTATTAGTCTTGTGTTAGATTCAGACCTTCAACTGGTTGGACAAGGTCCTCCCACATTGTGAACAGCAATCTGCTTTACTTAAAGTCAACACAATTAAATGTGTAATCTCATTGAAAATCATCTTCACAGAAATATTCAAAATATGTATAATGCTTGATCACATATCTGGGCACAGCAGAACAGTCAAGATTACACATAAAATTAATTAAAAATAATAATACAATAAAAAAAGATTACACATAAAATTAATCATCAAAATAGTTCTGTACCAAGCTCTGGATCCTGATTCCAGCTTCCTGCTATTGCAGATTCTGGGAGGAAGCAGTGGTGGCTAAGGTAATTGGATGCCTGCCACCCATATGAGAGGTCTGGATTGAATTGCTGACTCAGCTTCAGTCCTATACTGGTGCTATTAAAGTCATCAAGTAGATGAAAAATGTATATATCTCTCTCATGTAAATAAATAAAAATAGGAAAAAATAGGTTATAAGAAGGGGTCAGGTTCTATGTTTTTAAATATATTAAAAGTTTATTTATTTATTTGAAATTCAAAATTACAGATAGGGTGGAGAGACAGAGAGAGAGAGTGAGAGAGAGAAATCTTCCGTAAGCTGGCTAAACCAGGCCAGAGCTAGCAGCCAGGAGCTTCATCCGTGTCTCCCATGTGGGTGACAGGGACCCAAGCACATGAGCTATACTCTGCTGCTTTCCCAGGCCATTAGCTGGGAGCTGGATCAGAAGTGAGCATCTGGGACAGAATGGACACCCATATGGGACAGGTGGCAGCCTAATCCCCTATGCCTCAATATCAGCCCCATTATTATTTATTTATTTATTTTTTTATTTTTGACAGGCAGAGTGGACAGTGAGAGAGAGAGACAGAGAGAAAAGTCTTCCTTTTGCTGTTGGTTCACCCTCCAATGGCCGGCGCAGCTGGCGCACTGCAGCCAGCGCACCACGCTGATCCGAAGGCAGGAGCCAGGTGCTTCTCCTGGTCTCCCATGGGGTGCAGGGCCCAAGCACTTGGGCCATCCTCCACTGCAGTCCCGGGCCATAGCAGAGAGCTGGCCTAGAAGAGGGGCAACTGGGACAGAATCTGGTGCCCTGACCGGGACTAGAACCTGGTGTGCCGGCGCCGCTAGGCGGAGGATTAGCCTGTTGAGCCACGGCGCCGGCCCAGCCCCATTATTTTTAATTGTTATAAGCAATGGGCAGGAACTTTGACTTTTAGAGATTCAAACTTGTATCACGTATAAAGATGGAGCAATCTGGAAAACATCATGCTGAGTGAATTAAGCCAGACCCAAAGAGAAAAATATCATTTGTTTTCCCTGATCGGTGACAACTGAGCACCAAAGGGGAAACCTGTTAAGTGAAACGGACACTATAAGCAACAATGAACTGATCAGCTCCTGTCCTGACTTTAGATGTACAATGTAATACTTTATCCATTTTAGTATTTGTTGTTATTGTTGTTGTTCTAGTACTATTGGTTGAACTCAGTAATTAACACACAATTATTCTTAGGTGTTTAAATTTTAACTGAAAAGTGATCCCTGTTAAATCTAAGAGTGGAAAAAGAGAGGGAGGAGATGAACAATTTGGAACATGCTCAATCGGTCTGGCCGCAAATGGTGGAGTTAGAAACGTGCCAGGGGATTCCAACACAATTCCATCAAGATGGCATGTACCAATGCCATCGCACTGGTCCAGGTGACCAATTTCAGCTCACAATTGATAGCTCTGACAGGTCTAAGACTCAAAGAGATCACACAAACAAGACAAGTATCTGCTGATACTGACTGATAGAATCAAAAAGGGAGAGAAAGATCCAACATGGGAAGTGGGATACACAGCAGACTCATAGGATGGCAGATGTCCTAAACAACACTCTGGCCTCAGAATCAGCCCTCAGGGCATTCGGATCTGGCTGAAGAGCCCATGGGAGTATAGCAGGCATGGAAAGCCAAGATATCATGGGAAAAAAAAAAAAAAAAGACCTAAATGAATGATCTCTGTGAGTGAGATCCCAGTGGAAAGAACGGGGCCATCAAAGAAGGAGGTACCCTTCTCCGAAGGGAGGAGAGAACCTCCACTTTGACTATGACCCTATCGGAATAAGATCAAAGTCAGCGAACTCTAAAGGCTTCCATAGCCCTGGCAACTCATGACTAGAGCCTAGGGAGATTACTGACGCCATGAACAGGAGTGTCAAATTGTTAAGTCAGCAACAGGAGTCACTGTGTACTTACACCCCATGTGGGATCTGTCCCTAATGTGTCGTCTAAAGCCAAGTGATGCTACGACTGGTACTGAAACGGTATTTTTATACTTTGCGTTTCTGTGTGGGCGCAGACTGATGAGGTCTTTGCTAATTAAATACTGAAGTGATCTTCTGTATATAAAGAGAATTGGAAATGAAAAAAAAAAATAACCTGGTGTTAAAATGGAAATGGCATAGAAAATTAATTAATTTGAAAAAAAAAATTCTGTAGGATCTCTGTCTTTAATGTGCTGTACATTGCTATTTAATGCTATAATTAGTAATCCAATGGTAGTTTTTTCACTTGATGTTGCTATATGGGCAAAAAGTTGAAATCTTTACCTAATATATACTAAACTGATCTTCTGTATACAAAGAGAATTGAAAATGAATCTTTACATGAATGGAAGGGGAAAGGGGAGGGTGGCGGGCGGGAGGGAAGTTATGGGAGGGGGGAAGCCATTGTAACCCATAAGCTATACTTTGGAAATCTATATTCATTAAATAAAAGTTTAATAAAAAAAAAAAAAAATATCTTAAAATACCAGTTGTTATAAAGAATTAGAAGACTTTCCAGAATTAGCTTTTCTCATGATTTGACATGAGTAATGCATTTATTTTTAAACAGAGTATTCTTTCATAGAAAACATGGCACCCAATGAAATACAGTAAAGGGGAAATAAAGAGTTGTTTTTTTTCTTTTGGGAATATTTGATCCTAGGTCACTACAATTATATGGTTCTTAACATATTCTGACTTAGAAGAAATGGAAATATCAAAATAAATAGAAGCTGCTTTCCACTTACAGAAATAGAGCTATATAGTTTAAAGTATGAATTTATAATCCTGTTGTGAACAGTGACAGAGACAAAAGTTTCAAATTGTCAGTGATAAAAATGATTCTACAAAATAGTTCAGCCATCTTTCTATATTTTCCAAATGAATGGTTGATAAATTCTACCTAGGATAGTGGAAATATTTTGCTTTCCACTTAGTATTGATTTTTTTTAAACTAAGTACTACCTATAATCACCTAAAATAAAAAGATTTAAGATTAGGAAACACTGACTAAGTATAAAATATAGGAGCAGGGGGAGTTCTAATTCTGTTAAATACAGTGTCTTCAGTGGGAAAATTGAATTGGTCAAGACTCGTCAGATTGTATAAAGTGAAAGAAAATGGCTAATGACATGTCACGGAGATCAATGCATGGTCCACCTCTGCCCAACTCTCAGCCTAGCTTCCCATCATGGTGGATAGATGTGTAAATCACAGGAAATTGCAAAGAATAGTCAGCTGCCAAGAGGAAAGTTGGAGAGGTGCGTTCCTTTAAAATGACTATACAATACCACAGTGAAACATTCAGTATACAGCAAAGATTTAATAAACCAGAGACAATTAACACACTTTTTGCATAAATGATTGTTTAACAATGGTTCCTTATGAAGACTGATTTGATATTATTCATTATCATGTACACAAGCTTAATAAATGCAATTTGTACATGGAAATACTAGATGTTAATATAGAGATTCTAGTTAGTCATTAATAATAGTGAACTACTGTTATCTGAGTAATATTGACCTCTGCCATTTGCTTGTAATTGTATTATATCATTATATCTTGCAATGATGTCGTAAGATGGCAACATTTTCTGCATTCTACCAACAGGAGGACAAATATGTTGCTTGCTGAGGGTCATGCTGCTAACATGATAGCAGAGTTGAGAGTTTATTAGATGACAGAATTTAAGATTTTATCAACATATACTGATACACACACGCAATCTGTCCTGTAGATGTTTGTATGGAGGAATATATGTGTACAGGCATGTATCTATGTATCATGCATATACTGTTGATAAGAATTGTTCTTATATATCTCTCAGAATTGCCCCTTGCCAGAGCCATTTGGGGAAGTGATAGGCACTATCCTTCAGGTGAGAATAGACTGGCCTTGGACAAGAAAAGCATAGAGGTAATAGGGAGATGCAGAGAGAAAGAAAAATTGCCAAGCTTTATTTCTACTATGAGGAGGTAAAAAGAACCAAGGTTGCAATTTAAAGCCCCATGTATCTTTTAAAGCATTCTAAGAGACACATTAAGCTACAGTGAGAAACTGATATGGGATCTTACTGAAGCAGTCAGAATTTCCAGATTAAGGGAAATAAGCTGCTAAACCTTTCTTCAGCTCTTTGGATGTGCCCAAAGCTTATTCTTTGCCACTGACACAAAATATTCTTGTAAATGCAAGGCAAGTTTCCTAAATGTGGTCATAATTTCTTTTTCTCACATAAATACTATGTAAGTGTGATATGGATCTAAGTTAAGACACATCTTTGTAGTATAGATGCATGCACTTCCTGTAACGTAGCGGCCTTCTACTGAATGAAATGGCAAAGCAAAAAACCCTAAGTGTTCTCATTCTGGCAGTGATCGCTCTGGATTCAAATCCTAACTTTTAACAAGTATAATTTTCATTATAAAATTAAAATAGTGTTAGGGTTTTCATGAAAAAATTAAAATATGTATGAAGTCTTACAGTAATGATATCTTACTAGGACTTCTCTGTTTTTTTTTTTTCTCGTTATCATCAGTTCTATTCAAATTGTTTGGAGGTTTTGGATGTTATGTGAAAAGATATATTCTTTGACCACATTTGGACTTTGAAGCAGAAGATTTTTATTTAAAGTCACCCAAAAGGGAATGAAATAACAATGTACATTGAATTTCATCAGTATGCATTGTTACCTTTGACTTCTGTTGTGAGTTGAATTAATATGTAGCAATATATATTTCTTTGCTTTATATATGGTAGAGAGCATTAGTTTGTAATTATACTATATCAGAACTTATAGGACACATGCAATGATCTCTACATATACAGACTTAATACAAGGAAATAAAACATCTTTTTTGAGAACTTCAGAACATGGATAGGAACAAGGATAAGGAAATTCTCTATTATCACTAAACACTCTGTAAGTTTCAAAATAAAGAGAAATATAGCATTTTTTGGGAGCAAGTCACTGTAGTTTCTGATAATGTAGAGGAGAAATCTCATTTTTTAGAATTCTTAAATAGCTTACATATTTGCTCAAGGTTAAATTCAAAATCTTCACAGTAGTTCACAGGCCTTACATAAATGTTGACTCCAGGAGCTGGCTCTGTGGCGCAGCGGGTTAACGCCCTGGCCTGAAGCACCGGCATCCCATATGGGCGCCGGTTCTAGTCCTGGCTGCTCCTCTTCCGATCCATCTCTCTGCTATGGCATGGGAAAGCAGTAGAAGATGGCCCAAGTCCTTGGGCCCCTGCACTCATGTGGGAGACCTGGAAGAAGCTCCTGGTCCTGGCTTCTGATTGGCGCAGCTCCGGCCGTTGCAGCCAACTGGGGAGTGAATCAATGGACAGAAGACCTCTCTCTCTCTGTCTCTCTGTCTCTCTCTCTCTCTCTCTCTCTCTCTGCCTCTCCTCTGTGTAACTCTGACTTTCAAATAAATAAAGAAATCTTTAAAAAAAAAAAAGTTGACTCCATATAGTTTTTTTTTTGTTTTTTTTTTTGTTTTTTTTTTTGACAGGCAGAATTAGACAGTGAGAGAGAGAGAGACAGACAGAAAGGTCTTCCTTCCGTTGGTTCACCCCCCAAATGGCTGCCATGGTTTGTGTGCTGTGCCGATCCGAAGCCAAGAGCCAGGTGCTTTATCCTGGTCTCCCATGCGGTTGCAGGGCTCAAGCACTTGGACCATCCTCCACTGCCTTCCCGGGCCACAGCAGAGAGCTGGACCGGAAGAGGAGCAACCAGAACAGAATCCAGCGCCCTGACCGGGACTATAACCCGGGCTGCCAGCGCCGCAGGCGGAGGATTAGCCAAGTGAGCTCCGGTGCAGGCTGACTCCATATAGTTTTACGGTTCTTATTTCCTAGTCTTCTTTGCTCACTCCAATCCAGTTGTTTACTATTCTCCAACGGTGCAGACTCCTACCTTGTGCTGTTTGTACCATTTTGTTCCTCTGCCTAGAATACTCTTCCATGACTATTCACTTGAGTCACATTGTCTTATACATAAATTGGGAGAGGTAAATTTATTTCTAGGGAGAAATTTTTAAGGCTTTTTAGCAAAATAAGTCATGTGAGATCCATCTTTAAGTGCTATTCTTTGGGATCTTGACATTAGAATGACCCTTGAGCAGATATTGATGGAATTAGTATTAATGAAGATATAGAGAAGTTGACACAATTGAATAATGTTTCTGATACACACTCAATGGCATTTTACAATTGAATAAATGCAAGAATCAAATAAAGCAACAAAAATCACAGAAGTTTTGCTTGACTAAAATGATGGGAATTCAGTAAAATAGATGGTGTAACATAGAGATTGGTAGACAGTGGGTTCAGTTTTACACAGGAGTAAATAAGTAACATATCAGGGAGAATAAAAAAGAGAATTGGAAGGAGAATTTGGAGGGACAATTAAAATTAATTAGCAAGCATATATCAGGTAGAAATATGGATATATGCAATCAATAAATGAGAGATATAATAGAGAAAATTTATCAGGTCATGCCTTTGAGAATACATCTGTGAATTCACCATGAATAAGTATTATAGCAGGTTCATGGGTTAAAGGTCATAGAAGAACAGAGGGAGGAATGTATAATACTAGTTGATTAAGGAAGACTTCACAGATGTAATCTTGGAGACCTGGAATAAGAAAGAATTTTACTCCAAGAGTATTTCAGGCAAAGCCCATAGAATTTTTCATATAACTACTATAATATAACTTGTGAGCTGTTTACAGTATATTGTACATATGGTTATAGGCCTGGGAATACTCATGTAGACAAAACAATTAGTGTCGCTTTTAATATCCCTACACAATCTGGTAGTGCCCTAAAGTGTGAATTGATGTGGTAGATAAGGAGAAAAGAATACTTGAATGTGATTACAACTTGGTCCAATATATTGACTGGACATTTTATTTATTAATGTTTGGGAAAACTGAAATAAAGTTTAGTCCAATTTGATTTTACTTGGGCAGATATGGAGAGTTTTGAATTAGCAGTTTGTAGTAGCTGGCATGAACTTGGGTGAGTAAAAGTCATTGTGCAATATTATACTCAGGTATTCTGACTTACACTATGCATTGCCTAAGTGGACAGCTGCTATTATAGATGCTTGTAATATAACTTCTCACTTTAATGTAATGTTCGTGAAGCAACTTAAAATGAACCGTAAGGTTTTGTTTTTGTTTTTGTTTTTGTTTTTTGACAGGCAGAGTGGACAGTGAGAGAGAGACAGAGAGAAAGGTCTTCCTTTTTGCCATTGGTTCACCCTCCAATGGCCGCTGCAGCCGGCGCACCATGCTGATCCAAAGGCAGGAGCCAGGTGCTTCTCCTGGTCTCCCACGGGGTGCAGGGCCCAAGCACTTGGGTCATCCTCCACTGCACTCCCAGACCACAGCAGAGAGCTGGCCTGGAAGAGGCTGGGCGAAAGTTTTATAAATAGATGACATGGCACTCAAAATATGTTTCATGTTGTAGACAGTTTAAAAGATCGTATGCAAAGATAATTTAATCCACTTAGGGATTATCCCTAAAACTTCAGATTCAGGTTCTGAAGGAGTGTCTAGTACAGCACCAAATCTGTACTCAGTACAAACATAAAGCAGTTTGAAGTTATTAGAATGCAAAACAAAACACAGGAAAAATGGTGAATGCAAGGAGACAAACAGGATTTTCTTTTTCCTTTTTTGTTTCAAAGATTTATTTATTTATTTGAAAGACAGAGTTAGAGAGAGAGAGAAAGAGAGAGAGAGAGAGGGATCTTCATCTGCTTGTTTACTTGCTACAGTGGCCAGAGATAGGCCAGGCTGAAGTTAGGAGCCAGGAGTTTCACCTGGATCTCCCGGGGCTCAAGTACCTGGATTATCTTCCACTGCTTTTCACAGACCATCAGCAGGGAGCTGGATCAGAATTAGAACAGTCAAGACATGACCTGGCACCCATCTGGGATGCCAACATCGCAGGTGATGGCTTTACCCTCTATGCCACACCAATGGCTTTAAACTCAGTGTTTTCCATTACTCTATATATTCTTTTCCTCTATGGGAGCATTATTAGGGTGACACATAGAAAGTCGTGGCTCAGAGTTCATAACATTCTTCCAGGGCTGGAAAAACACAACACAAAGCTCAGGAATTTTGAAGTCCCAAGGCTCTTAGGCCTTGGTGCAGTGGGAGAATCCTCTGCCTGTGATGTCGGCATCCCATGTGGGTGCCAGTTCTAGTCCCAGCTGCTCTATTTCTGATCCAGCTCTCTGCTATGGCCTGGGAAAGCGTGGAGGTTGGCCTAAGTGCTTGGGCCCATGCATCCACTTGGGAGACCTGGAAGAGGCTCCTGGCTCTTGGTTCTTGACTTCGGATCAGCACAGCTTGGCTGTTGCAGACACTTGAGGAGGGAACTAGCAGATGGAAGACCTCCCTCCCTCTCCCTCTCCCTCTCCCTCTCCCTCTCCCTCTCCCTCTCCCTCTCCCTCTCCCTCTCCCTCTCCCTCTCCCTCTCCCTCTCCCTCTCCCTTTCTCTCCCTCTCACTGTCTGTAACTCTGCCTCTCAAATAAATAAATCAAATCTTAAAAAAAAATCACTGGAAAAAAATGAGAACAGCAGAAAAGTCAGCCTGTTTAGTTTAATCAACAGTTACATGCCAACATATAAACCTTAAGGTATAAGAGGTTAGAAATTGTGTACAAACCTGCCACTTAGTAGATGAAAAGCCTAGCAGAGCTTTGGCAATCTCACAGTGTTGAGGAAGCAAAACAAGTGAAGTCTAGGACTTGCAGGAGACCGGGAGCTGTGGTTAGTAGGTAAGGCTCTCAGTTTAAGTTGAAGAAAGTCTCAGCTCTAAGACTGCAGCGTGCAAGAATCAGATCAGTCCAAAACTCATCCTCAAATTGACTCAAATATTAATTGGATCAAGGTAATCAGGATACCCACCAAATGCTCATCAAACAAAAGTTAAATCATCTCTAAAAGAAGACAGCATTTATACGCTCTACCCCTTTTCCTGTATATATTGAGGCATTCATCAAAAAATATCTGTCCTTAATGTGTTGTCCAATGTGAAGTAATGCCATAACTAGTACTGAAACAGTATTTTACACTTTGTGTTTCTGTGTGGGTGCAAACTGATTCAATCTTTACTTAATATATACTAAATCGATCTTCTGTATATAAAGATAATTGAAAATGAATCTTGATGTGAATGGAATGGGAGAGGGAGCAGGAAATGGGAGGGGCGCAAGTGGGAGGAAAATTATGGGGGGGAGCCATTATAATCTATAAACTGTACTTTGGAAATTTATATTTAGTAAATAAAAATAAAAAAATGCTATTCAGATTTGTACTTCTCAAGATGTAAAATGTTGCAAGAGAATGTGCTCCTACCTCACTGATGAGAATAAGCTAGACAGTCTACAAAATCGTGTTTATAAATCCCGGTAGAGGGCTGAGAATGTGAATAAATCTAAGAAACTAAAATTGGGAGAGCGTTGTTGTGCCTATCTTGGGAGAGAATAAACTATGGCTGCGTCAACCTTTGTGGGACACAGGAAGTGGAGAAAACAAAAACAAAACTAAACAAAAAGCAGTTTAACTTTTAATGAATTTTCAAAGTTCAAGGGTGAACTGACATGACAATTTAGAATCCCTGAGAACCAGAGACAGAAAATATCCATACCTGCTTGCCAGCTCTTTTTATCAAGGGCTTTCAAGAAAGAATAGGAGTAGGAAATGTAATCAATGTCAGGCCTCAGGTGCATGATAGATGTCTTAAAGTCTGCTTCTCCCCTACAGCACCTACCCTACCACAACACCTGTGATTTACCAGGCATTCTTCCAGCTATTATGGCACTTTACTAGTCCAGGAAACAACAGCTTCCTTAATAGTGTGAGACCTTGTGTTCCTCCTGGTTTCTTTCACTCCTCTGCTTCTACCATTATTCATCAGCAAGCTCTAAGGTGATAGCCATGGTTGAGACAAAACATTCAGGTGCTCAGAACCCAAGCTGTGGCAAAGGAAGGCTAACGGCTCTTCCTTCCTCTAGACATTTGAAAATTATAGTACACATACACTATATAATGTTTTTACACAACACAAACACAGATCAATAGATTGGTCAGTATGCTACATTAGCAGCCTGACAAAAAAAAAGTTTGTTCTTTTCTGGATGTAAATATTATTTCTACAAATTGCCAAATTTCTGGCATTTATGAAAATACCATTGGACAGAAGCTTCCAACTTTTTAAAAATGATTTATCTGTTTATTTGAAAGCAGACACACATACAGAGAGAGAGAGAGAGAGAGAGAGAGAGAGAAGGAGAGAGGTCTTCCATTTGCTGGTTCACTCCCCAAATGATCACAAAAACCAGGTCTGGGCCAGGCCAGAGGCAGAAGCAAGAAAACCCATCTTGGCCTCCAACATGGGTGACAAGGGTCTAAGTACTTGGACCACCTTCTGCTGCTTTTCCAGGCATATCACCTGGGAGACGGATCAGAAATGCAGCAGCAGGGACTTGAAACAGAGCTCCAATGTAGGATGTGAGCATTTCAAGCTGCAATTTAACCTGCTATACCACAAACACCAGCCCCAAGAAACTTCCAGTTTTAGCCAAGTAAAACCAATGGTTTTAAGATATGGAAAGCATGGTAACCCTGAAAACTGCTCAAGCTTATTTGTCACAGTGAAGGGAAAGAATTCATGAAGAAGAGTCTATCAGGATCCCAGTGTTGAGGAGACAGAGGAGGAAATCTGGGGAAGTGGAAGTGATGAAACATTCAAGATAGGTTATCAAAGAGGGAGTGTTGCACAGGGATGGAGTTCCAGAGACCTGCAGAGGGTCCCTTTCTTATTCAGTGGAGTGTAGACAAGTATAGTAAAGTGAGAAAAATAACAGTTGAGATAGGACTGCTCTAAAGATTCAGAAGGAACAACACCCTGAGATTGTATGAAACCAGGATTAAACCTACCCCCATGAACTACTGGAAAACCTAACAATTCGTGTATCAGGTAGAATACAGACCTGTGTCTTTTATCAGCAGTGGTTGATAAACTTAAGAATAAATACTCTTTTGTCCCACCTGAAAGAAGCTTAAAAGCAAAACTTTGAAGATGGTACTGTTCTAATAATTTAATCATTTTCAGGAATATTTATAGGAATACATTATACATATAGCATTAAACAAGGTAAAATTTATAATGTCTGGTACTTAAAAAATGTCCAAGCTTGCAAAAAAGCAAAGAAAATAAAACACAAAATAAGGAGTAAAAGCAATGGACACTGGAAAAGAGATTTCAAAGATGACAGAAATAGTTGACCAAAGTCATTAAAACAATTGTTAAAACTATACTGCACATGTTCAAGAAACTAGATGAAAGTTTGAAAAATGTTTAATAAATATGTAAAAACTTCTCTGAAGTCAAATTTTAGAGATTAAATCTATATTATATGAAATAGATAATAGTCAAATAGAGTTATTGAAGAATAGACCTTGCAAAAGAAAAGAGTAAAATGAGACACACAGAAAAGAATTTTTTAAAAAGATTTATTTTATTTATTTGAAAGACAGAGTTACAGAGAGACACAGAGAGAAAGAGAGGTCTTATCCACTGGTTCATACCCCAAATGGCTTGATGGCCAGAGCTGAACAAGGACTTGGGCCAACCCCCGCTGCTTTTCCAGGCACATCAACAGGGAGCTGGATCGGAAGTGGAGCTACTGGGACTTGAACCGGCACCCACATCGGATGCTGGCACTGTAGGCTGGGGCTTTAACCCCCTGCACCACAGTACCTGCCCTAGAAAAGAACTTTTTAAAAGTAATGTAAGATAGAGGATCAGTGAGTTGTAGGTTAGCTTATGTAGTCGAGTGTGTTTTTAATATTAATCTCTTTAAAATGAAGAAGACATTAAAAGAAGTTTAAAGAAACAATGGCTGTTTCAAAAGTTTGAAAATTTAAAATTTTCAGATACTAGAAGCTCAATGTACTACAAAGTCAAAATACATCAAAATCAACATGCTTAATACAATAGTGATGAATTAAAAAGAGATGTTTGGGGCCAGCGCTGGGACACAGAGGGTTGAAGCCCTGTCCTGAAGCACCGGCATCCCATATGGGCATCGGTTCTAGTCCTGGCTGCTCCAGTTCTGATCCAGCTCTCTGCTGTGGCCTGGGAAAGCAGTAGAAGATGGCCAAAGTCCTTGGGCCCCTGCGCCCACGTGGGAGACCTGGAGGAGACTCCTGGCTCTAGGCTTTGGATCGGCACGTGGGTGCAGTAGAGGATGGCCCAAGTCCTTGGGTCCCTGCACCCATGTAGGAGACCCAGAAGCTCCTGGCTCCTGGCTTTGGTAGAGGCCAACTGGGGAGTGAACCAGCGGATGGAAGACCTCTCTCTCTGTCTCTACCTCTCTCTGTAACTCTGTCTTTCGAATAAATAATATAAATCTTTAAAAAATAAAGTTCAAAATTAGCCAGAGAAAGACATATAATGTAGAGAAGAAAGAAAATGAAGAGGAACTGGCTGGCGCCGCGGCTCACTAGGCTAATCCTCCACCTTGCGGTGCTGGCACTCCGGGTTCTAGTCCCGGCCGGGGTGCCGGATTCTGTCCCGGTTGCCCCTCTTCCAGTTCAGCTCTCTGCTATGGCCCGGGAGTGCAGTGGAGGAAGGCCCAAGTGCTTGGGCCCTGCACCCGCGTGGGAGACCAGGAGAAGCACCTGGCTCCTGGCTTCAGATCAGCGAGATGCACCGGCCGCAGCACACCAGCCGCGGCGGCCATTGGGGGGTGAACCAACGGCAAAGGAAGACCTTTCTCTCTGTCTCTTTCTCTCACTATCCACTCTGCCTGTCAAAAAAAAAAAAAAAAAGAAAAGAAAAAAGAAAATAAAGAGGAACAAATATAAAGATAACTAGAACATTTTTAAATTACTGAAAAAAAAAAAAACCCAGTCTACTAAATTAGAATCCTTTATCAGGTAATAATACCTCACAAAAATGAACAGCAAATAAATAATTTCATAGAAATAAAAAATGTAAGTATTCTTTATAAACCTACTTGACAGAAAATGTTAAAAGAAATCCTTCTGGTAAAATAAAAATCATAAATGAAAATAGGAATTATACCAAAGAATGAAAAACATTGAAAATCGTCACCCTAACCCTAACCCTAACCCTAATTAGAAATTTACCTTCTAATTTAAATTTCTTTAATAAAAAAATGAAAACAACATATAGCGAAGTTTATAACATTTGGAGTAAAATATTTAATGCAGCTGCAGAAAGCTCTGTGCAAACAATAGGAGTATTCACTTGTGAACTTCCACAGTAGTTGAAGTGATGTACCATCACTTAAACCAGACTGTGATAAGCAAAGTTGTATACCAAAAACATTACAATGACAGTTACACAATAAACAAGTATAACTATTAAGCCAGTAAGGGAGTTAAAATGAAATCATTACTTCAAAATAAAAAGGGAACAAAAACAAATCTGGTGAATAGAAAAGATAAAGGAAAGTAGCAGATTTAAACTTAAACATATTAAACACCTTAAAGTGTTTTAAAAATCTCAACTTAAAGCAGATTATCAGAGTTATCAAAACAGATAAGCAAGACATATCTGCTTCCTATTTTCTCCTCTGATCCCCCAAATAACCCACCTAAATATAAAGACACTAACTAGTGAAAGCTGAAAGGATGGAAAAGATTATATTAGCATCAGAGAAAATGGACTTTAGAATAAAGAATGTCATCAGGAATGAATAGTTATTTCACTATCTATTTGTCTTTCTACCTACCTCACAACTTTTCAATCTATCAATCTATTCCTGTAATTAAATTAGAGAACATAAAACAAGACGATTCAAGTCAAGTGGCAAAATACTTCATCAGGCACCCACCTTAGAGTATCTAGCATCATGATTCAGTAAAGAATGCCAATTAAAACCAAACAAAAGTATATTTTACATCAATCAGAATGAGAAAACTTGAAACCAATACACAAACCAAGGCTTCATGCCAATTATTGACAAAGACTGAGAGGAATTGCTTGCACAATGTGAAGGGAAATATATGAAAATCAAGTCACACGGGAAAACATGCATAGAATTCAACCAGGCATTTTCACTTTGAGGTTATACCCAACAGACGTGTGTAAAAGGTATTTGGTTCAGGTGATTCATGATAACTCAAACTGGAAATGGTATTCAAATGTATACTGTATGGCTCTATTAGTGTACATTTTAAAAACTGAAAAAGTTAATCTACGTTGAGACAAATCATAGATTTGGCTCCCTTTAAAGGACATAATGGTCACGATGGAACATAAAGAAGCTATTGGGATGCTAGTAATGCTCACTTTTGATTTACGTTGTGATTAAACGGGGTATGCATTCTTCAAAGATTACTTGATTTGATCGACTTGTGAGTTGTGCACATTTTATGAGCACATACTTTAATCATAAAATATATTTAGCTTTTCAGAAAATATATCTAAAAGTAAATGATCTAAACATTCTTTTTAAAAAGTTTTTTTATGAGGAAAGAGTCTTTGGACATTTTTATTTGAATATTTTCATATCAAAAGGCATATAAACTTAAGATTTAGGAAGACATATATGCCTCTTTGTCACTAAAAAATAAAGTCTATAAGTGTAGTTTCTGTGAATCTGAACAAAGACAATGGCTATTTTCTTTATAAAAAGCATTAACACTATGAAATAGAAATTAAATATGAAAAAATAGATAATTCAGTATCAGAAAAGCTAAATATCATTGCAAAATTTATATCTCATAAAACACATTTAATCACAAAGCTACTTCTGATTAACTTCCTTCATTATATACTTCAATTAATTTGTGTTTAAGAGATTTACTTACTAGAAAATGAGAGAGAGAAAGAGAGAGAGAGAGAGAGAAAGAGTGTGAATCTGCTGGTTCACTCCCCATATGTCCCAGGTGAAGCCAGGAGCTTCATCCGGATCTCCCATGTGGGTGGCAGAGATTCAAGTACTTAAGTGATCTTCCACTGCTTTCCTGGGAGAATTAGCTGGGAGCTGAATCAGAGATAGAGTGGCCAAGAATCTAACAGGCTCTCCTATGGGCTGCTGATGTTGCAGGTAGTGGCTTAACTCACTGTGCCACAATGCTGGCCCCTATATACTTCAATTTAAAACTGAATAAAATACTCCAATTCAAATATTATTTTGTATACTTCGTGAGTGTTTTGTTTTGTTTTGTTTTTTAACTAAAGCATGGTTTGGGTCAAAACAGTTCCCATCTTTTAAGTTTGTACAGACTATTTTGGATATAACCAGAGGGAACAATGCAAAGTAACAGAGGGACAAAGAGAAGGTTGAGGGGGGAAGGGAGTGGAGAGAGAAAGAGAGAGAATGTTGCTGAATGTTTCCTGATGCACATTTCTAGTTCTGCTTGCATGTAAATACAAATGACATCCTGTCTCTGATTATGGACTATGAGTTTTACACACTTGAACAGGCTTGGTTTCTTCATGCTAATTTCTGCCCTGTGTGAAATCCCATAAATGTCACATCTGCCACAGTGCCTTTCTCAATTTAGCATATGCTTTCAATGGAGCTAAAGGTTGATCATTATCAAATGAGAAAATACATGCGGAAGCGCTTTGAACACTGTAAACCACTGAGGAAATAGATATGACCCTCTGTAGTCACTGAGAGGGCCTTGATTTCTAACATGGCAAATTAGGACTAAGAGGAATTCCTCCAAGAGGAATGCTGCTCATTAGAAGACAAAGGCTCACTGTACAGTAATCCGCAGAGACTGAATGGGATTGAGTAATTTCAGGGGCTCTCGGAGGTCAGATTGGGTCACTGTGTAACACATCCTCTCTGGAGACTCAGCAAGTTTTGAGTACGGGGAGGAAACCCCAAGGATATAGATGGCTTTCTCTTATAGTTGTGGGCAAGAAGTTTTGGGGATGAATACTAATGAACCTTGGTCAATAGTGTCAATTGTCGGGGTTTGTGCTTAAATAGAAGCCAAGATATGCTGTGACAAATCATTAGAAATAACTTCAGCTTTACTGAACTCTGAACCTAGGAAACGAACAGCCTTAATTTTTCTCAAAGTATAATCATTCCATTTAATCTGCTTTTCCTAAATGTAAACCTTTTTGCTTTCCTCCACCAACATCCTCCCTATCCCAACAAATAAGAAATATTTAACAATCAGGAAGGAAGATGATCAGGCAATTAAGGTGTTTAACTATCATTAGACACTCAAACTGTCTCTTCCTGTTATCGCACACTTCCTATCTCAGTAGATGAAATATCTGAAAACAATCATAGCAAGGAAGAACTTTAAGTAAAATCAGATATAAGCAACTAAAATCTTGAGAAGCACTGAAGCTTCATGAATAATTCTTGAATAGCGTGGTGTGAATGCTGCCTGGCTCAACTCACAGAGTCTTTCAAGATGTTAGTTTCATGTTTTATTTAAGCTCAACATAAATGTTAACGTGGTCCTCATCAGATTCCTTTTATCTACCTCTGAAGACTGATGTGTTGATGTTGTAATATGGGAAGAGGGCCTTGGGGATAGACTTTAAATGCCCATCCAGGTAATTCTGTGCAGAGCCACAATACATTTCTTTTCCAGAAACTGAGTAGTAAATTTGTCTCAGTGCACCACCTTGGTGTGCACGTCGGCTCATCATTGTTAATTAGCCATCTATTGTCCAGTTTGTGATCTAGATAGGTTTTATGGAGATAGAACTGATGAAACATCCTTATGTAATCTTTCTCTGAGAAGATTCTGCTGAGCAAGTAAACAATAAATTGTGTGTAATGCAAACATTAATCAAAAGTAATGCCATTAAAGCTTACTATAACTGAGTCTCCATTGTGAAAGAAAACTAATCTATTGTCCTATCTTCAATATGAATTGTTACTATTATTATGATTTTATGATTCTACTAATCAATAGTTTGCATAGGATATATGAGTCCTTGAGTTACTTACAAATTAAGTCCTGAATGTCATTTGTAAATCAATTTGTTGTTCCTTATGGAAAATCTGCTTTGAGTTACAGTATTCTATTTGGTAATTAGGGTTACTGAATATTCTGAATAGTGTATTGCCATTAGATTTAAACATTAAGGAGGGGAGCGAATAAAATATTTTAATAGTGCCTGTGATTGGATCATTCATACTAAAACATGATTTCATCAGTGTCATGGATTACTTAATGGAAATCTGATAAGGACTTTGCAACATTTTATGTGATACATAAATAAAACATGAAACTAACACATGGAAATAATTTGCATTTAGTAAGGTAGTATTCGCACTAACTTCTCTTAAGGATAATTTTTCCTAGATTTTCTGGATTTAGATTTCACAACCTCCCCTATATTTACCAAGAAAGTGGCAAAGGAGGCTTGAGCAGTTTCCTAGAATATAGTTCAGTAAGTTCCACATGTAGCCTGCCTACAAAGTAAATAGGCAGCCCCATACATTGAACTCTTTATTTGTGATGTGTAAGGGGTGATCCCATAGAGCAGACACCAACCTTATTACTAACATATGGCACTTCACTATACCTAGATAGAACAGGCTGCTTAATAATTTTGCCCAATGGAAATCTTTTGACCTAATAATGGTTATTTAGTTGACAAACACATGCATGTATTTCAACCCCGGCCAAAATGCTTGACTCCCTGTACTATGACTTACAATGTGGTTTTTGTTTGATTGAACTTTACAAAACCGTGGAAGGGTTTGAAATTCAATATGTCAAAACAGACCATCTGCTTGTATGTTTTGAAGCCAACAAGACGGTGAAACTTCAGGTTGTGTTAATTTACTGTATGAGAACTGACCAATCTCTTCTATTAGCTGCATTATTAGAAAACGGAAACCAAGCTCTCATGGAAGGCAAGTGAATTCATTGGTTCGAGAGACTACATCAAGATACCAGGAAAGAAAAAGTCTCCTTATATCATTATGAACAAATAATGATCATTACTATTTTTAACATGTACTGAGGACAGTTTGCTAAATACTCATTGTGTACTCACAATTAGTTTTGAACTATTATTGTTCACATTTCCAAAATAAAGCAGCTCAGGATCAGAAATCAATTAACTTCTCCAAGGTCACCTAAATAGAAACTGCTGATCTTGGATTTGAAATTGGAAGCATTTGGAGCCAACATTGTGGCTTAGCAGCTAGTAAAGCTGCCACCTGCAATGCCAGCATCCCATATAGGTGCTGGTTCATGCCCGGCTGCTCCACTTCCAATCCAGTTCCCTGCTGATGGCCTGGGAAAAGCAGCGAAAGATGGCTCAAGTGACTGGACCTCTGCCATCTATGTGGAGACCAGGAAGAAGCTCCTGGCTCCTGGATTTGGCCTGGCCCAGCCCTGACTATTGCAGCCCTTTGGGAAGTGAACCAGTGGATGGAAGACCTCTTTATCTCTCCTCTCTCTGTAATTCTAATTTTCAAATAAATAAATAAATCTTTAAAAAAAGAAATTGGAAACATTTCACTCCAATGCAATTGTCAAGCATTTAATCTGTCATGTTACTGCTAATTTGCTGTGCAGCTCACATTATATTCTACTTCAGTCCAAAATGATTGAAATATTTGAAGCCATTTGAAATCACTAGTAGGATCAGTACAGATTTTAAGATAATATATCCAAAGCTTTGTTTGAATATTTTCTTGACTTGTAGGTCATTTGGGTCACAGCATAAAACAAATGGGATGACTGACTCCGAGGAACAGGAGATCTCTTCCCTCATTCCTATCTTACTAGTTATGTGAACTTAAGCAATTCCCTTGACCTCTTTGGACTGTAATGTCCTCATCATTATAAGTGAATAAACTAGACTAAATTATATCTAAATCCTTTCCAGTTCTGACCTTCTATTTCTACAAGGCCATATCCTTCATATTCACGAGGGGATAAAGTCATAAAAATACTAATAAAATAAGTGTGTGTAAATACCCTCATAGATTTGATAACCTTGCACTCCCTGAATAGCATCTCCATTGCACTGCCTGAAATATATGCATTTTCCCCCTCAGCCCTAGTTGACACATGCTAATTAGAAGAAAAATTCTTTTCCAAGTGAAGGGTGCCTCTTCATCTTCCACTTCACTATATGACTCCTTGGCTCAAAGAAACATTTTATGGGCATTTTTAAATATGCTACTGTTTTAACCCATTGACCTTGTCTTGGGCACTTTATTTTCTGTCTTCAGCTTCAATATTCATTACTAACACTGTGACAAAAAAGAATATGAATAGCATTGGGAAATTTAGCCCTACTGAAGCTAACAGAACGATGTTAGTGTTCAGACATTGCAATACAACAAAGATGTTTGATGTTTCCTTACAAAGGGGTGGATCCAAATGATCCTGAAAATGTGCTGAGACTTTTCATGTGAACACCACATTTAAAGACAAACTCATTTTTAAAAATAACAATAAAAGCAGAATTTACTTCCCCACCCCAAGCTAGAACTTTATTATGTGTCAAATATATTATTTGGAACTGGTATGGAGCATGACATACTAAATGTCCTGACCGTTGTAGCATATGCATAGATAATATATGTCTCATACAACTTTAATAAACCTCTCTGCTGATTCTCTTCTAATATCTCTCTAAAGACATTTGTGGTATCATTCTTCATTTATTTTGCATGCTGCTTTCGCCCATTGTGGGTAAACATGAATAAAAAATTCTGGAGGTACGAACAGTTATCTTTGCTGTTGCTTGGTGAGATTTTAATAAAATATACATGACACTAGTGTCCGGGAATGTATCTGTGAGTCACAGAGCAGTGAGGAAATCCGGAGATAATTATGATCTTTTGTGATGATGGAGGAATTAGCACCTCAGTAATATGCGACGTGAAGTAGCATGGATGGACTCTCCTATTCGCCCTTGAACTATTGGATGTGAATGCAAATAACTAACACACGGAATTCTAATTTTAAAGAACCTGTTCAGGAGTAGCAATTCAGATGGAAAGAAGGATTTGTATAACTTGAGTGGAGAAAATCATGAAATTAGCTAATAGTTGTTGCCCAGACATCCGTCATCTGAAATCTGAGTTCTAAAAGGAGAGCCTGGACCCAGACAGTGGCTTCACAAAGAGTCCCTTCTGTATCCCCCACTTCAGCAGTGTTCCTTAGACCTGGACGTTAAACAAATCACTTCATATTCCATGAACCAAATTCTCTATGGTTGTCTGTTTTGTTCTATTGTAGCAGAATACCAGAAGCTGAGTATTCTCTCACAGATCTGGAGGTTGACACACACAAGATCAAGTTGCCCACTTCTGGTGTTGTCCTTTGTAATGCATTCCCAAACGATGGAAGGCAGATCAGCAAGAGAGAACAAACACTTTTGCCTTTCATGGCAGAAGAGCGGGAACCCACACCCGCAAACCCTTTCTCTAAAGGCCTCGCTCCATTCAGGAGGGTGGAGCCATCATGACTTAAATGCACTGGGGATAAGTAGCAACATCAAATTTGGAAGGAGCAAAATATTCAAACCATATCTGTGGGTTACTTGTCTTGAATTTGTGAAAGTAAATCAAATGCATGGCCAAAATGTTTGGGTTCAGAAAAACACAGGCCATCACTCGTATCAGTCCAGTTTGTGAGAGATGAAGGCAGCAGAATCATCAAAGCAAGGCCATGCTTCCTACACTTAGTAACTTACTGTGAGTACCAAGATCAGTCCAATATAAAACCTGGAGAGCCGTACACTGCCGTGTTACCAGTGGTTGCTTTTACGTGATGAGCATCTTTTCCTATTTCTATTTCTGATTTATTTACTATATAATTTTCTATTAAAATTTACAAAAGAGCAACAATACTAAAAACAAGCTAACAAAAACAGAGGACAATTCTGTGCCATTAAATGTAGCTTTTTATCGTGGCTCGATTTTGAGAAACTGCCACTGAGTATTTTTATAAAACATGAAACCAAATAGGAAAGCATTTCGTATATAGGATGGACTGGCTACTCTGTGAAGTACCTTGTACCACTACGGTATTTCTGTAAAGTTGTCATTATTTTCCTGTATTATTGGTGAAGAAGCAGAGATTGAGAGAGAGTTCATGTAATTTGTAAGTGGCAAAATTAGATTCATAAAAATTCATATCACATCATTTCCAATATTCTTTTCTTCTTGGAAGACACTCAGTAGCATGCTCTGCCAATATACGCTTCTGTAGGTGGCTCCAGGCCAGAGTGTGACCAGAAGTATTAAAGTCACATTTGTGAAAGCTTCATTTGAGCCATTATCTTGTTTGTATTCCTTAAGTATTTTTACATTAAAATCTGCTCATATGGGTCAATCATATGGTTGTGGTAGTTAGCACACAATCGAGTGCTTCTGGAATCTAGTTTTTATTTACTAAGTGATGAAGGGAATTTTTAATCAATCCAATTCTTTGATTATTAAGTCAATTATGCCTCAGAACATTACTATTTCATTTCTAGTGCCATTATTTGAGGTCACATCAGTGTCTGTTCTGGGGGAACACAACTCTCACCAGCTTAGATGCTCTCAGGATATCTCACCTAGAAAGGAGAAGACATGAGTTATTTTACTGACTCCTCAAGAGAAATGGTTTCTACATTGCACCCCCGTTAGTAGTTAGTAGTCATGGTGGAGTTAACCCCCAGGTAAGACCATGGGCTGAGACATTGAGCTGACTGATCTGTTCCTTGCCCTGCAGCAGTTGTAGCTCTGTGGCCTTAGGGAAATGACTGGTCTCCCACTGCTTCATTATAAAAGACAAATAAAACTATATCACTTGCCTTGTAGAGTTGATGTTAATACATTAAAATAAAATAAACTACATGACAATAAATTCTCAGTATTCTAATTATTTTTACTTTAACTGTTATTTTTGCTTACCATTACAAAGATCCTTATCAAATGTCAACAAAAAGTCAATAACCATTTAAGTGTGGAACATCTCCTCATCTTAGAGTGTTCTTTAAAATTATCTTAATCATGGGATACTTTACATGTTCTTGGAAGACAAAATAAAAATCAAATTGTTTATCTAACCTCCACAGCCCCCTGTATATTATATGATGAGACTGTTTATATATTGTGTTGTAGTTTCTGATCTCTTCATAAGAACTAAACTTTTGCCTATTCAGGATTGGGACTGCCTTTTGTTTTCTATTCCCAATTTCTGGTATATATTAGACCTGCCCCAAATATTGGATAAGTTTGCAATACTTACAACTGATTAGATCTGGTATAATCAGAAAAGTGAGGGCTGCTCACATGCTTTGATCTTCATTCTATTTTTAATGTAACATAATACCTTTTCAACCTAATTTTTATCATATGACACCAATGACACCTAAAACCCTTTAAGCCTATTGTCATTTTTCAAGCCTAACTTCAGATACATTGATTGGAAGGTGAATATATTCACATGATATCACTTTTATACAAGCTTTGTTATTTTTAAAATATTTATATATCTATTTGAAAGAGAGGGAGGGAGAGAGAGAGAGAGATCTTCTATCTGCTGGTTCACTGCCCAAATGGCTAAAATAGCCAGGGCTGAGCTAGGCCAAAGTCAGGAGCCAAGAGCCTCATCAAAGTCTCCCATGTGGGTGTAGGAGAGCACTTAGCTATTTTCCACTGCTTTCCCATGCACATTAGTGAGAAACTAGATGGAAAGTTGAGCACCTGGGACTCAAACCAGCACCCATAGGTGATGCTGACAATGCAGGGGGTGGCTTAAACCACTTTGCCACAATACTGGCCCAATATTAATTAATTAATTTATTTATTTATTTTAGAGGTCTTTTTTTTATTTGACAAGTAGAATTAGACAGTGAGAGAGACAGAGAGAAAGGTCTTCCTTCCGTTAGTTCACCCCAAAGTGGCCGCTACGGCAGGAACTGCGTAGATCCGAAGCCAGGAGCCACATGCTTCTTCCTGGTCTTCCATGCGGGTGCAGGGGCCCAAGCACTTGGGCCATCCTCCACTGCCCTCCCGGGCCACAGCAGAGAGCTGGTCTGGAAGAGGAGCAACCGGGACTAGAACTCAGCACCCACATGGAATGCCGGCGCCGCAGGTGGAGGATTAACCAAGTGAGCCACGGCGCTGGCCCTCCCATAAATGTATATTTCTTATAAGCTATTTTGGGAAGAGCAGAAGAGGACACCCTTTCACAAATCCCAAAGACTACAAATGTACTTTACAGGAACAAGAATTATGTCAGATGGCTCTTCTCTTTTCTGACTGCTCTCATTGTTTCTAAAGTCCAATTTCTCCTATAATAATGGTAAACAGTATATACATGTTCTTCACAAGTGCCAACACTGTGGCTGAATGCTTTAAATAGGTATTTCCCTGTTTTATTAAAAAAAATTCTAATTAAAACAACAAAATTGACAAAAACAAAAGTGAAAAATAGAGTTAGAAAGCAAATAGCTCAAGATTGTGTAGCTATGAAGTGGCAGTGCCAAGGTCCAACCCTAGTCCATCTGACTCCACAGCTTGTGTTTCTGATCACCACACAGTGGAGCTTCTAATGTCCTGGGCTAACATCATAGCTTTCTTCCAGCCTCAGCTCTTGAGCACCAGCAAGAAACAAAGCAGTAAGGCCTTGTGGATTTTTAACTGTGTTCTATACCATTCGTCCACAGTTTCTGATCTTCAAACAGAGAAAATTTGATTGACTCATCCTGAATCCACTTTCTACCCTTGGTCCAATCATTCATGGCTAGTGAACCATTTTCATTCTGTACTTTGGGCTCTCGGGTGTAGGTAGAATAGGTTTCTTTCTTTCTTTCTTTCTTTCTTTCTTTCTTTCTTTCTTTCTTAAAGACAGAGTGACAGAGAGAGGTAGAGACAGAGAGTTCTTCCCCCCGCTGGTTCACTCCCCAGATGACTGCAATGGCCGGAGCTGCACCCATCCGAAGCCAGGAGCCAGGAGCTTCCTCCCAGTCTCCCACTTGGGTGCAGGGGCCCAAAGACTTGGGCCATCTTCTATTGCTATCCCAGGCAATAGCAGAGAGCTGGATCAGAAGAGGAGCAGCTGGGACTAGAACTGGCGCCCAGATGAAATGCCAGCGCTTTAGGCCAGAGCTTTAACCCACTGTGCCACAGAGCTGGCCCCTGGTTTCTACGAAAGGAATGCAAGGAGAGAAGGCTTTGTTAAAATTCGTAACAGATTCATTGCCCCCAAACACATTCGTGTATTGGTTTAATTAGACGTGTAGGTGCTTGAAAGGCCCTCCCTTTTCTTCAGTTAATTCCTTCTTTGAAGTAAACATTTCAGAGAAATAGCCTTGCTCAACTATCATGAGTGAAGCTCCTCACGTTGTTGATTATGATGACTTATACATTTTCATGAAATCTGTGATGTAATTATAGTTAAGAAGAATGCTGAAATGGTAAGAAGCAGTTTTGAAGTGCTGAAGAAATACTTTGTTGGGGTTTTTAACTTGCTTCTTGTCGCCTTGTTGCCTATACCATAGATCTCACTTTTAAAATCAGAATATGTGTATTATTTACAAAACCCTATCTGAGACAAATCAATTTCTTTAATTCCCTGAATCAGCAAGCTAATTCTGAGGAAATGACACTTTTGGTGGGAAATGCCAAAGATCTTTTTGAGAATCAATATCTATGACGATTTTATTTTTCCTTTGTATGATTTCAACACTGACTTTTATAACTTATTCAAATTATAAGTGAAAACATGGTAGTGCGATTTTAGTATGACACAGATTCAGGTTAAGAAATATCCAGCTTTTCTGAATCGCTACACTTCATGTACGTAGTTAGCTCAGCAAGTATGTGATGACACATTGTCTTAATCTGGTCAGGTTTCCATCACGGTAGTCCATAGACAACAGAAATGCATCTCTCCTGTTTCTAGAGGCTGACAGTCCAAGTTAAGAAGCCAGTAGATTTGACATGCAATGAAGTCACGTGTCTTGATTCAAGGATGGCACATCCTCTCTGTGTCCTCACAGGGTGAAAGTGGCTAACAAGCTTGCTTTGTCTATTTTGTGAGGACCTTAATCCCGTTTATCTGTCCTCATCATCTTTTCATCTCCCCCAAGGCCCCCATCCCTCAATATCCTTAATTTAGGGGTTCAGATTTCAACATATACATTTTAGGTGTACACAAACTTGTAGACCATAGCACATTTTCACGTATTTCTTCTTTGTTCGTAGAGTAAATCATTCCACAGTCAGGACAATCAGAATTCTAGGAGTAAAACTGACTTATACAATATCAGAATCAGTTGCATCATTTGGATTCTAAAGAACTGAATAAATTTGGGCCAAGATATCTTTTTACTGTTGATAACTGTGATGACAAGAAAGACATAAATGGTAACAGTTATAATTTTTTGGATGTTGTTAAATATTCAGAAAAGATATTAGTTACAGCAGGTATTAGTTACAACAGTTAAGTCTCTCTGGCCAGGACTCTCACATCCCGCACCATTCTGGTATCAGTATTGGCTATTCTGCTTCTGATTCAGCTTCATGATAATGTATACCCCAGGAAATAGTAGATGATAGCTCAAATACTTGGATTACTGCCACCCACGTGGGGAACCCGGATGGATTTCTGTACTCCTTGCTTTGGCCTGGCTCAGCACTGGCTGTTGCAGGTGTTTGGGGAGTGAACCAGCAGATGTTAGGTCCTGGCTGCTCCTCTTATGATCCAGCTCTCCACTAATGGCCTGGGAACACAGTGGAAAATGGCCCAAGTGCTTGGGCTCTACACCCACTTGGGAGACCCAGAGGAAGTTCCTGGCTCCTGGCTTTGGATGGGCCCAACTTCCACTGTTGTGGCCATTTAGGGAGTGAAACAGTAGATGGAAGACCTTTCTCTCTTGTCTGTCCCTCTCTCTATAATTCTACCTCTCAAATAAATAAATAAAATCTTGAAAAAAAAAAAAGAAGACAAAATGTAGGTTCTTTCCTACAGAAGAATGAAGGAAAAAATGGGAGATTGGAGCAAATGAGCCAGATATAGAAGTTGAATTATAAGCAACTGTATTTGCCTTTCAAATCCTGAAATTTTAACCTATAATATGAAATCTTGATCACATTTAAATGACTTTAATTAAATACTTTCCTAATCTCTCCAAAAGAGATATTTGAAAATGAAGATGTGTGTTCTAATAACTTTTATCTTTAAAAAATAATTTTTGATAGAAATTTCTCTCCAGCTACTTCCCCAAGAGTCACTGACCCTCAGAAAACCCTAAATCTACAGTTTCCCTTCATCCTCCATGATTTACTCAGTACATTCCTTTCTGTCTTGTCCTTGTGAAGTCATTGACTGCATTGCCCAATGGTAGTTATCAGCTTCATCTCACACACATACAGTATGAGACACATTGAGTAATTTATTCTTTATGAAGCATGTTGTTATGTGGTCTCTGAGAATTCTCAATCTCTTAATTTTCCTATTTTCTGTTTGCTGATTTTCCAGCTCTTTGGTTAGCTCCTTCTAGTTTAATCTTGATGTCTGAATGTTGGAATGACTAGGAATTAGTCATTTTCTCTTTCTTTTCTAGATATGTAGTCCATAACCATTCTCATACCGACCTATTTCTATGAATATGAATTTATGTATCTTAGTAATAGACTAATATATAGTTCTACCTTACTGTCTCACATTCCCTCCAGACTAACTCTGCTATTCACCTCAGCATCTTCCCTTGACTACTGGCCCTTCACACTTGGGGGACAGCAAGCAGAGCTGTTGAGCTTTTACTCTCCAGATAGGGAAGCCCTAGGGTTCTTTTCTTGATACATCTCATGGATATCCACACACAGACATTTAGTCCACACACCTCATATCATTCTAGTGTCCATTCTTTCTTCTTTCCTCATAGCTGAGTCATGAACAGTTCTGTTTCTTTTACTTTCAAAATATGTGTGAAATCTAACCCCCTCACAACACACAGACAACTGTCAATAAGTCATGTTTTCCTATCTTCTGGCCCTCTCATGGCTTCTCCTAATGGCTCTTCTTTATTTGACTCTTTCCTTTTTCTGTTTTATTTTTGTGTCCCACACAATAGACAGTGAGGTTTATTTTTCATCTTAAGTAGGATAACAAGTATTTCTGCTTAAGTTACCAAAAGAATTCCCATAATGACCACAATGAAGCCCATTTCCTAACTATGCCTCACAACTGGATAGACCTGTGTGGCCTCTACTCTACATATTTTCAGGTGGATCACTTACAGCAACCCTTCTTGCTAACATGTCTCTAATATTCCCACTACTCATTGGATCAGACAAGCTTTCCCTGCCTAGAATAACTTTCTTTGGTATTTACCTGACTTCCTTTCTTTATGTGTCTCCCTGAATAGTCACTCTTCATTGAAGGCATCCTGGGCAAACCTATATAGAATAGTCCAATATGGCAGCATATTCCAGTTCCACACCCTGCTTTATTTTTCTTAGCTCTTCACCAATAAACAATTATTGCTACCTATAGCCTTCTAAATTAAATTATGCCAGTTGCGCTGTGAACTCCATAAGAAATGGTGTATTTTTTTGTCTTAACTGTTATCACCCTCTAAAACATTGTAGAAATTTAATAAATATTTGCTGTATGAATTGCTACATGTTGGACTGATTATTTTTCCATGTGAAGGTTATAGTAATCATATTAATTTCAGACAGAGATAGCAATAATCCTCTATACCTATTTAAGTTAAAAATCATTATAGTTCTATTATAATAAACACATTGTCTTTATTTGGTTTTAACATGTTTAAGAAATTTAAACAGGTCACAGATATGCTTTTTCATTTCACACAATGGAAAATGCCTGCTATTTGTACCTTCTCTCTATGGGGTGCTTAACAGACCATCGTGACTGTGATAGAAAAAAGAGCAATTTCCAGGCCAATAGTTATCTGAATAATGGGAAAGAACAGGTCCACATGTCTTTTGGAAAAGTGTTCTAAAATATTTTAGAAAATTTTTCAGTAAAGATATAAAACAAAAGGTTTCATAGTTGGCTATCAGATATATAAGGCTTTCCATTGAGCAGAATATCACTGTCATCACTTTACATATTATAATTAATTGAGACATCATTATTTGTATTTACACATGCTCCCATGGTTGCATGCTTAGAAATATTTAAATAAGCAATTGCACCATGATTTGGTTATTCTTGATTAGTAAGAATTATTCCACTACAAATATATCCTTAAATTTATTTAACATTTGTATTTATTTATTTTCACTTTACTTGAAATTCAGAGTGAGAGAGAGGAAGAGGGAGATCTCTTCCAACCAGTGGTTCACTCTTCAAATGTCCACAGCAACCAGGACTGTACTAAGGCAAATGCAGGAGTTCAGAATGAACCGAGGTCTCCTACTTGTGTGGCAGGGACCCAACGACTCCCATTATTACATACTGCCTCCCAAGGTGCACATCAGCAGGAACTTGTATCAGAAGCAAAGCCAGAAGTCAAACCAGGCATGCTGATGAGATGTGTGCATCGGGAGTAATGTCTTCACTACTGAGTCAAACACTTGCTCCTATCCATGAATTAAAAATCTATAGGAGAGCATTTAAAAAACAATTCATGAAGTAGTGGGCAGTAGACATAGTTGTTAAGATCCCCCCATCCCCTTTGGACAGCCTGGTTTTGATTCCTGATCTGGGGCCCAATTCCTACTTCCTGCCAATGCAGGTCCTGGGAAGTAGCAGTTGATAGCCTGAGTTGTTGAGTCCCTTCCACCGACCTGAGAGACCTGAATGGAGTTTCCAGTTCTTGCTTTTGGCCTAGCCCAGTCACAGCTGCGGTGCACATTTGAGAAATGAGCCAGCAGATAGGAACTCTCTATGTGTCTATCTGCTCATCTCTATGCCTCCTGAATAAATAGAGGGAAAAATGTTGAGAAATGAGATTAAAGGCATTGCATATGGTCCATGGGCTTTTTAAAGGCTCCCTGTATCTCTGTGTCCACATATCTATATAGCTGTTCCCTGACTAATGATGGTTGAACTTAATGAAGTTTCAATTTTGTGATCCAATTCAGTTGAAATCTAACTTAAACTTTCAAGCCTGTTCTTTCCCCAGGACAGTGATGTGCAGTTGGATACTCTTCTAATATTGGCAGCATCAGTAAATTGTAGCTCCCATTCATTTAGCCATGTGATCAGTCCACACTCTATCATGTACCATGTTGCTAATCCAGGATGTTTGGTAAATTTGGTGTATTAAATGCATTTTATTATGATATTTCAATTTATGATGAGCTTATCAGGGTGCTCCATTGTAAGTCAAGGCTCATTTGTGTCTTCATCTATCTAGCTGTATCTCTATGAGTTAAAAATATAAAGGCTTAGTATTTTATTGTATTAACTTAATAGCAAAATATTATCTAGATTTAAAGCTCAAATTCTAACTGCCATCCAATTACAAACATTGCTATTACTTAAGCCAGAGAAATGCTTGATATTAGATATTAACTTGGTGTAAAATAGGGTACTTTAAGTGATGAAAAAGCCTGTATTTGAAAGGAAAATGTTGTTCAGATTAATGAAATTATATGAGAGGCACTTTAGTCTCCTCAGAAAGATATTAAAAGGAAAATACATATTATTAACTGATTTAGAAACAGCTAAAATGGAACTTCTTAAATAGTAATTGCTGTTTAAAATGCTTGAAGGACTCCAGGCACATCAAGTAAGAGCAGACCATTCCCTGTGTGGACAGCTTTCCCTGGTGTGAAGTCACTGACAAAACTCTACTCAGTGCCTCCTGATACAATCATGTGGGCCTCAGCTTCAGAGACAATATGACCCCAGCTGTCCCCCAGCCCCTATCCTGGCCAACTGGAGTATGCCTTTCACTGCAGAGTAGGTGGTCATGTGCCAGAAGGGATGAGCAGTCACCCAGTAACTATGGATGCAATTTCCTAGAACATAAATTTAACTAACAGATTTGAGAGAAATCTAATGTTTTTTATATTTAAACGAACATGGCTGTATTATGAGTGGAATATAAAATTTACATGAATTTTTCAAATAAATCTAGAGACTTAAAAGAAATTTCACTCTTCTAGTTGGTTGAGAGCCTCTGGAGGTTCTCATTCACTCCCCTTTGCTATTGGAATAATTCAGTGGGAAAGTTTATGAAACACCGAATCACTGAGTCTTTGATATTCCACATTAAATAAAAATGAATTTCTGTCAAGATGGCAGCTATGCATATTCTATATAGAAACTTGCTTATTCCTCTGTCCTCAGGGCCAGGTCTATCCCAGATTGCAGTTGAGAGAATTCGGTATGCAAGGGAACTCATTCCATTTTCTTCTGTCTCTTCCTCTCTCCTGGACTTTGCGTGTTCACATTTCTCCTACTTTTTCTATTTCTTCTTTCCAGCTTCCTTATCTCTTTGTCTCTCTGTCTTTTATTATTATTATTTCTTCTGTCCTTCCTTCAAATAGTTACCTCATGGCTACAGCACTGTGTTAAGCATTATAGTTGCAAAGATGGGAGGTTATTTTTATTACGCTGGATAATTCTGCCTTAAGTTACAGGATGCCTATTCACAATGATGTTACTAGTGTGTTCGATGGTATGTAGCAAGTAATTCTCCTGGAAAGGCTGCAGAAGTTGGCCTGAGCACTTGAGTCTCTGCCACCCATATAGGAGACCTGGATGGAGCTCCAGACTCTTAACTTCAGCCTAGACCAGTCCCAGCCATTGCGGCTGAGAGAGAGAAACCAGGAGATGTAGATCTTCAAAATCTCTCTGTCTATATCCACTATGCCCTACAAATAAATAAATAAATCTTAAAAAATACAGCACACAGCTTCTATTAGGCACTTAAGGAATGTTTATGAATAAGCAAATCAAAGTGCATAAATGAATATGTAATAATAACATGCTATTACAACATATACATTTTTGAGTCTTGTTATCTGAGACTGGAACTCACTGAGAAGTGAAGGGAGAGTAAGAAGTGAGATTGGAAACCTATGACATGCTGCTGCTTTCCTGAGAATGTACATAGCATTGAAACCTGGTCTTGGTCTTGAACGAAGATCAAGGAATCTGGTATGAGTATAAGAAAGGAAACAACAGGGGCCAATGCTGTGGAGCAGTGGGCTAAGCCTCTGCCTGTGGCACTGGCATCCCATATGGGCACCGGTTCATGTCTCAGCTGCTCTTCTTCCAATCCAGCTCTCTGCTATGGCCTGGGAGAGCAGCAGAAGAGGGCACAAGTGCTTGGGCCCTTGCACCTGCATGTGAGACCTGGAGGAAGCTCCTGGCCCTTGGCTTCGAATGGGCCCAGCTCTGTCCACTGCAGCCATCTGGGGAGTGAGCCAGATGATAGAAGACATCTCTCTCTGTCTGTCCCTCTCTCTGTCTGTAACTCTACCTCTCAAATAAATAAATAAAAGCATTATTTAAAAGGAAGGAAGAGCAATTTATAGACAATAAGGCAGGAAATGGTATGATGTGTGGCAAAGGATATGAGTAGTGGTAAGAACAAGTTTGTTGGTAGAAATAATGGAAAATAGTTTAGCAATCAGAACAAAGTGGCCTTGTATCAAGTGTTTTGTGTTCTCCTCAAGTCTCTCTTATGCTGATGCCTATTTAATTCCGTCTAACATGGTTTCACAAGATTGTGAATAACCCAATTACCCTGTCCACCTAGTCATGTGTGTCAAAGGGGGTGAATCAAGTTCTACAGAGACCCTAAAGTTTTCCTCAATACGTAGAGCTGCTGAGCATAACTTTGGAGAAGCTGGTAGATGGTGTCAGCATTCATACATCTGCTTAAAAGGACTCAATTCCATCCGATTGCTTCCATCAGAGACATGAGTCAAGTGCACCATTTTTCAAAAAATGTAGGATGTCTATACTCAAGTAAAAAAATAAAATCTTAAATGCTGGTAAACTGTGTGAGTTTTCTATTGCTGTTTTTAACAGATATTTACAAGCTTGATGGTTTCAACCAACTCATAATCTTACAAACCTGGCAGATCTCATTGAGCTAAAATCAAGGTATAAGCAGGACTGCATTTCTTCTCACATTCCAGAAAACCTAGGGGAGACTCCATTACCTTTTTCTGCGTCTAGAAGTGGTACACATTTCTTGGCTCACAGCCCCATAAAATCAGCAACACTGTATCTCTCAGAACCTTTCTTCTGTAGTCACATCACCCTCTGACTAGCTGGAAAAGTTTCTCCCCTTTCAAGGATTCAGGTAATTAAACTGGACCCACATGATTAATTCAGGATGCTCTCCCAATCTTTGATACTTAAACTGAATCACATATGCAAAATCGTTTTTGATGAAACATAACGTATGCATAGGTTCCTGAGGTCAGGACTTGAACATCTTAGAGGGGTGGAAAGGAATTTATCACACAAATTCATGTTTGCTTGCATACTTTTATCATTGTGCAAATTAGTACCCAGAAAAAAGAAGCAAGCAACAATAAAACTACTGCCAGATACACAATGTTTTCGAAGGCAATCTTTGTTCATCTACACCTTAATACATAAATCTTTTCAACCATCTTAGAGTTGAAGTCCAGAGAAGAATTACACTAATAAGACGGTGAAATGGCCAGCGCCGTGGCTCACTAGGCTAATCCTCCACCTGCGGCACCGGCACCCTGGAGTTCTAGTCCCGGTTGGGGCGCCAGGTACTAGTCCCAGTTGCTCCTCTTCCAGTCCAGCTCTCTACTGTGGCCTGGGAGGGCAGTGGAGGATGGTCCAGGTGTTTGGGTCCCTGCACCCTCATGGGAGACTGGGAAGAAGTACCCGGTTCCTGGCTTCGGATCGGCGCAGCGCCGGCCATAGCGGCTGTTAGGGGAGTGAACTAATGGAAAGGAAGACCTTTCTCTCTGTCTCTCTCTCACTGTCTATAACTCTCTCTCTGTCTCTCTCTCACACCTGTCTTACACTACCTGGCAAAAAATTTTTAAAAAAGGATGGCGAAATAGAAGTTCTCTGGCTCCAGTCCCCATCACAGAAATATGATTAGCAACCATCCATAGACAAGAATGCCATCATGAATATCCCAAAACTTGGGATTGAGGTTGTGAAACAGTCTTTGACCAACTCAGTGGAAAAGCCTGCATCAGACTGTAAAAGGGATAGTTTCGTTTAGTGGGTGTTGGCCCTTCCAAACCAGCACAATGCTGCATGGAGAGGATTTCTCTAGACCCACACTTTCTAATGCAGAATAGACAGTTGGAGGCAGGCGTTCAGCTTCTCCAGCATTCTGAGAACCTTCTCCACTATTCTGGGAGGCTTACTTCTATTTTTTTCCACAGAAACCTTGTGGGTGTCAGCCTGGCTAGATCTCTGTGATCAGTTAGAAATAAACAACAAAGTGGAAACCCATAGAAACCTTGCATATTTGGGCTGCTTGCAGATTTTCGCAGGGGGTCTACATTCTGGCCAACATAGGTGATCCATCAGAGAAACTGGCCAATGGCATTGTTTGCAGGAAGCACAATTTACAAATATGCCAGGCTTGAGTCCCTAGCTGGCTTTCCCACCTAGCCCCAGTTCTCTGCTTCAGCATTCCTCAGGTGGGGAGGCAAGCATAGGTCTGTGGATATTCACAGACTGGAGCATCTATTCCAGCAGCCAAGTGGCCACTCCACAAAGCCTCAGTACTTTGCTTAAGTTTTCCTTAGGCCAGGTGGCAAGTGTAGATCTGAGATTATTTTTCCATCAGAAGATCTGTTCTACCTCCCAGCCCTGGTGGCCACGAAATTACTCCCAGCAAGCCTTAGGGGTCTGGGTAGGGCCTTCCCAGTACAATACACAAGTTTGTGTTTTTGCTCGTTAGTGGGGTATAACCTCTGGCCCCACCCATCCTAAGTGGCTGAGCACTGATGCTAGAGACCTTACATGGTCTCACAGCTCAGCATATAGCTCTTACCTAACCACAGATTTTAAACAGCAGTACCATCCAGCACAGGAAGTCATCCCACAACTCTGATCACAAATGATCACAGAATTCAGCCACCAGTTCTGCCTGACTCTGCAATCCAGCAGTGGCCTCACCAGACCACAGAACATAGCCAGCAGCTCCACTGGATCTTGGAACACAGATTCCAGGCACAATCCATTAGGGAACCTTACCTATGTGGGGTTGCTACCAGTCCCAAACTAGACTAAATAATAAAAGCTACTGCTGCCAAACTGAATCTGCAAAAGCCAAAAGAGGTGATTGCTTCCTCAAA
Organism: Lepus europaeus; assembly: GCF_033115175.1. NCBI lineage: Eukaryota > Metazoa > Chordata > Mammalia > Lagomorpha > Leporidae > Lepus > Lepus europaeus. The sequence goes on from NC_084845.1 coordinate 47,210,586, forward strand.
TGCTGGGACACTAAAGTAAGGGCACAGGAATTACAGAGAATCAGGGAAATGTGACACCACCACAAAAAAAGTAACAACCACTATGGTAGTTATCGAAATCAATGTCAAAAGCATATCTATGCTTCCATGTTCATTGCAGCATTATATGCAAGATAATGGAATCAACTCTAATATCCATCAGAGTATAAAGAAAATGTGATTTGTAGAATAAAATAAGATTCCATCCAACCTTAAAAAGGAAGGAAACCTTATCATTTTTAAAAAGATTTATTCTATTTTGAAAGGCAGAGTTACAGGAGGAAGGGGGAGAGACAGATTGAGAGGTCTTCTACCCTCTGGATCATTCCGCAAATGGCCAGGGGCTAGGGCTGGGGCTAGGCCGGGCCAAAGCCAGGAGCCAGGAGCTTCTTCCAGGTCTCCCACATGAATTCAGGGATCCAAGGACATGGGCCATCCCCTACTGCTTTTCCCAGGTTCATGGCAGGGAGCTGGATGGGAAGTGGAACAGCTGGGACTTGAACATGTGCCCATATGGGAGGTTGGTGTTGCAGGCAGTGACTTAACCTGCTGTGCCACAGCGCTGGACCCAGATATCATGTCATTTGTGACAATATGGGTGATTCTGGATGATAATGTCCTTCACGGGATAACCCAGGCACAGAAATACATATGCTGCATAATTTCAATTATATGTAGACTCTAGAAGAGTTGAATTCATAAAAATGGAGAGTAGAATGAGGGTTACCAGAGAGGCCAGGGAAGGGGTTGGTGTGTTGTTTATGAATGGGTTCAAAATTCTAGATAGACAGGAGGAATGAATCAGAAATCTGTTGCAGAGCAGAGTGACTATAATCAATGGTGTATACTTCAAAATAACTCAGAGATTAAATTTCAAATATCTTATCCCAAAAAATAAGTGTGGTGACTCAGCAACTTTAACTTCTTTGATTCAATCATCTCACATTGTAAATACCAAAATATCACCTTGTACCTCATAAATGCACACAATAATTTGGCAATTGAAAATAAGGCTGAATGCATAAACAGAAATAAATTGCAGATTCAACATGATTTTATAGTGAAAATAAATGTCCTGAGAAACAATGAGATGAAAAGTTACTTACTGATATGTAAGTTAAGTTGTTACAGCATTTTTCCCAGGGATGCAGTGTAATGCCCAATAATAGTCTGTTTTAGAGCAATATTCCAATAAATTCCAATAAATCACATTTTGGACATGTTACTTAAAATTTTGAGCCTTGGTTTCATTTGTAAAATATAATTAAAGGAGCACACACTATTTTCTTAGGATTAATACAGTGTGTCAAGAATATCTTAAATATGGTAAGAAATCATTAAACAAATGGTAAAAACTCAACAATTTAGATACTTGGAGGTTTTTAATGGCACACAAGAAAGATCATTAAAATGTAGTTTTCGGGACCAGCACTGTGGCAAAGCCAGTTAACACTGTGGCCTGAAGTGCCGACATCCTATATGGGCGCCCGTTCCAGACAGGGCTGCTCCTCTTCCAATCCAGCTCTCTGCTATGGCCTGGGAAAGCAGTGGAAGCTGGCCCAAGTCCTTGGGCCCCTGAACCCATGTGGGAGACCTGGGAGAAGCTCCTGGCTCCTGCCTTCGGATTGACTCAGCTCTCTCTGTAACTCTGATTTTCAAATAAATAAAATAAATCTTTAAACAAAGGAAGTTTTCAGAAATTATTGTTTATACACTAAAATACTACATCAAGATTTTTGTCTAATTAAAAGCACAAAATTTGCCATCTTATTTTGAAAAAGGAAGCTTCTGGATACAAAACAGTGCCTTGCTTGTGTAATAAATATATCACCAATTAAAACAAAGCATAATCCATCTATTAACTTGAAAATGAATTTTAATTTTAAAATTTATTAGATTGACTAGTTTAAAAATTAATAAATATTTATCATTCTCAACTACTTGACTTTGGATTTTATTGCTTTGTACTCTTGTAGTCATAGTTTATTTCTATGTTCACGAGATATTTATTATGTGGCTGTTATTTATGCTAGCTTGCATTACAGTAATTGATGCATGAGGGAAAGAAAAAGCACTACGGGTATGACTTTCTATTTGGGGTTAACAATCTACCATTCTTTCCCTCTTTTTGTTTTCCCCATAAAGGTATCCACAGCATTACTTGCTGCTTCCCAAAACTCTTCTCCCGTCTTCGTTCTGCTGTTTCACCCTGAAATAGTGGATCCTTTAAATTTCACTTAAAGGTCACAGTGAGCATTCTAGAGAGGAAAGAATGCACAGGTGATATGAATGGTCTCCTTTCACCTGCCCTAGTGATTTGTCTGTGTTTTGCCACTTTGTCAAATTTATTGTGTATTTTTATTATTTGAATTTTTGAAACACATCCAACAACATCAAGTGTCGGTGCCAAATATTATGCTGTTTGAAATCATGTTTAGAAAACTACATAAAAATCTCTCTGGACTCCTTTAACTGAATCTATTACACCGCTGCCTTAAAAGTTTTTCCATGTTTCTCACTTCTTAGATATCCTAAATTTTTTATTTGTGTTTGGGAATAGGAAAATAAGTGTCTAAAAGCAATTTACATTTTTTTTGAAATTTCATGCTAGTTCAAAATTATTTCAAAAGTTATTATTCAGTGTTTTTTTTTTTTTTTTGCTAGTCTAAGTTGAATATGCATGAAAGTTCACTTTTATATCCCTAGCATATAATGCCATGCTTGGCACAGAGTAACTTCTCAGTAAATGATACTCAAAAGACCCATTGCATATTTAAAGAAGAAGGAGGGATTTTGGATTAATCTGATATTCACTTCCAACTTGAAAAGGTAATAATTTAGTTTATCTCTTTCATGCAAATTTCTTGATGTCTGCCTGGGTGAGCAAGAGTCAAAAATGCTTTATTGACAGACAAATGTGGTACTTGACTCCTAAAAAGCTGAAACTCAAATGTGGGAGCATATTAGAATTATATGGGCACATATCCACATTTTAAGAAATGATGGAAAATGAAAATATTTCATACTGTTATACCAATTAATCACACGTGCACACACATATATGCACACAATTTTAAAATCAGGAATGTCTTATTGCAATTCTCAGATACTTTCTGTTACTTCAAAGCACCTAAACCATCTTAGATCTGCCATATGACCCAAACAACATTTTTTATAACCTTCATCAATAATTTCAGGGAATGCATGAGCTTATCCCTCTAGCTCCCTGGACAATTGCAATGTTGAACATTGTGTATCTTTGCTCTCCAATATGGCAGCCACTAACTTCACATGACAATTGAGTTCTTGAAATGTGGCTAGTGCAAATGAGGATATAAATTTTCAATTTTATTTAATTTTAATTAATTTAAATTTAAATTTAAGTAGCCACATATGGCAAATGTCTACTCTAGTCATCAGTGTAGCAGAAGTTTCTTGATTGAATAGAAAGTACCTGATTATGTCAGAGTAGGTTTCAAGAATAACCCATTTGTTCTAACAAATGATGTGTGTTGAAAATGACATTGTGAGGATGCAGTGAGAAGCCATCCTGTTTTGGTTTTATGAGCACTAATATGTGCTAGGAATCTTTTGAATGATTAATAAGAATGACTAAGTTTTAGTTATGTGTTTTTTTTTTTTTATAACTTTACTAAGTTTATTTCTAATGAACATTCAAGAATGGCACTCTATCTGAATCCCTCCCAGGGCTCTGGGAATGATAACATTTACAATTTAAAAATGATTGAGCACTTACTAATTGCCAGATATACGACAAGTTGTTTGAGTGTAAATATAAATAAAATATGGTCTCCTGCATCCAGCTAAGATTTTAACATTATATTGACTGTGGAAACTGACTTAGTACTTATAAAATATTGTGGAAAGTAAGATGTTATTGTTTTTCCATTATTTATATGCCATTATGCTTCCTCTATATAAAGGTAAGACTTACAATAATCATTATATTGGTGGGGCTGGCATTGTGGTGCAGCAGGTTAAGCCACCCGTGCAGCACTAGCATCCTATAAGTGGGTCCTGGCTACCTCACTTCCAATCCAGCTCCATGCTGATGCACCTAGTCCAAAGACTTGGGCCCATGCCATCCAGCTGGGAGACCAGGATTGAGTTCTAGGCCCCTGGGTTCAGCCTAGCCCAACCCTAGCCATTGTGTCCATCTGAGGAGTGAGCTAGCAGATAGAAGGGGTCTCTCTCTCTCTCTCTCTCTCTCTGTCTCTTCTCTCTCTCTCTCTCTCTCTCACACACACACACACATACACCTCCCCCTCTCTCTGTAACTGCCTTTCAAATAAGTGTATAAATCTTGTATTCAAAAGTTGATTTTATTGGAAAGGAATAAAATCAGTCAATAAGAGACCAAATTGAGAAAACTTGAATGTTCTAAGACCATGTATATCTCACACAGTGGTATTAGATAGATGATGATAAGGCAAGAAACTACCTCACTGATTGAAAGCAATAAATAAAAATTAATATCTGGCAAGCGCTAAGGTTTATGCATTATGATCACAGTATGTTAGCCTGCATGTTAGGTATGAACTTGAAGCTCTGGTAATATAGAACATAGAAATGGTAAAAACAGAAGAAAAGAAGTTTGAAGAAAACTAAATGTGGAAAAGAGATCAGGTCATGAAGAAGGAAGAAATTAAGGAAAAGCAATGGTCAGATCAAACCATCTTTGACCCTTGTATAACAGAAACCAAATGTAGACCAAAAGAGAAATAACTACTGGGGGCAACCAAAGCCTTCCTCATTTCAGCCATCACCAATTGTACCCTTGAGAAGCCCACAGAACTGCAGATGTGAACGATCATGAGGTTGTGTGTACTACAACCATTTTAATAGATATGAAGGCAAGTCTTCATCACAACATATATTATGTTCATTTACTCTATATGAAAATATGTCTTTTAAATACAATAACTACTTTAATATTTGCGAATTTATGAATTAATAGCCATTATGATCTATGTCTTCCAGGGGAGGAAATTGGATCACTAAGAAGTTCAGTAATCGATCCAAGGTTAAGAGCAATTAAGTGGTGTTAGGGCTCCTTCATTTTAGATAAGTTATAATTTTTCCAAAATATTTTCATTGAAACAAAAATGAATGACTAGACAGCTATTTTCAAGCACTAAGAACTATGTTTTCCTTATTGGGTGCACTACTCAGTGATGTACTACAACTGTTTGTTTTAGTTACTGGGTGCAAATCCGTGAAAACTAAAGGAACTGATCAAGGGAAGTTTAGTTTAAATAGTGGGATATCAGATGAGCATCATATCAGATGATCCATGCCTTTAATGAACATACAAAAACCTCTTTTTCACTTTCTTCCACTAGAGTAATAACAGTAAATATATCTGTAATCCCCTTGCTTTAATTGAGATTATGTTTTAGGCTGCCTTGAATAGGATGCCTAAATTCTTAAAACTTTTACCTCAGAATTACATGTTATTTTGAGATCTGCCACCTTTTGACTGCTACATTCTAATATTATTATTATTATTATTATTATGACAGGCAGAGTGGACAGTGAGAGAGAGAGATAGAGAGAAAGGTCTTCCTTTTTTTTTTCATTTATTAAACTTTTATTTAATGAATATAAATTTCCAAAGTACAGCTTATGGGTTACAATGGCTTCCCCCCTCCCATAACTTCCCTCCCACCCGCAACCCTCCCCTTTCCCGCTCCCTCTCCCCTTCCTATCGCATCAAGATTCATTTTCAATTCTCTTTATATACAGAAGATCAGTTTAGTATATATTAGGTAAAGATTTCAACAGTTTGCCCCCATATAGCAACTCAAAGTGAAAAAAATACTGTTGGAGTACTAGTTATAGCATTAAATAACAGTGTACAGCACATTAAAGACAGAGATCCTACATAATAGTTTTTTAATTAATTAATTTTCTATGCCATTTCCAATTTAACACCAGGTTGTTTTTTTTTTCATTTCCAATTCTCTTTATATACAGAAGATCGATTCAGTATATAATTAGTAAAGATCTCATCAGTTTGTACCCACACAGAAACACAAAGTGTAAAAATACTGTTTCAGTACTAGTTATAGCATCACTGCACATTAGACAACACATTAAGGACAGATCCCACATGGGATGTAAGTACACAGTGACTCCTGTTGCTGACTTAACAATTTGACACTCTTGTTTATGGCGTCAGCAATCTCCCTAGGCTCTAGTCATTAGTTGCCAGGGCTATGGAAGCCTTTAGAGTTCGCTGACTTTGATCTTATTCTGATAGGGTCATAGTCAAAGTGGAAGTTCTCTCCTCCTTTCAGAGAAAGGTACCTCCTTCTTTGATGGCCCCGTGAGAGTATTGTAGGCATGGAAAGCCAAGATACCATGGAAAAGAAAAAAAAGAAGAAGACCTAAATGAAAGATCTATGTTAGTGAGATCCCAGTGGAAAGGTCTTCCTTTTTGTCATTGGTTCACCCTCCAATGGCCACCGGGGCCGGCACACTGTGACTGGTGCACCCCGCTGATCCGAAGCCAGGAGCCAGGTGCTTCTCCTGGTCTCCCATGGGGTGCAGGGCCCAAGCACTTGGGCCTTCCTCCTCTGCACTCCTGGGCCATAGCAGAGGGCTGGCCTGGAAGAGGGGCAACAGGGACAGAATCCAGCGCCCCAACCGGGACTAGAAGCTGGTGTGCCGGCGCTGCAAGGCGGAGAATTAGCCTATTAAGCCACGGCACCGGGCAGACTGCTACATTCTAAAACCTATTCAATACCTATGTATTATTACCTTCTAGTGATTATACAATACTGGTGTCAGAAAATAGACAACTTCTCTCTCTCTCTCTCTCTCTCTCTCTCTCTCTCTCTCTTTTTTTTTTTTTGACAGGCAGAGTGGACAGTGAGAGAGAGAGACAGAGAGAAACTTCCTTTTCCGTTGGTTCACCCCACAATGGCCGCTGAGGCCAGCGCGCTGTGGCTGGCGCACCGCACTGATCCGAAACCAGGAGCCAGGTGCCTCTCCTGGTGTCCCATGTGGGTGCAGGGCCCAAAGACTTGAGCCATCCTTCACTGCACTCCTGGGCCATAGCAGAGACCTGGGACAGAATCCGGCGCCCGGACCAGGACTAGAACCCCGTGTGCTGGCGCCGCAGGTGGAGGAGTAGCCTATTGAACCGCGGCACCGGCCAGACAACCTTCTCTTAATCTCACATAGCTGATAGAAAATAGATGAAATATAGCAAGAATTTGCAGACAGCAGTAGAAAGTATAATTAGCCACAGCTATTTCTCAATAAAACTTCATTTATAAAAACTGTATACCTCCAGATTTCACCTGTGGGCTATGATTTGTTAACCACTAAAAATAACTGCAGTGCAAATGAACTCACTCTTACCTACAGTGAACATCACTGAATTTGAATTTTCTATCTCTGATCTATTTTTGTCTCATGTCATGACTTTTTTTTTTTAAATATTTGCCTATGCATTTATTGGAAAGACAGAGTGACAGACAAGAAGGGACAAGGGGAGAGAGGGAAAGAGAGAGAATCTTCCATCTTCAAATCTACTACTGTAATGCCTATATAAACCATGGCTGGACCAGGCAGAAGTGAGGAGGCAGGAACTCCATCTGGGTATCTCATGTGGGTTGCAGGGACCCAAGTGCTTGGTCCATCATTTACTGCTTTCCCAGGCCCATTAGCAGGCAGCTGGATTGGAAGCAGCCAAACCTGGACTTACACTGGTGCTCTGATATGGGATGCTGGTATCACAAGCAGTGACTTAATCTGCTGTTTCATAATGACAGCCCCTCGTGTCATGAATTTGAAGTCAATGAGGTACAGGGCATTCATGTTCATGAGAAATCTATAAAGACACATTTTAAAAGCAGACCATGGACAATCACATTCATTTCCTCTCTGAACATTAAGATGGACCCTTCTTCAAAACTTTAGAGGATTGTGTCATTTTATTAAAGTAATTGGTGGAATTCTTCATATCACTCAGCCTATTGGCCTTGTAGGTAGTCAAAATACGAAGGAAAAAGTATATCTAACAGGCAAGAAGAAATGATTCAGTTCCTTATACTTAGAGAAGCAAAAGAAAGAACAAAAGGATCACAGAAAGGTGGTGATACTTGGTGACAGATAATGATAAGTTACTGTGTTTTGGACCAGTTAATTTGTTCGACTCTTCTTTCAACTATTTATATTCTCAGGCTTCAGAGAAAATGGGGATATAGATATACTACCTACTGGGTTAAGTGGCACTTGCTTTATTTCTTATAATCTGACCTTTATCAAGATTGACACCAGGGCGTTAATTTTCTTTCAACAAATCATTAAGTGACAGATCCGTGTTCTCGCTCTGATTCCTCTTGTGAAATGTGAGACTATAATCATCCACCTTTCAAGCCATCATCATTCCAGGTAAAGGTCTAATCCTCTCGTGATTAATCCCAGACTTCAGGGACTCTCAGGAAATTTTCCATCTAATTTAAAAATGGAGAGACATATTCCAGAGTGAAAAACACAGAAACTTTGAATTCTGTGAAATCCCCACTGCATTAGGGCCTTCTGCAGGATGTAAATCAAGAGGCCAGCCCATCATTATGGGGAAAAACACACTTATCAAAGTGTCAGACATAATACTAAGATGTAGTGATGAAGTGGTGAACAAAATAGACACTAGTGCATTGTCTTTCATCTTGTGGGACAGTGGGGAAGAAAAAGAAATCTAACTTAGACACTTATTAAGTTAGACATAACATAACCATACCTGCTGCTCTATTTTTAAATTTAAATTACTATTATTTTTTGCATTGGATATGCAGAACTGTAGGATGAGGGGAAATCATCACAAAGGGAAGATAATGGGCATTCTAGTTAGAAGTAATAGCATGGGTCAAGTTCTTGATATTTGAGAGATAAAGATAGAGATAGAAATTATAGAGATAGAGAGGCTGGAAGAAATTTGAGAGGGGAGTAAGAAGTGAGAGACAAGGGCTTGCGCTGTGGTGTAACAGGTAAAGCGGATGCCTGCGGTGCCAGCATCCCATACGGGTGCCTGTTCAAGACCCAACTGCTCCACTTCCGATCCAGCTCTCTGCTATGGCCTGGGGAAGCAGTAGAAGACCCAATTCCTTGGTTCCCTGCACCTGCGTGGGAGACCCAGAAGAAGCTCCTGGTTCCTGGCTTTGGGTCTATGCAGCTCCGCCTTAACCAATTGGAGAGTGAACCAGCAGATGGAAGACCGACCTCTCTCTCTGCCTCCTTCTCTCTCTGTGTAACTCTGACTTTCAAATAAATAACTTTAAAAGGAGAAGTGAAAGAGAAAGTGGAAATTAGAAAGAGAGAATGTGGAGAAATACAATGAGAATGGATGAGAAATAGTCATATGTAGGCTGTAGGAACTCAAAGATGAAACTATGAAGCTGCTGAGGTAGATTGGAGATCACTCAGCATCTTTTAGCCACATGTTATGAAGGATAAACAAAAAAAGCCATTGAAGACTTTTGAGCAGGAGTATGACATAGATAGCCAGAATTGGGTTTTTCTTAAGATTTATTTATTGATTTGAAAGTCAGAAATACACACACCAACACACACACACACAGAGAGAGAGAGAGAGAGAGAGAGAGAGAGAGAGAGAGAATCTTCCATCCACTGATTCATTCCCCAAATGGCCCTAGACTGAAGCCAGAGCTAGGAGGTAGAAGCTTCTTCTGGGTCTCTACATGGGTGCAGCAGCCCAAGTACATGGGCTGTCCTCTGCTTCCCTCCCAGCTGCATTAGCAGGGCACTGGATTGGAACTGGAGCAGCCAGGACTCAAACCGGTACCCATATGGATGCCAGCACTGCAGAGGTGAATTTAACCAGCTGCACCACAGCACCTGCCCCCACTCCCAGAATTGCTTTTTTGAATGGTGATTGTGCTGCAGTTTAGATAAAGGACTGAAAGACTAAAAACTAAAACAAAACAAAGCTAAAAACAAGAAAAGCAACTTGAGGGCTGATGCAGTATTTCTGTCAAAACAAGAGGTGAGCTTCATCTAACTTTTTTAGTCTGTGGTGGGAGAAACAATTTGCATATTTCAGAATTTTGGGTCATTAATTGTTGTAGTCAAAGCTGAATATTGATAACATTTTTCCTCCCCCCACCCCCATGATTCTTATCCATGAGAGTGATATGGGATGAATCAGATAGATAGATTAGATTCATGTGCTGGAAACTTGATTCATTTGGGAACATAAAATACCTGGTGCCTGGGATCCACCCGCTGAGATGCTAATTTAATTTCTTTGAGGATGTAGCCTGTTGGATAGGCTTTTCTTAGGTGATTTTCACATTCAGTCAAACAAATGCTAAGAATTTGGAACTTGGAGGGCTGGTGGAGGACCACTCCTCTATTATTGTATTTATTTATCTTTTCTTTGCTGTTCTCATTCCCTGCTCTCCCAATCAACACAGTCATGAACAATTCCTAGTCTTAACTCACTCTCTAATGTTCAACTTTTGGCTGCTTTTCTCCAAGTTTAAAGCTTGAGCTATTCCATTTATATCAGTGTTTTGTTTATTCTTATAAACTACATATAACATAAAATTTACCATTTTAAGCATTTCTAAATTGTATAATCCAGGTGCATTTTAATGCATTACCAGTGTTATAAATTCATCATCACTATTATTTTTTTAAAAGATTTATTTATTTATTTATTTGCAAGTCAGAGTTACACAGAGAGAGGAGGAGAGGCAAAGACAGAGATCTTCTATCTGCTGGTTCACTCTCCATTTGGCCTCAATGGCTGGAGCTGTGCCAATCTGAAGCCAGGAGCCAGGAGCTTCTTCCGGGTCTCCCAAGTGGGTGCAGGGGCCCAAGGACTTGGGCCATCTTCTACTGCTTTCCCAGGCTATAACAGAGAGCTGGATTGGAAGCAGAGCAGTCAGGACTTGAATTGGTGCACATATGGGATGCCAGCACTGCAGGCGGCAGCTTTACCCAAGTGCCATAGAGCTGGCTGCCTAAAAATGATTTATTAAAATAATTAAAATATTGTCCTCCAGTCTTCATTATTTGTCTACTGACTCAAAGCACATCTTCAATCCTAAAACAATGGTATCTGAAGCTCGTCAAACCTAGCAAGTGAGCTGATTTAGAAAGGACACTATGTTTTTCTATGTATACTTGAAACCTATCCATGGAGAGAACTGATTATGTTTTAATAATGTGTGTTAAATATAAACAACCATAGTAGTATTGAGTCTATATTTCAAGCACTGCTTTTAAATTTTTTTATTCATATAAGGTGAACAAATTTCATGTATTTCATATAAAAATGGTTTAAGAGCATAATGATACTTCCCACCCTACACTTCCTCCCACCACTGCTCCCATATTCTCTCCTTCCTCCTTTCTTACTTTTCTTTTAGTTTTTATAGTGACATACTTTGTTTATTTTATAATCACTGATTTATTTATTTCTCACAACAACTTCATGAAGTAGATGGAATTATTTAAAGGCTAGACAATATCAGAGAAAAATATCCTTGTTAATTTCTGCAGTGAATAATACAATCAGAACCCAAAACTATTGGCTCCAAGGCTAGTGCTACTTGTCCCTTTTGATTAGTGCCTAATTTGTATTGAGTGATTTGGAGGAAGACAAAAAGGGAAGGAATGCAGAAATGAGAGACAAAGTGGATAGAGTGAATGTGTCCATATGGGTATCAATATCAGAATGAAATTTAGGATGAAAATGTAGCCATTGGGTAAATAATCTGGAGATGCTCTTGAGAGGATGCCTGATATATATCATTGAAAAGATACTTCTAATGCCATAAAAAGGGCAGTCAAATCCATTTTTGATTGAAACCAAAAAATAAAATGTATATAAATTAGACATTGATCTGAGGATAGAAATGGTCTGTTGTTTGAATTTGATACATCCTAGGGAAACAGTGAGGAAGGCAGCACTGTGGTCAGTGGGATGAGAGAGGATTCAGCATTTGATAATGCAAATTCTGAAATTGCTTCTACTCATGTTATCATTCAGGGCTGAGGACTTTGGTCTTATCTCTTCTAAAACATAAAGGAAGGCTAATTCATTTTAAAAAGTGGTGTTCTATTTGTCCCTTTGCAGTCCACTCAAGGAGCTAATGTATTTAGAGAGCTTTTATCATGGAGCCAGCTTGATTTCGCCCTTCCTCATACTAAGTAAATTTCAGTGAATTAAATGACAAAAAGCCATCTGCTTTCTATAAATAAGCTCTTCTAATACCTGGCAAATCTTAAAAGTCAAGCTGACAATGAATCTCTGGATGATCAATGATCCACAATGCCTAATTCATCATTTGCTGAAGAAGACTGGTCTTGTTGTGGTCAACAGGGAGAGGATGTGTCCATGTTTCTAATTTGGAGGTCAACATTTTATAGGAAATTCAATTGTAGTCTGATAATCATTGCATACGCTGTTCCAACTGTCAGAATCGGGTATCTTCTGCTATAATACTGGGACAATGCCTAGTTATCCTGCAAGCGTTCTCAAATGCATCATCCTTATGACAGCTGCTCTAACCCAATAGCCATTTTTTATTTCTATAGAAATAGTAATTAATAATAAAATTAATTGTTGAACATAATTATCGTTGATTCATTAGGAACTTTTTATGAACCTAAATGCCTTATTTGCATTTATAAATATCAATATTACCTTTATTTTTAAAGATTTATTATTTATTTCAAAGGCAGAGTGAGAAACAAAATGAAAAGGAGAGACAGGTAGAGAAGCAGAAAAAGAGAGAGAGAGAGAGAGAATTTTCTATCTGCAGATTCACTCCCTAAATGCCCTGAAGCCAGGAATAGTAGCCAGTATCTTCTCTGTGGGTAGCAGGAACTCAAACATCATCATCTTCTGCTTTCCCAAGGGCATTATCAGGAAGATGGATTGGAAGTAGAACAGCTAGAACTTAAACCAGCACTGTGATATGGAGTGGAGTCTTATCCTGCTGAGTCATGTTGCCAGCAGCTCCCCCACCCCACCCATCAGCAACCTTTTTAAAAAAATTAATTATTTATTTGAAAAACAGAGTTACAATAGAGAGAATGTGTGTACACGTGTGTGTGTATGTGTGTGTATGAAAGAGAGAGAGAGAGAAAGAGACAGATCTTCCATACACTGGTTCACTCTCCAGATGGCTTAATGACTGTGGCTGAAGCCAGGAGCCTGGAATTATATCTAAGTTTCCCAAGGACAGAACAATTTTTAAATATTTTAATTGGCACATAAAATATACATATTTATGAAATATGATGTGATATTTTGACACATGTACATATTGTTTAATTTTCAAATCAAGGTAAATGTATCTATATCCTGAATAATTTTTGAATTATGTGTGACAAAACACTCAAAATCCTTTTTCTAGCATTTTGGAAAAATACTTTATTGTTATCTATAATCTTCCTATAATTCAACAGAAAACAGAAAATATTTCTCTTAATGATACCAGTACCCATTTAACAGAGTTAAATGGAGACAGAAAAGTTTATCAATTTCCCAAGACCATACGGGCTATATTATGATGGAGGAAAGTCTGGAGCCAGAACAACTTGAGAACAAACTTTCTGCATTAATCATGATATGAACTTGAAAATACAGCAGTTTCCTTATTGTATCTTATATATTTATGTATATATCTAATATCAATCAGACATCAGGTTGAGAGGTGCAGAAACAAAAATAAAGTTGTATGGCCTCTGCTTTTAAGACAACACTAGTTTGTCGGGGTTGGTTTGTTGGTCGTTTATGCTTTTCTGAAACTCCTTCATGTTTATCAGGTAAGAGAGTGCTAATAATACATACATTACAATTTGTTGATAGGATTCTATGAATTATCACATTAAGAGTTCTAGTCATGCCTGGCACACGGACTCTATGAAGGAGGTTGGAATTAAGTCTCACTGAAGTGTGTGCCATCCTTCTGAAACCATGATGGGTATTTAGAAGAGACCTTTATTTTATTATATTTTAGGAATGATTCTATTTGTTTGAATGGCAGATTGACTGTTAATTCATTCTCTAGATAGCCACATTGGTCAGGGATAGGCCAGGATGAAGCTGGGAACCAAAAACTCCATCCAGGTCTCCCATGTGGGTGACAGGGGTCCATGTACTTGGGCCATCTTCCCCGGCCTTCCCAGACCCATTAGCAGGGAGCTGGTTTGGAAGTGAAGCACCTGGGGCTTGAACTGGCACTGCAATATGGGATGCCTGTGTTGCAGGCAACAGCTTAATCCACTGTGCCACAATGCCAATACCTAGAAGAGAAGTTTAAGCATACTATCCCTCTTCTAAAAAATAGCAACCAGATAAGAGTAGTGGGAACTAATAAAATCTTCTGCTTTAACTATATAGGAGTCCAGTCAAAGAAAGAGCCTCAGTAGTTTCCTCGATGACCATGCACATTCTCGATATCAGGGGACAAGGGAATGGGAATCTAGACCTTCGTTTCCTATGTATTCAGAAATTTTGTTTCTATTTTCTGCCTTCCAGTCTTCAATAAGTCTCTATTTCTGTAGCTGTGGTCCCTGCCTTCTCATTCATCACTAGACGGAAGACAGGAATGGTGTAACCCCGTTGAAGGCCATATTCAGCTGTTAGCTTTCATTGGATGCTTTGTTCTAATGCATTACTTTGTGCTTGTCTATAGTGGGATTGAGATAAAAAAATTACATATTATAGTTCAACTTATTATAGTAACACATTTCTAACATTCTCTGGAAAAGGCTTTGATTTCCTATCTTGAATTATTGATCACATTGAACTCATAAGAATGTCCCAGAAATTCTAATATTCTTGTATCCTTTAATACATGAAAACAGTAGAAGATGCTGTCAGTCTCTTGATTTGATATTTGTAAAATGTCTTTTTAGGGATGTGTCATTTGAACAACCTATAAGAACAGGAGTGAATCGGGGCAATTAGATGTTACTCTCTGATCAGGACTTATTTTTAGCCGAGCGGAGTTGAGAGTTTTCAGGAGGCCAAAATAATGTCTGAAGAGAGATACTGGGAGAGGATTTTCATAAATAAAACACCAGCCAGGGAGCTCAACCTTTACTTGTGCCCAAGGAAAACTCAATGCCCCAATAAATGAATGTGAAATGTACCACTGATACATTGTTTCTGGTATTTCATGCATAATTCATTTCTGCATTGCATAGTAAATCGATATATATATATTAAGAAGAATAATCAATAAAGGGAAAACACAGCAACCTAGGTATAGAGTGAGGGAGAAGACAGCTATAACAGAGGCTGTGGTTCAAACACGTAGGGTTAAGAATGTATGTTAGATCTAATGCACTTTATTCAAAAGATGTTATGAGTTTAGATCAACATTATTGATAATTTTTTGCATCCACTGTGCACACATGCACTCAGACATATACACACATAACACCATTTTCAGGTGTTTGATTAATCCATGGACACTAAAAAGATATTTTCCCATGCAAATAAGTCTTACTGAACCCACATATTTTGTTTCCTGTAGAATTTTTAAAAGACCTTTAGGAAACTGGAACCCAATGACATCATAGTAGGGAGTCAGAAAGGAAATTCAATTTGAGTTACAAAAAATATTCTCAGTGGAGCAATTTTAACAAAGGGATAAAAGAGGACTCAGGAGATAGTATAATGAGAAATAGTAATAACCCTTGAAGCAATCATGGCTCGATGGGTGAACATAATCTGAGATTAGAAGACCCACTAGGGAACTGCAAAGTTACAGCATTGCTTGATGAAATAATTTAATACCTACTGGCTCCTATAAACAGCGTGCACAAAGAATGCTTGGTGACCTGGCAGGCTTACTAACCTGAAGCATGAGAGAACCTGCTTGGGGCAGTGATAGGTCTCATACTTCCCAAAGGTTTCCCACAAATCCCTCTTTATTGGTCTCTGTTTGATTCACTGTGCTCAGAGTGTGAATCAGTACTTGTTGCTATATTTTCTGGAATCTTAGGAAGAAGATTTACTTGTGAAATAAAACAGAAGTAAAAATAAGCTGGATACTATCAATATTTACTTTTTATTTATTTGAGAAGCAGAGAGGCAGAAAGAGTGATTTACAATAAGGTTCATACCCCAAATGCCCACATTGTCCATGGATGGGTTGGACCCAAGGCTGGGAGCTGAGCATGCAATCCAGGTCATCCACATAGGTAGCAGGAACCCTTTTACCAGAGCCATCACTGCTGCCTCTCAGGGTCTGAATTGGCAGGAAGTGGGAGTCAGAAGCTGGAGCCAGGAATCAAACCCAGGCAATCCTTTATGGGACACAGGCTTCTTAGTCAGTAGGCTAAATGCCCATTCCTGGGTACTATTATAATTATTAACACTGCATTTGCTTGGAATTTCATATGTTCCACAAATTTCTATGTCAGTTCATTCCCATTACAAATCAATTTATCTTTTTTGCAAGACAGATGTTAATAATTATTGTTACTACTACTACTATTACTAAAAATGCTAATATTTTAAAATAAAAGTGTTAACAACACAACTAGTATTGCTTACATGTTTATTCCATGGCAGCCTCTTTCATGCCCTCATTATCTCTTTTAGTTGCACAGCAGTGATATAAGGAAATAAGAAATAGAGGCTTTGGGACAATAAGCTACATGCCAAATGCCAAGCTACTGTTAGTGCAGTCAGTATTTGAACCCAGGCCAACTGGGCCAGTGCTCTTACATATCCACTGCCTTTCCTTGAGGACAATATAATGGCTAATGCTTTCCCCCAGCTCACACAGATATCTGACTCCCAATTCCTCTTCCCTTTATGCAATCTTAAAAGCTAAGAACGAGTTTTGTGTGACCTGGGTAACAGGGGAGTAGGCAGGCATATCAGCCCTCTGGAATTCCTCTAGCCTGCAGCAAGTCCTTTATCCATGGAGCTCGGGACCATCGAACAACACCATTTCATTTGTACAGTCTTCCTTCCAGGCAAACAGGGAACAGGACATATTATCCCCAACCTAATAAATAAGATCTCCAGGACCCTGTGGGATAAAATCATGAGCTGCCAGAACAAATCTTTGATTTATTTATATCAAACCCCAAGATAGGTTCAGATAAACCATACAACTGTTACACCCATCATGGGAAAACAACCAAATACAGGGTGAGAATGTAATTTCATTTTTCAATTGTTGTTTGGCTCCTGAAATACCAGCAATTGGGACAATTAGCTTCAGTTGTTCAGATGGTATTAGATCCCTATCTAGTATCCATCATAGTGAAACCAATAATTCATTTCACAGAGGCACTGCAGTGCCATCAGATAGTAATGCCTTTTAGTTACTGCCAACTTGGGGCACTTTTGAAATAGTGACCTCAAGATTTAAGCTGCAAAATTCTATTATATATCCTCAAGCCAGTCAGAGCTGAATTTTTGAAATATCCTATTAAGTTTTCTGCTCTGATAAAAATTCAGAAGCCCTTTTCATATTAATCTTTCCATGGCAAATGAAATTCGCTGAGTGGTAGATTTAATTTTTTTCTATTTATGTATTACTGTATTTTGAAAAAAATAACAATTGTTCTCAGTATCACTTTACCAGTATTACTAGAAAAATGATAAAGATTTAAGCCCTTTTCCATTTATTTTATTATTCAGATTCCACATAGTAAATTGCTTATTATTCACCTTTCGATTACTTTGGCATTTTAATTAAAATATAATCACCATTCAAAGTGTATTACTGCACAAGTTTAGGTAATTGTCTTTGTCAGGTCATTAGGTATATTTCTAAAAAGAAGTTAAAGTAATCTGAAATATTCAGTGAAAATATACCTTTTGCATATTTACCTAAGACAGGTATATACTAGAATATTTTATTATTTCCCCAAGGCAACTTCCCAATTTTAATTATGTAATGGAATTGAGAAGGAGTATAAAAGATAGAGAAATAGTTCCCTGTGGAATTTGTAATAATGAAATATAAATGTTTTCATCACTGTGGATTTGTAGAAAATCTATAGGATCTTGAAATAAAGGAAAATTGATGGCTCATATTTCTATCAAAAATGAGCAAGCAAAAATAAATGACTTTTAATAATAGACGAGAGATCAATGTTTCAAGCACACATCCCTTTGCCCACCATATCCATCCCAAGTGTAAATTTCTTTCCTTCTCCCACCCACACCTTCCTTCCTTCCTTTCTTTCTTTCCTTCTTTCTTTCAGTAATATGGGGTCTATTTTTATTGTATTTGTTTTTGGTGAGTGAATTTGGTACTTGTCTGTTTTGATGTTTTGTTTTTTTCTGATTGGAGTCAGGAGGCCTTGCAGAGAAAAGATGTCTGGGTCATGTTAAGACAACACACAGTGCCTCAGTATTAGTAGTTTCTAATATCAAATGTTTATTTTCTCATTTTACTGTTCATTGTGGATTGACTTGGACTCCTCGTCCCTCTCTGGAAATCCATGTTACAGGTTACCTTAGTAGGGGCTGAGACAGGAACAGTGAAAACCTCCAGTGCAGCAGTGATACGTGTCATTTCTTTCCATTTTCTTATATATATTCCAAAGTAATTCACAAAGTTCCATCCACTACTAAGGGGAATAGGAAGTGACGTGCTGCTACATTTCCAAAGACAGAGAGTTGGACTTTGTGGACATCACTAATGGCTTACACAAACAGCATTTGCTACATATACTATCATAATGCAGGGATTAGCTATGTTATGATTATATTGCTATACATAATACATAAGAGCAGGATCTCTATTTATTCCCAGACCAATATAGCCTCACAGGCACCTTAGCTTGACTAAATCTTAAGCCAGTTTTTTCTTAACAATACATTCCCGGCCTCCCTTTTCTTAGAGTATTTACTTTTTATCTGAGGTTACTAATAGAGTACCTAAAATGTAATGTATTGGAGTGAAATTGACACTTTAAGTTTCTATGATTATATATAGCCCTTGTTTCTACTTTTGAAGAGCAGTGTTTTTTTTTTTTTTTTTAACTTCATACTACTTATTGAACCTGTTACTTAGTGTATGGTCAACCTTATAAGTATAAAGTAAACTGAAAATAGATCTTTGTAAAAATTAAGAGTGGGAATAGGAGAGGGAGGAGGAAGAAAGGTTGGGGTGTGGGTGGGAGGTAAAGTAGAGTGGGAAATATCACTATGTTCTTGGATCTGTATATATGAAGTACATGAAACTTGTATACCTTAAATAAAATTTAAAAACTCAAGTTTTTGTACATATGTATATATATTTTTAATTTTAAAAATAAAATTTTGTATTGTAAATTGTTTCTGTTACTTCATAATATAAATCTTCTCCCATTGAAAATTTTACAATGCAGGAATGTCCTTCATTCTTCAGCTTTTTTTTATTTTAATTTTTATTTATATAAGGTTAACAAAAGTCATTTATTTCAAATATACAGATTTTACTACCCTATCCTTCTGCCGATGGGCCCACCTTCCCTTTTTCTTATTTTCTTATTTTTTCTTCTGATTTTTCAATGACATGCTTACAGTTTATTTCGTAATCACAAGCTTAACCCTCCACCAAATAAAGAATCCAACAAATAGTAAATAGAAAGACTATTGTTCCTAAAGAGTATAGACAAGGGCTGTAAAGAATAATCAAATCTCAAAATATCCATTCACTCATATAAATTATGTTTATTGTGCTCTGTATAAGGACCTGAGAACACTCCTTTAAAACATAGTCATACAGGAATACACACCTCTGTCTGTGAGAATATAGCACCTTTCTGTGAGAAAGTACACTCCTAACTTAAATAAGTGTCCATTAGCAAAGATGGGTGACCAATTTCCTTCCCTATTGCTCTCCAATACTTTTCTTTTCTTTCTTCTTCTTTTTTTTTTTTTTTTGGACAGGCAGAGTTAGACAGTGAGAGAGAGAGAGACAGAGAAAAAGGTCTTCCTTCCGTTGGTTCACCCCCCCAAATGGTCGCCACAGCCCGCGTGCTGCACCGATCCAAAGCCAGGAGCCAGGTACTTCCTCCTGGTCTCCCATGGGGGTGCAGGAGCCCAAGCACTTGGGCCATCCTCTACTGCCTTCCTGGGCCACAGCAGAGAGCTGGACTGGAAAAGGAGCAACCGGGACAGAATCCAGTACCCCAACCGGGACTAGAACCCCGGGGTGCCGGCGCCACAGGCAGAGGATTAGCCAAGTGAGCTGCAGCGCCAGCCTTCAATACTTTTCTACTAGATTCTCTCTGAACTTAAAAATCCTGTTGCTTTTTGTTTCAGGGAAACTAAATTCAGATATATTATACATAATTAGGGTGTACAACCAGATGTTTTCATATACATATGCATAATGTAATGATTACTATAGTTAAGCAAATTATCCTATTCTTCATCTTCCAGAATTTTGTTTTTTTTTTTTCTTTTTGTAGTAAGAGCACTGTAAATGTACACTTAGTGAACTTTAATTTTATTGAATGAAGTCATCCTGGTGTGTTAACTCTGTTCAGGGCCATTTGTCATTGATATCAGCAAAACTTTGATGACATCTGTAGGATGTAAGGTTCCACATTAATTTTTGGGAGTAAATAATAATAATAATATTAGAAAATGCTTAATGCCTATCTTATCACATTTAATATTTTTCATGTAACCATAAGAATAATCCTATGAGGTGTTTGTAGTATGGAAATTGAAGCTTACAGAAGCATAATTATGGAAATGTCATGAGTCACAATTAGGACTCAAGTTGTGCATGGCCAAAAGTCTATTTGAAAATCACAAATAAGTAATTGTTCCTGTCCTTAATATGTTCATAGTTCATTGGGATAGATTACAATATAGAGATCACTGACATGCAGCATATTAAGGGCTTTTACAAAGAAATGTGTGTTCACATAATATGTAGAGATCCAATGGAGTCTCTCCTAAATTATGAAGAAAGAAAGCAAGCCTAGGAAAATATACCCAAAGGAGAAGATGCCTCATCTAAACCTTGTAGACAACCCATCAAGCCCATGCATAACTTCATTTGAAGGTACAGTTCATTCAAGAGTAAAGAAGGCATGGAAAACAACAGTGCTTTTTGGGAAACAAGAAGTAATTTTACACAGCCAACAAGGAGGAGGAGAAATTGGGAATTATATTTGTTGTTTTTTCAGTTCCATGCTGTCTAGTGAGTATGATTTCATGTTTGACACTTTTGTGTGTTATATTAACATTATATTAAGTGTTCACTATATTATGTGCTAACCATGCATATTCTGAAGACACAGGAGAAACAAACCAGACATTTTCATTGCATTCTTGATTTTATAGTGAAAAGAACAAACAGAAGAAAATGAATTTAAAAACCCAGAAAGCAAGATGATTTCAGTGGTCACTGTAATAAGCAATTTAGGTCTGTAAAGGAGTAGAATGAAACAGATGAAAGATGTTTTCCTTTGTAAAGGAAAGCCGGTAGAAAGGCTGTCTGTGAAGGGGACTTGTCAGGAGACATGAATGAGACAAAGGATCATGGCAGAGATGACCGTATGGATGAAAGTGCTGTAGTGGGAAAAAACACCTTTTGGCTTGTTGGAAGAGAAGCAAGAAACTCTGGGAGCATGGAAATAGAGGAGGCCATGGTAAAAGATGTAGTCAGATAAGTGGGTGGGACAGATTATTAGAAGAGTAGGTAACACAGATAAAACAGATTTTATTTTAAGTGGAATAGGAAAGCATGGGGAGGTTTGAAGTGGAGTGGTGCCATGGCCAAATTTCCTGAAGTAATGATTAATCTGGTTGTTTAGTAAAAGAGAAACTACATCTGGTGTCAAGAGCTGAGATTGGGTGCCTATTAGGAAGCTGTGTTATCCAGGTTGGGAGGCTTCAGTGGCTTCGATGGGACACAGAACCAGGAAAAAGTGGTCAGATGTGTAATACATTTAATTTTTTTAATTAAAAAAATTTTTTTTGACAGGCAGAGTGGATAGTGAGAGAGAGAGAGACAGAAGGAAAGGTCTTCCTTTGCTGTTGGTTCACCCTCCAATGGCCGCTGCGGCCGGCACATCTCGTTGATCCGAAGCCAGGAGCCAGGTGCTTCTCCTGGTCTCCCATGCGGGTGCAGGGCCCAAGCACTTGGGCCATCCTCCACTGCCTTCCTGGGCCATAGCAGAGAGCTGGCCTGGAAGAGGGGCAACCAGGATAGAATCCGGCGCCCAAATCGGGACTAGAACCCGGTGTGCTGGTGCCGCAAGGCGGAGGATTAGCCTGTTAAGCCACGGTTTAAAGATGGAACAAACAAAATTTGCAGTGGGACAGAATATAGTGTGGCATTAAAATAGAGACATCAAAATAAAATGTGATTTTTACCTAGATTATGGTCTTATTTACTGAAATCCTGGTAATTTAGGATGAGCAGTATGAGGTGGTAAAAATCAAGTCTAGATGTGGATACATTAATTTTGTAGGATATATGAAACTGCTTCAGTCTGTGGATGGGACCGATGCTGTGGTGCAGCGTGTAAATCCACCATCTGCTGGCATCCCTTATGGGCAAGGGTTGAATTTCCAGCTGTTCTACTTCTGATTTAGCTCCCTGGTAATGCACCTGGGAAAGCACCAGAAGATGGTCCATAAACTTGGCCTCCTGCCCCCATGTGGGAGACCCAGCTGAAGCTACCCCTAGCTTCAGCCTTGCCCAGCCCTGACAGTTGAGACCAATTGGGGAGTGAACCAGAGGATAGAAGATATCTTTCTCTCAATCTGTGTGTGTATGTGTGTGTGTATGTGTGTTTCTCCTTTTCTGTCTATAACTCTTCCTTTCAAATAAATAAATAAATTTAATTTCTTTTAATGGAAATAAAAAATAAAAGTCTATTTTGGTGCAAAATAAATTGAAACTCATGCAAATTTTATTCATAATGTGTATTGCCCATGAACTTTTTGAAGGTCTTTTGAATTGATTTTAAAATAACTGGAGATTCAGGCAAGTGGCATAGAGATTAAGCCACTGCTTAGGAAACCTACATCCCATATTTGAATACCTGGTTTGAGTCCCAACACCTCCTCTCACAACCTAACTTTCTGCTAATGTTTACCCTGGAAATTAATAGGTGATGACGCTGGTATTTAGGCCCCTGCCACCTCTGTGAGAGACCAGGATTAATTTCAAGGTTCCTGGCTTTCACCTGGCCAATCCCAGGCTTTTGTAGGCCTTTGGGGAGTGAACCAGTGGACGGAAGTTTTTCTCTATCTCTGTCTTTCTCTTTGTCTGCCTTTCAAATAAAATGAAAAAGAAAGAAAATTTTAAATGAAAGATAATTATTAAGTGTCCATGATGAGAATTCAAATAGAAAGTTGAGTACATAGTTTTAAGTTCAAGGGATTCATAAGTATTTAATGTTATTTAAATTATGAGATTAAATGAGGCAATTTAAGAGGTAATATTTTGGAAAAGAAAATTGAGCTTATTCTTGGTCTGTACTATTTTACTTTAAGGTGTTATTCTAAGTATTTTGGAGCAATGTTTAAATGAGATAATATATGTATACTTATTCAATCATCACGAAACTTAGATGATAAATAATGCTGCTATCCATACTACACAGAGAGATTAAATAAATTAAACAAGGTTGCACAAGCATTTGAGGCTGGAATGCAAAACGAAATTTGGCAGTTCTAAAGCCTGATTTGCACTGTGCTGTCTGAAAAATCTTTGATAGCAGGCAACAGCATCACTTTTCTAAACACCTGGACTCCCAAGAATGTGAGTGTCTGTTTTGACCAGATAGCACACCACAGTTTCTGGATCTTTCCATAGTAGATAGAACCAGAGGATGTCTTGATCTGCCACCTTGCTGCATCCCTCCAATCCTACAATCTTCCTTTGTAACCTTCACTAGAGCTTTCCTCTCAGTTTATGGATATAAACTCAATGGTTTTATTTTTGTTCAGATTGTAATTTCCTTGACGTTCATATTGGAATCCAAAAATCTAGCAGTTTCTGGCTAGGGGTTGCACTTGCTGAAGTGAATAAATGAATGTTTACTCTTAATATACTGGTTTTCATTTGACAAGTTCGAAACCTTTATTTCATTCTCTCTTTTTCCTGTTTTTAGGTCATTGTAGAAAATCCACTTTGACGGTTCTTAGTAGGGCAGCTCACTCCCTGGAATTTGACTTTCCTTGAGCACATATAATTCAAACAAAGGAAGGGAAGTGTAGTGTTCTCTATGGCACAGTCTTTCAAAGAAAATGCATTTCAACTACCTGGTTAGTTTGTTCCAGGGATTATTCCAGACCTCCCCTCAAAAAGAGAATTAGGAAGTCTTTCAGGAGAACTGAGGTGATTATTAAGCACTTTAGTATTGAAAACCTATACTGTATACATTAGGGAATTGTGCTTCAAGTAACTGGCAGTTCTACCTTCATATTGATTGGGAAGGGTTTGCCTGCAATCTTTGCTGTAAAGCATACTTGGAGTTGATGGTGTTGGATTTAAAGCTCACTTGCTATTCTTACAAGGAGTAAACATTTCTGCACTTTTTTGAATTTTCTAAGCTTACTTCCATTTCTTTGTGATGTTTTACTTTGCATTTTCTCAACACCTAAAGGTAGTTATTAATACTGAGCAATGAACTTAAAATGTAGGGCACCCTATAAATGAGGTTGCCATAGCATTTGTTTATTATTAGTGGTAATAGTTTATGTGGTGACTAAGAGCCTGGCCAGTTAGGTATGGATGTGATCTCTGCAAAGCTGCCCAGAATAACCCAATTTATGAATAAGATTCTCTCCCTTGGGTCAATCCCCCTAAAATCTTCATATTATAAGTAGAATGATACAACATTGCTAAGTGATAAATGAATATTGGTGCAAATAGCATATTAAAGTATGAAAAAGGATTTGGTGGGCTTTTAGTGTTGTCATTGAAACATTGTATGTCAGCTTGTGAATGAAGTGTGTCATTCAGTCCCATATTGTTTCTACAAATTTCATTACTATATCCAGATAGATTTTAAGCTAGTGGCTCTTAATGTTTACTTTGTAGTACAATCTGAGTAACTAGAAATAGATTCTGGATAACATCACTGTAATTGTATCTATTCAAATTCTATGTGGATTTGGGGAATCTGTACAAAATGACAAAACAGGGCAAGTGCTTCTTAAGTCTTAGAATTGGTAAGGACAACATTTCTCTTCTTTGACACCTTGCTTGGAATCGTAAATCTTGTAATTCTAACTGGCCGCTGGGTTAATCCTCATGGAAGCACTCAATATACCTTTGATTTATTTGTAACGATGAGTGTTTATTCTCTATTGAAGAGTGAAATTGTTTGAGGAAAAGAATCTGCTAAAAGTTTCATATTTGGAACTTATAATTTAAGAATTGAAAAAGAGAAGAATGGATATGTACCTAAAGCATTGGGAGTATTTAGCCAGAGGAGCTTTTGATTATTTTCATGGCTCAAGTAAAAACAGCAGCCAGACTTAGGCTAAATATCAGATCCATGGGCATGTGTTGTGGCACAGCTGTTTAAGACGCCTTTGGGGAGGCTTGCACCCATAACAGAGTCCCTGGGTTCAGATTCAACCTCCACTTCTGATCCAGCTTCCTGCTAATGTGGCCCCAGGGAGTCAGCAGACGATGACTCAGGTACTTGCATCTCTTTCCACTCATCTGGGAGACTCAAATGGAGTTTTGGGCTCCTGGCTTCAGCCTGATCCAGCCCAGACTGTTAGAGGCATTTGGCAAGTGAAGCAGAAGACAGAAGATTCTCTCTGTCTCTCTCTCTCTCTTCCTCCCATGCCTTTAAAATAATCAATAAATGAATAAGCTTTAAATATCAGATACAAGGAAAAGGATACAGGTTAAGGTATGCTAGACAGTAGAGGTTAGGCAAGTACTGTCAGTAGTAGAATTTTATAGAAACAAGTAACGTGTACATAGAAAGCTAACAGCTGACAGCCTTGTAATATTAAATGTCTAAAGGCCACTGTTTTATGCAATTTGTATATAATGTGGCATTTAATTCCCAAGAGGTCTATTTGTGATATTGTAGGAGAGACAAAGGAGAATCAAAGGTAATTTTATGTGATCCCCAGTTTTCTTTAAGAGTAGCATGGTTTAACAGAAGTATCTGTGGTAATGGAAGCATTTACAGTTCGTACTACCTAATATGGTATTTGTAATACCAGTGTAGCTATTAATTGCATGAATGTGACTATTGCAATAGAGAAAATTGTCACACAAAGCTAGTGGCTTCCATATTGGACAGCACAAGTCTCGATTTGGAGCTCACAGCCACAATATCACATGGCCAACTTTTGGCAGAAAGGCCCATGGAACCAGGTGGTGTGATACCTGAAAGCTAAAAAAGGAACTCAGCATTAAAAGATGCCAAGAAACAACCTACTGGGCCTTGGAAACAGAAGACACAGAGAGAAAAAATAAAATATATATTTTTAGATTTATCCTAGAGTTCAGTGGACCTAAAGGAGAACCTGAAATTTAAATGAAGCTGGAGAGGTTAGAAGAAAGCTGTACACACAGAAGCTTAGCAAGCTGGGAAGTAGACAGAATGACTGCTTCCCCTGAGGGTATTATTCAAGGATGGCAACTTTTGACTCGTGATTTATTTATTTAGTTTATGTGTTATTAAGGATAACACTGACTACCGTAACAATTGCCTCAAAAGTTATATCTGCTCAAATATGAGACAAGGTTATTTTTACTCACCTAAAATAAAAATCAGCAGGCAACTTATTGCCAAGCAGTAGATTGAGTAAACCATGTCCTTTCTTTCCTGTTATTTTCCAACTTTCAACCAAACCATTGTATTATATTACTTCTTTCTCAGTAAAAGAATAAGGGACATCAAGCATCATCAGAGGTTTCTGTGAGCCATTCCTGGTTGTAGTGAGTGTCAATTCTGCTTATATTATATGATCTGGTTGTGATGATCAGAGTAGCTGGTAAAAGTAGTTTAGCTGTAGGTCATTGAAGAAGATTAAATGAATTTGGTGTGTGGCTATATTCCCAGGAACATGACAGTTGTTCCTTAAATCTATGATGAAATGTTATTAACTGAGGCTGTTTGAAATATGAAATTGTAACAGCATTTTCAGGCCAAAACACACAAAGATAATAATCAACAGATTGCACCTGTCTTATGTCATCACTCTATCCTTTCTGAACTCCCAGAGTTCTATTTTACACCTATTGCTATTAGAATTTGGTATTTTGGTATAGTAGCTAAAGCAGGCAAGATAGAAAGATAAGATAAACGGCATGCATTTGGCACTCAAGAAGTTGAACCTCACTGGAGTCATGCACTCATGGTGGGAGATATATGCTTTCAGCCTAATGGTTTAGTTTCTGGCATCCCATTGGACTGTTACAGTTCTATACCTGGCTCTAACCCCTGACTGCAGCTTCTTGCTAATGTGGACCTAGAGGGAACAATGGTAGCTCAAGTAGTTGAGTTCCTCCTGCCTGCGTGGAAGACCTAGATTATCCCTAGTTCCCTGCTTTATTCCCAGCTCAGCCACAGCCATGTGTGCGTTTGGGAAATGAACCAACAGATGGGTGCTCTTTCTCATTCTCTCTCTCACTCTCTCCCTCTCCCTCCTCCCTCTCCCTCTCTCTCTCCTTCTCAAATACATAAATTTATTAATTAAAAAAATAAAGTATTATGTGGGAAATAACCATAAGGAACCTGCACATCTCATACTTCTATATCCTTGCTTCTTTCACTTGCACTCCTGGAATTTAAAAAAAGAAATATTTCCAGTGCTTGGTTAGTGTTTTCAAGGTTGACAAATTTCTTTTCTTTCAACAAGGCATTGGCGTTGAAATCATCCTTAACTGCTATTGGGACATAGACACTCAGACATAGAAAGAAATGCATTCTATGTGTGAACATGTTAGTCATCATCCCTAATGCTTCCAGATTACAGTTGAGAGACATCAAATCACAAGAGTTTGGGTAAAACACCATGCATAAACAGCATAACCTTTCCATGTTTCATTGTGCTGAAACCCAGACCCTCCTGGAATAGAAAAGATTAATGGTGTTGTCTCTGGAATTAAACTTTCAAGTGTGAATTCTGGATCTGACCTGTTAACACTGTGCTGGAATTTGTTTTTATCATATTTAAAATCCATTTTTCATATGTGAATTGGGGAGTATATAACAGTAGCTAATCCTTAGGGTTATTTTGAGGTTTGAATGAAATTTTTTAGAGCATTGTTCTCAATGCTTGGCAAAAACTCAATCAATAAATCATATCAATGATGATGATTATGAAGATGACAATCAAATAATTATCACTCAAATAGTTTATACTAATTATATAAATACTATTTTCATTTTATATAAGATTTTAAAATAATTTGAGGGCCGGCGCCACGGCTCACTAGGCTAATCCTCTGCCTTGCGGCGCTGACACACCAGGTTCTAGTCCCGGTCGGGGCACCGATCCTGTCCCGGTTGCCCCTCTTCCAGGTCAGCTCTCTGCTGTGGCCAGGGAGTGCAGTGGAGGATGGCCCAAGTCCTTGGGCCCTGCACCCCATGGGAGACCAGGATAAGCACCTGGCTCCTGCCATCGGATCAGCGCAGTGCGCCGGCCGCAGCGCGCCTACCGCGGCGGCCATTGGAGGGTGAACCAACGGCAAAAAGGAAGACCTTTCTGTCTGTCTCTCTCTCACTGTCCACTCTGCCTGTCAAAAATTAAAAAAATTAGAAAAAAATGAAAAAAAAATAATTTGAGTAATAAATTCTATTTCCTAATAATAATATAGAAAACATTTTTACATATATTATTTGATGTTGATGTTTTAGACTATCTCTGTTATAGGTGATGTCTTCACAAATCTAATTACATACCACTAAAAGAAAGAGAAAAGTTAAATCAGTATCAGTACATGACTTAAACAATAAAGCATCCAGAAAATGATTTCAAAACATGCAGAATCTCAATAATTAATAACTCATTGATAGAAATAGTGGTTAATATATTATGATTGAGTCTTTGCCCATATTTCAGACACGTAACTAATATTTAAATAGAATGTATTATACTCTTGACATTTGTGCAGACAACTCATGAACTAGAGCCCATGATTTATTCACATCTGTTATAACACATTCTGATAATTTATTTGGAAGAAAGCAATCTGCATTAATCATTTATTAATAATTAATAAAATATAAGCACTGCATTAAAGAACTGCTGTTCAAAAATAACCTTTTCTTCTTGAAGCCAAGAACCTATTTATTTTCATACTGTGTCTTGTAAAGATTAATCACCTTTGAAGTATTGTCCTCTAGTTGGGCCCTGTGAGATTTGGGAACGTGCTGTTTGGGGTTGAACTGGGTTTCAAAAGGAAAATATGTTGAAATCTTAATTTTTGGAAGCTCTGAATGTGATCTTCTCTGTAATCAGAGTCAATGCAGCTAAGATGAGATTATATTGGAGTTGAGTAAGCTCCTCCATCTAGCTATGTGACTGGTGCTAATGTAAAGACAGAAACACACAGGAAGAACACCATATGAAAACAGACAGAGATTGCAACTACATATTTATAGGGCAAGACATGTCTAGGGTTGCTGGTCATCACCAGCAGGTAGTAAAGAGATATGCAGCAGCTTCTCCCTCTGAGCCTGTAGAAGAAACCAACCATGCCATCACTGGGATATTAGACTGATTTCTAGAATTGTGAGAGAATAAATTTTTGTCATTTTTAAGCAACTCAGTTTGTGGTTCACTATTTCATCAGCTTTAGGAAACTAATGCAGTGTACTTTTCCTGTCCTTCCTAGTGTACCCATAATTTTTCCAAAGGTTTTACTGACAACAATAAACAACTTGCACAATGTGGTTACAGAGTACCTAGTAAAAATCCCAACACCTGAAATTCAGCACCTTTGTGTGCTTTCAGTTCATTTAGTGAATTGATCTGAGCCTGTGTGTCTTCATTCATATTTCCCTTGCAGAATTATGATATAATAATGATATTTTACACAATTTGTTCCATGTCTGCTTTTTAAAAAAGACTTATTTATTTATTTGAAGTACAGAGTTATAGAGAGGCAGAGGCAGAGAGGGGTGGGGGGACTTTCATCTGCTGGTTCACTCCCCAGATGGCTGCAATGGCTGGAACTGGGCCTATCCAAAGCCAGGAGCCTGGAGCTTCTTCCAGATCACCCATGTGGGTGCAGGAGCCCAAGGACTTGAGCCATCTTCCACTGCTTTCCCGGACACATTAGCAGGGAGCTGGATTGAAAGTGGAACAGCCAAGACTTGAGCTGGTACTAATATGGGATACTGGCACTGCAGGAGGCAGCTTTACCCATTATGCCACAGTACTGGCCCCCATGTCTGCTTTTTAATAAATATTTTCTGGTGATAAAGTAGTAAGATAACATTGGTACTAGTATTTTTTTATTTCTTATGCCACTTGCAAGGAGACAGCAATGATTGTTACAAGAAGAATTTTTGTTACACAAGGTTGTATTTACTCATTTTATGAGCTTAATCTACACTGCTAATCCATTCGAAGACTTGAGTTCAAGGTTCCTGGTTGACTTTTACTTTTCCCATTCAAGCAAGACATCAACAAACTTTTAGGAATCAGAATAACTGTTTAAGCTCACCAATTAGTTGTCAGATGAAAGGCACTTTCCTTAGAAGCTATTCCATCCCATAACAGACCAAATGTAATGCTTTTTAATGTGTTCCCATAACTTCCTCCTTTATGTCGACTTTCACACTTCATTTTCCCAAACGTGAGAGAAAATTGTCTCTTCAATGACAATTCAGTTGTAGGACAATCCAGAGCAGCTTTTTTTCTCCTTTCAAATATGAGTCTCTCTCTGTGGAGATTCAAATACTGTTCTCTTGTATTGTTTGACCATTGTTTGGTCTTGCACATTATTTTGCACAGTGGAGACAAACCAGTTACCTAAAATATGGAATTTTCTCAAATTATTATTTGGAAATTGCTAGATTGATTGAGAAGGGCCCATAGAAATTGTGTCCTTTGGGTGTTTGCATCCTTATGACATTTTTTTCTCTTGTGATCTTTATTCTTGGAGACCAGTTTGCCTGGATATAAAACCCTTAGTTTATGCTTTTATTTCTTTGAAATTTTAAATGTACTTATATATTACTTGTATTTTGCCTGAAATAAAGTGAAATTTTTAAAAAATCTGTCATCTGTCTTTCTCCTTAAAGTGATTTGTAATTTCTCCTTGGATTCACAGAACACATTCAAGTGCTTTAAAGTTTAATATTTCTGCTACAATATTTCTGACAATCGACCCTATTGTGTCAATTTTTCCCAGTTTGCCCTTTCAATATGAAATTTTACATCTTAACTCAAGAAAGTTCTCTTGGATTCTAGTTAGTGATATTCTACCTGTGTGTTCGTGTGTCTGTATGTATATGTGTACACACACATGTTTATTCCATTTTGTTGTTTGTGTTTGTATTCGAGCATATCTAACTATCAATACCTTTCTTTAGTATCTGTTTTCTAATTATTTGATTATATTCATTTCTGTTTGATAGTTTTAATTTTTCACTCTTCCATCCTCTATTTTATTTATGAGAGTTTCTGTTGCTTCTGTTCACTACTATGTTCCCTCTAGTTTATCCCCTCATTTCTAATTTTATTCGTTAATTTACCTGCCTGCACTTTGTTAGCTCTTATAAACTGCTATTGCCTAATATCTTGTTTAAGACTTTTTTCTAATTTCAGTGCACTTTCTTTGTTTTCGGTGTTTTTTTTTGTTTTTTTTTTTTTGTTTTTTTTTTTTTTTTGGACAGGCAGAGTGGACAGTGAGAGAGAGACAGACAGAAAGGTCTTCCCTTTACCGTTGGTTCACCCTCCAGTGGCCGCTGATCTGAAGCCAGGAGCCAGGTGCTTCTCCTGGTCTCCCATGCGGGTGCAGGGCCTAAGCACTTGGGCCATCCTCCTCTGCCTTCCCAGGGCACAGCAGAGAGCTGGACTGGAAGAGGGGCAACCGGGACAGAATCCGGCACCCCGACTGGGACTAGAACACCGCAGGGGGAGGATTAGTCTATTGAGCCGCAGCGCTGGCCTCAGTGCACTTTATTAAGTTCATTGTGAAATGCAGGGCATTACATGCAACCTTTTTTTTCCAGATTCCACAGTCTTTATGCATAATGCCTTTTTATCCCTAACAATATCACATATTTGGTTTGAACCATAATGCTTTTCCTGCTGCTCCTATTAAAACTGTATGTACCTCCATTATTGTGAAGATGACTAATAGGAAACCAATTTTTCTCCCATAAAAAAATAAAGAGCAGTCAAATTACATGAGGCAACTACACTCAAGATTTTTACATCAGGCATTGAAAAGTGGTATGGTGTACCCAAAGACTTGCGGCAGATTTGCACTGGCCCACAGCTTCCTAACAGAAATTCATTTCTAAGCCATCTATCAAGGAGAGGGAACCAGTCTCTGATGTGAAGAAACAGGTCTGAAAAGCTAGGGAAGTCGTGGTGGCCTTAATCTGCAGATAGCAGTGAAGACGAAAGGGTTGCAGTTCTAGAGCAGTGGAATGCCCTGGACTTTTACAGTGTAGTGATCAATACACTACTTAGTGAAATAAGTCAGTCCGCAAAAGATACATATGTTTTCCCTGACTGGGTAACTATTAGAGAGTCTGAAATGTAATGTATTGGAGTGAAATTGACATTTTGAGATTCGCTGTTTATAGCCCTTGTCTCTCCTGTTGAGGAACGGTGTTTTTCTCGTCATACTACTTGTTGAATCTGTTACTTAGTGTAAGGGTTAACCTTATGAGTGTTAAGTAAACTGAAAATAGATCTTTGTCAAAATTGAGAGTGGGACTGAGGGAGGAAGAAGAAGGGTTGGAATATGGGCAGCAGGGAGGGTAGGGTGAGAAGAATCCCTATGTTCCTAAATCTGTACATATCTAAAATACATGAAACTTGTATAACATAATAAAATTTTCTTTAAAAATTGAAAAAATAAGTAAATATTTTTGAAAAACAGGTTACTGCATAAAAAACAGATTCACTGCATAAATATTGAATATGATATAAATATGAATATTGAACACAATATTAATAGAAATAAAATATGAATTAAAAATTTAAAAAAATACTTAATGTCATGAAAAGAATAACCTGAAAGTAGTTGAAGGAAATATCCTTCAAGCTCGTTCTTACTGGAAATATATCCTGTTCCTACTACACAGACTTGAAACCAAGCTAAGTCAGGAGAGGTAGGTTTAAAGGCACCACCTGACAAGATAAAGCTGTTTCCAAGTATCTTAAGTGCATCCCAGAGCAAAAGAAAATAACAATTTTAGAGATAGAAAAAAATTCACCACACCAAAAAAAGTGAAATTTACAGCATGTGACAACGAATAAAAATTACAGGCATGCAAAGAATCAGGAAACTATTATTCATAATTAGGAGAAAATTTAATCAATCAATACTTACCCAGATATGACAGATTATAGTTTTAGTAGATAGTGACATTAAGCCAGTTAACATAACTAACTATATTCTATATGTTTAAGAAGGTAGTGGAAATATTAAACATATAAATAGGTACATAAAAGATATAATATGACCCAAATAAAACTCAGGAACAATGAAAAGTAATGTGAATGGATTTAAGTTCAGATGACACATTTCAGAAAATAAAGATCGAGTAAATCTAGGTGGCAGCAATAAAAACTATCTAAAATGACACACTAAGGAAAAATATGAACAGGGCATCCATGAACTAGGAGGCAGCCTCAGGTAAAGGTTGTGTGCAGTGAGAATTTCTGAGGACAAGGAAGGGAAAATTAAACACATTGCAGAAATAATGGCAGAAAACGTTTCAAATGTGATGATACTTACAATCCCACTGATTTAAGAAACTACCAACCAAGGACTATGAAGAGTACTACACCAGTACAAATTGTAACCACATTGCTTAAAACCAGTGTAAAAAGAAAAATCACAAGAAACAAAACAAAATACATGGAGAAGAGGGGCCAGAGCTGTGGCGCAGTGGGTTAACACCCTGGCCTGAGGTGCTGGCATCCCATTTGGGCGCCGGTTCAAGACCTGGCTGCTCCACTTCTGATCCAGCTCTCTGCTATGGCCTGGGAAAGCAGTAGAAGCTGTCCCAAGTCCTTGGGTCCCTGCACCTGCATGGGAGACCCCGAGGAATCTCCTGGCTCCTGGCTTTGGCTCTGGCTGTTGCAGCCAATTGGGGTGTAAACCATTGGATGGAAGACCTCTGTCTCTTTCTGCCTATCCTCTCTCTGTGTAACTCTGACTTTCAATAAATGTATCTTAAAAAAATACATAGAGAGGAGCAGGCATTGTGGCCCAGCTGGTTAAGCTGCTGCCTGCAATGCCAGTATCCCACACTGGAAGGCTGGATTGAGTTCCAGCTGCTCCACTTCTCATCCAAATTCCTGCTAAGGTGCCTAGGAAAGCCACAGGAGATGGTCCAATTGTTTGGTCTTCTGCCACCCACATGGGAAACCTAGGTGGATTTCCAGGTTTCTTGCCATTTGGGTAGTGAACCAGTGCATAAAAGACTTCTCTCCCTCCATTCACCCCCCACCCTATAACTCTGCCTTTCAAATAATAGTAAATCTTTAAAAAATACATGGAGATGAACGAAGATAAATATGATAGTATAATTCTTGTCCGAAAATGGTGTTAGCAAAATAAGAAAGGTGGTGCTGCATTTAGAATATTGAAGGGAGGTGTATAAATACATGCATTTGCCAGCTTAAAATTCCATAGCTAGAGCAAATATCTGTCAAAAATAAAGATGAAAGGAGATTTTTCAGACATACCAGTATAAAAATTAAAAGAAGTTATCACCAGCAGACTTGCACTGCCAAACCAGATAAAGAATGTCCTTTTGGATGAAGGACATAAAATCAGATAGAAATATGGATATACACAAATAAATGAAGAGCATTAGAAATGGTAACTACATTGGTAAATGTTAAGGTATTTTCTTATCATTTAAATCTATTTAAAAGAAAATGGTCTCTTTAAAGTTAAACCCAGTAACAATATATTCTGATGTTTATAAGAAATGATGACTTAACACATATGACCACAGTAGTACAAGGGTTGAATAAGGAAAAAAAAATGGATATGCTCTTTTGAAGACCTTATACTAGATAGAAAGTGGTATACTTTTAGTAAAAGGTAAACTCAGATCATTTAAACACATATATTATAAACTCTAATCTAATAGTAAATTAAAGCAAAAGAAGAGATATAGTCAATAAGTCAATGGAAGAGATAAAATGGAATTGTATTATCATTTCAATTGATACAGCAAATCATTGATAAAATCTAGCATCAAGTCTTGACAAAATATAGCAATATAGCAATAAATGAAGAATAATAAGGAATCTTCTCAGCCAGATAAAGTACATCCTGAAAAATAGTTACAGATAACATCATAGTAAAAGAAAATACTTTGCTAGCAACAGAGCAAGATTGAAAATATCAATTCATGTATACAACATTGTACTCAGTTTCTAGTCTGAATGTAATATGGTAATAAAATACATATAAAATAAAAAGCCATATAAAAAGGAGTAAACATTGTCAATAATTGAAAGTAAGGACTATAACTTTTTATTTGTGGTTATACATTTTAAAAAGAGGAAATCCTGAGCAATTAAAAACTTTCTAGGTCTAATGCATAATTGTAGCATTAGTGTAGAGAATGAAATAAATGTACAAAATCAATTGTATTTCTATATGCCAGTAAAGAAATACCAGAAACTGAATATTAAAAACCTTGTACAATCACATTACATTTATACAATCTTTAAGAATAAATCTAACAAATCGTGTGCAATTCTAATACACTGACAATTACCAATATGTTTTAAATTTTTTTTATTTTACTCACTTGAGAGTCAGGAAGACAGAGAGAAAGAGAGCTCCCATCTGCTAGTTCATTTCCCAAATGTCCACAATGATTGGGGCTGGACCAGAGTGAAGCTGGGTGCCAGAAACTCAAACCAGGTTTTCACATGGGTGGCAGAGATCCACCTACTTGAGCCATAATCTACAGCCTCCCAGGCTGTGTATAAGCAGGAAGTTAGAATGCACAGGGGAGTAGGGCCACAAACCAGGTACTCCAATAAAGAATGAGAGTATCCCAACCATCATCTTAACAGCTACACTAAATTCCAGCTCCATATAAAATATTTATGAGATTAAACAACAAAAACTAAATTATAAGAGGTATACCATTTCATTGGATCAGAGGACTCAATATTGATAATCTGTCAGTTCTCCTTAATTATAGATTTGAGGCAATTTTAAGCAACATCTCAACACCAGTGTTTCCGTATAAAATGACAAGCTATTTCTAAACACCATACAGAAATGCAGATAAGACTGAGAGATCCAAAATGACTGATTAGGGAAGAGACTGGCTGATCTGACTCTGGAACTCTGCCAAAGAACAGGAAAGGGACCATATTTCCAGGGAATAGAAGAGATGTTTTCAGCGGAAAGCCTACAGAACAAAAGAGAGACTCCATGGAATAGCAAAGACTGTTCAAACAAGCAGTGGCTGGCAAGATGCTATCAGCAACTCCCATGGCCAGCAGCTGGTGGGGATGCCATCTTCCCAGAGCGGGAAGTGCAAGGAGCTTGCAGCAGCCCTTGGTGATCTTGCCTAAGGGAGAACCTCAGGATTCCCACTGACTTTAAGCACCATCTGGAGAGCTGGCAGGGGGCAGATCACCTGCTTAGATACCTGAATGCAGAGCACATTGCTCTCCCTCCTCCCACCAAAGCACCTGGTGGCAGGTGCAAGGAAGTGCCATCTTCCCAGAACAAGGTGAGTGGAGGCTGCTGTAGATTTTGTTTAAGGGAGAACTCCATGGTCCCCACTGACTTTTAGTTTGGCCTGGAGAGTTGGCAGGGAGGTGGGGCACCCACTTAGCTCTGTGAGGAGAGGCACATTACTTCTCTCCTCCTCTCTCACCAAAGCACTAGACTCCACTTGCTTAGACAGAGCACCAACCAACCTCAAGCAGGCAGGCAGCTGGCTCTGGAGATGGGGTGGTTTGCTCCATGGGTGGGAAGTTTGTAAGAAGAGAGCGGATGCATTCCACCCTGTGACTATGAGAGCCCTGCCCTCTGTGACTGTGGGAATTCTGTAGCTGTGCAAGTCATAAAGAGGTCAGGAATCTGACTGTGGGGTGTGGCTGGGTCTTTGGGCAATCACCTGCTCTGACTGCAGAAGCTCAGAACTGCCTGAGTGCTGGGGAGCGGGGGAGACATTGTGGAGGGCATTTTACTCACCTACGGAGCACATACATCCGTTGTGCCATTTTTGTACCTGAGTGGTGGGGTGTACAGGCACCCTAGAAAACTGGTTCACCTTGGTATAGAGGAGGGCTAAGACTGTGAATCCACTAGCCAGGGTGATCATATCCTCTCCCCCTGCTGATGACAGAGGACATCTACCATGCCCAATGTGGATGTCTCCAATCTATACATCTGATAAAGGATTAATATCTGGAATGTATAAGGAGCTCAAGAATCTCAGCAACAACAAAACACACAATCCAGTTAAGAAATTGACCAAGGACACGAACAGACATTTTTCAGAGGATGAAATATGAATGGCCAGCAGACATGTGAAAAAATGCTCAGGATCAATAGCTGTCAAAGAAATGCAAATACAAACTACCATGAGATTTCTCTACCCCAGTGAGAATGACTAATCATTCAAAAATCAGAAAATAACAAATGCTGGTGAGGATGTGGAGAAAAAGATGCCCTGATACACTGTTGGTTGAATATAAGCTAGTACAGCCATTATGGAAGACAGTATGGGGATTCCTCAGAAATCTGACAATAGATCTACCATGTGACTCAGTCATCCCACTCCTGAAACTTTACCTAAAGGATATGAAATCAGTATATGAAAAAGTTATCTGTACCCCCATGTTTATGGCAGCTCAATTCACCATAGCTAATATATGGAATCAACACAGATGGCCATCAACTGTTGATTGGATAAAGAAAATGTGATATAGATACATGATGAAGTACTACCCAGCCATTAAAAAAAGAATTCAATTCTGTATTTTGCAACAAAATGGATGCAATTGGACACCATTATGCTTAGTGAAGCAAGTCAACCCAAAAAGACAAATATCAAATATCAAATATCTCTGATTTATGACAGCTAATATACAGAATATAAAAGAAAACCCTCAATGTATGAGAGAATTTGACATTTTAAGATTTTATTATTGTTTTATATCCCTTGGATATACTCCTGTTCTTTCTATTTTTTTTAGCTGTTGAATGCTATATTAGTGGAGCATTAATTCTGAGATTATAAAATAAATTAAAAGCATGTTATTGCAAAAATTAAAAAAATAGGAAATGAAGGAGGAGGGAGTGAGGATGGGAAGGCATTATTCTTACATTCTTAGAATTCTATCTTTGAAATACATGAAATATGTTATCTTTATTTTAGCAAAAATATTTTAAAAACAGATAAAGTAAAGCAAAGAATTGCAGAGAAACTGGAATTTCCAATGTGGCATTGAGTGAGAGCAAATTTGTGAGACTCCTATTGCTTCAATTTGAGATATGTTTCAAAGTTTAATAATTAAGAAACTGTAGCATTAGTGTCAAGGTCAACAGGGAGATCAAAGTTATCTACTGGAGTCCACATATACACCCAGACAGTTTTGATGGTTTAAGTTTCAATAAAGGTGATTTAATGGAGAAAAAAAAAATCTCTTCATTGAACAGGTATAGATATGCCAGGAAAAGGATCCTTATGTATCTCACATCATATACAAATGTTAACTCAAAATCAACCATATATCTAAAGGTAAAGGGTCAAACTTTAAAATGTCCAGAAGAAAGTTCAGGAGTGATCCCTGTAACTTCTAGTTAGATGATTTAAAAAAATAATAATTCTTTTCATTTTTTAAAAGGTTGAAAGACAAAGATAGAGACAGAGACAAAGAGATCCTTTTGTTCATTCCCCCAAATGTCTGCAAAAGCCAGAGATGGGCCAGGTATAAGCCAGGATTCTGTCTCCCATTATGTGGGATTCAAGTATATGAGCCATTATCTGCTGCTTCCCAGGGTGTACATGAGGAGGAAGGTGAATCAGAAGAGGAGTAGCTGGGACACAAACCAGGCACTCTGATATGAACATGGGCATTCTAAGTAGCATCTTAACTGCTGCATTGCAGTATGTACCTCAAGTAACACTTTTTAGACTATTATACAACAGTGCCAAGTCTTAAATGAAAAAAAAATTCCCATAAATTGGACAGCTTCAAAAGTCTACTTTTAAAAGAAAATATTATAAGAATTAACAGATCATACATAAATTCAAAGAAAATATTTGCAAGTAACATAAAAGAATTCTATAGATAATGTTTAAAAGTCATACAACTCAAATAAATTACTAAATTAAAATATGAAAATGTATGAGTATATCCCTTCTTTGAAAGATACACAAATGGCAAATAAACACATGGAAAGAAGCTCAACATCATTAATCATCAGGTTCATGTAAATTTTTAACTTGAAAGAGTTCCTGCATAATTCAAATTTGGCTAAAATTAAAATTTCTGAACATATGAAGAATTGCTAAGGATTTGAAAGACTTATGGCTCTCATACAATGCTGGTGGAAATATCAAATGATAAACCTCTTTGGAGAGTAATTTCTCAGGTTTTTAAACTTTAAATATATACCTCCTATGTGATGCAAACATTACATCCCTACCTATTTATCTGAGAAATATAAAAGCACAGATCTATAAACATATTTGCACACAAATGTTCATAGCAAATTTAGAAAGAACCTAAATATCCACCAATAGCAGGAAAGGAATCAACTGTTGAGGCATCATTATCAATCATCTTTGAATAATAATAATGCTAACAGAGAGGAGTGAAACAAGGAATATATTCTGTGTGATTCCATCTACATATACAATTCTAGAAAAACACAAAACAACATAATACAGATTAGTCCATCACTGCTTGGGTACAAAAGTTGTGGGTGGGCAGCAGGGACACGGGTATTTTCTGGTGCTATTGGAGATGTTCATGACTTTGTAGTGATGGTTTCAAAGTACAGTTGGATACGATATATATATATATATATATATATATACACACAAATACACACACACACACACACATATATATATATGCAGTTTGTTGCAGGTCAATTTTGCTAAATAAAGCTGTGAAAAGTCATTTAGCTTTACCTCTCTCAGGAGGTCGTTCCTACCCAGGTTCTTGGGAATCACCAGAATGTATTTATTTAACCTACTGATTTTAAGCCACCCCTTGCATAGCCACCTGAAAGAATTTTCAGAATAACACTCTTTTGTCTGGGTCATCCCAGCACAGTTTGTTTTCTGTCCCTTTTGGTCCTCATCCCCACAGTTACTTGAACAATCTGTCTCCATTTCCAGTGAATCACATGACCTAATTCATCATTGTTCTATTTGCAGTAGTTTCTCCTCATTGTGAGATTATGACTTTTGCAGGTTATTTTATCCTGGAGAATTCAAACCATTCCAGACAATGATAGCTTCCCACACCATAATCATACCTTATGCAACAATGTAATTGAGAGCTGTGTGCCCTTAGAAATTACATACAAACTGGAACACATGATGCTGTCTGTCAAATTCTACCGACATACAAACCCACTGTGGCCCCTATTCTCCATGGGAAGCCCTGTGTAAATAATGACTATGTGTTAGTTCTCTGTTGTATACCTCTTAGTTGTATCACAAGTTCCCTTTAATTCTGAAGCTTGCTCCTGCATCCCAGTCTTACCCATAAAGCTTCTATTTTTTATGTTAGTTTTTTTTTCTGCCTTAACTGTCTTTACCTAAATTTTACAAAAATACATTCTTCCTTGATTTTTTTAGATACTTTACTCTTAATTGTTTGCTTGGTTTTCTTTAATTTTTTTAGAGTGTTTGAGGAAATTAAAACCAATACTATCACTGTCATCTTGCCCTCCACTAGTCTCTGTAATTACATTTTACAAATAACCTTTTATTTTAAGATAGTTTTGCATTTATAGAAGAGTTGGGCATAATATCACTACAACATACCAAATTTCTCCTATTATCCAAATCTTGTTTTAGTGTAGTTCATTTGTCACAATGAATATTCACATTAATTCACATTTCTTTAGTATTTATCTGAAGTTCCTTTTTCCATTCCAAAATGCCAACTAGAATATCACCTTATGCTTAATCATCACACCACCCTGAGGCTCTACTTGACTCTGACAGTTTCCCAAACTTACACTGTTTGTCCATAATGGAAATAATTGCTTTTGAAAACAATTCCATCTTCATCTCCATCTTTCTGTACACTCTAAACTTCATGGTGGGGGTTTCTCTGTTTATCCACTGCTCTGCTTTATCCTCATTACCTTATGCTCTTAGATACTTGTTGAAAAAATATAAGAGGAAAAAGGAGGTATGGGGCTGATGCCGTGGCTCACTTGGTTAATCCTCTGCCTGCAGCACTGGCATCCCATATGGGCGCCAGGTTCTTTTTTTTTATTATTTTAACTTTTATTTAATGAATATAAATTTCCAAAGTACAGCTTATGGATTACAATGGCTTCCCTCCCCTAACTTCCCTCCCACCCGCAACCTTCCCCTCTCCCGCTCCCTCTCCCCTTCCATTCACATCAAGATTCATTTTCAATTCTCTTTATATACAGAAGATCGATTTAGTATATATTAAGTAAAGATTCAACAGTTTGCACCCACACAGAAACACAAAGTGAAAAATACTGTTTGAGTACTACTTATAACATTAAATCACAATGTATAGCACATTAAGGACAGAGATCCCACATGAGTAGCAAGTACACAGTGACTCCTGTTGTTGACCCAACAAATTGACACTCTAGTTTATGGTGCCAGTAACCACCCTAGACTCCCGTCATGAGTTGCCAAGGCTATGAAAGCCTTCCGAGTTCGCTGACTCTGATCATATTTAGACAAGGTCATAGTCAAAGTGGAAGTTCTCTCCTCCCTTCAGAGAAAGACACCTCCTTCTTTTTTTTTTTTTTTAAGGGAAAGGGTTTATTGGGGAACACCCAACAGACCGGAAAGCTGATTCCAGCCAAGACTGGGAGAAAAGTCACTCATCTTTTGTAGGTAGAGGGGTTTGTCTGTAGAGAAATTTTGAACAATTATACAGCATTAAGTGGGGAATAGGACCATCGGTACACACAGGTTGGGGGTAGAGCCATTGGTGGGAGAGTAGAGGTTATGATTACAAAGAAATGAGGCCCAAGTGCGCTAGACAGGGTCTAGAACAAAGGACAGAGTCATTATTAGAGGAGCTAAGAAAGGTGCTGTCTAAGCTACAATTAAGTTTTCTGATTGAGAGGCAAATAGAACCTGACAGAAGGGGCTTGATAATAATCTGTTGGGCTTTAGGCCTTGTGAGTTAAGAGGCCCAGACCTATCTATTTCTTCACGTGGGGTACATCCTAAGGGAGGTGTGAACTTTCTAGGGGAAGGCACTCTGTTGACTTTCATTACTTGGCTGGCCTGGGAGGAGAGCTGGCTAGGTAAAGGCAGGGGGCATCTCTAACAAGAAATTTACAGTTCTTCCTGCAATGTTGCTGACCCTACTTGGCCGTCCCCTCAGCTGCAGTGGTCACTTTGGAAGTTGGGCTGAGTGAAGGGCTTTTCAGCTTAGAGCCAATAAGATCTGTGGCTCTGACCTGGGCATCCTTCGACTCCAGGGCAGGTCCATTTCCAGTGATCCAACTCTTGGCAGAGCTGCCAGGGCTCTTCTCAAGTTGACTTCTGCTGAAACCCAGGCATTCCACATTGAAAGCCACCACAGTGGACTGGCCAGTTGGGTCTCCTTGAGGGCAGATCACTGTACAGATCAGCCATTAATAGGCCTGCCACCCATTGCTTCTGATGCCTAGCTTTCTTTTCCTCCTGGTTTGTGTTAAAGCAGACCAGAGGATGCAAGTCAAGGGAGTGCCCAAGTCCCATCTCTAATCTTCGGTGGCCTGAACTACAAGTCTATAGTCACAGGCATGTTCTGCAGGTAGTTTTTCTAAGGTAGACAATGCCCAT
The DNA here is from genome assembly GCF_033115175.1 of Lepus europaeus. NCBI lineage: Eukaryota > Metazoa > Chordata > Mammalia > Lagomorpha > Leporidae > Lepus > Lepus europaeus. Next base: position 47,253,783 of record NC_084845.1, read on the forward strand.
GAGGAAAATTATATTCTCCCTTAAAAACTTTCTTTCCCTTTGGTCTGAAAGGGAGGTTTTTTCTACTTACTGTATACTTCACTGATGGCGAAGTAAATCTAGCTATGAAATTATAATTTAAGCTCTTATTTTGGCTACACTATTACAGAAAAATGTTAGCCATCTCTTTTATAAGGTCTAAAGATTAAATTGTACATCCTACAGATTCCTTCATAATAGAATCAGTTTCCTACCTTGAAGAGAATAGAGAAATGAAAGAACAAGTTGGGCTTAGAATAGAGAAATGAGGGAGCACGTCCTAGATTGCTTGCTGACAATAGCAATATCACATGAAAACTTAGCAAACAGTTTCAACCATTAGATAATAACTTAAGAAGATATTTACCAGAAGGTCCAATGCCTTCTATAAATTTTAAGTATCATATATTTGGAAACACCTCTTAAATATCTAACATGGTGAAGTTTGTTTAAACAGTAAACTTAAGCACAACCATATAAAATGTTTTTAGTTTCTTTCTACCAACAAGTTTAAAACATATGATACAGAGATTCAGGTCACATGAATTAAAATGTATCTTTGATTAATTTTAGCAGCTTAAATTTATGGACAATCTTATCTATAAGCCAATTAAAATAAAACGCTTAATAATATTTTTCCATGTGGACATACAATATGTACACATGTATAGCATAACATAATAGACCAATATAGCAATTTTAATAATAGCTTTTAAAGTCTTTAAACTCTTTTTGTAGATTGCCAATTGATTTGAATTGCTTTTTGTTTTTAGTAACCTCAGTTAACCATACTTTCTCTCAGTTGGTACTGTTAATACATTATTGGCTTCATCTGTCTACAGAGCCATCCCAAAGTACTGAATACAATAAAAGTGGCTGGAAAAAGTCCATAGGAACCTATAGGAGAAGCTTCTAAACACAGAACCAACAACGCTTTAGTTTTATGAGCAGCGAATCATATATAACTGTGGATGACAAAAGACTTTAAGTTGCCATGTTTAAAATTATAAACTCATCAACCAACAAGAGGCACTTGCTTAATTCACAGTATTTTTGAAAGCACCTGTAGGATTTCACAAGCATTTAACCCTTTAGGCCTCTGGGGCTTTCTCATTAAGATAACTATCATGTCTAGTAACACAATTAGGATAACATTTTAAATAAGGTAACACAAATTTTTGCCCGAGCTTTTTTCATTTCTCTTGGCATGGTATATCTTTTCCAGCCTTTAACTTTCAGTCTGTATGCATCTTTGTTGGAAAGATTTGTTTCTTGTAAACAGCAAATAGATGGGTTTTGTTCCTTAACCCAATCAGCCAATCTGTGTCTTTTAACTGGAGTATTGAGGCCATTAACGTTCAATGTGACTATTGATAAGTAGTAACTTTGCCCTGCCATTTCCCAAAGATATTTTCTAATATATACTTTAAATTCCCTGTGATCTTTTGCTGTGAGGTTTCCTTCCTTTACCTTCTTTCATATTGATTGTCAGAGGCCACCCAACAAACCACATGGAGACACGCAGCACTCAGTCAATTCATCACCACGTTTATTGCCTCATCGCGTTCCAGGCCAAAGTAGGGGGCCTGGCGATGAGGGACTGGAGGCAGTCTCCCTAAGGAAACCCTTCAGTCTCCAGCCCTGAGCACACAGAAAGACAAGGATATATACCCCAGACCCCATACAGATAACATTCATTGTGTGCAATCATGCATAGCACAGGAATAGAGCAATTTACAAAGTAGCAATGATCAGGGTACAAGCTCTGCAGATAGAGCAAAGAACATCATAAACCTTCATCAGAAGTCACATCCTGCCTGCAGGAATATGGGACGAAAAGTCTTGGAAACAGGATTAGATAAGGGACAGCCTCAGCCTGCTGCATCTCATGTCGGGCCAGGGCCACTGGCCCCGACAATTGATGACCGTGTTTCTGTGTTTCTGTGTATAACACATCTTCAAGCATCTTTTGCAGGGCTGGACGAGTGGCAACAAATTCTTTCAATTTCTGTTTGCTATGAAAAGTCTTTATTTCACCTTCATTCACAAATGAGAGCTCTGCAGGAGATAATATTCTGGGCTGACAGTTTTTCTCTCTTAATACCTGGGCTATGTCTCGCCATTGCCTTCTAGCTTGTAGGGTTTCTGATGAGAAGTCTGCTGTGAGTCTAAATAGAGATCCTCTGAGAGTAATCTGACGTTTCTCTCTTGCACATTTTGGAATCTTTTCTTTATGTTTCACTGTGGTGAGTTTGATTACTACGTGTCATGGTGAGGATCTCTTTTGGTCATGTTTACTAGGGGTTCTATGAGCTTCCTGTACTAGGATGTCTCTGTCCTTCTCCAAACCCAGAAAGTTCTCTGTAAGTATCTCCCTAAAAAAGCCTTCTAATCCTTTCTCTCTCTCCATACCTTCAGGAACTCCTAGAACCCGAATGTTGGGTTTTTTAATAGTATCCCGTAGATTCCCAATGATATTTTTTAGATTTCTAATTTCCTCTTGTTTTCTTTGGTTTGACTGTATACTTTCCTGTGCTCTGTCTTCTAAGTCCGATATTCTCTCTTCTGTTTCACTGACTCTGTTTTTAAGGCTCTCTAATGTGTTTGTCATTTGATCTATTGAGTTCTTCATTTCATTTTTTTTAATTTTTTTTTTTTTTTACTTTTGACAGGCAGAGTGGACAGTGAGAGAGAAACAGAGAGAAAGGTCTTCCTTTTGCCGTTGGTTCACCCTCAAATGGCCGCCGCGGTAGGCGCGCTGCGGCCGGCGCACCATGCTGATCTGATGGCAGGAGCTAGGTGCTTCTCCTGGTCTCCCATGGGGTGCAGGGCCCAAGCACTTGGGCTATCCAGCACTGCCTTCCCGGGCCATAGCAGAGAACTGGCCTGGAAGAGGGGCAACCGGGACAGGATCGGTGCCCCGACCGGGACTAGAACCCAGTGTGCCAGTGCCGCAAGGCGGAGGATTAGCCTAGTGAGCCGTGTCGCCGGCCTTGAGTTCTTCATTTCATTTTAATTTCTCTTCACTATCACACTTTCCTGTTCTACTAGTTTCTGCATTTCATTTTGATTCCTCCTTAAAATTTCATTTTCTCGAATGAGATTTTCTATCCTGTCCAGTAAGGAATTCCATAGCTCAAGCATTTGTTTTTGAACACTTCTAAATGTTCTTATCATAAATTTTTTGAAATCCATATCTTGCATTTCTTCCATCTCATCATCTTCATAATCTTGTCTTGGGGTGTCTTGTTCATTTGGGGTTGTCATAATGTCATCCTTGTTCTTGTTTTCTCGGTTTCTGCATTTGTTGCTTGGCATTGTAGAGATATTCTTTGGATTCTCCTTCCCTCGCTGTGGTGTTTTTTCTTGTTATACTTAACTGTATTAAGTGGACTGTCTGCTTTTGATGGAGCCTTAGAGGCTTGAAATGGGTGTGGCCTGAGAGTTCTGTTTGGTTCCTCAGGGTTAAGGGTTTGCCAAAGGTGACACTCCCAAGTTAGTCATGGTAAATCTCTCTCTCTCTGTCTTTCTTTATTTTTTTGATTCACAAGGGGAGTAATTCCACACAGCTGAGTGGAGTTGGAGGTAGTTAGCAAGCGAATGATATACCCACAGGAGCCAGAGATTGGAAGCTCTTTCCCAAGGACCACACAGGGAATCTGTGCTGCCCTCAGTGTGGGCTCAAATTCTCCTGCAGTCTCCCACTGGGTTGCCAAGGTTACTGAACTGTAGTTTCTCTGGAGAGTACTCACGTGAATTCCAAGAGTTCTCTCCCCCACCATCTCTTTTTTCACAGTCTCAGTTCATTAGCACCACACATTCACTAGGTCCTAATCTCCTGTTACTTCACCCCCTCCCAGAGTCAGCTTTTTCTGCTGGGCTCAGGGATGGTGCAGACCTGAGGTCACCCTGCTTATGACGTATGTCCAAAATGGTGCCAGCTCTTTGTCTTGCTCACCTTTGAGAGGTGAGCGGAGAGAAGGAAACTCGTGTCTGTATTGGTCGCTTTTTTTTTTTCCTCTCTCTTCCAGTTAGCCTGGTGAACTTTTCCCCATGGGGTTTCAAGCCTCGTTCACTCTAGTCTCCTCTTTCCACTTGCCTGCAGGTGTCTCGGGCTATTGAGGTTTGGCTCACCTCGCGTTCCAGCACTGGTGTGTTGATTCTGCCGCTGGTGTCCCGAACTTGGGCTCCCACGCTCTCCACGCAGGTCCACTGTGAATCACTAGTTCCGGAAGAGTTTCCTCTGCTGTTTCTTCCCCTACTCTTCCTTGAACCTGCAGTATCTCCACTTTTATTAAACTGTCTCTTCCTGGACTATCAGTGTGCTCCCTTCCTATTCCACCATCTTGCCGCTCTCTTGGCGCTGGGTTCTAATCGCAGCTGCTCCTCTTCCAGTCCAGCTCTCTGCTGTGGCCTGGGAGGGCAGTAGAAGATGTCCCAAGTTCTTGGGCTCCTGCACTCTCATGGGAGACCAGGAGGAAGCACCTGGCTCCTGGCTTTGGATCGGCGTAGCTCTGGCTGTAGAAGCCATTTGGGGGTGAACCAACACCCCCCAAATGTCTCTCTGACTCTCTCTCACACTGTCTAAACTCTGTCAAATTTTTTTTAAAAAGGAAGTGAAGATATTAGCTCAAAGTAGTTACATTGGGCAGTCATTTAGCATGCACATCCTATATTTGAGATCCTAGGTTTGAATCCTGTCTCTGATCCAGATTCCAAGTTCCTGCTAATGCTTACCCTCAGAACCAGCAGGTGATTGCTCAAATAGTTGGACCCCTGCTACCTTTGTGCTAGACTGAGATTGGGTTCAACCTGGCCAGCTCTGGCTATTGCTGGTATTTGCTAAGTGAGCCAGTAATTGGGAGAGCTCTCTCTCTTTCTGCCTTTCAAATAAACAGATAAATAAAAAACTAAACTGAAAAAAATAGTTAGAATGAGTATCTTATTAATAAAAATATAAACTGGCATCTGTGTGCCTGTAAAGAAAATATGGAAAGTAAATTAATTACCAAGTATAAACACCATTTGACAAACAGTGCTTTATCACATACATGCTACATGAGAGGAAATATTTGTTAAAATATTTGCAGGTCATTGTTGCTATCCATCATCTATATATTATGAAAATTAAATTAAGTGTAAAATAAGGCAAGCTTTTAGTGTTGTGAACTTGTCTATAAATTGAACATGTAATTTACAAACTTCTTATATATTGATGGATATCAAATTTAAATTTAGTTTCTAAAATTAATTTATATTCAAACTGTTTATTCACTTAAGTTCAGTTTGTTTGAACTTCCCAAAATACAACTTGAAAATATCTATTTGTATTTGTGTGTGTGTGTGTGTGTAGGGATGAGAGGGAGAGAGAGAATCTTTTTAAAGCATGTTTAAATTTAGCAGTACATTCACAAACATGGCTCAATTTTTTTTTTTTGGACAGGCAGAGTGGACAGAGAGAGAGAGACAGAGAGAAAGGTCTTCCTTTGCCGTTGGTTCACCCCACAATGGCTGCTGTGGCCAGCGTGCTCAGCCGGTGTACTGTGCTGATCCGAAGCCAGGAGCCAGGTGCTTCTCCTGGTCTCCCATGGGTGCAGGGCCCAAGCACTTGGGCCATCCTCAACTGCACTCCCTGGGCCATAGCAGAGAGCTGGCCTGGAAGAGGGACAACCGGGACAGAATCCGGCACCCCGACTGGGACTAGAACCCGGTGTGCCGGCGCCACCATGCAGAGGATTAGCCTGTTGAGCCATCGTGCCGGCTGGCTCGAATTTTGTGCTTGTCTTTTACTTCCAAATAATTCTGTTGCTTCCTTTTTGATGTGTAGTTTTATGTCCCGGTGTAGTAGTTGGTCGTTTCAAAAAGACCATCTGTTGAAACCTACACATTTTTCTCCCATTCGTTCCTCTGAAAGTAGTGAACAATTTCTGGGATTCAAATGAATACGCTGTCTGTGATGTATTGATATAAAACTGCTTTTTCTCCACACAGAAATAGTGGAAGTCCTGTAGGTAACAAATTATTATAGTAAGAATAGCAAGAATCTTAGGAATGTTGAAAACAAGATGACTTCAATAAATCCAGTAAATCCTGTTCTCATTGAAAGTTTAAGAACATCAAATTTGCTACTAAAGTATTTTCCTCTCTCCCCCTGGGGGCAAAAAAAAATTACTTTCCTTACCATAATACAAAGTACTATAGCTATATTAGGTCAAATAATATTATAAAATTATCTTTAATGTCCATGATCAAACTCACATAGCAGTTTCTGGAGGTAGGTCAAAATGTTTGTGGGAAAATGGAGTTAACAGAAATATTTATTTCTTTTTTTTTTTTTAACTTTTATTTAATGAATATAAATTTCCAGTGTACAGCTTATGGATTACAATGGCTTCCCCCTCCCATAACTTCCCTCCCACCCACAACCCTCCCCTCTCCCGCTCCCTCTCCCCTTCCATTCACATCAAGATTCATTTTCAATTCTCTTTATATACAGAAGATCAATTTAGTATAAAGATTTCAACAGTTTGCACCCACATAGAAACACAAAGTGAAACATACTGTTTGAGAACTAGTTATAGCATTAAATCAAAATGTACAGCACATTAAGGACAGAGATCCCACATGAATTCAATGAAATGAATTCAATGAAAAAAATTTTTGAAATTCATGAATAGATTTTTCTACATATGTAATTTCCATGGCTACTTGGACTGGAGAATGAAATGTTTGGAAGTTCCCTTATAAACACAACACTGGGTCTAAATCTGTGCCTCAAAATTTTAGAGGGATATAGCTCAACAAGATCAGATTAGAAACTATGATAAGTAGGAAGGAACTAAAATTTCATTACCTTATATATATAATATATATGTAACTATATGTATATATATATATATATATATATATATATATATATATATATAAACTATCTGATTCAAAAAAGCAAGAGTGTACCTATAGTATTTTTGCTGCAGCTACCATCAGAAAACAGCATATACTGGGTGGCTTTGGCAATAAAAACATATTTCTAACAGTTATGGAGTTATGGATGCTGTAAGAGTAAGAGCAAGACCAAGATGGGATCAGATTCAGCTTCTCCTGAAGCTCCTCTTCTTGACTTGCTTCTCCTTGTGTCCTCACCTGGTCTTTCTTCTGTGCACATGATTCCCTTACTTTTCAAGGATGCCAGTCCTACTGGATTGGTGCCCCACTTTTACGATCTCATTTAACCATTCTGGGGAAGAGAAAGTGAGGTGTTAGGTTAATAGGCAGTAAGATTGGTCATAGTGGAAACTGAGGATACAAAATACTTGCTTTCCCCAGAGGTTATCTTTAACAAGGTCAAAAGTGCCTACCTGCACAGTCCTTTGAAGCTTCAGGCATATTATGAGAATAACAAGGGTGGAGTGTCTCCACCCTTTTGAGCTCCCAGTTGATTGTAAAACAAGTTAGGTATCCCACCCTTCTGATGGTTATTTTGTTTTATTATGAGCAAGCCAGACAGGATAAATAGGATTAAAAATCAGGTGTTTTAATGGGTTTGTCCCTACTTTGTATTGACAGGGTTTTTTTTCCTCCTGAAATTACGCTTAAAAAGCCCACTACAACAAGCTCCTTTGGGTCTTCCTCTCTTAGGACAACCCTCCAGGCTACTCTGGCTTGAGGCCTCTGACTGAAATAAATCTTGCTTTTAAATACACACACACACAAAAAAGTAAAAGGTATACCAGGCAAATTGAAACCAAAAGCAAGGAGGTGTACCCAATCCTGATATTAGGTAAAATAGACTTTAAATAAAAAACTGTAAAAAAAGATAAAGAATGACATCATGTATTGATAAAAGGCTGTATTCAGCAAGAAGAAATAGCAATCATAAATATATATGTACCCAATATAAGACCACCCAGATATATAAAGAAAATACTGTGAGATCTAACAGCAGAGAGGCTCCAATGTAAAAAATAGTGTGTGACTTCAACACTCCACTCTCATCAATGAACAGGTCATCCAGACAGAAAATCAATAGCTACATCAGAATTGAAACATACTTTCAAGCAAATGTACCTAATAGAAATTTATAGAACATTTCACCCAACAGCTAAAGACTAAGCATTCTTCTCATCAACACATAGAATATTTTCTAGGATAGACCACTTATTAGTTCAGAAATCAAATCTAAGCAAATTTATTTCTTTAAGAAAGCTTTTATTTAATGAATATAAATTTCATAGGTACAGCTTTAGGAATATAGTTGTTCTTCCCAACATACTTTCATTTTTAATAAACTTTATATACAGAAGACCAACTCTATACTAAGTAAAGATTTCAACAATTTGCATGTACACACACACACACACATACACAGTATAAAATACTGTTTGATAACAAGTTTTACAGTTAATTTTTTTTCTTTTTTTTTCTTTCTTCTACAGGCAGAGTGGATAGTGAGAGAGAGAGAGAGAGACAGAGAGAAAGGTCTTCCTTTTTGCCGTTGGTTCACCCTCCAATGGCCGCTGAGGCCGGCGCATCTCGCTGATCCGAAGCCAGGAGCCAGGTGTTTCTCCTGGTCTCCCATGTGGGTGCAGGGCCCAAGGACTTGGGCTATCCACCACTGCCTTCCCGGGCCATAGCAGAGAGCTGGCCTGGAAGAGGGGCAACCGGGATAGAATCCGGCGCCCCAACCGGGACTAGAACCCGGTGTGCCAGTGCCGCAAGGTGGAGGATTAGCCTGTTAAGCCACGGCACCGGCCAGTTAATTCTCATAGTATAACTCATTAAGGACAGAAGTCGTACCTGGGGAGCAAGTGCACAGTGACTCCTGTTGTTAATTTAACAATTAATACTCTTATTTATGACATCAATGATCACTCAAGTCTCTTGACATGAGCTGCCAAGTCTATGGAAGCCTTTTGAGTCCACAAACTCAGTCAGTATTTAGACAGGACCATAATCAAAATGGAAGTTCTATCCTCCTTTCAGAGAAAAGTACATTCTTCTTTGACAGCAGCTTCTTTCCACTGGGGTGTCACTCAGAGATCCTTATGTAGAACATTTTTGGCCACAGTGCTTTGACTTTCCATGCCTAAAAAGCTCTCATGGGATTTTAAGCCAAATCCAAATAACTTGAGGGCTGATTCTGAGAAAAGAATGCTATTTAGGGCATTTGCCATTCTATGAGTCTGCTGTGTAGACTGCTTTCCATGTTGGAACATTCTCTCCTTTTTAATTCTATCTATTATTATTAGCAGACACTTGATCTTATTTATGTGATCCCTTTGACACTTAATCTTATCTACATAGTCAATCATACACTTTATATGATCACTTTAACATATAAGATGGCATTAGTAACCCCAGCTTAATGGGATTTGGAGTCCCATGGCAAATTTTTGGCTTTATCCTTAGGGGTAAGTCTGTGGGAATGTGTACAGAGCTGTACAGCTCCTCCTTCTCTTATTCCCACTCTTAGTTTTTACTGGGATCTATTTTCAATTGACTTTATACACCTATGTAGTATGTCTTGAAATCTGGCATTGTGATGCCTCCAGCTTTGTTTTTGTTGTACAAGATTGCTTTAGCTATTTGAGGTCTCCTGTGCCTCCTTGTGAATTTCAGCATCATTTTTTCCAGATCTGAGAAGAATGTCTTTGGTATTTTGATTAGTATTGCATTGAATCTATAAATTCTTTTGATAATATTGATTCTTCCAATCCATGAACATGTAAGTTTTTTCCATTTTTTCTGTTTTCTTCTATTTCTTTCTTTAAAGTTTTATAATTCTCACCATGAATATTTTTGACATCATTGGTTAAATTTATTCCAAGGTATTTGATTCTGTTTGTAGTTATTGTGAATGGGATTGATCTTAGAAGTTCTTTCTCAGACATGGCATTGACTTTGTATACAAAGGTCTTTTTTTAGTGGGTGTTGAATTTATATCCCGCTATTTTACCAAACTCTTCTATGAGTTCCAGTAGCCTCTTACTGGACTATTTGGGTCCCCTATGTATAGAATCATATCATCTGCAAATAGTGTGACTTCTTACTGATTTAAATCCCTTTGAGTTCTCTTTCTTGCTTGATGGCTCTGGCTAAAACTTCTATATTGAATAGCAATAGTGAGAGTGGGCATCTGTGTCTGGTTCTGGATCTCAGTGGGAATGCTTTGAACTTTTCCCTATTCAGTATGATGCTGGCCATGGGTTTGTCATAAATTGCCTTTATTATGTTGAGGAATGTTCCATCTAAACCCAACTTGCTTAGAGTTTTCATCATGAAATGGTGTTGTATTTTGTCAAATATTTTCTCTGCATCTATTTAGATATCATATGGTTTTTGTGCTTCAATTTGTTAATGTGATGTGTCACATGATTGAGTTGCAGATCTTGAACCATCCCTGAATGCCAGGGATAAATCCCACTTGGTCTAGGTGAATGATCTTCCTGGTGTATTATTGCATTCGACTGGCCAGAATTTTGTTGAGGATTTTTACATCTATGTTAATCAGAGAAACTGGTCAGTTGTTCTCTTTCTCTGTTACATCTTTTCTGAGTTTAGGAATTAAGGTGATGCTGGCTTCATAGAAAGAATTTGGTAGGATTCCTCCCTTTTCATTATTTTGAATAACTTGAGAAGAATTAGAGTTAGCTCTTCTTTAAATATCTGGTAAAATTCAGCAGTGAAGCCAACCAGTCCTTGGCTTTTTTTGTTGGGAAGGTTTTTATTACTGATTCAATTTCTGTCTTGGTTATGGGTCTGTTAAGGTTTTCTTTGTCTTCATGACTCGGTTTAGGTAGTTTGTATGTGCCTAGGAATCTATCCATTTTTTCTAGGTTTCCTAGTTTGTTGGCATACAGTTGTTTGTAGTAATATCTGATGATTCTTTTTATTTCTGTGATGTCTGTTATTACATTTCCTTTTTCATCTCTAATTTTATTGATTTGGGTCTTCTCTCTCCTTTTTTTGGTTAGTTGGACCAAGGGTGTGTCTATTTTGTTTATTTTTTCAAAAAACCAGCTCTTCATTTTGCTGATAATTTGTGTTTTTTTTGTTTCAATTTTTTTTTAAATTTATTCTCTAACTTTAATTACATCTTTTCCTCCACTTGTTTTGGGTTTTGTTTGCTATTGTTTTTCTAAATCCTTGAGATGCATAGATAGTCATTTATTTGGTGCCTTTACAGTTTCTTGATATAGCTATAAACTTTCCTCTTAACATTGCTTTTGCTGTATCCCACAAATTTCAGCATATTGTATTGTCATCTTAATTTGTTTCCAGAAATTTTTAAATTTCTCTTTTGGTTTATTCTATGACCCACTGTTCATTCAAGAACATGTTGTTCATTCTCCATGTGTTTGCATATGAGGTAGAGATTTTTGAGTTGTTGATTTCTAGCTTCATTGTATTGTGGTCTGAGAAGATGGATGGTATCATTTCAACTTCTTTGAATTTGCTGTGACTTGCTTTATGGCCTAGCATGTGGTTAATCCTAGAGAAAGCTGCATGTACTGGAAAGAAAAATGTGTAGGGCAGAAGGCTCTCTAGATATCTGCTAGGTCTATTTGGTCTATGGTGTCAGTTAACTCTGCTGTTTCCTTGTTTATTTTATGTCTGGTTGATCTGCCATTTGCTGAAAGTGGTGTATTGAATCTACCATTACTATTGTATTTGAATCTATATCTCTCTTTAATTACATTAAAATTTCTTTTAAATAGCATATCCATTTATAACAGTCACGCATTCCTATTGAATTGATCCCATAATCATTATATAGTGTATTTCTTTGTCTCTTTTAATAGTTTTTTGTGTTAAAGTCTATTTTGTATGATATTAGGATGGCCACACCAGCTCTTTTTTGGTTTCTGTTAGCATGGATTATCTTTTCTATCCTTTCACTTTCAGTCTGTGTATAGCTTTGTTGGTAAGATGTGTTTCTTGTAGGCAGCAAATAGATGGCTTTTTTTTTTAATCAATTCAAGCATTCTGTGTCTTTTAAATGGGGAGTTGAGATCATTTACATTCAGTATGGCTATTGTTATGTACCGACTTTGCATTGCCATGTTTCCATAATTAGTCCTGTTTATGTATTTTGGATTTCATGTGTACTTTTGCTGGGTCCTTCTCTGAGTTCATCTACTTTTGTAGTGATGTTCCTGTTTTTGTGTTTCTGTGTGTAGCCCATCCTTGAGCATCATTTGTAAGGCTGGGAGAGTAGTTATGAATTCTTTCAATTTCTGTTTGTTATTGAATATCCTTATTTCTCCTTCATTCATAAATGAGAGTTTTGCAGGGGACAGTATTCTGGGTTGACAGTTTTTTTTTATTCTTAGGACTTGGAGTATGTCTCACCATTCTCTTCTTGCCTCCTTGTAGGGTTTGTGATGAGATGCCAAGAGGGAGTCTATCTGGGTATCCTCTGAATGTGATTTTTCGCTTCTATCATGCACATTTTAAGAACTTTTCTTTATGTTTTACTGAGGAGAGCTTTGCTACAATGTGTTGTGGTGTGGATCTTTTCTGGTCATGTCTACTGGAAATTCTGTGTACTTCCTGAATTTGGATGTCTCTTTCTTTCTCCAGATTGGGGAAGTTCTCTGTTAGTTCATTAAGAAGACCTTCTAATCCTTTCTCTCTTTCCATGCCTCTGGAATTCCTAGGATCCATATAATGGGTTGTTGGATAGAATCTTGTAGATCTCAAAACATGTTTTTAGTTTTCTAATTTATTCTTTTTGGATTTGGTCTGACTGTATTAATTCCAGAAATTTATCTTCTAGTTCTGATATTCTTTCTTCTGTCTCACCTATTCTATGGTTAAGGCTTTTCACTGAATTTTTTATTTGATCTATTGAATTCTTCATTTCTGGTATTTCATTCTGACTTTGCTTTAATATTTCAATTTCTTGGGAGCACTTTTCATTTAGATCATGAACTTGTTTCTGATTGGTTCCAAGTAATCTGATGATTAATGATGATTAATTTTCTGAATTCCATTTCTGCCATATCCTCAATCTCTTCTTAACAGCTTCTATTATTGAAGAGTTGTAGTGTTCATTTTGGGGGATAATAGGATCTTCCTTATTCTTATTAAGATTTTTTCCTTAGTTTTTTGAGATTTCTGGTTGCTTTTCTCTTTAATATGTGTCTTTATGCTTGTGATGATATTTCTCTCTGCTATGAGCTGCTCTGTGTCTGTACATTGCAAGTGGAAGCACGCAGCTCCACCTCCAAGAGTCCTGCTCACTTCTCCATTGTAATGGGGGCAGATACCAGTGCTATGGTACACTAAGCCCTGCCTACTGGGAGCAGGGCTCACTTCTCACTGGTGCATGAACCAAGCTTGAAATTTCGATACTTAGGACCTCTCCTTGTTGCACAGCTTGCATGGTGGTGGGGAGATTACTCTGAAATGTTGTGATCCTCATTCCTGGGTGGGGGTGTTGTGAAGTGGCCCTCACAATTGATGGGAATGCACATGAGAGGCAAATGCGGTAGCCCCCTGCTTACATTTGAAGATGTAAACAAACAATATAGCTTCTCCCAGCAGCCTGCCGGTAGGGTCGGGGGTAAGGGGAGACAAAGATGGACAGGGTCGTGCCTGACCTCTCCATTTGTTCCCCTATACCTTCTCTTTCTTCTCATTTGGAACTTCAAACAGTTCACCAGGCTCCCCTGCCTGCTGCTATCCATAGCTCCATGGATTCTTGACCTCACGTCTCATTTGGTCCGCTGGAGGGATGGTGTCAGTCTCTCCATTTGTCTTCTCCACTGCACCTCTGTCATGCCCCCACTGCACCTCCACCACTTCCCTTTATTTTTTGCTCCCTCAGCATGGACCTTCCCAGTCTGCTGGATTCCTGGACTTCTATAGTGAAATTCTCACAGCTTTGTTGCTGGCTTGTATTCCCTCTCTTTATTAACTATCTATTTTGCCATGCATGATTCAGACTGTCCTGTTGCTATACTGCTATCTTGGCCACCCCCCTGTTAAAAAAATCTCAGCAAATTTAAAAAGGTTGAAATCATACCATGAATCTTCTGAGACCATAAAGGAATATGAGTAGAAACCAACAAGATGATGAACAATAGAATACTCATAAATACTTGGAAATTAAACAACATGCCACTGAATGATCACTGGGTCATTTAAGAAATTAAAAAGGAAATCAAAAACATTCTTGAAATAAACGAAAATGAAAACATGACATATCAAAACCTGTGGCATATGGCAAAAGCAGTATTAAAGGGAAAGTTCATAGCATTAAGTATTTATGTTATAAAAAGAGAACTGTCTCAAAGATGTAACAATGCATATTGAAGACTTAGAAAAACAAAAAGAAACCAAACCCAAAATCAGCAAGAGGCAAGAAATAATAAGAATCAAAACAAAAATAAATAAAACTGAAATTAAAAAAAAGATCAACAAAACAAAAAGTTAATTTTTTGAAAAGATAAACAGAATAAATAAAAACTCTTGCCAAACAAAGAAACAAGAGAAAGAAACTCAAATAAATAATCACAGATGAAACAGGAGACATTACAACCAATACCACTGAAATACAAAGTATCATTAGAAACAACTATGAAGAACTGTGTACTGATAAACTGGAAGCCTGGAAGAAATGAGTAAATTTCTGGATTCATCTAACCTATCAAGATTAAATAAAGAAGACATACACAATCTAAACAGACCCATAATAAGCAATGAGATTGAAACAATAATTGAAAGTCTTTCATCAAGGCAAATTCCAGGGCCTTATGTTACTACTGAATTCTACAAAACATTCAGAGGAAGTAATTCTAATACTCTTCAGACTATTGCAAAAAAATTTAACAGGATGGAATTCTGCCAAACTCTTAAGAAGCCAGAATTACTTTGATACGCAAATGAAATGAAGGCATGACATGGAAAGAAAACCATAGATTTATACTCTTAGTGAACATAGATGCAGATTCTCAACAAAATACTAGCAAATTGAATCAAAAACCACATCAAGAAGATCACACATCACAATCAAGTGGGAGAACACTATTGGTGTCCAGCAATGGATTAGCTGTTTCCTACATGGTGATGTCCCTGTCTTCAAACGAGTTCTAATGCTAGAATGTACACCTATGTTCTCTAATGGATCAGTCTTAGATACATGTGGCTATTTAAATTTAAATTCATTAAAATTAAGTTAAACAAAAAAATTAAATACTACAGATGTATTAGTCATATTTCAAGTCCTCAATAGGTACTTAAAAAAACTGTCAATGAGATCCACAAACATGCAGGGCCTTCAAAAATTTCATGGAAAATGTGTATTATGAAAAATACAGGTCATCTGGAGCTTCCCAGATGGTGGAGTAGGGAGGGAGCTTAGTGCTCCAGTCCAGGAGAAGATAGTTTTTAAAAAGTGGAGAGAGTGCAGTCTCAGGGAAGAGTTAGGAATAAAATGGCAGAGGAACTCTGTACAGATTAGAGAGACACAGTGGATCTATGTGGAGGGTGTGGATGCCCACTACTCAGGACTCCACCAGCCAAGAGCCTCCACACCAGCACTGGAGAGTGAGGTGAGACCAGGCAGGTACAGCCGGAGCCACTGGCAATAAAGCTGCAGGAAGAGCCTGGAGGGAATCTGGCTTGGAGCCCCATGGGGGATAGTGTACCTGCCAAACTAGAGGAGAAAAAAAAAAAAAAGGAGGGACACCTTTCTCTCTCCCTTATCACTTTACAAGGGCATCCTGTAACGAGCTGATAAAGAAGAGCAGCATCATTTTGAACATATGTAACAGCTGCACCAGTTCCTGTCCACTCCCAGCAACCAGCCAGGTGGAGACTCCTGACTCTGGTGGTGAGAACTTACAGGGGGCTGGGTGCTCCTGACTGTGGGATGATTTTGTGCTGGGACTGTGAAGAAACTGAGGCTATGTGGGAGGAATCATGGTGTGGCTGGGACTCTGGGCAGTCACTGTGGGAGCCTCCACATGCTCAGGGCTTCCCATTTACCTGGTGAGAGGCACTGCTGGGGAATCTGAACTTAAACTGAGGACTGCACAGATCCTTAGTGCGGTCCTTGGGGCAGAGTGAATAAATATTGTGCCCACTGGGGCTAGTTCTCAGGACTGGTCTCTTTTGAGGAGAGGAGCTCAGCTGAGCAGAATAAATTTCCCTTCTGATAAAAAAAAAAAAGAGGAGATTTACCATGCCAACTTGGGTGTGTCACCTTAGACATACCCTTCATCCTAGAGAAATAAACAGAGCTGGCCACACCCACCACACACCTCTAGATATTCACTGAAGACACTCCACTTTATTGACAGAGGCATAGTACAAAGATAAAAGCCACCACAGCAAAAAAAAAAAAAAAAAAAAAAAAAAAAGAAGAAGAAGAAGAAGAAGGAAGACAGCTTGAACCCCCAAAAGAACACAACAGTTCAGTACTATATTGTGAAAATGATGAGATTGAAGAAATGCCAGAAATGGAATTCAAAAAATTGATCACAAGATTACACAGAAGTAATCAGAAGCAAATGTATGAACCACTGAAATCCATACATGACATGAAAGAAAATTTATCCCACAAAATTGGGATCTTAAAAAGAAATCAAAATGAAATGACAAATTCAATAGAACAAATAAAAAATGCTGGAGAATGCCTTTAATGACAGAATCAGTGAAGCAGAAGAAAGAATATCCAATTAGAAGACAAAGCACAGGAAATATTACACAGTCAAACCAACAACAAGAAGAAATTAGAAAACTAAAAAAAACACTGTTGGGAATCTACAGAATACTATCAAATGACCCAACATACTGGTTCTAGGAGTCCCTGAAGGCATGGAAATAAAGGATTATAAGGCCCTTTTAGTGAAATAATAACAGAAAACTTCCCTAATTTGGAGAAAGAAAGGGACATCCAAGTACAGGAAGCACACAGATCTCCTAACAGACATGACCAGAAAAGATCTTCACCTCAACACATTGTATTCAAACCATTTGCCATCAACTTCAGTCTGTCATTACTCAATTATAATTACATTGAAAAGAAGATTAATCCTTTTTTTCTCTCATTCAAGAACATAGTAGAAGGAACAATGTTTAGCATAGGAGTTAAAACTCCCACACTCTAGTTTTGAGTACCTGCAGCTCTGTGATCCAGCTCCTGACCCCACCTTCCTACTGAAGCAGAACAGGTGATGGCTCCAGTAGTTGGGTACCTGCCATCCATGCAGGAGAGCTAGATTGTGTTTCTTGCTCCCAGCTTCATCCTGGCTACACTCAGCCTATGCCATTGCAGATTATTTTGGAGTGAGCAAGCAGATGGGATCTGTTCTCTGTCTATTGGCTTATCTGTTTCTGCCTTGCAATTATGATGGAGAATATCACTTACTGGGCTTCTGTTACCTGTTTCATAAAAACACAGAGAGAGGACACTGAGAAACAAAAACCACCAACAAGAGTTTCTCAGATTACACACTGGAGTCTGTATTTCCCAATTCAGGATCATTGCTTTCTTTTCAAAATCTCCTACATTAGCCGGAGCCGCGGCTCAGTAGGCTAATCCTCCGCCTTGTGACGCCGGCACACCGGGTTCTAGTCCCGGTCGGGGCACCGATCCTGTCCCGGTTGCCCCTCTTCCAGGCCAGCTCTCTGCTGTGGCCAGGGAGTACAGTGGAGGATGGCCCAAGACCTTGGGCCCTGCACCCCATGGGAGACCAGGATAAGCACCTGGTTCCTGCCATCGGATCAGCGCGGTGCGCCGGCCGCAGCGCGCCTACTGCGGCGGCCATTGGAGGATGAACCAACGGCAAAAGGAAGACCTTTCTCTCTGTCTCTCTCTCACTGTCCACTCTGCCTGTCAAAAAAAAAAAAAATCTCCTACATTCATTAGTTCTTTTGACAGATGTATCTATATAATAAAGTCACTTCTTTCTTCCCCTTCCCTGATAATTATTCTGAAACAATGCACACATTATTTCTAGAATTTAATTCAAAAAAGATTTTAAAACTGTACTTGCCTTGGTGAAAATTATGCCTTGAAGAAAATTATCACAATTTTTTGAGCCCTCATTATGTTTAAGAACAAAATTTCATCATTATTTTTAAGGAAATATTATGAGTTTACATAAAATATGTATTATATTAAAATTACATTTAATTAAACTGCAGTGTAATCTCAAACTGTTCTTTTATTTGGTTAGATAAGTATACCATATATGTATATTTATTTATAAATACATGAATCTATATTGATACGTTTATATCAATGTAGATCATTATAAATATCAATACAGAAATAAATATAAATAGGTAAATATAAGTTTAAAGTGATCTATGATTAGGTGTAATATTTTAAAACCACAGTTATATCCAGGCTGGTGCTGTGGCATGGTGGATAAAACCACCAACTGCAATGCCAGCATCCCATATGGGCACTGGTTTGAGTCCTGGCTGCTCCACTTCTGATCCAGCTCTCTGCTATGGCCTGGGAAAGCTGTAGAAGGTGGCCCAATTCCTTCGGCCCCTACACCTGTGTGGGAGACCCGGAAGAAGCTCCTGGCTCCTGGCTTCAGTTTGGCACAGCTCTGGCCATTGTGGCCCTCGGGCAGTGAACCAGTGGATGGAAGACCTCCCCCCCACCTCTGCCTCTATGTAATTCTGCACTTCAAATAAATAAATAAATAAATCTTTTTAAAAAAGCATAGTTATATAGTGATTTATTCATTTTAATTTAAATAAAATTGAATTATATAGTATGGAAAATCAATATTGTACAAACTATGAAGTTTCCAGAAATAACTCCTGTCTTCAAGGAATTTAGCTTCTGAAAGCAGAGTCCAACATTCAATTTTCCCACCCACTATTGATCACTATTTCTGTCATTGCTGTAATAGAAATCTGTGCAAAGTATGTTAAAGAGCCAGGGCTATTTCAAAAGGGTTCAGGTAGAGCTGGCAATTCTTTTTGGGCCTTGAAAGCAATGTGGGATGTCGAAAAGGAACTACATTTTGGAAAAGGTGATGGCATTCATTTTCTGAAGATAATCCTGGCATCACTATGCACAGTACCTTTAATTGCAGTTTTCAACATTGGCTGCCCTTTGAAATCACCTGGGGAGCCTTAAAAATACACCTGCTGGATCCTTGCCCCTGAGATTATAATGTGGCTGGTCCCAGGGGAGGCCTTCTCATTAGGACTTTTAGGAAGTCTATGGGTGGTGGTTTTGAGTAGCCAAGGTTGAAAATATTTCCATAGATGATGATCAAGTGATAGCGTGCATGGAAAAATGGTTGTTTTATACATAAAAATCTGCCATTTATAAGACAATGCTACTCACAAGACTTCACAATAATTTGATGTAATCATTTCTTGTAGACAAAGAAAAATGAACCAACTGCTTTATGTAAAATAAAAATAAAATGCTAAATCTAGTATGTCACACACAAACAATGAAGGAAATACATTACTGTTTATTGAGTAGCTCATATAAATTGAGGCCTGGGCTAGAATCATTATATAGGTATTCTTCCTTTATCCTCAGATAAACCCATTCCTTAGACATTCCTATTCCTCATATAATGCTTTTTATATATGTTTATATGCATACATTGTCAATAACAAAATGGGGTGAGTGTTGTGTCTCAGAGGACTAAGCCACCACCAAAAGGTAAAACTCTTAAATGCAAGCATAATAATAATAAATTTTGTTATTTTAAAAATGCTACTTTAGTAAAATACATTGCTTTGTTCATGGAGAGAGCAGTGCTTATATCATAACCAAAACATCAAGGATCTCCCAAGATTATGGAATTTCAACTTAACCTATTATCACCAAATCAGTATTTATGTTGGTAGAATGCTGATTACAGTGTTTCTCCGATAATATTAAAGCAGCAAAAAATGGAACATAAAGAGGGAAAACTTAGACTTCTGACTATATTCTTTTTAAGTTTTAAGCAAACAAACCATGGTGGGCAGGTAGAGAATTTTTGTGTTCCCGTCAGTGCTCACCCTCCAGCTTAATTTTCTGCTGCTCTCTCCCTATTCTTCACTTAGAACTCACTGGTTAGTTCAATAAACTTGTCTCTTTTGCACTCTGTGAAGACCTCAAAATTTTTTCCCACCCTAGGCACTTGTAAGACCTATCTCTGGACAGGTTGTGCCCAATCACTTGATTTAAAACAAATTCCTTGGGTTTTGTGTTGATGTCTCCATATATTTTTTCAGGGAATATACTGCATGTTGTAATTGCATAATTTCACACCTTCCATAAAAATATTTGCTTATTTGCTTTGTTATTCAGAATGTACCAAACACTTAGCAACAACTTTTTTTTTTTTTTTTTTTTTTTTTTTTTTTTTAGTAATCACAAATCAATGAATAAGATAAATGAATGAGGAAATGCAACCCTGGCTCATAGATAACATCAAGAACAAAAATCTAGCCACTAAAATCAAGCATTTTTGGAAGACCTTTGTTCAAACTATTTATGGATTATAGGAATGGACAGAAAAATGCAATGTTCATTCCATTTCTCTTTAAGTTGTCACCAAAAATTCAATTAAAATATAAATTATTTAAAGGACAGGACACAATTGAAAATTCCTTAGCCAAAAATAGTTAATATTAAATGATTTTATCAAACATGGAAAATTAAAGCTTCTGTTATTAGACAATAATAGAATTCTTGTAAATTATTCAAAAGGAACAAGATAGTAACATGTGAAATTAGATACAGAATTGAGAAATGACTAGTTTTTAATGATGACAATATTATTTACTTTAAAATAAATATCAAGAATTATGGCTGAATTAAGCTGATTCCTGTACATGAAAAGCATGCCTGGGTCTTAAATAAAAATGTGATGGGATTGATTTACAAGCTCCATGGAAGACTGCCATGAATAACTGTTTGTATAACCCTGTCTCATGCCTCTGCATTTGTGATATGTGTAATTTGAACTGTAAAAAATAGGTAACAGAAAATTGTTGTAAGACAGTGATCAAACTGTTATAAAATAAGAAGGTCACACATCATAAAAACAGATCAAGAGGCAAGATACTTATCGTATGGGGAAAAACATTAACTGTGGAAATGATCTTAATTACTTTCTAAATGTCATTTCTTCAATATGTTCATGAAATATTAGTAAAAGATAGCTATTATCTGTTAATGTTTACTGGGACAAATAAATACCATATTGCTTAAATGTTAAACCTTTTTAATCAGAGCATGTTTGGTTCTGTTAAATTTACTTTAAAATTTCAAATGGGCTAAAATTACAGAGATCTGGGTTAAAAGCAGCAGTGTTAGTACTTCTTAAAGTGCACTTCAATTCAGTAATGTGAATAGTATAAGTAATAGAAAGACAGAACCTGGGCATTAAACATCAAAATGGAAATAGCATTTGTGGAAGATGACTTGGTTAATAGCACTGTAGCACACACTTATTTTTCTTGGATTACTGTTCATAACTAAACGAGTGAGGTAAATTTCATGACCTGTTACCATGAATATTTTCTGATGTACATATTCTAGTGATAGAATTTCTGTGTGATTATTGTGCACTATTAGAAATGTCAGAAGATTTTCATCTCTCTACGTGTGACTTATAAGTCTTCCAAGTTTACCAGTTAGCAGGTATATAAGGAATGGCAAAAAGAGTTTGAAGGAATAGAACATTTCTTAAGAATACTGTCTCCCAGGGACCAGCACTGTAGTGTAGTGGGTAAAGCCATTGCCTACAGTGCCAGTATCCCATATGTGCGCTGGTTCAAGGCTGGCTGCTCCATTTCCAATCCAGTTCTCTGCTATGGCTTGGGAAAGCAGCAGAAGATGGCCCATGTCCTTGGGTCCCTGCACCTGCCAGGGAGAACTGGAGAAAACTCCTGCTCCTGGTTTCGGATAGGCCCAAATCAAGCCATTGCAGCTATCTGGGGGTGAACTTGCCAAAGGAAGACCTCTCTCTCTCTCTCTCTCTTTCTCCTCCTGCCCCTCCTCTGCCTCTCTGTAACTGTGCATGTCAAATAAATCAATAAATATTTTTAGGTGCTCACTTAGTTGTCACAGATTAGGGAGAATATATGATATGTCTCCCTTTGGGACTGGCTTATTTCACTCAGCATGTTTTCCAGTTTCCTCCATTTTGTTACAAATGACCCGATTTCAATTTTTAAGACTGCTGTGTAGTATTCCATAGAGTACATATCCCATAATTTCTTTATTCAGTCTTACATTGACTGACATTTAGGTTGATTCCATGCCTTTGCTATTAAGAATTGAGTTGCAATAAACATTGAGGTGCAGATAGCTCTTTTATTTGCCAATTTAATTTCCCTTGGGTACATTCTGAGGAATGGGATGGCTGGGTCGTATGGTAGGGCTATATTCAAATTTCTGAGGTTTCTCCAAACTGACTTCCATGGTAGCTTTACCAGTTTGCATTCCCACCAACAGTGGATTAGTGTGCCCTTTTCCCCACATCCTTGTCAGCATTTGTTGTTTGATGATTTCCGTATGAAAGCCATTCTAACTGGGATGAGATGAAACATCATTGTTGTTTTGACTTGCATTTCCCCGATGGCTAGTGATCCTGAACATTTTTTTATGTGTCTGTTGGCCATTTGGATTTCCTCTTTTGAAAAATGTCTGTTTAAGTCCTTGGCCCATCATTTAAGTTGATTGTTTTGCTGTTGTGGAATTTCTTGATCTCTTTGTAGATTCTGGTTATTAAACCTGTGGAAGAGAAACTGACACTATGAGAAGCAATGTCTTGATCAGCCCTTGTCCGGATTGTCGAGGAACAGCTTACTAAGTTATTCTTTTTAGTATTTTCTTTTTCTACTTAATACCATTGGTTTAACTCTTTACTTAACACAGAATTATTGGATTATAATTATTATTATTATGAATTATTATTATAATAATTGGATTATTATTAAATCCAATTGAAAATCGATTCCTGATAAAAATAAGAGTGGGAATAAGAGAAGGAGGAGATGTACAGTTCGGCACATGTTCCCTCAGACTTACCCCGAAGGGTGAAGTTAAAAACCTGCCATGTGACTCCAAATCCCATTAAGTTGGCAGGTATCAATGCCATCTTACTAGTTAAAGTGATCAGTTTAAGTTCATAACTGATCATAAAGACAGGAATAAGTGTCAAAGGTATCACATAAATAAGACCAAGTATCTGCTAATAATAATAGATATAATTAAAAAGGAGAGAATGATCCAAATGGGAAGCAGGCCACACAAGCAGACTCATAGAATGACAAATACCCTAAACAGCACTCTGGTCTCAGAATCAGCTCTTAAGGCGTTCAGATCTGGCTAAAAAGCCCATGAGAGTATTTCAGGCAAGGAAAGCCAAGACACTGACAAAAAATGACCTAAATGAAAGATCTCTGTGAGTGAGATCCCGGGGTGGAAAGAAGGGGCCATCAAAGGAGGTACCTTTCTCTGAAGGGAGGAGAGAACTTCCACTTTGGTTATAGCCCTGTCCAAATAATGTCAGAGTTTGTGGACTCAAGAGGATTCCATAGCCTTGGTAGTTTATGACAATACCCTTGTCATAGATAAGAGTGTCAGTTGTTAAATCAACAACAGGCGTCACTGTGCTCTTCCTCCCCATGTAGGACCTCTGTCCTTAATGCCTTGTAAGAATGAGCAGTAAAACTAGTCTTCAAACAGTACTTTATACTTTGTGTGTCTGTGTGGGTACAAACTATTGAAATGTTTACTTAGTATAGAGTTGATCTTCTGTATATAAAAATAATTTAAATTGAATCTTAATGCATAATAAGATGGGAGAAGGAGTAGGAGGTGGGACAGTTTTGGGGCAGAAGGACAGGTATGGGGGGAAGAACTGCTATAATCCAAAAGTTGTAGCTATGAAATTTACATTTATTAAATAAAATTTTCTAAAAAAAATCTTTAAAAGAATTCTGTCTCCTGAATTATTTTAGTTTTTTAATTATGAATTTACAATGATAATTATAAATTATTACAAATTAGAATTGGAAAAATGCATGGAAGTAAATGTTTCCTGAACTATTACTACATGGAAGGATCTTTGTTAGATTATAGGGAAGTAGACAAATAATGATTCAGTTGTCAAGTTGTTGTTTGAGTTCATATCTGCACATGGAAATTGTAAATTTTATTGCTATTACATATTTATAAGGCTTAAAAAGAAATTTGGCACTTATGAGATATTACCTTAAGCATTGTTATCAGAAGTGTGTTTAAAGGAATACAAATTGTATTGAAATGTATTGAAATTTATAATCAAATAATTAATACGTGCTTAATTAAAGTGTTGATTGAAGTATTGACAGTGCTTTAAAAATAAAAGGATTTATTATATAATGTATAATTAACATCAAATCCCTTTCAGTAATTCATAACACTATTATGTTTTTACTTCTAACAACCTTTATCAGACTAAATAGGCCTGTCAGTAATGGTATTCATCACAAAATTGTCTCAGGTTTTAGATTCAACTTTTTAGATTGTTTATATTCATAGTTGTTTTGAGTGTAATAAGCGATGAATATATATATTTCATACAACTCACTTTGAAAAATACTGCTAAGACAATTTTTATTACAGGTGTTAGGACTTTTAAATAAAATGTCTGATATAGAAATTGTTAAAATGAATCACATTCAAATATCTTTCTCTTTTAGGGACATTAAAAATGCTTAAGAACATACTCTCTTAATTAAACAAATTATTTGCTTTAAAAAGACTATATATTTACTACTTATTCTTCCCTATAATCAATAGCTTCATATTGAATTGTAGAACCCTCTTTTTATTAATGATTTATTCAGTAAGTATTTATGGGACTTTAATAATGTGTTGAAAATTCAGTAAGGAAAGGAAGAGCTCCTGCTCTCACAGAACTCTCAGAGTTGTGAAGGAGAAGGAAAATGAGGTAACATAATACAGTAAGTGAGAAGATAAAGGTTTGCATATGGTGCTCAAAGAAAGCCCTGCTAAGAGACATCCCGTGTGTGTAAGGCAAAGCAACACTTCCTTAAAAAAAGGAGATTTTTTTTTAAAGCTGACCTGTGAAGACCTAATGAAAATACCCAGATTGAAACATGAAGAGCAGTAAAAAGGGACCTCAGGGAAAGACAGCATCCTGTAGCAATGTATGGGAGGAGCGTGAAGCAGGGAACTGGGGAATGAGCAGATCACATGCCGTTGGTGTCACCATGAACTGATTTTGACTGAAATTTACAGACTTTCATGAAGGGGCGAAATCAAGGAGTGCAGGAGAAACAGGAAGAAGTCGGATCAGTGAGCATTTTGTGCACTCTGCTGGAGGGCCTGGAGTTCCGGCTGCAAACAGAGAGTCATGGAAAAGCCGAAAGGCGAGTGGGTACAGTGACTCGTTATAGGAAGGAGTCGATTCCTGCTATTTCCTACCACCAATGGAGAGACTCCCAAAATGGACAAATGTAGAAGATGAGGGCAGGTGGAACCCTCCTGCAAAATGGGCATTAAAATAGGGATTAAAATAAAAACAGGAAGGAAAACTAACATTAAAACTTAATCTGGCAAAAGAGGGTTAGTTTGTAGAACAGTTTTAAAAATTGTTACTTCTCACAGCCAATGACAAGATATTCATTCCATAGGCTGGAATATAAGAACAGAAGGAGAAGTGGCGTATTATCCCCCACAGGGTGCACCACACAATGCTCAGTATTGTTTCAAAAATAACCATGAACTAGAATTCCATCTATCCTTTACCCCATAGGATGGCTGTAAATGTTAACTGAGATATTTTTTCAGTGCTCGTAAAATGTATTCCTGTCACAGCAATGCTTACAGTTGCTATAACTTTTCTTTATTTCAAAGTCTCTGCCAGATAAATTGAAATACTTTTAAGCCTGTAAACAATCCCTTTGCCTCTCTTTACTCAATGTATAGCCCAGTGATCAATACACAATATGCAATAAATAAATGCATGCTGAGTTAATTCGTGTAGTTAAGTATCTAGGCTAGCATCTTTCAAATGACATTCAATAAAAGCATTAAATAGATAGGATTACTGCGTTATTTGTATTCCAGGGATTTAGTTGCTTCATGTGTTCGAATGACTTCTCTCCCTTTATTTTTAATTGTTTTCCTCAATTTTAATTTACAATTAGCCACAGTTGCCTCATATAATAACAGGGGTATAATGTAAAGATTTTGGAATAGTAGAAGGACATCCTGTAACTAACTTTAGAATTTATCTTGGGAGTGGGTGTTGCTCTGCAGTTAACTTAGGATGCCAATATCCTATATCAGAGGGCCATCTCAGCCTCTGCTTCCAGTCAGTGTTCCTGTTAATGTGCCTAAGAGGCAGCAAACGACAGCTCAAGTTCTGAGTCTCCACCATCCACGTGAGATACTCGGATGGAGTTTCTGGCTCCTGGCCTTGATATGGCTCAACCCTGGCCATTGAAGGCATTTGGGGAATAAAGCAGTAAATGGAAGATATCATTCTTTCTCTCTCTTTCTTTCTCATTTCTCTCTCTCTCTCTCTGACATTCAAATACATTTTTAAAAATGAACAAATAAAATAAACATTAAAATAAGTAACTTATTTAAAATACATACTACTGTGCTAGCACTGTCCTAGGCTACAGATAACAACCGAAATTAAGATAAGCATAGTCTGCCTTTATGGAATTTAGGGGAATAAAATAGGCATTAAAATGTAGATTCCAAGAAGAAATTCTAAGTATAATGAGCCTCTTTAGAATTTGGAACAAAACAAGCATAAGAAAAATGTTCTCCCTGGGGATTATGAAAGAGCAAGCCAAGTTTTACCTGTCAACATTAATGCTGTGTATTGGTAAATGATACCATCTTTGTCTATTAATTGATTTGTATGCCAATTTAATGAGAATTATCATCTTAACAATGATGTAACTCTCTTAATTGTATTTTATTGTAATCCTCAAATATGATTTTTATTTGTTAGAAGTTTAATATAGAGCTGATGTTGTGACATAGCAGGTTAAACCAATGCAGCATCCTAGGTTATCGTTTAAGTCTTGGTTGTTGTGCTTCTGATCATTCTCCCAACTAACGTTCCTGGGAAGGCAGCCCTGCAGCCCATGTGAGTGTCCCCAGTAGAGTTTCTGGCTCCTAGCTTTGTAACCCTTTGGGGAGTGAATCAGCAAATGAAAGGTCTCTCTCTCTTCCATTTTCTTTGTTGCTCTTCCTTTCAAATAAATAAATCTTTTTTAAAACAAGTAGTATCAGTATGTTCTATAACCTGTGTGGGTGTCATCATCGTCATCATGCAGTGAATATTTAGTTTATTTACATTTTACACTGACTGATAGGCTAAGCATTCTTTGATGTTTCAGGTTTTGAGAAGCAGAAAGCAAGACAGGACTGCATATGCAGAAAAGAGACATTGGAGAAAGGCGTAAGCAAGGTGGGAAGAATATTTAGAATAAAACACTGGCCTGGCTCCTGTTAAGGGATAGATAGATAGATGGAAGGTAATTTTGTCAGAAAGACTGTTAGACTGCAGCACATTTCCAAGAGAGTTAGAGTCAGATCACCAGGAAATCCTCAAGCTAAAATCACCTATCAAAGAAGTTCTTCATTTTCCGAGACAACCCCTTGGTAACGCTACCATGCACTATCATTGGCTTAGAGCAGAGCACATGAAGCTGAGCCTTGGTGCAAACTTCGTGGAAGATATGGACAGATAGCAGCTAGTGTCATCTTTCCTTTTTTAAAATGTATTTGTTTATTTGAAAGGCAGATTTATATATACAGAGAGATATGGAGACACAGAGACATAGCTCTTCATGTGCTGGTTCATTATCCAAATGGCCACAACAACTGGGGCTAGGCAAGGCTGGAGCCAGGAACCTGGAATTCCATCTGTGTCTCCTTTGTAGGTGCAGGGACCCAAGGATTTGGGCCATCTTCCACTGCTTTCCCAGGAGCAGTAACAGAGAGCTGGATTGAAAGTAGAGCATCTGGAGCTTAAACCAGTGCCCATATGGGATGCAGACACTGCAGACAGCTGCTTAACATGCTAGGCCACAACACTGGCCCCTAGTGTCATCATTTCTGCCAAAGGGGATGGGAGGAACCCAGTTTCATGACTGTAGCACTATGCATAGATCTTTGTTTGCTTTTTTCTTTTTTTTTATGATTTATTTTATTTATTTGGAAGACAGAGTGACAGAGAGAGAGGTCTTCTATCCACTGGTTCACTCCCCAGATGGCCGCAATGGCCGGAGCTGCACTGATCCGAAGCCAGGAGCCAGGAGCCTCCTCAGGGTCTCCCATGCTGGTGCAGGAGCCCAAGGACTTGGGCCATCCTCCACTGCCTTCCGGGGCCACAGCAGAGAGCTGGATTGGAAGAGGAGTAGCTGGGACTAGAACCGATGCCCTTATGGGATGCTGGTGCTTCAGGCCAGGGCTTTAACCCCACAGCACCACAGCACCAGCCCCTGTTCTTTTATTTCTTATGGGTCTCAATTCACAGGGTTGTTTTGTAATTACAATAAAGGATGAAGATAAGTTTTAAAAGTTTATTTATTTGTGTATTTGAAAAGCAGTGACAGAGAGGAAGAAAAGAGAGAGAAAGATGATAGATAGATAGATAGATAGATAAATAGATAGATAGATATCATTCAGCTGTTGGTTCATTCACCAAATGCTGGCAACAGCGAAGGCTGGACCAGGCCAAAGCCAGGAGTCAGGAACTGCACAGGTGTCCCAATTGTGTGGCAGGAAACCAAGTCCTTGCTTCATCCACTGCTTCCTCCCGGAGTTCACATTAGCGTTAAGCTGAATAGGAAGCACAGACAGAACTTGATCCCAAGCATACCAGTTGTGGGTGCTAGAATTTCAAGTGACTTGCTGGGCTGAAAATCCAGCCCTAGGCCGGCGCCGCAGCTCACTAGGCTAATCCTCCGACTGCGGCGCTGGCACATCCGGTTCTAGTCCCAGTCGGGGTGCCAAATTCTGTCCCAGTTACCCCTCTTCCAGGCCAGCTCTCTGCTGTGGCCCGGGAGTGCAGTGGAGGATGGCCCAAGTGCTTGGGCCCTGCACCCGCATGGGAGACCAGGAGGAAGCAGCTGGCTCCTGGCTTCAGATCAGCACAGTGCGCTGGCCGCAACACGTTGGCTGCAGCGGCCATTGTGGGGTGAACCAACAGAAAAGGAAGACATTTCTCTTTGTCTCTCTCACTGTCCACTCTGCCTGTCAAAAAAGAATAAATAAATAAATAAATAAAAGAAAAAAGAAAAAAAGAAAATCCAGCCCCAAGGATACAGACATTTTAAATATTCATAATTCACATTTCTGAATGGTACAATACTTCCAGGGAAAAGAATGTGTTCACAAATATATGGTTTCCGTGCAATTTACACGCTTGTCATCATTGGATAGTAGTGCTGTCATAATTAATTTCAATCTCTAGGAGTTGGAGAATTATTAAGTGATAATCAGCGTTGATTATAAAGTTTTGTTTTTATTTTTCTGATTACAAGTTGGCTCCACCTGGGGAATCACAAAAACAAGAGACTTTATTCGTAGGGTAGTAACATTTGTGCCCAGGATTTCTACTCTTTTGTGATACAGTATTCAGCTGTTCCTCTTGTCTTGCTAGGCTGGATGCCAGCCTTCTTCTCAAATTCCACTGGTCCCTGCTCTTCTCACTCACTTGTTCACTCATTCAACTCTGTGCTGGGACAGTGGGAAGGGAGCATATGGAGAGGATCCTGCCCTTGGAGGATTGGAAACAACAGCAACAGCAGGCCTGCTGGTAGGGAGGCAGCATCTTGTTTGTTAAAGTCAACCCTCTTTCCACTGAAGCAGCCCCAGGCAGAGGGTTCAGGCAGCCAAGAATGTCAGAAAACACGAAGCATCCCAGACCTTCACCCAGATTGGCATTTCAGGCAGGAAGACAGCCTTTGCCTAGGGGATGTCACTGCAGAGTTTGATGGTTCTTGGTAATTAATCAGCAGCTTCAGGGACAGTATCAGGCTATATCATGAAGAGCAAATAAGGATAATACTTCACATGAGAATAGAGGGAATATGAGAATTACTCACAGAATTATTCTCATCAAAGATGCTATAATGCCATTGCCTCTCTAGAGGAGCAGGCCCCTGCACCTGCGAAGAAGACTCCTGTACCTGTCATTGCTGCCGCTAGTTTTAGGTGCAGTCTTAGGCACAGATGAGTCTTTTTTCTTGCATTGCAGATGCAATGATGGCCCCGTTCTTTCCACTGGGATCTCACTCACAGAGATCATTCATTTAGGTCTTTTTTTTTTTTTCCATGATATCTTGGCTTTCCATGCCTACTATACTCTCATGGGCTCTTCAGCCAGATCCGAATGCCTTGATGGCTGATTCTGAGGCCAGAGTGTTGTTTAGGACATCTGCCATTCTATGAGTCTGCTGTGTATCCTGCTTCCCATGTTGGATCTTTCTCTCCCTTTTTGATTCTATCAGTTAGTATTAGCAGACACTAGTCTTGTTTGTGTGATCCCTTTGACTCTTAGACCTATCAGAGCCATCAATTGTGAGCTGAAATTGATCACTTGGATTAGTGCGATGGCACTAGTGATTGGAAATGAAATCCCTAAGAATCCTAGATGTAATGTTCCATGTGATCCTACTAACATTTTGCATCTCCTATAGACTGAAGCCTCTTTCATTCTTTTTTTTTTTTAACTGTTATTTAATGAATATAAATTTCCAAAGTACAGCTTATGGGTTACAATGGCTTCCCCCCGTCCCATAACTTCCCTCCCGCCCGCAACCCTCCCCTTTCCCGCTCCCTTTCCCCTTCCATTCACATAAACATTCATTTTCAATTCTCTTTATATACAGAAGATCAGTTTAGTACATATTAGGTAAAGATTTCAACAGTTTGCCCATATAGCAACATAAAGTGAAAAAAACTACCATTGGAGTACTAATTATAGCATTAAATAACAATGTACAGCACATTAAAGACAGAGATCCTACATAATAGTTTTTTAAAAAAATTAATTAATTTTCTATACCAATTCCAATTTAACACCAGGTTGTTTTTTTTCATTTCCAATTCTCTTTATATACAGAAGATCAATTCAGTATATAATTAGTGAAGACCTCATCAGTTTGTACCAACACAGAAATACAAAGTATAAAAATACTGTTTCAGTACTAGTTATAGCATCACTTCACATTAGACAACACATTAAGGACAGATCCCACATGGTGTGTAAGTACACAGTGACTCCTGTTGCTGAACAATTTGACACTCCTGTTCATGGCGTTAGTAATCTCCCTAGGCTCTAGTCATGAGTTGCCATGGCTATGGAAGCCTTTAGAGTTCGCTGACTTTGATCTTATTCCGATAGGGTCATAGTCAAAGTGAAATTCTCTCCTCCCTTCAGAGAAAGGTACCTCCTTCTTTGATGGCCCCCTTCTTTCCACTGGGATCTCACTCACAGAGATCATTCATTTAGGTCTTTTTTTTTTTTTTTCCATGATATCTTGGCTTTCCATGCCTACTATACTCTCATGGGCTCTTCAGCCAGATCCGAATGCCTTGAGGGCTGATTCTGAGGCCAGAGTGTTGTTTAGGACATCTGCCATTCTGTGAGTCTGCTGTGTATCCCGCTTCCCATGTTGGATCTTTCTCTCCCTTTTTGATTCTATCAGTTAGTATTAGCAGACACTTGTCTTGTTTGTGTGATCCCTTTGACTCTTAGACCTATCAGAGCCATCAATTGTGAGCTGAAATTGATCACTTGGACTAGTGCGATGGCATTGGTACATGCCACCTTGATGGGATTGTGTTGGAATCCCCTGGCACATTTCTAACTCCACCATTTGCGGCAAGTCCGATTGAGCATGTTCCAAATTGTACATCTCCTCCCTCTCTTTTTCCACTCTTAAATTTAACAGGGATCACTTTTCAGTTAAAATTTAAACACCTAAGAATAATAGTGTGTTAATTACAGAGTTCAACCACTAGTACTAGAACAACAACAACAACAACAAATACTAAAAAGGATAAAGTATTACATTGTACATCTAAAGTCAGGACAGGAGCTGATCAGTTCATTGTTTCTTATAGTGTCCATTTCACTTAACAGGTTTCCCCTTTGGTGCTCAGTTGTCACCGATCAGGTAAAACAAATGATATTTTTCTCTTTGGGACTGGCTTAATTCACTCAGCATGATGTTTTCCAGATTGCTCCATCTTGTTGCAAATGACCGGGTTTCGTTGTTTCTTACTGCTGTATAGCATTCTATGGAGTACATGTCCCATAATTTCTTTATCCAGTCTACTGTTGATGGGCATTTGGGTTGGTTCCAGGTCTTAGCTATTGTGAATTGAGCTGCAATAAACATTAATGTGTGGATGGCTTTTTTATTTGCCAAATTAATTTCCTTTGGGTAAATTCCAAGGAGTGGGATGGCTGGGTTGTATGGTAGGGTTATGTTCAGGTTTCTGAGGAATCTCCAGACAGACTTCCATAGTGGCTTAACCAGTTTGCATTCCCACCAACAGTGGGTTAGTGTCCCTTTTTCCCCACATCCTCTCCAGCATCTGTTGTTGGTAGATTTCTGAATGTGAGCCATTCTCACCGGGGTGAGATGGAACCTCATTGTGGTTTTGATTTGCATTTCTCTGATTGCTAGTGATCTTGAACATTTTTTCATGTGTCTGTTGGCCATTTGGATTTCTTCTTTCGAAAAATGTCTATTGAGGTCCTTGGCCCATCTCTTAAGTGGGTTGTTTGTTTTGTTGTTGTGGATTTTCTTGATTTCTTTGTGGATTCTGGTTATCAATCCTTTATCTGTAGTATAGTTTGCAAATATTTTTTCCCATTCTGTTGGCTGCCTCTTCACGTTCCTGTTTCTTTTGAAGTACAGAAACTTCTCAATTTGATGCAATCCCAAATGTTAATTTTGGTTTTGACTGCCTGAGCCAGGAAGACATAGAAAACCTAAACAGACCCATAACTGACACAGAAATTGAAACAGTAATAAAGGCCCTCCCAACAAAGAAAAGCCCAGGGCCAGATGGATTCACTGCTGAGTTCTACCAGACATTTAGAGAAGAACTAACTCCAATTCTTCTCAAACTATTCAGAGCAATCGAAAAAGAGGGAATCCTCCCAAATTCTTTCTATGAAGCCACCATCACCTTAATTCCTAAGCCAGAAAAAGATGCAACATTGAAAGAGAATTACAGACCAATATCCCTGATGAACATAGATGCAAAAATACTCAATAAAATTCTGGCCAATAGAATGCAACAACACATCAGAAAGATCATCCTCCCAGACCAAGTGGGATTTATCCCCGGTATGCAGGGATGGTTCAACATTCGCAAAACAATCAACGTAATACACTACATTAACAGACTGCAGAAGAAAAACCATATGATTCTCTCAATAGATGCAGAGAAAGCATTTGATAAAATACAACACCCTTTCATGATGAAAATTCTAAGCAAACTGGGTATGGAAGGAACATTCCTCAATACAATCAAAGCAATATGTGAAAAACCCCCGGCCAACATCCTATTGAATGGGGAAAAGTTGGAAGCATTTCCACTGAAATCTGGTACCAGACAGGGATGCCCACTCTCACCACTGCTATTCAATATATTTCTGGAAGTTTTGGCCAGAGGTATTAGGCAAGAAAAAGAAATTAAAGGGATACAAATCGGGAAGGAAGAACTCAAATTATCCCTCTTTGCAGATGATATGATTCTTTATTTAGGGGACCCAAAGAACTCTACTAAGAGACTACTGGAACTCATCGAAGAGTTTGGCAAAGTAGCAGGATATAAAATCAATGCACAAAAATCAACAGCCTTTGTATACACAGGCAATGCCACGGCTGAGGAAGAACTTCTAAAATCAATCCCATTCACAATAGCTACAAAAACAATCAAATACATTGGAATAAACTTAACCAAAGACGTTAAAGATCTCTACGATGAAAACTACAAAACCTTACAGAAAGAAATAGAAGAGGATACCAAAAAATGGAGAAATCTTCCATGCTCATGGATTGGAAGAATCAATATCATCAAAATGTCTATTCTCCCAAAAGCAATTTATACATTCAATGCAATACCAATCAAGATACCAAAGACCTTCTTCTCAGATCTGGAAAAAATGATGCTGAAATTCATATGGAGACACAGAAGACCTCGAATAGCCAAAGCAATTCTGTACAATAAAAACAAAGCCGGAGGCATCACAATACCTGATTTCAGGACATACTACAGGGCAGTTGTTATCAAAACAGCATGGTACTGGTACAGAAACAGATGGATAGACCAATGGAACAGAATAGAAACACCAGAAATCAATCCAAACATCTACAGCCAACTTATATTTGACCAAAGATCCAAATCTAATCCCTGGAATAAGGACAGTCTATTCAATAAATGGTGCTGGGAAAATTGGATTTCCACGTGCAGAAGCTTGAAGCAAGACCCATACCTATCACCTTACACAAAAATTCACTCAACATGGATTAAAGACTTAAATCTACGACCCGAAACCATCAAATTATTAGAGAGCATTGGAGAAACCCTGCAAGATATAGGTACAGGCAAAGACTTCTTGGAAAATACTCTTTCATTCTTAATCATCTAAACTTAGGGTCATTTAAGTTAATTTTTCCATATCTTTTCACCTAATATAGTTTTCTTTTTTTTTTTTTGATAGGCAGAGTTAGACAGTGAGAGAGAGAAAGAGACAGAGAGAAAGATGTTCCTTACGTTGGTTCACCCCCCAAATGGCTGCTACGGCCAGAGCTCCATGCTGATCCGAAGCCAGGAGCCAGGTATGTGGGTGCAGGGCCCAAGCACTTGGGCCATTTTCCAATGCCTTCCTGGGTCACAGCAGAGAGCTGGACTGGAAGAGGAGCAACCGGGACAGAATCTGGTGCCCCAACCAGGACTAGAACCCAAGGTGCTGGCGCCGCAGGTGGAGGATTAGCCATGTGAGCCACGGCTAGGTAGTGACCATTAAGGAGTTATCTGCAGCAGAAGTTTAGCTAAGTGTTTCACTCTCTGAAACATCATGCTCTTTCATGCCTCTTGTATTCAGCATGTGGCTGTTCTCTGTACCACATGCTTTCCCTAACCCTTCTTTTTCACCCTTTACTCATAGATTTCTACCTGTCTTTTGAGTCAAACAAAACACTATGGACTTTTCTTTTAAATCTGTCTCCATTTAGTGTCTCTCATTATTTTCCTCTGTATTCCTACATTGGTGGAAGAATAGTTTTTATTAACAAGTATTCCCTTCTTATGGAGATTGCTATATACTGGTTATCAATCTTTCTCTTCCCTTAAATTACTGATTTAAGTTTGATTCTATGACAGTGACATAAAATATTTCATTCCACACTCTCTGAGTACTGGAAACAGTGATTGTTATTGTTTTTAGATGAATAAGCCTGGCTCTCCTAACAAGAGTCAGTGTCAACCTGTTAATGTAAATGAAGTGAGCTTAAGCACTGTTTTTTGAATATGCAAATCACTTCCCAAAATAACTCACTATGACTGATGCCTGCATTTCTATATCTGGGTTTTCAGTTAAAGCTGATAATAGTAATCCAGATGAAATAGGGTAGTGTGAATTTTAGGCTAGTTTGGAGAACTCTGTTTAACATCTCTCGTCAGGCAGGACTAGTGGTGATGAAATCTCAGTTTTTGATTGTCTCTTCTCCAGTTCTGAAGGACAACCTTGTGGAAAAAGTATTCTTGGTTGACTGGTATTGTTGTCTCTTCTTTTAGAAGCTTGAATGCATCATCTCGCTCTTTCCCAGTCTACAGAATGTCTGCTGAGAAATCCACTGGGAACCTCATAGAGTTTCCCTTGTATGAGATGAGTTTCTTTTCTCTTGCTGCTCCCAAAATTCTCTCATTACCTTCTATTTCTGCCAGTTTTATTGTATGTCTTGAAGAAATCCATGTGAGGTTGAATATGTATGAAGACCTATGAGTTTCATGTACTGTGGAATAGTTTGTGGAGCCAAGGACTTGGCCACTGCTTCTTATGGATAACTTTGGCTCTGGGTCAGGGGTACTGATTAATCCGCCTCTACAAGGGTTCCAGTGTCTGAGACATGGTGTGCCTGCTGTGTGGCCATAGACATAGAGGCTATGTTACTTGGGAAGGAAGTACAGGTTTACCTGGAGCAGCCTCAGTGTTGGGCTTTATGATGTGTGTAGGGAAGGGGAATGGCATCCTTAGTCCTGGGGCAACTCAACAATGACTTCTGTAGGAGGGTCTGTGGAATGTATGGATGTTCACTACTTAAGTGGAGAAAGCTGCTGGTGTCCTCTCTAGAGCATGCTGCAGTTTGGGGTCCACCACTGTAGAAGCTGCAGGAAATCTGTGGCCATTAGGTGGCCTGTTAACATCCTTGTTGGCAAAGGCCGCCGGTGCTGCTCACAGAGCAGGTCACTGGGATTTGTGATAGCACCTGCTGCATAACTAACAAAGAGCCAGCACCTTCTTTGCTCTTAGCCATCTCCAGACGCCTTCATTGAACAGATCTCCCTAGCACTCCTTTCTCTGCAATTACTCTCCATTTTTGAGTCACCCACTCTCTTGCCACAGGTTCTTGATTAGATTTGTGAGCCCTCCCAGGACTATGTTCATTTGTGTTAGCTGTCTAATTCTTGTGTTCTATAAGTGGGCAAAGATGGTAACTCATGCTTTGCTCTTTTGTGGCTGTAACTTTGGAATCTCCATTTCCTTTAGCTATCACCTCTTATTTCACCCTTCTCCAGAGAAAACTAATCCACTTTCCATCTCTATAAATAGATCTATTCTGGACATTCCATAGAAATAGAATCATGCAAGTGCATGGCCTTTTGAAACTGGCTCCTTCCACATAAGTTAATGTTTTCAAAATTGTTCTTTATTGTATATGTCAGCATTCCATTTTTATGGCTAAATAATTCACCATTGTATTATGCAAAACTATTAATCTGTTGATGAACATTGAGATTGTTTCTACTTTCTCTGTGTTATGAATATGTGACATTAAAAATTTGGGTACTTGGGGCCGGCGCCGTGGCTCAACAGGCTAATCCTCCGCCTAGCGGCGCCGGCACACCAAGTTCTAGTCCCAGTCGGGGCGCCGGATTCTGTCCCTGTTGCTCCTCTTCCAGGCCAGCTCTCTGCTGTGGCCCAGGACTGCAGTGGAGGATGGCCTAAGTGCTTGGGCCCTGCACCCCATGGGAGACCAGGATAAGCACCTGGTTCCTGCCTTCAGATCAGTGCGGTGCGCCGGCCACGGCGGCCATTGGAGAGTGAACCAACGGCAAAGGAAGACTTTTCTCTCTGTCTCTCTGTCTCTCTCTCACTGTCCACTCTGCCTGTCAAAAAAAAAAATGGGGTACTAGTTTTTGTATGGACATATATTTTCACTTTACTTGAGTGTATCCCAGGAAGAAAATTACTAGGTCAATGGTAACTGTGTGTTCAGCCATTTGAGGACCTGCCAGACTATTTCTGATCCTCAGTAGCAGTGCGAGAGGATTCTGCCTCTCCATATCCTCACTAACAGGTATTACTGTGTGATGTGTTGACATTAGTTATCCTAATGTCTTCTGTGGTTTTGAGTTTTGTTTCCCTGAATGCTAGTGATGTTGATCACCATTTAAATGTGTCCTGGCCATTTGTGTATTTTCTTTGGTGTAATGTTTTTAGAAGTTTTGCATACTTTTTAATGGAGTTTTTCTTATTCAGTTTTGGTGCTCTTGTTTTATTCTAGATAAAAGTTCCATATCAGATATAAGATTTATAAATTTTTTCTCATTTTTATAAGATGTATTTTACTTTCTTGATAGTGTCTTTCAATGCATGAAGATTGTTAAGTATTTTAAAAAATTATTTTCTTATTTGAAAGAGACAGAGAGATAATTTCTACCTGCTGGTTCACTCGCTAAATATCCTCAACAGCTGAAGCTGTTCCAGGCTGAAGCCAGGAGCCCAAGACTCAGTCTGGACCTCCTCCATGGGAGACAGGGTCCTAGTTACTTGAACCATCCATCATCTGCTCGCCCACAGGATATGCATTAGCAGGAAGCTAGACTGGAAACAAAGCTGATACCTGAACCCAGGCACTCCAATATGGGAAGACGGTATCTCAAACAAACTCTTAACTGTTGTACCAAACCCCTGATCCAAAAGTTGTTCATTTTGATGGAGTCTTATGTGGCTTTTTTTTTTTTTATATCTGCTTGTGCTCTTCGAGTCATATCTAAGAGTTCATTGCAAAATATGAGCTAATGAAGACTTACATCTCTGTTTTCTTCTAAGCATTTTATTGTTTAACCTCTTGCATTTAGGTCTTTGATCCATTTCCAGTCAGTTTTGCATGTGTTTTTTTTTTAAAGATTTATTTATTTATTTGAAAGAACTACACAAAGAAAAAGAAGAGGCAGAGAGAGAGAGCGAGAGAGAGAGCGAGCTCTTCCATCAACTGGTTCACTCCCAATTGGCTGCAATGGCTGCAGCTGAGTCGATCTGAAGCCAGGAGCCAGGAGCTTCTTCCGGGTCTCCCACCCAGGTGCAGGGGCCCAAGGACTTGGGCCATCTTCTATTGCTTTCTCAGGCCAAAGCAGAGAGCTGTATCAGAGGTGGAGCAGCCGCGACTTGAACTAGTGCTCATATGGGATGCCGGCACTGCAGGCGGCAGCTTTACCTGTTATACCACAGTGCCAGCCCTTTGTATGTGGTTTTGAATGTGGTTATTCAATTGTTGCAGCCTCATTTCTTGAAAAAAAAATGTGTTTTCTCATTGAATAGCCATGGTATTATTGTTGAAAATCAATTAATCACAGATATATTTGTATTTTTTTCTGGAGTCTCAATTACATTCTATGATTCTATAGGTCTATCTTTAGGCCAGGATCACATATTTTGATTACTATTGTGTTGCACCAAGTTTTGAAATTGGGAAGTGAGTCCCCCAACTTTATTATTCTTTTTCAAGATTTATGTCTCTTTTTATCTCAAAGAAAATAAAATGAAGTTGACCATACTAAGAGCAGGAGCCTATTATTTTCCCTATGGATACTTAACAAAGAGTTCAAGATAATCTTTCTCTTATTTTGTAATAGTAATTTTAGGAATTTAAAGACTAATAATAGTCTAACTAATAATAGTCTAACTAATAGTCCCAACTATCCCTTAGCAATGCAAGCTCAGACTCAAAGTAATTTGGATGAATATAACAATTATATCTTCAAGAAGAAGCTCAGAAGAAGTGTGGGCAACATCTGAAAATTGATTGTCACCTCAACTGAAAAATGATGCCACATTACTTGATATGGAGTTTAAGAAAATTGACTGGGTTTTATACTTTTTTACTAGAACATAGCTCTATAATATTAGACTCAAAACTATTTTTTAAGATTTTTTAAAATTTATTTACTTGATAAGTAGAGTTACAGACCTAGAGAAGGAGACAGAGAGAAAGGTCTTCCATCCACTGGTTCACTTCTCAAATGTCTGCAACAGACAGAGCTGAGCCCATTCAAATCAGGAGACAGGATTTTCTTCAGGGTCTCCCACATGGGTGCAGGGGCCCAGGCACTTGGGCCATTCTCCAATGCTTTCCCAGGCCATCAGCAGAAGCTGGATCCGAAGTGGAGCAGCTAGCTCCCACATGGGATGCTGGTGCCCCAGGAGGATGCTTAAACTACCATACTACAGTGCTGGGCCCTAGATTCAAAACTACTTATGTTATACAGGGAATATCATTCAGTATAAAACAGATATTCATTACTTGTTGTTCCTTTGAGATGGAATTCAAGGACATTAAGTGACAAAAAGCTGTACAAGAAAGAAAGAAAACGCATTTTCAACTTTGGCTGATTTTAGAACAAAACCACTGGCAGATTATATAGTGAGGTCAGAAAATGGGGCCCTAAATGACAATAGGATTAAAATTTACAACAAATAGATGTGGGTGAAGGAAATAAAATATGAGCTTTGCTAGGTTCTGAATAAGAGTTTTCATTTAAAAAAAGAGAAAAAGCTAACTTGTCATTTGAATCTCCTTTTTCCAGATTCTTATGTTTTCTTTGCAGTCACTGGAGTGACTTAGAAATTGAGCAGAAATACACAATTTAGGCTTGTCAGGTTCACAATAGACTCAAAATAATTATATTCTAGACTCTCCTCTGGAAAAAAAAAACCTGTACAGCCTTTATTATGCTGTAATAATCCTGTCATCACTACATCTCATACTAATTTATTGTATAACTAATATGTATGAGTGTTAATCTTTTTATTGTTGACTTACTTATAGCCTAGGTAAGTTTTGGTGTGTGTAAGTATTACATTAAGCATCATAAAAAGCAACACTTTCTTCTTATACCTAACTAAAATTAATAGTTGGTACTTATTCTGACCTATATATATATATATATATATATATATATGTATTAGAAATCATGGCATTAAAGAGAATCCAAATGAAATTACTACCTGAAAATTCTACATAAGAAAGGGAATGAATAGGAGGGAAATGAAGAATTAATGGAAAGTTGATGATAAAATTGTATGTAAGAAACATTATATTTGATAGGAAGTTTAAAAAATTTAGAAAGGCAATATAACAGGGAATTTCAAACATGAAAAAATGCAAAAATAATTAAAAAGGAATATTGCCCAAATTGAAGTGTTATTAAATTTAATAAGAATTTTTTTCAAAAGTAAAATAAGCAAAGAATATTAAAGAAAAGATTTCCAAATGGGTGGTCCAAATGGTCAATAAATTTATGAAATACATAATAAAATTCCATAGCAATGGAAATGAAAATCACAATATGCTATTTCCCCTTTAACTAAGTAGCCCCTGATAAATGGCTAAGGCTTTTATGGCAAAACAGACTCA
Source organism: Lepus europaeus (assembly GCF_033115175.1). NCBI lineage: Eukaryota > Metazoa > Chordata > Mammalia > Lagomorpha > Leporidae > Lepus > Lepus europaeus. The sequence goes on from NC_084845.1 coordinate 47,294,718, forward strand.
CTCACATTTGCTAGCAGAAGCATGAATTGATTGCATTTCTCTAGAAATTCCTTTGGCAATATAAATCAGAAGACTAAAACTATTCTAATATGTGACACAGTACATTTTTTGGTGTAGTAATCCATCAGGGAATTGTTTACATAGTTATGCAATTATATTTGATTTCAATGATAGACATAGTGCATAAAATTGAAATAACATAAATGTCTTAGAGGTAAATTGTCAAATAAATTATAGAAGTTATAATGGGATGTTTTAAAAACAGTTTTTAATATTTTATTTTAGCATGCATAAAATGAAAATATCAAGGCAAAAATTGCATATACATATACAAATATTCATACAAAATATGTGAAGTTACATATAATATTACATATTTTATTGTTTATATTCCACTACTACCAATGTTATCATTGTCTATGTCTGGGATTTGAAAATAAACATTTATCTTCTTTATGGTCTACTTTAATTTCTGTTATAGATTTCTTACTCTGCCCATTTGTTTTAAAGCTGAGACCTATGACATTGCCAATGTCTAGTGTTTGTGTGAATGAACTTTACTATCTCTATGGACTCCTTGGAACTGAAATTACATAGAAAAAGTTGTTCAACACCATCTTACCTTCCTTTAGAAAGAGAGAAGAAAAAGATTTTTTCTCTAGTCATCTTTCTCCTTCCTTTACCTGTCTAAGTCACTATCACTTTGTCTATGATTTTGGCTATGATTTTGAGTGATATTTATAATGTCAAATTTATCCAGCAGACAGAGAATGGGGAGATGAAGAAGAAACAAGGGGAGGCAAAAAGGGAGAAATAGAGCAGGTAGGAAAAGGTAAGGTTTATGTAGGCTGGAAATTCAAGCAGTGTGTTTGATTGGGATTGATATTTATTTATTTATTCATTTAAGAGGTAGAGTTGCAGACAGTGAGAGGCAGAGACAGAGAGAAACATCTTCCCTCCGTTGGTTCACTCCCCAAATGGCCACATTGGCTGGAGCTGTACCGATCCGATGCCACGAGCCAGGAGTGTCTTCCAGGTCTCCCACGTGGGTTCAGGGGCCCAATGACTTGAGCCATCTTCCACTGCTTTCCCAGGCCATAGCAGAAAGCTGAATGGAAAGAGGAGCAGCCAGGACTAGAACCAGCACCCATATGGGATGCCAGCACCGCAGGCTGAGGATTAACCTACTGCACCACAGCGCCCGCCCCATGATTGATTGTTTATGCTAGTGAGTGACTTGGGCATTGCCACTGTTGGATTAAGAGATTATCCTAATATAAAAAAAACACATGATAAAATGTCACTTTGGAATAAAAAAAGTTCCTATTAATATTTTCTAAGATGCAAGTAATATTGTGAATCATTCTGTTAGTACTTTTATCTGTTGGATTCTAATATTATAATGTGATCCAATATTGTGCTAAGGTTAGACATGTATGAAACTGGGATTTGTTAGGATTCCAAATATTTATCTGAAAAAGAGGTCTGTGTAGGTCTAATTAGGCTTCAAACAGTCCATGTTGCTAATTAGAAGCAACAGTCCTCTGCACATCTATTGCATTTATGATGAAAGGAAAAGTCTATACAGAATAGTATCTCAGTGGCAATTTCTTAATGTAGATCACCTACCTCACCTATCTTTTTTTTGTTTGTTTTTAGAATTTTATTAGGCATGAAACACAGACTCAGAGTTTTCTATTCACCTACATCTAAGTTCTTCTATATTAATTGAATAATGGAATCAGAACAAAAAAGACAATACATTCAGAAGAGAAAATTAAAGTAGGTTTAACAAAGAGCCTATTTATTAAAGTATCATTAGGGTTAAGGAAAGGGATGAAGTATGGAGAATCACCCTGTGTTTAGAAATAATGAGAAGGTATTGCCCTTCCTAGGACTGAGGTATAAGCAGAAGTTACTGAAACATGGGACGAGCAGTCATTATGAGAGAAAGGAACACCAAACAAGGGATGTGGCCTTTGAAAAAGAATATATGGCCGGCGCCGCGGCTCACTAGGCTAATCCTCCGCCTTGCGGCGCCGGTACACCGAGTTCGGTCGGGGCACCGATCCTGTCCCGGTTGCCCCTCTTCCAGGCCAGCTCTCTGCTATGGCCAGGGAGTGCAGTGGAGGATGGCCCAAGTCCTTGGGCCCTGCACCTGCATGGGAGACCAGGAGAAGCACCTGGCTCCTGGCTTCGGATCAGCACGATGCGCTGGTTGCAGCACGCTGGCCGCGGCAGCCATTGGAGGGTGAACCAACGGCAGAGAAAGACCTTTCTCTCTGTCTCTCTCTCTCACTGTCCACTCTGCCTGTCAAAAAAAGAAAAGAATATACATGATATATTGATATACAAGAATATACATGATACATATATATGCATAATATATAGTATATATTATTATATATATAATATACATGCTCCCACAGTTAGATTTAACTGGGAGGAGCTCACAACTATAAACAGCATGATATCTATCTCTTCCTACCCACTAACACCAACCAGTGCTTCCCTTTAGATGTACTGTGGGACAGTAAAGGGCAAACAGGCCTTGTTGATACAATTCACATAGGTGCAGCCTATGAAGCACCAGGACAACATAGGGTGAGCTGATCTTGGGGAACAATAGGTATTTAATACCATTGAAATAATTATCCTATCAGATGACATCTGTAGCTATGAGCTAGAAAATATCAAAATATGCACCCCAAATATGTAAAGTAATTATTTAAACAGTGACAGAGACTTGTGTCTGTACATAATTACTTGTTCTTTTTTTGGAGTTTGACCTTGTAGATGCAGTGCAACCTGCTGTACCTAGGAACATTTGAGTTCTGGAGAATTAGAAAATAACCTTTTTCCTACTATTACAATCACTTTTATTTAAATATTTTGCTTATCATCTTCACAGCTTGCCTCATTAATTTGAAAAATTATTTTATGGAATAGCCTAGAATGTATTCAAATTCCAGGCCTGCTATTACCTGTTGTGTAATGATTACTTAAGTAATGCAGCTACTGTCAAAAGTGTCCACTTTTGTAAAAATAAAATATGTATGTTAACCTCAAAATAATTTTTAAAGTTTGCATAAGATAATTTACAAAACACACATTTCTATTCCTGCCACATGATACTAATACTGTGTTAGTTTGAGACTCAATGTATTTATCTTGCAAGTTTCTTTCTCTCTGCACAGTAGTCAGCTCATTATTACATTCCAGGGTGACTAAGAACATTCTTTGGTAGTCACAGCACTAGGGATTTAACAGAAAATACTTTAATGCATAATAAATATTTAATGTAAATGGAGAGAAATTACAGAGTGCTGTGTAGTTGTAGGTTTGTAAGTGTATGGTAAAGGGTGTGGTTGGTATTGGAGAATGGAAAGGAAGAAGCAGGGATAGAAAGTTTTCCCATGTTTATTAAGGTTGAATGGGGCCAGCATTGGTACTCTTGGATGTTTTCCTAGACAATTGAAATATTATAGTCACAAAACAATCTGTTCACTGGTGTTCATGGAATTTTTTTTTCAATAACCAATAAGTGGGGGCTGGCACTGTGGTGCAGCGGGTTAATGCCCTGGCCTGAGGTGCCAGCATCCCATATGGGTGTTGGTTCTGGTCCCGGCTGCTCCACTTCCGATCCAACTCTCTGCTGTGGCCTGGGATAGCAGTAGATGATGGCCCAAGTCCTTGGGCCCTTGCACCCACGTGGGAGAACCAAAAGAAGCTCCTGGCTCCTGGCTTTGGATGGGTGTAGCTCCGGCTATTGTGGTCAGTTGGGGAGTGAACTAGTGGATGGAAGACCTCTCTCTCTCTCTCTGCCTTTCCTTTCTCTGCCTTTCCTTTCTCTGTGTAACTCTGACTTTCAAATAAATAAATAAATAAATATTTAAAAAAAAATATGGTTGGATGAATAGTGCAAAGACTCTAAGTGAGTGAAGTTCTGACCTTTCACCATTGAGACTGTAGTTCAAGTTCAAAGTGAGCTGATTACTCCATTGGGATTTTGGATAAGGCAATATCCAACTCACCTAAGGAGGACATCTGAATTGACTGCCTGCGGATAAACAGGGCACATTTATTTTCTTTCTTTTTTCCTAATATGTATTTATTTATTTAAAAGACTGAGTTACAGAGAAAGAAAGAGAGAGAGAGAAAAACACACCTTCCATCCGCTGGTTCACTCCCAAAATGGCTGCAATGACCCAGGCTAAGCCAGGCCAAAACCAGGAAGCCAGAAGCTTCTTCCAGGTCTCCCATGTGGGTGCAGGGGCCCAAGGACTTGGGCTACTTTCCACTGCTTTCCCAGGTTCATTAACAGGGAGGTGGAGCAGAAGCAGAGCAGCCAGTACTTGAACCAGCGCCCAGGTGGGATGCCATCACTGCAGTCTGCAGCTTAACCAGCTGCCAGCCTGCGCACATTTATTTATTTATTTGTTTTTTCATCAGGCCTAAACTCAGAAATTGTATAAAATGAAAAACATAATAAAATGAAACAGAAAAATTAAAAATTCCTGTGGATTCAGTCTCTGAATTTTGAGCTTATTTCTGACAGAGGCCATGACCACCAGCTAATACATGGTTGACTTTACATCTGCCTTGACAATTTTTCTGTCACTTAAATTAGAGAAAATTTGGGATACATGCAAATACAGTTGCTTCTGATGCACCAGAAGCATACTTGTGTGCCTTGAGGGACCTTCCAAAATGTCTGTTTAAGATGTACTACTATAAGCATAAGAAGTTTTCAAATGCTGAGTTGTGATCGGCTATTAAAGCCTTAAATGCTAATAATTCAAAAATTATCTCTGTAAAAGTTATGTGATATGCTTTCTCTCCTACATTCTCACCATGTTTCTAGATTATCATAACACTGCATAATATCATATGATGATAATTATCTGATGAATTTTCCATGTATAAAAAGAATGGAAGTAAATTCCATTTGATTAAAAACATATCTCTCCATGCAGTGACAGAGTACTGAAATGATAGTCCTCTTACGAAGCACCTGGAATATAAGAGCTAATAATAGCTACCTCCGAAATATCCTTTCCACTACTTCACACAACCTTGTGTCCAACAGTGACCCCATGGCCTTACTCACCTTCACTTCTCCAATAAAGAACTAGGATATTGGTTTCTGTTCCACAGTGACAGTGAAGTATTTGACTGAGAAAGGGCCAGGTGCCTAGTAGAGTGTCTTGTCTATCATAACATTCAATAGATTCTTAACCCAAATTCCTCACCTTGACATAAGGCTGACTCTTTAAATAAAACACAAGTTAATGAGTGATTGGTATGAATTTACAGACATTGCTCCCAGTTACAAACTCCCGTTCTGAGAATACTTGATTCAGAAAGTGTTGCTTGTCAACAAGAATTTATTTAAGGAGCCATTAATTCCTATTAAAATTAATCCAAAACTGACAATGTTTCTATTCTTGGAAAAATAAGCCTAAACATAATTGCAGGGATATTGATAGAATACATTCATATTTATGATAACTGTAATTTTTGCTTCTATGTTAATAACATTTTTTAAAATTCCTAAAGCAGTCAGACAGTTGGTAGCAGCTGCAACACCAGTCATTTCCAATTGTTCAGAAAATAGCACTAATTGAAACTGTTTGAATCGTGTATGGACTGTGTTAAATGCCATCACTTATACACCTGCACCTTGGAAGGGCACTGATTCTGTACAAAATACAAATTTTAACATAATAAATTTCAATGCAAAAAATTTGCCATAATCTCAACTAAGCAAAGTCCTCTGCTAAAATCACAATGATGAAAGTGTCTTCCAGTATAATGTGACAAGTTTTTACATTGTATTTTCTCAAGATTTATTTATTTGAAAGGCAGAGTTACACAGAGAGGGAGAGACAGAGAGAGAACAATCTTCCATCCACTGGTTTACTCCCCAAAGAGTTGCAACAGCTTGTACTGGGCTAATCCAAAGCCAAGTGCCGGGAGCTTCATCCGGATCTCCCGTATGGGTGTAGCATTCCAAGTACTTGAACCATCTTCCACTGCCTTCCCAGGCCCAGTAGAAGGGAGCTTGCTTGGAAGTGGAGCAGCTGGGACTTGAAACAGCACCCGTATGAGATGTTGGCATTTCAGAAAGCAGCTTAACCCACTGCACCACAATTCGGGCCCCTGGCATTATATTAAGTACTCCCTTCAAATATGTCTTAACATGTATAGAAACCAAACATTTGAGGCTTCAAATTTTCTAAAAAAAAAAAATCTTATTTTGAAAAGACAAATAAGAGAGGGAAGTGTGGTCTTGTGCCTGAAAATCTCCTGGACCAAAATATAATATGATACGAACATATAATATGTTATATAAAATATATAAAAGATTATATAATAAAAGTAGTTATATTTCCTTGATATATAAATGGATAAGTATAATCAACAGTTGTTACCAAATTGTATTTCACTTTTTAAAGAGAAAAATCAGCTTCATCATGATGTAGATAAAAAAGAAAAAATTAGGCCAGCGCCGCATCTCACTTGGCTAATCCTTTGCCTGTGGCACTGGCACCCCAGGTTCTAGTCCTGCTTGGGGCGCCAGATTCTATCCCGGTTGCTCCTCTTCCAGTCCAGCTCTCTGTTGTGGCCCGGAAGTGCAGTGGAGGATGGCCCAAGTGCTTGGGCCCTGCACCCGCATGGGAGACCAGGAGGAAGCACCTGGCTCCTGGCTTCAGATGGGCGCAGCGCGCCGGCCGGCAGCACGCTGGCTGGAGTAGCCATTTGAGGGGTGAACCAATGGAAAAGGAAGACCTTTCTGTCTCTCTCTCTCTGTCTAATTCTGCCTGTCAAAAAAAAAAATTATCTACCTTGCACTACCCAAAGCTAAACCTTGGTAAAGTGCTAAAATCTGAATCACACCTAACTTACTAGGCTAGAGTAGCATAAAGCATTAATTTACATGGTAGGGATGAGCTTTGTGGTGCAGTGGGTTAGCAGCCGCTTGGGACACTTGACATCCCATATGGGAGTCCAGGCTCTTCCACCTTTTTGATCCAGCTTCCTTCCTACTAATGCACCTGAGAAAGCAACAGATGATGGTTCAAATGCTTGGGTCCCTGCCACCCACATTATTTATTTGAGAGGTAGAGTTACAGAGAGAGAGAAGGGGAGACAGAGAGAAAAGTCTTCCATCTGGAGCTCACTCCCTAAGTGGTCTCAGCAGCTGGAGCTGGGCGGATCAGAAGCCAGGAGCCAGGAGCCAGGCGCCCTGAGCTTCTTCTGGGTCTCCCATGCGGGTGCAGGGGCCTCGTCACTTGTGCCATCCCCTACTGCTTTACCAGGACATACCAGAGAGCTGGATCAGAAGAGGAGCACCTGGGACACAAACGGGCGCCTATATGGGATGCTGGCAATGCAGGCTAGTACGTCACAGTGCAGGCACCGACAATTTTTTTTGAAAGTTCACATGAACTTCGGTTGATACATTTGGTGCTTGGACACTGGAAGCAGCAGTGATAGTGTTTCCCTATTTAGGTGTTTAATAAACATCTGATCTCTGTGATGTAAGCACTTTGATCTTTAAAAGAGAGGATAGAAGATGGTGAACTAATGGGAAATCAGACCAAATCTGTTTCACTGGGTCAAAGCAGTGTGACGAAACCATGGATTTATAAATTAGACTTAGATACTGTTTCTTTTTTCTCATGTGTTACCTATATTTTCTCGATCAATTGGCTTTAATTATCTCAACTGTATTTAACTCAGCTAATGATCATGGACGCAAAAGGCTGGCGTAGGTAAATGCTGCATATATACATCTTTTCTTTCCCTCTTGCCTTTGTGACACCTACAATAAAACCAGCAAGACACACTCACATTTACATTTTGAGAACTACATGATTCTCCTGCAAAGTAGCACATCAAAGAAGGCAAATAGCATTATCTCTCAAAAGACTAAGGAAAACCAAGTGATTACTTTCTCCCTCCTTAAACCTTTGCCACATCACAGCTAGTGGATTTCCAGGTTACTAATATTTTTGATACAGATATTTTTCCTCCTTTGATGTCCTTCTGTTCCATATGTAATGCTTTACTTTTTTCTCAGGTGATTTTTCTTTCTTTCCCTGAAATAAAGAGGCTCAACATTCACTGTCCTCCACTGAAGCTTTAAAAGCTACATCTGACATTCTGCTGGCAAGAAAATTAAAGTTAAATATTAGCAGAGTACCTCATTTATTTGTCAAACTTAAGTTCGGTTCCTTCGTGTCTGAGCTAATTTTTAATTGCAAAGATGACTTTCATTATTTACAAGTAATTCCTGATGTGTGTTTTGTTTAGTCTATAACTGGTGTTTCTTAGAGTTCACAACTCACACCCTGAAAGGACACTCCAATTCCCTTTGCATTGTCATAGTGAAGGCAGAGGAGGAGGGGAAAGACTCAAAAGAGATTTAACCTCTGCTTGGAATCAAGCTTGTGACAACCAAAACAATGCTAATTAAGTTAGATCAACATATGGTGTATTAATCTGGGTAAGAATTTGGAGGGCTATGAGTTTCCAATACTCAATGTGTGGCAGGTAGAAGAGCAGGCATTTTACCTATGGAAACGAACCCTACACTTTCTGAGTGTCTGCTAGATAGTAGAAACAAGGTCACACTATATATGCATCCTTTTAGATCCACTGTAGACTCCAGAATGCAAGTTTTTTTTTTTTTTCAAGTGAAGAAATGGTTTCACTGATTGCAAATAAGATTGTTGTCTTGATTTCTTTTGTGGATAGTTGGTTGTTAATGTATAGAAAAACTACAGTTTTTATATGTTGAATTTGTTTTCTTGCAACTTAAATTCATTGATTGGAGGATACAAAATTTCAGTTAAACAGGAAGAATGTTTCAAGAGATCTGCTGCACAATATAGGGAGGATAGTTAATAATGATGCATTGTATTCTTGAAAATTGCCAAGAGTAGATTTTTGGTGTTCTCATCACAAAAAAAATGATAAATGTGTGAGATAGTTCTTATGTTAATTAGTTTGTTTTAGCCATTCCACAATGTATAAGTATTTGAAAACATGTTGTACACCATATATGTATAGTTTTCACTTGTACATTAACATTTGAGAAAAAACATTTAAAAATTCAATGAATCCTGAAAGAACAAATAAAATAATTTCATAAAGTTTTCAAAATAAGTTTAGGGAATATGCATTAAAAATAGATTTGAGTAACCCTGAAAGTTTTATGTTTTGAAAAACAGCAAGTTAGCACAATTAAAACAAAATTCTATTAACAACTAGAGGAACATTTAAACTTCACTTCTCAGAGTTATTATAGAATTAAGATTTTCCAATTGCAGTTTATACATTGGAGATAATGTAAATTATTTTTAATGTTCTTCCAAGTAGTTAAAAATATCAAGTATGTTAAGAACCATTAGAATTTATTTTGGTTTTTATTCCAAAACTTTGCAGCAAATCTTTGGTTTTTCGTACTAAACCCAGGGTCAAGTTTAGCTATCAAATTTATCCAGTATCTGAATAGGCAGTGACTAAAGTGTTAAATTTGTATTGTATCATTAGGGGCCACATTAAAAGTATCATTCTTCTGGAATTGTTGTAGCATCGGTTCTCTGACATGGCTTCCATAATCGGTAATACAAATCTTTTTTACCTAATCCCATTGTTTTGGAACATGACTGGAGGCTTTCCCACTTCCGAATCAGTTCACCCAGAATCTCTCCCACCCACTTCATCCCCAATAACGTGCTATTCTTACATCATTGCCATTATCACCACCTAGATTATAGTCCCAGACATGTTTTAATTTGCTGTTTCTCTCTCCCTATAGGCTCTGAATTGTCAGGGAAGGGACTAAGTTTTATTCATTTTTTATATCACTTGCGGCATTCATTAATAGACAATCATAAAAAGAGGTACTTTTATACTTTTATAGAATCAAGAATTATGGAATATATTTTAGATAAAAAGATTTTTGCTCAAATTCTTTTAAGTCACTGACAACTTGAACTTAACAAGCTGATTATTTTCTGAGTTTTGATGCATTCATCTTTGGATTGGAAACACAAGAATCTTTCAGATCATGCCACAAGATTTACAGCATTATCTCACAGCCATTATTTACAAAGCAAAGCTAGGGTTCATTGGAAATATATATTACTTAACCTTATTATGCCCATTTCCTCATCTAAAAACTGGGTATACAATAATTTATCTCTGAGGATAATGGTGAATGCCAAATAAGACAATAATTAAATTTTTTAGCAAAGTGTGTCTAATAAATATTCAACTGCTTCAAAATTTGGTCACATCTCCTAAATGACAAACGGCATTCCTTTCCCTCTTCCTGTCTACTTCCTCAATACCTCTATGCTATATTTATCCTTGAGAAGTCTATTTTTTGGTGGAAAGGAAAAAACATCTATGAATAACTGTAACTGACTTATTTCTTTAAAATATGAATGTAAGCAAAAACTGAATTTCAATATTTGTAACTCACATCAATAGAACATATGACCTACTGAAATATTCTTTTTTTAGTATTTTTAAAAATCATTTATGTTTTTGGGAAATTTGGAACACCAAATAAAATAAAGGCAAACCATACTAGGACAGAAGTGTCTGCTAGAAGAACAGTTAATAAACTGGAGAGAGGATGGAGGGACAAAGATGAATAAACACCTTTATGTTGTAACATGACAAGAAATTCTCATGTGGAATAATCTTTTCCAACACAGAAAACAAATCATAAGAGGGACATAATAGATACTTTCAAATGAACCAAAAGAAGCCATGGTTAAAATTTTAACAAGTTAAGAGTCATTCACTAAACAGCTCCTGACAGGTTCAAAGTCGTGCAAGCACCCAACAAAGGCTTAATGTGTGAGGCACCCTTCCTAGGCCCCTCTGTATTTTTCTCAAACATTCCATTTTGTTTCTTTACTGTGGATCCTAAAATGTCATTCCCTATTCTCTCTTCTTGCCATGTGTGTTTCAAAAGCACAGCTAACATTTCCCCTCATCGGTGATCAGAAGAGCGATTCTCTTCTGCATTCGTCGGTATTGATCCTCTTCAAAATGGGACATTGTTGAAGAAAATAAATCAATTGATTCCATTCGTTAAGCGTCCAAAAAGGGACTATCTTTCTTGGGTTTTGCCATTTTCTCTCAAATGTTAAGGCAGCAGACAGTTCCCATTGCCCTAACTCCAAGACTGAACTATTATGGGTTATGCCATACATAATTTATAGGACATAAGAGAAAGGTAACCTCATAGAAATGCATTTTAATGAATAACTACCAAATGCTAAGTATCATGGTATTTTATTTATGTATGTGTCTTGTAATCCTCACAAAGATGCAAACAGGCAGGAAATATGAACCTTATTTTTCAATCAGAAAACTAAGGGCAGAAGGTTGACACTAAATGAAAACACAAATTTCTTTCTTTTTTTTGACAGGCAGAGTGGACAGTGAGAGAGAGAGACAGAGAGAAAGGTCTTTCTCTGCCGTTGGTTCACCCTCCAATGGCCGCCGCAGTAGGCGCGCTGCGGCCAGCACATCGTGCTGATCCGAAGCCAGGAGCCAGGTACTTCTCCTGGGTGTAGGAGGGTGTAGGGCCCAAGCACTTGGGCCATCCTCCACTGCACTCCCTGGCCATAGCAGAGAGCTGGCCTGGAAGAGGGGCAACCGGAACAGAATCCGGCACCCCGACTGGGACTAGAACCTGATGTGCTGGCGCCGCAAGGTGAAGGATTAGCCTATTGAGCTGCGGCGCCAGCTGAAAATATAAATTTCTAGTGCAGAAAATACACACAGGACAGGAATATGACAGAAATATATTCCATTTGTTCACTTTCTATCTGGGTAAAATATTATTATTGCCAATAGTTCATGTTATATTCATAGTTCAAATTTATTTTGAGTCTTATTGTATTTTCATTTTAATAGAAACTGAAAGGAAAATAACTTTTTTGATGTAAGTTTCTTAAGTTAGTTCAATTTTCCCCCAGAATCACATTTAAAATTTTATAGAGCAGTTGGCTAAGAAAATCATACTTTTAGGCTGGCGCTGTGGTTCACTTGGCTAATCCTCTGCCTGTGACGCCAGCACCCTGAGTTCTAGTCCCGGTTGGGGTGCTGGATTCTGTCCCAGTTGCTCCTCTTCCAGTCCAGCTCTCTGCTGTGGCCTGAGAAGGCAGTGGAGGATGGTCCAACTGCTTGGGCCCCTGCACCCGCATGAGAGACCTTTCTCTCTGTCTAACTCTGCCTGTCAAAAAAAAATCATACTTTTTAAATAGAGAAACACATTTTACAAACAGCTAGTCAAAAGTGCACCTCCTTTTGTAACATCTAAGTGTGGATATGTGTACTGACCCATAAAAAAACTTCAATTGTTTTAGTCATGGGCACTCATCTCAGTAGTGGAAACAATAAAGTTAACATATGTGAAAAATCTGTAGGAAATTACTAAAATAAAAAGTTGGTGGAGAGAGAGAAGAAATGATGCAAAATTTATTTCATTTTGTTTAATTTTCAGTATTCTATTATACACACACACACACACACACACTTAACTTTGCCAAGCTCATTAGGAAGTAAAAATTCCTAATTAGAGGTTTCATCTGTGAACTGTTTTAGTATGGCCTACAATTTCTTTCTCCTCCAAGATTATCAAGGAAACTTCTCTAATCTCAACATATTGTTTAAAGAGATTGTTTTCTTTGAGTGTTTATTTATTGCTTTTCATCTACCTGAAAGGCAGAGTGACAAAGAAAGTGACAGAGAGCCAGAGCGATCTTCCAGCTGCTGATTGATTCTCCACATGCCCATAAGAGTCAGGGGTTGCCCAGGCAGAAACCAAGGGTCCAGAACTCCATCCAGATCTCTCACATGGGTGGCAGGTTCCCAGGTACTTGAGGATCATCTGCTACAGTCCAGGGTGCATTTGTAGGAAGCTGGGTTGAAAGCAGAGTAGCTAGACTTGAACCAGCACTCCAGAATCGGATGTGAATAGTTCAAGCTGAGGCTTAACCCCCTGAGTCACAATGCATGCCCCCCTCAGAGCCTTTTAGAAGGAAGTCAGAGTCTTCCTCTGATGCCATTTAATTGTTTGTTTGTCCCTGGTATATGTTTAATGAGGCAGGAAACACCTAATGGTGTTTCCTCTCTGTTCAAATTTCAGGGTTAACCTGACATCCACAAGAGGAGGATCAGGAGCCCATTTTTTTTTCTTTCAAATATGTATGTATTTTATTACTTGTGAGACAGAGAGACAGAGAGCTCCAATATACTGGTTCTCTCCCTAAAAGCCCATAACAGTGAGGGCTGGGCCAGGCCACAGCTGCAAGCTACTAACTCAATCTGGGTCTTCCATGTGAGTGGCAGGAACTCAAGTACTTGAGCCATCACTTACTGCCTCCAAGAGTGTGCATTAGCATGAAGCTAAAATTCAAAGTGAAGTTGACCCTGAGTTTAAACACTCTGATACAGGATGCTGGGTTGTGAGCCTTAGGCCAAGTAGTGTCGTAACTTCTAGGCCAAGCATTGGCTCTAGGGGCCCACTTTTTGACATCTTGTGTTAGTTACTGGAAGGGGGAAATGTGTGGGGTGACAGGGAAGAGAGTGAGTATAGGTGTGGAGTGATAAAGGATGAAGGAAGGTTTCATTACTCTTAATTTGGGTTTATTTTACCGAACCTTTCTTTGTGAGTGACATATCTACAGAAGAGTGAGTTTTCATATACAGAGACCACTCATAACCTTTCTTTTTTATTTTTTTTTCCTTTTTTTTTTTCTATTTTTTTTTTTTTTTTGACAGGCAGAGTGGATAGTGAGAAAGAGACAGAGAGAAAGGTCTTCCTTTTTGCCGTTGGTTCACCCTCCAATGGCCGCTGCGGCTAGCACATCTCACTGATCCGAAGCCAGGAGCCAGGCGCTTCTCCCGGTCTCCCATGCGGGTGCAGGGCCCAACCACTTGGGCCATCCTCCACTGCCTTCCCGGGCCACAGCAGAGAGCTGGCCTGGAAGAGGGGCAACCGGGATAGAATCTGGCGCCCCGACCGGGACTAGAACCCGGTGTGCCGGCGCCGCAAGGCGAAGGATTAGCCTAGTGAGCCACGGCGCCGGCCAATAACCTTTCAAAAATAAGAAATTGGTAGCATGTGTTTTCTTGTATTCAAAACAAGAGATCTGAGTAGGCAATTTGTGAAATAAGAAACATTGCCTCAAAAATGCATATGGAAATATTGTACTTCTCTGCAATCAATACATACAAATCCAGCTTCAGTATAAATGAACATGGGTTCATTTATCAAGTCAGCCAGTGCAAAAATTAGAACCTTTAATATGCAAATATTTACAGCAAAATGAGCAGGCAGTTTATACTGGTATTGAAGCAAAACCTGGGATAACGTTTTCAGAAAATAATGCCTGCCAATATATCAAACTCTTAAATAATCCCATACCCCTTAACTCTTAATTTTACTTCTGGAGATATACCTTGAGAGGCAAATAAACAACAACGAAATACAAAACACAAAAAAGTTAAAATACCTTCATTAGCAGATATGTTGTATAGTCTTTTCAAAACTCTGAACATTTATGATTGACAGGGGAATCAACAAATAAAATATGCTATGCTTTTACAGAGAAGAACCATGTAGGGTTAAACTCACCTTTGCACAGTACTGTAATAGCATGTAAGCATGCTTGTTTTATAGCACATTAAAATATATACTTGTTTATTATGATCAAAATAAAGTACAAGTTAAAACTTAATACATGAAAAGAAGTATAACAAAAATATCAATTTTTGCCATTGACCATAACTGTTATCATGGGCACATTTTTCTATTTTCTGTGCTCCAAATATTTTCTCATGAGCATATATGATTTTAAAAATAGATAAAAATAAATATCACTAAAAATAATTTTAAGATGAGCTTTGGTGTTTACAATGCTTTTTGAAGGGTTTGTCTTTATGTTCAAACCTAAAATGAGATAATCACTACCATACCACCCCCCAAAATGTTAAAAGATGAGAATAGCATGGATCACCCCTCCCCAACACTAGATCATATTCCTGCTTCATTATTATTTTAGAAAACCCACTTTTCAACAGTCTACAATGTGAGCCATCACTCATATCGAGCTTAATTAGAAAACAGTTTGGAAGTTGGAGGAATTCCTAATTTAAATCAATTAAAGGGAAAGTTGTCAGGTTCGCTTTGGGTTTGCTTATCTATATGCTCACAGCAGGACAGAAGAGATCTGTCTTCCCCAATCTCATCCTAGTCCCCCAGGACTATGTCGCTGTAGTGCGCAGTGTGTAAATCTAGGAACCGTGGTGGCAATTAGCATCTGAGACTCCTGCCACAACTAGAGAAAGAGCCCGGTGACAAATGAAGGCATCCCAGGATTCTACACTGAAAATGCTTTGATGGTTGCTTTCGTTCACAAATGACACATCTCAGGTTGGTGGGGCAAGGCTACTGTGTACTCTGGCCCTGTTTCCATTCTGCGTTGAGAGCTCTTCTTCATTCCCTCAACCATGCCCTGAATCCCACGATGTCACAGTCAATCTGGTTATGAAATGAGAAATGCATGTCAGATAGTGACTATTTAAGGAGCACACTCCTTTCTCTGAGCAGATCATTACAAACCTTTTTACCTCTCTCCATTGCTAAAATAAGGTTCTTTGCCCTGTCACCTACCTGTATCTGGGCTGGTTTAAATGTAGGCCTGCTCCCCATACAACTTATATAGAACTCCTTTCTGTGTAGTAATTTCAATTGTTTTATGAATTCTGAAATCATTATTATCTGCCAAGCAAACTGACAAGATATAGTCTATATAACAATCATATATATGTGTGTGTATATATATATATATTTTTTTTTTCAAACTCAAAATTGGGACAATTGATTCGTTTAGATATCTGCCTTATCTCTTAGGTCATGGTATGTGAGAAGAGAGACTTAGTTTTAGTCATGTTTAGTACCTCAGTAAATAGATTACTCTCAATTTATAATTTTGAATGAGTGAGTGAAAAATAACAATGTGTTTTGTTTGCTTTAAATACAAAAGCAATGCAAGGTTTCAAAGTGAAGGAATTTGAAATATTTTAATCATTTCAGAAAATAATATGGGAAATTTGAAACTTTACATACCTTGAAAGTCCAGAATATAGTGTGTTCATATAAATATAGTAGATCAATAGGAATATATAGTGGCTGGCACTGTCGCACAGCAGGTAAAGCTGCTACCAGCAGTGCTGGCATCCCATATAGGCACCTATATGGTTCAAGTGCTGGCTGCTCCACTTCTGATCCAGCTAAAGTGCCTGGGAAAGCAGCAGAAGATGGCACAAATGCTTGGGCCCCTGCACCAAGCTCCAGCTGTTATGGCCATTTGGGGAGTGAACCAGCAGATGGAAGATTCTCTCTCTCTTCCCCTCTTCCTCTCTATAACTCTGCCTTTCAAATAAATAAATAAATCTTTAAAAATATAGGAAACTTTAACTAGAGAAGTAGATTATATTATGATTATGTACTTAGGGTATTTAGTGGAAAAATCTTAAATAAGATTTTAGAAAATTAAATCCAGAATCCCCCTATTGCCAAAGTAGAAATAGAAATCAAGATAATTATCTAAATAATTAAAGTGACAACTTCTTTTTTTAAATAGCTTCTTTACAGCTCTGCCTTCCTTCATACTATAAATTCTTAAAGATCAAAAACTCCATGCTTCTTTGAGTTTCCAGAATTGCTTCTACTGGAAGTTGAGACACCCCTTATGTTAGCCGCAACCCATATTTCAGAATGCCCACGTTCCAGTACCAAGTCCACCTCTCTCATTCCAGCTTCCTGCTAATGTATACCCTGGGAGGCAGTGGACAATGCTGAAATAGCTGGGTCCTGCTACTTGTGTGGGACACCTGGACTGAGTTCCCCACTCGCAGCTTCATCAGCTGTAGCCAAGGTGATAACATATACACAGACATACACACAGGGGCTGTGTTCTTGGTAAAGACTCAGGCTCCAGGAACCTCAGCTGTTTTTCCTGTTGGTATTTTCTTCAGATGCCCCTATCCCAGTTGGCTGAGGTCCCTTTGAAGGGCTGACCTGATAGGGAGGAACCCAGGGTGATGAGAGGGCCCTGATGAAATAAGAGGTGTCTGTGGCATGTTTTAACTGGTTTTATTCTATTTTAAAATCACCTTAAAAACTTTTTAAACAAAAATTGCTAGGCTCACCCCCAGATATTCTGATTCAAGATTCCTGGAATAAAGCCCAGAAATGCTTGTTCTAAACAGGCATCAACTGTCATTTATATATGGGTGTTTCATGGACCGCCTACTGAGAAAATGTCACTTATCTGCGCTTCTGCCATGAGGTCTATTACTCCTTCCTCTTCTGACCCCTCTAATAGCCCCTCTAAGAGTTCTGGTCCTTATCCTTCCCCATGGAGAAGGCATGATGAGAACTTGCTCAGACGATTTTAGGGAAATGACAGAATGCGATTGTCAATACGCTGCTTTCACCCTAGCTCCAAATAAGTTTATGGAAGTCATTTTCTCATTTCTTCCCAATTGGCACCCTCCTTCTGTCACCATAATAATGTATGTCCTGTAATAAACATTCAGTCACTTCCTAAAGATGCAAAGTGATCACAAGTTTTCTTGCTTCTCTTTGGTGTCCCTTCTCAAATTTTGCTCTTTTTGGGGTTTTCCTCTATACTTCAACAATGAACTCTGTAAGGTTGGAATGCCTGAGGGCTCCTCAACAACTTGGCATTTGAGTGATAGAAACCACACAGAGGAAATGGGGAGAATTTTTTTTAAAAAATTAAAAAAACTTAAAATACTCAGAGCAACCACATGTTGTATATATTTATAAATACACAGAAAAATATTTGGAAAAATATACCCTGAAGCACCTCAGGGTATTTCCATAGAAGGGGACTGGGTTTGAGGAAAAGTTAAGTGACCTTTGTTACTATATATGTTTTTTATAGTGTTATCTTAAAATGTTTCTGTAAAGTTGGGTTTTGTTTTATAATCAACATGCTTTCCAGAACATTTTGAGTATATATGCTTCAAATTGGCAGTACCATTAATGTTTTTAAAATATTTTACCTATCTATATCCTCATAATGACAGGAGATGATAGGAAGAAATATTCCTATCATAGATATGCTTTAATAATCTGAGACATGGAGTACAAAAGGTTTCTGGTTGTAGTGAAAGAGTCTACTTGTATAGATGTGTGTTCGAGCTCTGTGGTTATGATGGGGCATCCCAATCTAAGCCTCTCTTAATAATTTATCTACAAGAAAGTTTCCTGAGAGTGTTTGTGGAAGAGGCTATTTTTATGTTTTACCTGAAAGGGGTTGGGGTTCTTGTCAATATTATGTGGGAATCTATGGATAGATGATTTTACAGCTGAGTTAGTTGTTAGGGGAAAAATATACCTTGAGAAGGGCAGGTATTCATCAACGCATTTAAGACACCATTTACAATGCCCACATTCTATATCAGAATTCCTGGGTTCAAGCCCCAGGTCAGTTTCCAATTCCTGCTAATGCACACCCTGGGATGCAGTGGGCAATGGCTGAAATAGTTCAGTCCTGCCACTCATGAGGGATATCTGGATTGAGATCCCCAATCTCAATATAAGATACATCAGTTCGGCCCCAGCTGCTGCTGGAATTTGGAGATGAACCAGGGGGTTGAGAGCTCCCTATCTTTCATTCTCTGTGTTTTTATCAAATAAACTAAATAAATCCACAAAGATCTAAAAAAAGAAAAAATAGCTCCTTGGCAAAGGTAATGACATATGTATACAAATAAGGGCTCTTCAAAAAGTTCATGAAAAATCTACATGAATTTCAAATTTTTGTACCAAAATAAGTTTATCATTAATTTCACTTTTGACAAACTTCTTCTGAAGGCACCTCATATCTATTTACAGGTGTGCATACATACACATAGCATGATATCTAGGTTTCTTCACAGTGGGATATACTTTATTAGTCTGGGATTTACCTAGAGTGTAACAATGGGCACCAAATGAGTAGAACATAAACATCATGGTCACTGTAGCATGACAGAGCGAGAGAAAGATGCTGAGCATAGTATTCAGGCTAAAGCAGTAGGTCTAAACCTTAGCTGCATGTTATAATTGCCCAGAGAGTCTTAAAAAGAAACAGTGGAGCCCCACCCTGATAGATTCTGATTTAATGGACTGAGAGGAGATTCAGGCAACATTATTTTTAAAAGCTCCCCAGTTGACCCTAATGTGCAAGGAGGATTGAAAAATCACTAGATTAGAAAGTTAAGTCCATATTAGTGGGTAGCAAAGTTTATTGGCAGAGCAAACATGGACAGCAATCAATTGATAAATACTTGAAACAATGTTTTGAACAATTGTTAAGATCAGGCATAAGTAATATTAGGAAGGGTTCTAAAGCATGAAAGAAGCCAGCACAACATAGAACTTCAATATTTGGATGCATGTTGAAAAGAAGAAGAAAAAAAACTAGAACAGAATACAGAAAACTCATTTATGTAGGGTCTACTTTCTCCACAACATTGCCTAATGGCTCATCTCAGAGTCCTATTGAAAAGGATATAGACAATCATTCTGGAACTACTAAAACCCTCATGTAGTCTATCATATGTATTGATAGAAGACACTTATTATCTTCGTTATGATAGTTGGGCATATTTGATCTCAAGACTTATCTCCAGTTGTGTTTGAGAAAGGCTACTATGTAATAAGACTTGTCCTAAATAATGGGTGATATTAATTTAATGCACAGTTACTGTCCATCTAGTAGGAGTTGAGTATAGAGTGTCTGTTCATTTATATAGTGAAATTTCCTCCTTTCAAGGACATACATTCTTGATATGGGCAGGGCAGTGAAGCAGAATAGGAAGGTTTGTGTTGGTTTTAGGCATCTTCATACAGTGACAAGCACAACAAACTAAGGAAACAGGGCCAGCTGGGAGCATACCTGGTGGAGATGCTGTTGGGCTCCCTAGAAAGGAGGGTGAGGGAAAATGTTTAGGATTAAGCCTGAATTACCACATAAAAAGCTGTGATGAAAGGTGTTAATGGGCAGAAATGCACTAATGAATACCAGAAAGGTAAAAGTGATTCACCTTGAAAAGTAGCTCATTGGCCAAAATAAGTGCTCACCTCCTAATCATATTTGTTGTTTTAAATTGGTTCAATGGTGTTCTTTAGAATATGACTTACTTTAAGTGAAAACTATCCAAATTGAGATGTTCTTCCCAGCTTCAACTTCCTACCCCAGACTGGATACATACATTCATGAATACATACAAATATACATACTCACAGCAAGTTCCATGAGAGAATATTTATTTTTTCTATGCAGACTAACAGTCTCAGCAGGATGCTAGTTTGATAATCACATCTATCATTAATTGGTTAGAATAGATTCCATATGCATTCTTAAAAGCACATTCTCAGGTCTATTAGGCAAGTATTATCCTTTCTAGAACTTTCAATGTAATGTTTAATGTACTTTTCTCGTGAGTTCTGTCTTGTCTGTCATGGGCCCATTTGTTTCCTTTCTTCTACTCTTCATTATTTTGCTAGGTGAGAGGGTTAGAATGGGTCTTTGCAATGTGGACACATTGAATTTTATGAATGTAAGTTACAGCACAGTGGCTTTCTTATTGATTTCTGCTGCTTCTAAATGTATTTAGCATTTAGAAATTTGTGCTATTGTTACAAAAATATGTACAAATGGGCACATGAGCCACTTGTGACACTGGCATCCCATAGAGATGTGCTGGTTGCTGGCCCAGCTCCTCTGTTTCTGATCTGGCTTCCTGTTAATGTATCCTAAGAGTCAGCCAATGATAACTCAAGTCCCTGGGCCTCTGCCACCCCTGTGGAAGACCCAAGTAGAGTTCCTGGCTTCTGGATTCAGCCTGGCCCAGAGCTAGTAACTGTGACCATTTGGGAACTGAACCAGTGAATAGAAGATTCATTGTTTCTCTCTTTCTGTAATTCTGCCTTTCAAATAATTAAATAAGCCTTAAAAATATAGGTTAGTCCAGACATGAAGGATTTTGGATAGGTTATGTTTTGGATATTGTTATTTTTAATTATAACATTAAAACATGATAACATACTTACTAGATAACTAAAAAAATTTCAACTATGCTTTAACTTAGAAGACCTATGTTTTATGAGAAAACAGGTTTAATATATGGCCAATGATGATTTAATCTGGAAAAGGTCAATACTCTCTAATAATACTCTAATACTAATACTAATACAATACACTAATAATAATAGGATAACATTGATTATTGTGATAATTGATTTAGGATAATATTGATTATTGTGATAATTCAACTGCCTTTTTCAGTCAACTCATTTTTTTAGTAATACACTTTTGACACAGGTGTGCAAATGTGTGTGTGTGTGTGTGTGTGGAGTAAATGCTTGATGGTCAAAATCAAATAAAGAAGATATAAGTGCTTGTCTTCCTTTATCTATCATACAGTGGCAGAGCTTTTCTGTGGAAACCACTGATAATAAATTTTCAACTCTTTCAAAAACCAACCCCTCAGTTCAGACAACAATATACTTATATCTCTGCATTCCACCTTAAGATGTATCTGGGGACAAAAAAGCAGTTAATTTCTCATCCTAAGGGGATAAAGATTACTACAAATCCTTCTGGAAGATCTCATTGAGTTTTCTAATTACACTAAGATAATTTTCAAAGGCACGTCTAATAGCTCTCTGTAAATAAATCCAGAACCTGTATTTATTAAAACATCTATGAAAAGTCATTCAAAGTTACTTTTGGAACACTATTATTAACTGTTAGTCTTTTTTAAAAAGATTTATTTTAGTTTTATTTGAAAGACAGAGTTAGAGAGAGAGGTAGAGACAGAGAGAGAGGTCTTCCATCCAATGATTCACTCTCCAGATGGCCGCAATGGCTGGAGCTGTGCTGATCCGAAGCCAGGAGACAGGAGCTTCTTCCAGGTCTCCCACTCGGGTACAGGAGCCCAAGGACTTAGGCCATCTTCCACTGCTATCCCAGGCCACAGCAGAGAGCTGGATCAGAAGGGGAGCAGCTGGGACTAGAACCGGTGCCCATATGGGATGCCAGTGCTTTAGGCCAGGGCTTTAACCCGCTGCGCCACAGCGCTGGCCCCCAACTGTTAGTCTCAATATATAAACTAGCATTTTAGCAGTTCTTATAATTCATTTTAATTAAAAATCCACATTTAGTCCAAGGGATAAAATGTCAATGGATTTTTTTTTTTAGAATGGGACATATTTTTTTTTAGAATGGTCAATATATGATGCTTGATTTTAGGTTGTTTTGTTCATATCTGTGTACAGATACTGGCTTATGTTTGCACTCAATAAGTCAGACAGAAGGAAGGAAGGATATAGAGTAATTCTACTGTCATTTTTAACCTATCTTACCTTGGTTCTTTTTGATCCAATGTTTTGTCATTTTTAAATGAAATAGCCATTTTTGTCTTGTGCATGATTTCTATAGCTACCTGATTTCTTATAGCTATTCAAGTCTTTTTTTTTTTGGATAAAGAACAATAAACATGATCCCTGTCAATTATGAGGAGAGATAGCATATCACATAATTTCACACATAACTTACTATTTTTGAATTAAAAGAAAAACCCATCAAACATTAACTTCAGTACAAGCACTGGGAACAGAGATCTATTTTACAAGTTCAAAGAGCCATTGAATTTGTCTCTTTATCAAAAACATATTCCTGTTTTTATTTTATTTTTATTATTAAAACATAATTCATATGAAAATATCAAAAGTATTTAAATGAGAAATAAATCAAAGTTCAAATTGTTTTTCTAAATCAATAAAAACAATAACAAGAAAAGTTACAAAGATAGATAGTGAAGTTTTATTTCATGCCTGCAATAAAATACCCCATAGATTTAGTGTGCTTTTTGTTTCATTAAAAAAATTTCTAACAGAATAAAATTTTGATGGGTCCTACAGAACACCATTCAGTGATTTATGAAAACACTAATGTGTATATCAGAGAGACACAAATTTAAGAACACAATGAAAAAAAGAGCTTACTTTTCTCTAATTCTCTATTTTTTATTACATTAATGTGGACTCATTAATTTCTAATTATGACTTATTATATATAATGTATTATTATATAACATGATATTTAATTTTTTTTAAAAAAACATATTTGAGAGAGAAAGAGAGAAGGGGAGAGAAAGACAGAAAGAAAGAGGGAGAGAAAGTGATTGCCCATCCACTGATTGACTTTCCAAATTCTGCAGTAGCCCCAGGCTGGAACATGAAGTCAGGAACTGGGAATTAAATCTTAACTCCTTCCCAAGTAGTAGCAACCAATTATTTGAGCCATACCTCTGTGTCCCAGGGTCTGTATTAGCCATTA
The DNA here is from genome assembly GCF_033115175.1 of Lepus europaeus. Classification (NCBI taxonomy): domain Eukaryota; kingdom Metazoa; phylum Chordata; class Mammalia; order Lagomorpha; family Leporidae; genus Lepus; species Lepus europaeus. The sequence goes on from NC_084845.1 coordinate 47,318,180, forward strand.
CTGGGAAGCTAGAATTAGGAATTGGGCTGAACTCAGGTGCTATATTATGGGTTGTGGTCATCTTAACCCTTGTCTTAACTACTCAGCCCCAAACACCTACTGCTCATTCTATTTTTGAAATTGAAATTTTCTCAGAATGAGACCCCTGTTAATTGGCTCCTATGTCATTTACAAGAATTCTTCTCATTTATTATTATATATTTTTAACTTACAACTTGAGTAGTGTTGTATAACTTTATGTAGTACTTAAGAAGTTACTAATATATTTCCATTGCTCCCCTACTGATCTTGGTAATATTACTGTTATACATTAGGCCTCTAATTGTATTATAGCCTCAAAAATTATTATTATTATTGTTCTTATTTTGCTTAAACAATTAACTTTTAAAGAGATTTAAAAAAGAAGAAATGAGGCCAGTATTGTGGGGCAGTGGGTTAAATCACTGCCTGTGATGCTGCCATCCCATATCAGAGAGTCAGCTTGAATCCCAGCTGCTCTGCTTACACTCCACCTCCCTGATATTGTGCCTGGGAATGCAGCAGAAGTTGGCCTGATTAGTTGTGCCCTGACACCTAATTAACTGGGCGAGATAGATGGAGTTCCAGGCCCTTGGCTTTGGCATGGCTTAGCCACAGCCCTTGCAATCATTTGGGGAGTGAACTAACAGATTTCACTCTGCTTTTCAAATTAATTTTAAAAATATATTTAAAAGATTTATTTATTTATTATTTTATTTATATTTTTTAAAAAATTATTTAATTTAAAAGGCAGAGTTACAGAGAGAGAAGGAGAGACAGAGACAGAGAGATCTTCCATCTCCTGGCTTACTCCTCTAATGGCCACAATAGCCAGAGCTGGGCAGATCTGAAGCCAGGAGCCAGGAGCTTCTTCTAGGTCTCCCACATGGATTCTGGGGCCCAAGCACTTGGGCAATCCTCCACTTCCATGCCAGGCACATCAGGGGGATATGGATTAGAAATGGAGCAACTGAATTCCAACCAGTGCTGATATGAGATGGAGGAACCTCAGGAAGAGGCTTAACCTACTATGCCATATTTATTTATTTATCATTTAGAAAAGATTTATTTTATTTATTTGAAAGGCAGAGAGAGAGAGAGAGAGAGAGAGACCTTCCATTAGTTGGTTCACTCAAATGGCCGCAAAAGCCGGGGCTGGGCCAAGCCAAAGCCAGAAGTCAAGAGCTTCATCCTGGTCTCCCATGTGGGGCAGGGTCCCAATCAGTTGGGCTATCTTCCATTGATCTTCTTAGCACATTAGCAGGGAGTTGAATTGGAAGTGGAACAGCCAGAACTCAAACTGGTGCACGTATGGCATGCTGGTGTTATAAATTGCTGAGCCAAAATGCTGGCCCCAAAATATTTTTTTAAAAGGAAGAGAGATATTTTGTAGTTGCCCATATATTTATAATTACCAATGCCCATAAATACTTTGTGTAGTATTATTTTCCTTTTCCCTGAAGAACTTCTTTATTCTTTAATAGAAAGCTTTTATTTAATAAATATAAATTTCATAAGTACAACTTTCAGATTATCGTGATTCTTCTCCCATACTTGCCCTCCTACCCCTAAACCATCCCACCTCCTACTCCCTCTCCCATCCCATTCTTCATTAAGATTCATTTTTAATTATCTTTATATACAGAAGATCAACTCTATACTAAGTAAAGATTTCAAGTTTGCACCCAACACACATGCACAAAGTATAAAGTACTGTTTGAAGACTAGTTGTACCGTTAATTCTTATAGTACAGCACAGTAAGGACAGAGGTCCTACATGGGGAGTAAGGGCACAGTGACTCCTGTTGTTGATTTAACAATTGACAGTCTTATTTATGACGTCAATGATCACCCAAGGCTCTTGTCATGAGCTGCCAAGGCTATGGAAGCCTCTTGAGTACACAAACTCTGACCTTATTTAGACATGGCCATAATCAAAGTGAATGTTCTCTTCTCCCTTCAGAGAAAGGTGCCTCCTTCTTTGATGGACCCTTCTTTCCACTGGGATCTCACATACGATGATCTTTCATTTAGGTCATTTTTTGCCACAGTGTCTTGGCTTTCCATGCATGAAATGCTCTCATGGGCTTTTTAGCCAGATCTGAATGCCTTAAGGGCTGATTCTGAGGTCAGAATGCTGTTTAGGGCATTTGGCATTTTATGAGTCTGCTGTGTGGCCTGTTGAAGAACTTCTTTAATATTTCTGATAGTGCAGGTCTGGTGGTGATGAATTCTCTTAGCTTTACATATCAAAGAAAGCTTTATTTTGTATTGGTTTTTGAAGGCTCACGTTAATACACAGAGAATTGCGGGTTGGCTGGATTTTCTTTCAGCAAAATTATTGCTCCACTGTCTTCTGACAGGCATCATTTCTGGTAAGGAGTCTGTCATTCTAATCTTCATTCTTTTGTTGAAAATATGGCATTTTCACCAGGTTAAATTTTTCATTATCACTAGTTTTAAGTAATTTGTGTATGATGTACTTTGTCATTTTTTCTTTGCATCTCCTATGTTTGGGCTTTGTTGAGCTCTTTGGACTTGTGGGGTTATAATTTTCATCAAAATTGAAAATGCTCTGAGTATTATTTTCTCAATGTATTTTTTTTTATTACCGCTACCTCATGTCCTTAGTTCTCTCCACTGGGAATTCCAATTACACATGTATTATTCCGCTAATACATGTTGACCCATGTCTTACCAATGATCTGTTTATTATTTTTTTCCGATCTTTTTTTTTCTGTATGTTTTACTTTGAATAGATTCTATCACCATGTCTTCAGGTGCACCAGTTTTTTTTTCTTCTGCATCATCCACTCTGCTGTCAATCCAAATCAGTGCGTTTTTTCATTTCAGGCATTGGAATTTTCATGTATAGAAGTTCAATTTGGGACTTTTTGTATCTCTCATGGCTCTATTTATTATGTTTTATATTTTTCCTTCCTTCTTGAACACATAGAAATCTAATAACATCCTTGTCTAGTGTTTCTATTATCTCTGCTTGTTTCTATGGATTGATTTTCTCCTTTTTATGGGTCATATATTCTTGCTCATTTACTTGCCTTGCCATTTTGATAGCATGCCATGTATTGTGAATTTCAGCCTTTTTTGGAACTGGATATGATTATTTTCCTATAAATATTCTTGTGCTTTGTTCTGCAACACAGTTTTACCTGGAAATTAATAGATCCTTTTGTGGTTGCTTTTGAACTAGCATTAGAGTATATTAATTTACATGCAACTTCATCCTACTATTGAAGCAACATTTTTCTAAGTACTTATTGGATTTCCTGAGGATGTTGAGGGTTTTTTTTTTTCCCTTTCTGGTTACATGGCTCTTTCCCTCTCTTTGTATAGTTTCTCTTCCATGTGTTTGTCAATACTGAGGTCAAATGAAGAACCAAGAAAATGCTATGCTGATCTCTACACTGTCTCTCTGCAGATCACTTCTTTCTAGTTATGCTTCCCTGTAAGCTCTCTCCATCTTGTCTTTCCCTTTAAATGTCTTCCATTCACCTCATCGATGAGGAAAGATTTTCCACGTAACTGTTACGGGACTAGCAAAAAACACACATCACAGAACACTCGGCAGGTGAGATTGACAGCAATTCATTGGTTAGTTGTATTCGCAGTCTAGAGTAGAATACTGCATGCAACACCACACCACATAGCATGTACACTTGGGAAGAAATAACGTTTTGGTGTGGGAGGCAGGTTTTATAATACTAAAAAGGGGGTGTGACCTCTAGTCCTGGTAGACAGATATAATCAGCTTGTTGCAATACAAGGAACACAGCCCTGCTAGTGAGAGACCAGAAGAAAGTGTCTGCTCCCCTTGGGAAGGAGGCTCATTGGCTAGGAAGTCTCATCATAGACACAATGTCAGAATTTGTGGTTACACCATTCAAGTCTTTCCTGGATTCACCAGCCATAAAGACAATGTATAATATAGGGTCTGAATTTAACAACTTGGAACACTACAGACTGTAAGCTCTATCCACTCAGGGCCTTGCTGGGTTCTGATCCCCCAACCTCTTTTCAATGCTTCAGTCTGGGAATGTTTACCAGGGGCTACTCATGGGATTCATTTTTCTCAGGTTCATTGTCCTGTTTTGCCAAATGTTCAAGATCTGAAAAAAAAATGTTTTTTCATAGATTTGGTCTATTTGTTGTTGGTTCTGCTGAAGTGATAAACTTGACATCCTAACCTTAGGTTACATTTTAGGGAAACCTGGCAGGATGCTCATGACTCATTACAACTTGAGATTTAATGGAAAAGTCATCAAATTAAACAAATGATGAATATTTGATCAGTAAGAGGAGAATTTCACTGGGATTTTCTTTAGAAGATTTGCTTATTTCTCCAGAGTCCTAAAAATAGTATGACGGGAAAAAAAGGAACATAAAGAAAAAGAAAAATTGGGTGAGTACTGAAAAGAAAGTGTGAACCACAACCCAGAGAACAATCTCTTTGGCTTTGGTATCTTAACATTTTGTTTGTTTGCAACTTTCAAAGTGAAGAGATTTTTACACAGTAGATTTTGAATAACTTTTTTCAGCCGTTTGGATATCAATAGCTCCATGTAGAAATCCAAAAATAGGGGAAGATGATACATGCATCAGTAACTATTGAAAAGTATTAAAAACTTTCATGCATGCCTTACATAAGGTTTTGTGCTCAATGGGTGCTCAATAAATATTACTCCTTAAGCCACTTTGATTAATTCTGAAGGAATCTCCTCTCTCTGTGCACAAACTGAAGTTATTTTACCAACTAGCTGGTTTCTATTTTGCTTTTGCCATTTTCCTTTTCCATTCCCTCACTCTGGGAGGCTATAAACCACACTGTGTCTATAAGTAAATAAAAGTCTTCAGACTCCCCAACAAAGAATATTTTTGGCAAACACACTGCACTTACATGCAGTGTCAAGATTTCAAAGCCTCCCTGAGGAGTCCAGCAAACATATCTAAGGAAAGGTAATGGAGTGATTATGAATCCTTTTCAAGGCAGCAAAGCTATTCTGAAAGAAAGTCAGGCTTTGTAAAGAGTCACTTGCTTATCCTTTAAGACCTTTAGAGGCAGAAAAAAATATATACATGCAGACCAAAAATAGGGTATTATTAGTTTAAAAAAAGTGGAGTTTACTTGAGATCTAAAAATTTATAAAACTTTTTCGGTAGTAAAAGTATGGGAGAATTGTAATCCCTCTGTATTCAATCCATGTAATAATCCCTTTTGCTTACCACTGTATTATTGAGAAAATCAAATCATCTTCAATATAATGTACTTTAATGCTTTGAGATAATGATGTGAACTGTGTAACAACTTAGTAGACTTAAAAATCCAACTTTTCAATAATTATTTCGATGACCTTTAATAAGTTATCTAATATTCCTGAATCTCAGTTTCTATCTCTTCTAATTGCATACAAATACTTCACAGGGCTTTTCTATGAGACATATTCACCAACACAAATAAAGCACTAGCTATGGTCCATACCTCATTAAGGGCCCTCAATGAGTAATTGCTCTGCAGTATCTACTGTCACTACCAGTAAATCATTAACTATTACTACATTTATCATTAAAGGTCTGTTTTGGGGCAGTGAACATTTTAGGTCCTTTTAAGGCTTTGCCTCAAGCAGAGATCTTAAAATCAAAACAAGGAACCAGAGAGAAATGAAATATTATAGGCATGGTGATAGAAACTCAAAAATAAAATTTCTCATGTAAGCAAGAGTGACATTTGAAGCAAATAATTATTGCTCATCCACAAGAAAATAAAAGTAGACTCTACCTTTTTCTACACTTTTTCCCTTGTGCATTCATTAGTTTAGTCACCCATTCAACAAATATTTATTAAATACATATAATGTTCTGGTCACTATTCTAGGTACTGTGGATAAAGACGTTAACAAAATAGATAAAATTTCAAACTCCATGAAGATTGAATTCCAGCAAGTGCAGACAGAGAATAAATATCATATATCAGATGCTATTCTAACCTATCTCTCAGAGAGTGCAATGTGTATCTATTGTGGAAAAAAAAAGTAGACAAAGAAAAGGAATAAAAAGTGTATGCTTCTGCTTAAGGAAATGCAATTGTAAGTAAGGTCACAAGGGAAAGACCTGGTAAAAATGCATGAATGGGGGTCAGCTCTGTGGCCTAGAAGGTTAAGCCTCCTCCTGCAGCACTGACATCCCATATGGGCACAGGCGTGAATTCCAGCTCCACTTTTGATCCCTGCTAATGCACCTGGGAAAGCAGCAGAAGATGGCTCAAGTGCTTGGCTTCTGCACCCATGTGGGAGACCCAGAAGAAAGCTCCTGGCTCCTGGCTTCGGATTGGCCCAGCTCTGGTCATTGTGGCCATTTGGGGAGTGAAGCAGCAATTGAAAGATTCTCTCTCTCTCTCTCTCCCTCTCCCTCTCCCTCTCCCTCTCCCTCTCCCTCTCACTTCTTCTCGCTATCACTGCCTTTCAATTTTTTAAAAATGTATGAACAAAGACTTAGAGAAGGGGTGATTTTGGATTACTGGATAAATGAAGAGAGTATTCAAGACAGAAGCAACAACCACCATATCAGTCCTAAGGAAAGTATGCACTTGGATTTTTGATGGAATATGAAAACAGGCATCATTAAAATGAAGTGAGCAAAGGTCAGTCCTGCGATTGCTGGCCAGAGTATTAGTGAGAGGGGAGGATTCGGATGATAGAGGGCCATGTAGGTTATTACAAGGTTTTTGCGTTGCTTCTTTAAGAGATGGGAGGATCATCCTAGCTCTGTGCTGAGATTAATTAAGGTGAAGTGAAAAGTATGGAGACAAGTTAGCAAGCAAGAAGTGCTTGGATTTTACCATTTCATGGCAGCATTGCCCAAGTTTGTAGAATAATTGAATATGGAATATAAGAGGAAAAACAGAAGTGAATACTAACTCCCAGATTTTGATTGAAGCAACTGGAAGGATGGCATTTCTCAGTAGAGAAATAGAAAAAGACAATACAAGGGCAGATGGTAGGAGCGGTAGTCCAGGTATAGGCATATTAATTTTAAAATTATTTAATCCCAGGAGTTTTAGAATCATGGATATGAATATAAAGTTTAGTGTAGAGTTTCAGATTAATGATGGAATTTGGGGTTATCAGCATATGGATTTTCCCATACTCATTTTTACTTTTTCTATAGATACATAGAATTTATATATCATTTTCTTTGTTTTTAAGATTTATTTTTATTTATTTGAGAGGAAGTGAAGGAGAGAAGGAGAGGCAGATCTTTCTCCCACTGGTTTATTCCCCAAATGGCTGCATTGGCTAGGACTAGATCACGATGAAGCCAGGAGCCCAGAACTCCATCCTGGTCTTGCAAATAGGTGCAGGGGCCCATGTAGTTGGACCATTTTTCACTAAATTCCCAGGAACATTAGCAGGAAACTATATCTGAAGTGGAATAGCCGAGACCCAAGCTGGTGCTCCAATATGGGATGCCAGAGTCACAGGTAGCGGCTTAACTCACTGTGCCACAGCACTGACAACTGTATATCATTTTCTCAGCATTCCATTAAGATATCTTTATCTTGTTGCCTCATAGCAACAGTAAGTATTATTTGAAGGACATAGGAAGGCATATGGAAGATGTAGGTATAAATGGTCAGTTTTACTAAGTACCACTTTGATAGCTATCAGTCTGAACATACCACAAGGGAATTTCAAAAAGTTCACAGAAAATAGAATTGAAAGATAAGTGTATTTTGGTGTCAAAAATGTGAAAGGTATTTCTTTTTTTTCCATTTATTTATTTATTTATTTATTTTTGACAGGCAGAGTGGACAGTGAGAGAGAGAGAGACAGAGAGAAAGGTCTTCCTTTGTCATTGGTTCACCCTCCAATGGCCGCCGCGGCCAGCGCGCTGCGGCAGGCACACCACGCTGATCCGAAGGCAGGAGCCAGGTGCTTCTCCTGGTCTCCCATGGGGTGCAGGGCCCAAGCACTTGGGCCACCCTCCACTGCACTCCCTGGCCACAGCAGAGAGCTGGCCTGGAAGAGGGGCAACCGGGACAGGATCAGTGCCCCGACCGGGACTAGAACCCGGTGTGCTGGCGCTGCAAGGCAGAATATTAGCCTATTGAGCCACAGCGCCGGCCTATGAGAGGGATTTATATAATGCAGATTTCCCGCGAACATTTTGAAGACCACTCCTGTTTTATATTCATGAACCTCAGATTCCTAATCAACAATAAGAAGTGATAATAAATAATTGACAAGACTTTTGTACTTTTGTGAGAATCACATTACACTAGTATTTATAATTCTAGTTTCTAATGATTAAGTGACTTGGGATGTACACTTTTAAGTTCCATATCCATCATCTAGTTTCATTATCACTTAAAAGAGTTATGTTGCATCAGTATCAAATATGATACCAATGAAATAATGAGCAATATTAAATACCACACACTTGTACACATAGCTAGCATATGGCAGAGTGAAACATCTATTAACTAATTGCTTTTGTTTTGCTTTGCTTTTTAGCTTCTACATGTAAACGTCAGTCAAAAGTGCCAGGAATAGAACAGGTGCACAAGAATTAATCACTATTACATTTTTGAGAAGGTTTAACATCTACATTAAAGAAATACCTAACCAATTTTGTATGAGGATTCAACAAAATTATTATTTTGTGCATAATATATGTATGGTGTTTCTGGTCCAATGCAATATTTTAGCTAACATAATCAATACTTACAAGCATATAAGTGAATTTCAGTTGACTAGTATATGAAATAGTACAAGATGCCCAACATCTTACTCAGTGAATTGTTCTAAAAATCAATGAAAAGTGAATCTATGGAACCTCTTTTATTAATCCCAGATAGTCACTTCTCTAGTTTCTATGAAAGACCTTTTGCTACAACTTATTTCCTCCTTCAAGAACCTGCCTTCAAGGGAAAATCTATCCAAGACACCTAAGTGTAATCTCAAATTCTTTTACTGGGTAAAACCTCCCTGTTAAGTAGAAAATACAGTTGAAAAGATATAAATGGTTAAAGTGCTTACTCTTTCAATCAGTGCTGTGACAATCAAGCCAATTGGAAGTAATTTGAACTCTGATATCTGTAAATAACTGAATGGTATCTGTTTCTAGTTGTCTTTTCTTATCATTTGTCATATTTGCTTCACTTTAATTATATAACAAAGAAATATTTTGACAAAAGATCTGGGCACAGAGTAGTCATGCATGTGGTAGGAGCAGAAGTGTTGGGTATACATTTGTGTTTTCATCATCCCACTCATGCAAATCTGATTTATGCAGATGATGGATTTGGGAATTAAATCTTATCACATGTGAGTTGAAAAGATAATCTGGACCCTTCAAGATCTATATTATAACCTTATCACATGCTTCGCCAGGTGAAAGTAATTTCTTGTCTAATGATAACATCATCAATAATTAATTGCTTTAAAATTCAATAATTTGGGGGTACATATTGATTAAACAGGTGCTCTATGTGAATGAAATAAAGTAGTCTTCACAAAGACCCTCAAAGTTGTTATATTCTCCACTAGTTGTTTCATTTCATTTTGATTCCTCCTTAATATTTCATTTTCATGAGAGAGATTTTCTATCTTGTCCTTTAAGGATTTCTGTAGTTCAAGAATTTGTTTTTGAGAACTTCTTAATGTTCTTATCAATTTTTTGAGATCCGCTTCTTGCATTTCTTCGATCTCATCATCTTCATAATCTTGAATTGGGGTGTCTTTTTCATTTGGGGGCGTCATAGTGTCTTCCTTGTTCTTGTTACCTCGGTTTTTGCGTTTGTTGTTTGGCATGTTGGAGATATTTGGTTTCTTCACTGTGGTGTTTTTTCTTGTTACACTATGGCTCTATATTAAGTGGACTGTCTGCTTTCAGTGGAGCCTTAGAGGCTTGAGATGAGTGTGGACTGAGAGCTGTGTTTGGTTCCTCAGGGTTGAGGGTGTGTCAAAGATGACACTCCCAGGTTAGGTGTGGTAAATCTCTCTTTCTTTCTTTTTTTGATTCAAAAGGGAAGTAATTCCGCACAGCTGAACGTAATTGGAGGTAGTTAGCAGGCAAATGATATACCCACAGGAGCCAGAGATTGGAAGCTCTTTCCCAAGGACCACACAGGGAATCTGTGCTGCCCTCAGTGTGGGCTCCAATTCTCCTGCAGTCTCCCACTGGGTTGCCAAGTTAGATGCTAATCTCCTGTTATTTCACCCCTCCCCCCAGAGTCAGGTTTTTCTGCTAGGCTCAGGGCCGGTACAGACCTGAGGTCGCCCTGCTTATGACGTATGTCCAAAATGGCACCTGCTCTTTGTCTTGCTCGCCTTTGAGAGGTGAGCGGAGAGAGAGAAACTTGCGTCCGTATCGGTCACTTTTTTTTTTTTCCTCTCTCTCTTCTAGTTAGCCTGGTGAACTTTTCCCCATGGAGTTTCAAGCCTTGTTCCCTCTAGTCTCCTCTTTCCGCTTGCCCGCTGGTGTCTCGGGCTATCGAGGTTCGGCTCACCTCGCGTTCCAGCGCTGGTGTGTTGATTCTGCCGCTGGTGTCCCGAACTTGGGCTCCCACGCTCTCCACGCAGGTCCACTGTGAATCACTAGTTCTGGAAGAGTTTCCTCTGCTGTTTCTTCCCCTACTCTTCCTTGACCCTGCAGTATCTCCACTTTTATTAAAGTGTCTCTCCCCCAGACTAATAGTGTGCTACCTTCCTATTCCGCCATCTTGCCACTCTCAGACTATCAGAATATGCAAAGTTGTTATATTCTCTTTACGGGAGCAGAAACTGTGGTATAGGAGACTAAATATGCAGTTCAAAGAGATAAAACATGAGTTTGAAATCCTGCATTTAAGAACACTTACTCTTAAATGTAGTTTACTAGAGCACACTACCCAAAAGAGCTTTCTGCAATGAAAACAATATATATATATATATATATATATATATTCATTCTAATATGTGGCTATTAAGCATTGTAAAGGTGATATATAGAAACTGAATTTTTAATTATATTTTGATTATAGTTTGAGCTCAGCAGCCATGTCCAGCTAGTGGCTCACCCTAAAGATTCATCAAACTGTGAGAGCCTCCAGGGCTTATACTATATTTCATTTGTCTTTGTGTTGGGGCCTTGTAAAAACTTTGGCACATAGGTGTACACTGATTTTTGACATATCCAATGAAAGATTCTGCCCTTAGTTTGCAGGCCTAGTTTTCAGTTCTGGCTTGTGTTTTTCCCAATGCAGTTGTCCTGCACCACACCATCATTGTCCTTTAAATTCTTGTTGAGTGAGCCTTGCTTTGGCTTATGTCAAGCTCCTTTTTTGGGGTTTGATCACCTATCCCAGAAATGAAGTATATCCATGGTTCTGCAAATGGACTTTAGAATATGATGGCTTTGCTTTAAATCCAGTCTCACAACTTCTGAACTGACTGCTTTTTCTTGGAAGAGTCATTTAACTTCCATGTGTCAGTTTCCTGGTCTAGAAGATATGCATCACACAAATTTTCTCTTCACACAAGGTAGTAGTGAGTGAAAACAGAGACAGCCCTTATAAAATACTTTTCTGGGTATTTGGCAGCTAGATTGTGATAAAAATATTTAGATATTTTAATATTTTTTATTATTCATACTTCTGCCTTCTTTTGACCCTCAAAGACAACACAATGTAAATTTTTAATAAATGTTTAAAAACATTTTGAGAAATTTACTAAGAACATCTACAGGATATAATTTCTGTTCTTTATTCATTGTTGACTTTTATTTTCTGTTTAATAACTTTATTAAAATGTAGTCACATATAATGTCAGATATATTGATTTTAGGATATATAAATTCATACCATATAGGAGGCTTTATCAAGGATAATGTGAAATATATTTAATCTCCAAGTAGAAAGATTAAATAACATTTGCCAATTACAACAGAAATCATACAAAATATGTATTACACCTCACATTGAGGGTAACTGTATTCTAGTTTCTTACAACTATAAACACATTGACTTTTGACCTGCCAATAACTTGTCATGCTCTTGAAATAAAATAAGGCATGCAAAGACAACTAGGTCACATTGAATTGACTGCCTCCAGGAAGTTCACCTGGTTCATCTGGTAGGTAAGAGAGTCAACAAACAAGTCACAGAGCATTCTGAGCAGTAGAGGGCATGTGAGCATGAGGCAACGATCAGCTTAACTGGATGGGAGGAACCATCAGGGAGGTCTTCATGAAAGGTGTGACTTCCGACTGAGGGGAAGCAGCAGTAGGCTGCAGGTTGGGTAAAAACAAAACTGGGAAAGTAAATAAAAATCCTTAAAAGATTTTAAATCTGTGAAAAAGGAACAAATTTCTTGTATACCATATATAAGAGCATAATGATACTTTCCACTGTACCATCTGCCTCTTGCTGCCACCCTCTCTCCACCTTCCATTCTTATTTTTCTTTTAATTTTTATAATGACATTCTTTCAATTTACTTTATAATCACAAGCTTAACCCTCTATTAACTGAAGATTTCAACAAGTAGTAGTAGGAAAAAAAAGCTATTAGGAGTATAGATGAGGAAGGGCTATAAACAACACCAAATCTCAAAATGTCAATTTTGCTTATATACATTATAATTTCGTGTATTCTCTATATTAGTTACCACAAATCAGGGAAAGCGTATGATATTTGTCTTGTTGGGATGAGCTTATTTCACTAAGCGTAATGGTTTCCAATTTCATCCATTTTACTGCAAATGACAGGATTTCATTATTTTTTATGGCTGAGTTTTATATATATATATATATATATATATATATATATATAAATGAAAATACATATATAATTTTATATATAAATAGAAATATATAGAGAAATTGTTTTATATATATATATATATATATATATATATATATATATAAAACCATTTCTTTATCCAGTCATCAGTTGTGTTGCTGTGGATTTTGTTCTAAGGAGAAGCGCGGTGGGGGCAAGAGTCGCGGAGTCATGACACAGACACCAGGAGTCTGGTGAAAGCAGGCTAGAGGTGAACAGTCTGCAGACTCGTCTATTTCAGTTGGTACAGCAGCTTATATATCTGAGGCAGCCAATCCGGTCAAGGAGCAGTTTATGCTGTAACCAATCACTGCTTGTTGCCAGGCAGGCTCCTTTGCCAGGTGGGTTCCACTGCCATTTCCTGAGTAACTGAGCTCGCTTGCCAGTGCCATCTTGGCACAGCCTTCTCATTCCACCACATTTCCCCATTTTCGTTTATTTTTGAGCAATGGGAGGCATGATCCTTGGCCATACCATTGTTGACCCTGTTTCCATGTGGTCTACTCATGCAGCTGTGCCTGTCTTAGGTTGTCCCCCAAGGGATCTTACCCGTCATTTACTAACCAGCCCTCAAAACGGGAGACCACAGGAGTGCTTGCTCAGATGGGGGTAGAATGAGAAACATTGGTAATCAGGGACAGCATGACTGCACACAGGCTGTGGGTCATTCGAGTGGCTGACTGGAGCTGGTGGGATATAAAGCAGTAGCGGATATGGCTGTGGGCTGTTCCTCAGGGCAACAGCTTGACAATTGATAGCAAATGCGTCCACTAACAAGGGGGTCTCTCAGTCTTGTTCAGCTGGTTCTGGTTGACTGTCAGTTGGAAGCTTGATGTTTCTGGCTGGTACCAAATGGACTTTCCCTCATTCTCTGAAAAGACACATTTGGGTTGATTCCATATCTTAGCTATCATGAGTTGGGCTGCTATAATCATGGAAGTACAGATAATTCTTTCTTATGCTGATTTCATTTCCTTTGGGTATATTCCCAGGAGTGAAATGGCTGGGCCATATGGTAGATCTATTTTTAAATTTCTCAGGAATCTCCATATTGTCTTCTGTAATGGTTGCACTGGTTTAAATTCCCAGGAATAGTGTATTAGGGTACTTTTTTCCCCCAAATCCTTGCCAGCATTTAGAATTTTTTGATGTTTGAATGATAGCCATTCTAACTGGGGAGACATGAAACCTCATTGTGGTTTTTATTGGCATTTCCCTATGGATAGTAATCCTGAGCATCTTTTCATGTCTCTGCTGGCAATTTGTATTTTATCCTTATAAAATGCCTGTTCACTATGAGAAACAATGACTTGATCAGCCCTTATCATCATTATTGATGTATAATTTAATACTATATCCCTTTTAGTATTTTTGTTTGTTCTACTTAATACCATTCGTTGAGCTATGTAATTAACACACAATTATTCTTAGGTGTTTAAAGTTAACTGAAAAGTGATCTCTGTTAAATATAAGAGTGGGAATAAGAGAGGGAGAGGGTGTACCATTTGGGACATGCTCAAGCTGACTTGCCCCAAGTGGCAGAGTTAGAAATGTGCCAGGGGATTCTAATACAATCCCATCAAGGTTGCATGTACCAATGCCACTTCACTAGTCCAAGTGATCAATTTCAGTCACAATAGACCATAATGATAGAGTCAAAGGGATCACATAAACAAGACTAGTGTCTGCAAATACTAACTGATAGAATCAAAAAAGGAGAGAATGATCCAATATGGGAAGCAGGCCACACAAGCAGACTCATAGAATGGCAGTTGTCCTAAACAGCACTCTGGCCTCAGAATCGGCCCTTAAGGTATTCAGATCTGGCTGAAGAGCCCATGAGAGTATTTTAGGCATGGAAAGCCAAGACACTCAGAAACAAACAAACAAACAAAAAACCTAAATGAAAGATCTCTGTGAGTGAGACCCCAGTGGAAAGAATGGGCCATCAAAGAAGGAGGCACCTTTCTCTGAAGGGAGGAGAGAACTTCCACTTTGACTATGGCCTTGTCAAAATAAGATCAAAATTGGTGAGCTCAGGGGGCTTCCATGGCCTTGGCAACTCATGACTAGGGCCTGAGGAGATTGCTGACAAGAGTGTCAATTTGTTAAGTCAACAAAAGGAGTCACTGTGCACTTACTCCCCATGTAGGATCTCTGTCTTTAATGTGTGGTTCAATGTGAATTAATAATATGACTAGTGCTCAAACAGTATTTTGCACTTTATGTTCTGTGTGGGGGCAAACTGATGCAATCTTTACTTAATATATACTAAATTGATCTTCTGTATATAAAGATAATTGAAAATGAATCTTGATGTGAATGGAATGGGAGAGGAAGCAGGAGATAGGAGGGTTGTGGGTGGGAGGGAAGTTATTGGGGGGAAAAGCCATTGTAATCCCTAAGCTGTACTTTGGAAATTTATATCTACTAAATAAAAGTTAAAAAAAAAAAAGAAAAAGAAAATTCCTATTCAGCTGGCACCGCAGCTCAATAGGCTAATTCTCCGCCTGCGGCACCGGCACCCCAGGTTCTAGTCCCTGTCGGGGCGCTGGATTCTGTCCCAGTTGCTCCTCTTCCAGGCCAGCTCTCTGCTGTGGCCAGGGAGTGCAGTGGAGGATGGCCCAAGTGCTTGGGCCCTGCACCCGCATGGGAGGCCAAGAGAAGCACCTGGCTCCTGGCTTCGGATGAGCACTGTGCACCGGCCACAGCGCACCAACCACAGCGGCAACACGGGAGTGAACCAACAGAAAGGAAGTCCTTTCTCTCTGTCTCTGTCTCTGTCTCTCTCTCTCACTGTCCACTTTGCCTGTCAAAAAAAGAAAAAAAAAAAGAAATTTCCTGTTCATATCCTTATCCCATTTCTCAACTGGATTGGGTTTTTTTGTTGTTGCTGAGTTTCTTGAGATTATATATCCTGTATATTTATCCTTTAGCAAATGTATAGTGGCAAAATATTTTCTCCCATTCTGTCAGTTGCCTCTTTACTTTGTTGAGTATTTTCTTTGCTGTGCTGAACCTTCTTAGCTTGATGTAATCCCATTTATCTATTTTTTCTTTTATTGCTTGTGTTGTGGAGTCTTATACAAGATGTCTTTTCCTATGCCAATGTCTTTCAGTGTTTCCATATGTTTAACTCTAGTAAATTGATGGTTTCAGGTATTAAGTTTAGATTCTTATTTCACCTTGAGTTTATTTCTGTATGTAGTATAAGGTAGGGGTCTTGTTTCATACATCTGCAAGCAAAGACCCATTTTTTTCCAAAACAATTTGTTGAAGAGACTTATTTTTCCAGGGAGTGATTTTAGCTTTTTTGTCAAACATTAGTTGGTTATAGATGTGTGGTCTAATTTCTGGGGTCTCTGATCTGTTCTGTTGGTCCACATGTCTATCCTTATGCCAGTGAAAGCTCTTTTGATTATAACTACACTGTAAGATGTCTTCAAATCTGGTGTTGTGATGCCTCTAGTTTTATTTTTATTGTTTAGGATTGTTTTAGCTCTTTGAATTCTCTTGAGTCCATATGAATTTTAGTTTTTTTTTCAGATCTGAGAAGAATGTCTTTGAAGTAAATATCAACTTTCAATACAGATTTTGCTTCCTTCATTCAAAAAAAAATTTTCCAAAATGTTAAAATGAGTACTAGAAATGATAATTTTTATGTGATTATGTTTGCGTTCTTAACTAGAGCAGATGTCATATTAAAAACAGCATCCTCTCCATTTTTGGTTAATAAATCCAGATGACAGGAATATCACAAAATATACAATTCTCTTATTTATTAAAAAAAAGTGTGCCAAATAACCACCACAGCTGGTAGATTAATTATGGGCATGTCTAGAGAAATAGAGCAGAGTCACTGAAGAGGCAGCTTGAGCCTTGCATCACTATAATTATGTGTCAGTCCCAAAGAATCCACACAGCCTTGTCCTGCCATTACCCCTCATATAACTATGCACAGCCCATGCCACCAACATGACACATTGCACAAGAAATTACACATTTTAAATTAGATGCCTGAGAGAGACTCTCTAGTTGCAAAGTGGAGGCAGCTGCACTAAGATATTAGGCTATCTCTATTTTCTGTGGTTTAGTTCAATTTATTAAGAAGGATCAGTATGTTTTAGGTGCCTGTTACTAAGGCACCAGGGCACATTTAGAAATTGAGTTCTGGAGGTAGTTTTCATTCCAATCCTTTCTCTGATAATTTCTACTAGTGTCACCTTGGCTAAGCTACTTAATCTCTGTATGCCTAGCCTTCCTCAACTGTAAATTAGGGCTAATAATAGTGCTTATCTGTTAGTGACATTTTGATAATCCGATAAAGCAACATATAAAATGTTTAGCCAGAGACTGTCATAATTACTGGGCAATGAAACTTGGGAATTGCTTCTCCCATTATTCTGTGACTTTAGGCCATATTTTCTTCATGTATTGTGGTCTTCCAAGTTATTTAGCCCTTAATAGATGATTGCTTTGTGAAGAAGTCAGTAAATAAGTGTTTCACATATGATTAGGTTTTGAAATCCATCAAATAAGTCACTTTCCTCTGATTCTAGCATTGTAATATTAATATAGTTTATCTATAATTTATTTAAGTGGTGCCTTTAATAAGAAAATATTATTGTTAAGTGTTTGTAATGTTCTACATTAGGACTAAAGGATGATATATAGACTATTTTTCATATTTTTTCATGTTTTCAATTGATATTATTTCATTACTTAGCTATTTATTTTGTCATTGATTCATTGGTATTCATTTACAAACACATGCTTGCCAATTGTAATATGTATGAGAGTACTTCAAAAAGATCATGGAAAAAACAGGATTTAAGACAAGTTTACTTTGGTGTAAAAATTTTTAAAATCTATGCATACTTTTTTCATAGCAATCGTTTTCCATGATTTTGTTGAAGACACTGTGTGTGTGTGTGTGTGTGAAGAGATATACATGAAAATTGTGTAGATTAGGTAAAAGATGGAAGGAAACTAAATCATAAAAACCAAAACATTTTATATGTTGCTTTATCGGATTATCAGAATGTCACTAACAGGTAAGTACTATTATTAGCCCTAATTTAAGAACGATCACTGAGAACCACCCTACAGTTGTCCTTAAGGTAAAGTTCGTATACTTTTTCTTATAAACTTTATCACAAAGGACAATTTAGCCCCAGGGTAAAGTTAGAAATCAGAAACCACTAGAAGCTGACATCTTGATTGGGCAAAACATGTTTTCCTTATTAAGGCTAACTAAACATATATTGTAACAATCTGAACTCCAAAGAACATATATATAAGTAAAAAGATATATATATATATATATATATATATATATATATAACATTTTCTTAATAAATGTCCTAGAAAAGAAAGAAATTGTATCATTTTAGATATTTTTAGGATAGAAAAATTCATCAGTGCATTGTAGTGGATTGGGAATGCTGACTCATAGAATGGCAGATGTCCTAAACAACACTCTGGCCTCAGAATCAGCCCTCAAGGCATTCGGATCTGGCGGAAGAGCCCATGAGAGTATAGCAGGTATGGAAAGCCAAGATATCATGGAAAAAAAAAAAAGACCTAAATGAATGATCTCTGTGAGTGAGATCCCAGTGGAAAGAACGGGGCCATCAAAGAAGGAGGTACCCTTCTCCGAAGGGAGGAGAGAACTTCCACTTTGACTATGACCCTATCGGAATAAGATCAAAGTCAGCGAACTCTAAAGGCTTCCATAGCCCTGGCAACTCATGACTAGAGCCTAGGGAGATTACTGACGCCATGAACAGGAGTGTCAAATTGTTAAATCAGCAACAGGAGTCACTGTGTACTTACACCCCATGTGGGATCTGTCCCTAATGTGTCGTCTAAAGCGAAGTGATACTATAACTAGTACTGAAACAGTATTTTTATGCTTTGCGTTTCTGTGTGGGCACAAACTGATGAGGTCTTTACTAATTATATATTGAAGTGATCTTCTGTATATAAAGAGAATTGGAAATGAAAAAAAAAAAACAACCTGGTGTTAAAATGGAAATGGCATAGAAAATTAATTAATTTAAAAAAAATTATGTAGGTTCTGTCTTTAATGTGCTGTACATTGCTATTTAATGCTATAATTAGTAATCCAATGGTAGTTTTTTTCAATTTATGTTGCTATATGGGCAAAATGTTGAAATCTTTACCTAATATATACTAAACTGATCTTCTGTATACAAAGAGAATTGAAAATGAATCTTTACATGAATGGAAGGGGAAAGGGAGAGGGAAAGGGGAGGGTTGCGGGCGGGAGGGAAGTTATGGGAGGGGGGAAGCCATTGTAACCCATAAGCTATACTTTGGAAATTTATATTCATTAAATAAAAGTTTAATAAAAAAAAAGAAACCAACACATATTCCCAGTAAATGTGTGATAATGTTTAGTTTGGCTGAAATCTAAGAGATGATCTGTTATTACTTCTATGTTCATTATGACACATTTTTCTGAAACTCACCTGTTCTGCTCCATGCTGTTTCTGACCCTTCGCTGATACAGAGGGAGTGCTCTTCTTAGGTTTATAATTTGTATGGGGTTACACTTCTAAGTATTTGTTTCAGGACTTTCCACCACAATTAAATAAGAGGATGGCAACTTGGAGATTCTGTCTTCTTAAAAGATTTCCACCAAGTATGGCAGGGCTGAGTAAATCTGTTTATATGTTGTACTGCATCATTTTTCAATATGAAATTTATTATATTTAAAATTGTATTAATTTTCAATTAATTTGTAATGCAGACAGACAAAGACAGAGAAACAGACACAGAATTTTCATTCTGCTGATTCACTCTTCAGAGGTTTGCAATAACTAGTTCAGGGCCAGACTGAAACCA
Source organism: Lepus europaeus (assembly GCF_033115175.1). NCBI lineage: Eukaryota > Metazoa > Chordata > Mammalia > Lagomorpha > Leporidae > Lepus > Lepus europaeus. The sequence goes on from NC_084845.1 coordinate 47,337,902, forward strand.
GGAGCTGAGAATTCAATCTTGGTCCCCCATAAGGGAGGCAGGTACACAAGTACCTGAACCATCTCTGTATCCACTTACGGAGTGCAGTAGCAGGCAGCTGGGTCTCTAATCCAGGCAGTTCAATCTGGGATTTGTGCCTCCTAAACAGCATCTTAATCATGGCAATATTAGCTTTGTTACTGACAGAGCACATCTTTATCTTCTGGAGCTGTCTCAGGTTTTCCTTAATTTTGGAAGAAGTTGTTTCAGCCATTCTCTACACCCCCACCTAACTCACCTTCATCATCCTCTCCGAGACTATTTTTCTCACTTGGATTAACAACTGCACAACTTGGATTTATTACCTAGTCGGGAGAATGGTAGTGCAAGGATTTCTCTGAAGGTTCTGTGTTAAAATGTAAGATGTAGCAGAAGGAGCAAAAAAAAAAAAAAAAAGTTTTCAGTAATGAGGCTTTATCTTGATGTCGTCAAGTGACTTCTGGTTATCACTGGCACATTTGTGAGTATTTGCCTCAACTACGGAGTCTGCTTTACAAAATCATTTTGTGCCAGAAGAGACTATTTAAAATTGTACTTGTGGTGCGTCTCCAGGCGGGAATCTGTTATTAGCAGTGGTGATAAGGAAAGCTGCAGACATGTCATGACACTGGTTACCCTCAGGATAAGAGCAGATCAAGGCTTTCAGAGGAAAGGGCAGAGGCGAGAATTACTCGTCACTGCCAGACTTTGTGGCTACCAGCAAAGGAGCATTTTAAGCCGCTTCCAACTCAGGAAATTGGGAAAATTGCAGCTCCTACATAGATGATTGCTCCCCTTAGCCTGCCCTCTTCAAGGATGTCGTTTGTGGGGACCATCCTGAGGCCCACAGTCATGGCCGAGTTTTCCCTGCAAATAATTACAGAATTGCTTTATCTGCGTGTACAGGCTCCTCAAGGTCAGATGCAGTGAGCTGGAGTATTAGTAATACTCTAGTTTTATATCCACCCCCCACATATGCAGACACCCTCCCCCTAAAAGCACACACTTTGTTTTGACAGTATTAGCAATGAATTGAGTGTTTTAAGTGACTAATGTGTGTCTGGGGGTGGGGAGGTGGGGGTGGAGTTATTTTCCATTCATCAGAAAAGTTTCTTTTTTAAACCCAAAATAGAGGTAACTTGAAAATAGTTATGTATTAGAAAGTTGAATCAAATATTTATTAATCAATTTCTCCCAAGTCCAAAATAAAGCATGTGAAGTAGCAAACATGGCACATCAGTTAATTTTGTCATTCATTCTTATTCAGGATATTCCAGACAGAACAGAATAAGCAAAAATACTATATAATCTAGGGATTTTTTTTTAACTGAAAACTAAGCAGTATTGGATATATTTTTTCAAATCTTTGGGTGTATTGCTTTTATTCAGAGATCAAAATGTTCTTTATAGATTGCAGAGGAAAATGTTGGGTATATTTTGGGTTCAGTAGCTCTCACCAACTCCTTTTTCCAGTGTTCTAACTTTAGCAGAAACCAAGAAGCAGTTTGCAAAGCACTTTTCCTAATATTCAAATTCCCGTTGAGGTTTAAGAGAAATTTAATCCACATGTTTCTAATTCATTTGCACTCAACTCATAAAAACAGTTCTTCAATTTGATCTCATTGTGGTCCAGGGGCATTAAAAAGCTTTCAAATGAGCCCTCTTCCTTGAATTGAGATCCAGATGTTGTGTTTTGTCAGCTCTAAGCAGATTTGAAACTCAAAAAGTCTTGGTCATAAAGAGGAGCACAGATGGTTTTGGAACTTAGGGAGAAAAACATTCACAGAGAATAGAAACTTTCTTAAAATGTAAGAAACTATCATTTTTAAGGATTTCATTCAACTGGTGAGAAACATTATGTTCTTTTAACGATGGGATACTATACAGTGGAGGAAAACTGAATGATCTGGGGCAAACTATGAGTGAGAATGCAGCCAGTAGACACTCAGAGCCCTCCTTTATATTAATCACAAGTAGTGATTAAAATAAATAAATAGTAGGAGGGTGAAAAGGATGGAACCAAATGCCATCAGGGATGGGGGAAAAAGATTATTTTATACATTTTAAATATTCTCTCATATTATCCAAAAAGAAGACGGGGAGGAGAAAAGAGGTTAAGAGATTGACATGGCATCAACAGCCACATTCTAAATAATTTTATTTCTGGCATATACTAAGAAATCTTTTCTTAATTTAAAGATTTATTTATTTTATTTGAAAGAGTTACACAGAGAGAGAAGAGGCAGAAAGAGAGAGAGAGAGAGAGAGAGAGAGAGAGAGAGAGAGAGTCCTCCATCCATTGGTTCACTCCCCAGTTGGCCGCAACGGCCAGAGCTGCGCTGATCCAAAGCCAGGAGCCAGGAGCTTCTTCCAAGTCTCCCACGTGCGTGCAGGGGCCCAAGGACTTGGGCCATCTTCTGCTGCTTTTCCAGGCTATAGCAGAGAGCTGGACAGGAAGTGGAGCAGCCGGGTCTCGAACCAGCGCCCATATGGGATGCTGGCGCTTAAGGGCAGGGCTTTAACCCACTGCACCACAGTGCCAGCCCCAAGAACATCTTTTCAACATTCAAATCCAAGCACTCAATTTTTGAGGCACGTGTGAATCATTTCTCCTGAAATATGAAATCCGCTGTTAGAATATTTTATATCATTAACCCAGTATGTCAATTCCTACCTCTGTAACTATATTCTTAACTCTCCATTAGTACAATTATTTTTAATCAAGACTTTTTCTTGGTTGGGGGCTTTTCCTTATCCAAAGCTCTTTTCCCTTTCTGGATGGCTTTTTCTTTTAAGATTTACTTATTTCAAAGGGAGAGAGAGAGAAAGAGAAAGGAGAGAGAAAGAGAGAGAGGCAGGGAATGTCTTCCATCTACTGGTTCATTCCCCAAATGGCCAAAGTGGTGGGAATTGTCTGGTAGGAAGCCAGGAGCCAGGAGCTTCTTCCAGGTCCCCCATGTGAGTGCAGGGGCCCAGGGACTTGAGCCATCTTCTGCTACTTTCCCAGGAGCATTAGCAGGGAGCTGGATTGGAAGTGGAGCAGCCAGGACTCCAACTGGCACCCATATGGGATGATGGCATTGCAGGTAGTGTTTTTCCCCACTATGCCACAGCACCAGACCCAGCTAGTACAATTTTTAACCTTAGAATATAAACTGCTAACTAACTTTTTGTATGAGCTCTACACATCATAAAAAAGATGAATTTATCAAGATGAATGCATTTTATACTGGTAACTTCCACCCGAAGGATTTCTTTTAGTTTGAAAATACCATGGAGCATCTTTAATATAAACTCCTTAGCTAAACATTATTACTTTACTGAGTTAGCAGGAGCATGGGTTTTAGTGAATTTTTCCCTTAGACATGTCTTCAGAATCAACCAAACCTTGGTAAAAATTCTGGTTCCCCATTTACTCCCTGGAAAATTTGGTGGTCCATGTATTGCTTCTCTGATCTTCAATATTCTCACCTCTGAAATGATAATAAAACTAATCATTTGGCAAGTATGTTGTGGTGATTGATAGAGAAGTGTGATGCCTATTTGTTTTTTTTCCTTTCATGTTTCCACCCCAACACAGTGCATTACATATGAGTCCTGTCCCTTCTTGTTATAGCTCTGTGTTTTATAAGAGAATGAACTGAATTTTCTTTGTTCCTTGGGTCTTGGTCTGAAGTTAGCATCCTTGTAATCTAAATCCCATATACCTCTTTTTTCTCCATCTTTGCAAATAGAAGGTATAGGAGACAATCTGTGGATTTTTACTGTCTACCAGCAGTCCTTCACTCAACTCTCAAAGCAGTATCAGAGTTTCCATGTTGCCTCCCTTCCTCTTCATTCCATTTGAGTCCAGTGGGGTTGAGACTAGGTCAGGCCCACCAAAATATAGATTCAATGTCAGGTAGGTAACTGACTTGAAAAAAAATTCAGAATTAGTTAAATCAATTTCAGCAGGCTTGATGAAATGAATTGGGGAATAATATTCTCTCTGGGGCTCATTTAAAATACAGAGTTGATATCTCAGGTTGCTTACATTTTCCTGATAAAATGGGAAAGTCTATCTTTGGGTGAAGCCTACAAGGAGAGAGGAGAACAAGAACCTAGAGTCTGATTTCCGATAACACTGCTTGAGTTTCTGGCATCAGCTACACCTGCAGTTGAAGCTGAAGGGGGAAAACATGTTTTCCATTTAGCATAAGTCACTGTGAATTCTGCCCTTTTTAACTGAAAGTGCTTTATTCAATACTAACGTGCAAATAGTACCCAGATGAATGTATCTTATCAATACATAATAAACTGTTTAATGGCAATTATTTTTATTTTATTCCTGTGATTATTACCTATGTCTGGAAATAACAACAGAAGATAGATTTCTTCTTCCATCCTGGGCAGGCTTTGAATGGTTATTTTGATCTCTTTCAGCCCTCAGATCCCACGGTGCTTGCAGACATAGGCAGCTACGTTGTTCAAAGAAAAAAATTGCTCCTCTCCTTAGATATGCCCAGCAGGTCTATTAAACTACTGTGATTTCTCAGCCATTCACAGTTACTGCATGTTGCTTACAACTGTGTTTCAACAGATCCCTCACATTTTTTCTTTCTTTCTTCTTTTTTTTTCCTTTTAATTCCCTTGCTCATTCCGTTCAGCACCTGCTTGGGTAGGCTGATACCATTGATTCTAAATGAGTTCCATTGCCTCTGGTTGTTAACCACCAAAACTGGCATTTTGTTTGGAGAATAGATTCTGGTTTGTATCAGTAATGTTGATCAAGGCTCAATCTAGATGAAAGGTCTAAGGATGATAATTTTATCAAGAAATGGGAAAATAAGTATATAGTTGTTCCTAAAAATAGCAAATAAGGTGTACAAATAAAAGTGCACAAACCATTGTTCTTGAACTGTGAGTGAAGACAGGGACCATAAGCACCCTGTGAGAAATAGTGACATTTGAATTTTCTTTGTACCCACCTGCTAGCACAGTAAGAGGCATTGTACTAGCTTCACATTTGGCTGGGCTACTACCAGTAGCCAGAATCTAGCAAAAGAGATGGTCAAAGTAGATGTAATATTCAGCCTTGTTCTGTTGAGTTTCCACTTGAACTCATTAGTGACTCCATATAGTATCCTAATTCTACTGCAGGGCAGGAGCAGGGGGAGGAGGTGGTGATTTGGCAAAGCCTCCAAATGCAACAGCAAAGTTTTCCTTCAGCTGGGTTGTCTTTAGAGAAGTAAGCTTGCCTAAATTCTTTGTCACAAACACATAACATCTTTCTTTAGAAACCAGGAGATTTGGGGAAGAAAAAATTCATTTCCATAGTTTTGGGGCTTGAGTTAGTGGCTGGGAGGATGTTAGCTAGCATCCCTACAGACTTTGCTTAGATGTGTGGGATAGTATTTAATAAACACAACTTGATTTCTTGGGTAAAATGCTCCTACTTTGCTTAGATGTGTAGGATAGTATTTAATAAACACAACTTGATTTCTTTGGATAAAATGCTCCTTTTGATGGCCAGTGCATCCCTGAATCATTCTGTTGCAGAAAATGATAATGATAACAAGCACTCAGGTCTACAGTTTTGACTTCTTCCTGTTCCATCCCTACTAATGCTCTAACCTAAGTTTTATTGCAACACATTGCAGCACAATTTTGGATGCCTCAATAAGATCATTAATTTTTAGGGCAACAAAAAATTTACTTGGTTTTTCTCAGAAATGTTGATAAATGACTTCTCAGATGAACTTTCTTGCCCATTATATGTCTTTGCAAAGGTAGAGATACCCACTATATGATATTCTACAAAGAGAATACAGGTATGCACACATACACACATATACCACACAAATGCTATGAGTATATTCTGTGAAAATATATATGTACAGGTACATATTGTATACACACATACACACTTAGTGTGTATTTTATTTTTTAAGGCTTAAAACATTTATTTGAATGGCAGAGAGACAGACGGAGAGGAAGAGGAAGAGGGAGAGGGAGAGGGAGATAAAAGAGAGGTCTTCCTTCTGCTGTTTCATTTCAAGCCTGCAAAAGCCTGGGCTGACCCAGCCCAAAAACCAGGAACCTGGAAATTGATCTACTTGTCTCATATTAGGGCAAGGACCATTAGTATATGAGTTATTACTTTCTGCCTCTATGATATGCATTGCCAGTGCACTGGAATCTGAAGCAGATTAGGAACTCAAATCCAGGCACTCTCATGTGGGATGCAAGCATCCCAAGCAGCAACTTAACTGCTGTGCCAAATGCCTGCCCCGTGGCGTGTGTTCCAACCTCAGTTTATCTGTGTTACCAGATCAAATCACTTAATTTACCATTGATATCCTACTATCCCTTCCATTTGTAAAACCAGAGGATTTAATTGTATGAATAGTGGTGCTCTAAGAGGTGAGACTTGGTGATTCAGAGAATAAAGGAATGGCTCCAAAAGTTGTGCTAAGCCCCTGCATAGCTCAAATATTATAAACTTATAATGTAGTAGTTCATTTCAAGCTACCTGCTCTTTCTAGTTGATACCACTACACAACCATTCCTAAGTAAGCACAGATATTTGCGCATCAGCTAATTCAGCTTAAATTGATTGCTATTCCATTTTTGATGAAATTAAGTGCTTGTGAAATTATCTGAATATGTACAGTAGTTTTCTTTCACTTTAAGTAAAATGCTTAAAAAATTTAAATGTTTATAACATCGGGGTGGGTGTTGCTCTGCTAGGGGTTAAGCCACTGCTTGAGATGGCCACATCCTGCATCAGAAGGCTGATGTGCATCCAGGCTACTTCGCTCTGGATCCAGTTTCCTGCTAATGTTCCAGGGAAGGCAGTGAATGGTGATCCACAGGCTTAGTTCCCTGCCACCTATACTCAAATGGAGTTCCTGGCTCCTGGTTTCAGCCTAGCATACCTATCCCTGGCTGTTGAGCCCATTTGGGGATTGAACCAGTGGATGGAAGATATTCTATCTCTCTCTCTCTCTCTCTGTCTCTCTCTCCCCCCCCCCCATTTCTCTCTCCCTTTCCCTCTCCCTCTCTCAGTCACTTTACTTTTAAAATAAATCTTTTAAAAACTATTTATAACAGAAAACTACTTCATATGCTAAAGGTATAAAAGTCATTAGCTTTTTGTTTGTTCTGTAAACTCACCAGAAATAAATAACAAGTCTTATATGTTTTAAATAACATGTTTAGAGATGATAGTTAAAATATGAGGTATTATTAGGAATTTTAAAACACATGTGTACTACTAGGATTGAATTCTTTTCTTTTAAAAGATTTATTCATTTACTTCATAGGCAGGGTCACACACCGAGGGAGGAGGGTGGGGAAAGAGATTGTCTGTCACTGATTCACTCTCCAAATGGCCACAGGGCCAGAGCTGAGCCAGTCTGAAGCCAGAAGCCAGGAGCTTTTTCCCAGTCTCCCATGTGGGTGCAGGGGCCCAAGCACTTGGGCCATCCCCTACTGCTTTCCCAGGCTCATAAGCAGGGAGCAGATCAGAAGTGGAGCAGTTGGGACTCCAACAGGTGCCCATGTGGGATGCCAGCACTGCAGGTGACAACTTAATCCACTAAGCCACAACGATGGACCAAGGGACTGGATTCTTAAAACATCAATTTTAGGGGCTGGCACTGTGGCATGGTGGGTAAAGCCACTGCCTGCAGTACCAACATTCCATATGGGCACCAGTTGGAGTCCCAACTGCTCCACTTCTGATTCAGCTCTCTGCTAAGCAGTAGAAAATGGCCCAAATCCTTGGGCCCCTGCACCCACATAGGAGGCCTGGAGGAAGCTCCGGGCTCCTGGCTTCGAGTTGGCTCAGCTTCGACTGTTGTGGCCATCTGAGAAGTGAACCAACAGATGAAAGACTTCTCTCTCTTTCTCTCTCTGCCTTTGCCTCTCTGTAACTCTGCTTTTCAAATAAATAATCTTTTAAAAAATCAATTTTATTGTGCATATAGAACAACATTGAGTTGCTAAATAAGGCTGTATACTCATATGCATCAATTTACACTAATTTTGTACGAAAATAAACATTTTTTTCATTCTGTTTTCCACAAACTTCTTGAAGTACCTTTGTATGTTGTTTCTTTAGAAGTAGGTTGCAATGGCAACCTTTAATCTGAAGTTCATTGCTATGAATTCTTCATGTTCTGAATATTTGCAATCTTAGTCTTTAAAACTCAAGAGAATTCATAGGAATCCCAAAGCACACTACTTCAAACAATTGACAAAGAATAGTCTACTAATTTTAAGAAATAAATATTTAATTTTTACAGAGTATCAAATTTTACTTCATAACTTTTCCACTATCTTGTTTGCTTTACCCTTAAAATTGTAAACAAGAATTTGCTCAATTTTTTAACAAAGATGTTCTCTCTTTGAACATTACCAATAACTCAGTCATCCTCCATCAGGTTCCCAAATGGTCATCTTAGCCGAATCTGTTTGGTAGCTGTGTCTGGGATGCTTTTGTGGAATAACTTATTTAACCTACTGTAGGACGATGGAAGAGAATGAGTTCCTATCTCCTATGACTTACTGGAGTAGTTTGGTGATCATTATATTAAATCACAATGGATCCAATTGTTTGACATAGAGACGGTCATTCACTTATCCACCAGTTCACACACATGTGTCAAAGTTCTGCTCAGTGAAAGGTGCTTTAGAACGGAGCTTAGCAACAAGACAGGAGAAGGGCAGATGTGAATGAAGGGCTTATTTAATGGTAATAAACAGGAAAGGACATTCCTTACCCACACTGCGGTTACAGAGTGGGACTCAGAGGTATGAAGAGACTTTAAAAAAAAGAATAGAAAATAAAATTAAAAACCTATTTTCCGTGAACTTTTTGAAGACCACTCTTATGTGGTAAAGAGATAGGAAACTTCAATCTGCCTGTGCAAGATGATGTCTTTACAGAGGTTATATCATTACTTTTATCTCTTACTTATAATCATTCACTCTGGAGGGTCACTTTAATAGTTATGCTCTGTAAGACTATTCCAATATTACATGTTTTCCATATGTTTAATTTTCTGCCTCTGAACTCTATTTTTATCTTTGCTTATTCATTCAGAACAATGAACATGAACATATCTCTAACAATCCATCTCTATCTCGGTGGAGAGGGCACATGGGGTATAGAACGATATGGGGATGCTCTTGCAGGAAGCTTCTGTACTGATTCTCCTGCTTCCATCCTTGCCAGCTTTAGTTCATTCTCCGTCTACAGAGGCAAGAGAGCGTAAATCAATTTATCATCCCCCTGCTATGATTTTCCAAAGGTGCAGCCAGATCCTTCTCCATTTTTGATCAGCACCACAGCCATTTGCCAAGTACCTTCCAATTTTTAGCCTTCTCACATTGTTCCTTCCTTTGACTCTTTGGCTGACCATTTATTCTGTTAAAGTGTCAGTTTAAATATCAATCCCTCAAAAGAGCCTTTCCTAATGTTCTGTTATATGATTTCATAGCATCCTACACTTTTCTATTATGATGTGCTTCATTAATTGTAATTTGCATATTTCCTTATTTTCTGCTATATATGATAAACCTGATGTGTTACAACAGCTTAGACCTCACCTCTAGGACAGTATCTATTAATTATTAATTATTTTCTGAATGAATTAATGTCATAACATTTACACTTCAGCTAAATATTCTGTCAATATGTTTATGATGTATATTGACTGTTGAGTATTGTGAATCTATCTTTCTAAAGGTTAAAGGGGAAGAGAAACAAAACAAAGATCCTAGACATGAAATTACTTAGAAAAGATATTACATGCCAGAATATCCTTATTTCCTGTGCCATTGGACCTAAATTCAATATCTTCCTACTGAAGGCTATGTTTACTAAAATCAAACTACATTCAGCTATGGATAACCTGTCTTTGAACATATGCTGTAGGCTGCATTCTACCAGAGGAGTGGGTAACAAGCTGTGAGACTAAACTTTTATCATCATCTCTATAAATCAAGATGAAAGCTATAGACTTCCTCCTGTGGACTTCACACTGCCTTTAGAAAAACAAAAAGGTGAAATAGTCAGATCAAAAAAGAGCAAATCTGAAAACAATTATTTGGCATTAATAGAATACTGCTGACTATCTCATTTCTTTAAAAATTCTGGATACTAGAGAATTCCAAAAGTTCTAGGAAGCACAATTGCAGATATCTGGCCCCTGAGTTATGTCCAATATTTTAATACTTCAATTAATGACCCCAACTCCAACATAAAATAAACCTCTTATAAATATTTTTGGTTTAATTATTTGCAATTTGTCCTTAACAGAAGTAGAGACTCATTACAAGCCACCTAAGAAATTGTATTTTCCACATTGCTCATCTTATTTAGTATTTCTTTTTAGTACATTGTAAATTGAGTCTTTGTCAGAAAACTTGGTATGTATTAATGGACTCATGATAATGAAATTGAATATATATTAGGACATATTTTGAGCTCTGAATCAAACATTTAGGATATGTTTCCTAGCATCTAAGGGTCACTAAGAATTCTAGATATTTTTTCTACTCTACCAGATTATTAAAACAAAAGCAGTTTACAATTCACTTGCCTGTAAGCAATAGCTAAGTCAAAAGTACACATATTACCCATACTGTAGTATTTATTCCATTTAATAGGCAAACATTAAAAATAAATGTATACTTTTTAATTAATTATCCTTTTAAGAAAGGGTATTTTTGGAAGCAGAGGGAATATTTTAATTGAATTTAGCAACACATTGGTAGAAGACTGGATTTAAACCAACTGTAAAATGAAAATTAGAGTTATGTTTCATACTACCAACCTTTGTGCACATTACTCTAATTTAAATGCTGGTTAAGTGTAGCTCATTTGCTCTTCATTTTAATATTAGAGTGATGGAAAATAGACTTAATTGTGGCAATATATTTAGCTTGTACATATTAACAGGTTTTTTCTTTCAATATGACTGCCTTTTTTTTTAAGGTCTCCAAATACTTTTACATATTCTTTCTTATTTATTCACTTCTTTATCTTATGATGTCTAATAAAATTAAATTTGGTTAAGTTCATGGAATTTACCTCAAACTTTTATTATCTTCCTACCTTATAATTGAGTGACTGAGTTTTTTTTTTTTAAATAAGCATTCACTAAATCAGTCAGTGCATCATTTCTCCTACTATGAAATGCTATCCCTTCATTGTTGCACAATCAAATGAAATATTATGCACATAGCATCAAGAAATATGTATTTGTATTTTCTAATGGACAAACTCACTTCTTCCCTACATTATTTATTGAAAGATGTACAGCTTTGATTCTCAGCTTTCCTGGAGTCTTTCAGGGCATAAGACATATATTCCTTAGCTAGCCCTCGACCAAGAGAATATTTGATGCTTTACTAATATGTGGCTTCAAGGGAAGCAAAAATTAATTTTGAGTCATTTTTAACTTTTATAATATACATCCTTGAGTGCAGCACAAAAGTAAAATATAGGGGATGGCTAGGGAAATAAATTATGTTGAGTGACAAGTCTATGTTTAGAATTGTACTAGAGCTGGCGCTGCAGCTCATTAGGCTAATTCTCTGCCTGTGGCGCCGGCACCCCGGGTTCTAGTCCCGGGTGTGGCACCGGTTCTGTCCCAAATGCTCCTCTTCCAGTCCAGCTCTCTGATGTGGCCCGGGAGTGCAGTGGAGGATGGCCCAAGTGCTTGGGCCCTGCACCCGCATGGGAGACCAGGAGGAAGCTCCTGGCTCCTGGCTTCGGATTGGCGCAGCGCGCCGGCCGGCCATGGCAATCATATAGGGGGTGAACCAACGGAAGACCTTTCTCTCTGTCTCTCTCACTGTCTGACTCTGCCTGTCAAAAAAAAAAAAAGAATTGTGCTAGTAGATGATTTACTTGTAGTGAACTTGCCAGATAAAATACAAGACACCAAGTTTAACGTGAATTTCAGATAAACATGAAATAAATTTTTAGTATAAGCATATCCCACACAATATTTGAGATATCCTTGGAAAATTTTAAGGAAAATGGAATTAAAAATGTTTATTTTGGTGTAAAATTTGTTGAGACCTGTGCATATTTTTGTTTATACTAAAATATTGTTTTGTTCATCTGCAATTCAAATGTAAGTAGCTGAAATGGATTGTACATTGCTGAATCTGGCAACCCTACTCTCATGGCTACTTTGCCAGGTGTGCTAACCTACCCCATACTACAAATGGGGAATCAAAGTTTCGGAGACTTTGTCAGCTAGCAAGAGGCAGAGGTGGGACTTAAGCCCATGCCTGGCTCTTCACAATCATGGTGTTTGTCTCAATATGCCATCCTGTTTACGTGGAGTACTCTAGCTTTTGGCTGTAGGATAGAGGGATGTCTTCCACCAATGCATGCATTTTTCCTTAGCAAAATAGATCAAAAGAAAGGAAATATTTTATTTCATTCCACCTCCTCCCTAGGCAAAGTCCTTCTGCTTTACAAATTCTATCAGAAGAGAAAAGCACGCTCTCATTTTTCTCCTACCACACAATATTACTGCAACCACATTCCCTCCAGGTGAGAAACTCTGAGCACATTCAGAGAGCTGAGGGACATATTTACAGTCCCGTAAGATCCTATCCCTGCTCCTTTAGCACCATTTGTCATTTTTGTGATGAGACATATTTTGGGAAGCAGGTGGTAATTCCCTCAGAGCAACAGTACCAGAGCTCCTCAGAGCTGTAGGTGGCCATCTATGGTCTGTAGATTCTGAAGGGTGAAAGAAAAACTGAGTGTATTCACAGTTAAAGTGATGGAAGTGGCAGATATCAGAGCTATTAGTTACCATTTTCTGTTCTGAAAGAAAAGGAGAGAGGATATTAACACTGGGGGCAAAGGAAGATGCATTGCAGAGCTTCAAGCTGTGGAAGCTTTGCCTTGTGATCTGTGTTGCTGCTCCCACACAGTTTGGCAGGGGACAAATAGTGAGAAGTGTTCCATTTTTAATTTTAAACTTTTAAGCAGAAGGCCATCAAGAATAATCCACTCAGTAAACATTTGGTCTTGAATCTTAGCATTTCTCTTCGTTTGACAAACAGTATCACAAATGTTAAATGTTAGAGAAGAACCAATGACATGCATGTTTCATCAAGTGAATCCTTTGCCAAGAATGTCTCTGGATTTTTTCTGATGCAATGTAGGGAAAAATTATAAACACAGCTAAAAGGCAGTGAATTTAGGATGAAAGCAAGGATTTTCTAATCATATAGGTACAGGTTCAAATGCTACCTGCACCATTCATTTGCTGTATGACCTAAACCTGTTTTCTCTAAAAGTGAAATTAATAGCAATATCAGCTTTATTATAAAGATGAAAAGAGATTTTGTATCATGGACATAATACACACTTAAAAATATGTATCAGTTCCCTTTAATTTCATTTGTTTTTTAAATGTGAAAATGTAGTGAAGGGCTGGACTTTGGCTCAGCCATTAAATCACTGCTTCAGGTATGCACATCCCACACTGGAGTTCCTGCTTCTAATCCAGGGTACTCTGCTTCTGATATGCTTCCTGCTAATGCATAACTTGAGAGGCAGCAGATCCATGGCCCAGATACTTGGATCCTTGCCACCCACATGGGAGATCCAAATGCAATTCTGAGCTCCTAGCTTGTCCTAGCTCAGTCCCAGTTATTGTGGGCATTGGGGAAGTGACCCAGTGGATGGAAGATCTCTCTCTCAGTCTTATAGTCTCTCTACCTCTCTCTGTATCTCTCTCTTTTAAATAAAGTGAAAATAAAAGAAACCAAAAATATTTAGTTTAATGAAACAGAAGGGAACTATATTAAGCAAAATTGAAATATAGATGAAAAAACTATGTTCTTTCATTTAAAATTTTTAAAATTATACCATATATTTTTGAATCTGGATCCTAGGGCAATAGTATCAGTTCATGTAATCTTAATACTCCTCTAATTACTATAGTTCATTCTGGATGGGTTTATACAAAATGGATGAATGCCACACAGATGATTATTATTATTCAGTTATATGAATCTCTCAGATACTTAGCACTGCAAATCATTGGAATTAAGTGATCCATATGGGATCATTTCTCGGCCTTTTGGCTAAGATCAAGTGTAAAGGGATCCATATGGTATTGAATTTTTTATTCAACCAACATCAAAATAACTATATTCAAGAAACTTAGTAGAAAGGATTAATTTCTAGGGAAAATCAGTGCATCATACGACTTTCAAACCAAGATTTTTTCTCAATTTTGAGATTCTACATATCTAACTACAGTTTCTCTAATCAATCCATTGAATCTGATTTAAGTAATTTATTCATTTAATTTTGTTTATGAAAAATGCATTTGTTGTATGCCTATTATGTGTTTGACACTGATGTAGGTACTCAATTAATACTATGTAAAAATCATAGAGAAATGATATTGAAATGTTGTAAGGAGAGAGAAAAATTGTCAACCAATAGTTCCTTGTTACTGTACATTCAGCGATATATTTTATCCCATTACATTTTATTTGTGTCACTTCCATTCTACTCTCAGTATGAACAGACAAGGCTAATATTGTTTCCAGTGAAGGCCTGACAGCAAGTCTGTTGATTTGTTTGGCATTACATTTGAGCTGCACTCATGCGGCCCAGAATGCTGAAAGATGACTTGGCTGAAAAGAACAGGCAGTATGCCCTGGGGAGAAAGGACAGGATTTGGAAGAAGAGAGGAATTTTGATCCAGTACTTATACATATATGCACCACCCAAGGCTCAGAAAATTCCCACATACGGATGTGGGTAGCCATTATTTTCTATAGGACAGCCTACTCAACATTGCATCATAGGCTAACTTTGAAGAATTTGAGATTTGAGTCACATGGTGCAATCCTTTTTTCTTGGTTAAAATGAACCCCATACGTTGCATTTTCAGCAACCTTTCCTACAAAATATGAGAAAATCTTCCCTGAGGATAACAAAAATGAAAGTCAGTTTATAATTCAAGCCTTCCTCTGAAAACCTTGGGCCTCCAGAGTTTCAAAATGCATCAGACTTGGGCTCCCTACTTTATCATTTTCCCAGAATCCTCTATTGCTAGCCCATTTTTAACAAAATTTTCAGTATATATTCATATATAGACAAATTTTATTTTATTCTGCTTTATATAAATCCTACCATCTTGTACATATCATTTTGTAATTGAATCTTTGACTAACATTGTTTTTGAGTTCTACTCACATAAATATTGTAGTTGTTATTTTATTAATTTGTTTATTTTATCTGCTGTATAACATTCTACCTTATGTGTGTTCTGATGGTCATATTTGTTATTTCTTGCTTTCTGTGATTTTTTTTTTAATTTTTATTTTTGACAGGCAGAGTGGACAGTGAGAGACAGAGACAGAGAGAAAGGTCTTCCTTTTGCCGTTGGTTCACCCTCCAATGGCTGCCGCAGTAGGCGCGCTGCGGCCGGCGCACCGCGCTGATCCGATGGCAGGAGCCAGGCTTTCTGTGATTTTAAAATTATATCTTACATCATTGTCGTGGACATATGTGAGAGCTTTCAATAAGTAAATATCTAGAATGTACTCTGGGCCAGACAGCAAGTATGGGCGTTACCAGTTGTATCAGATCTTGTTAATTTCATTTTTCTCATCCCATCACCCCAAATTTTATGCACACATGTGTGTGGGTATGTGTGTATCAATGGTAATTTTCTCTAAGAGAATCAATAAATTATGTCCATTTAAGAAGTCAAAACAATTTCATGACTGTTTTCCTGTCCACCTATTTACTGTAATGATTAGTAATTTGTAATTGATGGATGAATGCTCAATCCTTCCATTCTCTTCTGTGATAAATATTCAAAGTAAAGTGAATGGAGTTTTCATGAATGGCATAGCTAGCTACTTCTTAGGGATTCCTTAACTATTTGAGAAACCAGTACTTGGAAACTGTAACAAGTAACTTATAACAAAGAATCAAACATTTTAAAAAAATGTCTGATAGGAGCCAGTGCTGTGGCTCACTTGGTTGATCCTCCACCTGCAGCACCGGCATCTCATATGGGTGCCGGGTTCTAGTCCTGGTTGCTCCTCTTCTAGTCCATCTCTCTGCTGTGACCTGGGAGGGCAGTGGAGGATGGCCCAAGTGCTTGGGCGCCTGCATCCGTGTCAGAGACCAGGAAGAAGTACCTGGCTCCTGGCTTCGGATCGGCATAGCTCCAGCCATAGCAGCCATTTTGGGGGGTGAACCAATGGAAGGAAGACATTTCTCTCTGTCTCTCTCTCTCACCGTCTAACTCTATCTGCCAAATAAGTTAAAAAAAAATGTCTGATAGATGGGTCACCACTTTTACGTGTTTTTTTTTTTTTTTTAAAACAAATCTTCAGTACTTATTATTCTACCTTTGAAACAGGACATTTTGCATATGCTTTAGATAGTGGCGGCTGGACAAGTAGCTACGGATACCATGATAGCTAAATTCAATAATGGCATCCATTCAAAATCATTTATTGAATTATGCTTTTGTGCCTGGAAACTCAAATGGCTGTGGATACAAATGTGCTTTGTTTTGAAATATTTACCATAATATATAATGCAAGCAAAGATGTCTGCAAATAGTTTAATCAATTATTGCAGCTAGTTCATAGAATTATGTATAAAATTAAGAGGGTTCCAATAACAGATTAGTATAACTGATGGGAATGAATGAAGTTTTAAGAAGATTTTATGAAAAAATTATCTCAGAAATGATGTTTGTATATTAACAATAAGAAAAAAAGCAATCCAGTTTTAAAAGACAACATATCACTACAGACTCTGCACCAACAATGGTACAGATATGGCAAATAAGCATGTAAACATTTACTTAACAACAAGTGTCATTAGGGAATTACAAATTGAAAAAGCAAATATCACTACCCACCTACAGAAAGACTAACATCCAAAATACTTTCAACCTAAATGCTGAAGAGGATGTGGAGAAAGAGAGATTCTCACTCATCTCTGGTGGAAATAAAAAATAATAAGCCACTTTGGAAGATAATTTAGCCGATTTTTTATAAAGCTAAGCATTGTCTTGCCATACAATGTAGCAACTGAATTCTATAAATTTCCCAGATGAAATTATGCGCACCCAAAATTCTGAACATAAATGTTTACAGTACCTTATTCATAATTGCTGAAACTTAAAAGCAACCAAGATATTTCTCATGAACTGGATAGATAAATGAACTACGGTTATTCCAATGATGGAATATTATTCAACACTAATTAGAAATAATCTATGAAGCAGTGAAAAGGTATGGAAGAGATGTCTATGGCTGTTGCTGAGACAAAGAAGCCAACCAGAAAAGGCCACACACTGTGATTTCACCTTCGTGACATTTCAGAGAAGGGAAAACTATAGTGTTAGTGTAACGATCAATGGTTGCCAGGGTTTTGATGAATAGGTGTAGAACATGGGATGTTTAGAGCACTTAAACCAGTCTGTATTATACTGTAATGGTGCACACATGATATTATCCATTTATCAAAACCAAGAAAACCATGTAACACCAGAATTGAATTCTAGTATAAACCATGGATTTTAGTTAATAATAATGTGTCAAGATGGTAGATATGTGTATTGACCATTTTGGATCACCATATAATGTACAACTATATTGAAACCTCACATTGTACCTCATAAAATCTATAATTATTATAAGATAATTAAACTAAAACTAGAAAAGAACAAAAATCATCAATATTGCCTCATCAATCATAAATAATATATTACACAAATTCAAGTTGTTAAAAATGGAAAAATGTGTGCAGGGATTAGCAGAGATTAATACAATGACTACTTCTTGTTAAAATTTTTCATAAATATAAACGTGTTCTACAAATATTTCTTAATTGTGATTGTATATCCACCATGAAAATAAAAGGCAGACATGGAAAGGGAAAATGCATTTCACACCAAATTGTGAATAAGGAGTTGATACATATGTAAAAAAATCAAGTTTGCTGAACTGTCAGTGGCTTTAAGGAACAATGTATGGAAAACTTGATGGGAGTGGGAGAACCTTAAGACCTCAGAGTGAAAAAAACAAACAAACAAACAAAAACCACTCTACCTATAAAAAAAAAAAAGGCCGGCGCCGTGGCTTAACAGGCTAATCCTCCGCCTTGTGGCGCCGGCACACCGGGTTCTAGTCCCGGTTGGGGCGCCAGATTCTATCCTGGTTGCCCCTCTTCCAGGCCAGCTCTCTGCTGTGGCCCGGGAAGGCAGTGGAGGATGGCCCAAGTGCTTGGACCCTGCACCTGCATGGGAGACCAGGAGAAGCACCTGGCTCCTCGCTTCGGATCAGCGAGATGCGCTGGCCGCAGCGGCCATTGGAGGGTGAACCAACGGCAAAAAGGAAGACCTTTCTCTCTCTTTCACTATCCACTCTGCCTGTCAAAAAAAAAAAAAGACCTCAGAGTGTTTATCCCTTAGCTAAGTCATTGAAAATTGGTGTTGTTGTTGTTGTGCTTTGATACTAATAGAGCAGAGGCTTAGAAAGAAGATTTTAATTTGCAAAATTATCTCCAATACCCATGCTAAAGCGTTAGAGTTCCAAGAGACTGGTTGGAAAGCTATGACCTTTTGCCTGTATTAAGGTTTTGGCTCAAGTTATAATGTGGAGTCAAAGAAGATGAAGCAAAGAATAGAGAACCAAAGGAAAGAGCCAGGATCTAAAATAATTTGATTCTGGGGCCAGTGTTGTGACAGAGGATTAAGGCCTTACTTGTGACATTGGTCTCCCACATCTGAGTGTCATTTTAAATCTGCAGTGCTCTGCTTCCAATCCAGCTTCCTACTGTTTTTTTTTTTTTTTTGTCTCAGAAATTTAATGCAAAAATTGACAGTTAATTTATAGATCACACATGGCACTGTAGTTCACCAATGCAAATACATATTCACTGATACATAAAAAAGATGACTCACTTTGGTTTCCAAGCATGATTTTTAACTAAGAACCTTAGTTATGCAAGAAAGCATCTTAAGTGAATTTGAGTAAAAGCAGTCTGTAGATGTGAAAATTTACCTGTTTGAGTCCTTTGTCAATAAGTTTGTCCTGATTACCTACATGGACTTTCTGGAGTATAAAGGACAGTGAGAGGCAACTGCAATAATGGACGTCTCAGAACGCTGTTTACACCTGTAGGCTGTATACCTAAGAAGTCCAGGACACTTACATGCTAAATGTACCTGGGCAGGCAGTGAATGATGGTTCAAGTAACTGGGACCCCTGCCACTCCCGTGGGAAACTTGAATGGACTTCCTGGCTCCTGGCTTCTGCCTGGCCCAGAAGTGCTTGTTTTGGGGATTTGGAAAGTGAACCAATGAGTGAAAGCTCTCTCTCTCACTCTCTCTCTCTCTCTCTGCCTTTCAAATAAATAAATAAATAAGTCTAGACAATGATACAAAGCCAATAGAAAATTTCTACTTAGGTGTTTTCCTCTCCTATTATTTGGATTTCAACAACATCAAAAACAAGTAATCAAATTAAACATTAGAGTTCTAAATATTTTAAGATTACTGTATCAAGGATTTTTTTTATTAATTAAAATTTATGCTGTTATAAATTATGGTGAATATATTATTCATTTTACAAAATGAAATTAATCAGTAATTTGAACTATAAAATCATCTTATTTGAATAATTAAAATTTAATTTTGAGAGAAAAAATTTAGCAATTTGTGTGTACTGTAGAATATATATGTTCTTTCTAACATATAGGTTGAAAAATAAATCTGATAATATAATTTTTTAAAATTTTCTTTTGTATTTGACAGGCACACACATATGCACATAGAGAGAGACAGAGAGAGAGAGAGGAAAGGAGGAAGACACAGAGAGGGAGTTCACATCTAAAATTTCTGCAATGGCCCAGATTGGGTCTTGCTGAACCCCAGAGCTGGGATCATGATCCAAGTCGTCCATATGGGAGGCAGGAATCTAATTATTTGACTTATCACTGCCACCTCCAAGTATTTTTGTGAGCTGAAAGTGGAGTCAAGAGCTGTAGCTGGGAATTGAATGCAGGAATCCTGATATGAAACACAGTATTTTAACCAGCATCTTAACTGTTAGGCCAAATGCCTGGCCCCATAACTATTTTTAATGAACAATAAAAGAATTATAGGGGCCTGCACCGTGGCTCACTTGGTTAATCCTCCGCCTGCAGTACCAGCATCCCATATGGGCACTGGGTTCTAGTCCCGGCTGCTCCTCTTCCAGTCCAGCTCTCTGCTGTGGCCCGGGAGGGCAGTGGAGGATGACCCAAGTGCTTGGGCCCCTGCACCCACTTGGGAGACCAGGAAGAAAACCTGGCTCCTGGCTTTGGATCAGTGCAGCACCGGCCATAGCGGCCATTTGGGGAGTGAACCAGCGGAAGGAAGACCTTTCTCTCTGTCTCTCTCTCTCACTGTCTATAACTCTACCTGTCAAAAAAAAAAAAAAAAGAATTATAGCATAAACATCAAAAAATACATTAAAATTTTAGATTATGGGACGGGTGTTTGGTGCATTGAATCAGACCCTGCTCTGAACACCCGAATCCCACCATATGGGTGGGAAAAAGCCATTGTAACCCATAACTGTACTTTGGAAATTTATATTTGCTAAATAAAAGTTTTAAAAAAAGAAGGCTAGAATAAATTACACAGAATACAAAGAGAGTGACGAAGTCCAATGTTGATGTAAGACTAAAATTTATAGCCTGTGAATTGTTTGAAAAGCAAACAAAATACATGAAAACTGTACCAAACTGAGCAGCAAAGTGAGTTCCACTTAAGTAGCTGCTGTGTGGTGATTACATGTGGGACACATTGAACGGTCGTTGCCTCTCCTACACAGGCCATAAGACTGACTCAGGGAAATGAGCTCAGCATATAGGGGTCAGCAGATGGACGGAACTGTGAGGGGGAGGCAGTAACAAAAGGAAAGGAGGTGGTGCGTGTCTGCAGGATTAACTGCAGTGATGTAGAATGGCGAGGTAGACCTTAATATGGAGCTGAATTACACACACGTGCTATGAAATCATTTGGTGATATGTTATTCTGTATCTGCTCCCTTATAGTTAGAAAGGCCTATATATAAAGGCAAAATAAAAACAAAAATACCTTCTCTGATCTCCTGGCAGAAATAGCCATTTTATTTATATTATATAAATATAACAGTCCTGGCTTTAAGCAATTTTTTTTTATTTGATAGGCACTATGTGTGATACAAGTTTAATTTTTCTGATCTAAGTTCATCCTCTCTGCCTTATGAGTTATGCATCATTATTAGTTTCATTCCCCAAAATTGGAAATCAAGGGCCAGAGAGATTTTCTAAGTTCCAGACTCATAGGTAGTATAAGGTAGAGCTGGACTCAAAGCGATGACTGGCTAATTCCAAAGCCCACACCAGTAAATACTGTGCAGAAAAGAAAAGTGTAGTAGTATCCAGTAATAGATAGGTTAGGCAGCAAGATTCTAGGTGCAGAGAGATCTAGTTCAGCATTTAGCCAAGAGGGAATGAATATCAAGGTCTGGACCTTGGGGAAAGTAATTGTAATAGACTAGAAGATTGACATAAAGGTCAAGTAGCCACCATCAGGGACTCTCTCAACAAGAATACAGAGGAAATACAGCTACTGAAAGATCTTCAACTGCAAGTAACTCAAATCTCAGAAACAGATTTTTTTCTATCACAGACAATATAAAATTATCCTATTTCACCTTTAGTAAAAGGCAGCCTTCTAAATAAGAGAGAATAAAAATGCATAGAGGGACAGGACAGTCACATATGAATTTATTCACAAGCTAGCTTAAAGGTAGAAAAATCATGAAAAAGAAGCTGTGGACAAGGTTCTGCAGTTACTCTTGTACATGTAAAAATTAATTCCTATTTTTGAATAAAGTGAGACCATTTGATCATGTGGGATAGAGTCAAAGCTGAAAAAGAATCTAATTAAAACAAAAAGTCGCTCATTGTTTAGGTTTAATTTATAATCCAACCACTAAAGTAAAAATTATACTTCAGAAATCCTATTAAAGTCTTTGTCTGTGCTTAATGTTTTTAAGAGTAGTCTTTATAATTTTGGAAAATATGAATCCATGTAATATACCTTGATGTAAAAAATAATTGTGGATAGATGTTTAAAAATCAATCCACTATTTTAGAACATAAAAGAAGGGTTACCTTCATTAGTTTAGGTAAAAAAATCCTCAATAACCATAATGATGGATCATTTTTCTCTGAGAGATAGAAAAATTTATTTTAAAAAGTGTCTGCTGTAATTTCACAGGAAAATAAGAGATCTTTTTAAATGATAATTCCAGCTTATTACCATTTGAACAGTCTTTCTAGCAGCCAAAAGAAAATGTATCTTCATCCTTTATTTCATAAATCCACAGTTGCCTACACCATGCCCATACATTCAGACGGAATGCAATTTCATAAATCTTAATTTGTCTTGAATAAAGAAAGCCTGTGTCTTCAACACAAAATATCTTCAGAAACTAAAAATGGGTTGTTGCTTGTCTTTTTACACTGTCCCTCAAATTGTCATCTCCATGTTTTGTTTACTGACATAGAAAACCAATTTGAGAATAAAAGTTAGAGAATCATGTGGGATGTGAATACAAGATAAAAGCCTTCTTGAATTCTAGATTCACCCAAGGGTAGAAATCTATAAAATGGCACAATTCCAGCAAAGGAAATTAAAGGCCACATAGTCGGGTATCATAAAAGAACCATAAACTCTATGATGCAAGAAAGAAAAAAAAAACAGAGAGAAATACTATAGTAGAATTTTACAATCTGGTGATAAATAAAAATGAAAAACAACCACAGAAGTTAGTAAAAAAAGACTAACTCTAAATCATCAAGTATAATTGAATCTGCAATGACTGAATACCAGGGCAGGGTTTTAAGGTGAAGAGCATGTAAGTTTTGTTATGTATCAGTGCACATGTACAACATTTAATGTTTTTAAGTAAGCTGCTCTGCCTTCCTCAAACCTGCTAAGGAAAAGGGAATCTTTTTTTTTTTTTTTTTAACTTTTATTTAATGAATATAAATTTCCAGTGTACAGCTTATGGATTACAATGGCTTCCCCCCCCCCATAACTTCCCTCCCACCCGCAACCCTCCCCTCTCCCGCTCCCTCTCCCCTTCCATTTGCATCAAGATTCATTTTCAATTCTCTTTATATACAGAAGATCAATTTAGTATAAAGATTTCAACAGTTTGCACCCACATAGAAACACAAAGTGAAACATACTGTTTGAGTACTAGTTATAGCATCAAATCACAATGTACAGCACATTAAGGACAGAGATCCCACATGAGGAGCAAGTGCACAGTGGCTCCTGTTGTTGACCCAACAAATTGACACTCTAGTTTATGGTGCCAGTAACCACCCTAGGCTGTTGTCATGAGTTGCCAAGGCTATGGAAGCCTTCCAAGTTTGCCGACTCTGATCATATTTAGACAAGGTCATAAAAGACAGAGTGAGGATAGTAACCAATGATCCTAAGAGTGGCATTTACCAGGTTTGAACAATTATACAGCATTAAGTGGGGAAGAGGACCATCAGTACACACATGTTGGGAGTAGAGCCATTGGTGGTAGAGTAGAGGTTATGATTACAAAGGAATGAGGCCCAAGTGCACTAGACAGGAAAAGGGAATCTTTTTAAAGTCTTCTCATGAATCTGCACTATACTCAGAACAAAATGCAAATACAATGCTAGGATCTACAGTGGTGAAAAGTCTATCAGTCGTTATTTTCAAGGACTTGGACTTGAAAGGAGAATATAGTTTGGATTGATGACACAAAGATGACCTTGAGTTTTAATTTCTTACATGGGAGCTGAAAACTAGGAGAAAAGCTAACTGCACAATGTCATTACTCACTATTAACCCTTTTGGAGATATAAACATTTTCTGAGAAGAAAACAAAAACAAAAACAACTCCACTCAGAATTTGCAACCATCTCTGGCGATATAAGCTGTCCTCTCTTCTTTGTCAGGTCTTTTCTGGAACTTTCAATTTTTAGGTAACCTCCAACCTCTGCCCAATTCAGAGTGCTCATAAAAGAACACCAATGCCCATATTTATAAATGTATTCTATTTGTTTTTCTTCTCAACCACTATAACTACCACCATGTTATCCTTTTAACAAAACTGCATTAGCTTTTTCAGTTTTACTAATTCATCTTTTATTCATGAAATAAATATATGACAAACTCAAAGGAGATATTTAAGGATAATTAAGTAGAAAAAGGAAAACAAACACACAAACTGAAAAGGTTTAACTATATTGGACAATTGTCTGGTAGTATCTAGTAGATCAACAGTTGTTTTATGCACTCTGACAATATTTCTATTAATAGTCATAAACCCATCAAATCCATATCTATGGTCACCAAAAGATGTGAGTGGAAACTTCTTATGATAGTTATGAATTTTAAAAGCCAAAACCACACAAATGTCAATTTAAATACACTGATGCTTTTTAAATTTTCTAGTTTTAATTTTGTATTAGTTTTTAAGTGATTCAATGTGGTTTCTAGATTCAGTACTAAGAACACAATGCCAGTCCTTTTTTTCCCTCCCTCCTTCCCTCTTTCTTCTTTCTACCTGCCTTCATTTTCCATTTATTTTTTCAGTTTTTGAGAGAACATATTTTGAATTTGCATGACAATAAAAAATACATTTTTATAATGGAATAGAGTACAATCATGTAAACGAACAAAGTACAGTCAGTTTTTATGACTTTCACAAATATAACATTGATGAAAATTAAATAGATCATTTACTTTTTATTTATTTAGAAAGAGTTACAGGGAGAGAGAGAGAGATTGATCTTCCATACACTGGTTTTCTCCCACGATGGCCAGCAATAGACCAGGCCAAATCAGGATCCAGGAGCTTCTTCTGGGTCTTCCTAATCATTAGCAGGGACCCAAAAACTTGGACCATCTTCTGCTGCTTTTCCTAGGCTATCAGAGGGAACAGAATTGGACATGGAGCAGCCAGGACATGAACCTGTGCCATATTGGATGCTGGCATCACAGGCAGCTGTGTTACCTACTTTGGCACAACTTTCCTCAGTTAGATTTTCTAGTAAAAAAGAAAACTGCATAATTAATGCTTCCATTTATACATACACTGAAAATACACAAAATTCATGTATGACAGAAGTCAGATTAGTGGATACCTGTGAGGTAGAGAAGACCTAACAATGATGGAGGGACATGAGGGATTCTTTTTGGGTTCTGTTTTATAATGAGGCATGATGAATTCCATATTACATTGTGTGAAATATCCCCACAGCTATGGTATAAATTTTCATGAATATTTATTTATTTGAAAGACAGAATTACAGAGAAAGGGGGGAGAGAGGGAGGAAGGGGGAGAGAAAGAGAGACAGAGAGAGCGAGGTTGATTCTGTTCACTGATTCACTCCCCAAATGCCATACCTGCAACATCTGGGGCTGGGGCTGGGGCTGGGGGTGGGCCTGGCCAAAGCCAGGAGCCAGGAGTTACATCTAGCTATTCCATAAAGGTGGCAGGAACCCAAGTATTTATGCTGTTTTCTGCTGCCTTCCAGGTACATTAGCAGGAAGTTGGATTAGAATTGTGGAGTAGAGAGTATAGTAGGCATGGAAAGCCAAGATATCATGGAAAAAAAAAAGACCTAAATGAATGATCTTTGTGAGTGAGATCCCAGTGGAAAGAACGGGGCCATCAAAGAAGGAGGTACCTTTCTCCAAAGGGAGGAGAGAACTTCCACTTTGACTATGACCCTATCAGAATAAGATCAAAGTCAGCGAACTCTAAAGGCTTCCATAGCCCTGGCAACTCATGACTAGAGCCTAGGGAGATTACTGACGCCATGAACAGGAGTGTCAGATTGTTAAGTCAGCAACAGGAGTCACTGTGTACTTACACCCCATGTGGGATCTGTCCTTAATGTGTTGTCTAATGTGAAGTGATGCTATAACTAGTACTGAAACAGTATTTTTATACTTTGTGTTTCTGTGTGGGTACAAACTGATGAGGTCTTTACTAATTATATACTGAATTGATCTTCTGTATATAAAGAGAATTGGAAATGAAAAAAAACAACCTGGTGTTAAATTGAAAATGGCATAGAAAATTAATTAATTTTAAAAAATATTATGTAGGATCTCTGTCTTTAATGTGCTGTACATTGTTATTTAATGCTATAATTAGTATTCCAATGGTAGTTTTTTCACTTTATGTTGCTAGATGGGCAAACTGTTGAAATCTTTACCTAATATATACTAAACTGATCTTCTGTATATAAAGAGAATTGAAAATGAATCTTTATGTGATTAGAAGGGGAAAGGGAGCGGGAAAGGGGTGGGTTGCGGGCGGGAGGGAAGTTATGGGAGGGGGGGAAGCCATTGTAACCCATAAGCTGTACTTTGGAAATTTATATTCATTAAATAAAAGTTTAAAAAAAAAAAAGAATTGTGGAGTAGCCTGCGGTCAAATCAGCACTGATATGGGATGTAGGTATTCCCCAGGGGTAGCTTAAACTGTTGCTCTACAATGCCTGCCCCTAAGCACATATTTTTTAAATCTATTTGTTTATCTATCTATCTATCTATCTATCTATCTATCTATCTACTTATCTATCTATCTACCTATCATCTATCATCTTTCTATCATACATCCATCTACAGTTCAATATTTTTAAAAAGAAAGAATTAAGTACCTAGGTTGCCAGGAGATAAGGATGAGAGTGTGAATGATTGTAGTGGTGGTATTGATGTTGATGACGATGTGAAAACTCTGCTTTAAAAGAATGTATCATATATAATGAGTAGTTGGAATGTAAGAAGTAGTCTATGCCTAGTAATCAAATGCTTGAAACTCTGATTTTAGACATGGATTTAGGTACGCCTTCCACTATTTACCACTTATATGATGTTAAATTCTAGAAATGCTATGTAATATCATGTTTTCTAATTTGTAAAATTCAGCTGTGAATGTCACTTATAGTATTAGAGAAAGGGTTAAATTGAATAAACCATCTAAATAATTTAATAGAACATTTATTGACATCAGTATTGTTATGTCATTTTCTGTATTGTTTTATCATCTTGATGATTCATATTACTGTTCCTGTAGCAGTACTCAAAGAGATACGTTGATGATAGCTTTGAAAATAAGGAGTGGATTTCACTATTGAGGAAAAGAACTGACTACCTAAATAAGTATGGTGTCAATGCTCATGTAAAAAGATAAACAGAATTTAAAATTAGTGTTTAAAAATATTAATATTGACTAAATTATTAAAACTGAATCATTGAAATTTGCATAAAACCTGGCAATAAACATATTATGCCCCCCAGATAGTTAAAACAGTTATAAAATTTCTAATTACATCTTTTAATTTCAAGATTATTTAAGTTAAAAGAAAATATGATTGAGACTTGAAGAATCACCATCATAAGCTTGCTTTAAGTTTTTATCACTTTTACATCAACTATTTTGATGTCCATGGGAACTAACAATATTTTATTAGTAGTACTCTAGCTGGTCTTGTAGTTGTCACTCTATTTCATAAAATAATTTTAAAATATTATAAACAATTTAGTAAGTGCACAATGAAATTCTTCCAATTGATGAAAGTAGTATAGGCTAAGCCAAATTGTTGGATGGCGGGCAGCACACTGATACTGAAATCATCTTTTACTTGTTCTTGGAAAGGTCTAAAATGAGGTATTCAGAAGTTTATTCATTCAAATACAATGTACAAAAGGCATTTGGGAGGTTGAAATATAATAAGACTTTTTATGCACAGGTAAAATTGAAAAGAATGAAGGGCCACTTAATAATTGTCTGCGACAGCTGTTTTTCTGTGACTTTCTTCTGTTCCTGTAATTACATTAAAAGCAAGGACAATGACAATACAAAGTAAAAATAAAGAAAGAAGAGATAAAGATTTAATCTGGGCCAGAGAAGAAGGCCTAATGTGCCAAAATTATAACAGGCAAAGACACTCCCAGTGATTTTACTGAGTCATTAGTATATTTGTAGTCACTTTTTTCACCATGTGTTCTCTGGGAAAATAACACAGACAGTTATTTGGGTATGTTTCCATACTTTGTAGATAGAAAATACGTATGAACCCCACTTGATGTTTACAACTCCAAACTGAAAATAACACCACTTGGATTTGCTTAAAACATGATTAGTTTTCTGGTTTGTTTTGTTTGCAGATAAGGTAGGAAGACTATGCTCAGTATAGTTAACTTCTAAGGTTTAACTTTCCTAGTTCTCCCTGTGGAAAGAAGGGGTCATCAAAGAAGGATGTGCTTTTCTCTGAAGGGAGGAAAGAAATTCTGCGTTGCTTATGTCCCTGTCTAAACACTGATGGAGACTGTGGACCCAGAAGGCTTCCATAGCCTTGGCAGCTCATGTCAAGAGCCTCGGGTGATCATTGACATCATACATGAGTGTCGATTATTAAATTAACAAGAGTCACTTGTACTGTGAAGCAATTCTCATGCAGGACCCCTGTGCTCAATGAGTTGTTTCTATGAAAACTAACTGTAAAACTTGTTCTCAGTTTGTGTTTGTGTGTATGTGTGTGTGCAAATTATTGAAATCTTTACTTAGTATGGAGTTGGTCTTCTGTGTAGAAAGTTAACTGAAAATGAATCTTAATGGAGAATGGGACTGAGAATGGGAGAGGGAGGAGGAGGTGAGGTGGGATAAGGGATAGGACAGTGAGTATGGTGGGAAGAATCATTATACTCCTAAAAAGTTGTACTTATGAAACTTGTACTCATTAAATAAAAGGTTTCTTTGGAAAATAAGGAAAAGAATATACATTCAAAAAGTATTGGAAATCTTTATTTCTGGGTTAGTTTTGAAGCAGCTTTTCAAAAATATTGTCCAGGTGGGGCCAATACTGTCACATAGTAGGAAAGCTGCTGCTGGCCACACTGGTATCCCATATGGGTGCAGGTCTGAGTCCCAGCTGCTCCACTTCAATCCAGCTCCTGCTAATGCTCTTGGGAAAGCAGTAGAAGATGACCCAAGTACTTGGTCCCCTGCACCCATATGGGAGATCTGGAAGAAGCTCCTGGATCCTGGCTTCAGATCAGCCCAGCTCTGGCCATTGTGGCCATTTGGGGAGAGAACTAGCAGATGGAAGATTCTCTCTCTCTCTCTCTCTCCCCCTGTAACTCTGCCTTTCAAATAAATAAATCTTAAAAACACCTGCAAAAAAAAAATTTAACTTTCCTTTGCAATTTTCTTTAAAAATCAGTTGGGAACTTTCAAAGTTTACTAGAAAGAAAAATTGAATATTCATTTTCAGCATAAGCAGTTTGTTGTTGTTAAACAATTATTTACTTTCCTAATGTATAATTTTCACTATTTGTATAACAATATTGGGTAAGTATCTCAGCTCCACTAGGTCTATTATATTCACCTCAAAATATATATGATAATAAGAGTCCAATTATTAATATTAATTGCTATGGTACACAATAATAGTAATATAAATTATACACAATATGTTAATACATAATATACTTGTACTACATAATAAATTGATATGATAAAATTAATAGATTATAGTTAATTGGTTTGATCGACATTTTCCAAATTTTTCTTCTTCAAAGGTGGGACAGCATGGTTAACATAGAACTTTGCAGATACATAATCAAACTCATTCATGTTTTATTGTCTCCCTTTTTTCTTCTTTCTTTCCTCTTCATTTTTGTATATCCTTCCTACTTTTCCTCTTTCTACCCATTTGAGGAAAAATAAAAAAAGTTGTAAATTTGAGCATGAATTTGTGTATAAAAATCTAATAATTTGAACAGTAATTTCAAAAAAAATGCTTTGGTAAGCTTTTTACAGATAACTGACAGCCAGTTTCTCAATGGTAAAGTTCATCTCCAATCTCTAGTATAAAATCTCTATTACATATTCAGTGCGAGAAAATAAGTAGCCAGTGACATGGGGAGCAGCGGTCCACTTACCCTCAGAAAACACGGGGAAGAAGCAGCTTTGTGAGGAGCCTGCTAATGACTGCAGTCACTTGCCTGCAAATCATAATGGCCAAGGTCAGCTTGAAATAACTTCCAAAGTACTAACCTGGAGAGGCTGAAATATGAGAGCAAAGTTGAAGTGTGCTTATCTCCATGGTGGTGCCCATCAAAAGAGACTGTGGTCAGCAGGCAACCTGTACACACCCACTGGCCAAAACTGGACTTATACTAGTATGAAACAATAGCAATCAAAGACCATTCTGCATTTCACCCTACAGCTCCTTCACTTTCAAAAGAATATTAGTTATTCATCCTACTATGATTGCAGAAACTTTTTTGCTACATTTCTCTCTACCCCAGTGGGTGAGCCCATGATGAATTTAAATTAACCTTTATTAAGCAACATTAGGTCTGTATTCTGGGGGCTTTCATTTTTGCATTAAAGGCCAAAACTGACATACATTCCTTCTGCAAAGAATAGACTCTAAAGTCTGTTAACCTTAATTTCTATTTTAGTGTAGTATTTTACAACATAAAACAAGACTCTAAGAAAATGTCATGCTGCTCTGAAATATGCACCCTGAAAATAAAATGACCCTTCCAGACTTTAGATGGCATTTTTAGGAAATGTTTAATTTGGTTTATGAGTCGGCTTCCTGCCTTGAAATGAAACTTCAAGATTTTAGGCTTGTTTTTTTCCTGTTCTCAAAAATGCTATATTTCAAAATGATGATGTGTGTTAAGCCAAACTTAATATTGGCTCAAACGCCAACTAAAATTTACTTTTCCTTAGCAAGAATGTTCTAATCTTATTGAATGTGATTATTTGCCTTGATGGGGTTCAGTGCACAAAATATGGCACCCTGAGATTTGAAAACAAAGCGGGAGCAGGAACCTCTCTCACTTTCCCCTCAACCTCCTCCCCTGAAGCTGGTGTGAAAAGCTAAGGAGGATTTTCTAACCCGCCCCTGAAACAGGGTATAAGAACCTCTTTGGAGAGGTGTCTTCCCTATACCCAAGGAAAAGAATATCCTTATCTCTAAAGACACAGGTCACAGAGAGAGATTTGAACACACAGACCTTGGTAAGTCCCTGCTGCCCCCAGTTTATTATCATCAACCCATGCGTCTTTATATTATCAGAAATCTCCACCCTCAGATCAAAATTTCCATGTCTTTCAGTCTTTGGGTCTTCTTCCTCATAAAATCTCCCTTTTGCATAAGATTTATATTAAATACACTCATAAGCTTTTCTCTTGTTTCTCTCTCTTTTGTTATAGGAGCTTTAGCCATGAACTCAGCAAAATGTAAGGAAAAGATATTTTTCTCCCCTACAAAGCCACTGTAGTAGATTCATAATATCTAGAGTATAGAAAGAAACACATATAGTTCCAGAATGAAGAATTTCAGTCACCTCATTCAGTGTTTGAATTTTCTATGCTTTAGCCTTAAATTTTGATTATTCACATTCTAATTGCAAATCACCAATGTTAGGAGAAGCTAAGATATCCTGGTTTTAAGTAGTACTCTAGTGTCTTGGGATCTCTGTAATTCCCGTATGAGACCATTAAGAACATATTTGTATAGGTTAAAATAATACTGCTAAATAATTACCAATCACTGTTTGAGGAGGGGCTTGGAAACCATTTGCCACTTTTCAGGTACAAATATTTCATTCATGGTTAATTTTAGGCACTAATTTGACATTGTTGAGTGCAGAGCTGGGAAGGAAAACACAATTCAGGGAACTCTTAGGAAGTATTTCCAGCATTCTGTTGGTGAAACCTTAACTCTTTTACCCAGAAACTATATTACTAGGGCTAATTTTGTATTTCAGGCTTCTTATATATAATGGGATTTTTAAAACATCCATGTGCTGGAGTTGTGGCACTGGTTGTTAAGCTGCTGCTTCGAGTCCCTCAATTTCTGATGCAGCTTCGCTAATGTGCCTGGGAAGGCAGCCAGTGATAGCCTAAATGCTTGGGTCTCTGACACCCATTTCAGAGATAATGATGGAGTTGCTGACTCCTGGCTATGGCCTGGCCTGGCCTGGCTCTGCCTCTGGTGACCATTTGGGGAGTGAACCAGTGGATGGATGTTCTCCTTCTCTCTCTCTGTCTCTCCCTCTCAGTTGCTCTGCCCTTAAAATAAATAAATGTTAGTACATAAAAAGTATTTTTAGTAGCCACTTGTGTCACAATGAGAATTAACTGCTGGGATTCACACAGCACACTGGAATATGTATGATGCTAGTTACCTTTCTCAATGTTTTCTTCATCTGCTGATGTGTGAACCAAATACTTCAGCTGCTTCCTCTATGTCGAGATGCTACAGTTTTTTGTTTGACTCCAGATATTTTCCTCTATGTAAAATATCCCCTCTTAAACAAATGGTAGTTTTTTTTTATTTTTAGCTTTTTCTGAAGTGTATTTCAATGTATAATTCACATTCTTCAAATTGTCACTAAAAGACAAAATATACATGATAGCCTACCATCTCCCCCAACACTCTCACACTGAATGTCAAAATGTTCATGATACTCCCACTCCTTGCTTCTCCTGAAGAAACTGGCACCAACCTGCTAGGCTGCCCTTTAAGACAGAGTATACAAACAAACTTCAGCATCCCATATTTCACTTACAGTACTGGCCAGCTCACTGATGGACATGGTTGCCTTATTCGTAAATAGATTTGAATTACCAGGCTCTGAATTTAGAAGTTTGTCTTACATGGAGTAAGTAAATGCAGCCTTCCAGATTTGATCTAAGGAGGTCCAACTAAAGTAAGGCCATCCATTGCCTTTAAAATAGATACTAAATTTGTGTTGTCAGAACCTAAATTTGCTTCATTTTACTTTTGAATCATTTAGAAAAGTAATTATTTATCCCAAATGATTCTTTTTTTTTCCTGGGCAATTATTTTTATATGAATTTTCTTTATTATTCTCCAAGTTTAGTATAAGATGCTTGAATTTAGGGAATGTATTTTCATAATTCAGATTCCTTAAAAAGCACTGAAATAGCTCATGAATAAATGAAAAACTTGAAAAACTGTGTATTTATTAAAAATTATATTTGTGGGGGCAGCCTTGTGGTATAGCAATTAGAACCACTGCCTGTGATGTTGGCATCCAATATGGGGTTTGTGTTTGTGTTCCTACTAATGGCCTGGGAAGAGCAATAGAGGGTGGCTCAAGTGTTTGGACCCCTGCCACCCACGTAGGAGGCCTGAATGACTCTCCTGGCATCTGGCTTTATTCTGGCCCCGAGCTGGCCATTGTGGCCAGTTTGGGAGTCCTAACCAATGTATGAAAGATCTCTCTTTGTAATTTTTTATTTTTAAATAGATAAACAAATCTTAATAAGCATTTTATTTGGAATGAAAATATTCCCAAGAATAATGAAAGCCTAGTTGACTTCATAGGAAATTTCTACTGTAGATTTAAGGAATAAGTAACTGAAGTCTTACCTAATTCTCCTTTAGAAAATAGAAGAGAAGGGAATTCTACCCAACTTCTTTTTATAAGATCAGTCTAAATACTAAATAAACACAAGATACTAAAATGAAAGAAATTACAAGTAAGAGAAACCACAGACAAAACACACAATAAATTTCAATAAAATATCAGCAAGTAAATCTAGCAATATATTAAAAGTAGACTTATCCTAGTAATATAAGACTGTTCCAAATTAGAAAAATTAAATAGTATAAGTCACAAACTTCAAGGAATAAAAACGTAAAGTCATATGTTCATCTCAGTAGACACAGGAAAAGCATTTGACAAGGTCAATATCCATTCATGATAACAAGTCTCAGTGATTTAGAGAAGGAAGAAAAATCCACAGTTTGATAAAGGGTATCAGGAAAGTGTTCCAGTTAACACCACACTTAAGGATGAAATAAACTGTGAACTGTTGGTATAAACAATTCACAGTTGCTTTCCAAACGAGGAGGAAAATAGATATGTACATCTAAAGAAATTAGCCAGTTAATTTAATGGAAATAATTCATACCTTGAAAAATCCTTTCAAAATTGATTACAAGGAAAACAACAGTGTTCCACACTACTTAGTCAAAATAAGTAATAAAACTGTAGCTGGCCTCAGACTTGACTGAAATACTTAAATCTTAAGGGAGGAAAGAAACTATGGGAATTTAGTCAGAGTTGATTAATCAGCCTTCAACAAAGCATTCCTTCCATGCAAAGTTAAAGGAAATTTCTGTTGAATAGAATAGAATTAAGTGGAGCAACTTAATATAGAAAGAATATATTGGTTTTAGTTTGAGCTTAGGTTTACATTAGGAAATATTTACTTATAACTAAATCTGGATAGAAGTGTCATTTATATAAAATTACCATATTTGCAAAAATAAAGGTCATTTTTGCATAGTAACTGCATTGAAGCTTTAGAATCAGACATGTGTCATTTAGATATGGATCCTGTGTGGATTTGCTGAATGACTTCTATGTTCTGAATTGAGAGTCAAAAATAAGCATTTCAGCTAGGGGTGGTTTTGATGAGGGCTGCATTCTTAGTAAGCATATTTATGCATTTATCCTAATAAATGATCAATCATTTTCAATTAATAGCAATGTGTTCGCTTGAAGAGCCTCAAGTTTTATCTTAGTTGTTTATAGTCAGGATAGTGTTTCCGACTAATTTCTCCTCACTGGTAGCCTTTTCTCGGCATCCTTCACATGCCTGGTACTCAGAAGACTCCCGGGGCACCTCACCCATCATTTACCTAATCCTTTCCTCTATTATATACCAAACTCTAATTCTTTCAAGAAAATTGATGAAATAGCAGAAATTTAGAAATCAGAAGGAAATTTCAAAATAATATCATCCAGAAAACAGTAACATAAACCATTAAATTTGTAGGATATTTATATCATTTTTTTTCTTATAGGTTACTAAATTAACTGAAACTTCTATTTCCAATGCAGAATAGAATATTTCCAACTATTTCTTCAAAATAATGCTCTTTACCTACCTTATCTTCCTTATACTTACGCTATACAGTTCCCTAAATACGCAAATTATTTCTTAGCCCCAATTCTTTCCTTATGTGGTTACCATTTCATAATCTGTCTTTTATTTTCCACAAAACACCTCTGAAATATATCCTTCATTTTTCCAGTTAACACCACTTAAATAGTAATCATTTTGCCTTCTTATTAGATTTTGGTGTAATAGCTTCCCCTTAACTTGTTCTGTTTCCCCAATTCTCATTCAAACATTTGAAGAGTAAAGGCTATCAACCTTCCTAGTCAATACCTCGGACAGAGCCTTGGAACACAGTAGACATGCTAGTCTACTTGCATTAAACTCAGAATCAAACAATAGAAACCAAAACAAATCAAACCAAATCTGCTAAAAGTAAATAAACCCACACGCATGCTTAACTCTGTCAACTGAAGTCCTCTCATTACATTGTATGTCTTAGGCTTATGTGACATGTTTGCATATTTCCCTGGGAGCTGACATGACATACTTCATTTCCATGAGATTAGAGACTGAGAATACTTTGTTTTATTTTTAAATGGGGTGGTGTCAGACAATGTCCGTTTAAGGACAGAAACTTTGGGATTAATTTCTAATTTACTATCAGTCTTATCTCATCTCCCTGTCACCTGCACTGACTACTCACTTTTAAAGAAGTTACAGAATTCCCTTCAACCATGAAAAGTTCCCATAGATTATTTTAAAAACTTACCTTAAAGACCATGCCTTTATGATACCAGAAGTTACAATAGAGGATTTTGTTAAGAATTATGTGGATGCATTATTTTTAAAATAATAATTAATTAACTTGGGAGGTAGAGAAAGAGAAAGAACTCCCATCCACCGGCTTATGTGCCAAAAGGGCAGAGGAGCCAAAGCTGGGAGCTGGAACCTCAGTGTAAGTCTCCCTAGTGTGTAGCAGGAATCCAATGATTTGAGACATCATCTATGTCCTCCCAGGGTCTGCACAACAGGAAACTGGAGTAAGGAGCAGAAGCTGCGTGTGGAAACCATGTGCTCTGATATGGCATGTGAGCGTCTGACCTAGGGCCTCAACTTCTAGGCCAAACACTGAGTCCTCCACGTGTTATTTGATGTTTCTGTACCTTGCTACGCCTGGACTCTGTCATCACTGCATACGTTTTATCAGGATACATTTCTTCATTAGGCCTCTCTTTATGTGCTCTACAACTCATACCTCAACCTACACAGAGTGGTGAATCACTTTTACTGAGCACCAAAGGGTTGTTTATGGGCTTTTGTCAAATAATTTGTCATACAGTCCTGCAGTTATCACTGCTGTTCATTTATTGGTCTGCCTCCTGAGATGGTGAGTTCTTTATGAAGTTGGTCTTGCCTTGTTCAGCTCTTCGGTTTTTGCATCGTGTGCTGAGTCTATAACAATCTGGGCACTCCCGTTCTTCTCTTTTTTTGCTGTCTCCTAGAGCAAACATTTCTTCCCTGAACTTTCCCCAGGAAAAAGGTGAAATTTAATGACAGAACATAGAAGGCAAAGTCAGCAAACGTGTTGTTGTGGAAGGAAAGACGTAACAAGTTGAGTAAGCCAATAGAAAGGACTTATGATGTTGCCCGCTCAGTCCTCCACAAACGTTTGGCCATCCTGAGTGGAATCAGATGCTTACTGTGCTTTAAAGAAAACCCATGCAAATAAGGACGAGTTCTGTTCCTGTGAAGAGAATAGAGAAAGAGAGAAAGAGAGAAAGGGAGGAAGGGAGGAAGGGAGGAAGGAAGGAAGAAAGAAGAAAGAAAGAGGAAGAAAGAAAGAAAGAAAATCAGTATCTTATCAAAACTCTCATGAACTCAAGCTAATCAATTTTGTTCCACTGAATGATTTAAGGCGAGCCTTTTACCATTGCTGGATCTGAGTTTTCCCATTTCTAAAAGGGAGCTGAAAAAACATCTTTATTCCCCTTTGGCACTAATTTCCTATGATATAGAGTAGGTAAAATTGCCTTCACAATGTATGTGATTACTCCTTTCAAAGCTAGAGATACATGATATAATAAAGAGTAACTTGCCTTTGTGTTAGAGTTCCATCCTCTCCCCTTTTTAAATTCTTTTGAGTTTTTACATATAATCAGGGTTACATGTTTGTCATCATAAAATCACTATAACATAGGAAGAATACTTTTTTATTCTCGCATGTTTTCATTTATTCACTGATTACATACTGACCACCTACCTTGCACCAGGCACTATGTTAGACCCACAGAATACAAAGGTGATGAAAAGCCAAGTGAGTAGGAATGTTATAAATTCAGAAATCAAATCATCAGCCAGGACTAGAACCTAGAAATATAAGCTATGCTTTTTTTCCTTTATGTTAACGAACAAATTCAACTACATATTCAAATCTCCTTTCAATCCTTTGTTATTCTTTGGAAGTCAAGATTTTTTTTTTTTAAGTTAGGTATTTTTAAAGATGGTACTTAGCCAGGAATGTATGTACTCTTCGGAAAATTTGGCCTGGATACAAATTCCACTTGGGAACTGGTTCTACTCCCTAGTTGCCAAAAGATCCTCAGAGCAGGAATGTGACCCTAGCGAGAAAGATACATTGAGTATGTGTGAACAAAATCGCTGAGGGGTTGGTGTGAAACAGCTGTGTGATTTGGGAGCCAAGCTTCCAAGTAAAAAATAGAATTAATGGAATAGTCAGCCCATTTGAAAAGAAATTGAAAGCGATTTTCTTTTATCCATGCCAGATAATTAGTATATTCCACCTGATGTGAGAGCAAACCACCAATGCTGTCAACAATAGCATGAACTCTGCTTTTACTGTTCTCTGGGAATAAAGAAGAGGAGGTATAGTTTTACCCCATTCTTTCATTCTCATCTACAATTATCCACCATTGCCTTTTGATCTCATCACACTATCATATGCCTTCTTTCCCATTCTCGTTTAGTTTAAAATGAGCATTGAAGAGCCAGTTCTACTGCCACTTGTGATGATGGTATCTGTATCAGAGTGCCACTCTAGTCCTGGCTGCTCTGCCTTTGAGTCAGCTTCCTGCTAATGTGCCTGAGAAGATAGTGCATGATGACTGAAGATAGTGCATGAGTGCTCGGATCCTTGTCACCCATGTAGGAGGCCCACATGGAGTTTCTGCCTCCTGGCTATGGCCTGGCACAGCTCTGGCTATTGGAGTCATTTTGGGGAGTGACCTTGCAAATAGAAGTTATCTCCCTGTCTCCCTCTCACCCTGTCCCTCTCTCTATTCCTCTCTCATGCTCTTTTAAATAAATAGATAAATAAATAAATACATATTTAAATTGAGCATCATAAACCTTTTATTTCTAGCCTTTCTGTTAGGCATGTGGAATAGATAAGCTGGTGAGTTAGAGGAAGACTCTATATTCATCATGGCATTATCCATAGTACTAACAAGGCATATACACGGTATGAGCTAAGGACCGCCTAGGTGGCATCTCAGTGATCTCTTGAAGAGATAGGATCATCATACCTGTATCCCTTGGAAGGCCAGGGATGCTGGCCATAAACAGTTCTTTTCTTTTTCTTTTTCTTTCTTTCTTTTTTTTATTTTTTACAGGCAGAGTTATACAGTGAGA
Organism: Lepus europaeus; assembly: GCF_033115175.1. Classification (NCBI taxonomy): domain Eukaryota; kingdom Metazoa; phylum Chordata; class Mammalia; order Lagomorpha; family Leporidae; genus Lepus; species Lepus europaeus. Next base: position 47,376,581 of record NC_084845.1, read on the forward strand.
GAGAGAGACAGAGAGAAAGGTCTTCCTTCCGTTGGTTCACCCCCCAAATGACCCCTATGGCCAGCACTACACCAATCCGAAGCCAGGAGCCAGGTGCTTCCTCCTGTCTCCCATGTGGGTGCAGGGCCCAAGCAGTTGGGCCATCCTCCACTGCCTTCCCAGGCCACAGCAGAGAGCTAGACTGGAAGAGGAGCAACTGGGACAGAATCCGGCGCCCCGACCGGGACTAGAACCCGGGGTGCCAGAGCCACAGGCAGAAGATTAGCCAAGTGAGATGCGGCACTGGCCATAAATAGTTTTTTTCATAACATACATTTTTCATCATCAGTTTTGAAGATCCTTTGTGTGTTATATGCAATCTTACACTATAGGGTTTGTCTGCATATGATTCCATATTGGTTTGTGCGTGTGCAGGTGTGTATGCGATGGAAAGGTGAGAAAAGAAAATGAAGAGGGCAGGGCATAAAGGGAAATTTTTAGAAATAAAGGCTAAGTGTGCAATAATGCAATCCTATGGCTGACTTTTAAACCACAGAAATGGGCCCAGCAATGTGGTATAGCAAGAAAAGCCACCACCTGCAACATTGCATCCCATATGGGTTCCGATTCATGTCCAGGCTGCTCCACTTCTGATGCAGTTCCCTGCTCATGGCCTGGGAAAAGCAACAGAAGATGGTTCAAGCACTTGTGTTGCTGCCACACACATGGGAGACCCTGATGGAGCTCCTGGCTCCCGGCTTTTGCCTGGCTCAGACCTGGCTGTCGCAAACAATTAGGGAGTGAACCAGAGGATGGAAGATCTCTGTCTCTGTCTCTGTCTGTCTCTGTCTCTCTCTCTCTCTGTAACTCGGACTTCCAAATAAACAATACAAAAAAATCTTTAAATCAAAACACAGAAAAAAGCCTTGTAAGTCACTGTAAAAGATGTTAGTGGTGTCTTTATTTTTCAGACCATTTGATCTTCATGCTGTTTCTTTTTTTCTTGTCTTTCAAGTACCCAGTAATCTGAAAAATAGACGATAGACTCACTTCTCTCTGTCCCTCCTGACAAATGAAGACAGCTCTCAACAAGATGGTAATGGCAGCTCCTCCTAATCATACTAAAAATACCGCCAGGGTATCAGCTGCCTTGTTATCCTAATGCAATTATGGGAGTCTCTAATCTTTCTGTCAGTGCAGCGGGCAGGAAACAAAAGGAAAAAAAAAATACTGCCACCCAGAAGGACTAGATATCTAAAGTGGAGGTAACTGATTAACCACTGTTTCTGCTTTTATATCAATCGATTTGCTGTTGTCATCTGCACCAATGGCTCCTTAAGGTTCCCGAGCTGGTCAACAATTTGATATTCACTGAATTCACTTTAATGTCCACAGACGTTCTAACCCTCCTAAGCCAGTTTTCTTCCCCTTATTCCCTTCTCTAATCATCTGCAGTGTAGCCAGGGGCAGGTGCAGGAGCAGCATGTTTGCTGGGCACTAACTGTGAAGCCTGCCCAGGCAGTGAGGAACGGTTGGGGTGTCATGTAACCCACACAGAGGTACTTTTCCTGGCTTAAAGTCGTGCTCACACAGGAGGCATTGAACTGTTCATGGAAATCTGACTGTCTTTCTGTGTGGATACTTTTTATTTTTTCTATTAAGTGAGCTAAAAATTGAAAGCAAAATCACTTGAGGTATAAAAATGATACAATTTTAAAGCTGTAAGGGACTGAAAAATTGCTATTGCATTGCTTTCAATTTTACAGATGAGGAAAAGGAAAATGTCAGTAGTAGGGTGAGGGCTGTATTCTGACCATAACCTGGAAGATATATACCCAGAAAGTGATTTCTCAATCTTTAGTTATTTATTTTTATTTTACCAGAGAGAGAGAGAGAGAGAGAGAGAGAGAGAGAGGTCTTTTATCCATTAGTTCACTCCCAAATGGCTGCAACATCCATGGCTGGGCCTGGCCACAACCTGGGACTCAATGCAGGTGTCCCAGCTGGTTGCAAGTACCCAAGTAACTGGGTCATCATCGGCTGCCACCCACGATGTGCATTAGCAGGAGGCTACTTTGGAAGCAGAGGAGCTAGGCCTTGAACCAGCCATTCCCAGATTCTTGTCCCAAGAGGTGACTTAATCATTACACCAAACACTGCCTCCAAAAATGTTTATTTCTAAGTGAGGGATTGAAATCATTTAAATTTTGCCTTTTACCTTCAGTTCTTAAATTTTCTATGCTAGGCATATATTATTTCCTAAGTAAATAATAACAACATTATTATTTAAATTGCATTAAGGCTTGGTGCAAGTCAGATGTGAGGGTGAGTCCTAAGTCTGCCAGGAAATGCTGGGTGACGTTGCTGGTTATTTAACCTCTCTGATGCTCGGCATTACCTCTGTTTTATAAAGTAAAGGACTTTTATGATTTAGCCTTCCCTTCCCATCTTCAGGGACACACAAACGCAAACACACACATGCAGCTGAACATCCTCAGTGCTTATCCTCTCCTCTCCTGAAGGCAGTGACAGTGTCTGTACAGATTCCATGGGACGCTACGCCGTTTTCGTTTTAATGTTTAGACTCTGGACATCTCCTACAACCAGGAAGCTGTTCTTGTTAATGCAGGGGCCATGCAAGCTCACGCAGTGCCTGTCTTGAGTATTTGGAAGAAGCAAGATGAACATTCTCATTTAAGTCAGGCTTGGTAACGGTGGCCCCTTGAAGATCAACAGATTCCTTTTGCTGTTGAGAGTTGTATCTCCCTGGGTGCTGATGAGGGAGACAGGCTCCATGCACAGTCCTCTGGAAGGGCCCGCGTGTCATAAGTGATACTAGAGATACTGATATAAATAGGAAAGGTTTATTGAATGCTTACTCAAGTCCTAGGCTAATCCTACATTGAAGATAAACAAGTCACAGACTGAAATAAGAGCCCACTCTGTGCTGAATGCTTAGTGTTTATTTGTTGGTGTCAGAAGAGAGGAATCTAATATAACTAAGTTTCCCTTAATTTATTTGATTTTTACAAAGCTGAAGAAAAGCCAGGCACCATCCTTATGTTCATACATGAGACTTGGAAGCGTTAAAAAACTTACAAGGGAACTGGGTTGGGTCTAGCTGTTCAGAGGCTGCTTGACATATCCCTACCCATATTGGAGAGGCAGGGTTCCAGTCCTGGTTCTGCTCCCAAACCCAGCTTCCTGCTCATGAGCACCCTAGGAAGCAGCATAGGCTAGTTCAACCAATTGGATCCCTGCCACCCATATGAGATCTCTGGATTGAGTTCTTGGCTCCTGGTCTTGACCTAGCCTAACCCTGGTTGTTGTGAACATAGGGAGTAAATCAACACATGAGGGGATTTCTCTCTCTCTCTTTCTCTATCTCTCTCTCACACACACACACACACTCACAACGAAGTAAATAAATAAGTAATAACAAAAAAGACTTGTCAGTTGGCCAGTCTGGAACTTCAATGCCTGTGTTCTCAGTTACCTCCACTGACTCCGTGAGATCTGGGGAGAAAACACCTAGTTGGTGGCACAGCTTCCTCCTATTCCAGGTTACTGGTTCTGAGGTTGCACTGTATTTCTGGAAAATGGGGAGATAAATGCCACACCACACACTTAGAAAGCAAGGGTTCTTTCAGGGGATCCTTGTTAACTAACTGATTTATTTCACAGTCTTGAGTACTTGAGGTGCATGCTAAAATTGTCATTTCATAGATGTGGAATTTGAAGCCCTAAGACCTTATGTGATCTGACAGATATCACAGGATCGGTGAATGGCAGAGCTTGAATTCATTGTCCTACTTACTTGGTTCCCAAACCTACCCTCTACTTTGTGTCTGCTGTCTCTCGTTTTTTAATACTTTTGGTCAATAGAGATGCCCCATTTTTTAAAAAAAAAATATTTATTTGAAAGCAGAGTTACAGAGACACAGAGACAGAGGCAGAGAAAGATAGAGAGGTCTTCCATCTGCTGGTCCACTCCCCAGATGGCTGCAATGGACAGAGCTGCGCCAATCCAAAGCCAGGAGCCAGGAGTGTCCTCCGGGTCTCCCATGTGCAGGGTCCAAAAGACTTGGGCCATCTTCTATTGCCTCCCCAGGCTGTAGCAGAAAGCTGGATCAGAAATGCAGCAGCCGGGACTCCACTGGGTGCCCATATGGGATGCTGGCACTGTAGGTGGCGACTTGACTTCACCCCAATATCTTTAATGGAAAAGAAACCAAACCTGATCACTGAGTTGGTATTTCTATACCACATCTGTATTTAGTTAAGGAAAAAGTTCCTGTGTGTTCACAGAGACAAACTATAGAGGCATACTTGAATGGAAATGCATTTTAGAATTAAGAATTAAGCATACCATGTAATGGTCTGTTCGGAGGACAGTGAACAAGCATTTCTTTTCTTTTATATCTACTCCTCCAACCCAGTGGTGAATAATTTTTGGATAACTTTTAAATAATTCATAACAATATATTTGAGAAATATCCATGGAAACTCATTTTCTCAATATAAAGCTATTAACATGTGCTCATAATACACAATGTAGAAATACAAAGGGTAAAGGAATAAATAAAAATTACACCAAACTTCAGCACCAGACTCAGCCACTACGAATGCGTTAGTCACCATTCCTGGGCTTCTTCTCCTACCTATGACCAGGCATAGATGAGCTAAAGGACATGGATTTATGCAAGATCAAATCCTGGGGCAGAGGAGCAGAAATTTTCTAAGAACTTCAGTTTTAAAGTCTTGTGCATCTAGGCTTTGTGTTAATTCAATTATTGCCAAATAATGTATTTTCTTCCTTATGTATCCTTTCCATTATAATATGTTGATTCTGAAAATGAGGAAATATTCTAAAGATAATTCACAGACATCAGAGGCAAATTGCCACGTAACTTTGCACCGCCATGTATTTGTGTGTATCTCAGTCTGAGTACATATTACCTCAGCTTCTAAATTGGAGAGATCGTGATCCAGAAAAGCGACGGGCATACTTTTCCTTAAAGGGCCAGGGAGTAAACCAGAGGGTACTATGTAGGCAATTATATAACCTTTTAAAATGTATGAGGCAGGCCGGCGCTGCGGCTCAATAGGCTAATCCTCCGTATGCAGCGCCGGTACCCTGGGTTCTAGTCCCTGTCAGGGCACTGAATTCTGTCCTGGTTGCTTCTCTTCCAGTCCAGCTCTCTGCTGTGACCCGGAGTGCAGTGGAAGATGGCCCAAGTGCTTGGGCCCTGCACCCAAGCCTGGGAGACTAGGAGAATCACCTGGCTCCTGGCTGCAGATCAGCGCAGTGCACCGGCGGCCACTGGGGGGTGAACCAATGGAAAAGGAAGACCTTTCTCTCTGTCTCTCTCACTCTCACTGTCCACTCTGCCTGTCAAAAAAATTAAAATAAAATAAAATATATGAGGCAGACATTTAGACTTGCAGTTAAGATAGCGGTTAAGATATCTGTGTCCCGTAGTGGACTCCTTGGGCTTGATATTGAAGCTGGCTCCTGAATCCATCTCTTACTTAGGTGGACCCTGCGGGGCAGCAGTGATGATTCCAGTGGCTGTGTTCCTGTCACTCAACTAGGGAAATAGATTGAGATCCCAGCAATTGCTTAGGCCTGATCCAGTCCTGGTTTTTGCAGGCATTTAGAGAATATAGCCAGCAGATGGGAGCACCCTCTCTCTTTCTCCACTTTCTTCATTTCAAATAGTTAAGTAAAAATTGAAAAACACAAATGTAAAAACATGCCTAGTTCCTAGACTGCCCAAAGGCAGGTAGGTGCTGGATTTGGCCCATAGGGTGCATTTTGCCAATCCTTGATCTCAAAGATGATGATTTATTTGGGGGATCTTTACAGAAAGGTTCTGGCAGGAGTGAATTATGTGAAGGAGAACTCAAAAAATAGTCGAACAACAACAAAAATTCAAATGCCATTACTAACAATATGAAAAATAACAAAGATAATTTCAAAGGTATATTTTCTTTAATTCTTTCTGTCAGCTCACTTGATCAAATGGGATTGTTCAGGCTTCCCTTACAGGGGTCTCTCCCAGTTATTGGGACTGGGAAAAGCAGGGGTGCAGCATAGCTGCAGCCCCGTGTCTGGTGGCTGGTGGGGTCCTCTCTTGAGCTGTCGTAATGCAGGGTGCTCAGACACCACATTTCATTCCATGTGCAACCTTGCCACATGCAGTTTCCTCCTAACTTTCAAGCTTTGTTATTAGAAGTCTCATGAATATATGATTTAAAAGTCCTGGGATTTTTAACATCCTGTTGATAATCTATCACCCGGGGAAAAAGGAAAAAAAAAAATGCATGAGCGTTTATGCTGTTAGAACTCCAAGGGCAGATAAAAGATTTGTCTTTTATTTTTCCCTTTCCACAAATAGAACTACTGCATTTAGGATACAGAAATTTTGTTCTTGAATACCTTTCGGGGAAGTGTATGTGATTTGAAAGTCCTATGAATAAAAAAAAACCCTGAAGCTTCAGTTAATTATTCTATTTTCCCCTATGAGATGCAGAATTAATGGATTAAGATTGACTTTGAAAAATGCATAGAGCCTGTCACTCAGGGTCCAATAATCAATTGGAAAGTGCTGTCTCCTGACTCAACTTGTCTTGCTTACATCCCCTCAATTGCAACACAGTAAAATACAACTTCAGGTACTGGAGACTATGTCTGAAAATGATATAAATCTCATATTTTTCCCTAATTGCATTCATACACATACTTGTTCTCATCTTCAAAAATTTGCTGATCCTCATTTAACTCTGATATTTCACTTTCAAAATGATTGTCAGGCTTCTAAGTCCCATGATCCACTTCACTGCCCCACTTTGTGTTAGATCTGTCCTTCAAACAAGCTGGTGACATTGCCTCTTCCCCAACTCACTCCCTGTGATCTCCTCTATCCCGGTGGATCAGAACACCCTGAGCGGTGTCCCCCGTTGAGTAAGGAATTTGATGGTGGTAAAGTTACAAGCAAGCAGAGCCTTGTCTCTCTTTTTCTGAAACAATTTTTTTAGTTTTTATTTTTTACTTCTCATTAATTTGAAAGAGTGATGGATATGAAGAGACAGAGAGAGAGAGAGAGAGAATCTTCCATCTGCTGGTCCAATCCCCAAATTACTGCAACAGCCATTATGGGGCCAGGTCAAAGCCAGGAGCTTGGAACTCAATTCATGTCTCCTACATAGGTGGCACAGGCTTATGTACTTGAGTAATCACTTGCTACCTCGTGGTTTGTGCACTAACAGGAAACTGAAGCAGAATCAAAGCTATGAGTCAAACTCTGACTTGAGATGCCTGCATCCTAGATGGTGGCTTAACTGCTGCAAATCCTGCCCATCTTATGCTTCTAATGAGCTGCTTTCTTCTGTGTTTGAGACTATACCTATGGGTCACATATCAATAATTATTGAACCAAAGATGCAGGATGTGAAGTGCGGACAATATTGCTTATTAAGATAATAAGGAATGAAAGTTTCTTCCTCTTATTTGATGGCATTACATCAACTTGCTGGGAAGGCAATCTCTTGTAAATCTATGTTGTTAAGTGTGAAGAAGAACTGGTACAAATATTTCAATTTATCCTCTTATAAAAAAGCAGAATAGAAACTATCTGCCTACTTAATATATCCTAAGTTTTTCTGCTTAGCATGAAGTGTGGTACATAACAGCATCCCCCACACATACCCTACTTATACACACGCACACACATCAATGGGAATATCAGTCTGCTATGCTGTCTTAAACACTTAACCATTTTCTCATTCATTCTCTGATTCTCATATTCTGTTCAAACAAGTAAGATTTATTAAGAGGCTGCTGTATCTTAAGGATCACACAAGGAAGAAACCTGTAGGACCTAGCCTAACGTGAGCTGTAAAGGTATGACATTCCTAGTGTGGAATGTAAATATCTTTCTATAGCCTCCTTTTTTCTACAGCTAGATGTCTTTATTTTCCTGTCTTCCTTTATAATACTTCTCTCCAACTCTCCCCTGGCAATATTTCCTATCCTAAGGATGGCAGCAGTGTCTGTATATCACATATGTCTGGCTGTTTGATAACTGGTTTTTAAAGTATAGTGCTTTCATATGCTGTGGCTATACTGTGTGAAATATACAAATATTTTTGGAGGATTGGAGATAATTGAAAGGCAGTGTTAAAAGTAGATGAAAGTTATAATATTCCAAAACATGAAAATTCTGCTGAAAACTACTATTGTTTAGTTACGGAATATCAAATAACTCAAATTCTAATCCATTCACCCACACACTTAGTTCTGTGTAGCAATAATGGGATAATATACATGCTCTCAGACATACATATATATATGACATATATATATGTGACAATATAATGCAAATGGATTAAAATGTGTAAAGTAATAGTAAATGATACGTGAAAAAAATGCTCAGTATCACTAGCCAACAGGGAACTGCAAATCAAAAATCACAGTGTGATCTCACCTCACACGTGTCAGAATGGCTAATATCCGAAATATAGAAAGTAATAAATTCTGGAGAGCATATGGAGAAAGGGAATTCATATATACTATTTGTGGAAATGTAAATTAGTACAGCCATTATGGGAAACAGTATGGAGATTTCTCTAGAAACTAGAAATAGATTTGCCATATGATCTAGCAATCCCACTACTGGGTATATAATAAAAACACATTAACTTTCTACCAAAGAAACACTTGTGCCACCATGTTTATAGCAGCACGGTTCACATTAGACCAAATATGGAATCTACCAAGGTGTTCACTATCAGGTGAATGGGTATAGAAAATGTGGTAAGCGTATACAATAGAATACTACTCAGCTATAGAAAAAAATGGGATTCTACCATTGGATAAAAGTGGGTGCAGCTGAAGGGCATCATATTGAGTGAAATAAACCAAACATAGAAAGACAAATATTGCATGTTCTCCCCTATATGCAGGAGCTAAAGTTTAAAGAGAAAAAAAAAATGAATAAGAAACAAAAAAGAAAGAAATACCTCTATCAGTATTGCTGCAAATATGGTTTCTCCAAACTTTGTTTTGTATATTTGTCAAAGAATGAGATACTACTATGGTTTCAATGATCAGTGATTATTTTAAAATTTACCATATGTGAGTAAAATAGACATATTTTCTTTCATGATAGTTTATGGTTCTTGCCTATATTCCTAAGGAACTATGGTCTTTTTACTTGTTGAACTCTTTATGTAGCACAGCATTAAGCCTTTGACTATGTTGTAAATTTAAAATATAGTATCTCAAAAATTTCAAAAGTAAAGAAAGAAAGAAGGAAAGAGACAGAGAGGAAGAGAAGTATTATTAAATTCTTGGAATTGTATCTATAAACTACATTGAATCTATTCTCTTTGTAGTAATATCACATTGACATGAGAATTGATGAGAATTATTCTGTAGTAATTATCATGCATTTTTCTGTGACCTAGAAATCTAATGCACAAAAATAAATTTCACTAAAAAATGGGGTTGGCATTGTGGTATAACAGGACGCTGGTTCAAGTCTCAGCTGCTCCACTTCTGATCTCGCTCCCGCTAAATGTGCTTGGGAAAGCAGCAGAAAATGGCACAAGTCATTGGACCTCTACACCCATGTGGGAGATCCTGTTGACGCTCCTAGCACCTAGCTTCAGTCTGATCTAGCCCTGGCTGATGTGATTGCTTGGGGAGTGAACCAGTGGATGGAATCTCTCTCTCTCTCTCTCTCTCTCTCTCTCTCTCTTTAGTTCTCCCTCTCTGTCTTTGTAACTAACTTTTTTAATCCTTAAAAATAAAATAAGTAATATGAAAATACAGTATTTTGAGTACTAAATGAAGTCATGTATCAGAATCAAAGACATCCTAGAAGTACATTATTTTTAGAATTTATTTATTTATTTATTGAGAGGTAGAGTTACAGACAGTGAGAGGGAGAGACAGAGAGAAAGGTCTTCTGTCCCTTGGTTCACTCCCCAAATGGCTGCAATGGCTGGAGCTACACTGATCTGAAGCCAGGAGCCAAGAGCTTCTTCCAGGTCTCCCACGTGAGTGCAGGGGCCCAAGAACTTGGGCCATCTTCTACTGCTTTCCCAGGCCATAGCAGAGAGCTGGACTAGAAGAGGAGCAGCCGGGACTAGAACTGGTGCCCATATGGGATGCCGGCACCGCAGGCAGAGGAGTAACCTACTGCGCCACAGCGCAAGCACCAGAAGTACATTTTGAGAATCATCTTGGGGTTAAATCATGGATTAACAAAAGACATTTGGTCATTATATAAAAATAGTAGTAAAAGGTATGGGCAAAGTTGACAAAAGAGTGTTATAAACCCCAAATATCAGAGATTCTTAAACTTCTCTGTCTTGTTCTTTGTTGTGTGTCTACATGGTTGTTTTGTTTTGCTTTGTTTTTTTCTATGACTAAATCACTCTCAGACCAGAAAACAACACTGGGAAGTGTTCTTCAGGGAGACACAAAATAATGCAGTTTGGGCCTGGCTCTCCTCTCCTATTTTTTCAAAAAAAGGAACTGTCTTAAATTATCCATCTGGGGCAAAAAAATCTGACAACCATCATCAAAATGATTTCCTTAAGAGCTATTTAACGAGATTCATTAATTTAAAGAGATTAAAACAGTCTTATTAAAGGACATTTTGACAGAAAAAAAATAGGTTATAATAAAAGCTGAAAATCAGCAGTCTCTCTTATCAAAGACAATGCAGAACTCCTGGCAAAGCTTCACTCAAAGTGAAGTTCAAGATCTGATTCAATTAATAGAAGTCTTAAAATGAAGCAGAAAATAAAGTTTCAAGAGGTCAAAGTATGAACTGCACTACTGGCAGGAGCACGGGATGCTCAGTATTTTCCTAGGGAGATTTCTACACTGCCGTGGCGAGGAGAAATCTTGAGGTGTAAACTGACGCGCTTAACAATGAAAGCAGCAGCCTCATCTGGAAATAAAGATAACAATTATTTTTAAGAAGATGTATTTATTTACTTGAAAGGCATAATGACAGTGAGAGGAAGAGACACCGAGAAAGAGAGAGAGAGGAGAGAGAGCGAGAGAGAAAGGAGAGAGAGAGAGAGAGAGAGAGAGATTGATTTTCCACCTGATGATCAAGTCCCTAAATGGCTTCAATGGCAAACCACAGGCCAGGCCAAAGCCAGGAGCCTGGAACTCTGCCACGAGGGTGGCAAGGCCCAAGTGTTGGGCCATCATCCACTGCTTTCCCAGGCACATATCAGGGAGCTGGATTGAAGCAGAGTGTCCAGGACTCCAACAAGCACTCCTACATCTCCCGCATGGGAAGCTAGCATGGTAGGTGGTGGGTTAATCTACTGTGCCGCAACACACCTCCAAAACTAGCTTTTAAAAAGGTAGGAGCCAGTTTTCCTATTTATGGCTGTGTCTGAGGCAAGGATTATTTTCTGAATTAGTGAGGACATCATTTTCTCTTCAATACACATATCCTGAGAATGTCTTGTTGAAGTGTAACTGTCTCTTTATCACAATAACCGTTATTCTTTCTCTTAAATATGGCACATAACATGGATGTGTGCTACATGTGTCAGAATGACTCACAGTGTGGGGAGAGTGATTTTGGTTTAGGTATAAGCAGGAAGAAATACATAAAGCATAAAGAAATGTGCTTATATCCTTATCCAAAATACTATATATATATATATATATATATATATATATATATATATATATACCATCATTTGTTTAATCATTCACCCATTCAAGTACATCCCATTTGTTCCCATTTATTGTTTTTTTTTAAAGATTTATTTATTTACTTGAAAGCCAGAGTCACACAGAGAGAAGGAGAGGCGGAGAGAGAGAGAGAGAGAGAGAGAGAGAGAGAGAAAGAGAGGTCTTCCATCCGATGGTTCACTCCCCAATTGGCCGCAACGGCCAGATCTGCGCCAATCCAAAGCCAGGAGCCAGGAGCTTCCTCTGGGTCTCCCATGCGGGGGCATCTTCTAGTGTTTTCCCAGGCCATAGCAGAGAGCTGGATCAGAAGTGGAGCAGCCAGTATTAGAACTGGCGCCCATATGGGATGCTGGTGCTTCAGACCAGGGTGTTAACCCACTGCGCCACAGCGCTGGCCCCCACTTATTGGTTATTGAAAATAAAATTTCCATGAACACTGGTGAACCAATTGTTTTGTGACTATGATATTTCATTTGTCTAGGAAAACATCTAAGAGTACCAATGCCAGATTATATTATATCTCCAGGTTTTGATGTATGAAGAACTTCCAAAAACATATGGGCAAAGCTCATTTTCTTTTCATTTCATTCTTTTAAAAATATTTATTTATTTACTTATTTGAAAGACAGAGTTATAGAAGCAGAGGCTGAGAAAGAGAGCTCTTCCATCTGCTGGTTCACTCCCCAGCCCAGAGCTAGGCTGATCTGAAGCCAGGAGCCAGGAGTGGGTGCAGGAGCCCAAGCACTTGGGCCATCTTCTACTGCCTTCCCAAGCAGAGAGCTGGATAGGAAGTAAAGCAGCAGGAAATCAAAGAGATGCTAGTACTGACTGCAAGTGGCAGCTTTACCCATTAGGCCACAGAGCAGGTCCCTTCATTCCATTCTTTCATGAACTTTTTGGAAGCACCCTATCAAAGAAACTGCCAAATTGTTCATCAGAGTAGCTCCAGCACTTTAGTCTTTTTGTGAGCATGCAGGTAATCAGTTTTCTCACTTGCATTTGATTTTCTCTTTGAGTTTAGCCATTTTTGGTAAGTGTACAATGGCATCTTACTATGGTTCAAATATGCATTTGTCTGGTGGGTAATGGTGTTGAACACCATTTTTGTTTGTGTACCCTCCTTGGTGAAATATTTATCCATATGTTTTTTTCATGATCAAATTGGTTTGGTTTGCATGTGTGCATGTGTTTGTGTGTGTGTGTGTGTGTTTTATCATTGAGTTTTAGAATAACAAATTTTAGAGCCCGGCGTTGTGGCATAGTGGGTAAAGTCGCCGCCTGCAGTGCAGGTATCCCATGTGGGCACCGGTTCGAGACCTGGCTGCTCCATTTCTGATCCAGCTCTCTGCTGTGGCCTGGGAAAGCAGTAGAATATGGCCCAAGTCCTTGGGTCCCTGCACCCGTGAGGGAGACTGGAAGAAGCTCCTGGCTGCTGATTGGCACAGCTCCGGCCATTGCAGCCAATTGGGGAGTGAACCAGCAGATGGAAGACCTCTCTCTCTCTCTCTCTCTCTGCCTCCCTTCTCTCTGTGTACTTTCAAATAAATAAATAAATCTTAAAAAAATAACAAATTTTAGAACTAATCCTTGTGTGTTTGTATTTGTGTGTGTGTTTGTGGTTTATAAATATCATCCCCCAATGCCTTCAGCTTTTTTTTTTTCCTAACAAAGTATTTTGCAAAGTAAAATTAATGCTGAATGATGTCCAGTTTGTCATTTTTTCTTTTATTGTGCTATTAATGTTAAATCTAGAAACTGCCTAGGCCTGGATCCTAGAAATTTTTTTTGCATTTTAATAGAAATGTAATTTGTATTTATAATTTTGCATTTGGATCTATCACTCATTTGAGTTAATTTTTGCATAGGACATGATGTTACACTGAGTTGAAGTTTATTTTTTTGCCTATGAATATCTGAATGCTCCACAGTCACTTTTTGAAAGAGAATTTTCCTTCTTCTATTGAAATGTTTGGCACTTTTCTCAATAATCTCTTATCATATTCGTGTGAATCAAACAACTTTTAAAAGAGTGGTATTTACTTGTTATATATTAGGAAGACAATAGATCATTTATGTCCATATAACTAATCAGTGCAACTTTGCTTTTCAGTAGTTGATCCGAGCCAAAGCATTTTTCTTTATTATTAAAAGTTGTTTCTAATACTTTTTTCAAGTTTCCATGGCTATTTATGTAATATATGCTCACACAACTTATATAACATATATCTTATACAATATGTAAATAAAAAGATAGTGATGGGTCAAAAAATGGTTTGATCAAAGAATACTTGCAGTGTGTTAGATTTCTTAACTGGTAAAAGGTTATAGAAAGACTTGACCCCTTTATCTGGTTATGTGTATTGCAAAAAAATCTGCAAAAGGTCTCTAGTGTCAGAAAATTTCCTTTACCTTACTCAGATAATTTCTCTTTGGAGATGATTGACAATACTGTTGCTTTTAGAGACCTGGAAGATCATGAAGATAAACCAATAGAATGAAGATGTAAGACAGAACTTAACTGCTATTTTTCTTTACTAAATTGTACAGGGTACTATTTTCAAGCATATATTAAGAAAGAAGAATTAGGCAAAATTCACTAATCTGCCTGAGAATTCTTGGAGATTTATTAAAAATTAAGATCCACTGGTTCTACCAAAGACTATACCTAAATATGTGTTGCTGTGCCCTGAACTCTTCATAAATATATTATTCAGGAATTTTTTTCTGACCATGTTTGATAAACATGATCCCACAGGAATATTCCAGAAAGCATAGCTTTTTTAAAAAAATTAAAGCATCTAGATTAGTTGCTAATATAAACTCCTTAAATAACTATAGATAGATATACAAATATGCATATCATATGGAACCAAGCTTTTTTGTTGGTATTGTAAATAATTTGGCATTAGAATATAGTATGTTTTGTGAAACACTTGTTATATGATGTGTATTTGGTATTGAGGCCAATTCTGCAGATGCAAACAGTGAATAACATGAACTTTAAAACATGTTAGTCATTATTTTGTACCAAAATGAACTTATTTTGATTCCACTTTTCCACAAACTTTTTGAAGTACCCTCCTATTGACATATACACAGACAGACATACACATACATATAGCTATACAATTGTTCTTGCAACATTTGTTGAAAACACTATCCTTTCTCTACTGATCTTTTTTTTTTTTTTTAAACAGGCAGAGTGGATAGTGAGAGAAAGAGACAGAGAGAAAGGTCTTCCTTTTTGCCGTTGGTTCACCCTCCAATGGCCACTGTGGCTGGCGCATCTCGCTGATCCAAAGCCAGGAGCCAGGTGCTTCTCCTGGTCTCCCATGCGGGTGCAGGGCCCAAGGACTTGGGTCATCCTCCACTGCCTTCCCAGGCCATAGCAGAGAGCTGGCCTGGAAGAGGGGCAACCGGGATAGGATCCGGCGCCCCGACCGGGACTAGAACCCGGTGTGCTGGTGCCGCAAGGTGGAGGATTAGCCTGTTAAGCCACGGCGCCGGCCAACTACTGATCTTTTTTTACACATTTATCAAAATCAGTTCATCATATATATATATATATATATATATGGATTTAGTATGGATTCCATATTCTGATCCAATAATCAATTTGTCTGCCTTTACATCTGTTTTTAAAAATTCCAGAAGAAAACAGCAATGAACCTCTGTGACATTTGTTTAGAAAAGGAAAAAAAGACAAATTGGAATATGTCAAAATTTAAAACTTCTGCTCTTCAAAAGAACCAGTGAGAATGAAAATACAAACTAGAGTGGTAGAACACAATTGTAAAGCATACATATCTGATCCAAGAATTGTATTCAGAATATTTTAAAAAATTCAAAACTGAATAATGAAAAAATTAATAACAAAACAATCAATCAATACTTATTAAGATTTGAACATTTTTTCCCCAGAGATTATATACATGGTTAATCAATTCATAAGAAGATGTTCAGCTTAATTAGCTTTCATGGAAATGCAAATTGAAACCATAATGAAATACCTAATAGTGTGACTAAAGTTAAAAAGACAGACTATTTCGAGTATTATCAGGGATATGGAGAGACAGAAATCTCACATATTGATAGTAGGAGTGTAGGAGTACAAAATGACACAACCACTTTGGAAAACAGTTTGACTATTTTCTTAAAAACTTAAAACAAACTTACCCTGTGATCCAGTTCTCTCTCTCCTATGTGTTTGCTCAAGAAAAAGAAAGCATATGCTCACGCAAAAACATATTTAAATAAGCATTGTTGTATTATTTGTCATAGCCAAATGCTGGAAAGAAATCAAAATGCTCATCAGCAGGTTATTGGATAAAAACAGGGATGATAATCCATGTAATGTAATATCATTTAACAATTAAAATTAATGAACTACCAATACATACAACATGAGCAAATCTCAATAATTATGCTGTTAAAGAAGCAGGTTAAAATGATACTCACTGTGTGCTCCCATCTATAAAAACATCCAGCAAATGAAAACAAATCCACAGTAACAGCACAGATCAGGGGTGCCTGGTGGTGGGACGGGAAGGGACACAGGGATGATGGACACATTCACTATTTCTAAAGTAGCCGTGCTCTTATGGATGTGTGCCTGAGTCAAAACTTTCACTACAAACGGTCCATCGAGAGTATGTTCATCATACTTCAAAGGCTCTCTTAAGTCTTTAAACTAAATTCTTAACATTTTATTTCAGAGTAGTTTTAAATTTATAAAATTGTAACATTGTAAAACAATGAGTTCCCATATATGCCCTTCACCCCATTTCCCCTATTAACATCTCATATTAGCATCTTTGTCAAAACTTAATCAAATTTAACAGTCTTACCATTTGAGGGATGGCGTGTTGGAGCACCTAATATCTTCTGATCCAGCTCCCTACTAAAGGCCTGGGGAAAGCAGCAGAAGATTGTGCCATTTTGGAGGGCCCCTGCCACCTATGTGGAAGGGAGAGCTGGATGAAGCTCCTGGCTCCTGGCTTCATCCTGGCCCACCCTGGCCATTGTGGCCATCTGGGGAGCGAACCAGCAAATGGAAGATCTCTCTCTCTCTCTCTCTCTCCCTCTCCCTCTCCCTCTCCCTTTTTGTCTCTCCTTCTCCCTCTTTAACTCTGACTTTCATATAAACAAATAAATCTTAAAAAATAAAATGGAATTCATGTTTCATTCCATACATAGTGCCTCTCTTCTCAGTGAGTCTATGAAGCCAACTTCTAGAAAAACCACCTTTGGCAAGATTGGCTGCTCTTCTTATTGCATACAATCTCCTGTAAGTTATAGTTAATAGAGAAAGCCCAGGCTGCTGCCACTTTGCCTGAATCAGGTTTATTAAAAGCTTTAAACTGAAGCTGGGTGGATTCCCCACCACTTTGTATCATTAAAATGTGAGAAGAATTTAGACACAAGATAAACATGAGTTATGAACAAAATTAGCCATTTAATATTTTTAAAGCAGAAATTTTAAAGGATTTATTTAATTTATTTGAAAGGTAGAGTTACAGACAGAAAGAGAGAGAGAGACAGAGAGACAGAGAGACAGAGAGACAGAGAGATCTTCCATCATCTGGTTCACTTCCCAAAGCCAGGAGTACTGAGCTTCTCCTAGGTCTCCCAAGAAGGTGCAGGGGCCCAAGCACCTGGGCTCTCCTCTACTGCTTTCCCATTAATGATAGCAGGGGGATGGATCAGGAGTGGAGCAGCCGGGATATGAGCTAGCACTCATGTGGGATGCTGGTGCTGCATGTGGCAGCTTAACCAACTATGCCACAATGCTGGGCAAGCAGATACTTCTTTAAGAGAAAAAACCTCTGAGCCATGAAGGCGACTTGGCTTGCTCTGGTTAGCTACTTGCATTTAATAATTTCTTAGCTTCTCCTCCTGCTACATCTTTTTCTTCTTTTTCTCCTCTGCCTCCTCCTCTTCCTTCTCCTTCTTTGTTATCTTTGACAAATGTTCCCCAAATTTGCTTTTTCATCAAAAGCAGTGTTAAAAACAATCTTTTAAAAGTGATTGACAGAGTTGGCATTGTTACTTTAAAATTTTATAGAAAGTCTGCCTTATTTTAAAGTTGATTATTTCAAAACATTATTATTAATAACAAGTGATGTAATACTAATCACAAAGTCAAAACAGAAAGACATTCAAAAGTCTTCACTGAAAATATTAGAGAAACAAATCTACAAAGTGGTACATCTGATGTATTGGCATTATATAGTGAAGATTAGCAAATTAAAGATTAGTATTATGAAATGCTCATAATCACACTAGTAGCAACTCAAAGCACACAGGCTGAGATCAAGAAAAGAGAAAAATAGTATTAACAAATATATAACGTTTTATATGAAATAAGAAGGTATTACATGAATAATCTTTAAAGAGTTTGAGGAAATGGAAGTAACAAATTTATTTTGGTGCAAGCATTTTTGAAAGGGTCTTCAAAAAGTTCATGAAAATGTGTTATGAAAAATGCATGCATGAATTTCTAATTTCTTGGCACTAAAATAAACAACATTTTAATTATATTTTCCTTGAACTTTTTGCAGTACCATTGTATTCAAAACAGTGAAAAGTATAATGTGTACAGGGGAATTTTTATGCATAGGTTTAGGCATTTACCCAGCATTGAAAGTCCTTGCTATGTAGCAGACTCTATCAATTGGGGAGAACACACTTTGGGGATTACAGCATAAGACATTCCCCCTAAAACTGAGATGGCCACAGTGGAAGGGAGACAATGCGTGTTGGAACATTTGGAGTGCTCCATGCAAGTCAGACTTTGGAAAATCAAGAAAGCCATGACAGGGAATGCTAGCATTTAGCTGAGTTTAGAGTAAGAGTCTATGACATGATGTAGGTAGGGCATGATGGAGGTAGACAGGGCTGTGATGAAGGAATATGATCTAAAACCATCCCAAGGAGAGAGCTCAGTTGTCCATGATAGATCTTGGACTAGAAGTAGTGCCAGTCTCTACTGGAGCCCCAAGAATAAACTCAGTATTCCTTCAGCTGGATCCTAACTTGGCCAACCTTCACTCTTATGACTTCTTAGTGACACAGGGCACCTAAAATACCATAGGCCTAAATTCCAAAGGTAAAGGGGAATAGTAAGTAAGCACCCTACAGTCCACGTTTGCAGTTTCCAATTATTTGTATAGGGAGTGGGATACATGGCTAATTTATAGTTAAGTTCATAAAGTTCATAAATGATGGATTTTATCAAGAGAACACATTTTAAAAAATCTATTTGGTAAGCACCATGGGATAAGATTCTGAAGAATTTTTAAAAGCATTCCTCTAAACGCTTCACCCTCAACCACCCTAAATAACCAGATGTTTTTTTAAAAAAAATTTATTTATTTTATTCAAAAGGCAGCATTACGGGGGGTGGGGGGGGTGGGGGGTGGAGAGAGACTAAGAGAGAAAGAGAAATGGCTGCATTAGCTGGGACTTGGACAGGTCAAAATTGAACCAGGGGCTTCATCTAGGTCTCCTAGGTGGGTGACAAGGGCCCAAAGACTTGAGCCATCCTCCACTGCTTTCCCAGGCCCATTAACAGGGAGCTGAATCAGAACCAGAGCAGCCAGGTGCCCATGTGGGATGCCCGTGCTGCAGGAAGCAGTTTAACCCTCTGCTCCACAGTGCTGGCCCTGAACCAGGTGTTTTAACTGCATTATTTTTATTCCATTAACCCTGAATGTTTAGATAGCTGATTTTAATTTTTTTGTACAATATAGTTACACTCCTTGGGGCAAAAATTATTCTTTATTCATCTCTATTTTTTCCATAAACCTTAAGGCTGAATATGTTATAAGTGATCAATAAATAGTGCAGGAAAGTTATGTTTTGCATCAAGTCTGATGATTCATCAAAAACCCTGAGGCAATGAGCAAAGATGGTGACCTGAACCAATCAGTATGGACCGCATGAATATAGTTATCTTCCATTGGTTGTTATATAGATCAGTCAAGTGGGCTCAGCTGAATTGCTGAGAATGCAAACCCAAGAGTGGGTAGAGCTCAGGAAACTGGACATTAAAGGAAGTAACATTTGCTTCTGGTTTGTCAGGACCAGATTTTGTAGATATTTAGAGCATCCAAAATCATGGGAGCTAAAAAGCCACCTGAAGCAATAGATTTAAAAGATTAGCAAAGTGCAGCCAGGTATCAGTTTTAGTAAACAAATGAATAGGAGGGAAGATATTTCCAAAAAAAAAGAAAAAGTGAACACCTGGTATTTGAAGGCAAAAGAGGGTATCTTTTTTTTTTAACTTTTATTTAATGAATATAAATTTCCAAAGTACAGCTTATGGATTACAATGGCTTCCCCCCCTCCATAACTTCCCTCCCACCCACAACCCTCCCAAGAGAGAGGCTGTTTCCTCAGGGCTCAATGTTGGGACTGTATCTCAAGAGACACAAGGGGGCGCCGGATTCTGTCCTGGTTGCTCCTCTTCCAATCCAGCTCTCTGCTGTGGCCGGAGAAGGCAGTGGAGGATGGCCCAGGTCCTTGGGCCCTGCACCCGCATGGCAGACCAGGAGGAAGCACCTGGTTCCTGGCTTCTGGCTTCTGGCTTCGGATCGGCGCAGCACGCCAGCTGTAGCGGCCATTTGGGGGGTAAACCAACGGAAGGAAGACCTTTCTCTCTGTCTCTCTCTCTCTCTCTCTCATTGTCTAACTCCGCCTGTCAAAAAAAAAAAAAAAAAAAAAGAGAGAGAGAGAGAGAGACAAGGATATGGTTGAGTACAGTCATAAAGCTGGAAGCCTAGAGTCTTAGAGGTTGCGGTTATGTCTGATCTCTTAGTCAGAGATGGCAAAAATTGCACTCAGCTGAAATAGTATTGTGGAAGTCTAATAGCAAGCTGGCTTGAAGATGAGTTAACTCAAAATCCACTCTTCTGGTTCCCTCCAACTCTTCTTCCTCTCTGGAGGCATTAATCCTGTTTCTTTAAATACTTTTTCCCTTCTTTCACTAGTAGGTATTTCCTAAAGTTATCTCTTCTTCATCCAAATTCTTTTCCTCCCTGGAAAGTTTGGAAGAAAAGGAGAGATAATTCACAGTATAGGCTGTAACTGGAAACAAATAACTTTATAAATTTGGAGGCTGAGAAGTCTCTCTTGATTCCTCTTATAACTTCAAATTTATTATATAAATTTTAGGGAGGAGGTGTATCTAACTCAGCGTTACTCTCTTATGCAATTTATTCCCCACACAAAGCTGTCATCAGGAAGAATTGAAGATATTTATGAAAGATAGTCACCCTTACATTTTTAAAATGTAAATTAATCAGGAGGTGACTAACATAGGAAAATAAGTGGGGGGCAATTGGCTGCTTCAAAATTAGAGACATAGACAATTGAATAGGGAGCAGATTAGGGAGGCACCATGATTTAGCTTAAAGAACTAGATTTCAACCACCTGCTAGCTGTGTTAACGGAAACGTTGCTCAACCTTACTGTACTATACTTAGTGACACTTTGCTTGTGAGAGTTGAATGAAATCATCTGTAAAAAGCATAGTATTGTTGCCTGACATATGGTTGGTGAACATAGATGTGCTTGATAAAAAAGAATATAATATCATTTTGACAAATTAATGTTTTGTTGGTTTTAGAGTCCTGGTTTTTTCAGGCATGGGTGTGACTCCATCGTATGACTAATTAGTCAACAGTGCAGTCAAAAAGTTGCAAGGTGCTGGAAGTTAAAGCACTGGGGAGAAAATTACTAGAGGCAGCGTAATTTCATTTTTAGTAGAGTAGCATCTCTGACCTGGTAAAGTACAACTCTCTTCTCCATGGTTTGCCTCATTCTCTGTAACTGTAAAGTGAAGACCATGATAGCCCTACCCTACTATGAATCTGTAGAGGGGAATAAACAAGATCATGAGTGGCTGTATCTGCTCATTGCTGTTAAATGCTTCCATTCAGTCTCTCACATGATCACCTGCCATCTGATCAGACATTGCTGTTTTTCCCATTTTCAAGATATGAAGGCTGAGGCTCAATTAGTTTTGTAAGATTCCCAGTCTCATCTATTTAATAATCAGCAGAATCCAAACCCAAGTCCATCTTAGTTGAAATAAACCCTGTGATCATAGTAATGACTTTGGAGTGCCGCCAAATTATAGGGCAGATGGGGCTTTGGGGAAGAGTCAGCTGGTCTAATCCCTTCTTGTTACTGATTTAGAAACAAGATCACACTGACACAAAACCATGCAGCAAATTAAAGAGCTGCCTCATCACAGCAGGTCCTGTGCTACATCTATGTTTGCTTGTACCTTAAAAAAATGAATAATAACTTCATTGAGAATGTGGATTCATGTTTTCCAGGAGCGCCATCACCAAAGAATTTCAGAGTTTTTTGTACTTAAAAGCACTGCTCATTATGGATTTCTGAGAAAAATCACCTACAGCGTAGGTGTTCCAGATCATTCATTCCACAAGTGCTTATTAGAACTGTATATTTTTAACCACTTGATATAAGTATCTTAAAATAGATGCTTTAAAAGGATAAGTGCTTCTGTTTGTAGCAGTTGAAACCTAGAGGGCTACCACTAGGCACGACTATGAGTAGACAGGAGTTTTAGAGAAAAGAGAAAGAACTTTTTTTTTCATGGATGGGTTGCCTAATTCTGTTTGATATTCCTAACAGATTAACCACAGGGGCCCAGAGGTTCTCCCTTGCTGTACCAGATTTGATTCATGGTTATTCAATAAGCTTTAATGATTAATAAAGTGAAATTTGCAGCCTTTTGAAAACACTTAAATCTCAGATTCCTCATATAGAGATGTGTCAACTTGGGCAGGATCTTTAGACATTCATGCTTCATATTCCAATCTAGAAAATGTGCTAGTTAGTTGTACCCACATCATAAGGCTATGTGAGAAACATATGAATTTATATATATATATATATATATATATATATATATATATATATATATATAAAGTGCTCACAATAATTCTTGGCACACAGTAAGTGCTCAATAGATGTTTTCAATTACTTGTAACTCCTGATAGACAAGCATTAAACTATAAATATAAAATTACATACAATATATATATTTTTGTATTTAGATACCATGCATGTTGAAAAATAAGCTGATCTTTAGTGGTTAATAATTGAACAGGAAAAGTAAACAGATATTTGTATCACAACATATATCCCCTGAGAGATGCAACAGAATGTTACTGGAGGTGGGGGGGAGAAGACTTTGACAGATTTGGGAAAAGACTCCTAGAGTGTGTAACACTTAAGCTTAGTGTGCCAGAAAATGGAAGCAAATACAACAGCATTCTCAGGAAATCAATGGCAAAAAGTTATCAAAAATATCTGATATGCTTGGTGGATGTACAGTTGAAAGTGACTAGAGGAATAGGAAAAAGGCTTGGGAATAGTGAGTGTGAGTTACAGAATTAGCCTAGAGCCTAAGTGAAGAGAGCTGGGCCTCACCAAAGATGTACACTGTCTCTCATTGTGTTTATTGAAGATAAACGAGGGCTCGCATGGACGCACTGCTTTGCCTCTCCATAGAGCTAGACAGACATTTTCTTAAATTCTTGCTTTGCCACTTACAATCTGTATAAAAATCCCACTCCATACTCCATCTGCCTTAATATTCACATCTATAAAATGTGTAAGTTTGGGGCTGGCACTGTGGCATAGCAGGTAAAGCCACTACCTTAAAGAGCCAGTATCCCATATGGGCACCAGTTCCAGACCCGTCTGTTCCACTTCTGATCCAGCTCTCTCTGATGGCCTGGGAACGCAGTGGAAGATGGCCAAAGTCCTTGGGCGCCTGCACCCACGTGGGGAAAAATCTCCTGGCTCCTGGCTTAGTATCAGCTCATTGTGACCATCTGAGGAGTGAACCAGTGGATGGAAGACTCTCTCTCCCTCTCTCCCTCTGCCTTTCTGTAGCTCTGCCTTTCAAATAAATAAATCAATCTTTCAAAAACTGCATAAGATGGTAGAAAATCAATTTCAAAGGTTTTTATTTAAAGAATTGATGACATAATACATTATAAATACATATTTATAATATTTTATATAAATTGTGAGGCTAGTGTTCATATGTGCTGATGATGTTGAGTGCCAGTGTTACCTGTGACAAAACCAACGAAAGTTAGGTGTCAAGTACTAAAGTCAAGATCGAAGCCAAGAGCCAATGTCTAAGCCCATGGTTCTTTTTTAGCCATAAGCTGCCTTTTGTGTTATTTTAAAAAATTTGTTTTGTGGATTTTGTTTTTGTTTTTGTTTTTTTCCAATGAAGGAACATTAACCTTTCCCCGAGCCTGGCAGGGAATCTGATTATTTTTCCTCCAGAGCAATTTCTAGCGTTCCTGTGATCCATTCAGTGAATAGCATTTGGCCACTTCAGAAGCATTTTCCCACTTCCATGTAAATGGTATGATTAGATGTGAAAGGTAATCTTGAGGGCTGCCATGTTATGACATTAAAATAGTAATTCAATTGTTAGCAACCCCACACAAATAACTATTCAATCCACTTGTGTTTAATACCTCGGCGTCCTTGCATGCCTTTCCTTTTGTAACACAAAGCAGTATTGATTTCTCTTCATAACCAACTAAAAAGTACTTTGAGCACTTTTATCATTTCATTATCCAGCAGTAAATAAGGAAAATAACCTGAAAAAATGAAAAACAAATCGATGGGTTACTTTTATCCTTATTCCTGCAAAACTCAAATACAGGCAAGAGTGGCTTTTTTGATGGATTCAAATATCTTCATATTTGAAGACATCTTGGCAATCATCGTGAAAGGCAGCTTGTTATAGTGAAAAGCTGTGAGCACAGTAATGGTAGCATCAGAATGCTCACCTGCTCAGGCTGTCATAACAGAATACCAGAGACCGGGTCACTTAAACAACGGTAGTTTGTGTTCTCACAGTTCTGAAGCCTGAAGCCTAAG
This sequence comes from Lepus europaeus, assembly GCF_033115175.1. Taxonomy (NCBI): domain Eukaryota; kingdom Metazoa; phylum Chordata; class Mammalia; order Lagomorpha; family Leporidae; genus Lepus; species Lepus europaeus. Next base: position 47,401,239 of record NC_084845.1, read on the forward strand.
ATGAAGGTGTCTACAGGGTTGGTTCAGATAGGGTAGGGCCTCTCTTCCTGGCTTGCAGATGCCCACCTACTTTCTGTGTCCTCACATGGTCTTTCCCTTGCCTGTGACTCCTGGTATATCTTCCTCTTCTTGTAATGATTCCAGTTGTATTCAGATAAATTGTGCCCTGTCTGACCTCATTTTAACCTTAATTAGCTACTGAAAGTCCCTACCTGAAAATGCAATCAGTTGGGTTCAAGACTTCAACATGTGGAGTTGTAAGGCAGGGAAATATCATTCAGTTCAAAGCATCTACTTCTCCAGCCAGCTCTGACACTGGCATGAAACGTTCAGAAAGTCTTTGACCTCTTTCTCCGGGAATCTGATTTATCACACATAAAGGAAAAATGTGATTTTAGCTGTGATTTGTAAATATTCTGAAACATCCATGAATGCATATTGAAAAGAAACACAGGGTTACATTTAAATATATATATATATATATATATATATATATATATATATATATATATATTTATCTTACTTCTCTGTTATATATAGCAGAGAATCATTTCCTACTGAAGTGAGTTGGGAAAGGTTCTGAAACCACTCCTCTATGCCACAGTAGTTATGCTGCCTGTTTTGTGATAGGGAAGTGCAAACATGATATGGATAGAAAAGAAAGAAATAGCTTTACGGGTTTTTCTGAAGAACATAGCAAGAAGAAGATTTGAAGGAATCTTTGGAGACACAGTTGGAGGATGAGGAATGATTCCATAGGGTGTTTCTATCACTGTAAAGCATCAGAACTTGTGATAATTTGATAATTTTGACAATTTTTTCAAAGAGGTTTGTATGATAAATTACTTTGGGAGATCCTAGCTCTAAAGAAAGATTTATTTACTGACCAGAAAAACCAAACTGAGGTCTTCCTCTGGGCCAAAATTTGAGAGTTTTAACCAGAAGCTCCCTCATGGGATGGAAGATTTCTCCAGCCTGGGTTTCCTCAGGTATGACACAAGCCTACTGTGTGTGTAGAATCTATCTAGGTCACTCCACACTACCCCCATAGGACTTGTGGAACTGATTGACTTGACATGAACTGAAGCTTATGCAGCCTGCTGTGTTGTGAATAATGAGGTCTTCAGTCCAGGAGTCTTGTGTCTTCTGTTGGCATCCATGAAACTACAACAGGTTCACTGGTTCTTTTGCAATGGTTCTGCTGTTCTTGCCTTCAAGGGTTCTGCAAGGACCTTCTTCATTTGTTCAGTATGACATGTATGAAAAATTCATATTTATGGCTATCTCTTAGCCACTTGACCTGACAAAACAACTATTGAGAATATTCCTGTTGCCTTAGAAGCATAGTCCAGGATGTTTTCTCACTATTGAATGCTTTTTGAGAAAAAGCTATTAACAATGGACACTACTGCTTATATTATAACAAGGGGAGGAAAAATGTCTCAGGGTGACTCAAATCCCCTTTAATATACACTCTCAACATTCCTAGCCAATGCACATGAACAAACAATATCCAGATAATATAGGAGAACTGATGAGATATATTCTCCTTATATACAAAATTATTTAGAAGATTCATTATTCCTGCAACTTCTTTTTTTTAAATTCTCATTTTTAAAATTTATTTGGGAGGTAGAGTTAACAAAGAGAGGGAGAGACAGAGAGAGAAGTTTTCCATCTGCTGGTTCACTCCCTAAATGGCCACAACTGCCAGAGCTGGGCCCATCTGACACCAGGAGCCAGAGGCTTCTTCTGGGTTTTCTACATGGATGTGTGGATCCAGGCACCTGAGCCATCTTCTACTGCTTTCTTAGGCCATAGCAGAAAGCTGGATCAGAAGAGGAGCTACCAGGACTAGAACCAGTGCCCATATGGGATGCTGGCATCACAGGCAGAGGCTTAGCCCACTACACCACATTGCTGGCCCCTATCCCTGCAATTTCTAAAAGTCACTACTTCCTAAATGTGAGAAATGAAACTACTCCCCAATTGGTTACCTACATTCACATTGTTGTGGATATGAAAAAGAATAGACTTAAACAAAAACTTCTCTAGATGTAAATCTCAGTACTAGCTATGAACTCATTGTAGGCAAAGCACTGATTTATGACATTGTCCAACATCTTCATCTAAATCAGAGGGTAGCGATCTATCTTGTTGTTTTACATGTTTTTAATAAGAGAACAGAAAGTAGGACAATTCCAATTTGAAGGACCCAAAGTTGAAGGACAAAAATGACTAGACAATAAATATCAGACAGCAAGCAGGCTAGGAGTGGTAGAGAGTATGGAAAATTTTATAATGTGAGCCTCATTAAAACAGGCAGATTCTAATCATCTCCAACTGACTATTTCTGTGTAGAAAGGTTGACTCAATGTTGACAGATATTCAGTCTTGTGTAATTGAATACTAGAATTTCAGAGTGAAATTCAAATTTGGGTTTTAGAATTAGTTTAAGTTCTGAAAATATTGAGAGCACCAAAGAACATGTCTATCCAAGTTATTTTGCCTTTGTAACGAATCAACCCCAAATTTAGTAGTTTTCAACAAGAAGCCTATTTTCCTGATGAAACAGTAAATTGGTTAAGGTTCAGTGGGTTTAGCTCCTTTCTGTTCTACTCAAATTCGACTGTGATGATTAGGAAGCTGTGGGCTGGAAGTGTCTGAAGCTGTACCTACTCACGTCTGATGGCTGGTCTAGGAAGACTGAACCAGATGGAGACTTTCACAGCATGGTTTTCTTTAGGCATCTTTGTCTCTTCCTTTCCACATGGATTCACAGGCGGGGTGACTCCAGGGAAGCCAGCCCTCTTAAATGTCAGCTTGAGGCAGTTCAAGTCACATTCTCAAGAGAGACTAACAGAAATCATATTACTCTTTATGAGTTAGTCTCAGAAGTCTTTCAACATCACTTCTTTGATGTTCCAGTGGTTGACGCAGTTACAAACATTAATAAGTTAAAATGTGTGTCTCAATAGAGACATCCATGAGAAGGATATAAGGGGTGTGATAAGTATCGGTGAGGACATCTTTGGAAAAAATTTTTGCCATAACACTGATCCAGTTTTGGCTAATTAGCTACCAGTTGTCACCCACTGTACTCAAGAAATCTTGATGTGTCCTGGGATTTGAGGAAACAGTGCTGAGCTTCCTCCAGAGGTATATGAAAATTTCCTTTCCCTCCTTGAATTTTCATTTTCAGAAAACTATGGTTCAGTTTGAGCCTATTGAATAATATGACTCTTTCTGGAAGAGATTGTGGACATCTCTAGCAGGAATTCAAAAGTCTAGATAGATACAGTAATTGGTCTTGGAGACTGTGCTGAACAGATTGGGAATAAGTTTTAGACATATAGAAGTAGTGCAATAACTAGGACAGTTACTAAAATATTCCTCAAATTGAAGTAGGTCAAACTGGAAAAGACAATTATATTCTTAGCTTCAAGTGGATGAGGTGTTCTAAGCCATGAATAAGATGTGATGCCAAAATACCAAAGGGCAAGTTGACAATGACAAAACATACTCTGAAATACCTGATGTGCCTAGCATTGTGTGGAAGCAAAAAGAAAGCAAGAATTAAAGATAAGGCTACCCACGATAGTTTTATGTGAATGCTGAGAATCATTTTTGAAATCAACACCAAGTATTTGATTTCACATCCTATTGTAGCTCAGTTGTATACTGTGAGCAACCTTCTTTATAGTTATTCTTGCTCATAAAAGCATTCAGAATTCAGGTGACTCGTTTGAGGCTCCTAAAACACAAAAGCTGCAAATCACAGTCAAATGTTATTGGGGAACATATGCCCATATTACAAAAGAACTGTAACACATTCCTGATGCAATAGATGCACCCTACAGAAATGATATTCCTATTCTGAATATCTGATGCTCTCTCTCACATTACCTATATACAGGTATACACATATATATTATTTCTTCATACATATTTATTTAGTTCTCATAGGCAATATTACTAATCACTACTCTTTCCCTTAACTTAAAAAAAATCAAGATTTAGGAGAGAGATAGATCATATAAGACTTTCAGGAGGAAAATCTTTACAGAGTACTCATATAAATTGCCTTTTCTTATTGTAGTGTTATTACTTTTCAATGGGAATGTTTGATTTTAACATTTTTTATTCAAGGTCCACTTTGCTGTATTTTGCTGAGCAGAGAATACTTAATTGTATCATTGTACCATGCTCTGACTTAGTTGAAATCTCCTATAATGTGTTATTTTGAGTGAAGGAGAGAAAGAGAGACAGAAAGAGAGAGAAAGAGAGAGAAGGAAGAGGAGAAGGAGGAGAAGAGGAAGAGGAGCAGGAGGAAGAGAAAGAAATTCTTCATTTTGAAGTGGGTCCTTACTGAACACAAAACAAAACAAAATGCTTATTTTTATACCCAGTCTTTGTCTATGAGATAACAAAGCCAACTTATTTTTTTCCTTTTGTCTTTTCCTTTATTCATGAATATGTTACAATAGGACAGCAGAGTGAGCAATAAACCAAAAATCAGAAATGTTTATTTATGGGTGCAGGTGGCACATGGTGGCACGTGAGTTAAACTGCCACTTAGGATACCATATCCCCGCTTCCACACTTGGAATGATTCCATCAGTGCAAACTGATGGGATCTTTACTTAATATATACTGAATCGATCTTCTGTATATAAAGATAATCGAAAATGAATCTTGATGTGAATGGAATGGGAGAGGGAGCGGGAGATGGGAGGGGTGCGAGTGGGAGGGAAATTATAGGGGGGGGGAGCCATTGTAATCCATAAACTGTACTTTGGAAATTTATATTTACTAAATAAAAAAATAAATAAAAATTTAAAAATTGTTTTTTTTTTTTAAAAAAAGGATACCATATCCCATGTTGTCGTGCCTAGTGGAGTCCTGCCTCAGACTCTGCTTCTGATCAGCATCCTGCTAATGTGCCTGAGAGGAGTAGATGATAGCTCAAGTAGCTGAATCCCTGCCAGCAACCGGGAAGACTGAGATTGAATACCCAACTCCCAGCTTTGACTTGGCTCAACCCTGGCCACTATGGGAATTTGTCAAGTGAATCTGGGGATGGGAGAGCTCTATCTGTCTGTCTCTGTCTGTCTGTCTATCTGTCTCTCTTTCTCTTCCTTTCAAATAAATAAATATATTTTAAAAAGTGAATTACTTCTCTATGCTAATATTAGGAATATTATGATACCCCTGAATTAGAGTTACAACACACTTCATATTTTTCTCTATTAATTATTCCTTGTAGAACATTCCTAAATTCCTAAATTACGTCTTTGTTTTATTCAACAGCAACTGTCAACATATTAGCCCCTAATATCACAGAGATGCCAAGGATATGCATGATAAGGAAACGTTTGTAAATTAATCCAAAGAGCTTATCTACATTAGGGATGTCTCATTGGACAATTAGGAACAGAACATAGAGTAAACAACCAAAACAAACTATTAAAGATTCAACATTGAAATCCAAATCTTTATACAGTGAATCTGAGCAATGCACTAGACTTGGATCTAACAAAAAATGCTTATTAGGAGAACAAGGTCTTATTTATCCATTTGTTTATTTAGTTTTCATTTGCTTGATTTATTCCTGAGAAAGTTTTTTTTATTTTCCAAGGTAATCACAGAGTTCAGACATAATTTTGCTAATTCTTAATTATAATTTTGGACAAAAGCCAAGTTAGACGATTTAACCATATGATGCAGAAGTATCAGAAGAGATCTTATAGATAACCAATGAAAAACTTTTTTTAAGGAAATAGATTTGCTTGGTTGGAAGAAGAAAACGCTTTGTGTTCAAGTAGTTATGGCCTTCAGGTGTTCTGAAAAGCTGTCAGTGGAACAAGCAATATATCTACTCTCTGCCTTGGCAGGAGGACAGTGATCAATACTTAGAAATTTCAGAAATGATTCTTGGAACTGGAGTCTATCACTTTCAAAGCTGGAAAATTAAAAGCAAACAACAAATTAAAATTGGACAGCTTTATCGGTTTAAAAACTGTGTTTATGAGAGAACACAGAGAGGAAGCTTTGTCACCATATGTAGGAATCAAATAGTCTGAGCTGAAGCTGAAATCCTGGGGGCCTTTCTCAAGGTGCTGGAGCTACAGGTAGAGATGTCTATTTCCAGAAACGCTGCCTGTGGCATTTCCTTACTTTGCCTTGCAATCTTGTCAGTACCTTTTCTTGCCCAAAACCAGCTAAAAGCCAAATGATGTGGGGGTTGGGAAAAATTAGCTGACACAACTGCACTTCACCATGGCACACAGCATAGCATCAGAAAGTTGAGGTACGCTTTTCATAGGAAACATGCCAAGAATGGTCACAATGACCCAGAGATTTATATTTTCATTTAGTTTGGGCTGCATTCCTGAAATTTGGAAGCAGGTTTTGAACTGAGATATTGAAGACAACAACAAACTAGACTTGTGCAGGGCTTTCAGATAGCATTCTGGTTGAAGAAGCAGCAGTGCAAATGCCTGGTAGCAGGAAAAGCCCAAAGAGCAAAAAGGCATCCTGTGAGCTGGAGGAGGTTATACGGAGCATTGAGAGGTTGGTTGTCAGCATACACTGGAGCCAAATCGTTGTGATCATGGTGCGATGTTCTAGGAGCAACAGGTGTTCATTGAAAAGCACTTATCAGGAAACAAAAAATTCTGATTTTTGTCTTGAAAATACCACCCCAGCTGTACAGAAAAAAGGACCAAAGATACATGAAATTGAAACAATTATAGTCCATATGCAATTTTTCATTCTATCTAGTAACATATTTTATGGTAAGTTAATTTATTCAAAATTTTGAAGTTATAACCTAGATATTTTTCTAGTTAAAAATATTATGTGTGAGTGCAAACTGTTGAAATCTTTACTTAGTATGTACTAAATTGATCTTCTGTATATAAAGATAATTGAGAATGAATCTTGATGTGAATGGGATGGGAGAGGGAGTGGGAGATGGGATAGTTGCGGGTGGGAGGGAGGTTTTAGGGGGAAAAAGCTGCTATAATTCAAAAGTTGTACATTGGGAATTTATATTTATTGAATAAAAGTTAAAAAATAAAGAGAATTATATATGAAAAAATAAAAATAAAAATAACCCTCTTAAAAAAAGAAAAGAAAAAAAATGTGTGTGAATGAGTGTAGTATTCCTTTGATTTGGAAGTATTATAAGAATTTTAAATATGTGCAATACAGTCATATTTTCTTTTTCCTATATCATTATTTAGATCCCCATGCAATTGTTATTATGATTTATTTGGAAATTGGATTGTAGTTTGCAAATATTATTGTATGAAGTAATCTAAGTCTATGGTTTCCATAGAATATATTTAATCCCCAAATTAGAGAGAACATCCATGTATTTTAAGAATGATATTTGAAAACATGTACAGTTTTCTTTTACTTATTTTTATTTTCAATTATTATTACAAGAAAGAGAACAACAAAGGCTTATTTTGATGCTTATTTATTGATACTTTTCTTTTTTCCCAGACATTTATTTAAAATACAGCATTATTATGAAGAAAAATAGTCATCTGGCTATGCTAAAAAGGTGTGCAGAGTGAGAAATATACAAACACAACGATCTATTTATAGGACTGTGGACTTAATTTTCCAATGAGGATTTTAAGGTGCCAATGGCAGAGAATGTCATGTTTTTTCTGAAGGTGGTTGTTTCGCTATTGATCAGAATATATTCACCCAAAGGAACTAGAAACTGAGGTCTTCTTATCTTCCTTCTCAACGATAAACAAGCATTTACTGAGATTCTGTTAAATCTTATTAGTCATTCTTATTCAGGTGCGGAAGTCCAGATCTTAGCTTGAACACAGTCACTGTGATAACAGCTTATCTTCCTGCATAGGTTCTGTTATGGGGAGGCTGTAGATAGTCAGGGATAAAACTTTTCTTTAGCTCTCAAAAATCTACTTGTCCTGAAGCTGTTCCCTAAGAGTCTCAGTTTCTCTGTTTAGAGACACGGGAGATATCTCTGCTTACACCTCACTGTTTGTATTAAAATCTTAAAAAAAAAAAAAAAAGACACCTGGGATATTCCCTTATAAAGTATATACTATACATGATATCTCCCTTCCCCCACTGGGTTGAAATCCTTATTTTGCAAATCTGATTTTTATTGCCCATCATAAGGTGTTTTGATGGCTTGCTCTTGCCCTAAATTTTTTTTTTAACTTTTATTTAGTAGATATAAATTTCCAAAGTACAGTTTATGGATTACAATGGCTTTTTCCCTCCCATAACTTCCCTCCCACCTGCAACCCTCCCATCTCCCGCCCCCTCTCCCGTTCCATTCACATCAAGATTCATTTTCGATTATCTTTATATACAGAAGATCAATTTAGCATATATTAAGTAAAGATTTCATCAGTTTGCCCTAAGATTTTTAAAAAAACATTTAATGTATTGTCTCTTGTGGTCTCTCTCTCTCTCTCTCTCTGTTAATACAGCTAGCCACAGTACTCTGCATTTATCCTTCAAATGCCTCATTTGTAGTTCATTCAGTAGAATTGCAAGCCCATATTATTTTCTAAATTCTTTACAAGAAACTCAGTGGTATAATAATTACACAAGACCCTGAGCAGTCTTGCAGCTCGCATACCAGGACAGTAATTACCAAATTGCCCAAAGAAGTTAGCTTTGTATTGATATACAATAAGGTGTGTGGCCTATGCTGAGTGGGAAAGTGAGTAACACATTGAATGGAGACTTGCTATTCAGGTTCTCTGTGCCACACAAGGAAATTCTGCCATGATGCTTCTTCAACTTCTCTACCAATTAAAAACAGATATACAGAATCTGTTGTGTTTGAATATTGCCTAATAGCTCATGGGAGGAAAAAAAGCAATAAGATGCCATGCTGTAAAAATAAAATATTTGTGGGATTTGATTTTCAGTCCCTGGACTTCTATTTGTTTCTTTTTATTAACTTATATTTGTTTTTCATTTTCTTCAAAAGGCAGAGAGACAGAGAAACAGGCAGCTCTCCCATCTGTTGGTTTACTCTTCAAAGGCCTACAACAGCGGGGGCTAGCCCAGGCCAAAGTCAGGAGCTCAGAACTCCATTAGGATCTTCTGTATGGATGGCAGGGACACAAGAGCATGAGTCATCCCCTGCTGCTTCCCACTGTGTGCCTTAACAAGAAGATGGAGTGGAGGAGCTGAGTCCCAAACTCAAGCACTCAAACTTGGAATGCATCATCTTAACTCTTACCCCACCCCCCATCTGTTGTTGTTTTCAAGAGGTATCTAGTCTCTGTCTCAAGACTTTTGTTCATGTTGCTTGTGTCACTGAAAACATTTATTGCTGAGGGCTAGCGCTGTGACCCAGGTGGGTAAGCTATCGCCTGAAATATTAGCATACCGTATGGGTGACAGTTCCAGCTCCCTGCTGATGGCCTGGAAAAAGCAGAAGATAGCCCAAGTGTTTGGGCCCCTGCACCTCATGTGGGAGACACTGATGAAGCTTTTGACTCCTGGCTTTGGCCTGGTCTAGCCCTGGCCATTGCAGTCATCTGGGGAGTGGACTAGCAGATGGAACAATGCTGTCTCCTTCTCTCTCTCTCTCTCTCTCTCTCTCTCTCTCTCTGTCTCTGTAACTCTGACATTCAAATAAATAAATCTAAAAAAAAAAAAAAATTGGAGGCTTGGCTTTAGGAACTGCTGTTCTAGAAAGGAGAAAAACACTTATTTTTCTAGAATTTATCATCAAATGAGTTCATAAATAAGCTAGGGGTAATTTTTTATTCCAAATTAGGCCACAGATGGGACCAGTTTATTGCTGTATGACTCAACAAGTGAGTTGAGTAAAAAGTTAGAAGCACTGCTTTGTTGGGACTGCAATGCTCAGTGAAATATTCAATCTTCTTTCATGACCAAACACTGGAACCAAAATGTTTTTTCAAAGATGACCAAAATCTATTGGTCTCTACAAAGTTTCCATGCATTTGTGACAGTTTGGAATCCAATAGCTAGGCAAAGCGTTTATAACATCTCAGACTGTTTGAAATAATAAAGGCTGTTTAAAAGTTTATGTATTTATTCATTTGAGAGTCATGGAAAGAGATATAGAGAGGTAGAGGAGAGAGAGAGAGAGAGAGCGAGCGAGCGCACTTCCATTTACTGATTCACTTCCCAAATGCTTGCAACAGGCCAGGCAAAAGCCAGGAGCCAAGCCTGCCATTCAGGTCTTCTATGTGGTTGAGAAGGATCAAGCACTTGAGTCATCATCTTCTGCCCATTCCTCCACGCCCCCCCAGGGGCCCAGACCTGGGCCAAACGCAAGCCAGCTGCCAGGAACCCAATCAAGGTCTCCCACAGGGGTGGGTGAGATCCAACTACAGTGGCCATCACCTGTTGCCTCCCAGACTTGGCATTAGTAAGAAGTTGGAATTAGGATTGGAGCCAGGACTTGACCCTAGGCTCTCCAATATGGGATGCTAATGTCCCAGCCTGCAGTCTTTTCTGATAGGCCAAATGATTGTCTGTAAGAATAATTTTTGCATATGGGTACTGTAATCTATAGTTTACAAACAACATCAGGAGTATGAGAGCCATAAGGAGACACCAGGAGATTGGCTTACCATCCTAGGGAATCAATAATTCAGTCCAAGATATGAGTAGAATATATTTTATATTGATTGGAAAGGAAATCTATTGTTGTGAAGTACAGCACTTTATTAAGTTAAGTGAGAAGTATATAAAACATGCTTGGTTAAAGGATTTCCAGAGGAAAATATATAATCATGCAGTTGTTTGTTTGAAAATATGTTGTAATACATTAGAACAAGAAGATCACACTAAATCAGTAGAATTAGGTAAACATGGCTCATTCAACAACTGTGCATGTCTCAGTCAGCAGGAAATGTAGATATATAATAACAGAAAGACTGTATGGCTTTGATTTTCTTTGCATCACATGAGCAATAAGAGGAACTGGACAGGATTTTGGCAGGAGGTGAGGTTTCATGAATAAAAAAGTTTAAGAATGAGATCTAAGGAAAACTGGGCTGTGAGCTCAGAAATTTGTCAAGCACTTTTTTTTTTTTTAAACTTGGTGTTCTTTATATTGACATAGTCACCAAAAGTTTAGAAAAATCAAATGCCGTGAATGAATTATGTTTCATCTGGATAGGGATTAGGAAGACATTTTGGATTGGTCAGCCGCGGTCCGGATTCTCTCTGTGGTTTTTAAACATTGCTCACATTAATTAACAACTGTGAAAATGGGCCTGTCTTGTGTCTATTGATAGACTCATCACTCTATCTGTGTAATTTATCTGTTAGGAAAAGAGTTGCAGATTGGTGCCTCCTCAAACGGGGCACCAAAATGTTAGGAAGAGAGAATAGAGAGGAGGCAGTGTACGAATTTACAGCCAGACCAAATTTATTCAGGGAAAATAAATTCGTAGAGGTGGGCGACGAACTGTCCGCGTGCTCATTGATGGAGCCCATGGCAGAAGGCCCCGACCTCCAGGGGCCAGGCCTTTTTTATATTTTAAGAGGGCTAGGAAGGTGCATGGCAGCAAGCTGATGTGAATTCCTGGAACTGGGCGGGGCCTTGGGAACCTGAAAAAGAATGGAGGGTGGAATATGGAGGCAGTAGGGTGTGAGACCCAACTGAGATTCAAGGGCAAGGAATACATTCCAATGTTCTTCTATCTTTTGGGCAATGAGATAGAATGGCTGAGGCTTATATCTTTGTTCCATCATTCTCAATATTGTACCATCTATCAATAAGTATCTATCAAAACTGAGGCATTGATTAGTAGTCAAAGAGTATTTAAAGGTTTGTAAAGAAAAGCAAAGTTTACTTACCTTACTTCTTAGCCTCAGTGCATAAGACATTTAACTATTTGTTCATTGAATTCACATCTGCAAACATGCCTTGATTTGGGTTCCTCAAGAAGCAAATCCTGAGACAAGGAGTGAAATGCAAGTAATTTATTTTAAAGGTTTAAGGAAACAAAAAGACATAGATAAGGAAAGGCAACTAATACAAGGTATATTGTTAAGTCAGTCATTGTAATGATTGAGTATAGGTAAAATTGCAAAGTGTATATTGAGAAATATCTCATTTGCTGATGGAAAATGTTGGGATATTTGTATGTCTTCCATTGAGCTGTGGTTGAGGTATGCTCCTGGTCCTTGTTGATGCCTTTGCTCTTCTGACCGGGCTCACCAGTGGGCAGAGCTGTCTTCTACAACAGACCAGGAGGCAGAGATGCAGATGTCAGTTTTCTGGAGGACACAGAAACAGGAGAGTCCAAAGAGATGTAAACAAGGCATTTGTGATGTTTAAATACTTCTATGAGGGAGGGAGAGAGAGAGAGAGAGAGAGAGAGAGAGAGAGAGAGAGAGAGAGAGAGAGAGAGAGAGATTGAGAGAAACTGAGACTCCCATCATCTGGTTCACTCTCCAAATGCCACCAATGACCTGGGCTGGTCTGAACCTAGAGCCAGGACCTGGGAATGCAATCTGGGTCTCCCTCATGCGTGTCCCAGGTCCAATTACTTGAGCTGTCACTGCTGTCTCCAGGGGGATACATTAGCAGGAAGCTGGAATCAGGAGCCAGAGTCAGGATCAACACCTTAATTTTTAGGCCACTCACTCCTCAATATTTTTATAATTGATTTTTCTCTTAAAGTAATGATTGAACTCATACCATAGCCTCCAATTATTTGTTCTTCCAAAATAATACATTATAGGTTTTGTCTCTATGTTGTTTAGCCTTATGCCTTAATACACATCTAACTAGTCTTCTGTGTATAGCATGTTTTTACGTCTCCTTTTACAAGTTAGAGCTGTAAGGATCCTCCTATCCTGTCCCTTCTTTCTCCTCCCTTCCTCTCCCATTCCAGTTCCTTTATTGTGTATTTTTACTTTTATAGCTTAATTTATCTTCCTAAGTAAGCCTTAAACAATTGATTCATAAGTTGAGTCTATTAGTTGAACGCTAATAACTAATACAACCAAATATGTAAAATCCCAATATGAGTACTAGCCATATAGATTGTTTTTGAAAATCTAAAATCTTCTGCTTTAGTCTATCTACCTTAAAGCGTTCATCTTGGGAGTTTTCTTGTTACTTTTTGGAGCTATTATATATTGGGTACCACATGGTCTTTCTCTCTTAGTAACTTAGAAGAGTTACTTCATTTCTTATTCTAAAATTATGCAACTATTTCTACACAAACATCATTTTAATTACTGGTTATACTCTTTAAATGAGAAATTCCTTATTGTTCTCATTGACTCCCATTGTCACTTTGTTCTCCCTTTTGTAGATGACTGCTAGTAAACTATTTTAAACCCTGGATTTTTCCTTCTTACAATTTTTACAATCAGAATATTTTGTTGGCTTTTTCTTTAAACTTTTTTTATAACAAATATTTATTTGTTTGAAAAGCAGAGAGAGAGATCAATGAGATAGATAGATAGATACGGAAAGTACAGATCTTCCAGCTGCTGATTCACTAGCCAAATGGCCCCCAACAGCCAGCACTGGGCCAGGCCAAAACCAGGGTCCAGGAACTCTTTCTAGGTCTTCCACGTGGGTGGCAGGAACTCACTATTTGATCCTTTTTCTCTTGCTTCCCATGTATATTAGCAAGGAGCTACACTGGAAAATGTAGTAGCCAGGATGCAAACCAAAACACTGACATGGCTGAGTGTCCCAAGCTTTAAATTAACCTTTTGTGCCACAATCCCCACCCCTGTCTTCCAGTTCATTAGTTCTTATTTATAAGTGTTAGGATTTCTTTCCTTTTTTTTAAAATTTATTTTATTAATTTGAAAGACAGAATTACAGAGAGAGGTAGAGACACAGCGAGAGGTCTCCCATCTGCTGGTTCACTCCCCAATTGGCCGTAACAGCTGGAGCTGCAAGGATCCGAAGCCAGGAGCCAGGAGCTTCTTCGGGGTCTCCCATGTGGGTGCAGGGGCCCAAGGACTTGGGCCATCTTCTACTGCTTTCCCACGCCATAGCAGAGAGCTGGACTGGAAGAGGAGCAGCCAGGACTAGAATTGGCACCTGTATGAGATGCCTGCACTGCAGGCCAGGGCTTTAACCCGCTATGCCACAGCACCGGCCCCTCTTTCCTGTTTTGTTATTTGCATGTAGTTTTGTTCCTGACTTATGAATGCATTACATTAGAAACTCTAAGAGTCTCTGAAACAGGAAGAAAAAATATTTTAAGACTACAACGCAGAGATTTAATTGTTTACAAATCCTGACTTTGAAAATGTATTTTGGTCATTCTTTAAATGTCTAGCAAGCCCTGGAGGATTTTTCATGTTATGGGGGAGGACTCAGCACAACAGAAAGATATTCTTTTATAGAAGGAATCAAGAAGCCTTCTAATATGCTTTTTTCTTTTTCTTTTTTTAAAAGATTTATTTTATTTGAAAGGCAAAGTTACACAGAGGCAGAGAGAGAAAGAGGCAGAGAGAGAAAGTGAGAGTCTTCCATCCACAGGTTCACTTTCCAAATGGCCACAACGGCCAGAACTGGGCTGATCCAATCCGAAGTCAGGAGCCAGGAGCTTCTTCAGGATCTCCTATGTGGGTGCAGGGGCCCAAGGACCTGGAGCATCTTCTACTGCTTTCCCAGGCCACAGCAGAATGCTGGATTGAAAGTGGAGTAGCCAGGACTCAAACTGGCACCCATAACGGATGCTGGCACTGCAGGCAGTGGCTTTACCTGCTATGTCACAGCGGTGGCCCCCTAATATGCTTTTGAGTTCATTTATCTTGTTCGTTTTTTAATTTTTAGTCTGGGTAATGAAAAACAGTTTCTACCATTATTTTATAGGCTTCAGATAATGTAATTGTTTGTTCTCAGTTTCCTTTTGATCTAGAAGGTTAATATATTTAAAAGAAAATCTTCAGTTTTCTAGCTAAGCAGTATGTATCAGACTGTGCCTTCCTAAAATAGATAGGCACTGATGGATATGACTTCAACTTTTCTTTCTAAGATTTGTTCAATTGATGGTCATGAGTTTTTTTTTCTTTTTTGAAATTCAAATTCTTAATCATATAGTTAAAATAATAATGTTTGCTTCCATCATAAAGATTTTCTTTAAGCATTTAATTTTAAAAGTACATGAGGGGCCAATGCCGTGGCTCACTTGGTTAATCCTCTGCCTGTGGTGCCGGCATCCCATATGGGTGCTGGGTTCTAGTTCCAGCTGCTCCCCTTCCACTCCAGCTCTCTGCTGTGGCCTGGGAACCCAGTGGAGGATGGCCCAAGTGCTTGGGCGCCTGCACCTGCATGGGAGACCAGGAGGAAGCACCTAGCTCCTGGCTTTGGATCGGCATAGCTTTGGCCTTAGCGGCCATTTGGGTGGTGAACCAACAGAAGGAAGACCTTTCTCTCTGTCTCTCTCTCACTGTCTAACTCTGTCAAAAAAAAAAAAAAAGTACATGACATTTTTTGTAATTTTTTTTTTTTTTGAAAAGGAGGGAGAGAGAGAAAGAAGTCACCTACCCGCTGCTTCACTCCCCAAATGTCCACAAGAGTTAAGGCTGGGCCTGGCTGAAGTTGGGAACTGGGAGTTTAATATGGGTCTCCCATGTGGGTAACAAGGACCCAATCACATGAGGCATCACCTGCTTCTTCCCAGGGTGTCCATTAGCAGAAAGCTGGAGTTAGGATCAGAGGTGAGAGTTGAACCCATACATTCTGCAATGAGGTGCAGATTTACCAATCAAGGATGTAACTGTTAGGTCAAGTGTTCATCCCCATAAAACTTGAAATACTATGCATTTAATAATGGATATAAAAGTAAGTAAGACAGGGGCCAGCGCCATGGCCCAGTAGGTTAATCCTCCACCTGCGGCAGCAGCATCCCATATGGGCACCGGTTCTAGTCCGAGCTGTTCCTTTGTTTCCAGCTCTTCGCTGTGGCCTGGGAAATCAGTAGAAGATGGCCCAAGTCCTTGGGCTCCTGCACCCACATGGGAGACCAGGAAGAAGCACCTGGCTCCTGGCTTTGAATCGGCAAAGCTCCGGCCGTTGCGGCCATTTGGGGAGTGAACCAACGGACTGGAGACCTTTCTCTCTCTCTCTCCCTCTCACTCTCTGTAACTCTACCTCCCAAATAAATAAATAAAATCTTTAAAAAAAATAAAATATAACCCTTATGAAAGAGCAAATCATAGCCCATCTTTGAAGACCATGAATAGTATCAAGATATAGACCATAAATGCTTTAGAAAGTGGTATTATTATAAGCAAATATCATTTGTCCAAATTTTATAGTTTTAAAGCCACTCATTATTGAATATCTTACCTAGTATTTTTAGTTTTCCATTGGACAAATTTTCCGTTTCAAATGTAAGTAAGTAAGCGTGGGCTTAAAGAAGTAAAAGAATTTCCCCATAATCAAACACCAAATAAGTTATATGACTGGTACTTGAAAATAATTATTCTGATCATTCCCTGATCCTTGCCTTCAAAAAAGATTTATAAGAGCATACTTTGTTTTAAAGAAAAGTTCTGATTTAAAAATATGTTATAGAATAGACAGGCATGACAGGCTGTAGAGAGCAAATGCTTATCCTAAAGTGAGATGAAATTAGTAACAAACAAAAAAAAAGCAGTTGATTAATGAAGTTCTTTAAAATAATGTCAAATACAGATGGCACATGAATTTCTTCAATGATGACCATGACTATTCTAGTTAGGACAGTAAAATTTGAAACTTGGGCTTTATACTAGGATGTGATGATTTGGAGCATAAGAAAAAGAGTGAGCATAATATTAGCAGAAAGCAGAAAGTCACTATCCCTCCAGTTCTTAAATATGAATTCTATTATTGAAGAGTACATAGAGTCATGTGCATGGATATCAAAATGGGAATAATTTACCAAGGCAGGTGCATTCTCATGCAGATTCAACTCCTGCATTCTCCAAGAGCTGTATCTGAGAAATCATCGTGAGCAAAAGCTCCAGAAAATAAGAATTACAGTAATCCAGGCTTGAAAAATCAAAAGCATTTACCTGCATAGCAAAAGCTTTTGTGCTGATCTGTACTCACAGCCTGGTTAGGTTTATTCCAGCATAGAAAATATAAAGCAATAATAGTTTCAGCTAGTACAAATAATCATGGTAAAGATTAAAAATCTGGTGTTTACTTAAAGGTGGGATCATTAATATTTTGCTGTTTGCACTGAAAATGAACCATTAAAAAAAGCCCACAATGGTTTAAATTATTGGATTCTAAGTGCTAGTGGGGGATAAATTCTTGATTTCACAGTTTAATGGT
Organism: Lepus europaeus; assembly: GCF_033115175.1. Taxonomy (NCBI): domain Eukaryota; kingdom Metazoa; phylum Chordata; class Mammalia; order Lagomorpha; family Leporidae; genus Lepus; species Lepus europaeus. Next base: position 47,418,541 of record NC_084845.1, read on the forward strand.
AGTGACCCCTCGAAAAACTGACACATGAAAGAGTGGTTTGAGACAGGTGGACTTCTAGTTATTAGAATGTTAACTTATTCGTTTTTTTTTTTTTTTAAATTTGTTCATTTATTAGATAGAGTTATGGAGAGGGAGAAGCACGGAGACAGATACTTCATCTACTGGTTTACTCTCCAGATGGCAGCAATGGCCAAGGCTGGGCCAGGCTGAAGCTAGGAGCTAGGAGCCTCGTTTGGGTCTCCCACATGGGTACAGAGATCCACACACTTCAGTTATTCCTTTCTGCTTTATCCAAGCTATTAGCAGGGACCTGGATGGAAAGTGGAGCAGGCAGGACTCAAACTGGTGCCCAAAGGGACGTTGGTTTTGCAGGCAGCAGCTTTACCCACTACGACCACAATGCTGGCCCCTAGTGTGTTAACTTATTTCTATACTATATAGCTCAAGCAAAAGAAATAAGTGTTTGGAGTTGTATTCAGTAATCTACAGTGGTATGGTGTGATTTCTCCTTCTTATAATCATTTTGAATGACAGGATGATGACAATCAAGTAACATGCATTGTAGAACAAAGAGAACATGAATTGGATTTCAAAGAATCTGAATGCTAAAGTCAGCTCTGTTTTTTGTTTAGGTAATTATTTTAGTCTGGTCATATCTGTTTCCGAATTTATAGGTTGATGGGGTTGTCCTCCAAGTCCTTTTAAAGCTATCAAATACTATAACTACCTCTATACATCTTAATATCAATATAATTTATTGTTGATTCTTCCAGTAGGGCCCACAATAAATAACTTGAAGTGCCCATGAGTTTTTATACCCACATCTCACATTTACTCTGTACTTCAGCATGTTATTGCCTTTGGCCAATGGGATATCAACAAACATGATGCAAGCCAAGGCCTGAAAGATATTGTAGGCATTTCCATCTTGCCTTTATGGAACACTGACCTGGAGCTACTGCATATAAAATCCAGTTCAGCCCACTGGAGACATACATGGCAGAGGAACAAGGCACCCAAGCTAACAATCAGAATCAGCTGCCAGACAAGTAACTAGGCCATACTGAACCTTCAAGCCATGTGACTAAAGGTAAATGAGCAACCTGAGGAGGCACCAAGCAAACAGAATAATTAATCACTGTTATTTGTGACACTAACTTTTAGGGTAGGCTTTTACAGGCTAGTAGATAACTGGCACACCACTCAAAAGGGCTTCACATAAATAAAACACCAAGTTACTTTTAAAATTTGATAATAGGCCGGCGCCGCAGCTCACTAAGCTAATCCTCTGCCTGCGGCGCCGGCACCCTCGGTTCTAGTGCTGTTCGGGGTGCCAGATTCTGTCCTGGTCGCTTCTCTTCCTGTCCAGCTCTGTGCTGTGGCCCGGGAATGCAGTGGAGGATGGCCCAAGTGCTTGGGCCCTGCACCCTCATGGGAGACCAGGAGAAGCACCTGGCTCCTGGCTTCAGATCAGTGTGATGCGCCAGCTGCAGCATGCTGGCCTCAGCAGCAATTGCGGGGGGGGGGGCGGGGGGAGGGGTTGAACCAACAGAAAAGGAAGACCTTTCTCTCTGTCTCTCTCTCTCACTGTCCACTCTGCCTGTCAAAAAAAAATAAAATAAAATTTGATAATATAATAATTTTAACTTGAGTATTAGGATATGAATATTAGCAGAAGAAAGATCTTGTCTGTCTTATCCATTATTATGTCTCTAGCATTTATTAAACTTCCAACACTGTATTTTGTCATTTCTGCATAACGAATAACCTCCACATGTGGTAGATAATGCAACTCAAGCAATTATGATCTCAAAGTTGTTTTGGCTAGGAAATCTGGCATAACTTATCCGCACTGTTGTTGTCAGAGTCTATCAAGTATGCAATCAATGCATCAGGGAGTGTTGTGGATTTGTCTGAAAGCTGAACTGGGGAAAGATCCAAATCCAAACTCATTCACATGATCATTGGCAGGATTCAAGTCCTTGCAGGCTGCTGGCCATGTAGCCAATGGTCCCTTGCCATGTGGGTCTCTCTAATATGGCAACATGTTTCATCACAGACAGAAAGAGAGGCTTCCAACAAAGTGGAAGTCTCAGTATTTTGATATCTACTAATGGAGAATGCATCTCATCAATATTGCTCCTTTCTACTTATTAATCTCTATGTATAGCTCATACTCAAGGATGGAGAATAGGACAGGGACATAAATACCAAGGGACAGTGATAACAGGGGGTTAACCTTGATATCATCCCATTGTACAACCATTGTAAATACTGAATATATATTTGAACAGATACGTGTATGAATAAATGATAAACAAACATGTATTGATCAGTTTTGAACAGATACGTGTATGAATAAATGATAAACAAACATGTATTGATCAGAAAATATTTGTTAAGTGTTGTGCCACATGCTTAGGATACTTAGGTATTGATGACACAAACTCTACTTTCTTGAGCACCTAATAAAACAAGGGATACTGAGGTATAAAGATGAAAGACATAGAAGTTGCCACTGTGGCCCGCGGGGTTAAGCCTCAGTTTACAACACCAGTGATCCTATTTCAGAGTGCCAATTAGAGTCCAGGCTGTATTGCCTCCAGTCTAGCATTCCTATTCATGTGACTGGGAAAAGCAGTGGATGATGGCTTGGGACCCCTTTCAAAGATGTGGGGGACCAGGATGGAGTTTCTAGATCCAGGATTTGGCCTGGCCCAGACCTTGTTACTGTGGTTATTGGAAGAGTGAACCAGAGGATGGAAGATCTCTATCTCTCTCTGTGTCTTTCTGTCACTCTGCCATTCAGATAAATAAACCTTTTTTCAAAAAAAAAATAAATAAAGATTCAACATATATAAATAAGTAGTGTTAACTTGCAGTTGTGGAGTTGCTGAGGTCCAGATGGAATACAAATGGAACAAGGTTAATTTTGTTGTGTTAGGGTGGAATTCCCCGAGTCTGGTGATGCAGTTACGGTTTTAAGGATAATTTGGGGGCTGGAGCTGTGGTGCATTGGGTAAAGCTGCCACTTGTGGCTCTGGCATCCCATACAGGCTCCGATGCTTGTCCTGGCTGCTTCACTTCCAATCCTGCTCTCTGCTCATGTACTTGGGAAGGCAATGGAGGATGGCCCAAGCACTTGGGCCCCTGCACCCACGTGGAAGACCCAGCTCTGTCCATTGTGGCTATTTGGGGGAGTGACCAGGGGATGGAAGATCTTCTCTCTGTCTTTTACCCTCTCTTTCTGCCTTTCAAATACATAAATAAATCTTAAAAAAAAAAAGAGAGAGAGATACTTTGTGGCTATTTCTGGATTTATAAACACGAAGCAAAGAACATTTAACATGTAGAATAACATATTCTACATTGTGTGTGTCTCAGTTGCATATGTGTGTTACTGAAGCAGCGAAGGGCAGATAGATATGTAGATTCATTGGAATTTTCTCAAACAAAATATGTGGCCTTATAAAGTTTGTTGATGAGCCATCTGTCCCAGAGCTGTTAGGCAACCCAGAGAAGGTTGTTAAGGGAACGAACACAGAGCAGTAGATGAGAAGATAGGACACAGATGTGACAACAATCCCAGGTGTAATTGATCTCACAGTGGCCTCCATCTTCAACATTGTTCAGGTTAATTACACATTGGAGAAAATTGAGTAAGTTACTAGTTTGGAGCAAAACTGTTCTAAAACCAATACTTTCAGATGGGAAAGAGGAAGTCCTTTGACACCAGGGCATTTCTGAAGATGTGCTGTAAAGGAGAATTTAATGATCTGTAAACTTTCACATCTGTTGACAGTTACTCTGCTGTTATCACAGAGAGCAAAATGAGAAGAAAATGTGATTTTTTTTTTAAGATTTATTTTATTTGAAAGGCAGAGTTACAGAGAAGGGTAGAGACAGAGAGAAAGAGAGGTCTTCCATCTACTGGTTCACTACCCAAGAAGCCCAAATGGCAGGAGCTGAGCCGATCCAAAGCCAGGAGCCAGGAGCTTCTTCCAGGACTCGCATATGAGTACAGGTGCCCAAGGACTTGGGCCATCCACCTCTGCTTCCTCAGGCACATTAGCAGGGAGCTGGATCAGAAGTGGAGCAAGGGTCAGCACTGTGGCTCAGTGGGTTAACGCCCTGGCCTGGAGTGCCGGCATCCTCTTCATCTATTGGGAGACCTGGAAGAAGCTTCTAGCTCCTGGCTCCTGGCTTTGGATTGGTGTAGCTCCAGCCGTTGTGGCCAGTTGGAGAGTGAACCATCAGATGGAAGACCTCTCTCTCTCTCTCTCTGTCTGCCTCTCCTCTCTCTGTGTAACTCTTTCAAATAAATAAATAAAAATCTTTAAAAAAAACTGGAGCAGATGGGACTCGAACCAGTGGCCATATGGGATGCCAATGCTGGAGGGCAGTGCTTTAACCTGCTATGCCACAGCACTGGCCCTGAAAATCTGATTTTTTTAAAAAAAATATTTATTTTACTTGAAAATCACAGTTAGAGAAAGGAGAGGCAGAGAGAGGGAGAGGGAGAGGGAGAGGGAGGGAGGGAGGGAGAGAGAGAGAGAGAGAGAGAGAGAGAGAGAGAGAGAGAGAGGGGTCTTCCATTTGCTGGTTCACTTCCCAGATGGCCACAATGGCCAGAGCTGTGCCAATCCGAAGCCAGGAGCCAGGAGCTTCTTCCAGGTCTCCCACATGGGTGGAAGGGCCCAAGTACTTGGGCCATCCTCCACTGCTTTCTCAGGCCACAGCAGAGAATTGGATTAGAAGCGGAGCAGCCAGGTCTTGAACCGGCGCCCATATGGGATGCCGGCACCAAAGGTGGCAGCTTTATCTGCTACGCCACATTGCGGGGCCCTTGAAATTGTAGTTTTTAAAGTGAGTGTACTGAAGGATTTATTAGCATTATGAAAAGATGTAAAATGCATAAAACCATGCAAGTATCATATTGGAAGGACTCTCCTACTGTCTTTTCCATTGGATAGGTAGGATTGATAAAAGTGGATTTAGAAATGCTCAAAAGCATGATTCTAATTCATAGCCAAATTAAATCCTGCCTCCTTTACTTAGTAGCCCTTCAATAAGTCCCTTCATAACTATAAGCCTAAGAATCCCCACCTATAAAACTGAGATGTAACTAATTACTAATTTGTGTTGAAAAGTCAATGAGAATTCATTTACAAAAATGTCCTAGTAGGAACTAGAGGCTTTTTGTTTTTCTTTTTGATTGTATACCCCAAGGTTTGGGAGCATACATCACAGAATTCCTCCTCTCTTGGTCTCTGCTACCCCTCATTTTAATAGACATTGTAACTAGACATTGTTGCCATGGAGCCAAAAATTCAGGGATCCAAGCTACCTTTCAAAAGCTGCTATCTCTAACTCAAGTTATAAAGATGGTTGTCTCCTAATATCTTCAACTTTAATTGAGTCATATCATTGCGGGCATGAGACATGGGAGATAATCCAATTCAAAGAGATTTCTTGAGCAACCAAATATCAGGAGCCAATATTGCAATTTTCCAAAGCCAGTGCACAAACAGGCTGGTTCATATTAATTGCAATTTAGAAAACTGACTAAGTTACTAATCTGGAGCAAAACTCTAAAACCAATAATTTCAGATGGGAGAGAGGAGGTATTTAGACACCAAATGCTTCAATATTACAGTGGCATTGCTCCTGGTGCTTGTGAGGGAAAGTAATCCATTCCTTCTCTGACTCCCTGAATTTTCTTGCAGGCCACCCCAAACAGCATACATTCCTGCTCAGAGCAGAATGCAGCATGAACAGATTAAAGGGGCCTTTATTCAGGATTTGGAGTGCAAGGGATGAAGTTTGGCACATTAGATCCGTTTGAAATTTTTTGAAGTGAACCTGATATGACAGATGGAATGCGATTTCTGAATACAAAGGTCAGAGATAAGTGATAAGACATTACTGTTAGTGAATATGCATTATGTCTGTAGTTCAATATGAATTCATGAGGTGCACTAGTGGGAATTACACCAGTGAGGGAGAAGTCATTGTTTTCTAATGTCTCCAAATAATTGTCCAGTTCAAACTCAACATTGTTTTGAGGCAGAAAAGAGGAATAAATACTTAAATAAAAACCAAAAATGTATACTAATGGAAGAGGCTTTCTGGTAAATTCTTCTCTAGGCAGAAACTGCTGTGAAAGGATAGAAGGCTGTCACCTTGGGTTCCCTTTCTCTTGCATATGGATGCTTTTTACATACCCTGCTCTCTCCCTTGGTAACATAAACACCACCCCCACACACTCATAGTGATCTCTCATCCAGATTTCTTATCTCAGATTCCTTTAACCACTACATATATTATGGCTTCAAGGTGTCTTCTCATTTTGTTCCTGGACATGATCTTCACTTGAAAAAAAAAAAAAAAAGACATGAGATCTCTTGACTCAATTACTTGTAGACAAAGTGGTCTTTAACTTTTCTGATCCTCAGCTCTACATGAAAAATAAAACATATAGAAAATGTCCACCTTAGATCTGAAACTGTTGGAGGGAGTTACATTGGAGGTGTCTAGATTTTGCCAGAATGTAATAATTGCTGATTATTATTGCTGTTGTTGATGTATTTGTGATAAGATAGTTTCATTTCTTTTACTATAACTGCTTCTTTTTTCAAACTGCACATTTCTTGGTTTTCTTTATGCATGTTTTATTCAATACATAATACAGAGTCTTAACATATGGTATGGTCAAAGTTTTCAGCAACTTGGATGACAGTTAGAAAATAAAGTGTAAATATATTGGCAACATAGGGAAAAATGATCCCAGAAAACTTAATTTTAGATGGAAAAATTTAGCCTTTTCCAAGAAAATTATTGGGAGAGCAATTAAGAAGGATAACTCAGTTCTCACCAGAAACCTATCATTTAATTTTAATGCAGATAGCAACAAGCTAAACTGAACTTCATGGGTTTAGAGACCAAATCAAATTAGTATGTGTTAGCATTCTCAGCTGTTGCATAGAACCAAAGTTTGAGTACACCTGAATCACAGTCATGTCCGTTTTCAGATTCATTGAGCCTTTATGCAGATTTCTCTTTTCTTTGCAAGGTAATACTTGGCTGGAGTGACTGCAGAACATGACACATGTTACCTGTAGGGCAGCTGAGGAAGGCAGAAAAGGAAGGTGTTAGAGTTCACAGGAACTGAAAAGTCCCCAAGGGCTGCTTGGGCAGAGGCAGAAAAAAAACCACACATAAGCAACTCTCCAAGCCAACAATGTGCTAGTTCTTTTTATTGATAATTATCTCTTACATATCTGAAAAGGCTTGGGCTCCTGAAGGTGTAAAAAAATGCCCCCGAGGTATAGCTTGCAAAAATTAACACTCCACTGCACATCCTAATTAGGATTTAATTAGGGAATTTAAAAAAATGCCAAGCACATGTTTTTAGCAAGTGCATAATCACTGACTTATTGCTTGTAGGTTTTCTACATATTTTTCATTGTAAATATCCAATTATAATTGTCATTTAGGTCAGACTTTAGGAATTCAAAGTCTTATTCAAAATAATGAGAATTTGTTTCCTTAAGCATAATGTCTTCTAGTAGAGTTTTCACATCTTTTAATTTACAATGTAATCTACACAGTTCCTTCTCCTAGTGTTGAGTCTGGGTGGCGTTTTCCTCGTGAAGTGATGTATTGCTTTTCAACAAAACTCCCACATCTTGTATTTACAACCAGTGAGTCAAGAGAAAAATAAGTGACAACCACATCTGTGTTCTTATTCCTGAAAGATTTGTAACAAACCATGACTATAAAATGCAGTTTCCTTTTTCATAGTGAGCACTGTGTGTCTGCAACTCTGACCACACTTTTGGAATGATTCCTAGCAGACCTGTTTTGACCTGCCCCTGATAATATCCAAATTAAAGTCACAGTTGGAAAAGAAAATGGTATGTGCCAGGTGAGTAACGCTGACAGTATGGACACTGTTCCTAGTTTGGTTTGTGACCACTCCCACCAGCTTTTAAAACCACAGTCAATGGGGGATGATGTCTGATGTCGATTTCTTAATCACACCGCCATTGTGGAAATAATAGGTTGCTTCGGTAATAAGCATTACTCCTTTTTCTGATAATATTTCTATGCTTTTTTCAGCTACTTCTAATGACCATTGAACTGTTTGGTCTAATGAGTGAGAAGACTCCGACATCTTTATTCAAAAGTCACTAATGATAATTGCCACCTCTCACCTCATTCTCCCAGGCCCAGAAAGTATACTCACTGAATCCCATTATCCTCACTGCAGGCCCACATTCCAATCTTACTAGACTCAAATAATTAGGCCTCATTTATATCTAAGCCAATGATGGCTGCAGTAATTTTTCTCAAATTCGTGTTTTCAGTTCTGTCTGAATATCTCTCAACTCTAGAAATTTTCTAAACCTTTTATTGAAAAAGTCATAAATATCATTAGTGGCAGCTCTAATAGCAGTAAATCAGTACAAATTTCATAACTACATTCATTTATCCAGTAAGAGCAAGGGATCTGGAAGGCAATGAACCAAGATTGACATCTTTGTTCCAATTCTTTACAGCTATTGTAATCCCAGGAAAGGTAGCCTACCTGAAACTCAGCGTTAATTTTCTACACAGGGAGCAAGAAGGATGCTTACCTGGGGCTGGTGTTGTGATGCAGTGGGTTAAGCTGCTACTTGAGATGCTGGCTCCCATATCCAGGTGCTGGTTCATGTCCCTGCCTACTCCACTTCCAGTGCAGCTCCTTGCCAATGCACAAGGCAGCAGATGATAATACAAGTGATTGATCCCCTGCCACCCACGTGGGAGAACAGAATGGAGGTTCGGGCTTCCAACTGGCCCAGCCCAGACTGTTGTGACCATTTGGAGAGTGAACCAGCAAGTGCAAGCTCTTTCTCTCTCTCTCCTGGTGTGTGTGTGTGTGTGAGAGAGAGAGAGAGAGAGAGAAAGAGAGAGAGAGAGAGAAACAGAGAATCTTGCATCTACTGTTTGACTTCCCAGATGGCCGCAAGGGTCAGGGCTGAGCCAGGCTGAAGCCAGGAGCCAGGAGCTTTATCCAGGTCTCCCATATAGGTTGCAGGACCCCAAACGCCTGGGTCATCCTCTGCTGCTTTTTCTAGACCATTGTCAGGGAGCTGGATTGGAAATAGAGCAGCCGGGACACAAATTGGCGCTTACATAGAATGCTGGCCTCTCAGGCAGCAGCTTAACCTGCTATGCCACTATACCGGCTCCTATTTATTCTGTACTTATCTTCAGAAACAGTCACATGAAGGAAATACTATTTATACTTAATAGCTAAGTACACTAAAAATGGTAGCTTAAAGAGATGAAATGGGTAATAAATGGTAGAAATTGTGTGGTGTATTCCAAGATCTAAAGACACATGCACTGTTTGACCTTTTGAAGAATTTGTGAAGAACAACCTAGTGAAGGCAGATGCTTAGGGATTGACTCCAAAAATATAGAGAGAAGCAACCATGCATGTGCAACATAAAATTTGCAGGTGTTAGAAAACATCAGAAGCCAGAATGTTTCTTTACATAAATTTAAAGCTAAACATACAGCAAATTTAAACTAGCATACAAAAGTAGTCAATTCATTTTTACTACATTTGATAATGACCAGATTCAAATTTAAATGTATGACTATTTTTTACTTATATGTAATAGAAAAGGGAAAAGGAAATATTTAAAAACATACTGATGTGACAAGGGACTGGATTATATTAGATGTTATCATGAAAAAACTCTTAAAAGGAGACAAGTTAGTTGAATTTTAATAATGGACATTTAGTTCAAATGGAGACAGATTTATTCCCAGCATTCCATTATTAGAAGCACAGACACATTTTTAAACCACATTAACCATTCAGACCATCTTAGACCATCTTATTGTAACTGAATTCTCTTCTATTGAAAATGCTGAGACACGGTTAGGAGACAATGATATGATTGCCACCTGCGATACAGGAGTAAATGAACAGTAATGTTAATTTTCCCTTTAGAGTTACAGATAATTGCAAGATAGTCACAGTCTTTTACCTTTCCCCTACATGTTAAATATGGGGCGGCCTTGTGATACAGTAGTCATGTGAGGATTCCTAGCTGAAACCTTAGGAGACCTCACAGCTTCCATTTCTACTGCTCTTGGACCCCTCTGACTTTCCCAGAACAAATAAATACTAGATGATAGGAGACAACCTTGGGGGAGGACCCAGTGATGCCAGCCATAGAGGTACATCAAAACCCACTTGGGTTGCAAAAATGAAGCCAGGATCAGCAAAACCTGGCCCATCGTGTAAGAACTTTCCAGCTGGTCTTGGCTTAAATTGTTCACCCTCAAAATTGTGAGCTAAACAGTTGGCGGCTCTTTTCACTTAATAAGTTTTGTGGTGGTTTGTTACGGAGAAATTGTTACCTCTGAAAAATGTATTCAAAATTTTGAGAATTACTTCCAAAATACATTTTAATATTTTGAAAAATTTAAGCAATTCTTCACACTCTTCCTAGGGGGATTTTGTAGGTTTCTTTAAATTTTGAATAGATTATGCACTTGTACGTTTCAAAATCTGAAAGGTACAAAAGGGCATAGAATAAAATTCTCCTTCAACTCTCTATTATTTTATCAGATTCTACAGGTACTTTCAGGGACACTTTAACCATGATACTCATATCTTGTTCCCATCTTCTCATTAAAAAATATATTTATTTTATTTATTTGAAAGGAAGAGAGACACAGAGGAGATGAGAGAGAGAGAGAGAGAGAGAGAGAGAGAGAGAGAAAGAGAGTCTTCTATTTGCTGGTTCACTCTCCAGATGGCCACAACAGCTGGGGCTAGGCTGGGCTGAAGCCGGGAGTGGGTCAAAGTTCGTGAAGTATGTAAGTTATCATCCCAGGAGCAGTAGCAGAGAACTGAATCAGAGTTAGAGCTCTGATATGGGATGCCAGCATTGCAAATAGCAGCTTCAGCCACTGTGCCATTATGCCAAGTCTCCAACTCCCCACCCTCCACTGCTTCCCTGACCCAATCTTCTGTGAATATCCAATGCCATTTTCAAGCCATAGCTTAATTACTGCTTTTTTTTTAATATGAGGTTTATCTTGAACTCTCTACTTAATTTACATTCTAGCCCCTAAAGTACTCTTAATTCTTCTAAATGGTTTTAATTTTTCATAGCACAATATCACTTTCTAATTTTCTCTGTATATTACTTAAGGTTTGCCTCTATCTTTGTTAAGTTCCATGATGAAAGTGTTAATTTGATGCTTTGTGGGAATCGATTTCAATAACCTAGTATTTTGCCTACACGTAGTAGGTACTCAATCAATACTTGTTATGTTGATGACCATATTCTGGAAATTAGAAAAATCTGAGGAAGACTTCATAAAGAAAACAAAGAACTATTCCTTGATGTCAGATTAAGGATAAATGTGTTATGTTGGTTCACTTTTTCTACTAACAGTTACTGAATGCTTGGTTATGTATTTTCGTCATTGAGTACAGTCTTGAGACCAACACAAAATCAAGATTCAGAGCACCCCTGTGATGTCACTTGTCATTGTATTCCTGGGTCAAGAGATCCACATATTTCTTCTACACTTCAGGTTGATTTTTTTTTCTTTCTTTTTTTTTTTTAATTAAACTTTTATTTAATGAATATAAATTTCCAAAGTATAGCTTATGGGTTACAATGGCTTCCCCCCTCCCATAACTTCCCTCCCGCCCGCTACCCTCCCCTTTCCCGCTCCCTTTCCCCTTCCATTCATGTAAAGATTCATTTTCAATTCTCTTTGTATACAGAAGATCAGTTTAGTATATATTAGGTAAAGATTTCAACTTTTTGCCCATATAGCAACATCAAGTGAAAAAACTACCATTGGATTACTAATTATAGCATTAAATAGCAATGTACAGCACATTAAAGACAGAGATCCTACAGAATTTTTTTTTTCAAATTAATTAATTTTCTATGCCATTTCCATTTTAACACCAGGTTTTTTTTTTTTTCATTTCCAATTCTCTTTATATACAGAAGATCACTTCAGTATATAATTAGCAAAGACCTCATCAGTCTGCGCCCACACAGAAACGCAAAGCATAAAAATACCGTTTCAGTACCAGTCATAGCATCACTTGGCTTTAGACGACACATTAGGGACAGATCCCACATGGGGTGTAAGTACACAGTGACTCCTGTTGCTGATTTAACAATTTGACAGTCCTGTTCATGGCGTCAGTAATCTCCCTGGGCTCTAGTCATGAGTTGCCAGGGCTATGGAAGCCTTTAGAGTTCGCTGACTTTGATCTTATTCCGATAGGGTCATAGTCAAAGTGGAGGTTCTCTCCTCCCTTCGGAGAAGGGTACCTCCTTCTTTGATGGCCCCGTTCTTTCCACTGGGATCTCACTCACAGAGATCATTCATTTAGGTCTTTTTTTTTTTTTTTCCATGATATCTTTGGCTTTCCATGCCTGCTATACTCTCATGGGCTCTTCAGCCAGATCTGAATGCCTTGAGGGCTGATTCTGAGGCCAGAGTGTTGTTTAGGACATCTGCCATCCTATGAGTCTGCTGTGTATCCCACTTCCCATGTTGGATCTTTCTCTCCCTTTTTGATTCTATCAGTTAGTATTAGCAGACACTTGTCTTGTTTGTGTGATCCCTTTGACTCTTAGACCTATCAGAGCCATCAATTGTGAGCTGAAATTGATCACTTGGACTAGTGCGATGGCATTGGTACATGCCATCTTGATGGAATTGTGTTGGAATCCCCTGGCACGTTTCTAACTCCACCATTTGCGGCCAGTCCGATTGAGCATGTTCCAAATTGTTCATCTCCTCCCTCTCTTTTTCCACTCTTAGATTTAACAGGGATCACTTTTCAGTTAAAATTTAAACACCTAAGAATAATTGTGTGTTAATTACTGAGTTCAACCAATAGTACTAGAACAACAACAATAACAACAAATACTAAAATGGATAAAGTATTACATTGTACATCTAAAGTCAGGACAGGAGCTGATCAGTTCATTGTTGCTTATAGTGTCCATTTCACTTAACAGGTTTCCCCTTTGGCACTCAGTTGTCACCGATCAGGGAAAACAAATGATATTTTTCTCTTTGGGTCTGGCTTAATTCACTCAGCATGATGTTTTCCAGATTGCTCCATCTTGTTGCAAATGACTGGGTTTCGTTGTTTCTTACTGCTGTATAGTATTCTATGGAGTACATGTCCCATAATTTCTTTATCCAGTCTACTGTTGATGGGCATTTGGGTTGGTTCCAGGTCTTAGCTATTGTGAATTGAGCTGCAATAAACATTAATGTGCAGATGGCTTTTTTATTAGCCAAATTAATTTCCTTTGGGTAAATTCCAAGGAGTGGGATGGCTGGGTTGTATGGTAGGGTTATGTTCAGGTTTCTGAGGAATCTCCAGACAGACTTCCATAGTGGCTTAACCAGTTTGCATTCCCACCAACAGTGGGTTAGTGTCCCTTTTTCCCCACATCCTCTCCAGCATCTGTTGTTGGTAGATTTCTGAATGTGAGCCATTCTCACCGGGGTGAGATGGAACCTCATTGTGGTTTTGATTTGCATTTCTCTGATTGCTAGTGATCTTGAACATTTTTTCATGTGTCTGTTGGCCATTTGTATTTCCTCTTTCGAAAAATGTCTATTGAGGTCTTTGGCCCATCTCTTTAGTGGGTTGTTTGTTTTGTTGTTGTGGATTTTCTTGATTTCTTTGTAGATTCTGGTTATCAATCCTTTATCGGTAGTATAGTTTGCGAATATTTTTTCCCATTCTGTTGGTTGCCTCTTCACTTTCCTGACTGTTTCTTTTGAAGTACAGAAACTTCTCAATTTGATGCAATCCCAAATGTTAATTTTGGTTTTGACTGCCTGTGCTGTTGGAGTATTTTCCAGGAAGTCTTTGCCTGTGCCTATATCTTGCAGGGTTTCTCCAATGCTCTCTAATAATTTGATGGTTTCGGGTCGTAGATTTAAGTCTTTAATCCATGTTGAGTGGATTTTTGTGTAAGGTGATAGGTATGGGTCTTGCTTCAAGCTTCTGCACGTGGAAATCCAATTTTCCCAGCACCATTTATTGAATAGACTGTCCTTATTCCAGGGATTAGATTTGGATCTTTGGTCAAATATAAGTTGGCTGTAGATGTTTGGATTGATTTCTGGTGTTTCTATTCTGTTCCATTGGTCTATCCATCTGTTTCTGTACCAGTACCATGCTGTTTTGATAACAACTGCCCTGTAGTATGTCCTAAAATCAGGTATTGTGATTCCTCCGGCTTTGTTTTTGTTGTACAGGATTGCTTTGGCTATTCGAGGTCTTCTGTGTCTCCATATGAATTTCAGCATCGTTTTTTCTAGATCTGAGAAGAAGGTCTTCGGGATCTTAATGGGTATTGCATTGAATGTATAAATTGCTTTTGGGAGAATAGACATTTTGATGATATTGATTCTTCCAATCCATGAGCATGGAAGATTTCTCCATTTTTTGGTGTCCTCTTCTATTTCTTTCTGTAAGGTTTTGTAGTTTTCATCGTAGAGATATTTAACGTCTTTGGTTAAGTTTATTCCAAGGTATTTGATTGTTTTTGTAGCTATTGTGAATGGGATTGATTTTAGAAGTTCTTCCTCAGCCGAAGCATTGCCTGTGTATACAAAGGCTGTTGATTTTTGTGCATTGATTTTATATCCTGCTACTTTGCCAAACTCTTCGATGAGTTCCAGTAGTCTCTTAGTAGAGTTCTTTGGGTCCCCTAAATAAAGAATCATATCATCTGCAAAGAGGGATAGTTTGAGTTCGTCCTTCCCGATTTGTATCCCTTTAATTTCTTTTTCTTGCCTAATAGCTCTGGCTAAAACTTCCAGAACTATATTGAATAGCAGTGGTGAGAGAGGGCATCCCTGTCTGGTACCAGATTTCAGTGGAAATGCTTCCAACTTTTCCCCATTCAATAGGATGTTGGCCGTGGGTTTTTCATATATTGCTTTGATTGTATTAAGGAATGTTCCTTCCATACCCAGTTTGCTTAGAGTTTTCATCATGAAAGGGTGTTGTATTTTATCAAATGCTTTCTCTGCATCTATTGAGAGAATCATATGGTTTTTCTTCTGCAGTCTGTTAATGTAGTGTATTACGTTGATTGTTTTGCGAATGTTGAACCATCCCTGCATACCGGGGATGAATCCCACTTGGTCTGGGTGGATGATCTTTCTGATGTGTTGTTGCATTCTATTGGCCAGAATTTTATTGAGGATTTTTGCATCTATGTTCATCAGGGATATTGGTCTGTAATTCTCTTTCAATGTTGCGTCTCTTTCTGGCTTAGGAATTAAGGTGATGGTGGCTTCATAGAAAGAATTTGGGAGGATTCCCTCTTTTTCGATTGCTCTGAATAGTTTGAGAAGAATTGGAGTTAGTTCTTCTCTAAATGTCTGGTAGAACTCAGCAGTGAATCCATCTGGCCCTGGGCTTTTCTTTGTTGGGAGGGCCTTTATTACTGTTTCAATTTCTGTGTCAGTTATTGGTCTGTTTAGGTTTTCTATGTCTTCCTGGCTCAATTTAGGGAGGTTGTATGTGTCCAAGAATCTGTCCATTTCTGATAGATTTCCCTGTTTGCTGGCATACAAGTCCTTGTAGTAATTTCTGATGATTGTTTTTATTTCTGTGGCGTCTGTTGTTATGTTTCCCATTTCATCTCTGATCCTATTGATTTGGGTCTTTTCTCTTCTTTTTTTTAGTTAGTTGGGCCAATGGGGTGTCAATTTTGTTTATTTTTTCAAAAAACCAGCTCCTCGTTTGGCTGATTTTTTGTAATGTTTTTTTGGATTCAATCCTGTTGATTTCTTCTCTGATTTTAATTATTTCTCTTCTCCTACTGGGTTTGGGTTTGGCTTGCTGCAGATTTTCTAGATCCTTGAGATGACTTGAAAGCTCATCTATTTGGTGCTTTTCCAATTTCTTGATGTAGGCACCTATTGATATAAACTTTCCTCTTAACACTGCTTTTGTTGTATCCCATAGGTTTTGGTATGTTGTGCTGTTATCCTCATTTACTTCCAGAAAATTTTTGATTTCTCTTTTAATTTCTTCTATGACCCATTGTTCATTCAGGAGCATGTTGTTCAATCTCCATGTGTTTGCACGTGCTCTAGGGATTCCTGAGTTGCCAATTTCCAATTTCATTCCTTTGTGGTCTGAGAAGCTGCATGGTATGATTCTAATTCTTTTGAATTTGCTGAGACTTGCTTTATGGCCTAGTATGTGGTCAATCCTAGAGAGGGTTCCATGTACTGCTGAGAAGAATGTAAAGTCCTTAGATGTAGGATGAAATGTTCTGTAGATATCTGTTAGATCCATTTGGGCTATAGTGTCATTTAAATCTACTGTCTCCTTGTTGATCTTCTGTCCTGTTGATCTGTCTATCTCTGAGAGTGGAGTATTGAAGTCCCCCAGTACTATTGTATTGGGGTCTAAGTCTCCCTTTAAGTCCCTTAACAAGTCTTTTAAATAAGCTGGTGCCCTATGATTAGGTGCATATATGTTGATAATCGTTATATCTTCCTGTTGAATGGATCCCTTAATCATTATATAGTGCCCCTCTTTGTCTCTCCTAACAGTTTTTGTGGTAAAGTTTATGTTGTCCGATATTAAGATGGCTACGCCCGCTCTCTTTTCATTTCTGTTGGCGTGGTATATCTTTTTCCAGCCTTTCACTCTCAGCTTGTATGGATCATTGTTGGATAGATGGGTTTCTTGTAAGCAGCAAAAGGATGGGTTTTGTTCCTTAACCCAGTCAGCCAATCGGTGTCTTTTAACTGGACAGTTCAAGCCATTAACATTCAATGTGACTATTGAGAAGGAGTAACTTTGCCCTGCCATTTGCCAAAGATGTTTTCTAATATCTGGTTTGAGATTCCTGTGATCTTTTGCTGTGAGGTTTCCTTCCTTTACCTTCTTTCATATTGGTGACCGTGTTTCTGTGTTTCTGTATGTAACACATCTTTAAGCATCTTTTGCAGGGCTGGACGAGTGGCGACAAATTCTTTCAATTTCTGTTTGCTGTGAAAGGTCTTAATTTCACCTTCATTCACAAATGAGAGCTTTGCAGGATATAATATTCTGGGCTGGCAGTTTTTCTCTCTTAGTACCTGGGCTATATCTCGCCATTCTCTCCTGGCTTGTAGGGTTTCTGATGAGAAATCAGCTGTAAGTCTAATTGGAGATCCTCTGAGAGTAATCTGGCGTTTCTCTCTTGCACATTTTAGGATCTTTTCTTTGTGTTTCACTGTGGTGAGTTTGATTACGACGTGTCGTGGTGAGGATCTCTTTTGATCATGTTTATTAGGGGTTCTCTGAGCTTCCTGTACTAGGATGTCTCTGTCCTTCTCCAAACTTGGGAAATTTTCTGCTAGTATCTCACTAAAAAGGCCTTCTAATCCTTTCTCCCTTTCCATGCCTTCAGGAACTCCTAGAACCCGAATGTTAGGTTTTTTAATAGTATCCTGTAGGTTCCTGACAGTATTTTTTAGATTTCTGATTTCTTCTTCTTTTCTTTGATTTGACTGTTTCCTTTCCTGTTCTCTGTCTTCTAATTCCGATATTCTCTCTTCTGCTTCACCCATTCTGTTTTTAAGGCTCTCTAATGTGTTTGCCATTTGATCTATTGAGTTCTTCATTTCATTGAGGTTTTTTGTCACTATCACAGTTTCCTGTTCCACTAGTTTTTTCATTTCATTTTGATTCCTCCTTAATATTTCATTTTCACGGGAGAGATTTTCTATCTTGTCCATTAAGGATTTCTGTAGTTCAAGAATTTGTTTTTGCGAACTTCTTAATGTTCTTATCATAAATTTTTTGAAATCTGTATCTTTCATTTCTTCTATCTCATAATCTTCATAATCTTGCATTGGCGTGTCTTGTTCACTTGGGGGCGTCATAGTGCCTTCCCTGTTCTTGGTATCTCCGCTTCTATGTTTCTTGCTTGGCATGTTAGAGATAATTTGTGGTGTTTTTGTTTTTGTTTTTTTCTCTCGTTATACTATGCCTCTAAGTGAGCTGTCTGCTTTGTTGGAGCCTTAGGGGCTGTGATGGGTGTGGCCAGAGAGCTATGCTTGTTTCTTCAGGTTTAAGGCTGTGTAAAGAGCAACTCTCCCAGATTTCTCACTCACTTGCTCCTTGCTGGCTCGCTCTCTCTCTCTCTCTCTTTTTTTTTTTTTTTTGACTCAGTTGGGAGTGGAGTTGAGTGTAGTTGAAATCTGGCCTTTGTGAGTATTCCTTTGATCTACCCCTGGGACCATACACAGAGATTATGCAGCCCTCAATGTGTTCTCCAGTTTCGCTAAAGATACTGAGTTTGGCTGAGCTTTACATATGTAAAATCGCGGTGCTCTTTGTTTTGCTTGGTGAGTGAAGGGAGAGGCCTCTGTTCCCCCTCCCCCCAATGTCTCGGACTTCTCAGGTCTTTGTCTTACCCTCCTCCTCCGTTCCTGCGCTGGCGAGATTCTGAGGCTCTGGCTCCTCTCCCGCCGCTGCCACTCGGCTCGTCTCGGTTGGGTTCCCTGTAAGTCCTCTGTGTCTCATCCACGAGATCCGGAAGCGTTTCCTCTGCAGTTTTTTTCTTGAGTCTTTTCCTGAGGCTACAGTAATTCCACTTTTATGAAAGTTTATTTTCCCAAACTAAGGCACACGTCCTCACTATCCGCCATCTTGGCTCCGCCCCCCTTTTTTTTTGTGTGTGTGTGTGTGTGAAACTAAAATTAACAGAATCCAACAGTAGATAGTCTTGTATCCAGCTATGTTACTTATCGCTTTTTACACCTGCCCACATTATTATTCATTGGGACTTTGTACATTTGTATCATAGAGCAGGATTCCATTTTATAGACATACCACATTTATTTATCCATTCTCCAGTTAATGGGCCTTTGGCTTGTCTGCATCTTGTGGCTACCCTGAGTAACGCAATTCTGGATGGAGATACTTGTGTGGAGATGTTTGTGTTTCCCTATAGTACATAAATAGTCCCGAAATAGCTGACTCTGTGGTAAAAGTTTTGAAGAATATGGCCAACTACTTTGCAAAAAAGGCCAATCTTCTAAACGCATGAAAGCTTTATGGTGAAGATACCAATTGTTCTACATCCTCATCAACATACGTTATTGCCAGCTTTTTAAATTTTATTTATTTATTCAAGCAAGTAAATTGTGGTATCGTAGTTTTTAAATTTAATTTGCATTTCCCTCATGACCAAGACTATTGATTATTTTCTTTTAAAATTTGTATTTTTTGTTTCCAATTCAAGAAATGTTAGCCTAATACCAGGGCACAAGTGTGTTTTCTCATCTATGTTTCATTTCAGAAATTTTATGGCTTTGGCTCTTAAGTTTATATATATATATATAAATATATATAAATATATATATATTTATCTTTTAAATTTATTTTTGCATATTTTGTATATTACTTTAGGAAAGGAACTTTATATGTCTATTTACATATGTTTTAATACAATATATACATTGTGCATTATGTAAAATGCATTCATATATTTGTGTGTAGATATATATATATTATATATTGTCAATTTGTTATTTTGGCATTTTTATGAGGATTTTTCTGGATTCACAATTCTGTTCCACTAATCTGTTTTTTATTGTTGTGCTCATATCATAATGTCTTGTTTACCATAACTTGATAATAAATTTTCAAATCAGGAAAGAAGTTCTACAACTTTGTTCTTCTTTTCATTTAAATAGTTCTGGATATTTATGATTCTTTGAATAGTTATATAAATTTTAGGCCAGCATTTGAATCCATTTTTTTACTTCCTGCTGGTATTTGCTTATAACTGCTTTGAGTCTATAGATTCAAAGGAAGAGTTGCCATTTTAACCCTGAGTTTTCCACGAACATGGCATAGTTTTCCATTTATTTAGATCTTTTAAGTTCTGTCCAATATGTGTGGTTTACAATCCCTAAATTTAGTATGCTTTTGTTAAATTTATGGTTATACATTTTATCCAATTTATTAATTTGTGATTATGCTTTGACCATTTTAAGAATATTTTACCTTCCATTCTTGGATTATTTATTAATTGATGTTTGAATATTGATGTTGTATCCTGTGGATATTGCTGTACACAAGTGCCATATGTGATTTTACGAGAACACTTTTTCAGTTAATCACCTCATTTTCTGTGATCACTGATTGGCAAAGAACTAACTGAACACAAGCTTTACGTTATTTGAGAAATAATTGTTATAATATGAAGTACTACTAAAACTATATGAAACACCTAGTTAAATATATACACATATTTTATTATTAATATTCATGATACTATTTGTGATGATAATTTGGACTTTAACAACACAGGCAGTTGGTTGACCAGAATTCAGTTCACCAGAACCTCAGAAAATGACCTTATTTAGAAATAGTCTTTGCAGATGTAATTAGTAAAGGTGAAGTTGTAATGATGTGATTGTTGTCATTTTAAGAAAAAAGAGAAAACACAGAGATAAACAGATACACAAGGGAAAATGCCAGGTGATAACACAGGTAGATATTGGAGTGATACAGTTAGTAGTCAGCAAATTACTGGAAATTACTAGCAGCTGCAAGAGGCAAGGGAAGGGTTTTGCCTGGATCTTCAGAGGAAGTATGGCCCTATCAACACCTGGATCTCCGATTTTTAGTGTCCAGGAATGTGAGATAATAAATTTATGCTGCTTTAAGCAATTCAGTAGTGATTTTTTTAAGGTTGCCCAAGGAAACCAGTAGGAATAGCACACTAACGTATTAATGTACTAACTAGTGGATACAACATGATTTACAGTTGATAATACACAATGTTATTATTCTACTTTGTAAAATATGACATATTTTTCTGTTTATTGGAGTCACTATTCACAAGGCTTTAATTCTAACATTTTCCCCTTTCAAATGTCCTCCTCAGAAAGACAGATTTTTAGTTGAGAGAACATAAATGTAAATGATTTTTAAAAATGATGTTTCTGAGGATGGCATTGTGGCATCACAGGTTAAGCCAGCCCCTGAGATGCCAGCACCCCATATGGACAGTGGCTCAAGTCCCAGCTGGTTCACTTCTGATACAGCTCCCTGCTGATGTGCCTGGGAAAGCAGCAGAAGATGGCCCAAGTACTTGGGACCCTGCCACCCATGTGGGAAACCTGGAAAAAGCTCCTGGCTCCTGGCTTTGGCCTAGCCCAGCCCTGGCTGTTGTAGTCATTTAGGGGAGTAAGGCAGCAGATGAAATACCTCTTTCTCTCTGTCTCTTCCTCTCTCTTTGTAACTCTGCTTCTGAAATAAATATATAAACTCAAAAAAAGTTTCTCAGCTACTGATTATGAACTATAAAATGTTGATGATAGTTACTTATTCATACAATGTGTATGAAATCTAGAAGAATTTACATGGATTTATAATTTCTGTAGTAAAATAATTGGTTCAATAAAACAGTGGAAGAGATCAAAATATGTAATAGCCCATGAAGCACAACAAGCTAAGAACAAAACCTCTCAAAAGTGCTATTCTAAAAAGCAATTAGGGGCCAGGTCTGTGGTGCAGTAGGTTAATCCTCTGCCTGCGGCGCCAGCATCCCATATGGGTGCCGGTTCTAGTCCTGGCTGCCCCTGTTTCAATCCGCTCTCTGCTGTGGCCTGAAAAAGCAGTAGAAGATGGCCTAAGTGCTTGGGCCCCTATACCTGCATGGGAGAACAGGAAGAAGCACCTGACTCCTGGCTTTGGATCGGCGTAGCTCCGGCCGTTGCGGCCATCTGGGGAGTGAACCAATGGAAGGAAGACCTTTCTTTCTGTCTCTCCCTCTCACTGTCTGTAACTCTACCTCTCGAATAAATAAATAAAATATTTTTTTATAAAAAGCAATTAAATTTAATGTCAGAAACTTTAATCTCTGCTAGAACTTTATGTTAAATAATCATATACTTCTTTTTGTGCCATCTCTTCTAGGAATACAGAATAAAATTCTAGGCTTAGTTACACTTATGAATTAATATTTATGATGAACATTTTTTACTGCTTTCATTTGACCCCATTGTTTATTATTATCACTGCAATTGTATTATGTCTGTATTGCTGTCAGTTGTCTTGTATTATTTTTGACAAGACAAAGCAGTTATATATAAATTAAATCCCATTGTGAGATGTTAGAGCATTTCAAATTAAAAGACATATTTGATTCAAGCATGCTGGTAAGTAAGAAAATGCAGATCTCTTCTACCTCCCTAATAGAAGAATTAAGAAGTATTCAGGTTAAGAGTGGCCAGATTATATTTAACAGTAGAACTCTGACCCACCTCCTGCAGCAACCAGCTGAAGAAGCCAAGCAATGATCTATAGCCCCTACTCCAGGATGTCAGACTTCTATCTTTAATAAGCAATCCAGGAAGCTATATACTAACCCTTGGGGTTGCCTCAGAATGGCCAGAACAGATTTCCTAATTTTTGTCATCACTTTCAACTTCAGACAAACTAGAGAACTCTCAAGACGTACCCCTAATCAATCACATGGGAGCCCAAGCTTCTACTTTGTTCATCCAGAACTTCCCTGTACCGATAGCCTCTCATCTGCACACATCTGAAGCAGAGATTTTTTTTCTTTCTGCAACTATAAAATTTCCTCAATTTAAGTTTGTGCCAAATCCAAGTAATGGCGGGTAGCTCCTTTGTGATAGCAAGATAGCAAGTTCTGAACAAGCCCTTGCTTGTTCTCATTTAGGTGGTCTTTCTCCATAACAATACACTCATAGAGGAAGGAGATACATAGAAGAATGATTAAAATTTATTCCCTTTTCAAAGTAAAACTTGGAAAAGAAAGTAAATGACCTTCCCATGGAAACTGGGGAGTTAGGGTTTTTTCTTTTTTTTTTCTGAGAAAATGTAAAACCTGACCAGATGTAATCTAGATGAGATTGGAGTTTGAGAGGGTCAGCTTGTATATAAAAATAATGTATTGTGTTGAGGAAATGCACATATTTCAATATGATTAGCATTTTAATTTCAGACATGGAAATGTTAAATTATGGGGCTAAGATGCCCCATTTATAGTTTTCCATGCATGTCTTGGGAGCTTAGACTTTTTATCTTGTGCATTGTAAAACTGAAGAGTTTCTTTTTAAAATGTATTTAATTTTTTTTTTTTATTTGAAAGAGAGGAGGGGAGGAAGAGAGAGATCTTCCGTCCACTGAGTCTCCTCCAAATGCTAGCAACAGCTAGGGCTGGGCTAGGATGAAACCAAGTACTTGGAACCGAATCTAGCTCTGCTATGTGGATGGCAAAGACTCAAGTGCCTGAGTCATCACCTGCCGCCTTCCTGGGTGTGCATTGGGAAAAAGCTCATTTGGAAGCACAGCCTGCACTGGAACCCAAAGACTTCCATATGAAATACAGGGCTCCCAAGGGGTGTCATAACCTACACCGAGTGGTTTTTTTAATAGTATACAGTACATACTCATAGATTAGATATTACAGATACCATGGCTAGTAAGGTTATAATTTGAAGAGAAATTGCGAAATATAAAGTAGCAATTGAAGAAATGATGCTGAGGAGGAAATAAAATATGATTTTAGAAAAATTTAAGATGTAATGATATATAAGTATGTAGAGATTTATAGTATTTTAATTTAAAGGACTGAATTGCATTATCAAAACTTGATATTGAGAACACACAGGAGAAGGAAAATGTTTGAAGGAGTGGGTAAAAGGTGTTTAATGAATTCAGTTTTAGTCTTGTTAAATTTGAGCTGCCAGCAGGATGCGTATTTGATGATATCCACTGCACAGTTGGAAGTAAGTACCTGAAGCATCACAGAGATTGAGGTGTCAATTTCCAGGTCATCAGCATAGAGAAACAGTTAATAGTATAGGCAGGGATAGACATTGAACAAATGCCAAGATAGGACACCTAAACAACACTGCCAAAATGTAAGACTTGGGGGAAAATTCAATGAAGATATAGAAGAACAAGTTTAAATGTTGGAAGAACAGAGAGAAATGCTGATTGCCAAAGCAGATGAAGAGTTTAAAAATGAAGACTAAGCAAGTCTAGTCAATATGGCAGACTCAGTTGACTCTCGAATTCTGCTGTTGCTCCAAATCCACAGTCACACTAAGTAAAGCACATTTTAAAAACAATTCATAGTAAAGACTAAAAACAAGAAAATAAGTATCTAAGGGACTAGAACTTAGACGGAACTCAGCTTTAAAACGTGAGGAAATTAGGATAAGAAAAAAAGATTATTGAGTGTCTCCAAAGAAAAACCATGCATTGTTTAAACAAACTTTCTATTTGATCTGATCCTAGCATTTCATGGCCTTTGAGCTATTTTACAATTCTATAAACTGTAGAAAACCAACAACTATGCAAAAAAATCTTCTTTGGAGACATGATAGTATATTATTTCAGTGGAGGTTACATTGACTCCTCATTCTATGGAATTTGTTATATAGCCATATGTGAATTCATGTCAACATTTCCTTTTATTTTACATACATTTGTGCTTCTTGGAAGTTACTTCACTACAGGTTTCTTATTAATGAGTTAAATTCAATGAATGAGTTAACATATTTAATAAATGTTAATGAAAAAGAATCATAATTTCATTGTAAAAGCATTCTTTCATAAAGATGAAAGAACAAACCAAAAATTAACAGAAATACATATTTTTTAGGGTTAGCCCTGTTCAAGGACGGGAAACCAGATCTCAGATTGATGTACAATTGGTGGCAAATACCTCAAAAGTGTTTTCTATTCATACAGAGACTGAAGAATTTAATGTTGGTTATGCTTGTGGTGGAGAACTAGATAATAGCTAATGTTGTTGTTGAAAAACATAGATATACCTTTAAGAATCTAAATATGTATCTTAAAAAAAATTCTAACCTTGTTCCAGGAAAGGTTTTGGAGCTGTCATTCAAATTATCTAAGTAATGATGGACCCCAAGTTTGGGAATCCAATGTGCTTTTGGGTCGCCCAAAGACCCAAACTCCAGACCGGTAGATGCAAAAACAAGAGGATTTTTATTAGCCTTTGCGCAAACAGGCTCCCTGTCACCAGAGGCGAAGAGAAGCCCCGAGCAGCAGTTACAAGCATCTTTTAAAGGCAGAAATCACAGGATTAACATATTTCGCAGGGTTTGGCTTGATTGGCTAGTTTAAAGGTTACCATGGGTACTCATTGGGTCCTTTTAGATGGGGAGTGGCTGCCCCGGGCGGGGGAAAAGGGGCTATGTTCTCGGAATACCCAAGGAATGTTCTGCCCGTTAATCTCGGTGGAACATCTGGGAAGGGCGTCTGTGAAACCTGCCTGGGATCGGGCCCTGCTCCTTGTTCTCAGGCCCAGTTCCTTGTTTTTAGTTTGGCAACATTCTTACCCCCAAGTGTTAGCAAGCAAAGCTGATGTGTACAGAAGCAAGAGATCTGCAATTAGCTCTTAGCCACACTTGCCATAAAGCACACCAAACACCAGAGTAAGGGTCCCTCGGGTTTTTCACTAACATTGGGGGTCTAAAGTTGAAAATAGCATAAGAGCATATTCAGAATGTGAAAATCCTTAAAATGACAATTTTAGAGAAAGATTTGTTTTTATTTACTTGACAGGCACAGCAAGAGAGAGGGAAAGAATGAGAGAGAGAATCTTCCAACTACTGATTCACTCCAAAAATGGCTGCAATAGGTAGGGCTGGGCCAGACCAAAGCCAGGAGCCAGGAGCTTCTTCCTGATCTCCCATGTGGGTGCAGAGGCCCAAGCACTTAGGCCATCTTCTGCTGCTTTCACAGGTGCATTAGCAGGGAGCTGGATTGGAAGTGTGTAGCAGGGACTCTCATCAACACGTGTGTGGGATGCCAGCATTGTAGACAGTGATTTTCCCAGCTATACCATAATGCTGGCCCCCCAAAATGACAAATTTGAAGCCAATTTATAGGAATGTTATCCATGTTCCAGATGAATGGAATTCCAAGGAAGTTGTTTCTTTAAGTCCTTACAGACAAAAATTGTCAGCCATTGCAACTCACTGAAATTCACATCTAAAAATGCCACAATATCAACGAGATTATATTTATTTGCATATTTCAAATATATTTTTGTTTGAAGGAGTAGAATAGTTGAAGTAAGATTATATTTCCTTTAAAGTGAATTTTTAAATGTAGAACTTTGTTTTAAAATTAAAATAGTTATTGGAAAATCCATAGCAATATTAAACATTAGATTGTGTTTATCTAAAAAGAATTAATAATTATCTATTAGACTTGAAGAAATCGTTCAAAAGAATTATAAATATTTAAAGTGTGGAAAAATAAAATGGAATTGAGAAAATGGACAGGAGAAAGAAGTGAGGTCAATTTTCTTAATAGCAATTTAATATATAAGGAAAAGTTAATACAGGAAATGCAATAGCAGAAAAATACATGGATGAGAATTGTATAGTATTTTTTAATTAAGAAATGTGACCTTGGATTGATGTAGACTACTAGAAACAATGCAACACAAAGAAAAATGAAAATAAACTAAACAGACATTGTCAGATAATTGCAGAAAAACCTCAAAGACAAAGAGCTAACTCTTAAACTTTCTTTAATATTGCATCTTTGCCTTGTGATAAACACCTAAAAATATTTAATGGGTTATACATATAACATAATAAATGAAATAATATTGTATTATAAACATAAAATATAAAATTAAATAACTAATTTTTGCTAATTTTGATAAAACAGCTTACTTTCCTTAGTGAATTACAAATTGAAGGAAAGCAATTATTGCTTTTACATTCTAAAGGACTTGCAAGTATTCAGCATGACATGGCTGCAACCATATTGCATATAACTGTCAGTTTTGACCTCTTTCCTTCTAGATGACCTTGGATGTCATACTCCTATGGGCTAAACAAAATTGTTAAGATAACCTCCCGGTCTTCTATCTGATGTCTTTGTGTGATATTCTTTTGCCTAGGTGTCTCTAATTATTGGTAGTATTAATTGAAAAAATCTAGTTGCATACCTATTAGCTTTAGGCCACCTTGGCCTATAAATCCTTTTTTTTTCTGTCTCATGATGTGGAGATGTGTATATCTAAAGCCTAGTAGCTACTTAAGGTCATAATTCTGTCCATAAATCCTCCCCAATAAATCACATTTTGTGTACATGTTCTCCAGGACCTTTAGAAAACATGGATTTGTTCCAGTTGACCACATACCTGCACATCTACAAGAAAGGTGATATTATAGACATCAAGAGAAGGCTATCATTCAAAAAAGAATGCCCCATAAATGTTACCATGGGCAAACCTGAAGAGTCTGCAGTGTTACCAGATGCTCTTGGCATTGTTGAAGATAAAGTTAAGGGCAAGACTTTTACTAAGAAAATAAATGTGGGTATTGAGCATACAAAGCACTTTAAGAGCTGAGATAGTGTCCTGAAACATGTGAAGGACGATGATTAGAAAAATAAGGAAACCAAAAAGAAAGGCACCTGGGTTTCAACTGATGCATCAGCCTGCTCCACTCAGAGAAGCCCACTTTGTCAGAACCCATGGAAAGAAGCAGGAGTTCCTGGAACTCATTGCCTATGAATTAGTGGCATAAAAAGTGTAAACAAACAAACAAAGAAAAACAAAACCCAGCAACAACAAAAGCCAAAGGCCTATGATCTATATAAAAAAAGAAACGTTTTCAGATGCTTCCATCTTTGTAAATTCTCTAAGCTTTTGGGAGTATCCCAATGTCCTTCTAAATCACTGACCTTACCCCTTACCATGGATTCCTTTCCACCCTGCCTGTTTCTCTGTTACAGTGCTGAATTAATCTCGCTAAGGCCACACCATTGTCATCAGGTGTTCCTCATTCTTACAAACCTTCCCTGTGCCCTGATCTTCACTGCCTACCATATTGTGGTATACTCTTCTCATTTTAGTTTTGAAAATCATCATTACATAAAACTGGGTTTGCATGTAGCATTCTCCTTGAGTCATTTTCAGGTATTCACACTCACATGTAACTCAGGATGATTTACATACTAAAACAGCATACATATATGCTTTGTAAGAAATATCATGTATTATTTTTGGAATAACATTGCTAATTTATACTATAGTCAATGAGTTTAACAAGTAAAAACACCATAGTCCAGTAGGAAAATAGGCAAGGACTATATACAACAATCAAAGAAAAAGATGTTGAATTTCACTCATATAAAGTAAATTTTAAAATAGTCACAAAATTAGTAAAACTATCATAATGTATAATTCTCATCAATTTATTTATTTATTTGGATAGGCAGAGTTAGACAGTGAGAGAGAGAAAGAGAGAAAGGTCTTCCTTTTCCATTGGTTCACCCCCCAAATGACCCCTACGGTCTGCGTTGCGCCTATCCGAAGCCAGGAGCCAGGTGCTTCCTCCTGGTCTCCCATGCGGGTGCAGGGCCCAAGCACTTGGGCCATCCTCCACTGCCTTCCTGGCACAGCAGAGAGCTGGACTGGAAGAGGAGCAACTGGGACAGAATCCAGCGCCCCAACTGGGACTAGAACCTGGGGTGCTGGCACCACAGGCAGAGGATTACCCAAGTGAGCCATGGCACCGGCCACCAATTTATTTTAATATCTAAATATTTAAAACACAGTTTGATAATCACTGTATTTGCAGCAAAAATGAAATACTAGTGCTTGCTTGCTTTCCTTCCATCCTTCCTTTCTTCTTTTTTATATTTTAGCTCCCTCATATAAGGGAGAACATGTGGTATTTGTCTTTCTGTGTCTGGTTGATTTCACTCAAACGATGTCCTTCAGTTCCAACCATTTTGCAGAAAACGATAGGATTTTATTCTTGCTTATATCTAAATCATATTCCATTGTGTGTACATGAATGTGTGTATATACATATACAAAAATAATATTTTATTTATCCATTTATATGATGATGTTCACCTAAATACAATACACATATTTATCACAATACCTTGCACATAATGGTCCTCTTCCTTATTGTAATGAAAGCACTTGATATCAAGGAGTGTGGCTATACATGTTAT
Source organism: Lepus europaeus (assembly GCF_033115175.1). Taxonomy (NCBI): domain Eukaryota; kingdom Metazoa; phylum Chordata; class Mammalia; order Lagomorpha; family Leporidae; genus Lepus; species Lepus europaeus. The sequence continues at coordinate 47,447,636 of NC_084845.1, forward strand.
TTTTTCAGGTGTTAGAATATGGTACACAGTTGTTAAATGTGTCCTAGTCAAATGACTGGAAAGCCACATAAGAAACAATGCATAATTTTACTTTACTATGATATTGCTAATTTAGGAGAATTACATTGTTCCAATGCTGTCTGCAAATGAGAAGTAAAAATGTGGGCAATTGGTTCTATTTTGAGTATTACTTTCCAAAAGTCTATTGATTATACTGATTGAGAATTAAGCCCAGCAGGTTAGGTCTGGGGTACAGTGATGCCACTCATAGAAAAGCTCCTTTTATTTTATTTGTTTATTTTTAAAGATTTATTTATTTATTTGAAAGTCAGAGTTACACAGAGAGAGGAGAGGCAGAGAGAGAGAGAGATCTTCCATGCGCTGGTTCACTCCCCAGTTGGCCGCAATGGCTGGAGCTGCGCCAGTCTGAAGCCAGGAACCAGGAGCTTTCTCTGGGTCTCCCACATAGGTGAAGGGGCCTAAGGACTTAGCCATCCTCTACTGCTTTCCCAGGCCATAGCAGAGAGCTGGATCAGAAGTGGAGCAACCGGGACTTGAACAGGCACCCATATGGGATGCTGGCGCTTCAGGCCAGGGCGTTAACCCACTGCACCACAGCGCCAGCCCCTATTTTATTTATTTTTTAATAGAAAGCTTTTATTTAATAAATATAAATTTCATTGGTACAACTTTTGGATTATAGAGGTTTTTTCCCCTCATACCTGCCCTCTGACTCCCAAACCATCCCACCTCCTATTCCCTCTCTCATCCCATTCTTCATTAAGATTCATTTTTAATTATCTTTACACACAGAAGACCAACTCTATACTAAGTAAAGATTTCAACAGTTTGCACCCCCACAGACACACAAAGTATAAAGTACTGTTTGAAGGCTAGTTTTACCATTAATCCTCATAGTACAACTCATTAAGGACAGAGGTCCTACATGGGGAGCAAGTGTATAGTGACTCCTGTTGTTGATTTAACAATTGACACTCTTATTTATGATGTCAATGATCACTCTAGGCTCTTGTCATGAGCTGCCAAGGCTATGGAAGCCTCTTGAGTACACAAACTCTGATATTATTTAGACAGGTCCAAAATCAAAGTGGAAGTTCTCTCCTCTCTTCAGAGAAAGGTATCTCCTTCTTTGATGGACCCTTCTTTCCACTGGGATCTCACTCACAGAGATCTTTCATTTAGGTCATTTTTTGCCGAGTATCTTGGCTTTCCATGCATGAAATGCTCTCTTGGGCTTTTTAGCCAGATTTGATTGTCTTAAGGGCTGATTCTGAGGCCAGAATGCTGTTTAGGGCATTTGTCATTCTGAGTCTGCTGTGTGGCCTGTTTACCATGTTGGATAATTCTCTTCTTTTTAATTATATTATTATTAGCAGACACTTGATCTTATTTATATGAGCCCTTTGACACTTATTCTTATCTTTAAAATCAGTTATGCGCTTAAACTGATCACTTTAACTAGTAAGATGGCATTAAGTTGGTACCTGCCAATTTAATGGGATTTGGAGTCCCATGGCAAGTTTTTAAAAAGCTCTTTTTAAAAAGTGAAACTGTAAATCACAGTACAAAGGGGTAATCAGTGTGTTTTTTAGGTAAACTCAAAGTCCTATATTTGTTTCACCTCAATTGGAAACTCAGAATTGAATACTGAATGAATGCTTTACCAAAAATCAGGGAGTCTTCAGAATCAGCTTCTAAAAATTAAATCTGAGCTGACTTAAAATAAATAAATATAGGCTCATTTTAATTAGCAGGCAATATTTCCACTCCACAGAGGATCATGGTAAGGATTAAAGCCTTGGGCATAGGTTTGCCTCTCGGCTTTTTACTTTCAACAATTTGACCATGTTTGACTTGAGCCAAACTGAAATTTTGTGAAACATCCTTTTGATTTCCATAATTTCAAATCTCAGTAGTACAAAACGTGTAGCACAAAGAAGTTACTTTTTTTTTTTAGCTTTGAATGGCATTTTATACCAGTCTCACATGTATAATTTCCTTAATAGGCTTTTCAAGTTTGGAACTAGATAACCATTGCTTTTCCTGACAAGTCTGCTCTGTTATATTGATGAGAGTCCCATCTGCGATCTTAGAGCACACGGTGCTTTCACACTTTTCTCTACAGCAAAGTTCTTAATTGTTCCATAAAGCCAACTTTTTATAGCTCAAAATTGGTTGTTAATATGTTAACCAATGAACATGTAGTTAAACATAGGGAGTACAGATTCATATCCTAATTTTATATTGATTTAAGTCAAATGCTTTCTCATTTAGTAGTACTTCCAGTTGGGGCCGGCCTGATGCAAAATTGTGAAGTAGGTTAAGATGCTTTTAGGTTCATCTAGCTTTCTCTAAGGTTCTATGTGAGAAGGTGTTTTTTTTGTTTGTTTGTTTGTTTGTTTGTTTTTTTCACACTGGGAATGATTTGTATTTTCCTAAAGGAAAGTTCATACTTTACTCTCTAGATGAAATGGAAGGGAAATGGCCACTAGTGTCAGTTGCATCCACTAGATTCAATTATATTGCTTATAATGTTTGCAACGATTGCTTGTTGAGAATGTTTGTGTTTAAAAGTGTTAGAGAAGACGAATGGTGTGGCCTGTTTTATCTTTAACAATTACATCAGTGTTGAGATGCTGTGAATACAGGGGATTCAAAGTCAATAGAACATGGCCGTTGCTCAATAAGAAGTGGTAAATCTAGTCCTCTACATAAATTCAGAAGGTTGTAGAGGGCATTACCATGCAGCACATGAAATTATAAGAGTAGGAACAGAAAATCAAGGATGATCTACACAAGAGGAGGGACAGAAAATCGAGGACAATCTACACCATAATGAGGAAGTTGGAGACTAATGTTGAAATGATCCTTGAAGTTCTCAGGAAAGGTTAGGGGGACAGGGTAGAATCATTTGCAGTGGGAAGTAATGGCAATGAGTCCCAGACATTCCTGACTTGCACAAAGAATAGTTCATCAGTCCTTATGACAAGTGCAGTATTGATGGAAGAGGAAACTGAGAGTCCAAAGTCAGGCCAGATTATAACCAATGCATGCCTTATACAAACTATAATTTGATTTACTTTATAGGCAGTAGAGAATTAAAAGAAGTTCCAAGCGGAGGAATCACATTAAAAAGCTCTGTTTTCTTGCACTTAATCTGTGAGAGCTATGAGAATCCATGCTAAAACACACATCGGGTATATAGAGAGAGTGAGGGTCTTTTAAGAATTAACTATGGTAGGTAAATAGATAGATAGACAGACAGACAGACCAATATACACTTGACAAATGGCTGGAATACTTTAGTGATGAGGTTCCAAGTACAATAAAAACAGGCACCAACAGTATCCAGAAAACAGGGATGGTTGCACTATCTGGAAGTTAGGGTGCAGATCTCTCTTTTTAAAACCATATTTTTAATTCAACAATGTTAACAGCATATGTTTCACTCCATGTTAGTCTTGTTTACTGTTTTATTTTTTGTTTTGTCAATAGAATATTTGATTTTTTAAAGCTTTATTTCTTTGAAAGTCAGAGTTCAGAGAAAGAGTGGGAGGGAGAAAGATATAGATAGGTAGGTAGATAGATAGATAGATAGATAGATAGATAGATAGATAGAATCTTCCACCTGCTGGTTCACGCCCCTGATGGCTGCAATGGCCAGGGCTGGGCCAGGCTGGGGCCAGGAGCCAGGAGCTTCTTCTGGGTCTCCCACATGAGTGAAAGAGGTCCAAGTACTTGAGCTATCTTCCACTGTTTTTCCCAGGCCATTAGCAGGGAGCTGGATCAGAAGTGGAGCAGTCAGGACACAAACTGGCGCCCATATGGCAAAATGTGGCTTTACCCTGCTACAACATAATGTCGGCCCCAGAATATTTGATTTTTTAATTGTAGAGAAATAACAGTATCCTTTCAACTACCTTAAGTTCAGTCATTTGAATAAGTATCCATCAGTTGTACACCTGTAGCATTGAGTCATTGTAGGTTTCATCTCTCATGACAATTTGGATTGGTAGTTGCTTTCTCTAATGCTAAGAAAGGGCTCTGGGGGAAGGGATTTGGCACAGTGGTTAAACTATTGATTGGGCTGCCTCATCCTCTATCAGAGCCTGGTCTGAGACCTGGCTTCTCCACTATTGGTCTAGTTTCCTGCTAAAGCACACCCTGGGAAGCGGCAGGTGATGGCTCAAGTACTTGGAACTCTGCCCCCATGTGGGGGACTCAGACCATTTTCCAGGCTTCTGGGTTCAAACTAGCCCAGTCCCACCTAAGTAAGGGGATTTGGGAGGGAGTCAGTGGATGAAGGGCCTCTGTCAGTCTGATCCTGTCATCTCTCTGTTTGCCTTTCGTATAAAATAAAAGTAAATAAAATATTTAAAAATTATTCTGAAACTACATTCAGACTTGGAGAAAGGAAAACTGAGGGAGGACTGCAGTGAGGTCTAACACAAACCGAGTATTTGCTGTTTTCCATCAATAATTCATGTTTCCTTAGGTTGTTTTAAAAAATTATGAAATCTTTACTTATCTGACCAGGTTTGATATAAAAGAAAAGATTTTTATTATTCTTTGTGTACTCAATGACTACAACATAGTCAGTCACTCATAAATATCTAGTCAGTATCTTCTAATTGTGCATTCTGAAAAAAATATATATCCTATGCTGTCTCTATATGGTAGCTGTATATTGCTGCTGCTTTTTCTGGATATATCATGGTACCAGGAATATTTGACCTTGCAATACAAATAAAAATGCTGTCCCAGTTTCTCTGAATCCCTTGAATTTTGTTTATGTTACCACTTAGGAATAAAACATCTTCCTTTTCCCACCCCAGACACACACAGTGCATATCCAATACCCTATCAGGAGTAATAATGTTAGAATTAAATTGTGCATAGGGGCTAAAGGTATTTTATAGCATGAGTGAAGTCTAGAGATTAATTAAAGAAACAAGAGGATGCTGAAAATGACTCAGAAAACAAGCGACAGAAAAACAAGTAGGTTAAAGGTTGGAGGTCAGGAAAGAAGAGCAATTCAGAAACACAGGTGTGTTCTGGTGCTTCCATTCACATAATGTTTTATGTGCTCCTGGAGCCCCAGTACAGTCACAATGATGATTCCCTCCCGAGGTTATCCTGATATGTGTCTTTGCTTTTACTATTGATTTTATTTGACAAGAAAAAGTTCTAACATAGAAATGTGATTTAAAGCATGGACTTTGAGTCAGAAATAGGTGAGGCATAAACTGACTCATTTGTCAATAGAAGGAATGAAGGAAGGAAGTTAATTAGAAAGATTTAAAATTGCTCAACATTGCAAAATCAGAAAAAAAGGAGATTTGATTTCATATATTCCTGACTCAAAGTCCATGTTTTAAGTGGCTTTTTTTATACTTACTACCTACTCTACCAAGGTACATCTGTTACTTTGCTTCATTTAGTAGATTTCAGCTTCTGCAGAAGTTCTTTGTTATAGGTAGAAAAAGAATTTTATCAACTCACCTGGGGGTGGGGGGGCAGGGTGTAAATGTATGGATCCATACAACATTTTCTCTTCAAATGAAGTGATTAGAAGCAAGGTCATCCCCCTTCCTCTTCTACTATTAATTTAGGACCTATTCTGTTAAGATCATTTGTATCCACTATTTTTTTACAGCAGTTGTAGAAATATTGCTAAGAATGGTGGTCTTGCTGCATCATTCTTTGATTTTTCTCACTCAATTTAAACAATCTGGCTGGCAAACGGGGTGCTCTTTCTTCTTCATAGTAACCTTTGTAGCTTATGACATTAATAAAACTTTATAGGAAAGGTGATGAAGACGCAGGGAAGTAGACGACTAATATTACTCAGGTGGTAAAAGACATTATCTATTATTTATATCACTTAGAACCTTCCTATGATCATTCATTCATTCATTCACCAAATATTTATTGGGCTCTTAAAACATGTCATACACTGTTCTGAGCTATGAAGAACTAGTGGCAAAGAAAAAAAATTCAGACCAAAAAAATTTGTTTTACATGGAGCTTACATTGTGGTGCAGGGGGATATAGGTAATATATAAGAGATACATATATAGGACACAATATATAGAAATATACCGGACACAATAATAGGATATACAGTGGAAAATATATGCTATGTAGTTTATAAGTGTTATGGAGAATTCTAGAGCAAGGAAGGAGATTAGAAGCTACCTGTGGCCACATTAAGGAAATAACCAAAACTCTCAAGCATCCAGGATTCTAGCAAATCCTTTCCATATTGACCATTGTATATCTCAGAACTTGCCCTGTAAGCTTGGGTCTTCACATTTCTTCTTGGTTGTCAGGTTTTACGTCTTGTTTTAACCTCTGACCTCTGGCCTGTATGCTTCTCTCTCTTTAGATCTCTTCCTTAGTTGTACTTTCTTCCTACCACTATCTGCTTCCTAAAACAGGAGGGTTTTTTTTTTTTTCTGCTCATGAACAAAAATGAAACTATAATCAATTCATGTATTTAACTCACACATTCAAATTGTGATGAAAGCTAAGGAAAAATAAAAAGAGGGCAAGTGTTTGAAAATTGTTTCATAAACCTGATGCTTGATTACCTTTCTAACTTTCTAACCAGCCTTATTTTTGATTTTGAAAATATGCTAATTTCCATGGCAGATATACTGTGTATGTTTGTAAAAAAGTAGCAGTATGCTCAACTGAGATGAGGAAATATTTTGATAGATACCAGCTTTCTCAACGTAATTATACAGATATAGCTAATTTTAGCTATCAGTCATGCATAAGTTCATTTCTACTTCTAACACTCTCCCAAACTTAAATTGAAAGTATTCTTGACACATGTCCATTCCCAAAATCATCCATTAATATTTGTTAAAATTAGGAAATAGGAAAGGTTTCTTTCCAATTGGTTGCTTTAACACTGCATAGGCCATTGTTAGAGCTATAAATTTTGAATGCTAGGAATTATCATAGGTATTTCCTATATTTTATTTCAAGACCTTATTTAAACCTTTAAATTATATATAACTATCTCAAATTGAGAAATGTGAAAATTAAAATGTCCTGAGTTAAAGCACTTACTTGAACTGCTCAAATTTATTTAATTTACAAATAGTCATCTTGTAATTTATTTAAAAAAATAGATTTAGCCTAGAAAGGACCAGTCAACCAATTTACTGAATCTGTTTTTTAAGAGATGACTGTTTATGAATTATTTTAATTAAAAACTCAATAATGCTTATGACTAAATTTAGGGACTGAGAGCAAAAAAGAAACTCCAGAAGGTGGAACTGAGAAGATCTCAGGCTTAGGTTGAATTTCAGTAACATGTTTGTTCTCTCAGTATCACAGATAAATTCAATCAATGGAAAATATTTGGAAACTAAGTAATATGCTTCATCAGGTCAATATGATTTGAGCATCTCAGCCTCTAGAGCATTTCCCACCTTGTGTTCTGAAAATTACACTTATCAATGAGAGACTAATTTCTGTCCTACAGAATAAGTCATGTAATAAGAAAACGGGAAGATGTGGGCTCCGTCAGGATAGAGAAATGCTGTGTTTTATATTCCCGACTCTATTTTGTTGATTAATAATAGACAGTAGGTGTCTGATGACTTTTGTAAGTCTTGCCATAAAGAAGTTTGGTGATGTCTGTTGCTCTCAAGATTTTCAAAATATATCTAAGTGCAGAATACATTTTTCCTATGAAACAGTAGAAACCCTAACAACCTAACAGTGTTTTATAAAATATAAACATTCAATAAGACAACACGGTATGGGAACTGAATAGGGCCAAACTATTTAGCCTCACAGAAAGGCTCCTCACAACTTGGCCTCCCAGATGGTTACTGCTCTTCGATATATTGTTATTTCATAAAATAATTTAAAGTGCAATTCAGATTATAGTTAAGTGAGGCAGTTAAGTAACTTAAGACCAATTATTTCCACTTAGTTAAAAATATGGTTTCCTACAGGCCATAGAGCATAAAGATTTGGTAGTAAGAAATATGCACAAGCCCAGATCTCATTCTGAAACCTGCATTTGCATGAGTGCTCTGATTAAAATCCTTGGGTTACCAAAAATTTGAAAATGACATAAAATTCCTAGCAAAATATAAGGCATACCACCACCACTGTTTATTGAAGGACAGCTACTAGCTCCATCACAACTTTAAAATTGAACTTTATTTTTTATATGGAAGATGAAAACCTTGAATGGAAAACAGCATTTAGTTTTATACATCTTCCATCCACTGGCTTGTGCCCCAGATAGTCAAAATGATCAAGGCCAGACCAGGCCAAAACCAGGAGCCAGGAGCTCCAAACAGGTCTCCCACATGGATGGCAGGGACCCTAATACCTGGGCCATCCTCTGCTGCCCCTCCCTGTTCACTAGCAGGGAGCTAGATCAGATGTGGATACTGGCATTAGAGTGGTGGCTTTGCCAATTGTTTCACAATGCCGGCCCCAAGGATCATCTTATTTAAAGTTAAATTTTAATGTAAGTATGCTGTTTATCATTAAACTCTTCCTGAAGATCATTTTAAAATTTTGTATACTGTTATATATATCAAGTGTGTCATAATCCAATTTAGCTCTTAACTCATTTTTGATGAGAATCAATATTTTTGTTTTGTAACTGCTATAAGTAATGTCATGATGGATATCTTAATTTATAAGGCTTTTTCCTCCTAAGAGTAGGCTTGCTAAGTAAATATTGGGTTTAGAATTGTGACTTTAAGACTTCCAATATATCAACTAATACTTCATTAACCTAAATGTCCTAAAAAGCTGAAACTATTATTTTTGATATTTTATACTCTAAATTATGGATTTTTTATTTTATATTCTAAAATATAGAAATAAAATCATCATAAAATTTTAATTTTCAGGTCACTTTGGGATTTATTTTGTATGTATTTGGTGCCTGATACATAGTTGTGGAATTAGTGAGGTTATAGGACATATTTTTGCTACCGTGTAGTACTTACTGCATATTCCATTAATTAGAGAAAAGTAGGGAAACATTACCTCTGTAGATTCAGTGTCATCTGGGACTCTCCACCCAATAATTTGTGTCGTGATATCACAACAATGAATTCTAGGAAATCTGATATTTCCATTTTGGCTCCTCTTTGGTGTCAAGTTTTTGTGTGGCCTTAGAAAAGTTACATTCCTTCTCTAGCCTTCAGTTTGTTGGATGATCTTTAAGTGGGATGAACTACTACAGAACACATTCCCAGAAGTGGCATTGTGGTACAATAGGTTAGGCTGCCACTTGTGATTCATACATTCCATTTTGGAGTGCTGGTTCTATGTCCCAGCTGCTACACCTCTGATCTGGCTTCCTGCTAACGCATACCTGAGAAGTAGCAGATGATGACTCAAGCGACTGGGCTCCTGCTACCCGCCTGAGACCTGGATGGAATTCCAGGCTCTTGGCCTCAGCCTCGCCAAGCCTTGGCTGTTGCCAGCATTTGGGGAAGAGCCAGTTGATGGAAGATCTCTCTGTGTGTCTCTGTCTCTGTCTCTCTCATTCACTCTCTGCCTTTCATATAGATGAAAATAAATAGATAAACTTTAAGAAGGAAAGAATGTGTCCCATTCAGTCCTATAATTTTCACAATTCGTTTACTTCAACCTTCATATAAATAGGACATCTTATTAAAAAGTGTTGATTCCCCCATTCAAGAGTTGGCACAATGAAATTAATTGTAATAATTAAATTTGTAACTGTATAATTTATAATGTTCTACTATTTTGTGTATAATTACCAATGCATTTCCATTTATGGCATCTAAAATTAGGTATGTTATGCTATATAAAATAACTAAATCTTATGGAAAATTTTGCTTTTCCTTGTTTTTACTATACTGTTGAGCAAATTGGACTCAAATAAATCAAGCTGTATCCTGTTGTGCATTATGAACTTCCAAAAACATAATTTCTCTATCACCAGGTCCATGCTGTTCTTTTAATGGTGAAATGCAGCAGCATGCTTCTAAAACTCTAAGTATGTACCATTTTCAAAGTTTTTCGCAGTGGGTTGCTGCATCAGATATCTATTTCTAGAACTTCTCTACTGCAGCTAGCCTCCCACACGCTTTGGGTTGTTGAGATTATTAAAAATTTAAACAATGGTAAAATTATATTTAAAACCAACAAAATATTTTAAGAATTTTTCTCTCTTTCTAAGAAAAAAAAAAAAGCTGCCTTTCAAAACCAAAGCATAACTGCTTCTTAGATTTGGATGAAAAAATCTCTGATAGGTGGTTGACCCCTCTTTTCTTGAATATCTTCAGGACCTGAAATCCAAGCAACTCCCTCCTCTTTGTTAGACAGCCTGACTAGAACATGCCACCTTGCTTTTAGTAGAAATCCCTCTGTTTAGAAACTTTCCCACTTACTCCAGCTCTCCGAAACTTTTCAATCATCTTCAGTAGCCTTAAGCTCTGCACAGAATATAAGTATACCTGAAAAACTAAACATTTCATTTAATTGAGTAGCATGTAATTGTCTTTATTGTGTGAAGAACAGGCTTAGCCCACTCAGGCATCTCTTCTTAACCTAATGCTCTATGGGTGGGCTGGAAGACCCCCTTACATTTCACCCCTGCCATTCCCTACGCTCATCTGTTTAATTTTTTTTATGTGTGTTTGTGTGTGTGTGTGTGAGAGAGAGAGAGAGAGAGAGAGAAAGAAACTCTCACTCAGTTCCCACAGTGGCCATGGCTGGGCTGAGGCCAGAGCTGAGAGCAGGGAATGCAATCCAGCTCCCCCATGTAGGTGGGAAGAACTCAAATACTTAAGTCCTCATCTACCACCTCCCAGGACCTGCATTAGCAGAAAACTGGAATCCGGAGTCGAGAGACGCAAATCCACGCATTCCGATATGGAATACAGACATCCTAACCACTGTCTTAACTAAGCTATATGCCTGCCCCTGAATATGTTTCAAATTCATACTCATCCTTCAGGAATTTGTTAAAACATTCTCCTTTTCTGACACCTTTCTTAATTGACACATGAAAATTTTCAGTTATTATTCCTTTCCTGGAAGATAAAAAAAAAAAATGTCTTGTTTCCCTTTGAATGAATGCACAGATTTTGTGCTAAAATGAATTCTCCTTTATGTTCTTGGGTGAGCAAACTTTATATTTTCAGGAAGGCACCAAAATAGCTGGTTAAAGTTGAATAGGTATACTTTTATAATTAACCATCTTCAGAAATCTAGGCTTGCAATGAGTATAAGACATACTTCAATCTAGGAAAGCAACAAAACCCAAGCCATACACTGATTTCATAATTTTTAAATTACATATAAAAATTCCTGCGACTCCATATTTGTGGATATTTTGTTTTAGTTGAGTTGAATTGATTGTTCTATGTAACTTTAAGTGAACCATTAGAAAATGTTCCTATTCGGTTTAATGTGATGACCAATGCTCTGTACTTACTGATTTATATTCAATCCTATATTTAAACCATATAGCACAGTGTGTGGTGCATAAAAATCATATAAATGCAGTCATTATTTAAGATTATTTTCTTTAAGTAGGAGAAACTCGGAGGGAGAATCTGTCATCCGTGTGTCAGAAGGGGCTTTGTCCTCACTTGAGAGAGAGTGGTAGAACACTAACTGTCTATTATCGATTCTTGAAACCTCTGTAACATGGTCACATGATATGTGCTTGCTCTCCAAATCACACAATAGTCGAAGGGAGCAGAGGACACTTTCTCACAGACCTGCTAAGTTACCCAAGAACATTGTTTTCTTCAGTTGTACTCCCAGGTCCAAAACCAGGTCTTGCTTTCTATGATTTGCTACACATGATGAATTTGATATAAATGAATGAATGACATATAGCTTCAGCCCTGCAAGAAAAGCATTTACTCAAAATGCTGTTGATTTTTCATGAAGTATTTTTTCATGACAGTCAAATTCATAAGCACTCAGATAAAAAAGAATGAAGGAAATAAAAAGTTTAATATCTTTACTTTTTTTAAAAATCAACTTAAGCATATTAATGTTGGCAAGGCCCTCCCAGTGTAATCTGACAATCCCTGTGCTCTCCTGCCCTCAAATCACAATGCTTTCTACTTTCTTTCTGTTCCTTGCTCAGATTTTTAAAAGTCTTTCAGTGCAGGACTCCTTGCCCAAACCTTTTGCTTCTGCTTTGCCTTGTTTCTCTCTTATCTCTCTCTCTCTCTCTTTTATCCTTTCTGCACTGCCTAGTTAAGTTCCACGTATTCATTATTCATTTTGCTCAAATGTCAGTCCTTTGGGGAAATACTTCAAGGCTCTTTTATTGGTAGGGTTTCATTGTTATAAGCTCTTTCTAAAAATGCATCATTTTCTCTTCAAAACACTGCTCACAGTGTGTAATTATTTATGTAATCATTTTGTGTAATAATTTGTGTAAAAATTTAAAAGTATGTTTTTCCATATAGATTTCAAATCCCATGACAATAAGATCTGTCTCTCTACCTGGACCATTGTAACTCCACTGTCTCCTATTATCAGTAAGACGAACTTGGTAACAAAGTTTCAAAGGAAGAAAATAAAACAGATAAATCAACAAATGTCTCAGCTAGTTCCTTGGCCTGGCTGCATAGGAAGTGTAGGAGAAGCCTCTATGTGATTCCAATCGTGTAGTCCCTTTTCAGAGAACTGTCCTCCAGTGAGTCGTATGTGCTGACTTAACTATGTTAGCAAGGAAAATATATTTCTGACTATTTAACAATTTGTTTAAGAAGGACTTGTGACAGGCATTTAATTCAAATTGTAGAAATCATGTTTCATTAATAGTTTAAAAATAAATTTTCCACAGTTTTCATTTGTTTGCCTCCTTAGCCTATATTAGCAGGTGGCAAAATAGCCATGACCAAATTCCAAAGTAGTTGGAAATTCTTTCTTAAAAATATTAAAAGGTGCACTGCTCGCAAAGGCAGTGCAGGGTGCTGCTGTGTAACTTCCACCCAGCTACCCCTAATACCATCATTTTAAAAACTATATTAAGTATCATCTCCAATACCAAAGTCGTTTTAGAGCAGAAACTTGCCATTGGCTTGAGATGGAGCTGTGTGGAGAATAATGATTGCTGAGGATTATCAGGAAGCTCCAAACTTCTACCAGCTTTATTCCAACCCTGGAGTTCACAGAGAAAGTCCTCCCTGTGCAGCGGGCTGCAAGATACCTCCCAGGGTGCTGTGAAAGCCCTGCAGAAAGCAGAGTCAGGGCAAGCCTTTTGTACGATTCAATACACACAAAATCACTTATGCCCAAGAGAAAGGGAAAAAAGCCCTTGAGAGAGTGAAAGCTAAGTGCTTTCCTCACAAAAATGATAACTACGTGACACAATGCAGTTGTTAATTAACTAGATTTAGACATGGCACAATGTATATGTACTTTGAAACGTCATGGTACACTCCATAAATACATACAATTCTAGCTGTTGATTAAGTTTAATAAAAAAATATGCTATTGTCCCGGTTTGTTGATGAGCTTGTAAAAACACAATTATAGAGTCTTGCTATTTCAAAGTTAGTACTTAGAGAGCAGTCTGATTCACCCTAAAATACACAAGTACAGCATGTCATACATTTTCTACATGTGTATAAATCATACACCTTGTGTAGATGTGTACGTCCATAAACTAAGCTTAAAAATACACAGTCCAAACTGTGGGTACTGAACATCTCAAATGTAGCAAGTCCAAACTGAAATGGGAAATAGGCATAAAATGCAAATGGAATTCAAAGGCATAGTACACAAAATAGGAATAAATGCTAACTACTTCATTAATACTTTATATACATTACATGTAGAAATGATAATATCAGTATATTATAATTTATTGTAAAATTACTTTTAGTTCTCTGTTTATCCTTTTAATGTGATTTCTAGAAAGCTTAAAACTGTGTGCCTCATGCCATATTTCTATTGGACAATGCAGGCTTAATGGCCATACAGTAGCAGAAAAAAACACATTAACTTGAAATTGGAAAACTTTCCAAGAGACAATAGAACACAATAGTTACTATCATGAGGTTTAACATCAGATTATTTAAGTTCAAATTCTACCTCAAGTATTAGGATAGACTGTAAAGGGATTTCAAAATGTTTGGCATCAAAATACTTGTCATTTACTTTCATTTTCTTTAAGAACTTTGTGAACTACCTTTTCTTAGTGGGGCTTCTTCTATATCTGTAAGACGATTGACCATCCACCCCGACAGATGTGGAGGCATGGGATGATGCGTATAAAGCTGGTATTAGAATGTTTGTCGCAGAGTTAGGTTCACCCTATAACTTCAGAAGGATTTCTTCTGCACCTATTAAGGCTGGCCATGTATGAATAACACAAATATCCAGCCCCTTTCTCCAATTTAATGGAGAGATACTTCATCTACATTATTAAGCTGTATGGATTTAAATTTCAGTCTATTTTCTCACTTTAAGAAAAGGTATGTTTGATCTGTATCAGAGTTCTGAGGAGTAGAATGAGATTAAAACCGTGTAACATGGCAGCAGTTTCGCGATTTGGAAAGTGATGTCCTAGCTCTTGCTGTTATTTTGCCTCTCTGAATTCTGGCCCAGCTTCTTTCCAATATCCTGAATCTCGGCTTGTACACATTCATTCATTGAATTTCTGGTTATCTTTCTATTTTTCTGAGAAGACACAGTGTAGAGAACTTTAAGCTTCTCTGACTCTGGTCTGGAGACCATTGTAAGAAGTTGATCATTTTGATCTATTTTTAGCCTCTTGGGTCTGAAATTCAACAAAATCTTCTTGGGAAAAATTATTATGCAAACTGTACCTTTTGTGATTATATCAGAAACCCTCTTCCTGCCTGTCATTGGCATTGCTACTAGTATTATTAATAATCTTAACCTTTTATAGAACTCAGCTCAGTCAATTCAGAACACTTACATGGTTTACCAAATAATTTAAAGCATATCTCCACTTATTAAACTACCCAGATATTATTTGAAATATCTTATTATCCATTAAAGTCATACTACTTCATATTCTTTCAATAAAAACCAGATTTTTCTGTGTTAAACAACCCTTGTAGTCCCTCTTTAGGGAACTGCCATCTAGTGATTAGTCTTATTTTAGTTTATTTTATTCTATGTTGTACTATTTAAGGAAAGTATTAATAGACACAGAAAAGATTAATCGAAGATGAGGAATAATTAAAAAGGAAAAAATCAGGGGGTGATTTCAAAAAGTCTAAAATATATTCCAACTTTGGAAGTATGAGGCTAGTGGGGAATTTAGTGTATATTTTAAAATGTTGTTAATAAAAACTTCTAATGTAAAATAAAATAATAACATTTACAAGTTCCCATGTGAAGTAACTTTTACGAACTTGTTTTTGTTCAAGAATCCCTCTCTTGGGGCCAGCGTTGTTCTGTAACTGGTAAAGCCACTGCCTTGGACACTGATCTCCAATATGAGGGCTGATTGGTGTTCTGACCGCTCTACTTTCAATCCAGCTCCCTGCTAATGGCCTGGGAAAAGCAGTGAAAGATGAACCAAATGTTTGGACCCCTGCCACCCATGTGGGAAATGTGGATGAAGCTCCTGGCTCCTGGTTCAGCCTGGCCCAGCCCCGGGCTGTTGCATCCATCTGGGGAGTGAATCAGTGGATTGAAAATCTCTTTCTCTGTGTCTTCCTCTCTCTCTCTCTCTAACTCTATTTTCATGTAAACAAATGAATATTTTTTCAAGGAACCGCTCTTTTTAATCATCTTCTGTGGGAATTCTACTGAATCTTGGTCTATGCTAAAGGCAGCAGATCAAGATGTAAGTACCTCACATGATTCCCACCCTTCTCTGTGTGTTGGCTGGTTAAGAACCAGGCCAATCTGGAGTGAGCAGTGGGGCTTTGAATGCCCTTTGCATCAGAAGTCATGATACACAAGCTGAAAGTGGAGGCAGCCAAGGGGGAGTCAAAGTGAAAGACCCAGAGGAGGAGGAAAAGAGGAGAGGAGCAACAATGAGAGCAGAGAGAGTAGGTGATTACTATGATTTAATATGGTTAGTGTCAGGGCGATTTGTTCGTAACTCCAGGCTCCAGATGTCTAATCACCTTTAAATTTGTATGTCTGACAGAAGGCAATATTACCTCCATCACCTCAGCTGCAAGGAACTAAAACCGCTCATGTTATTTGCTGTAAAAATCATTGACTAAAACACTTCAGTACTGAGACTATTCACTTATATGATCCAGCCAACATATGTTTATAGTACAGTATATCTACTTAGTACAATGCTTGCAAAATACAAATTGTACAATCAAATTTCAGATGGGAGAATATTTTCAATCAAATAGAAATTGTTCCAAAACGACATTATGAACCAGTCTGTCCATTTGGCCTAAACTTAATTCACTGAATTAAATGTAGGGATATTTAATTCTAAACGATTAAACAATGACTATATAAATGAGCCCAAAAAATCCTCTCCTGTGTTGAACTATACACACACACACACACACACACATATATATATATATACACATGTATATATACATATGGTGAATAGTTTAATAAGTCATTGTATCTATGATTATTAATATATGACAAATATTCAGATTTGGGCATTTCTTAATGTGAAACTCATCAGTGACAAATACTATCACATCTTACTTTTCATTAAGTGTTATAAAAATTTGATAGAAGGGAGCTATAGAGGAGTAAAGCTGTGGGGTTTTTTTCTATGAATCTTTTAATCTTCTTTGAAAGTATCTAGCAAGTTCCTGTACTCTATCTTTTTTCTCCCATCAATATACTAACATAGATCTTTACAAGTGTTAGAAGCAATATCTGACATTTCAAACAGGTCAGTGAACATATTTATTCTTGCCAAATAAATGATAGTAAAGATTTTGTCAACGAAAAAAGAGAAGGTCAAATAGGGTCACAAAAAAGGTGAAATGCACAAATGACTCCAAATAGATCAAAAGATCTTGCTTGCTCCAGAATGGCATTTCCCTCGGTATGCTCAGAGTGCAATGAACAGTCATTTGAACATAATTTGATGGAACCTAAGCAAGAGAGGATTTTACAAAGACATCTGGATAAATATGACTCAACTCCAAAGCGAGATGAAGAATAGAAGGTAGTATGAGGCGAAGTTTAGGGCATTCTAGACTTAATTAGAGAGATAAAGTGTGACCAAATCATCTAACCCCTTAACCTGTCAAAAGAAAGGATAAGCTTAGAAATGATGCACATCTTGACCTGGGAAAATCAAACAGTTTTCATCTCTTTTGGGTACAGTTCTCAGAATAGTGAATGACATTTAGGGATTTGGAGCAACCTTCACCATAGGGATGGTTTATCATAGTTACATCATCATTCTGCTGGACTATATTCTCTATGGAAGTTTTCATGAGAACCAAGTACTAGAGATAGCTTAATTACAATAATTTCAGGACTGGGGTTATAGGCATAGATGGTAATGCTGCTACCTGAGATTCCAGCATTCCATATGGGTGCCAGTTTATGTCCCAGCTGCTTCACTTCTGATCAAATGCCCTGTTAATGGCTTGGGGAAAGCAACAGAAGATGGTCCAAGTGTTTGGGCCCCAGTCACTTATGTGGGAGATACGGATAAAGCTCCTGGCTTTGACCTGGCCCAGCCCTGGCCATTTTGGGATATTGGGAGTGAACCAGTGGATGGAAAAAATCTCTCTCTCTCTCTCTCTCTCTCTCTCTCTCTCTTTCTCTCTCTCTCTCTCTCCCCCAATATCTCTCTTCCCTTTCCCCTTGTCTCTCTGTAACTGACTTTCCAATAAATACATATTAAAAAAATAATTTCAGTGTCTCACCAAAGGGCCAAAACACCATTCTTTGCCTCCTTAGCAAGGAAACTTGAAGGATATAAGAAAATAATGGTAGTTTTAGAGTCTACACATCAAGAAAA
This sequence comes from Lepus europaeus, assembly GCF_033115175.1. NCBI lineage: Eukaryota > Metazoa > Chordata > Mammalia > Lagomorpha > Leporidae > Lepus > Lepus europaeus. Next base: position 47,465,595 of record NC_084845.1, read on the forward strand.
CTAAAAATATTATTTAAAAAAAACTATGCTATGTTAAAATTGAAATTTTCAATGACCTTATTTTGAATATTTTTCTCCCTGTACCTATTATACCTATGATAGGATTGTAACACCCTTGGCCATTATAGGTAAATTTGGAATATATAAGAATAGATGTGGTGAAAGAGTTTCACATTGAGAATATTACAATCAACTCTTGACTTGGATAATGGAAAAGATTGAGTCTGACTTCAATGAAAGACTACTGGAACTAATAGAATTTAGCAAAGTTGCAGGATACAAAAGCAACACAAATATCAAAGTAATCAAAACTAGTAGCCTTCTATATACTATCAAGTGTATCTAATGGGGCTGAGGAAGAATTTATAAGAATAATCCAATTCACAATAGCTACAAAAATTTAAATACATTGGCATAAACTTAACCAATGATGTGAAAAATCACTACAGTAAAAAATGCAAATCATTAAGAAAAGAAATAGAAGACACAAAAATATAAAAATCCTTCCATGTACACATATCAAAATTAATATTACCAAAATTTCCATACTTGTCAAAATGATTTACAGATTCAATGCAACCCCTCAAAATGCCAAGGATTCTTCACAGAACTAGAAAAAACAATCCTAAAATTTATATGGAATTATAAGAACCTCAAATAGACAAAACAGTCTTAAACAATAAAAACAAAGCCTGAGGCATCTATAAACCAATTTTCAAGACATACTGCAGTGCTATTACAACCAAGTTAACCAACATGGAACTGGCATAAAAATGGACATGTGGAGAAATGGACAGAACAGAAATCTCAGAAATAAATCTTCTCATTTATACCCAACTAGTCTTTGACAATCATGTGAAAGGTATTCCCTGGAGAAAGGAGAGTCTCTTCAACAAATGGTGTTGGGAAATCAGATTTCCACATGCAGATGTTTGAAACCATAAACCATATGCAAATATCAACTCACAATGTATGAAGGATATAACCCTGAGACCTGAAACTGTCAAATTGTTAGAGAAAACATAGGGGAAACATTGTAGAACATTGGCCTTGGCAAAGACTTTCTGGGTAAGACCCTGAAACCACAGACAATAAGAACAAAAATAGACAAATGGGATTATATGAAACTTAGACGTTTCTGCAGAGCAAAAGAACCAATTATCAAAGCAAAGAGACAGCTGATAGAATTGAAAAACAAATTGCAAACTATGCATATGATACAAGATTATTATCCAGAATACATAAGGAATTCAATAAATTCAACAATAACAAGACAAGCAACCTAGTTAAGAAATGGGAAAAGGGTATGAATTGATATTTCTTAAATGTAGTAAAACAAATGGTCAACAGACATGAAAAATGCTCAGCATCACTAGCCTTCAGGGAAATGCAAACCAAAACCACACAGAGGTATGTATCATCTCAGTCCAGTTAGAATGGCTACCAATCAAAAATTTAAAAAATAATAAATGCTGGCAAGACTGTGGAGAAAATGGTACCCTAATACACTCTTGGTGATAATGCAACTTAGTGTAACCATTGTGGAAACAGAATTGAGATTCCTAAAAAAACTAAAGATAAATCTATAAATGTATAGCAGCCCAATACACGATAACAGAGGTATGGAATCAATGTAGGTGTAAATAAACTGATGCCTAGATAAAGAAAATACAATGCATATACATGAGGGAATATTACTCACCCATAAAAAGAATCAAAAGCTGACGTTGCAGCAAGATAAATGTAACTGGAGATCATTATGCTAAGTGAAATAAACCAGTCACAGAAAGACAAATATCACAAGTTTTCTCAAAAGTGTGAAAGTTAATCCTTATAAAGGTAATATAAAAACCCTGTGGATGTTTTATTATTTGGTATATAGATATTTATACCTATTGTCTTCATTGAATTACACCAACTACATCGCAATATTCCCTTTTTTCCTCACTCTGTGACCACTGTAGTGAATTCCCACTTTTTGTGATATGGATATCCCCATTTTAAAGTAGTAAAAATGTGTATGTGTATGACATCTATATATGAAGTCAATATGGAAAAATGTCAAAAAGTGTTCAATTTTCAAATAAATTTTAAAATGCTTGTAGGAGCACAAAGGGAAAGCTTCACATTGTATCCTATAAATTCATATAGTTATTGTTAATAAAATATTTAATAGAAAAATCTGATTTTGAGAAATAAAAGGGAATCAACCTACAAGTAAAATTAAGAAAAATATGGAATAGAGAAGAAAGGAAGGAAGGAAACTGTGAGGGAAGGGCAAAGGAAGGAAGGAAGGAGAAAATGGAGGAAGGTAGTTTCTCCCCTGGTAAAACTGGTGATTAATTATCTGGGAATAACTGAGGAGCAAGGTAGAGCCATTCTCTGCAGGGTCTTAGTCCACCCGAACGAGGATGGACTGGGTCCGAAGAAAGGTAAGTGCGCCGCTCGCCCATTTCCCAGCCTCCCGATCCCAGAGACAGTCAGACGCAGCAGGGAGTCAAGTCAAGCAAGCAAGAACTTGGTTTATCGCATGCGTAGCAAAGCCTTTTAAAGCACAAGACCGCAGGATTACTGGGACAGGGCATAAGGACCAACTAATTACTTAACAGGTCATTTTACGGGGCGATTTTCTTTTTTTTTTTTTTTAACTTTTATTTAATGAATATAAATTTCCAGTATACAGCTTATGGATTACAATGGCTTCCCCTTCCCATAATTTCCCTCCCACCCGCAACCCTCCCCTCTCCCGCTCCCTCTTCCCTTCCATTCACATTAAGATTCATTTTCAATTCTCTTTATATACAGAAGATCAATTTAGTATACATTAAGTAAAGATTTCAACAGTTTGCACCCACATAGAAACACAAAGTGAAACATACTGTTTGAGTACTAGTTATAGCATTAAATCAAAATGTACAGTACATTAAGGACAGAGATCCCACATCAGGAGCAAGCGCACAGTGGCTCCTGTTGTTGACCCAACAAATTGACACTCTAGTTTATGGCACCAGTAACCACCCTAGGCTGTCATCATGAGTTGCCAAGGCTATGGAAGCCTTCCAAGTTTGCCGACTCTGATCATATTTAGACAAGGTCATAAAAGACAGGGTGAGGATAGTAACCAATGATCCTAAGAGTGGCATTTACCAGGTTTGAACAATTATACAGCATTAAGTGGGGAAGAGGACCATCAGTACACACAGGTTGGGAGTAGAGCCATTGGTGGTAGAGTAGAGGTTATGATTACAAAGGAATGAGGCCCAAGGATGCTAGACAGGGTCTAGAACAAAGGACAGAGTCATTATTAGAGGAGCTAAGAAAGGTGCTGTCTAAGCTACAATTAAGTTTTCTGATTGAGAGGCAAATAGAACCTGACAGAAGGGGCTTGATAATAATCTGGTGGGCTTTAGGCCTTGTAAGTTAAGAGGCCCAGACCTATCTATCTCTTCACATGGGGTATAAGCCACATGTCTGTACACTCATCATCAGTTGTCGTCACCTCCCCTGATGCTACGCAGCCAATCAGCTTTGGTGGTAAAAGACTTTGGGTACCACCCACCTTACTTCCTTTGGGCGCCATCTTTGAATTGCCTCGTGTGCCTAATTTCTCCACTCGTGACACAATAAGGTAAACCACAGACTTAGAAGAAGCAGACAAGTGACTTGTTCAAAGGACTTTGAGGATTTACCCAATATTTCACCTGCAGGACTCTCAAATGGGTTCATCATACCCAATATAAATCACTGGGCTGCATGAAGCAGACAATTTATTAAATTCAAAACATGTTAAGTTACTGGTTTGAAACATAGTTAGCTGTTTAATCATTGTTATAACATGGCATGCATTCTATTTCAGTAATTTTTGGTATATGCAAATTTTGAAGAGTTGGTAAATACAGAATTCATAGCAGAAACAGGCAAATATATAATTCAAGGATTAGTCTGCAGAGATGTGAATTTCTAGCAATGCTGTCTGTTGACAACAGTCATAGCAGGAAGAAATCCACATCCTCATTGCCCCCCCCTTTTTTTTTCAACTGATCAAACCCAGAGTTCCTCTAGCCCTGATGCAGCTAGTGAGTAGCTGATACCAGATATGAATAGTTTCTTTTTTACTACTTTCCTTCCTGCTCTAATGTTTCAAGGATGGGTTGAAGTTACTAAAACAGATTCTGAAATCTGAAATCTAAGAGGAAACACAATTCTGGTTACCTAATGGATATGCAGCCTTGGGCAAAGCTTTATTGAATGACAGTCTCACAATCATTCTGGCTAATAAAATAGAAGAAAGTGTTGGTTCATATCTTCTGAAAAGTATAAACCAAGGCAATATTAAATAGACAAGGATTGTATCGCAGAAAATGCCCATGTGAAGAAAAATGGAGGCAGAAAACTGTGCAAACATCCAATGTGGTGCTGTAATGAAAGAACAGGGAGATGAGATTGGGTAGCAGTGTTACAGATTGGCATGCTCTCTGAAGACAGTGCACGAAAACATGAGTGAATCCTCAAACCAAAGATGGCCATCAAAGGGGTCCTATTTCTCCCAAGAATAGGTCTGACTTAGTATTCCTGATTCTCTCAGTAAAGGATGGAGTGAGATGTCCATAGGAGGTGAGACTCTGGTACAAGCGAGGTGATGAGTTTCAAAAATTCAGTCCCTGGAGCTCTTTACGCTTGGAAGTCTATGAGACACATCAGCTTAACCATTACAAGTGAACTCCTCTCTCCATGAGGAAGGCATTAAAAGAATGCATGTGAGATTATGGTGTAATTAATTGACAAAGATGATCTAGCATTATTGTTATCATCATTACTACTAACTTACTACTATTACCACTACTATTATCATGCTGACTGCTATTTACTTTGAATAGATGTATTCCATCCACTAATCATGTAAGTGCAATATTGTCACTCTTAAATAACTTTGATAGGTCTTGGAGGGTGGAATGTAATTGTAATCTTGTTTGTGTGAGTACCTCACACAAAGTTCTGATGTGTTCTGGCTCCTGATGCCTCACAAGCAAAAGAACATACAAACAAGAGGACTGCTTATAAATTGAAGGGGAATTGGCATGAGGAAATAAAATTTTCATAACTAGAATGCTAATACACTTTGAGCTTGCATGTGCTGGAGAAAATTTCTCATGGCCTATGTTGAATTTGCTGTAGTTGGAATATGATTCAGCCTCTGAATTCATTCAGGTTTTAAACCTCAAGTCATAAGTTAATGGTACTAAGAGGGTGGAAACCATCCAATTACGGTATTTAGCAGCTGGACCTAGAGGAAGGACCTGAGGTCTTCGGGGATGTACTCTCAGAAGGTGATTCATGCAAAAGCATGGCTATAAAAGTCGGGGTTTGCCCTAGACACCGTCTCTGCTTCCTGTGAGTCTCATTCCATATATGGCTCATTGTTATTATTTAACACTCTCATAGAAAAAAAATCAATAGGGCTACCGTCTCTTAGACTTGAGCCTCCAAAAGTGTGAGCTAAATAAAGATTGTCTCTTTATAAAGTTAGTTGTCTCAGGTATCCCATTATAGTGATAAAAACCTGACTTAATACAGAAATCCATCCATTAGAAAAAGGGATCAGTACTATACAAAGGCATTGTGGGCTTTTAATCAATTCACAGTAAATCATCCATTCAAAGTAAATAGCAATCAGCATGATAATAGTAGTGGTACTAGTAGTATGTTAGTAGAAATAATAACAGTAATGCTAGATCATCCTTATTAATTAATTACATTATGCACTTACATGCACTCTCTTAATGATTTCCTCATGAAGAGAGGAGCTCACTTGTACAAACTGTCTAACATCATTCAGTTTTTTATCTTTGTTAAAAAGTTGAAAATGTTCAGTTTCTTATAAACATAAATTTATTTTTATCCTTTGTTATACTGTGAAAGGAAAAATCTACTTTACCAGGCTCCTTATATGAAGATTCAACATTTCACCAGAAAGAACTATGGAGATTTCAGAACATAGAATGAAAAAAGAGAATTTTTAGATTTCCACCAAAGTATTACCTTATTTATTTCCTAAAGGGGAAAAGTGAGCGAGGCAGAGAAACCATGAACAGTACCCATGGAGACATGCCTGGTTTGTGAATTACTGACCCTGAAGCCAAGAACAGAACTTTCGCATTGAACTTTGGGAGCTTTCAGTAACTTTAAAAATGAATTTGGTTCTTATTTTTGACACTATCTTTGCACTACCGAGACTGGAACAGTCAAGTTATTACATGGTGTTCACCTTCAAAGTTCAAGTCCTGCCCCTTTCCTCAGTACTTTGATCATTTCCCAAAGAGACACACAGATTGATTCCACTTGGCTGGCCTGCCTCTGTCCAGGTACCACACTTTTACTGCTTTGGATCCAGTGTATCTTGGAAGGAAATGCTCAAAGGTTTTGGAATTGATCAAGGCTGGACTAGATATCTGTCTCCATCAAGCTGTGTGGTCTGAGACAACTTACTCTACATCTCTGCACCTGAGTTTCTTCATCTGAAAAACCAGAAAATCAACCAAAAGATGGGATATTGTGGTAATGAGGTACACAAAATGCCTAGTGAACAATGGCTGCCAAAGAAATAAATGGCTGCTATCCTCATTTATCTGGAGATAAGAGCATCTTTTTTTTTTGCAGCACTTAAAGCAGAAAACCAACTTTATCAATCACCCAAACAAATCAATGAAGGTAAGTTCCCACTTAAACAAATCTTTATTAGTGCTGAAGACCACAGATATTTATTTCTTTGATTATTAATGTCTTCATTTATGAGGGTTGATTATACATCTGCTCCAGACAGAGAATAATGTCTATTTAGACTTTATTTGATAACTCCATTGGAAAATAACATATTCTGTATTCCATACAGTCTAGGATCTCCTATTATTAAAAAGCTATTATCAAAGAGTCGGGTTGTTTTCAGATATTTTAATTTGTATAATATCCAATTAAAAAATACAAGTGCATTTCCATGCTTAAGATTAGTGTCCAACAGATATGCCAATTAATGTATCTCTTTTCTAATACATTCAATGACTGGTGATATATTTCAATTTGATTTCATCAAAAGTTGTAGTCAAATTTAACTCAAAGGGATGTTTATGTTTTTTCTTTTTGTTCTTATCATCTTGAAGTGGCATCAGGTTTATTATTCATTAAAACACTATACTGGTGTATTGAATAGGCTTATTTTTAAAGAAGATTTATTTATTTATTTATTTATTTATTTGAAAGTCAGATTTACACACACACACACACACACAGAGAGAGAGAGAGAGAGAGGTCTTCCATCCACTTGCTTACTTCCCAGATGGCCACAACGGCCTGAGCTGCTCTGATCCAAAGCCAGGAGCCAGGAGCTTCCTCCAGGTCTCCCACTTGGGCACTGGGGCCCACGGACCTGGGCCATCCTCCACTGCTTTCCCAGGCTACAGCAGGGAACTGGATTCTAAGTGGAGCAACTGGATCTTGAACAAGCGTCCATATGGGATGCCGGCACTGCAGGCGGAGGATTTAGCCTTATGCCACAGTGCTGGCCTCCAATAGGCTTATTTTTGAAAAATATATTATCAACTAAAATGAATTAGAATTGTGCTCATTATTCTCCATTTGTTCCGCAAATCCACTCTATACTCTCCACAGGGGACTTTCCAGGTCTCTGCTGGTGACTGGAATGCACCAAAGGGAGCACTAGCTGGATATAAGAGGGAGGGAGCAAATTTAAGTGATACTTATGTCCCTAGTTCTCTCCTTTTATGATTTCCTTAGGTCTTTTTTTTTTCCCAAAAGTAAGTTTTTTTTAATTAATTAATTTATTTTTTTATTTTTTGACAGGCAGAGTGGACTGTGAGAGAGAGAGACAGAGAGAAAGGTCTTCCTTTGCCGTTGGTTCACCCTCCAATGGCCGCCGCAGCTGGTGCGTTGCGGCCGACGCACCGCAGGAGCCAGGTGCTTCTCCTGGTCTCCCATGTGGGTGCAGGGGCCAAGGACTTGGGCCATCCTCCACTGCACTCCCGGGCCACAGCAGAGAGCTGGCCTGGAAGAGGGGCAACCGGGATAGAATCCGGCGCCCCAACCAGGACTAGAACCTGTGTGCCGGCGCCGCAAGGCGGGGGATTAGCCTAGTGAGCCGCGGCGCCGGCCCAAAAGTAAGTTTTTAGCTACAGTCAGATGATCTTGTCCAATCAGCTCTCAGTCTGGATTATGAGACAGTTCTCTCCTATTACTCTTTAAGCCTAAGGTTGATAATGAATCATTTCTTACTTTTTGTTCCTTGTAGCTCCATAGCACTGTCCTTATGCCCTACCCATAGTTTTGCAATAAACATTTTCTTAAATGCTTTTCTAATTATCAAATTGGAATGGACCCACCTTTTTTTTTTTTCTTCCTGGATTCTAACTGCTCAATTACCAAGAAATCACAGCTCTTTTGTTTTTTAGGGTTTATTTATTTGAAAGGCAGGGTTACAGAGAGAGAAAGAGTGGGGGGGAGAGAGAGTGAGAGAGAGAAAGAGAGAGAGAGCTTTCATCTCTAGTTCACTTCCCAATAGCCACAACAGCCAAGGCTGGGCCAGGCTGAAGCCAGGAGTCAGGAAATTCATCCAGGTCTCTGAAGTGGGTTGCAGGAGCCCATGAATTTGGGCCAAATTCCATTGCTTTCTCAGGCCCATTAACTGGGAGCTGGATTTGAAATGGAAACACAAACTAGCATTTATAAAGGATGCTTGTGAATCTTGCAGCAACATTGTCTGCTGAATCAAAACCCTGGCCCCCAAATCACAGCTCTTTATTCCAACCACAAATTAAGTATATTGCCACTAAATGTTTATTTTAAAAATATATTCATTTCTTATTGGTACCACAAAAAATCATTGTTAAAGTTGCCCAGGGGCCGGCGTTGTGGCGCAGTGGGTTAACACCCTGGCCTGAAGCGCCAGCATCCCATATGGGCGCCGGATTGAGACCCAGCTGGTCTACTTTCTATCCAGCTCTCTGCTATGGCCTGGGAAAGTAGTAGAAGATGGCCCAATTCCTTGGGCCCCTGCACCCGCATGGGAGACCGGAGGAGGCTCCTGGCTCCTGGCTTCGGATTGGTGTAGCTCAAGCTGGTGTGGCCTATTAGGGAGTGAACCATTGGATGGAAGACCTCTCTCTCTCTCTCCCTCTCTCTCTCTCTCTCTGCCTCTCCTCTCTCTGTGTAACTCTGACTTTCAAATAAATAAATAAAATCTTAAAAAAAATAAAGTTGCCCAGTCATTTAATGCATTAATCAGTATTATACATAGAACTTGGAAGTTTTTATCATACTTGATTTTCAAGAAAATGTTTTAAAAGTGGGGAGGTGGCTCAGCAGGTTAAGCTGTTGCTTGCAGCACATTTTATATGAGCACTGATTCAAGTCCCAGTTGCTTCACTTGTGATCCAGATCCCAGCTGTGTGACTGGGAAAGCAGCAAAAAAATGGTCCAAATACTTGGGCACCTGCCACCCACAAGGGAGACCTGGAGGAACTTCAGGCTCCTGGCTTCTGCCTGGCCCAGCCGTGGATATTGCAGCCATTTGGGTGGTGAACCAGCCAATAAAATAAATCTTTTTTAAAAATAGTGAAATATTTGATCTGGTTTTATATATGAATGTCACATGTGGAATCAAGCGTACTCATCATTGAAACTTAAATCTTGTAAGTATGTGTGTGTGTGTGTGTGACTAGAACAGGTTCCAGGAAATGATTATCTCATGTAGAATAACATTTCCTCAAAGCATTATTGTTGACTCCCCACCCTTCCCACAATTCTGAAGATGTAAAATGATTTGCCTGAGGAATATGTGAGTATGGATCAAAAGAAGAATAAAAGTGTTTCCAGCACTGATAAAGAATCAGGAAGAACTAAGGGGAACTTAAAATAAATTGGTTAAGGAAGAAAAGCCAAAATAGAGCTTGGTAATAAAAGTCTGTAACAGAGGTCACTCAGAAAGAAAAAGGTAGAATTGAAAGGGGAATGGCAGTAATTTCAGTATCTTTTTATTCCTTTACTGGGCCCTTACACCATGCCAACCATGTTGTATGTGACTATACCTGTTCTCATTTCACATTTAAGAAAAGTGAAAGGAAGAAAGTTCTTCAATATTCTCTAATGAACCAAGGAATTTTAAATCTAGTTTTTCCTGATCCACCCACTTTAAGTGAAAAACACATAAGTACAGATAGGAGATGGTTTCTCTGCACAAGGAGTCAAATATGTGATCCATCTGTCTTTCATAGGGTATCACGATCATAAGGCAAACAGAAAATGAGAGTTTTGTTCAAATACATAGAATCACCATGGCCATGAGGCAAGCAACATATACTAGGTGGTTCCAATAAGTAGGGATAAATCCCATATGTTTATCAGAATTGATCAAAGAATGAAATAATCACTGGAGGCACTCACTGATTTCTCTTTATTTAAAATTACTAATAACTCCAAAACACATGCCCCTTATTACATGTTGTTGGACCTCTCAGTTGCAGAGATGCCACTTGCTTGGGAGGACGCCCAAAGATCCAGACTCCAGATGGGTTGATGCAAAAAGCACGAGGTTTTTATTGAACGTTTGTGCAAACGAGCCCCCACCTCAGGCGGTGAGGAGCCCTGAGTGGCAGTTTCACACAGGTTATATAGGCAACGAATTAGCATATTCCTAAAATGCATGCATAAAATGCGGGCGGAGAATGCTGGCGGAGAATGCAGAGGTGTTACAGGATTGGTCAGTTCAGAGGGACCATTAGCATATGGGAGAACGCTGGCGAAGAATGTTGAGGGAGAGTGCTGAGGTGTTACCGGATTGGCTGGTCGCAGTGACATCATAAGTGCACGCCTAGAGACTCTCTGAAGGGGAGGGGCAGCTCTGCTCTGGGCGTGCCTAGAGATTCTCTGAAGGGGATTGACTTTTCCTTCCCAGAGAACATCCTGCCCGCTAGACTCTGGGGAACATCTAACCTCTTAAGAAGCCCCTGATATTTGCCCAGGCCTAGTTTCTTGTCCCTCCCCCCATAAGGGTCCTTCAATGTATCTCTAAGCTTATCCATTTATTGATTTATCCATTTATTTTTGAACTATTAACTACAGTCAGAAGAGACAGACTAGCGCCCTCCTGGTGGCTGATCCAAAAACCACTTTCTTCCTGTCCGTTCCTTTTTTCCTAAAATTTTGGCATTTTATCATCAGATATTTTACTGTTTTGTAAGGACTAGCCATTGAAACTAGCCATTTTTGGTAGGTCTCTGAAAATTTTCAGCTTTATATGTGGTCTAACACATATTTGAATGATTAAGCATAGTTTGGAGAGGATATGTAAAATATTCCATGGAGGAATTGTGGGAACAGTGAATGTGAGCCACAATTTTCAATTTCTTTCATATGTACCCCAAGGAAAAATACACCAATTTCACTTTTCCAAATTTATTGACTACTGAATTTAACATTAATGTTTAAAATACTAATATTTACTGTTTGTTTGATTTTTGAGTACATACCTTTTAAGCTAATGCCAAAGGGGAAAATTTTACCCCTTACATCCTCTTGATTTGAAACTTAATGAGGTGATTTTCACAAAATCAAAATAATTTGACTTCTTTTGCCTTTTTAAAGTTATATATAATTATGCACACATATATAAATATATTTACATACATACATTTATATTTACATTCAACCATGATATTGGGTATTTTTAAAATAATTCAGAATAAGCAAACTTATTAATTAAAAGGTAGTAGTTTGGGGCTGGTGCTGTGGCATAGCAGGTAAAGCCTCCGTCTGCAGTGCTGGCATCCCATATGGGTGCTGGTTCAAGTCCCGGCTGCTCCACTTCCAATCCAGCTCTCTGCTGTGGCCTGGGAAAGCAGTGGAAGATGGACCAAGTCCTTAGGCCCCTGCACCCATGTGGGAGACCTGGAAGAAGCTCCTGGCTCTTGCCTTTGGATCAGCACAGCTCTGGTGCAGCCAACTGGGGAGGGAACCAGAGGACAAAAGACCTCTCTCTCTCTCTCTCTCTGCCTTTCCTTCCCTCTCTGTGTAACTCTGACTTTCAAATAAATAAATAATCTCTTTTTTTTAAAAAAAAAAAAGGTAGTAAGATTGGAAAGGAAAGGTTTTACTATCAAGGAAAGAGTTTGCTGGCAGTAAGTACTTGCATATATTTTAGGATGTTCATGATTATTATTCCCTAAAATTTTAGGAAGCTGAGCTACCTTTCCATATGGAAAATGTGTCAATTATAGCAAAGGTCATCTATTTGTAGAGATGTCAGTAGACCTATAATTCAGGATAGTGAAAGCTTTGTTCCTCCTGTTGGCAGGCTTGAAGAATGATACACACAATTACTATGACAGACTAATTCCTAGTTACAAATTTATCAACAGTTCTACAACTGTAGAATTTGATGGATTTTTAGCCAACCTTGGAAAATGTCAGAACAAATGACCTCTGGCCCAAGACTTTTCCATCTGTCCTTCATTTAATACCATTATGTTGAGATGGAAAATGTAGTAATTCTGCTTTCCCTTGAGTATGTTTTTTAAGCCCTTTTTTCTTACAAGATTACAATATTTAATCAGATATTGGTACTAATAAAAGCATTCATTGCTTATGATTTATTGATAGGAAATGTGCATTCTCTATATATCTTATTTGAAGCACAATTTTCCTCTTAGGAGGTATAGATTTGGCAGTATGTGAGAAATGAATATTAATTCTGAATCTTAAGATAAGCAAAAAGAAAATGACATTTCAACGATTTCCATAGCAACTATAGAATTGTTCAACAAAGGACAATCATTACTCCAAAGGGAAAATTTTATATTAACAAAATATATCTTATTAAAACAAATGTTTTAATTATTGTCATTTTTAAAAGTCAGGGGAGGAAATCTGCCTCTTTTATTGGATGAAAAATAGAACACTGATCTAAAATATGTTATTTTATTATAAATTCAACATTATTGAATTTTACAATTTCAAGCCATATTTTTCCCTTTCCTTCTTTTTGTCTTGTTGTCTATTTTTATTAAAGTTCACGTTTATGTAATATAATTAGAACATTAAAATCAGTAGACAAATTCTATTTGATAGTTTATTTGAAAATTTATCTTTTAGTTTATTTCTGAATCCACCTTCATTTATTTATTTGAAAAGAAGAGTGATGTGGTTGTTGCATGGGGGAGGAAGGTGGAGAGATTTGATTTCTCTCATCAAATGGCACAACAGCTAGGGCAGGGCCAGGATAAAGCAGGAAATGGGGACTCTATCAGGTCTTCTGTGAGGGTGGCAGAAAATGAAGTGCTTGAGCCATCTATCTAGTACTTCCCAGGTACATCAGCAGAGTATCCAGAACTCTGATATGATACAATGTTCAAAGCAGTAGCTTAAACTCCTGCACTACAATGCCCACCTCATTCACCTATTAGTTATAATTAACTTTAATGGATTATTAATTTTTATAATTTTGTCATATTTTAAACAAAAATAGGAATAAACAGAAAGTAATTTCACAAAATCCACTATTGCATGCTCTCATAGTAGCTGATACTCGAAGAAATAAAATAGCAAAAAGAAAAAAAAATTAGACTTGTGCTGCCCCACTATTGGAGCATAGCAATACATTCTAAGGTATTCTAATCAAATGGACTGTTGTTCCTAGAGTGGTTCAACAAAAGCTGGAGTTGTTTAAAGATTAAATAAGACTGAAAAGATACAATAATTCTTTCTGATAACAGGCTTCATTCTGGCCTTTTTCCCTTGGGGTTCTTTGGAGCCACTAGAAGTGAATGAGCAGGAGAGGAGTGAGATTGTGAACCAAGGTTGGCCAAGGAAAGCATCTGCATAAAAACAAAATAAAATCAAACAATAAGGAGGAAAAACTCCACTATTTGATGTGAGGAAATATTGAGGCAAAGGAAATTGGCACGTTTGAATGAAAGCCATCCGGCATACTTAAATCCTGGGTGCTCTCAATATATAAGATATAATTTAGGAATTGTGTAACCTGTATTCATTTTATCTCCACAAATAGTGAAAAAATTTGTTGAGGACAATGTCCACACCTCATAATTACTTAGTAACTCCAGATTTATTTGAACAGTAATTATCTGAGAACAGACGTTCCAAAAACACTTTCTCACCACTCCAGTAGAATTCTGTTATTAAGATGCTGCACTCATTGCCCTGAATTGACTGACATTTTATGTCTGTAACTTGAGATTATATAGACACTGACTGTAATCGGCAGTCACACTGGATGTTCAGCCAATGCAGACACTGGCAGCATTTCAATTAAATGAATCATTCTGGAGCTTTGGTCAAAATGTTCCTACGAATCTTTTAAAGCTTATTTTAAGGTCATTTTCTCCAGGAAGTTTTCTCAAACCACATCATATCACTCCATTCTTACATTATGTTAATCTTTCTATTGTTTTAGAATTAAAGTACAATTAAATTATTAACCAATTATTTGTTCAGAATCCCTTTTTCATACCAAAAATAAGCACTAGTGCCCCTTCATAATATTTTGCTCATAACAGATATTTGTGAAATAATTAATAATAATCATGTGTGGCATGGAGTTTGGAAAACTGTGTTCTTCTTCAGCTATGCTGTCATCTAGTAATGTACTAGCTGGATAAAATTTTGTCATGGATGTCACCAAGTTTTTTTTGGGTGTGTGTGTGATGCTCAAATGAGAGTGAGTGCTAACCTGAACAGTATTAACTAGTCATCTATGAACCATTTTTGGGTTCTACTTCCCACATTTTTATAGTATGTGATATGCAGATGTTGAAAAATTAGCAGTGTAGCATAGGGCACAACAACAGGCAGAGAGAAAGTAATAAAATTAAGTTGACAGTAAGAACAGCCAGAGGGCAGACGTTGATAACTGGCATCACCACAGCTGGCATTTGATCTGGGAAGGTGAACTCTTCAGGCATCAGATTCCTCATCTATGAAACAAGCTGTTGTAACAAGTAAGTTAAATTTTTTTTTTTTATTTTTGACAGGCAGAGTGGATAGTGAGAGAGAGACAGAGAGAAAGGTCTTCCTTTTGCCGTTGGTTCACCCTCCAATGGCCGCCAAGGTAGCCGCGCTGCGGCCGGCGCACCGCGCTGATCCGATGGCAGGAGCCAGGTGCTTCTCCTGGTCTCCCATGGGGTGCAGGGCCCAAGCACCTGGGCCATCCTCCACTGCACTCCCTGGCCACAGCAGAGAGCTGGCCTGGAAGAGGGGCAACCGGGACAGGATCGGTGCCCCAACCGGGTAAGTTAAAATTCATCAAGACTTGGAACATTCTATGTGTGGTTGCTAAATAAGTGCTGTAATATAATATAGTCAAGATTTGGATTTAAAAATTTCAGTTCAGGTTCTATATGGTGTAGATATTACAGGAGGACAAGATTTTGCAGGTAGATGAGTTTGGTATCTAGTTGAGTTATCGGGTGATAAAGGTGATGGTGTACAGCTGAATACTAGCAAAAGAGACGGAGAGCAAAGGAGGTAGTCAGGAGATTTCAGAGTATATAATCCACAGAAGGTGGCAACTGATTAGATGTAGGGGAGGATATGATGTACTGCTTTGTATTTGATCAGTTGGATGGATGTTGGTTCCACTCCCTGAGATTAAAAGACAGCACGGATTGATTAGTTCTGTTTTAGATCTATTGAGCTAGGGTTGCCTGTGGGACATCAAAAAAAAAAAGAGCTATTTAGTAGCAAGTTTGATATATAGGTCTGAAATTCCAACAACAGAGCTGGGATGAAGAATGAGTTATAAATGAAAGATATGAGAAGACACTAGTGAGAGGAGGTATGAGGTCACTGGTCAGGCATAGTTAAGGTGGAAAAGTCTAGAGTTGCTTATCTGAGATGATAAAGCTAGTGAGAAAATTAATTTGAAAGTAGAAAAGCAATCAAGATTCAGTAGGGTGGGAAGAATCAGGATGTCCCTAAAGTTGTATTTATGAAATGTATGAAGTTTGTATACCTTAAATAAAAGGTTTCTGGGTTTAAAAAAAATTCTAAGGGAGAAGTGGGAAATGGAATTAAAACCACAAATCTTGGCAAAAGTGATGCTATATCGGTCACTAACAGAAAGAAAGGCTCAATGAAAAAGCTCATATTTTAGAACAGTTGGGAAAAGGTGAATTTTTTTTTCTTTTTGATGGAGTATGACTTTTGCTTTGAAACAAATTACAACAAACATAGAAGCTTAAAACAACACTCATTTATTATCTCACAGTTCTGTAGGTCAGATGCCAAAGTGGATTCAGCTGGATTTTCTGATCAGAGTCTCACAATGTGGATACCAAGGTGTCCACAGGTTGAGTTATTACTTGTTGGCTCAGAGAAAGAATCTATTTCTAGAGGCCAGCATTGTGGCATAGTTGGCTAAAACACTGCCTCCAATGCAGGCATCCTATATGGCCTCCAGTTCAAGACCCAGCTGCTCCACATCCAATCCAGCTCCCCCCCTTATGCACCTGGGAAAACAGCAGAAGATCGCCCAAGTACTTGGGCTCCTGCACCCTTATGGGAGATCCTGAGGAAGCTCCAGGCTCCTAGCTTCTGCCTAGCACAGTTCCAGCCATTATGGCCATTTGGGAAGAAAAGCAGCAGACAGAAGATTTCTCTTCTCTTCTCTTCTCTTCTCTTCTCTTCTCTTCTCTTCTCTTCTCTTCTCTTTTCTCTTCTCTCTCTCCATTGCTCTGTATAACTCTGCCATTCAAATAAATAAATAAATAACTTTAGAAAAAATAATCTATTTCTAAACACATTTAGACTATTAACAGAGTCCCATTCCTTGTAGTCACAGGTCTCATATACCTATTTTCTTGCAGGCTGTATTTTGCTTCTAAAGATTTCACACATGCCTGCTACCCATTTTGGAATAACTGGATTCAAGTTCCACCTCGACTTTCTATCTGGCTTCCTGCAAATGTATACCTTAGGAGGCAGCAGTGACTACTCAGATACATGGGTCTGTGTCCCTCTTGTGGGAGACTTACACTTAGTCCCTGGCTTCTGCATTTGGACTGGCCCAAACTTGACTGTAACAGGATGTAGAGAGCAAACCAGAAGCTAGAAGTTCTCTCTCTGTTTGTCTCTATATCGTTCTTTCTGTGTCTGTTCATTTCAAATAAGTAAAATAAAATTCAAGTATAATCAATATGAGCAAGTTTTAAATTAATTATTAACCCAATTTAGGGCATCAATGTTATTTCTTTTTTTCTGCAAATAATGCTCTTTCAGTCTTCTTATGCACATTTATTAATGTATACATACAAATATATCTTTAAGGTATGCTCCTACAAGACTTTCTGAATGAAAGAGTATGTATGAATATCTAATCTTGTTTCTCATTTGCCTTCTAAAAGTCTAAACCAATTTGCATCCTATTAAGAGTATGAAACTCTTCATTTCTTTCCAACCCTTGAAATGATTATCCATTGTGATGTCTACTAGTCTAATGAGTGAAAAATATGTAAAAAGATTTAATATGTATTAAAATGTGAATATTTTGAGATCCTTTCCAATTTTAATGGATCATTTGATTTTTAAAATAATTTGCCACATATTATTTTAATAATTGTAATTCCAATCTGTTCTGCTGGGTAGTCTGCCAATATACGTGTCTCTTTGTGTCTGTTCTCTTTTCTAGTGTTCATTTTTAGGTCTTGCTTAATACTGCATTGTGTAATGGAAAGACATAACCAGATTATATTTTATTTTCTTTCTATTATGTTTTTCCATATATATATAATATAATATGTGATTTATTATACACTTAATAGGATTCCATTTGCATTTTATTTTGGAGGTTTCTGGAATTTCGGATAATAAACATCCCGATCTTTATTTTTTTGCACATGTATAATAAATTATTTTAATACCATTTATTTTTATCCTACATTCCCCATTTGTTTGAAGTGCTATATTAATTTATTTGTTCTATGCTTATTTAGCTGCTGACATATAATATATCCATGTTATATCTGTTATTATAGTGTCATAATATTTGTGTAATGTTTTTATTTGAAAGGCAGAAAGAGAGAGACAGAAAGAGAGACGGACAAGAGACAGGCAGACAGAGAGGGATCTCTCAATTTCTAGTTCACTCCCTAAATACCCATAGTTACTATGACTGGGCCTGGCTTTAACCAGAAGTCAAGAATTCAAGCTAGATACATTCTCCATGAATTTTTCTAAAGTTCAATCATTTGTGTGTTCTGTGGTGGAGACGGGGGGTGTATAAAACATTTCTTAGCTTTTACAGTTTCTGCTCTTTTTGAATTTCTTATCGCTATTTATTTGAAAGGCAGAAAGACTTAGTGAGTAGAGACAGATCTTTCATCCACAAGTTCACTCCCTAAATGCCAGCAGCAGCTCTGCCTGGGCCAGGGATCCAGGCATGAACACCCGGGAGACCACTCGCAGGGTATGTATGAGCAGGAACCTGGAATGGGAAAAGAGAAAGAGCTATTACTAACGCCCAGATACTCTGACAAGGACTGTAGGAATCCCTAGCAGTGTCTTAACTGCTTTGCCAAGCACCCATGCTCTGGGGCTATGGTCATATTTATCAGGATTTCCTCTGCTGCTCTGTTGTATCTGCCTTTGCAGGTACTTTGTGTTATGATTTAGGATAAGACACCATGAGTCGTCTTTTCCTGTTTCGTCACTAAGTACTGAGCAAGGGAAGTCTTCTGAAACCAAGTTTTTCTAACAGGTCCGAGTCTGATAATTTACATACTTAGCATCTCATGTCTAAAACCTGGGCTTCCTGCTTAGCATTAGTTTCTGAATACAAACACTCCATCCCTAATACTCGGCTGTAACTACACCACCTTGTTCTGCAGAATCCCCTTAGAAATATGCCTTTGGACTAGACAACATGTTGTTTTGTTTTTGTGTATGTTTGGTTTAGTTATCTGTTTTTAAAGCACCAGCTAATTCCACCACCAAGAATTGTTTTTGGTGGCATTATTTGTGTATAAAGGATGATATTCAAAAAAATTGTTCATGTATTTATACGAAAGGCAAAGAGACAGAGAGAGTAAGGGTAAGGGAAGGGTGGGACAGTGAGAGAAATCTTGCATCCGCTGATTCATAAATACCACAACAGCTGATCTGAGCCAGGCCTAAGGCAGGAGCCAGGAAATCCATCTTGGTCTCCCTATGTGTGGCAGGGGCCAAAGCATTTTGGCTGTCTTCTGCTACCTTCCTGTGTGCATTAGCAGGAAGCAGGATGCATCCCAACACTCTGATATGGGGTGTCAGCTTCCCAAATGGCAGCTTACCCCTTTGTGCTACACAAGCCCCAGAATAATTTTTTTAAAATAATTTTGTTGCCACTTTGTCTTCTTCCCAACCCAAACTGTTTCTTACAGTTGCCAATCCCTCAAAGGTGTCTTCTTCTCATTATCTTCAGTGATTTCGATTTGTGTGTACGCCTACATATTTCGTGTCATTTTACTGACTTTGTGGTATGTGGAAGGGATTAGGATACTTAGTCTACATCTTAAAAAGGGATTTGGAATAATTTTGTAATAAAATGAAAATGAGCAGTATTCCAGTGACTTCAAGCAATTAAATGACAAAGAAAAGCTTAAATATTTGTATTAACTTAGAAATATTTCCCATTATTATCTATAATATGATATGAAAATACAGTCTTATTACCTGTCAAACATTTTAAATTATGCCTAATAGTCTTAGTTTCTAATTATTTTTTCTTAAATGATATTTGAGATCCATTAATCTAGTTAAGCTGTTCCTACTTGCAAATAGGGATCAGTACTTTCTATCTGTATTCATAGAATAAGCTTATCTCAAAATATTAAGCAATATTAAGTGGAAAAGTGTATTAAAATCAGTTAAACTAAAGCAACTATTATTTAGAGATTAAATTATCAGAGGTTACTGGAATACACTTTTAATTCAAAAATTCAATTCATTATAAAATTACAATATCAATCATTCTAATGACATAACCTTAAAACTTTATCACATCTACATGTCATATCAGCATCATATTTAGTAATTTTTACCTTTTTGTGTTTTATTTGCATTATGAATTTTAGAAGTTGTCCAAGCATTCTTTTTGGAAGGAAGGGAAAGGCTCCTCTGTTCTATCTATTAGAACTAAACAACAGAGTCTGGCGCAGTGCCGGCATCCCATATTGATGTGGGTTCAAGTCTCGACTGCTCCACTTCTGATCCAGCTCTCTACTATGGCCTGGGAAAGCAGTACAAGATGGCCCAAGACCTTGGGCCCGTGCACCCATGTGAGAGACTTGGAAGAAGCTCCTGGCTCCTGGCTGCAGGCTCCTGGCTTCTGATCAGCCCAGCTCCTGTCATTGTAGCCAATTGGGGAGTGAACCAGTGGATAGAAGACCTCTCTTTCTCTCTCTCTCTCTCTCTCTCTCTCTCTCTGTACCTCTCCTTCTCTCTGTGTGTAACTCGGACTTTCAAATAAATAAATAAATCTTTAAAAAAAACTAACTAAATAAAAAAATTCCCAATCTTTTTACAAACTTAATATTTTATTTTTTAAAGATTTTATTTATTTATTTATTTGAGAGGTAGAGTTACAGACTGTGAGAGGGAGAGACAAAGAAAGATCTTCCATCTGCTGGTTCACTCCCCAAACAACTGCAAAGACTGGAACTGTGCCAATCCAAAGCCAGGCACCAGGAGTTTCTTCCGGGTCTCCCACATGGGTGCAGGGGCCCAAGCACTTGGGCCATCTTCTACTGTTTCCCGGGCCATAGCAGAGAGCTGGTCCAGAAGAAGAGCAGCTGAAACTAGAACTGGCGCCCATATGGGATTCCAGCACCACAGGTGGAGGATTAACCTACTGTGCCACAGTGCTTGCCCTATAAGCTAAATATTTTTAATAGTTTCTGTTATGTTACTAGAAAGTACCTGAATTAAATTAAGTGTCATTTCCTGCTCTGGAATTTTGGTCTTCCCTTTTTTTTCCCTAGAGATACATAAATTTTAGTGATTTTTTAAAAAAAAGATTTATTTATTTATTTGAAAGAGTTACACAGACAGAGGAAAGGCAGAGACAGAGAGAGAGAGAGAGAGAGAGAGAGAGAGAGAGAGGTCTTCCATCTGCTGGTTTACTCTCCAGATGGCCGCAACGGCCAGAGCTGCACCGATCCAAAACCAGGAGCCAGAAGCTTCCTCCAGGTCTCCCATGTGGGTGCAGGGACTTGAGCCATCTTCTATTGCTTTCCCAGGCCATAGCAGAGAGCTGGATTGGAAGAGGAGCAGCCAGGACTAGAATTGCCACCCATATGGGATGCCAGTGCTTCAGGCCAGGGCTTTAATCCGCTGCACCACAGCGCCAGCCCCAGATGATCAAGTTTTTAAAGTCTTATATTTGTGAGTGGTAGTTTCTGGATGTACTAAAATAGTTAAATGGGGAAATGAGCACCATATTGTTCTCATGATCAGAGTTACAGTTTCAAATTCATTCTTTAAATAATTTTTCCTCTTGCTAATTTTTAAAGTAACACTCCCTCTGGGGATTTTGTTCAGGAGAAATAGTTTTGAAGCAGGCCATATTTTGACATTTCAATACTAGGTACCAATATGGATAGCTGTTCAGCTATGGTTGTCAGCAAATCCAAGCAGACTCTTAGCGGTAGCACAGTATGGAGGTTCAGAAAACTGACTACTTGCGTTTGAATTGCAGCTCTGCAGTTTATACTTATATGACTTTGGGCCAGTATTTAGCTGCTCTGTGTTTTGTCTCTCACTTACAAAACAGAGTATCAAGACCTTAATTCATAGAGTTTTATAAAAATTGAATGAACTGTATTTGAAAAGTCACTTAGAATGAGGCATAGCACATAGAAAAAAAAAAAAACTTAAATGAAAGGTCTCTGCGAGTGAGATCCCAGTGGAAAGAACGGGCCATCAAAGAAGGAGGTACCTTTCTCTGAAGGGAGTAGAGAACTTCCACTTTGACTGTGACCTTGTCTAAATAAGATCAGAGTTGGCGAACTCAAAAGGCTTCCATAGCCTGGCAACAAGAGCCTAGGGTGATTACTGATGCCATAAACAAGAGTGTCGATTTGTTAAGTCAACAACAGGAGTCACTGTGCACTTACTCCTCATGTAGAATCTCTGTCTTAATGTGTAGTACAATGTGAATTAATGCTATAACTAGTACTCAAACAGTATTTTTCACTTTGTGTTTCGGTGTGGGTGCAAACTGTTGACATCTTTATTTAATATATACTAAATTGATCTTCTGTATATAAAGAGAATTGAAAATGAATCTTGATGTGAATGGAATGGGAGAAGGAGTGGGAGATGGGAGGGTTGCGGGTGGGAGGGAAGTTATGGGGGGGGAAGCCATTGTAATCCATAAACTGTACTTTGGAAATTTATATTTATTAAGTAAAAGTTAAAAAAAAGAAAAACACAAGCCACATTTGTTGAATAAATTGAATGCAATAATTTGAGTCAAAATAATATGGCCCAGTAATAAGTATGCACTTAAAGTGTATATCTTAAGTTTCCCTCCATAAAAGTAGCTACAAATGAAACTATACAGTTTGAAGCCCATCAATAGAATTACTAGGAGACATACTACTTTTATTTAACTTTAAACCCTGATGGTTTACTTTGGGAATTCAAAATCAGTATATACCAACTAGATGAAATTCCAAAATACATTCAGACAATCACAGAGCTAAAAGGAGAATTTACGATTATGCTGTTAAAACACAGAAGAAGAAAACTTACTCATCAATTTATATTTTGTTACCTTTATTCATGTTTCATGGAATTCATTATCACCTAACATGTTACTATATGATTGTCTTTGTTTTATTTTTCTTCACTATAATGTAATTATCATTACAGTAGAAACTGCAATTATTTTTTTCAATAATGTATCTTAAACTCTAGTGCTGTATATTGCACAAGGTATGTATTCCATAGCATTTTCCTATAATCTGGTAAAATTGAAACCCACCCACAGAAAAAGGTTGTGAATGAAATCATTCCAATGGAGATTAGACTTGACGTCTTTCAAGAGTAAGAAAATCTAAGACTTCATTTTAAATTGATCCCATTATTGATTTGAAATAGAATCCTCTAGTTTCCTGGAAAGATTTCAGAACTAAACTTACTCAGATTACCTTCACTTGATGTTATTTTGCAGAGCACACAGTTTTCAGTGTTGCTAAGCTGTGTGATTCAATCGGGACATGGGACAACAGATGCATGGTGAACAGCATGCATCCATCAAAAGCAGAGACTTGCAACAGGTAGTGTCTTTAACCTAGAAGTTCCCAGGATTCACAGAACACATGGAGTTTTGAACTTTTCACATAGCATTCAAATATTTGGCTAACATGATTTTTGTGTATAAGTGCAAGGTGAGTCCAGTTATCATTTGTAATAAAAGGATCTGTTGACAATGTGGACTTCATTGAACTGTTAAAGGATAAAATGGGTTACTAAATAATAACATTAAAATGTGACAGGTAGAATGATGCCTTATCATAATTTTCTCAATAAAATTATCACAACCGGGCATTCTACTCCCTGAGCTGTTGAAACAGGGAAAATACTTTAGTTTGCGGTGAGACAGTAAATATATGAAAATAAATTCAATCAGTAGCTATTTAATTACTCAAGAATAGTTATTTTTGCTCTATTCTATAAAACAACCCCCTCAAAGACCTCTGCCAGGGCTTATTATAGATGTCCAAGGTTCAAGCTAGACTGGATGAAAAATGCCCACGGAGCAACCAGTAATCATGTCAAAAAAATCAACTGCCAACTCTTAGAGAATGTGGGAAGTCCACATTCCAGGACAATAGGCTCAGTAGAAAACAGAGGCTATGAATGGACAGTAAGTGTTGAGTGTCTGCAGAAGATTCGCTGATACATAGATAATGGAGCAAAGGTCAGACATATCAGGGCAAGTGTTTCTGGACAAAATCAGTAGGTAATACAGAATTATGATAAGCTGGTGTCTTTGTAAGTCATAGTTCACCAACTTTCTTATGCCAGTGACTCCACATAGGAGGAATTCATTGTGCTTGTTTTTCATTACTGAATACGTTACTGATATAGAGAAGGGAAAATAAGTAAAACCATCAAGTTCCAAAAAATAAATCAAACAAGTCTTTGGATTATAGTCAAAACCAATTTCTTTTCTTTCTTTTTTTTTTTTTTTATTTTTTGACAGGCAGAGTGGACAGTGAGAGAGAGAGAGACAGAGAGAAAGGTCTTCCTTTTGCCATTGGTTCACGCTCCAATGGCCGCCGCGGCCGGTGCGCCTTTGCCAGCGCACCGCGCTGATCCAATGGCAGGAGCCAGGTGCTTCTCCTGGTCTCCCATGGGGTGCAGGGCCCAAGGACCTGGGCCATCCTCCACTGCACTCCCTGGCCACAGCAGAGAGCTGGCCTGGAAGAGGGGCAACCGGGACAGAATCCGACGCCCTGACCGGGACTAGAACCTGGTGTGCCAGCGCCGCTAGGCGGAGGATTAGCCTAGTGAGCCGCGGCGCCAGCTTTGTCAAAACCAATTTCTTTTTTTTTTTTTTTTTTTTTTTTTTAATTAAACTTTTATTTAATGAATATAAATTTCCAAAGTATAGCTTGTGGGTTACAATGGCTTCCCCCCTCCCATAACCTCCCTCCCGCCCGCAACCCTCCCCCCTCCCGCTCCCTTTCTCCCTCCATTCGTGTAAAGATTCATTTTCAATTCTTTTTGTATACAGAAGATCAGTTTAGTATATATTAGGTAAAGATTTCAACATTTTGCCCATATAGCAACATCAAGTGAAAAAACTACCATTGGATTACTAATTATAGCATAAAATAGCAATGTACAGCACATTAAAGACAGAGATCCTACATAATTTTTTTTCAAAATAATTAATTTTCTATGCCATTTCCATTTTAACACCAGGTTGTTTTTTTTTTTTTCATTTCCAATTCTCTTTATATACAGAAGATCACTTCAGTATATAATTAGCAAAGACCTCATCAGTCTGCGCCCACACAGAAACGCAAAGTATAAAAATACTGTTTCAGTACCAGTCGTAGCATCACTTGGCTTTAGACGACACATTGGGGACAGATCCCGCATGGGGTGTAAGTACACAGTGACTCCTGTTGCTGACTTAACAATTTGACACTCCTGTTCATGGCGTCAGTAATCTCCCTGGGCTCTAGTCATGAGTTGCAAGGGGTCAAAACCAATTTCTAATAGCAAATCAGTATCCTATATGACAATGGAGAACATGCACATGTGAGGATTTAATTTTTTAAAAAATTAATAGTTACTTAGCAGTGAAGATTTTGTTGCACGTTTTCAGGAATTAACAGCCCATGGTTTTTTTTTTTTTTAATTTTTTTTTTTTTTGACAGGCAGAGTGGACAGTGAGAGAGACAGACAGAGAGAAAGGTCTTCCTTTGCCGTTGGTTCACCCTCCAATGGCCGCCGCGGCTGGCGCGCTGCGTTCGGTGCACGGCGCTGATCTGATGGCAGGAGCCAGGTGCTTCTCCTGGTCTCCCATGGGGTGCAGGGGCCAAGGACTTGGGCCATCCTCCACTGCACTCCCTGGCCACAGCAGAGAGTTGTCCTGGAAGAGGAGCAACCAGGACAGGATCGGTGCCCTGACCGGGACTAGAACCCAGTGTGCCGGCGCCGCAAGGTGGAGGATTAGCCTGTTGAGCCATGGCGCCGGCCTAGCCCATGTTTTTTGCATTCACTACTTATACAGCCAAAAGTGCATAGTTTCTAAGAAAACTAAATGTGAACTTCAGCTTAAATTATTGATTTTCAGTTGGGTTTATTCTGACTTCTGAGAATATCTAAGGCATGAACAGAACTTCCTTTTGTTCTTTATAGTGCTTTAAAGATTTTTTTGATTTGATTTCTTCTGACATTTGGTGGCATTTGAATCATTGAAATAATAGACTTACATGTAGTGATGTAAGTTTCTGAAAGATTCAGGAAGCCAAACAACAGTACATTTGTTTGTAGCTTTTGTCCCTTCCTCAACGCATTAACCGGAAGACTTTATTCCCTCTAGAACTGTAAATCAGAGAATCCTGGGCTATACATAGAAGCATTAAGAATATCTTGGCTGTTCTAAGCAGTAACTCTGTTCTATGAAATTGTATCCACTGGGATCTATGTGGTGCTTGAGACAGCTTTATTTCTCGAATTTATTACATTCTTTCACAGCTTCTCTTAAAGATTTCATAAACTCACAATGAAAAGTGGTCACTTAAAATCAAACTCCAAACTCACCAGAGG
The DNA here is from genome assembly GCF_033115175.1 of Lepus europaeus. Classification (NCBI taxonomy): domain Eukaryota; kingdom Metazoa; phylum Chordata; class Mammalia; order Lagomorpha; family Leporidae; genus Lepus; species Lepus europaeus. The sequence goes on from NC_084845.1 coordinate 47,491,941, forward strand.
TAATCAGGCTTGCCTTTCTGTGCACAATACATGAATAGCAAAAGCATTAACTAATGATAAAGACACCTGTTGACCAGAAAGAGAAATGCTTTAGGTAGTTCGCTTCTGTCTTTAGATCATGCCTGCGGGGTTTTCCGGGCCATTTAGCAAACCCACTCTGTCACAACTGAGCTTAATTTTTATGGAACGACAGTTTTTGGGTTTTAGGAAGAACTACAGGGCATTTTCAAATGCTTTACTATTTGACCTATTTGCAGGTTGCTGAATACAAATTTACATCATTTTACCATAGAAACAGTACATGTGATTTGATATGAGAAAGTAGTAACTCAGATTTTTATTCTTTTGTGATTTTTTTCTGAGTTATGTCTTAGATTTCAAGATGCCTTTTGATTTACTCATAGGGTTTTATTAAATTCTTTTTTTAATACCCTGGAAAGAACTGGACTAAAAAAAACTGGACTCACAAGTTATATATATATACTAAACAATATATGTTTATGAGTAACTGTTTAGAATAACTTTCAATATTAAAAAAACCCTTAGTGCAGTTACTACTAAAAATTTTCACATTTCAATGGTGAGCAATGTACAAATATTTAAAAATAACATATCTTGACAGATTTCAAAAGTGCATTTATATGTTTTTATCAAAGAATAGAGCAAATAGTGATCCATGTTAATACTAGAGAATCTTGTAAGAAGTTTATTGTTGAGGTGGTCCAGAAGTTAGGACATTGCCTGGGACACTCACCTCCCATCCTGGGGTTCCTGGGTTATGTTCTGGCTCCACTTATGAGTCCAACTTCCTGCTAATGTGCACCTTGGGAGGCAGCAGGCGATTGATCAGCTACTTGAGTCCCTGTCACCTACATGGGAGACTCAGACTGAGCAGCAGGTTCCTGATCTTGGCCTGGCCCAATCACAGCTGCTTTATACATTTGGGTAATAAACCACTAATAGAATATCCCATTCTCTCTCTTTTTGTCTTTCAAATAAGTAATTATTTGTTAAGATACCTTACCACAATCCTAACACAATATTTTAAACTTTGAAGCACAGCCAAATCTGCAATTTTGGGAAGTTGCATGTACTACTAGCTTGAAATGCTTCTCTGCTTCAACATTAAATCTGGTTACTTTCCTTTGATGTCATTTTATCTTAAATAATTCAGATTTTTGGTGACTTCCATGATTCCCAATACCAACAGTGTAAAATATAAGAAATCTGAGTAGAACAGCAAGTGAGGTTGATGGTACCTAATCTTGTCTTAAAATTTGAGAATTTATATGGGGTCTGTTAGATATGTATAGATAACAGTAAATATTTTGGCTTTTAAGTCTGAAATAATAATAATAAACATTATTTATTTGAAGTGATGACTAAGCTTCAGAATATAAATACTAGTGTCTTTTGAACTTAAACATTTTATAAATTACTATTTAAAGTCCCTTTTAGGTAATTCTTTTGGTTTATTGAAAGGACAAAAAAAATACTGAGACTCAAAGGTGTTATGAAAGTACAATTTTTCAGAACCTCTCATACATGGGGAATATGTTGAATTTCATTTAAGTCTGCTTTTTCAACGAAGCCAACTTAAAACATACAACTGTTAAATAAAATGTTGTATCTGAAATTTTGAATAATTTGATTTGGGATAGTTATTTCCAGTTCTGCTCAGCTAAGATTTTTTTTCTTATACATGAGTATTGACTTTTAGAAAATGGTATTTAGCCTTGTTTTAGTTTCATCAGCTTTAAATAGAACTTTGTTTTTAGGAATAACTATAAGTTCCACATCAAAATTGAGCAGAAAATATAGAACATTCACATGTAACCCCTGATCCCACAAATAATCATAACCTCTCCTACTATCAACATCCCATGTCACCATGATAAGTGGTTTCCAACTGATGAAAGAAATTACACTGACAGACCATTGTCACTCAGATTACTTAGCTTGCATTGGGGTGCTTCGGGAATTAAAAAAGATTTGTTTTTAAAGGTACAGAGGCATGTCTCCATCGTTATAGTACCTTACAGAATAGCCTTGCTCCTCTGTTTTAATTTTTTACACCTGTCCACCGTCTCCCCTCCTAGTTCCTGGCAGCCATTGATATTTTTACTGACTCGACAGCTTGGCCTTTTCTATAAAGTCATATACTTGGAATCAAACACTATGCAGCTTTCCAGATAGAGTTCTTAGTAACATACAAGTAAGATAACTGTATGTCTTTTCATGACTTGATAATTCATATCTTGCAAATTGAATTCACCTTAATATGAGCAGTGACCAAGTTCCAGTGTCTAGTTAGCAGATATGTCAATCAATCCTAAATAAGACTACATGAATACTAGCTGTTTTTTGTAGATGTAGATTAATTTAGATTTCTACTGCTAAAAGCTTACAGATAGTAGGATTTGGAAAGGTTTATATTTGGGGCTTGAAGTTAGAACATCGTGTCTCAGTAACTTAGGAGCATTGCATGTGCTATTACTCAACTAGAAAACAAAACATTTTTTGATGATTCTTATGGTTATAAGTAATTCTCTAAAATATTTCAAAACATGCATAATACCAATGCTATTTGTTAGCAATAGAAAGCAATGTATATTACCCAGTTTTAAAGTGAAGTTCCCCTTATTATTTCTATAACTCTTTCCAATATGTCTGAAATACAATTTATAGAAAACTATGATGTGCAGTTAGGTGTTCAGTAGCTTCCTAGGTTGGAAATTTTAAGGTATGTGATGTGTGAACCAGTAGTCATCAAGTTTTTATTATGTGTTCAGTAACCTGCACACACTATTTTTGTTAAAGCCCTAGGAGCATTCCCTGATTTCTTCACTTCATTGATGGTACAGTAGGAATTTGAGATGGAATATACTAGAAATTTTGCTTGGTTGAAAGTGAAAATTAAGCTATTTATAAATATGGTTTGATTAGCATACAAATAGGACAAATTGCTAATCTTGAAGGAACAATAAAATGCCATTTTCATTAATGGTAACAGAAGTTGCTGTTTTGTCTGTCCTGTGCATCTGTCTGTCATTCTGTTGACAACAGGTGCTTCAGATGTCTGTGTCCATCTTAAAGTATGCAGAAAACCTAATGTGGCCCTAATGTTGACCGAACCACTACTAATTTCAGGTTATTGGTGCAATGGTATAAGTGTCGTAAAACCTGCACCTATTCATTGACTTTGTGTTGGGTTTTCATAAATTAGAAAAATTACTTTTTTTCAAACATGATGTGACTTAGATCCTAGCACTTTGTTTACATTTCAAAATGTGATGCATATATACAAAAAGTTAGATTATTGTCAAAGCTGGTGGGAGCCATCTATCTATCTATCTATCTATAATATATATTATATATAGTCAAATGGTTTTTAATGAAAATGAAATGAATTGCATGTGCATGGAAATACCAGTGCCTTAAAATTTTCATGTTTCTTAATACAAATCTAACTTCTAAGAATATATTTTTAGGAAATGAATATAAAAATATTTTGTTTTAGGATGTTCATTTCTGTACCTTATAAAGACAGAAAAGAATTGGAATTGACCTAATTGTCCAAATGTATGGCATTATTTAAATCAATTTTAAATATCCAGGAAACCTAATATTATACAAGGTAATCAAATCAAAATAGTATTTTTCAAATATTTTCTTCTCCATTTAATCATTTTTAAAATACAGCAACTGGCACAGAAATTCATCAAAACTGTTTGAATTATAATGAACACTTGTCCCATTTGCATTTACATTATTTCTTTCTTATTATTATACTTAACACTGTGTGCGTAAAATCAGCTATAGGACAGAAAAAAAGTGTGATTTTTGTGTGGCAATTTATTATAAATTAAAGCTAAATGGCAAGAAAGTAAAAATCATTTTGTTTCAGTTTGCTGCACACAACATCATTCTAGAATCCATCCATGTCCAGATCTTAGAACATTTCTTTTCAAATCCAAAATTGAGAAGAAAATTATCTTTATAAAAGTTAACAAATTGATGTAACATCAAAATTAGAAACTATCCATGTGGTAACAATGAACTAATCCTCCCTGGCACTGAGTGATGGAAAATACAGTTTCATCCACAATTTATTTAGTATTACTGAACCTCTGTTTTTCTTTTCTAGGACAGGAGAGAAGATAATTCCTATTTTGCACATCTTTATTAATCAAGCAAAACTGGGGAACAGATGTGGGATTCTTTAGCCATTATGGGATAGACAGAAGGAGAGCTGTAATTTTTAGGCTTGTCGCTTTAAATGATGCCCATGAGACAAAGCATCAGAAGCAGAACCATTGAGATGCAGAGTCCAAATGACAACAGTATTTTTTAAGGAAATGTAAATAAGTTGTGCTTCTTAGCTGGTGTGCATTCATTATACAATAATGAACTACACTTTGCTGTCATTGTTGATAGAAGCTAAAGGAGCAGTAGATGCTTACAAGTTTCCTCAGATGTCCTGTGTCAAAGGAGGGTGGAATAAATACACACTTTGGTTGAAGAAAACCACCCTGTTAGATATTTTTAAGCAAGTAATATTAGTAAAATATGGAATTAGAATTTAGAGGGTCATAACTAATTGGCCACCAGAGTACATTTATGCTTATTGTATAGAGACTTTTTAGCTACCATATTTTGTTTTATTTTATAACAATAGTTTCAAACCAAGTGCCTTAAGAAAATAATTGCAGTTGCAGACTCACAGATTGGCAAATGCCCTAAACAGCACTCTGGCCTCAGAATCAGCCCTTAAGGCATTCGGATACGGCTAAAAAGCCCATGAGTTTTGCAAGCATGGAAAGCCAAGACACTGTGACAAAAAAAAAAAAAAAAAAAAAAAACAAAAACAACACCTAAGTGAAAGATCTCTGTGAATGAGATCCCAGCGGGAAGAACAGGCCATCAAAGAAGGCAGTACCTTTTTCTGAAGGGAGGAGGGAACTTCCACTATGACTATGGCCTTGTCTAAACAAGATCAGAGTTGGCGAACTCAAGAGGCTTCCGTAGCCTTGGCAGCTCAGGACAAGAGCCTCGGGTTATCACTGACATCATAAATAAGAGTGTCAATTGTTAAATCAACATCGGGAGTCACTGTGCACCTGCTCCCCATGTAGGACCTCTGTCCTTAATGTGTTGTACCATGCAAATTAATGGTAAAACTACTACCCAAATAGTACCCTATACTTTGTGTGTCTTTGTGGGTGCAGTCTGTTGAAATCTTTACTTAGTATATACTAAGTTGATCTTCTGGATATAAATATAATTAAAAATTAATTGTGATGAAGAATGGGATGGGAGTAGGAGATGGGATGGTTGCAAGTGGGAGGGAGGTCATGGGGGGAAAGCTGCTATAATCCCAAAGTTATACTTTCAAAATTTATATTTATTAAATAAAAGTTAAAAAAAACAAATGGAGACAGGACATTCCAGAAAAAAAAAGAGAATAATTGCAGTTAACATAGCAACTTCAGTCTTCAATATTTTAACTTTCAATGATTGAACTATTCAACATTATGGAAGCACCTTGAAAAATTATTATCATTCCCAATAAATGCATATAGTCTAATCAAAGTAATAATCAGACATATTATAATATGGCTTCCTACTAAATGAAGCTATTGAGAAAAATATAAAATAGTGTATTACACTTAAGGTTTTGAGGTTTATGGAATTCAGAATGTTTCCTTTAAGTGCACTTGTTATCTCTCCTCTATTAATTTAAATTCTGGCCCTAATATATTAAATCAATTACATCTCAATCCTGAGTCAAAATAAATATACCTAAACTACTTTCATTTTAAATCTATATTCTTTTTGGAAGCATACACTAACATTTTTTAATGATTTATTATTCACATTTCATAATTCACATCCAACACTGTGGTTTCAAGCATTTCTATTGACATTCTTTTTATTATATGTCATTATGTTTCAAAAGAGTATGTTTTACTTTGATGTTATTTACTTTGAATTTAATTTGTTTGGTTGTATTTATTTGAGAGACAGAAAGACAAAGAGAGAAAAAGAGAGAGAGAGAGAGAGAGAGAGAGAGAGAGAGAGAGAGAGATCTGATTCACTTTCACTCTCCAAATGCCACGAGAGTTGCAAGGGCCAGACCAAAGTCATAAGCCATCTGCTTGAGCCATTGCTTCCTGTTGCTTCTCAGATTGTGCATTAGCAGGAAGCTGAAAATCTGGGGCAATGCTGAGAAGAACCCTGGCACTCTGCTATGGGATGTATATATCCCAGCCTGTGTCTTCACACACATGCAAAAAAAAAAAAATGTGCTAATTTTTGTCCTATGTGGTGGGCATACATGTTTTCAGTTTATAATTTGCCTTAAAACTTTGGAATGGTATATAAGCAGTAAATATATATTGTAAAACATTTGTAACATTTATCATATGGATGCATTATTCCAGAAATATCTTAGTATATGATAGAAAAATGCAAAAGTAAAATTAGGGCCCAGTGTTGTGGTGCAGCATGTTAAGCATTTGCTTGCCTCACTGGCATGCCATGGGTACACTGGTTCCAGACCTGGCTGCTCTGCTTCTGATCCTCCCTGATAATGTAGCTGGGAAAGTAGGGGAGGATAGCCAAGTCTTGGCCCCTCCCTCCCACATCAAGAACTGGATGGAGTTCCAGGCTGCTAGTTTGGCCTGGCCTTTAAAGCCATTTTGGGAGTGAGCAGCAGATGAAAAATCTCTCTCTCTCTCTCTCTCTCTCTCTCTCTCTTTTTCCTCCCTCCCACCCCTTCCTCTCAAATAAATGCAATAAAATTAAAAAATCAAAATCAATAATTTGACATTTGTAAAGTATAGTTGATCACATACAAAAATTTTTTTTGGAGTGTGGCATGTGCAGAGCACCTTAAAACGAAGGCAGTACTTACTTTGAATGACAGAAACTAAATGCAAGAGCCCGTTTGAATGCTGATCAAAGAGAGAAATACTGTAATCATGAAGCCACCATAGAAAGAGAGAAGAAAGGCAGATGCTCAAAATTACTGATCCTGGTTTTAGTTCAGCTATTAGGGAATGGCTCTACATAGACCAATCCGATAGAGTAGGAGCGGAACTTTTCATTTAATTACGCTAAATGTGTGTTTATAGTCATAGGAACAGTAATGATAGCTAACATTTGAGTGTTACTATAGGGGCTACATTTGCATGAATTAGCTCATAAGAACCCAAAACCCTATGCAATAGAAAATGAGATTTTATTCATTTACATAAGCACATAGATGTAAAACAATTGAAAGAATCATTCTGACGTCCAAGATACTGTTCATATTATTCTAAATCTATACGATACATAACTTTATAAGTATTCAATTATTTCTGTACCTTTTCTTAAATTTCTTCTCTCATGCTCATATATGCATACAATTAGATAAATAACTCCAAAATTATTCTTTCTTTCTCTTTTTCAATATCTTTTCTCTACATTTCAATTCATTTTTCAATGTCCATCAATTTTTGTTCTTAGTTTAATTTGAAATGGAAAAATACAAAGATTGTGTGAGATCCAAAAAATTCAAAGTTTCAAAGGAAGAATTTTAAATATAGTGATTCATTATTCCACCTGCTCAAATATGTCACTCTAGTGACTTTTTTTTTTTTTTTGACAGGCAGAGTGGACAGTGAGAGAGAGAGACAGAGAGAAAGGTCTTCCTTTTGCCATTGGTTCACCCTCCAATGGCCGCCGCGGCTGGCGCGCTGCGACCAGCGCACCGCGCTGATCCGATGGCAGGAGCCAGGTGCTTCTCCTGGTCTCCCATGGGGTGCAGGGCCCAAGCACTTGGGCCATCCTCCAGTGCACTCCCTGGCCACAGCAGAGAGCTGGCCTAGAAGAGGGGTGACCGGGACAGGATCCGGTGCCCTGACCGGGACTAGAACCCGGTGTGCCGGCACCGCAAGGCGGAGGATTAGCTTAGTGAGCTGCGGCGCCGGCTTAGTGACTTTTACATTATGGTTATTGCACTCTTCAAGTCCAGAATTTCCCTTTGGTTCATTTTTTTTAATTGTGGTCATTATATGACTAATCTGTATTTGATGAGACTTCTTTATTTTTATTTTCAAATCATATTTACAAGTTTATTTAAATTCTTTTCTCAGTATTCCATTGTCTAGGCTTTCCTAGAGGCAGTTTGCAATGACTTCATTTTTTCAATAGAGACTTTTCTGTTCATTCTGTTTGTTATTTTGGTTTTTGTGTGTCACTTCTTAATTATTTTATTCAAGCTGGATATTTATATAACAAAAATGCATCAGCTCTTAAAATTTGACTTCTTACTTCCCATTAGTTTGTTGCTGTGGGTTTTGTGTGTTTGCCAGTTTAGCGACTTTTCTAAACTCATTCTGAAAGGCTATCTATTGCTGGATCAGCACAATGAGGCCATTGCCTGACACACTCTATAAGCCCAACTCAGAGACCTTAGCCTTTTGCAACAGGAGTTTATTATTTGTGTGACTAGACAAAAGAGATAAGGGCTCTTGGAACTTATTTCTCCATCTGGCTCAGGGAACAACCTTATGTAGTATGGAAAAGGAAGCTAAGAGGTTCAGCAGGGGGCCTGCATTTTAGGCAATGACCTTGGTATGTCTATGGCCTTCTGGAGTGGATGCAAATTTGAAAGTGTCTTGGGTTTGTAATGAACATAGAGGATGTATACGTCAGCAACAGATCCTACCAGAGGAAGAAGAATTTTGAAAGAATGAAATGTTTTCTCTGAACAAAACAACTTGTGGATTGATCATAACAGGGCTGAAGGAGGGGGGGGTCCCCAGGGGGAAAATAATCTGCTTATGGTCAATGGTTACCACGGAGGGGAAGTGGTGGTGCATCAGGGAAGAATTGGGCCCCTTTGACCTTGAGACTCTGCTACATGTCTTCTTTATCATGCGTGGCTAACGAAATCTCTGCTCACATAGAGTAGAGTCCAAAAAGTGATTGGACAAATTTCCTTAAGTCCGAAACTAGTATGAAGGTACTTCAAAAAGTGTGTGGGAAACGGAATTAAAAGATGCATTTGTTTTGGTGCAAAAATTGTTTGAAATCCATGTATATGAGGGAGTCTTCAAGAAGTTTATAAAAAAATGCATAGATGAAAAAATCATGCCAGGATTTCTTTCCCTCATGGGAGTCTGTGTGCACTGTGGGCCACAACTTCAACATTAAGCCAAGAGGTTGACAAACACTCTGTGTTCTCCTTCACTTCCTGCTTGCAAAGAACCCTCAGATTAGCAGGAAGTGAAAGGAATTTAGAGGGGCCGGCACTGTGACATGATGCAGTGGGTTAAAGCCTCAGCCTGCAGCATCAGCATCCCATATGGGCGCCGGTTCGAGTCCCTGCTGCTCCTTTTCCCATCCAGCTCTCTGCTATGGCCTGGGAAAGCAGTAGAAGATGGCCCAAGTCCTTGGGCACCTGCACCCTCTTGGGAGACCTGGAAGAAGCTCCTGGCTTCCGATCAGCTCAGCTCTGGCCATTGTGGTCATTTGGGGAGTGAACCAGATCAATGGAAGACCTCTCTCTCTCTGGCTCTATCTCTCTTTGTATCTCTATCTTTCAAATAAAATAAAATAATTCTTTAAAAAAAAGAGAGAGAAAGGAATTTAAAACCATCAGGTGTTTCTTGAGCATAGATAATAGTCTGTGTTTATATATATAAACATATGCACATCCTGGCATTCAAGGCTCCAAGGACAATGTTAGAACTCCTCAAGGCCCTCCGGGGTCATTTTATTTCTTTTTTAAGTTGTTCCTTTTCAAGCTTATGGTTTTCTTCAATTGTTCTGTACCTCCTCAGGCAGTCAGAATGTACAACAATTGAGTACGATTTTGTTTTGCACAAATATTCCTAGGAAAACCAGTTGACAATGGGTAAGCTCTGCATCATGTCATTTTGAAAATAGCCTTTCTAGTGAGGTCTTACAAGAAATCAGAAATGTGAGAAAAATTCTTTGTGAGTTGAGTATCGAAGGAGTCCCAACCTTCTTTGGCCTTGAAAGTGACTGCTTGCTGTGTGATCATGACTATGGTTGCAGGATTCTGGTTTTCATAGCTTGGAAGGAGGTCATGGAAATAGGACTAGCTAAAGCACTTAAAGTCCAGTGTTTTTATTGAAAATCTATCATATTTTGTATTTTTAATAAATGCTTCCTGGATTGCTACAGTCCTGTAGTTCACCCACTGAATTTTAGAAATTTTATAATGAGTTTTACTCCCCGTTTTCATTGTTTAAGTGGAGTAAAAAATTTTGGAAACCTTGCCATCTACTTTGATGTCATTATCCATTTTATCTTCATCAAAGAGATCAAATTTATTTTTCTATTTTATATTATTTTTACCTTTAAATTTTTAAAAATTATTTGAAAGGCAGAGAGACAGAAACAGAGGACACACACATACACACACACAGACCTCCCAACCACTGGTTCACTCCATAAATGCCTATAACAGTTGAGGATAGACCAGACTGAAACCCAGTACTCTATCTGCATTTCCAAAATGGATGGGATGGCAGGGACCCAATTACTTGAGCCATCACCTGCTACCTCCCCAGCTGTGTACTAGCAGGATGCTGGAATCAGGAACAGAGCTGAGACTTAAACCCAGACACCTGAATATGGGATGCAGGCATCGCAAATGGCATCTTAGCCCCTCCACTAAATGTTCAGCTCATCCTTTTTTATTATCTTAATGAAAATTTCAAGAATTACGTCCTGAATGGCTATTAGGATGAATTGAGAATAAACTTGGGAATTGTTTTTACCTCTGCTTGACATTAAATGTAGCTCTTGGTTTCCTTATTTCTTATTGTTGTTGTTGTTGTTGTTATTGACAGGACAGACATCAGAGCAGATGTGTGTGTTTTCTTACCAATTAGCTGATCAACAAACATGAATGTAATGTGCACAGTACATTTGCTGAGATATAGTCATTTTCCTCCATAGTCAGAAATGAAAGTCTATGAAGATGTTTCCAGATGAATTATTATCAGGCTATGTTGGTCCCTGCGTGTTCCTCACCTTTTAGTCCTAGATTTCTTTTGTACAATGAGCAATATGTTTTGTGGTTCTAATAACCATAATATAACCTTCCTGATTGTGATGCATGCAAGCATCTCAGTAGTAGCGTATAAATTATTTATGAAAAAAAACAGAATCCTTCCAATGGAAGTTTTAAATTTCTCTTCCAACCTATTACACACCACTACTCACAGATAATTATTGTTCTTCCCAGAAACCACACACTTGTTCATCCTGTAGGTATGCCCCTGGGTAAATATCAGATTCCCAGTTTGATGAACAAAGGTTTAGCTACAGATTGATTGTATTTCCTGTCTCAATCATTGGTGATGTTGGCTTGGAGATCTTCTAATAGAAAATACATCTCCCAAAGAAAAGAATTCCCAACATAAAATTGTAACCAAGCATCCCCTACTACCCAATAACTAAATTTTTAGCAATGAAAAATCACTCTGAGTTCTTTGTTCTTCTCAGTGCTACTGAACAGAAATAGGTTGTAAAGCTGATATTTACAGCTCTAACTCTGGGGCATAGTAGCATGGCATTAACTTCTTCACATTTGTTCTTCAAACATTGCATCTAAGAGTCTATTTAAATTGGGAAAGAGAATTATGCATTATGACAATGGGACTTGAGTGTGTATGTGTCCTATTTAGCTTATATTACTTAGTGATTAAGAAAATACACTCCATTTACCACAATAGTAATCCAAATTGGATTTTTGCCCTTTAAATGCAGGGTACCATGTGGCTAATGCACTTTTACTATGAGCAAAGAAAGATACTAGCATTCAAAATTTTAAGACAAAAATACTGAATTCGTTTTGTTTAACTTCTGAGGATGAATCTCTCTGAAACATCAATCTGATAGCCTCATAAATGGAAAGGATATCAGGAGTGCATGGATTAAAGAACATCAGAAATGATGATGCTTACAGACTAGTTGACTTTTCACTATGAGGTGGGTTACTGCATGCTGACTTTTAATATATGGATTATTTTCAGTAACAGGGATCATGTCCAATTGACTGGCTTTAAGAAGACTGGGTTCTTCTGATCAGGCCCATATTCCTATGACCCAAGAGTATCAGCCTTTCCTTTCTTGGCTTGTAGAAACAGCTCAGATATATTCAGAGCCAATTGATTGATTTAGAAAATGGCCCAGTGCTTTGATATCGCATTGGTAGATAAGAAATTGAAGTAGAGCAAATCTTAGGTATTAAAAATTAATGAACTAACTAAAAAGTGACTGGTATTGTCTTATCAGTACCTCAATACTCTTAATAATTGGTCACTTAGTTCTGATCAGTCCTGTTTTGTTCTCTAAAAGACCCTCAGTAAGAATAGGAAACCTCTAGTATTGGGAGAACAGATTCTCTGCTCCAAAATATCTTCCCCCTTCACTCACTAGTCTTCCTGAAACTAAAAGAAAAAAAAAAAAATACTAGGGGAGAGCAGGTGTTGTGGCTCAGTGGGATAGACCATCACTTGGGTTGCCCACATCCCCATATCAGAGGGCCTGGGATTGAATCCCACTCCCACCTCCCATTCAACTTCCTGCTTATGTGAATCCTGTAAGACGGTGGATGGTGGCTTATGTATTTAGTTCTCTGACACTCATGTGAGAGGCCCAAATGAGGTCCCTGGCTCATGGCTTCAGCTAGACCTAACCCCAACTACCACAGATACGTGAAGAGTGAACCAGTGGATGGGTGATCTCTCAATCTCTCACTCATGTTCTGTCTTTCAAATAAGTAGGAAAAATGCCAAAAACTGTAAGAGTTAAAGTCCACTGAACTGGGGCCAGCACTATGGTGTAGTGGGTAAGGCCACCGCCTGCAGTGCCATCATCCCATATGGGCACTAGTTCAAGTCCCAGCTGCTCCACTTCCTATCCAGCTTTCTGCTAGGCCTGGGGGAGCAGTAGAAGATGGCCCAAATCCTTGGGCCCCTATACCTGCGTGGGAGGATCCAGAGGAGGCTCCTGGCTCCTAGGTTCGGACTGGTGCAGCTCTGGTCCTTGTGGTCATCTGGGGAGTGAACCAGCGGATGGAAGACCTCTCTCTGTTTCTCTCTGCCTCTCCTTCTCTGTGTTAACTCTGACTTTCAAATAAATAAATAAATCTTTTTTAAAAAGTCCACTGAATTATAAATATTGCCTGTTTAAGTTTGTGAATTTTTACATTGGCATAGTGAGTCAAAATCATGGGAAGAGAGAGAAACCAAGCATTTTGCTCTGGAAGGATTTGGAAGGGGCTTTGTGAACACATTTTCTGTTGCTATCTCTACATAGCTCTACAAAGAAAATATTTACAGAAATAACTAGAATCAGCATCTTGAATGTTTTTAGAGCTACAATATGGTATGGTGTTGTCCAATAAAAGCAGTTATTACCAATATAGGCAAACATCAACTTTAAAATGTTTGTGTATTCTATGAATTCATTTTTATAAATTCTTTTTTTTAAGTTGTATCACATTGTTCCATAAAAACTATTGGTAGATTAGTCTTTTGGATTGTAGACAATAGCAAAACCTTATTTATACTACAATATACTTTAGGTGCCATAGCAATAGCATTATTTCAGTTATTTCTAGCCACTATTTGGAAACAGCTTCTGTTTGAAACAGCATTTTCAGTTACATAGCAAGAAGCCAGAAATGTTTTATAATACTTAGAATTTAATAATACTAAAAGCTTTCCAAATCAAAATTTGTCATACAGCTCAAGTAGTATTTGGGAAAATGTGAAGTCTTGAATCCAATTGTCAAAAAACTAGAATGAGCAGAAGAAAATGAACTCCTACAACCTCATACAGTTGGTTGGAGCATCAATAATGTGGAAATCTTTTACCCTTAGAAAATAGGAGAAGGGCCTCCAGAGACTGAAGGAACCAGTTACAGCAAAGCCCTAATTCTCTTTTTCAAATTTCCATCAAGGAGACCTCAAACTTAGTGTATACAAGTCACCTAACAAGATTATTGGAATGTTAATTTCTTAACTCTAATATGTTGATCATATTAATTGCATTGATTGACTGTATTGATTAAATTAATTATATTGATTATGTTAGCTTAGGTTGGGTCTGTGGTAACTGAATTTCATCAACCAGCCTAGATGATTTGAACAGAAACTTTAAGAAGTATGAGTAATTACTTGACAATATGTATCTATTGAGTCATCATAACTATGATGCTCTGAGAACCAAAAAAGGAAGTTAGGTAAGCTGTTAAAGCTTCTGAACACACAAAACAGATATTTGGCTTTAGTCCTACATGTTGGGTAAATACCGCTTATTGTTGTGTTTTCTACCCCTGAATTTATGGCTTCTCAGACTAAAGGTGAAGCAGATTTAGTAGGTTTTTCAGAATTGCTTTGCCATTTGGGGTATTATCTAGACAACCTGATGATGAAAAGCAAAGTATTAAGATAACAGGCATTTTTACCACCCACTTTCCAACAATTGCTAACATAAAGGATTAAAAAAAGATCAATCCCATCTCTGATCTTGCAGAATAAATTTCATCCCAATTCACATCTATTGACCCACCAAGTAGTATTCTTCAAGGTAAGAGGTGTAATTATTTTGAATGATTATTGCAGGGATAATGTTAACAGAAAGAATTAACATGTCCTCATTAAGTAAGAATACAAAACAAGTTTTCTATTGTAATTTAAAAAAATCTTTCAGATCTGTTGTTTTAACAAAAAAATGAAGTTGGTAAGAAAGCTTTAATTTTATCTCTAAAGCCCAAAGGACAAATAACTGAACTCAATTCTAAAGAGCTTTCAATTCTTATAAACAACTAACATTTAATGAGAGGATGAAAATTTTTGCTTAATGTAACATTGTGCCAGGCTCCAATTCTCAATCTAGAAGCATATAATTAAATATTAGATCTAAAAATATTAGTAGCTTACCACCTGGCTAGACATTCTAATTCATTTTTCTTGTTTGTTTAATTTAATTTAATCTCACTTCTATAAGAAGTCTCTATACAATAATACTATTTCCTAAAACATAAGTTATAGAGACTTCCTTATAATCTAGCTTCTGTTTAAAAATGTATGATGTTATACACTTTATGATATTATATACTTTGAATGGATAAGATGCTTAGGAGACTGAAATGTTTTGAAGTTGAGGAAAATTTTCCATTTGCTTTTTTTTTTTCTTTTTAGATGTTTCTGAATTGTACGTTGCATTTTGGATCATGGGTATGGAAGAAACATCTTAGACTGCTTCTCTATCTTGAAAAGAAAGTTATAAAGAGTTGACTATCTCCATGATGTTCCAGAGACTGAGTAGACTCATGCAGGATTGGGACCATACTAAATTGATCCCTATCTCTTTCACAACCACCCAGCACCAAACCAGCTTTCAGTTTACCAGGTATGGAATTTTCTGTTCTCTAAATAATCTGAAATCATATTATTTCTTACAATGAAGATTCACATCATTTTGTTGAGATAATGCTGACCCTCGGAAATCAACTTTTGTCATTCTTATTCTATCTACCCTGAGCAATTATAACCAGGATTTTTCTCTTTAGTACAACACTTAGCTCCCATTAGTAGTAAATGATCTCTCATGTGCTTATTTCTCTAGTCAAAGATAATTTGATTGTAGTTACTAGACTCTGGCTAATGGTGTTTACTAATCTGCTTGCTGCAAATGATATACTGAAGGAAATAATGCTGACAGAAGTTAGCAGCAAAAATTATAAGAAGCCAATGTACCATATAGTCCTGGCTCAGCTCTTTTTCTCTTCTTTCAATGGAGGAGTAAAATACACTAATACAGAGTAAGCCACAGTTGATCTTTGAACATATTACAGAGCTTTAGTTCACCACACATCATGCACTTCGTATCGGTTAACATTCACTGCCACTTCTTGAGGTGGATTAGTGTTTACACTTGAATTAGCAATTAGAATCAGAAGGAGGGGAATTGAGTTGGAGGCCGGCTTTCCAAGGACTATTAATGGATAAGCTTTGCTACACCTTTCTTAGCCTCTCAGAAATATTGAACAATAACAAGCATCGCATCCCAATCTCCCCTCCTCTCCAATTAAAATGTTGGCTCTTTTAAGTCCACTAATTAAAAAAAAAAAGGAGAGGGGTGCAAATTGGCCTGAAGCATTTTGCACTAGTGGTTGTGTGATATAAAACATGACTCAAGTGCTGCTAACCATAGGGGAAAATGCAAGTCTCAGAAGTTAAACAGACCTTAGTTTACCTGTAATTAATTTCTAAAAATAGGTAAAGAAAAATAAGACTTCAAAAATTGGACTACTATGAGGGAAAAAAAATAGCAAATCAGCCCACTATTAAGCATGAAAAAACCCTTTATGGATATAAGCTTTAGAAACTAAAGTTATTCTTCCATGTTTGGAATGGGAGGTGGATCTGACTACTAAGGCTTCAGATTATATTTGAGGCAGTAGAAATGCACATAGATATGCAGCAACATTAGCCTTGTCCCACACAAAACCTGGCATCTGAGTTCAGGGCAGTAATCTTAGGGGAAAAAAAGGTGTTAGGCTCACAGGCCTGGGTTTAAAATGTGTTTCTACTGCGTACCCATCCCTGGCTAGAGGATTTTTAATCTTTGCTGTGGTTTGGATGTATTTGTGATGCACGAGGCTATGTGTTGGAAGATTGGTTTCCAGGATGGTGATATTGGGAGGCAGTGGGGTTTGGGTAAGGTGTTGTGACGCATCAGGCTAAGCTGTGAAGTAGGACATCTGCATCCCTCATCAGAGTGCTGGTTTGAGACCTGGCTTCTCTGCATCTGATCCAGCTTCTTGCTAATCTAAATGGGAAGTAACAATTGATGAGTCAAGTACTTGGGAGTCCCAGATGAAGTTCTGGGCTCCTGAATATGGCCCGGTCAAGTGTAAGTGTTGCTGTCATTTGGGAAGTGAACCAGTGGATGGAAGATATTTCTCTCTCTCTCTCTGTAACTCTGATTTTTAGATAAATAGATAAGTCTTTAAAGAAACACAAAAGAAGCAGGGTCTAATTGGAGGCCCATTGGTCAATAAGGCCACACTTGCAAGGGATTAAGGTAGTTCTTATTAGAGGTTAACATAAAACTGGTCCTTCCCCCTGTATCCACTATATTCTCTTTCTACCAAATATACTCCTGCTATTTTTTCCTTTCTTTTGAAAGTCAGGAGGTGCCAGGGAGAGAGAGAGAGAGAGAGATCTAGAGATCCTCCATCTGCCAGTTCACTCCCCAAATGACCTCAAAGGCCTGGGCTGGCCAGATCCAGAGCCAGGAAGCAGGAGCTTCTTCCAGGTCTCCCATGTGGATGCAGGGGCGCAAGTACTTGAACCATTTTCTGCTGCTTTCCCAGGCACATTAACAGGGAGCTGGGTCAGAAGTAGCACAGCCAGGAAACAAACTGGCACCCATATGGGATGCTGGCACTGTAGGCAGAGGCTTAACCTATGCCACAGTACCAGCCCCACTTGTGCCATTTTTGTATGCCGTGAGGTAACACAGCCAAAGGAGGGTTGTTTGGACTATCAGCCTTCAAAACAATAAGCTAAATAAACCTTTTTTTTTCATAAATAGCTTGTCTTGGGTGTTTTGTTATAGTACCAGAAAGCTGCGAAGTACAGTCACTCATGCTTAGGTGCCTTTCAAAAACTTTTTCATCTATTTCAGGCAAATTAGACAGCATCATGTACTTTAGACGTTAACTCTCCTTACTTAGCAATATATCCAATTGACAAGTGCTTAGCATTATGAATAACACATAGAAGGTACACACACATATTAATTTCTTCAATGTACCCCTGTTCTCTCATTATTCTAATATTGCTATGGGAAAATGGTGGCAGAGAACATACTATTACCTTGGTTCTTTGTCTCCCATGGAAGAAGAATTTCTAAGTGGACAAGCGGAGATTTAAAAGATTTATTAGTGTCAAAGACCTCCAGCCAGAGTGGCATGGGGTGGGGGTGGGGGGTGGTCACGGGGCGGGGTGGTGCAAGAGAAGCAAAACCCAAAGGACCCGTGGCACTGGGGTATTTAAGTACAATTTCAAAGAAAAAAAAAAAACAAAAAACAAAAAAAACTTGACAATCAGATTGACATTCAGTTACCAGGCAGGAACAAAACCCATCAAGACCTGGCTTACAATCCTTTGTCCTATCTGGCTTGCTCATGATAAAACAAAAAACCATCTAGAAGGGTGGGATAGGTAACTTATGTTCACAATAAACTGTGATCACCACTGCCTTGCTATTCTTACCAAAATTTAGAGATCCTAAGGAAGGAAGGCAGTCAGTTTGTTCTTGCTAATGACACCCTTTTTGGGGACCACTCTGACTGCCTATTAACTTATCTGAGTCCTCAAAATACAAACTCTCCAAATAAGTAAAAATAGGTCCAGAGACTCAATTCAGTTTATTTTAAAATTGAAATATCTTTCTTTTTTCCTAATAGTTAATACCACCCTTTCCCAAAGGTAGTGTCAATCCATAAGTTGCTGCATGAGTTAATAATCTGCATTTCATGTCACTGTTCTGTCCTGGTTGCTCCTCTTCCAGTCCAGCTCTCTGCTGTGGCCCGGGAAGGCAGTGGAGGATGGCCCAAGTGCTTGGGCCCTGCACCCGCATGGGAGACAAGGAGGAAGCGCCTGGCTCCTGGCTTTGGATCTGTGCAGCACGCCGGCCGTAGCGGCCATTTGAGGGGTGAACCAACGGAAGGAAGACCTTTTGCTCTGTCTCTCTCTCTCTCACTGTCCAAATCTGCCTGTCAAAAAAAAAAAAAAAGAGTTACAGAATACCCACTAAGAAGTGAGAGGAAAAAAAGCATTTTTCAGAGGGATATTTATTTCTCTAGAACATAAGATATTAAGAAGTCTCCTAAATCTAGCTAGAGCGGGCTGGCAAACATGATACTTAACATTTGAAAGAAATGTATTTGTTTATGGATATTAAGCAATGAATAATATGAAGACTCATAAATTGCATATTTTATACCTCCATACGAAATGCAGTTTTAACAATATGGATATGAGTCCTATGGGACTTAAGATGAGAATACAATAAATAATTGTATTGTCTGGATAGAGATAATGGGAAGATTCTGCTCTGGATACTTAAAGTATCTTATTTGATTCTCACAACTATCATATTAGAAGATATCACATACATTTTATTAATTTATTTTTAAATGTTTATTTTTTCACTTGAAAGTCAGAGTTACAGACAGAGAAGAGGGGGAGAGAGAGAGAGAGAGAGAGAGAGAGAAATCTTCCATACATTGATTCACTCCCTAGATGGCCTCAGTGGCCAGGGCTGGGCCAGGCTGAAGCCAGGAGCCAGGAGCCAGGAGCTTCATCTGGCTCTCCCACAAAGGTAGCAGGGGTCCAAATACTTGGGCCTTCTTCTACTGCTTTTTCCCAGACCATCAGCAGGGAGTTGAATCAGAAGTGGAGTAGCAGGGGCTTCTACACAATAATGCTGGCCCCTGTTACATAATTTTATTTATTTATTTTATTTTTTTTAAACTTTTATTTAATGAATATAAATTTCCAGTGTACAGCTTATGGATTACAATGGCTTCCCCCTCCCATAACTTCCCTCCCACCCGCAACCCTCCCCTCTCCCGCTCCCTCTCCCCTTCCATTTGCATCAAGATTCATTTTCAATTCTCTTTATATATAGAAGATCAATTTAGTATAAAGATTTCAACAGTTTGCACCCACATAGAAACACAAAGTAAAACATACTATTTGAGTACTAGTTATAGCATTAAATCACAATGTACAGCACATTAAGGACAGAGATCCCACATGAGGAGCAAGTGCACAGTGGCTCCTGTTGTTGACACAACAAATTGACACTCTAGTTTATGGCGCCAGTAACCACCCTAGGCTGTCGTCATGAGTTGCCAAGGCTATGGAAGCCTTCCAAGTTTGCCAATTCTGATCACATTTAGACAAGGTCATAAAAGACAGAGTGAGGATAGTAACCAATGATCCTAAGAGTGGTATTTACCAGGTTTGAACAATTATACAGCATTAAGTGGGGAAGAGGACCATCAGTACACACAGGTTGGGAGTAGAGCCATTGGTGGTAGAGTAGAGGTTATGATTACAAAGGAATGAGGCCCAAGTGCGCTAGACAGAGTCTAGAACAAAGGACAGAGTCATTATTAGAGGAGCTAAGAAAGGTGCTGTCTAAGCTACAATTGAGTTTTCTGATTGAGAGGCAAATAGAACCTGACAGAAGGGGCTTGATAATAATCTGGTGGGCTTTAGGCCTTGTAAGTTAAGAGGCCCAGACCTATCTATCTCTTCACATGGGGTATATCCCAAGGAAGGTGTGAACCTCCTAAGGGAAGGCACTCTGTTGACTTTCATTACTTGGCTGGCCTGGGAGGAGTTTACCTGTTACATAATTTTAAAGATAAACTTCTGATAAGGTGAGCAAATTTTTATTACAAGTGAAGAAAATAGAAGAGTTCAGGGATAAATGTTACAACTGTTTATTTCCAGAGGCAATGCTCTTTGTACTTAACTATGCAGTCATCTATCAAAAGAAAGTTCTTATTTTCCCTCACTATTTTTATTGTTATAGAATGAATGAATAACAAAATGCATCATTTTATCTAACTGTATCTATCTGTATCTATTTATATCTATCTGTATCTAACATAGGGTCTAGTAAATCTTAAATGATAAATAA